>NC_060123.1:450240520-451483853 GCF_021461395.2 Schistocerca americana | reverse complement strand
TCGGTTCGTTGGTAGAATACCAGAGAATTTCAATCATTCTACAAACTAGATTGCTTCGAAACATCTTCGTGACACATCCATGAATACTACTGAAGTCTATGGGACCCATACTAAATAGAACTAACAGGGGATACTGAACTGATAGTAAGGACGTATAAAGGGTCCACAGGTTGACTGACCTGTGGAAGTGTCACAGAGATGCTCAAAAATTAAATGACAGACTCTTGAATATAGACGCAAACTCATGAATCCATAATTACAAGGTTTCAAGAACATACTTTAAATGACGAATCTGGGAATGTAATCCAGCAGGAACCGGGAAGACAATATTAATTAGTACCATGGGAAGTATTGCCATGTATTTCACAGATGTTTGCAGAGTAGTTATGTAGATGTAAATGTGGATGAAAGCAAAAGATTAGATGGATAGATTGGCTAATTACTGAGAAAGTAATGAATGGAACTGTGGAGTAAATGAATTTATTACACAACTATACTTGAAGAACGAACCGTTTAATACTACAGAATGTGAGGCTCCAAGGAATCGTTAGTTTAGTAATGGGGAGAGCATGGCGATAAAAATATTGGGTGAGACCAAGGCTTGGCTAAGATAAGCAGAATCAACTAGATGTAAGTTGCAGTAATCATACAGAGATTATAGGCTTGCACTGGATAAACTACACTGGAGAGCTGCATCGAACTAGTCTTCATACTGAACACCACAACAAAAAAACAATGTTAAACAATGTTTGTTAGTACACGGTCCAGTCACATTAATCTGACCGCCTGTCAAAAGGCCGAATAACGAACTTCTGCAGCTCGGACGTGCAGGAAGAGTGCCAGTGAGTTTTTGGACGGTATCGACAGTGATATGCAGCCTTGTCGACTTTAGTGTCGTAGCCAGCTGCGCTAGGTTTCTTGCTTAAAGATCCACGGTGCGTAGAGCCCGATTGTGGTGGTCCCACAGATTCTCTATTGGGGTTAAATCCGGCCGGGGGGGGGGGGGAGGGGGAGGGATCTGGTGGGTGGCCAGGGGAGTACGGTAAACTCAGCCTGATGCCCTCTGAACCATTCACGTATACACAGTGAGCTGTGTGACATGTTGCATTGGTTGCATTGTCTTGCCGGTAAAAGGCATCGAGCTGAAGAAAATACAAACTGTATTTAGGGGACTGCATGGTCCGTAAGGATAAATGTATACTTTTGTTGATCCATTGTGCCTTCCAGAATCACGAGACCATCCAGGTAATGCCACGAAAACATTTCTCAGATCATAACACTCCCTCCTCCGGCCTGGGTCCTTACAGTGATTACTTCAGCGTCGTATACGCCAACTCCTATCTGATCACATCTCTACAGCCGTAGTTACTTTCACCTAAGGCACGCGGCGCACCACAATTACCTCAACCTCGATTTTGTATAGCGCCATTTTGCCGTGCACGGTATACTTCAACCACGGTGTCACACTGACAGTTTATAAGATAAGCCGTTTAGAAAATGCTTCCACCCTTGGCTCGAAAGCCACTAATCATGCCATTTTGGACGTCAGATAAATCGCTCCATTGCCGCATTACGACAATGAACGCACTGTAAGACGTAAACCTTCACAGCTGGAAATATTCCAATCAATAAAATATTCCGGGCTATTATGCCGTGGCCGGATGGATTTTCAATTAAAACCCAAAATTTCATTACCATTTTCGGAGGGCTGTTTCAGGGGGGATCGTAGCTTCTTTGAATGTCAGATTCACACCTTGGTCCGATACTGGCTGACTCACTAACTGAATGACTCAGTAGTGAGCCAGAGTGTGAATCGAACAGTGAAAGAAGCTACGATACCACGTGAAAATGTCCACTACGGATTGGCACGAAACGTTGGTTTTTAATGGGAAATCGTCCGTCCCGGTAGCTGAGTGGTCAGCGCGACAGAATGTCAATCCTAAGGGCTCGGGTTCGATTCCCTGCTGGGTCGTAGATTTTCTCCGCTCAGGGACTGGGTGTTGTGTTGTCCTAATCATCATCATTTCATCCTAATCGACGCGCAAGTCGCCGAAGTGGCGTCAAATCGAAAGACTTGCACAGGACGAACGGTCTACCTGACGGGAGGCCCTAGTCACACAACATTTACATTTACAATGGGAAATCCATCTGACCGCAGCATCATAGTCCGGAATATTTTGTTAATTTTGACAGTAATGACTGCATTGTTTTCCGCATCGCCTTGACGCACTTTATATACCTTCCAGTGGCAGCGCTATCGCCTGCAGTCTGTGAGTGGTTATTGCACATTGACGTCAGACGATGGTCTCATTAATGTGACTGGATAGTGTTAATGGTAGCTTTTAGTTAACGCAATGAACAGATACATGTTTTTTTTTTGTCGTTTGGTCGTGTATGTCTTGACATGTTCCATAATCCTGAAGATTATTCTTCGTGAGAAACACAGTGAATGAGTAAATAACTGACTGAACGCTGGCAGTTATTTCAGACTAAATGAAAAATTTGTGTCGGATTTTTGGATGCAATGTAAAGATACGAGTGAGGGGAAGATAGTAAATTAACTATTTCTTGTTTCAAAAGTGATTGCCACAACTGTTACATGTATATTCCACTGTGGGGCAATATGGTCAATGCATTCATAGAGAAATGTTTTGCAGTTGCTTACCCAGGCCTGTTCCTCTTCGTCCGAAGTAAATCGATGATCGCTAATGTCTTTCTTCAGGTTTCCAAAAATACGGAAATCGCATGGGGACAGATCGGTACTTTATGGAGAATGTGTAAGGGCTTCCCAGCGAAACTTATGCACCGTAGTGCAAACAGCTATGGCAACACGTGGGCGAGAACTATCCTGCAGTAGAGCGATACGGTCCGTCAACATTCCTGATTGTATAGACTCAATGGTGCGCTTCAGTTATTGCAAAGCGTCCATTTATCGCTGTGTGTTTACTGCGGCGCCCTGTTCACAAAATTCAGTGACCAGCGGGCTGACTGACGGCATCATTGTGTTGCAGGATAATGCCCGTTCACGTGTTGCCAAAGTTGTTTCACTGCACACGTTTCATTGGAGAGCTCTTACACATTCTCCATGAAATCCTGATCTCTCTCCATCCATTTTCCATAGTTTTGAAGCCCTGAAGAAAGACGTTCGTGGCCGTTGATTTGCTGTGGACGAAGAGGTCCAAGGTTGGGTACAACAATTATGGTTCCGCAGGCAACGGCAAACATTTTTCCATGAGAGCATTGATCGTCTTTGTAATTTATGAGAACGTTTCTCGTGAAGAAACTCAGTGGTGTAGCTAAATTAGTTTAAAAACAGATTAAAAATAGTCTTGAACGCAAATAAAGTACACTGGTGTCGAAAATTAAAGCAACAAACGGAAATTTTGCAAGGTTGCGTTCATTCTGCCATGAAACAGTATGAAATGGTGATAGTAAAGTAGAAACAATCTAACGAAAACAGAACAGAAATAACTGCTATACGTATAGCGGTACACAAAAATTGTCCTTCGTTTTTTACAACTCAACAGATTTGCACACACATTCCGACAACTGTTTAGCGTGCTCAGTATGGGGTGTGACCACCTCTAGCAGCAATATAGGCCCGGCAACTGTGAATGATGTCATCAGTTTCATGCTGAAGTAATAGCACCCATTCTCCCTGCAGAGCTGCTCACAATCCTTCGAGAGTGCTTGGTTGGATGCTGACGTGATGCAACCTGTCTCCATAGTGCATCCCCGACATGCTTGCAACATTTCCGTTTACAAGAAAGCATCAGACACCCGTTCTCTATGAGGTCGAGCATTATCGTTCACCAGTACGAAGTCTGGGTCCGCACTATCTCGTAACATCCACACATGAGGTCCCAAGATCTCGGTACGATACCTGACACACTCGTCACGATACCCCTTGCCGATTCACCCACACAATTTCAGGAAGAGGTATTCGAATGGTCCACATAATCCCTCCCCACACCATTGGGGATCCCCCTCAATGTCGGTCTCTTTCCACAATGCTTGGGTCCCGAAATCGTGTTCCACGCTCCTTCCAGATGCTAATGCTTGGAGAATCACTCTCCAGACCAAATCGGGACTCATCTGTGAAAAGAACATTGGCCCACTGTTCAACGTCCATGTAGTATGTTGACGACTCCACTCTAGACGTTCTCATCTGTGAAGACGCATCAGATGTACACATACAGCAGGTCTCCGACAATAAAGACCATTCCGTCGAAGCCTTCTGTCACCGTTTGTCTGGATACAACACGTCCAGCGGATGCTGCGAGGTCTAGCGGCAGTTGCAGTGCAGTACTAAGGCGATAACTTCGTACCCTTACAGCCAAATAACACTCCTCTCTGATATGACACATGGTCGGCTCTGCCCTCGTCTTCGGGCTACTGTTTCAGTCTCTATAAATTGTCTCCAGTTCTAGAAACAACAGAGCGATTCACATTAAGCCACCGGGCCACATTATTCTGCGACTGTCCTGCTTCCATTCTTCTTATGCCCCTCCACTGCACACTGCAGAACGTCTGATAGGCGTCTTCTTTGTGCCATACCGCTCCGTCTGCGACTATATACACACTACACCGTTTTGTAGGTGCCCTGACGTCATCGTTGACATGGTTGTTCAATGACAGGAATGCGACCTTCCGTACAGAACACGCTTGTGCGGACATATGTTGACAGTTAGTAAGATTATACTGTGAATTAGACACAAGACGGGGAAATAGAGATGTTTTGCTTTAATTTTGGACACCAGTGTATTTATTTGAAATGGTTACCGGTTTAGGTCAATATGACAATATCAGACCATTTATATCACGATGCTAGGCAGTGGCGGTGAACAAAGCAAGTGTTGTAGTTTGACGAACTTCTCACGCAGTTGTCATGGAGCAGCTGTCTTGGAACCACGGCAAGTCTTCCGCTCATCGTCACCGCCTACTATCTCGGTATAAATGGTTTGAAGATAGACACATCCTGACAGAAACCGGCTATAGTAGCAAATAAATATTTTATTGCGGTCAAAACTGTTTTAATACATTTTTAAAGTATTGAGCATCTTGTCTCACAATATGAGTTAAGAGCTATAGCGATTACTTTTGAAATAATAAACAGTATACATAGATTTTTTCACGTGTCTAGTTTTCATTTTATTACCCCTCATACATGTTAAATATGTTGACCATATGTCATTTAAGTATTGGTACTCAGGATTAACTGGCGACCATGTTTTCACTGAGATTTTTCTGGTTGAAGCAACTTTCCAGAAACAAGCCGTCGTCTCACTCCAGTAAAAAACGAAAGCGGAAGAGGGAAAAGAAAAAAGAAAAGTAACTAGCATGAGAAACGAAATGCTGGAAGAGATGAAGCCCTCTTCGAGACGCCGGTATATCAATACAGCTGTGCAACAGACCAGAAACGGTGTAGAGTGGCTGGTGGTGGGAGCAGGAAGCATCGGCCGCGACCCCGGAGAGTAATCTCACCGCTGGCCTCGGAAGGCCCTGCAGAACAAAGCGGACCAGCCGCAGGAGTATCAGCCGGAAGCCGGCGACCTGGCCAGCGCTGGGAGCTGCTAGCGACGCCTGGCAAGTGCGGCTGCCCGCCCAACTCCTCTCAAACTCTGAATTACTCCACAGTGGTACCAAATACGGCTTTCCCCATAGTTCAGTGACCAGTAGATACGAGGTCATTGGCAACAAAAGTTGCTAATTTAAGGACGTATTGTTTATCTCGAAGATACAGCTTAACACCTCATGCCTCCAGGTTGCCAGCAGGAAAACGTACAGAACAATGCAGAAGATAATAATTCCAATCCCAAAGAAAGCATGTGTTGATAGATGTGAAAATTACCGTACTATCAGTTTAAGAGGCAACGGCTGCAAAAAACTAACACGAATTCTTCACAGACGAATAGAAAAACTGGTAGAGGCCGACCTCGGGGAAGATCAGTTTGGATTCCGTAGAAATGTTGGAACACGTGAGACAATACTGATCCTACGACTTATCTTAGAAAATAGATTAAGGGAAGGCAAGCCTACGTTTCTAGCATTTGTAGACTTAGAGAAAGCTTCTGACAATGTTGACTGTGGCAGGTGTGAAATACAGGGAGCGGAAGGCTATTTGCAATTTGTACAGAAAGCAGATAGCACTTATAAGAGTCGAGGGGCATGAAAAGGCAGCAGTGGTTGGGAAAGGAGTGAGACAAGGTTGTAGCCTATCCCCGATGTTATTCAATCTGTATATTGAGCAAGCAGTAAAGAAAACAAAAGAAAAATTCGGAGTAGGAATTAAAATCCATGGATAAGAAATTAAAACTTTGAGGTTCGCCGATGACATTGTAATTCTTTCAGAGACAGCAAAGGACCTGGAAGAGCAGCTGAATGGAATGGCCAGTGTGTTGAAAGGATGACGTAAGATGAACATCAACAGAAGCAAAACGAAGATAATGGAATTTAGTCGAATTAAATCGGGTAATGCTGAGGGAATTAGGTTAGGAAATGAGACGCTTAAAGTAGTAAATGAGTTTTGCTATTTGGGGAGCAAAATAACTGATGATGGTCGAAGTAGAGAGGATATAAAATGTAGACTGGCAATGGCAAGGAAAGCGTTTCTGAAGAAGATAAATTTGTTAACATCGAGTATAGATTTAAGTGTCAGGAAGTCGTTTCGGAAAGTATTTGTATGGAGTGTAGCCATGTATTGAAGTGAAACGTGGATGATAAATAGTTTGGACAAGAAGAGAATAGAAGCTTTCGAAATGTGGTGCTACAGAAGAATGCAGAAGATTATATGGGTAGATCAAATAACTAATGAGGAGGTATTGAATAGAATTGGCGAGAAGAGAAATTTGTGGCACAACTTGACTAGAATAAGGGATCGGTTGGTAGGACACATTCTGAGGCATCAAGGGATCACCAATTTAGTATTGGAGGACAGAGTGGAGGGTAAAAATCGTAGAGGGAGACCAAGAGATGAACACATTATATAGATTCAGAAGGATGTAGGTTGCAGTAGGTACTGTGAGATGAAGATGCTTGCACAGGACAGAGTAGCATGGAGAGCTGCATCAAACCAATCTCAGGACTGAAGACCACAATAATAACAAGTGAGGCTCCAGCAGGTGACCGTCAGGTTGGCTTTAGGAAAGGTAGTGACACCAAATAGGCAGTTTTAAAGCTGCAATTTGTAATGGAAGCGAGCCTTAACACAGATCAAGACACGTCCAAGGGATTTGTTGAACTGGAAAAAGCATTCATTAATGTAAAGTATTGAAAGATGTTCGCAATTCTGAGAAAAATAGGAGTATGCTATGGGCAAAACGGATAATCTACAACATTAGTGTCTTTCGGTGCACAAGAGAAATTACATGATGTATTGCTCGGTATACGTCTTCTGAAATACCGGGTGATCAAAAAGTCAGTATAAATTTGAAAACTGAGTAAATCACGGAATAATGTAGATAGAGAGGTACAAATTGACACCCATGCTTGGATAGACATGGGGTTTTATTAGAACCAAAAAAAATACAAAAGTTTAAAAAATGTCCGACAGATGGTGCTTCATGTGATCAGAATAGCTATAATTAGCATAACAAAGTAAGACAAAGCAAAGATGATGTTCTTTACAGGATATGCTCAATATGTCCACCATGATTCCTCAACAATAGCTGTAGTCGAGGACTAATCTTGTGAACAGCACTATAAAGCATGTCCGGAGTTATGGTGAGGCACTGGCGTCGGATGTTGTCTTTCAGCATCCTTAGAGATGTCGGTCGATCACGATACACTTGCGACTTCAGGTAACCCCAAAGCCAATAATAGCACGGACTGAGGTCTGGGGACCTGGGAGGCCTAGCATGACGAAAGTGGCGATTGAGCACACGATCATCACGAACGACGCGCGCAAGAGATCTTTCACGCGTCTAGCAATATGGGGCGGTTCTAATAAAACCCCATGTCATTCCAAGCATGTGTGTCAATTTTTACCTCTCTATCTACATTATTCCGTGGTTTATTAAGTTTTCAAATTTATACTGACTTTTTGATCACCCAGTACTTCTTATCGGACGCAGATAGTTTCTGTGTATTGCTACACACACTATCGTACTATAAATAAGACTCTCCAACTTGGCTTTGGTCAGCAGAGAGGGTCAGAAGAGACGATACCCTGTAGCAGTTCCACTACTTTCAAGAGGTCCCTAAACATAGCCACTGAATTGAAAAGCGAGCACAGCAAGAAACTACATGTCCCCAATCGGTTTATAGTTTCTTCTTCAAAATAAAGCAGGATGAGAACTTAAAGTTAAAAAGAAGAAGGCCACACGTAAAACATCCGCAGGTTTCCATGAAGATTCGTGGAATTAATTGTCCTATAAGACCTGGCCAAGTCCGTCTTTATCGCCAAACACTTCTTCCAGCTTTCTGATGTCTCCACGTTCTAAAGTGATGCCTCTGTGCTCCTTGCTAGTGTTCACTCATCATTTTGCAGCCTTTCTCACAAAAAAATGGACAGTAAATTTATTGATCGTTGTAGATCATTCAGTCTGACTACATACACCCAGCACTTTTAAAGCCTCAGCTCCGTCCCAAAGAGCTCAAAGCACCCGTCCTAAACCCGCGAGGGCTGCGGACAGACTCACCTTTTTGCGAGCAACAAAACCGCTCCACGAAATTACGTTAACATGCATACCTTTCGGCTAATCAGCCTCCAACGTACACTGTAGGCACTTCTGTCGCCCCTTGCGTGCCAGCACTCATACTAACTGCAGTAAGGTGGGCATCCCACCAATCCTCTGAGAAGTTTCTTCTCCAACGGCTTTTAAGAATTAATGATACTGATGATATCATTCGCCTTTGAAACTGGCAGGGTCAGGCCAGACCACTTCAGTTTAGCTGAACTGAGAGTTGGCCCGCCTGTTATCTCCAGGTTGTCGAATAGTCCCTGTCCTTTGGAAACTGGAAAACATTCGTTGGCTTTCACAACAGTTCTAAGGTTTTCATATGTTACCTGCCATTGTAAATAATTCACGTTTACTGTACTGGGACAAAGATGAATTATCGCACTATACAAGTAGTGAATAAGATCCTTGCCTCACTGTTTAAGTTTATCTGTGGTTCGCATGCTCATCTGTCAGTTGTGCAGCGCTGGCACATTCTTATCTGAGGCAGAGTAGCGAACAGTTGAGTTTTAGAGAAGGAGATTTGATGTTTGTGAATCTGAGAGAAATTATCGGGAATACTTTTATTATGGATTGATGGAAATGATTTTTTGGAAGAATTTTTCAAGGTAGCCGAAGCATGCGGAAGAATGAAATATTTGTCAGAACTATTAATTGAAGGAAATCTTTGTCTCCCAGATAACGTTCATGATTAGTGTCAACCCTTAACTGGCCTAGTGGGGTCTGACAGACACCAGGACTTTTTTTCTATACGTACCTCTATATCTACTCAACAGATGGCGCTGGCGGTTTTGGTATTCTTTAATGGTCTATAGATGACTGTGTGCGCCGTTACATTGAATTCATTCCAAACGGTTTGTCAGTTGGGAGCATTCTGGGGCGTGTGAGACCCCACCAGGGCGTTAACGGTAGTGTTTTTTCCATTAAGGTGAACATTTTCTAGGAAACTTTCTCCCATTTTTTGCTCAAAACTTTTGTAATATTTTCAGGTGTTACGGTGCCATGGCCTGGAGCAAGCGTTTGACAGACGAAGAAATACAGCGTCTACTGGATGACGCAACTCTCAGTGATATCAGTGAGAATGAGTTATCATCTTCCTCGGAAATCTCAGATGGTGTAGTGGAGCCTGGTGACATATCGTCTTCAGATGAAACTGATGTCAGCGAGGAAGAAGACTGTGTGCCCACTTGTGATTCCAACTATTTCTATGGGAAGAATAAATGTTTCAAGTGGAGCGAGAATCCCCCTGCGCTTGGACGTACACGTGCGCATAACATTGTTATCAGATTGCCAGGTGTTCGTGGAGCTACAAAGGATGTCCGTGACAACTATGTTTTAGGTACTTGGCAATTATACTTCACTGACACCATGCTACAAATTATAGTGAATCATTCAAATGACAAAATCTGTCAAATGAGAAGCAGGTATAAACAACCTCTGCCATCATTTGTGGGTGATGTTGATATGACTGAAATCAAAGCAATGGTAGGACATACCTGGCAGGTGTATTGAAATCACGAAACGAAGATGTTTCTAGCCTTTTTGCTTCAAATGGTACAGGTAGAGAGATCTTCCGGGCCACTATAAGTGTCAAGAGATTTTTGTTCATTCTTGCAGCCTTGTGGTTTGACACGAGCAGAGCGAAGGGAAACAGATAAACTTGCTCATATTCGTGAAATTTGGGATGCATTCATCCATAATTGTATTCAGTACTTTGTTGTTGGAAGCTTTGAGACTGTTGACGAATTGCTGGTACCATTTTGGGGACGATGCCCTTTTAAAATGCACGTGCCTAAAAAACCTAATAAATGTGGAATAAAAGTTCTGTGTTTTGCAGATTCCAGGGACTTCTACATGAATAATGCTTTCATTTATATTACTTCAGAAAGTGAAATTCGCAGAAACATGTCAGTGCCAACTCAAACAGTGCTGCGATTAATTGAACCCATCAAAGGATCAAATCGAAATGTGACTGTTGACAATTGGTTCACCTCCATTGAACTTGCTGAGAGATTGAAAACACAGAATCTCACCATCCTGGGAAGAGTGAGAGCCAACAAACGTGAAATTCCACAAGAATTCAAAGCTAGCTGGCCTAGACAAATTGGATCTACTCTCTTTGGACATACTGCAGACCTCACCCTTTGTTCATATGTTCCGAGGAAGAACAAAGCAGTTATTTTATTGTCTAGCATGCATCACCACCAGAAGATAACAGACTCTGGAAAAACCTGAAATGATAACCAACTACAATGAGACAAAGAGTTGATTGGATACTCTTGACCAGTTGTGTGGTACATACACTACTTCGAGGCGCACAAGGAGATGGCCTATGACTATTTTCTTCTCAATGTTGGACATTGCTGGTGTAAACAGTGCTATTGTGCCATACTGCAAGCCTAATTCAACAGCACAGAAGATGCATGGCACTTATCAAAGAGCATATGGATAGAAGTGAAACCAGATATCTTCAAAGGGAGCTGCAGCAGGTTGTTGCTAAAAAAAAAAAAAAAAAAAAAAGGTGGAGACGAAGGAGTGGAGAGTCCAGAGCCACGTGTCAGAAAGGGGCGTTGTCAGTTGTGCCCTGGAGAAAAAGACAGAAAGACAAAATTTTCTTGTGTTAAGTATCGTAAGTTGCTTTGTTTGGAACACAGTGTGTGTATTTGGCCGAACTGTGCAAAATAATATGTCTCATTTTGCATGCACAATTTAATTATGTAATCACACATTATTTATATATATATAGCTCATGTATTACACATTCACATGTAATAATATGTATATTTGACAAGTAAATGCAATTATTTGTGGTAACATCTTATTTTCAATCATTGGGGTTTCTCAGACACCACTACAGTTTTAATGCAATTTCTTTTCACCGGACCAGTTAAGGGTTAATTTCATCTCTTTGTTTGCATCATGTCACAATAAATGCAATTGTCTGGAATGTCTGTAATTTTTGTATTGAAAGACTTTCATAGTTGTTAGGGTCTTCTTACGCCGGGAGTCTATTTGACAATAACCAGAGTTTAATTTCTAAAGAACGACTTTGCTTGAAGTAAAGCCCTTGTCCACGATTCTTAGTAAAGTTTTGAATATTTTGTCGTGTGTGCGTTACAACTTACGCCGCATGTGGCCACACAAATTTTGCAGTGAGCAATTTATATTTTCTTTCGCTGCTGTATCCGCTGATTTCTATTTCCTTTCAAAAGCGTCAGGCACAAAATAACATGCGGAGCATGAAGTAAGTTACCTTTTTTCAGGGCAGATCTCACTCTGCATTCTCATGAGGAAACAATTTGTAGTCAGAATAATCAGGTGTGCTAAACAGGCAGATTAATTTTCAGTGAACAGTGTAGGTAATCGCGAACAGTTATTTTTCTTCTGAGCGAGCAGCTGCAAGACTACAATGAACTTACGGTATATGTTGGAAGGTGACAGGCGAGTTACCACGCTTACGCAATCACTTTAACTACTAAATCTTCCTCTTGACTACCAGTCCCATGCGTCTCCTAAATTTATTTTGATCTTTGCCTATGTTTGTTGTTGATTGGCTGCATTACATGTTACCTTGTTTATCAGAATCTAAATGAACTTAAATGCTTACATAATTTTATTGAAATTGTGGCCCTGTTATTATTTTTGACAATTGTTGATGGGTGATTTCTATATCAACACAGACGGGATTGACCTTTAATAAAAATAATGGCACATGTTTATGGATTGAAAATTGGACAAAAATACATATTAAGTGTGATGACAAAAAATAAAACATGATTGATGCCAGCACAAGTATGCAACGAACAGTTAACCGAATGTGGACTCTGATTGGCAAAGACTAAGATTTGTCTGATATAACTATTTACCCTGGCTCAAAACATGAATACCGCAACCTGAAATTATCTATCACAAAATGGACATTGATAGATGAAGAATACTCAGTATTGTAGAACACTCTGTATAATGTCGTTTATTGAAACTGAACTACACTTCTCGAACAATGACTATATGTGCACAAAGAAAACAAATAACATGTAGACGACTATTCATCAAGAGCGTCGGTGAGGTCTGTCGGAGCTGGCCCTAGCTCGGCGAGAAACTGGCTGTACTGCTGCTGCGCTGGCCTTATAAAGCCGGCGGAGGTCGGCGGAGTACTCTAACTTTCCCTGTGACTGTTAGGCGACCTCTGCAGAAAAAGGTTCACATTAGTCTCTAGCAAGTTCTGTTTATTTTGAAGAATTGTTTTCCTCTTGGTTGCGCCTGCAAGTGCTTGTGTATGTTATATGGTACACAGGAGTGTCTTGAGTGAAGTCTGCCTGGCAGGGGCCGTCTGTGGCAGACGTAACAATAGATTTATTCTACACAGAAGTTGTACTACGTTGGTGCAGCTGATAACAACTGGCAAGGCTGTAATCTTGTTTCCACTAACGAACCAGAGCAGCAATACAATACCCCTTTTCTCGATGTGCGAGACATCTCGGGTCATGGTCATGGTTCAAGCGTCTGCAGAGCAGCGATGGGCGGCGTCTGTAACTCTCTATCATGGGAACGAAATATGCAGTCACGGTTGGTGATCTGTTAGATGGATCACAACTACTCTCTGAAATCTCGGCAGATTCCAGCGTGTGACTCTCCTGTTCGCCGGTCATACCACAGACCAGTTTGACTCACTTATATAGCAGTGCACACAATGAGATCAAATGTCAGGGCAACAGACCTGTCACAAATAAGATTGTCCTCTGCACAACAAGTTTTCCAAGGTGATTGAGGTCTAAACTGTCGGTACAGCTAAATCCTCACCACAGGCATACCAGTTAAGGTCAGTGATAGAGTGCAGTCACGCTCAGGACAAGTGTCTCTAGTGCATCCCACTCATTACTGGAGACGAAACCAGTATCCTCTCCAGACTGAATCAGAAAGGAAAACGAATCGAAAGGCCAAGTATCTCTTCTACTCACTTTCCATAAAAACGCAGTAAAATTCCACAAAAGCACTGCCACAACCGCCCCCACAAGGGTTTTATGCCAATCACAAGACTCCATGAGCCCCATGTCTCCCCTCTAACTCGTGTGCTGTACTCATCGGCTAATCCTAACCAAAGTTAATAATTGTATTCTTCTCTTTTCAGGAGAAGCAGCCAATTCCTGACTGACAGATTCCCTCGGACAGAGGAGGAGACATTGTGCTCCCGATTTGTTTTTTTCCCACAACCACTTTAGGCAAAGTGTTATTTTTAGTTTCCATTTAGCTCCAAAGTAAACAACCCATTCATCATGGAGAATCATTATCTGGACGGCCTGAACGTTACTATTTGTCTGACTAGGGGTCCCAGCTAAACCAAGAGAGGTGATTTTGCGTTCCAACATTTCAGAGCCGCCATAAACGTTGCGTCTTTCTAACATTGTTTTGAAACCTGAGGCTACCTAAAAACCTCTGCAGGCTAAGGAGTGACACCATCTGACGACTCCTTCGACAGTGTCCTGTCCACTATGAAGATGGAAACTCGCGTATTTTTATGGCCGCAATCCCTGTTCACAAAGGCCGTTTACGATGCTGCCATAACGCATTCACTGGGAGATCTCGATTTCTCTCACAACACCGCCTCTGCTGTGCCAAGGTACGCCTAACATGTAGGTCCATGTTGGCCATTTTTCCGCCTTGTCGACCGAACACATAGTCTGCACACTGTGGGAGAAATTCTTGGGCTCAGCATTCTGTCCGTAGTAAGTGCTTTGAGATGTTCCTTTCCCTAATACCTCCACGTGGCTTTCAAGCGTGCGCTGCAAGATTTACTTTTAAATGTCCAAACTGCCTGCTCGTTCTCAATTCCAGAATAATACTATTCGAAGGTGTGCCACCGTAAAGACTCCATATTCTTTAACAACGTATAAATTTACATCAGAGCCCACTCCTGTTGATGACTTCCTACCGTCTCACAAACACAATGTCTCGGGTGAAAAATCAACAATAAATTGTACCTTTGAATATAGAGAATACCGAGAGAGTGACTCATTCTCTCTCACGCTGTTTTATTTTTGTCGACATTTGACGTCAGGAATTGCACTTCAAGTGATGCAGCTTTCATAATGTATATCAGTATTGAGTTTCAATGAACAGTTTTCACTGAGTATACAATTAACTACTATTGGCATTTAGTTAGACTAGTTTTCATTATTTAAAATACAATATTTCACTAATTTTAAAGTGTTGATTCATGACACTGTTCACAAGCGCAACACAGCCCCAACCAACAATATTGTTCATCAGTTGAGTACGATATCTAAAACTCTAGTTACATGAGGAGAAAGCTCTCGAAAAAAAGAATATTCATCATTTTCATTTATAGATAAATTTTTGTGGAAAGCTTACAAAGTGAAGCCCAACCGGCTAGCCATGCGGTCTAACACACTGCTTCCTTTTTTTTTTAAGTTGCCAAGACAAGTCAGGACAAGTCGCATATGAGGAGCAACAAAAATGCCGGATACCGGTACCGGGAATCGAACCCGGGCCCCCGGGGCGAGAGCCAGGAATTCTAGCCACTTTATTTTTTCGAGTCTCCTTCCTCCCCTTCAGCCCGTCCTTTACGGCCGCCAATTTTTGCCTTCTCGGCCCGGCCTCTCCGCCTTTAAAGAGAGAATGTAACTTGATGATATGGAAACGCTCTTCTTCCGAACGACAAACTGAGTATGCCCCTTCTGTTGCCTTTGTTTGCAACATGGCTTGAATAAAAATAAATGTAAATTCCATTGAGAAGGCAGTCACATAATTGTTATGGAAATGTAACTGCATCTATAAATATCGTTCTTCGTGTGTGGAAAAACGGAAAGAAGCAAACTCATTATTGCTGATGAGTAAAATTTTCTTCTTCAGAAGGTAATGAAGTAAAGTAGGCTTCTGCTGCTTGATTTTACACATAACTAACATAAATATGTCTTCCTGTGGAAAGAAAAGGCAAGAAAGACAGAAACTAAATAAAGGGTGTATATCAGTTTCATCACTGTGCTTCCCGCAAAACAAAGTAATATATACACATAGGCTTAACTGGTCTATACTGATGGTCTTCTCTGATTACTTTCTGTTGGAAATTCTCCTCCTGCTACGTGAAGTATAAACTTTAACCAAAAATCATTCGTCTAATATACGAAATGTTTGGTTGTATAATGTAAATTACCCACTTCTATTGGTTACAGTATTGTTTTCTTCCCGAGCGGGAAGGCGTGCCGGTCCCCGCCACGAATCCGCCTGGTCGATTAGCGTCGGGGTCCGGTGTGCCGGTCAGCCTGTGGAAGGTTTGCCAACGGCCTTGCCGCATGATAACACCGGTCCTCGCCAGATCCCCAAAGTTAAGCGGTGTCGGGGTGGGCTAGCAATTGGATGGGTAACCATCCGGTCTGCCGAGCGCTGTTGGCAAGTGTGGTGCACTCAGTCCTTGTATGGCTGAGGAGCTACTTGATTGAGAAGTAGAGGTTCCGGTCTCGGAAACTGACATACGGCCGGGAGAGCGGTGTGCTGACCACATGCCACGTAACATCTGCATCTAGTGACGCATGTGGGCTGAGGACGACACGGCTGCCGATCGGTACCGTTGGGTCTTCCGAGGCCTGTTCGGACCGAGAGGAGAGTTTTTACACAATGACCATCACTAGCTGACAGGTGTGGTCATGAAATGTCACACAGTTCCCCACTCTCTTTCTGCCTGGTATCAATATAGGCGGTGGGCAAAAATACTGGGAAACTCCAAAAAGACAACACTTCATCGTGTAGTGTAGTGGAGGCAAAAAAAGCTTCCAGGTATCTCGGAATAGATAAATGTGGGTCCTGTATGATTTTCAAGGTAATCTTATGCCATTCTTCCGGCAAAACAGTGCAAGCTCAAGTAATGAGGATAGAGGTGGAGAGCAATCACGCACCTTTCTCTCCATAGCAGACTAGAAGGTCTCAATAAAAGTGAGATCTGGTGATTGTGGTGGCCAGGGGAGATGCGACAGGTCTTCATCCTCGTCCTCTCAAACCAGTCCCGGACGATACAAGCTGTGTGAACTGGAGGCCTGTCCTCCTGGACACACAGCATCACCATTCGGGAATAAACATAACATCATGGGATGAGTTGATCAGGAAAAATTGTCACACAATCTTAATTAGTAATGCGACCTTCCAGAGCATCCATGGGGGCCATGGAATACTACGGTATAGCTGCCCAAATCATCACCGAATTCCCTCCGTGTTTCACTCTTGTCGTGCAAACTCAGCCAGAAGTTAGAAACAATGTGGGACAAGACTCATCCGACTAAATGCCTTTTTTCCATTACGAGCACTTGCATCGCTTACGTACGGTTTTGAAATTCCAGCTCACCCTGCAATTCCCGGCTTATGGAACTCCGTTCGTATTGTGTTGGTGCTGACAGTGTGCCTAACAACAGTACGATGTGCAATTCTGCTCTGACTTTTGCAACTGTCGTTCTCTTATTATTCATCACTACGTGCACTCTCGTCTGCCTTATGACTTATCGGATATTGTTTTTCCGCTTTCACTGTATCTGGTATAAATCTCCAATACGATGCATCTTGGAACATCAAATACTTCGGCTCCCTTGGTAGCAGAAGTACCCGCCTTACGAGCACCAAAAATCTGCCCCGTTCGAGTCACGTAGCTCCCACATAATGCACTCACAATTACACAGGGCACTGTTCTGACCACCACTGACATCCATAACGTATTGAGAACATTCCACAGATTCCATTCGTGGTCAAATACAACAGCGAAATCTGCAGGCTTCCCTAGTATCCGCATTTATGTTCAAGCATGCATTTCTCGCTGTTTTTCCATATTTTCGTCCAAACCTTTCAGAATTTTTATTATGTAGAGTAACAAATTGTATGAGAATTATAAACCTCAATGGAAAAACGAAAAGAAACGAGAATGCCGAGATTGGAGCCAGGGGGCGTGTTAATGACGACGAAATGTGTCTAGCGCAGGACGCCGCCGTCTGTAAGGCTACGATCCAGTAAACATCTGGGCATTCGGTCGACGACTTGTCATACCGGTACACCAGCACGTGCATGATCTCGGTGGAACTGATCTCAACGACCGCCCGTACGTACTCTGGACAAAGGTCTGCAGAATTCATATCAGATTGTTATCTTCGGTCGAATCAGACGATGTCTCCACACACAAAACATGAATTGTGACAAATTATGAACTTCAGTACTACACTACTGGCCATTAAAATTGCTACACCAAGAAGAAATGCAGATGATAAACGGGTATTCATTGGACAAATATATTATATTAGAACTGACGTGTGATTACATTTTCACGCAATTTCGGTGCATAGATCCTGAGAAATCAGTACCCACAACAACCACCTCTGGCCGTAAAAACGGCCTTGATACGCCTGGGCATTGAATCACACAGATCTTGGATGGCGTGTACGGGTACAGCTGCCCATGCAGCTTCAACACGATACCACAGTTCATCAAGAGTAGTGACTGGTGTATTGTGACGAGCCAGTTGCTCGGCCACCATTGACCAGACGTTTTCAGTTGGTGAGAGATATGGAGAATGTGCTGGCCAGGGCAGCAGTCGAACATTTTCTGTATCCAGAAAGGCCCGCACAGAACCTGTAACATCCGGTCGTGCATTATCCTGCTGAAATGTAGGGTTTCGCAGGGATCGAATGAAGGGTAGAGCCACGGGTCGTAACACATCTGAAATGTAACGTCCACTGTTCAAAGTGCCGTCAATGCGAACAAGAGGTGACTGAGACGTTTAACCAATGGCACCCCATACCATCACGCGGGGTGATACGCCAGTATGGCGATGACGAATACACGCTTCCAATGTGCGTTCACCGCGATGTTGCCAAACACGGATGCGACCATCACGACGCTGTAAACAGAACCTGGATTTATCCGAAAAAATGCCATTCGTACACCCAGGTTCGTCGTTGAGTACACCATCGCAGGTGCTCCTCTCTGTGATGCAGCGTCAAGGGTAACCGCAGCCATGGTCTACGAGCTGATAGTCCATGCTGCTGCAAACGTCGTCGAACTGTTCGTGCACATGGTTGTTGTCTTGCAAACGTCCCCATCTTTTGACTCAGGGATCGAGACGTGGCTGCACGATCCGTTACAGCCATGCGGATAAGATGCCTGTCATCTCAAATGCTAGTGATATGTTGCCGTTGGGATCCAGCACGGCGTTCCGTATTACCGTCCTAAACCCACCGAATCCACATTCTGCTAACAGTCATTGGATGTCGACCAACGCGAGCAGCAATGTCGCGATACGATAAACCGCAATCGCGATAGGCTACAATCCGACCTTTATCAAAGTCGGAAACGTGATGGTACGCATTTCTCCTCCTTACACGAGGCATCACAACAACGTTTCACCAGGCAACGCCGGTCAACTGCTGTTTGTGCATGAGAAATCGGTTCGAAACTTTCCTCATGTCAGCACGTTGTAGGTGTCGCCACCGGCGCCAACCTTGTGTGAATGCTCTGAAAAGCTAATCATTTCCATATAACAGCATCTGCTTCCTGTCGGTTAAATTTCGCGTCTGTAGCATGTCATCTTCGTGGTGTAGCAATTTTAATGGCCAGTAGTGTTGTAAAATGTAGGTTATGTCATCCCGAGGATGAGGAAAACAGCAACAAGGATATATCTCGGTAGGAAACCATCAGTTTCTACCAACTTAAATATTTAAAAATAATTAACTGAACATTGTGTGGCTGTCTAGCCATTTCAGCTTGATGTCTATGCATCATGTGACAAAGGCGCAAAGCTGGTGTATGTCAATTTCGATACTGAAAATTGCTGTAATAGATCTTATTTTGGTTGCAGTAGGTTAGCATTAGATTTCAGTAAATTATTATTACTGTTTAAGGGTCTTTTTATGCCGGTGGAGTGGTGATTCCGATGAATAATACGGTTTGCAATTGTGGTGTGTGTGTTTCCACTGTTCAGTGCTTTAGGCGTTCAGAGTCTCTCGTTCTAAAGTACTGTTTATCTTTCACACATCTCTCCACGAATCATCTCAATTATGTGACAAAGTATCTATCTCTTCGCCTCTGTAACACCCCAAATATAGAACCCATAATAACCACCCTTTTTGTCGCAAAAGAAATAGCAAAATTAGTCATCCTGACAGTGACGGCAACTACTGACAACAAAATTCACACTTTTCTCAGTTTGGTTAATAGGAATGTAATATAAACACTAATGCTTATCATAAAGAAAGGACTGAATGAAAGAATACCATGCGATACAAAACAGAAACTTTAAAGAAAGAGTTCAAAACATATTATTTACGAAGGTTAAAGCCCAGACCATAAATCGAATAAACATAATATTTATCCTAGAAGAGAGCTGTAGCCGCATCGAGCTGTAAGTTCACTGTGACGACAGTGTAATTCGGCAATGGAGATGTTAACTTCATCTTCTCTCTTGTATTCTGCAACAGTAGTACTTACGTTAAACGCTACTAGATTGTTTTAAAACTGATCTGAAGTTTAAAGTTTTACAATATAGACTGTAAGTATCAGTCAGAAGTCGGACTAAAGTAGGATCTTCTTTACCGTCTGAAGAAATAGCGAGATTTTGATGTATATGACAGAAAATAGAATCGTGTGATTACCGATTTCTGATGGAACTTAGCCTCCGTGATACTTAATAGTCACGAACGTGAAAGGACACAGAAAGAGACTGATCGCCTACATCAACTCGATTATTAGACTTGAGTAGGCTACAACTAAACGCAAGCACGAGGAAATTACAATTTCGCCGTTTTGTCAGAAGTTAACGTCAAGGTCAGAATTACTGATGTTAACATATGCAATTCCTTGAATGACTTATCGGTGTGTGTGCTCAGCATAGGGACAGACAATAATTACGAAGAACAATAAACCTTAATTCAACCTTAATTCTCCGTGTCGCCTACGTGATTTAATGGATATTTAAAGTGTATTCGTGAAATTAACTGATTATTCTGATAACATAAAAGTGCCAAGCGATTTAGTGACATTTCACTGTGAAAAGTAATAACTTTACACTTAAAATACGACGCATTCTGAACATTGCTCATGGGTATGTTATCCCTGGAGTTACGTCATGCAGTTGTTGAATACGCGACGTAGCGACGCCTTGATGACGGAGTAATAATTAACAACTTAATACACTCGCAAAGTTCATAACGTGGCCTCAGCTTGGTTGATGGAATGATGATTCAAGACACTATTTTTTAACGTTTGAATAACCATTCTCAAACCGGGCGTAAGAACTACAGTCAGTAAGTTCGCGTAATCTTAAGGGTCTGTCGCGAACACGCAAGCGACTTTTGGTTATTTCAGGTCAATGGAGGCATCGCGTTATCGAGTGGTGCAGTCGCTACATTTATAAGTGAAGAAGATCGACAGATCACGAACACAATATTGCTTTCATTACAAGCAAGGGCGGCGCACACACTCTGGCGTGCTGCTCCATCGAGACAGTGAGACCATTTTCGAGTTACAGTATCTGAAAATACCCAAACCGCCTACTCAGTCTAGAAACAGCCATGAAATTATTCAACACAAAAATCTTGCCAATCCTAGCCTATGGGATGGAGGTTATATGGGACCACCTGACAAAAAAAATCTAGAAACACTAGAAAAGGTAAAATCGACTTATCTAAAAAGAGCACTAGGTCTCCCAAAGACAACAAGATCTAGACTAGTGTACCTGCTAGTGAGAGAGACATTCCTAATTGAAGACATCAGACTTCGATATAGTATGCCACGCACCAGGGCGTCCAGGTAACAACTGAAGATCATGGAGGACAAACCAGAAAAAATATGGCCGGAGTTCTATGGCACCGAAGCAATGACGAACCGCTCATGGACAGCACCAAACTTCGAACAGCGACATGTGACTAGGCTTTCTATTCACGGCTTTCATCATCTAATCTGCAAAAACAAAACTTATCATGACCTAACCACAACATGTGTATGTGAACTGTGTAACAAAGCCTGCTAACGATATCACATAGAACACTGCAGTAAAAGAGTGAAATCGATAAATGAATATGCAAAAATGTAAAATGTAAGTGTAAAATGTTAAGCAAAGTAATGTAATATGGCCATTTGGCTGCAATTTTATTAAATAAAATAACCAAACCACGCAAAGAGCTTTTTTTAATATTTACAGATTGGCGTTGTCGTGATCGACGGACGCTATTCCACGTCATATCGGCTGAGACACCCATCGCCTTCGAACCGAGAGAGAACAGCGCCACACCTCATACGTTCGTAAAACTTGTTTGGTTATTCCAACCACTGACGAAAGGATAGAATATAGATTCTGAGCTCTTTGATCACGCCAAAAACTGACTAGGTAGATCGAATGCACCGTGACAAAGCCATAGGGCGATGTTATGGGGCGACCACTGGCGACGGTTGTCGGTGCCGGTGTTAACGCAGCTTAAATCCGGCGCTCCCCCTCACCCATCCTTCCCTTTGCCCCTCTCCCGAAGACTACGAAACGACGACCATATCAGAACGTGAACTACGTGGCGAGTAGGCCAGGTTCACGAGAAAGATGTTGCGCTGTGTCGTATGCATTATACCCCTGACCCGCTCCGAATTCCAACGCGCTTTACACCTGAGTAACGGCGTAAATCAGCTGCTTCCGCGCCCCTCTTACGTGACCCGAGTAGGAGGTTCCATATTTCGGCATTCATCTCGGGCGGGCCTCGGGGACAAGCGACAACTGATATCAAAATGTCGACCCGCGAGACAGGAGTCGATAGCAGCAGAAATGCGGGACGTGTGCGCCTTGACAAGCGAGCGCGAGCGCCGCACAACCTCGGCAAGGCGCGGCGCGGCGCGGCGCTGATGCGATTCTGGGGAAACAGGCGCGCCCCGTGCCCTAAGAAGCAATTTCGGCGTCGCGGCGCTGCACTGCGGCTCTGCGGGCCCCGCTAGGCTCCCGCCGGCCCCATGTTTTATTTATTGCGGCGACACAGGCGGCGGCGGCGCGGACACTGCACGCATTTTGCGGGCGCGGCTTACTTCAAAGGCCGGGCGGGCGCGTGCAGGGGACCCCCACAGAGCGAACTTCGCGCATGCGCACTGTCCGACCACAAACCCTCCCTCCCCTTCCTCATTCGGTAACAGCTAGCAGCACACACTTGGATCCTGACACCCTAGTTCCCTTCGTCCAGAGTCCGCATCGGTCCGACAGGGGTAGCATAACTGACACACCGCGCTCTACTTTAAACATTGCATCTGGAGGCATGTAATGCACCGAGGTCCCAACTGCGAACGTGCATCACGGGAGTAGCGCTACGCCACATGAACTCTTTCCATGTGATGCACTGAAGTGGCTCTCAAAACTCATGAAACTTGAAACACGTATGTAACGCAGCAGCGATGGCGAGGCATTGTAGCATCTGTGACCAGAGAGTATGCGCTTGACCGCGCGAGTGTTGCGAGCGGTTCTCAGTCAGTAGTAGTCTTTGCGAGTTAGTTGTCGCTATGCAGAGTAGCAGTCAGTCAGTCGTTGCGAGTCTGTAGCTCTGTCTAGTTGAGAGCAGTACTCAGTCTGTAGTCGTCATGCAGAGCGGTCGGTCAGTAGTAGCAGCCCAGTGCGGTTGTGTGATGTAGGCGGTCGGCAACAATGGTCAAGATGAGGAATAAGGTATACTGTTAATTAATATAATCATTAGATAATGAAAAATTTTATTCATTGTAATTATTCTCCAACAAGTCTCCCAATAATAATTTTTTATTTCAAAAGCATCTTCTCAAAAGTTTAATTTTTTTTGAACTAAAGATCTCGTTGCACTTCCCATTTCATTCCACTTCCTTTTGAGAAAAAATTTCACTAGAATTTCAAAAAAAAAAAAAAGGAGAATATTATTATTTGCAATGCAGTTCCTCCAAGTGGTGCGCAACAACAAGAGCAGATATGTGACATCCATTTATTCTGAGGTAAGACTTTAATTCTGATTGTTTTTACACAGGGCCAAAGACCGATATTTCGGTTTAATTGAATTTTCTTGTCACTGAATGGACTTTAATTTTTTGAAGGATTTATAATTGAGTCAGATTGCGAATTTCACATTTGTTGCCATTGTCAGTACATTTGATTGTAGGCAGGTTACGCATAGAGCCATGTCCATCAGCATTTCTAATTAGTATCGTTATTTTCTTTTAAAATTTTTGTGGGGAGGTTACACTTGGCCCCCATTTCTATTAAGTATTGCTATATTTTTCTTATAAAAAAAAAAAAAAATTTGCGGTGGGGAGGTTACACTTGGCGACACCCAGTCCAGGATCGTATTTCGTTGAGAGTCTTTTGAGCGACAGTCAGATATCTGCTCTTATTTGCTTAGATAATTAGGATTTGGCGCAACGCTTTTAATAATATTGTGACTTTCTTTCTACAGGTCAACGGCAATTTGCTGCTTTGTTGTATTTGTGTGTTGCTTTTGCATTGTGCTTATTTGCTTTGTGAAAAATTTTGACTATTGTAAAAATGCCGCGAAAGACTGTGAATAGTGTATCGCGAAGTATTGTGAATGAAATTACCGACTTAAACAACGTGACCGATAGTAATTGTGATACGCAACGTAAAGATGACAATCCTGCGTTCACTAACAATCAGTGCATTCCAACCACTAATGATGACTTTCACCTTAATGATGAACAAACGAACTCAATTGTCTCGTCTGTTAACTTGACGACAATTGATGACGCAGAATGCTCTATGGTAATGAGCGCTGTAGAGCTTAACACACCCGATTTGGAAAATTCAAGTAATGTACAGTCAAATCTGTCTAATGAAAATGAACAGATCACACAAAGTAGGACAGATGTATTTAATTCCGAAACAATGACTGATAGTATACATTTGACTGACAAACCCTTTTGTAAATTACAGAATGACCAAATGGTCACGGAAAGCGAGAGAGTTCTAGATCCACCACTAAACAGCACAGAGAATATAAACGCTAATTTTGACTTGGTACGAATTATGACAAGTTTGATACAACAGCAAAGTAAAGAGTTCAAACAACAATTTAGTGAACAGAACGAAAATTTCAAACAACTTAGTGAACAAATTACAGCCGTTGCCGCGCAGTGCCATGACACTAAGGAACAGTTGCGCGTGGAAATTGAGGCTTGTTCACAAAAAAATAGCGAAGAAATAAAGTCGGTTGCGCAAGAATTAAGGGAAATGCAAACAGCCGCGACAGATACACTCAGAGACGAAATTAGCGGAGTCGCCAAACAGTGCTCTGAAAAAGCTACACAATTACGGGACGAGTTTAGAGCAATGACGATAGAACTTTCGCGCACTATGGACGCAAAGATAGACGCGAAATTCGAACAGCAGAACACTCAGATTAACGAGCGCTTTAATCAGCACATACAGAACAGTGATACGCGTTTCCGCAGATTTATTCAGGATCAAAACAAAGTAAAACGACAAGTCATGGAAACAATCACTGCACAAAGACAAGAGGACAAACGTAAAATATTCGCGAAAGCGAAGACGTATGTAGACAATAATATTACTACAGTGTCCGACAAAATTAATACCATAGAACAATTGAACGCGGAATTACGGGATGAAATTTCTGATCTTAAAGCAAAAACGGATACACACACAGTAAATATTCAAACAGTGACAGATAGATTCGAACAACTAGATCTAACACAGGATTGCGATGTCATCAAAGCTGATGTTAAAAAACTGAGCGAAACTACGCGCAAGTTGCAAAAACAGATTAATGCGTCTGATTCTAAAACCGATGATCAGGTTAAAATACTGACTGAAAAATGTGATGAATTGGCCAGTCGTATTGATGTTATCGAAAATACTAATGACAATAAATCAGACGATACTGCACCGGTTTCTTTTATCCAAACACCTGAATTTCAAAATTTACAGCTGACAATTAATGAAATCGATTCATCTAACAACACGTTACGTCGGAAGTTATCAAATTTACAACAAGAAGTAACAGAGATGAAAAACATGTCAGTTAATAACATACCACAACAGACGCCACTTTATGAACATGTGTCAGACTCACGCAGCGCGTATAATTTGGGTAATCTACAGAGAGTACGGGACTTAGATTCCGATCAACCGCAGTTCAATAGATTCTCTTACGATCCTGAACCTGTTTCATTACACAGAGATGATAATTTCGACTATAAACATTTTCTGTCAGTAAGAAAGTTCAAAATATTTAAAAACGATAGAACGCAGATTCACCCACTGGATTGGATTCAACAGTTTAGCTTTGCTCTTCCACCGACTTGGCCTGTAACACATAAACTTGAATTTATTTGCAGTTTTTTGGAAGGCGAACCGGCAACTCGTATGAGACCGATCGCGAGACAGTGTTACTCGGTAGAGGAATTTCAGAATGCTTTTCTGTCAGCGTACTGGTCGAAGACGACACAGCGCGGAATTAAAGATCAACTAATTAGTTTGCCAAACTATGAAAACTCAAATTTTCCCAGTGTAACGCAATTTTTTGAGCACATGGTACAACAAAACCAGTACCTAAGTGAACCGTACAGTGAATCCGCACTTATACAACTATGCATCTCTAAATTACCACGGTCATTACGAGTGTCACTTCTAACGGGCCAGCAAAAAGAAAACATTTCAGCATTCAGAGATCTTTTACAGCTCTTGGAAGTACAGCAATCCGATTATTCTTTTGTAAACAAAAACTTTTCGAGTAACAACCAAGGTCAACAACAGTACTGCAATTATGATCAGGGACGTAATTTCAATCGGAAAGATAACAGACGCTTTAGGAACGATAACTACCAGAAATTTAATAACAGGCAAAATTCTAATTATCAATACCGTCAAAATTTTCAGCAACAGGAACAACACTTTAGTAACAATAGAGGTGTTTCACAACAACAACATCAAAACCAGCCGATTAGGATACCTAACCAACAATGGAATACACAAGGTCAACCAGGCTTTAATGTTTCGCCGCGTGGACGCATAGTCCCTGGTCCAACAAATAGTAACGTACGTCAGCAAGGAAACAACTACGTACAAAGAAGACAGTATTTCAATTCCTATCGTAATGCACCGTATAGGAATGACTATTACGACAGACGTAAAAATAATGAAGACAATTTTCAGCGAACGTCTAACAACAGTCGGTCATACCAACAGCAAAATCATACGCAAGAACATATTCTCATGAATGAACCCGACAGTAGGTACCATCCAGAGCGTAACACGCCTGGAAGAAGTAATAGGACAGTTCAAATAGTCGAAATGCCACAGAATCCTCCTAATAATAATAACACGTCAGATAGAATCTGACTAGATAATGTACAGGACGCATCTTGCAATAATACAAGCACTACCTTAGACACGCAAAATGTTGTTCACGAAAATGTAATTACTTTTGACGACATCAGAGACACTCTTTTACAGGAAAGACCAGTTATTCAGAAAACCATTTCACATCCTGTTATCGAAATTAAAATTGGTTCATCGAAATTCTCAGCAGTAATTGATTCCGGATCACCTATATCAGTAATAAATGAGGAGACTTTTAATGAGTGCAACAAAGAGAATACTTATCCGACATTACCTTTAGGCAAAACAAAAGTGAAAGGAGCAGTATCGAGTAAAGGAGTAGACGTTAAATTACAGACACATTTATCATTTTGTATCGCAGGTCACACGTTTCACTCTAATTTTTGGATTGTTCCTTTATTGACAACAGACGTTATTTTAGGCACGAATTTTCTGGTACAACACGAAGCAGTCATTGATTTTCAGAATTCTTATTTAATGTTAAAGGATGAAAATGTGCAACTTGCTTTAGAATTTCAGCACTCATTATCTGCGGAAGAACAAACAATTAACCGCACAGAGGTCATTTCCGCAACACGTGACATAGACTGTAATCCCACATTGTTAACGGATACGTACGTACACAACTATAATACTCCAGACGAAATGGACTACGACGTAATACAAATGATTTCCGATAAAGTTAAAGAGAGTAGTGCAATTACAGACGACGAACGAACGCAATTACACAAAATTCTTTTACAGCAAGCTCCAGTTTTTGACAACATTCCTGGTACTATGTCCGGCTTTATGTATGAATTTCAAGTCAAACCGCATGACACATTTAAAGCAAAGCATTATCCTATTCCATACATTCACAGAGAACAGGTTAAAAAAGAATTGCAGGATATGCTCGACCAAGGAATTATAGAACCAGCAGTTAGTCCGTACATAAACCCGCTACATATTGTTAAGAAAAAAGATGGCTCACTTCGCCTTGTACTTGATTCACGTCACATTAATGACATTATTATTAATGAAACGGATCGACCACAGACATTAGAGGAACTTTTACAGAAATTTCACGGTACAGCTATTTATTCCACATTAGATTTGAAATCGGGATTTTGGCAAATTCAACTTCATCCGAATTGTAGAAAATATACAGCTTTTCTCTGTTTCGGCGACTGTTATCAATTTTGCAAACTACCGTTCGGCTTAACTATTTCTTCTGCAGCTTTTATTCGCGGTTTGAACACAATACTTCCGACAGAACTTAAAGACAGAATTACGACGTATGTAGACGATATTCTTATCGCAGAAGCTAACTGGTCTGAACACAATATGATTCTTGAACAACTGTTACAAACTTTTCATGCACAAGGACTCACAGTTAACCTCAGTAAATCGCACTTTGGCAAAACTTCTAAAAAATTTCTTGGACACGTAATTTCAGCAGAAGGCATTGCACCTGATCCGGAAAAACTTCAAGCTCTACGTGACATTACTGTTCCTACGACGAAGAAGCAATTACGCAGTTTTTTGGGCTTAATTAACTTTTTTCGTAAATTTATTCATCATTCTGCTTTAGACACGCCTAGACTATGCCAATTAACAGGTAAAAACAGTATTTGGTCTTGGGATAAGCAAGCACACTCTGAATTCATGAACCTGAAACATGCTTTGTTGAATGCACCACTTTTATCGCATCCAGATCTTACTAGAAATTTTTCCATTGCCACCGACAGTTCCAACACCGCTTTAGGCGTACACATTTTCCAGGAAATTGAAGAAGATGGTTCAATAGTAATCAAAAACATCGCATTTGCAAGCCGCATTCTGTCACCTGCTGAGCGAAATTACTCTGTTACAGAATTGGAAACATTATGCGTTGTCTGGGCTTTTACGGGATTTCGGCACTTTCTTTATGGCAGACATACCACCGTTTACACAGACCATAGAGCTATACAATTTTTGCTTTCAGCTAAATTTACTCACGATAGATTAAGTAGATGGAAACTGTATTTACAGGAATTTAATTTTACAATAGTTCACATTCCCGGTACGCAAAATGTTATAGCAGACGCACTATCGCGTTCTCTCAGTAACAATCAGCAAGATGTAGCAACCAACTTCTGCAAAGCAAATTTCAGCGTCATGTACATTCAACAAGTTGCATTTGAAAATTTTATTTCATCGTCATTACAGGACATAGCACAAGAACAAAATAAGGACAATGTGTGGAAAGAAATTAAACACCTTTGGCAAGATAGGAAAAATGTTACGATTAGGAACCACTACACTGTACGCAATGACATTCTGTTTCGCCGCTCTCATCCTGACAGCAACATTTGGTTATTATGCATTCCTGACGAACTGGTTAACAAACTAATTTGGTACACTCATTTAAGTTACGCACATTACGGAGCACGAAAATGTTTTCTTATACTGAGACAGAACTGTTATTTTACCAACATGGAAAAACGTATACGACGAGTTTTAGCGTCTTGTAAAATTTGCCAGAAAGCTAAATCAGACACCACTTCACATATTCCTCCTTTATATCCCATTATACCTGTGAAATTAAGACACATGGCCGCAGTAGATATTTTTGGTCCGATTCCGAGAACTAACAGAGGTTTTTGCTACATTTTTGTCGCTGTTGAGCTCACTTCAAAATTTGTTACTTTCACTCCGTTACGCAAAGCTACTGCTAAAACTGTTTCGAAAGCATTTGTAAAACATTTTCTATTTCATGTAGGGCATGTAATGAAAGTAATTTCTGATAATGGATCTCAATTTCGTAGTAGTGTATGGACACGCATGTTACGAGCTAGAAACATTTCTCCGATCTATATATCCAAGTACCACGCTTCTTCGAACCCTTGTGAAAGATTAATGAAGGAAATTGGTAAGCTGTGCAGAATATACTGCCACAAAAGACATATTGATTGGGATACACACATACTCTCATTCCAAGATGTAATTAATTCCATTCCAAATGATTCCACTATGCTATCTCCGACTGTTATACTGAAAAACGTTGAACTACCGAACAAAATTAAAGAATTAATAGAATTCCCCAAAAATCGTCGCCTACGACACCACGAAATAATTGACATTGCGCTGAACAACATCAAACGTGCCGCAGAGCGCCGGAGAAGACAGCAAAAACAGGTTTGTACACGCCGCGACTTTCACGTTGGACAGAAGATATTAGTACGTACACACTATTTATCCAGCAAATTAAAAGGTAAGTGCAGTAAATTTGAACTTCTATACGCAGGTCCGTATCGGATTCGCAGTATCCCTCACCCCAATGTTGTACACGTCGAAACTTTGAGAACCAGAAAATCGAAAGGCAATCACCATATCTCAAACATTAAACCGTTTATTGAGTGAAACCACTGTATGATTCAACACACTATGATGCCATTTACTAATGCAATTAATTCACCTGACTAATTACTGATGATTATCGTATTTTTTCTTGGCAAGTGCCCGGCAAGGTAAGGTTAGCAGGTCGCTCTTCTTGTCGTTACACGTCAGACCGTGCATATTTTTCCAGATGAATTTACACATTTACGACTATTTCTGCAATTATATTTATGTGACTACTTATTGATGATTATCGTATTTTTTTTCTTGGCAAGTGCCCGGCAAGGTAAGGTTAGCAGGTCGCTTTTCTTGTCGTTACACATCAGACCGTGCATATTTTCCATTTTTTTTGTGTATATGACTGTACTCCAGTTTTGTTTGTATGCACTATGAAATAGTTAAGATATAACACACACCAGTCGACTTTGACATTTTTTTTTTTGCCTTATGACATCTCAACATCGTGACTGTTTCACATTTTTTTGCTACTGCATTGTATTATTCTGTGTACATTTTTTCGCATCCGAACACTGTCAATGTCTTGGACATATTACGTTTTCTGTCATGTTATGCTGTATGGTTAATTGTGTCACCATAAACCAGTCATTATTTAGTGGGTATAGGATTTAAATGCAAGACATTAATCTTTGTTCATCAATTTCAGAAAGGAATGATGATTCTAAGAAATAAATTTAACATAAATGGGAATTTCACCTACGGAATAAACGAAAGGAGATGCAATAACTTTATGAGGAAGAGTAAATGGATCAGGATTAACAAACATTAACAAGAATATACTATACTCATCACAGAATAGCAGTCTTAACTAATTTTTTCTTTCAGAATACAAGGTGATTGATGCAGGCTGTCAGAGAGAACTACACATCTTAGTTTTAGTGATGAAATATGCTAGAGATAAGGAATAGTTAGGTAATGAGTAATGAAGTGATTTTTTGCAGATGATAGTGAATACTGATGAATAATGATGAAGGAAATGGTATTATGAATAATGAAGTTTTTCTTTACAGGTGGTGATAATAATGAAGTTATGATAATATGGATAATGAAGTGATGGATAATGAAGTTTTTTCTTTACAGATGAGGATAATGTTGAAGTTATGTATTTATGCTACGTAGTTGTTTAAGTATTTGTTGCAGTTTGCTTTGACAGCAGGTGTTACATTGCATAGTAGGATGACTGAAAGTTTTGGAAAGGACAGCTATGAAACACATTTTTATACACATTTCACTACCTGTTAATTCGAAGTTCACTACTTTTCAGCATAGTGTGCGTTTCTTCTTTCAGGTCAATAATCCGTTTTTGTATTTTTTCCAGGAGAAGTTTTTCATGACACTTACTAAACCTGTTACTTATTATACCTGTTCTAGTACTTGCATTTTTATATTTTTTACCCATTTGTGTTTATCATTTATAAATGTGATCACATGTACTGCCTTGTTACATAATCTTGCTACAGCTGACTCATGACGAATGACGTTACCTATCCTCATTTGCAGCAATAGGTCAAAAGCAAAAAGTATTATGCCTCGGCAATTAATCATCGATCCCAACGCAATGCATTGCTACCAAAAAAAATGTATTACCAGTCCCACATAATGTCACTAGTTTATGATAATTCTGAATAATACTGATCAACTCTGAATAGCACGTCACTCGAGTAATGACCTCTTAATGAGACTATATTCAAAATAATGCTTTGTCACTAGCTAATAACTGCCACTGTTTATTGTAATGCCTGTGATTACTAATGATTTGACTGTAATTAACTGATTTTTAATAATGACTTTGTAATGATCTGAATAATACTGAATGATGAACTATGTTTTATTCTATTCAATACTTGATGGCCACTGAGTGCCAATAATTAATGTCAATCAACGAAATTGTTATTAATTATGCCATTAATTAACTCTTGTTTTCAATGTTCATACTTTGTAATTGGAAATAAATGTGACTGTTTCATAATGCTTTGTAATTAGGAAAAGACTAATGATTCTTAATAGATTGGAATGACACATAATTAATTAACTATGGTACTGTTTAATAATGCTTTGTAATTAATTAAGGCTACAAATGATTAATTAATTAACTGTAATTAGACAAATGATTAATTAACGACAAATGATTAATTAACTGTAATTATACAAATGATTAATTAACTGTAATTAGACAAATGATTAATTAATGACAAATGATTAATTAACTGTAATTAGGAAAAGGTTAATGATTCTTAATTATACTCTGTAACTGAAAAGAATGCGATTATTTCATAATATTTTGTAACCAGGAAAAGAAGGCTACTGATTCTATGTAAAACAATTAATGAACATTTTTCTGTAATACTACATACTTGGTACAGAAATGTTCAATAACTGGGCTATGAATGCCACGAACTATCAATGAAGACTGTAATTGTCAATATTATGTGACTTGATGTCCTTCACCTCATAAGCTGACTACCCTGAATTACTGCAATGTCCATTTGTCCTGTTTATCCCAGTGATCATGGAGCACTATATTTGGTTTTGCACTAATTCTACGTTGGTGTGCCTTGTAAGAGTGTGGTGTTGACACGACATGCTGTCCACCACCATGAGCGATGAAGACATTATTATGGTCCCACTGTTTGGTGTACCTAATGTACTGCCAAAATGAAAACATGGAACATTACTACGACAGTTCAGTGTCTTGGCTACACTGATAAATTCTGATGGGAAAAGAACTTCAAGTTGTGTCACTTGGTGTTGTACTACTGTGGAAAGATATGGACTTTCAGAGCAGCTGTGTGCAATCTAAAGTGCTACAACCATGATGCAATCCTTCCCTTTCCTATCCTGATTCTTGTCACATAAAGAAAAAATTTTTTTTTTTGGTAACATCATTTATGTTCATAGGTTATACATTTTTCGATTCGCTAAACTCCAGTGTGAGTACACTTATGTCACTGGTCGACATGATGTTTGCCATTATGTTTATTTGTTGTGAAAATACTAAAGACATTTTTCAGTGCCTGTGCACTTTGTTATCTGTCAAATAGTTTGTATATACTTTTCTGATTTGCTACTATGTTTTGTACTCACATTTTGTCTTTGTCTGATATATTTTGTACTTAGTGCGTGTGCACAACATTTACTTTATGTACTACATCTAATTATTCTTGCCAGTCTGTTTATTTGTTCTGCATATGCTAAAGAATTTTTTCAGTGCCTGTGCACTTTATCTGTCAAAAAGTTTGTATATACTTTTCTGATTTGCTACTATGTTTTGTACTCACATTTGTCTTTGTCTGATATATTTTGTACTTAGTGCGTGTGCACAACATTTACTTTATGTACTACATCTAATTATTCTTGCCAGTCTGTTTATTTGTTCTGCATATGCTAAAGAATTTTTTCAGTGCCTGTGCACTTTATCTGTCAAAAAGTTTGTATATACTTTTTTCTGATTTGCTACTATGTTTAGTATTCACATTTTGTCCTTGTCTGATATATTTTGTACTTAGTGCGTGTGCACAACATTTAATATTCTGTAAGTTGTAGGATTTTGTTAATTAAAGAAAAATTTTGCCGCGCTTGGCAAGTCCAAATGACTCACCATCGCTGCCAAATTTTTGCCCCCCGAGTGGAGGGTTATGAAACACGTATGTAACGCAGCAGCGATGGCGAGGCATTGTAGCATCTGTGACCAGAGAGTATGCGCTTGACCGCGCGAGTGTTGCGAGCGGTTCTCAGTCAGTAGTAGTCTTTGCGAGTTAGTTGTCGCTATGCAGAGTAGCAGTCAGTCAGTCGTTGCGAGTCTGTAGCTCTGTCTAGTTGAGAGCAGTACTCAGTCTGTAGTCGTCATGCAGAGCGGTCGGTCAGTAGTAGCAGCCCAGTGCGGTTGTGTGATGTAGGCGGTCGGCAACAATGGTCAAGATGAGGAATAAGGTATACTGTTAATTAATATAATCATTAGATAATGAAAAATTTTATTCATTGTAATTATTCTCCAACAAGTCTCCCAATAATAATTTTTTATTTCAAAAGCATCTTCTCAAAAGTTTAATTTTTTTTGAACTAAAGATCTCGTTGCACTTCCCATTTCATTCCACTTCCTTTTGAGAAAAAATTTCACTAGAATTTCAAAAAAAAAAAAAAAGGAGAATATTATTATTTGCAATGCAGTTCCTCCAAGTGGTGCGCAACAACAAGAGCAGATATGTGACATCCATTTATTCTGAGGTAAGACTTTAATTCTGATTGTTTTTACACAGGGCCAAAGACCGATATTTCGGTTTAATTGAATTTTCTTGTCACTGAATGGACTTTAATTTTTTGAAGGATTTATAATTGAGTCAGATTGCGAATTTCACATTTGTTGCCATTGTCAGTACATTTGATTGTAGGCAGGTTACGCATAGAGCCATGTCCATCAGCATTTCTAATTAGTATCGTTATTTTCTTTTAAAATTTTTGTGGGGAGGTTACACTTGGCTCCCCATTTCTATATAATATTGTCATTTCATTTCTTTTAAAATTGCGGTGGGGAGGTTACAAACTGCAGACTAAGAAGATGGGGCCCGACAAACTTCAAATTGGCGTGATTTGTACAACCTATACTTAGTATGTTCTAAGCCTGTGTAGCCCTATGGAGCTTTATCGCATTGCTTTGACACGATTGGTAAACGAAAAAGGCGGAGTACGATCACACATGTGACAGATCTAAATTAATCTAGAAACACGATTATTTAAATCGTTGGTGTTTAGCAGTAACCAACGAAAAACTGATTTTAGGTTCTGAATCTTCAGGTTTTTGGCGGCGCAAAGACTGTTCCATTAAGTTTCGTGTGTGCAGCCTGCTGATCTTCTGGTACATGCTATCACTCAATAAATCTTACATTTTATAATGGTATTCGTCCCGAGACAATAAAATAGTAGCATTACCCCTATCTGCTGGGAGTACCACCGTCTGAGTATTCAGGCGAAGCTTGCGTAGAGCAGCACTCTCTGCCACAGATATATTGCTCCTTTGTGGGCGAGCCTTCATAATTGCACGGCATGTTTCACGTCTTATTTCCTCTGCTGAATCAGAGGGAAGTGGTCGAACAGCTTCTTCAATGGCGCTGATAAACGGAGGCAATGGCAGAACCTGTGGAGTGGGTGCAAAATTCAGTCCCTTACTCAAAACCATCTGTTGTGTCTAGACAAGACAGCCTAGACACAATGAGAGGAAGCCGAAAGGCACGCGCTAAGCCAAAGCAGGGTGCGTGAGGTCTGAAACAGGATACGTAATGAATGCTATAAAGAAAAGTACGTAGCTTCTGGAATACTTAACTTTAATCCATCCTTTTGGTACATCTGGAGATTGTGGCGATACAAGTGAGACTCTTTAGATACATGCAATGTTACTAATGGCGCCTTGCTAGGTCGTAGCCATTGACTTAGCTGAAGGCTATTCTAACTATCTGCTCGGCTAATGAGCGAGGCTTCGTCAGTGTGCATCGCTAGCTACGTCGTCCGTACAACTGGGCGAGTGCTAGTCCGTATCTCGAGACCTGCCTTGTGGTGGCGCTCGGTCTGCGATCCCTGACAGTGGCGACACGCGGGTCCGACATGTACTAATGGACCGCGGCCGATTTAGAGGCTACCACCTAGCAAGTGTGGTGTCTGGCGGTGACACCACACCATCATCGTAGCATCGTCCAAATCTCTAGCTGTCATATTAATAACAGGGCGTCGAATAACAGTTTCTCGCTGCGAGTCGTCTTGAGTCGACTAAATTTTGCAGTCTGTGGGGATGTGGCCACCTCACGAATCCAGTCTGATTTGGCCCAAGTTGTACCATCAATCCAATTCCAAGAATCATAGGGTATCTCCACAGACATCTTCAGGTGCAGGCGATAAAGTTCTTCAGAAACCAGGTCTAATTTTCAGCGAGTAAAGTGGATCCTCTCCTTAACAATAGCAGAGCCAGCTTTTGTTAAAATCTTATTCATAGACGTCGTTTTTATAAACTGTACTAATCTGGCAAACTTCGGAATTATGCCCTGGTCACGGCACCTTAGTAAAAACTTAAAGAGCTCAGTAATCTCGCTCTCAAGTGTCGAAGCTTATCCAATCGTCGAACACATAAAACTATCTCCTCCCCACAGAGGTACTTGATGTGAATCTTCAGGTTTTGGCGGCGCAAAGACTGTTCCATTAAGTTTTGGGTGTGCAGCCGCAAGAAATCTCCTTCTTCTTCTAATATTTCGGCTGCATGATTCAAAAAATACTGTTATCGGTTCCGAATGTATACAATTCATCATCAGAAAGCTTTCATGTCTTCATCAAAATATATGATGCGTTGGTCTACGGCTGAGCTGCCCCAGGATAACCAAGAACTCACAGTTACAAATGTGTAATAAAGATGGCCTTGATACAACCTTTTGATACAATGCAACTTATGTAACATGTCCGTCTGGAATATATTGCATGTTTCTAATACAGTAAATAATTTTCATGGCACTAAACACGAATAAATTTAATGTTCTGTTATCATCACTGTTCTAATAGCACATAACGATTTCACATACCTTCTTATCCACATTTATTTCTCTACCATTTTGTAAAACAAGTTTGCTATTCTGTTATTCACAAAATCCCCTTTATTAATCTTTATTTAATTCTCTATATTTAATGTAAAATACGTTTTCAGTTTAACATAATAGTAATGTACCATTCGCCCGCCCCCGCTAGCTGAGTGGTCAGTGCGACAGACTGTCCATCCTAAGGGTCCGGGTTCGACTCCCGGCTGGGTCGGAGATTTTCTCCGCTCAGGGACTGGGTGTTGTGTTGTCCTAATCATCATTATTTCATTCCCATCGACGCGCAAGTCGCCGAAGTGGCGTCAAATCGAAAGACTTGCACTCGGCTAACGGTCTACCCGACGGGAGGCCCTAGTCACACGCCATTATTATTAATGAACCATTCTTTTCCCGAAAAGCAATATCAATGTAATGTATAATTATGTTGCCATTGCTTCTCAGTTATGTTATGAATAACTTTATCGTTATAAACCGAAGTGACTGAGATGCTGGTCTCATGTAATACTCTTTGGATTCCCAGTTCACTATTTTGGAGGACTGACTAGTGTCTTGTCAACGCCTGCCCAGGATTTCTAATTTATTACTTTGGAGGATGGCTAATTGGCGATACAGGGCCCGTCCAGAAAGAAAGAAACAGTGAACATCACGTAGCAGAATACACAAAAGCACAAATAACAGTGAAAGTTCGTTTCAGCTCTTGTTGTTGTTGTTGTGGTGGTCTTCAGTCCTGAGACTGGTTTGATGCAGCTCTCCATGCTACTCTTTCCTGTGCAAGCTTCATCATCTCCCAGTATCTACTGCAGCCTACATCCTTCTGAATCTGCTTAGTGTATTTATCTCTTGGTCTCCCTCTACGATTTTTACCCTCCACCCTGCCCTCCAGTACTAAATTGGTGATCCCTTGATGCCTCAGAAGATGTCCTACCAACCGATCCCTTCTTCTAGTCAACTTGTGCCACAAACTCGTCTTTTCCCCAATTCTATTCAATACCTCCTCATTACTTATGTGATCTACCCATCTAATCTTCAGCATTCTTCTGTAGCACCACATTTCAAAAGCTTCTATTCTCTTCTTGTCTAAATTATTTATCGACCATGTTTCAATTCCATACATGGCTACACTCCACACAAATACTTTCAGAAACGACTTCCTGACACTTAAATCAATACTCGATGTTAACAAATTTCTCTTCTTCAGAAACGCTTTCCTTGTCATTGCCAGTCTGCATCTCATATCTTCTCTACTTCGACCATCATCAGTTATTTTGCTCCCCAAATAGCAAAACTCCTTTACTACTTTAAGTGTCTCATTTCCTAATCTAATTCCCTCAGCATCACCCGACTTAATTCGACTACATTCCATTATCCTCGTTTTGCTTTTGTTGATGTTAATCTTATACCCTCCATTCAAGACACTGTCCATTCCGTTCAACTGCTCTTCCAAGTCCTTTGCTGTCTCTGACAGAATTACAATGTCATCGGCGAACCTAAAAGTTTTTCTTTCTTCTCCATGGATTTTAATACCTACTCAGAACTTTTCTTTTGTTTCCTTCACTGCTTGCTCAATAAACAGATTGAATAGCATCGGGGAGAGGCTACAACCCTGTCTCACTGCCTTCCCAACCACTGCTTCCCCTTCATGTCCCTCAACTCTTATAACTGCTATCTGCTGTCTGTAAAAATTGTAAATAGCCTTTCGTTCCCTGTATTTTACCCCTGCCACCTTCAGAATTTGAAAGAGATTATTCCAGTCAACATTGTCAAAAGTTTTCTCTAAGTCTACAAATGATAGAAACGTAGGTTTGCCTTTCCTTAATCTTTCTTCTAAGATAAGTCGTAGGGTCAGTATTGCCTCACGTGTTCCAACATTTCTACGGAATCCAAACTGATCTTCCCCGAGGTCGGCTTCTACCAGTTGTTTCAGCTCTTATGGAAAATTATTATGTGTAGCGAGAGAGGGCTAATCTGAAGGAAATAAGTGAGAAATTAATGAGTCACGAGAGTAATAAAATCTGTTACTGATAGTTTCTAACAACATGTAAATGTTTACGGAGATGCTTCGGGAACTTAAATGAAAATCCCTGGAGGGAAGGCGACGATCTTTTCGAGAAATGCTGTTGAGAAAATTTCGAGAACAGGTATTTGAAGCTGACTGCCGAACGGTTCTGCTACCGCCAACATATATCGCGCATAAGGACCACGAAGATAAGATACGAGAAATTAGGGCCCGTACGGAGGCATACAGACAAACGTTTCTCCCTCGCTCTATTTGCTAATGGAATGGGAAAGGAAATGACTAGTAGTGGTACACGCTATCCTCCGCCACGCACCGTACGATGGCTTGCGAAGTATCTATGTAGATGTAGGCGTAGAAGAATGAGGGCATGTTCGCATGGGTGCGTAGCTTATCATGGAAGCACCAGCGTGTTGGTGGTAGGCTGCTTGGAGGACCGAATGTGAGAGCGTGTTGTTGCAGTGAAGGAGGAGGTTGTATGCACCTTTTTGAGAGACTGCCAGATTACTGTTGTGAGCTCCCAGTACATGTTGGATCCTAAGAAAGCGTGCTGTCTGTCGACTGCCGGGAGCTATGGTCCCGCCATCCGCTGCCGGCTGGGACATCTTACCACCTCGCGAGCGCCGGTGAGGAGAGTCTGCACATGTATAGGCTATACGGGCAGCTGCACCCCCATCTCCAGTCATACACGCGCCCGCTGTACCGAACACTCAGAGGTCAGAGAGAGGCTGCCACTAAGCAGTCAACCGATCAATTTACATATTTGGAATAATCGCCCAGCGCAGACACCCAGCGTTTTCAATCTTCTCATACGACAGTCACGTCCGCTTCTGTCGCCACTCCCTCAGCACATTGATCACTTTGCTAGCCTCTACTACCGCGGGCAAGAGCAGACAGGTCGGTGCATCACAGGCTGAGCTAATCCGTGACTTCCGGTCGCCGACTCTCGTTACCACTCCTGAAGTGACACACTGCGAGTCAAACAGCAGCGTCTTGGATGCATACAGTAGTTCTAACCCAATCAACCCCTACATAGAAATCGCCAACAGTCTTCAAAATTCCACTTTACCCTGTCCGAGACAGTTATATTGTTGACCATACACCTCAACTCTCTCATGCGAAATGTAGATTTCTCTCTTTTTTACGCCGGCCGGGGTGCCGAGCGGTTCTAGGCGCTGCAGTGTGGAACCACGCGACCGCTACGGTCGCAGGTTCGAATCCCGCCTCGGGCACCGCGCGACCGCTACGGTCGCAGGCTCGAATCCTGCCTCGGGCATGGATGTGTGCGATCTCCATAGTTTAGTTATGTTTAAGTAGTTCTAAGTTCTAGGGGACTGTGTGGAACCACGCGACCGCTACGGTCGCAGGTTCGAATCCCGCCTCGGGCACCGCGCGACCGCGATGGTCGCAGGTTCGAATCCTGCCTCGGGCATGGATGTGTGCGATCTCCTTAGTTTAGTTATGTTTAAGTAGTTCTAAGTTCTAGGGGACTGATGACCTCAGAAGTTAAGTTCCATAGTGCTCAGAGCCATTTGAACCATTTGAACCCTTTTTTACAAGTTATTTTCGAAGACATAAGCAATCGGGCACACGCGTGTTTTCACATACCTGAAGTATCGTTATTTATTGTAATCCTGTAATTGTGTGGCATAGGCTATATTTTCTCTAAGTATTTTCTCATCAGGAAAAAAAATAATATGCGCTCATCAGCTTAATATCTGTTACGCCCTGCGTTACAGGACTAGAATATGGAACTCATTTTTGGCTCATGACAGAGCGCTGAGATTTTCTCTGTCACAGTGTGCCTCCTCACTTTCGAACTCCCTTAAGATAACGAAATGCTTCGCCACATGCGAAATCTCTTAAGGTGCAGCACAGAGATGTTGCAAATATCAGGTTTATACTACTTATCACTTAGAAATTCGGTAATGCATCTGATTTTATTACGATGGTCGTCTCTGAAATTTCGCTGAAAGATATAGCCGCAACGAAAAAACTCTTGAATACCGCTCCAACTCCCGAATCTTAAGTGTGGTACCCTAGCCATTGCTTCCACTCGGCAGGCGGCACGTCAAAGATATCAAATTGATAGGTCAATGAATGAAATTGATCATGAGAGTCACTTTGCATGGCTAGGTATTTTTTTTTTTTTCAGCAGTCGAATTGCCCTCGCCAGGTAGCTGAATTTGGAATCCCTGAAGGGAAGACAAGGTTCTTTTCGAGAAACACTATTGAGAACCAACATTTGAAGCTGATTGAAGAAGGATTCTACCGCAGGCAACAAACATTTCGCGCAAGAACCGCGTTATTAAAAAACAATTGTTACGACTATGTTACTGTCACGCTGTATAAAAAGCGGTCTTCGTTCTACAGGCGCACAGAAGAGTCACTGACGACATCCATGTTAAAAACTATATACACTTTATAAATCGAGGAATGGTCTCCAAACGAAGTGGTCTTCCACAGAAATACCACTACATTGAATAAAGACGGCGATCCGTGGAGTGTGTATTAACAGACGTCACCGCAATGCCCTCATGCCACAGTTAGCTATTTCTTTCAATAAAAACAGTATTTGTAATGGATTCTACCTCGATACCCTGTAGACAGTTGGAGAGAGGTTATGGGGTTGAAGGCGACGGAGGATGATGGTTGACTGAGAATGATCACAGACAGCAGATGATGTGCTATGTGAGGAATCAGTTTAAAAAATGAAACACTAGATTGAAGTCGTAAGAAATGTACAAAATCCTATGAACAAAATACCAGTTTTCCAGATCTATAGTGGCACGCTTTGTGGTAGAAATTCTGTCAGAAATTTGTACTCAAGCCTCTGCGCTCTACCACACATTTGCATCGGATCTTATGAAAGTGCCTTTTAATGCTAACAGCAACTGGTGTATCATAATTGTGGCTCTGCCATATCTCGAAACGAGTCACCTTTTTCGAACCTGTCTGCTAAGGACCCCACACGGTAAAACGCCAGCGTGGTTTTAGACAGTCTCTCTTCGTCTTGTAATTGTTCCTCAGTCTCCATCCTGCCATTCCTGCAGCTTTGCCCACGTGACCATCCCTGATTTAAGTCGGTACAGAGCGGAAGTCGGAGAGCAATACATCAACCACATTCTGCACCCTGTGGAGAAACAGAGTGAACTGAGTTAATGCGACAGGATCGTTTTTGAACACTAGGTGGAAATGGTAACCTGTCGTCCTAACTTCGCCAACCGTGTACAACGTGTAAGGTCAGCACCAAACGATTCTTTCTCCTGAAACGTAAGGTAGTAGAAGAGACAGTAGGAGCAGTTATGGTGGTGTTTCTTATCGCGAAAATTAGGGAGACCTCACATCATACGGGAATTGGAAGAAGGACGAGTATTTTGATACTGCTTTGCAGTGTGTTTGCAGGCTAGCCTACGCTGGCAGCAGTTCTCCGTCTGCCAAACAAGTAAAAAGTCGTAACCACCACAGCCAAGAAGTGTCATGTTTATCAATAGCGCAAGGAAATCTGACTAGTGGCCCCAGTGTGGATCACCCCTGAGTTGGCTAACTTGACAAATTTAATTTAATTTCTTCAAACCCACAACGAAATAAATGACATCGTAGGGAATGAGAATGGGTGTCGTTGAAAAATTGATAACTGGGACCTATTGTATCACAAAGAGATTTATTAACTAATATCAAGGTCAAGAAAGAAAAAAGATATAAACAGAAATTCTACTGTATAACATTTCATTAACACGAACTCAGGTTGGTTGGCAGTAGACTTCGGGAACCTAATTGGAATTTAGGTTTAGGTAAGACTGGCTACTGTGAGTGGAAGACGCCAACCTAGGCAAGCACACTGTGCTGTATCGTTCCATTGATCGGTCTCTCATGTCAAATTATAATTGAGCATGCAATGGACACTGGGAGTGACTACTGCGAGCACAAAGCTGCTATAAAAAATATGGTCACGAAAATCATTGATAAGCTTCTGAAATTGACGAAGTTGCTTAACATTACCGAAATAGCTGGTGAAAGGCGAGAAGCTTTCGTCTGCGTGCGGCCGCAGATGAAGCTGCTGGGTTTAGTGGCGGATCGTACTGCAAGAGATGACTCCACGTTCACCGGTGATTGTCTCACGTCCGTGAAAATATTAAAGTTTCGCCTTGGTGTCCGGACGAGTTTATAACTAACTGCTCTCTCCGTAGAAACGGAAGAGCACTAGCGACTGTACTCTACGACGGTCGAGAAGCAAGTCCATGCTTCTCCCATTGCTCAAAACCTTCCGAAAAAACAGCCATTCCCCCCGACGTTCTTGAATAAACCTATCATGGCCCTGCAGTGGTTACCGGAAAAATAATGTTTTCCCAAGGAGACCCAATCTTCGTCAACCAATCACTGCAGTGTAGTAATACTCTGTTTTCTGAAAAAATAGCACACAATGCTTAGAGGTCCTGCAGCCCAAACCCGTGCGCATTTCACAAAATGAAGGCAGCTTCCTGGTGAAAAAAAGCTCCGTCTCGTCCATAAAACGATTTAGTCGGCGCCGTTTTGGCGAGAGGTGGCGGCATCTAAGAAGTGCAACATCCAGAGAAATTCTTCGTCCCGTCTCACAAGGTACGCTGTTCTTGTAATAAATTTATTAGCTCGGCGACAGCCCAACTCCGGTTTACCTGGACCCGCACACGGGATAAGGAGACCAGGCTCAAAGAACACGTCCACTCACTGATAAAGCGGTTAGGCCGGCGTTAGGATGCAAATCGCCGCCATTTTGTTTCGCATTCAGCCACGGCGTCCCCACCGTCTTGCTTGGCCGCTAGTGGAACAAGGCGATCCGCCAGAATGGTGGCCCTTAAACCACTGCCCAGCAGGACCCACGGCCAGTTTCATGGCTACTATCTATAATACTTTAGGATTAACTGTTAAAGTGAAATTAACAAGTTTTGTAACAAAGACCTGAATGCTAAAATCTGAACGCTTTGGTCGATCTCAACGGTCGACACTTCATATAGAAGCGCATCGTTAAAATGACAAATGGTGTAAATATCAACTTTGTAACTTTATTTTTTTAAAAGATATAGTAAATTTAAATCATCAGTATTTTCAGTTAAGCATCATATCATCATTTTCTCCACACAAAACACATTGAACGATGACAGCGTGACACCTTATTGAATCATTAGGTAATAGAATTTTTGCTGTACAGTTTAGTGCAAAGGAATCCACGAACACGCTTGCTGCTTGGGGAAAATTCTAAATCTGCTCCTAACGCAATGGGCACCTTCAGGGTCCAAAAATCTCTCTAGAGCCGAGTTCAATTGCACTACTGCTACTCAAGTCGTGCAAGCACTGTGAGATCTATCAGTGGTTTACCTAACCCTAATAGTCCATCAGATTAATATCAATCAGGGAAAATTTAGATACAACAAAGACGAATGAAATTGTATGATAACCACAAAAACAAAATGAAAGGGGAAGTGCCTGGCGGGTATTACCACAGCAGTGGCCTGCCCAGAAGGCGCCTCCGTCTATCACATACCCAAACTAAGTACAGGTACTGCTGTCCAAAGGAGATCTGTGTCTCTCGGGATACATTCGTGTCCATCATGTGAGTGTCTCATTTAAATATATGGCCGAAAGAGTCAGTCTACAGGAATTGTGAAACGAACCCTGTCGTCCAGGCCGCTTGCCACAAAGGGCGCAGATTCACCACGAGATGGGGAAACTCACAGGCATCTATTGTCTATTGAGGCCTAAGCACTATAGTGTGCGAGTGAGACAGACGAGAACCTACATCATAGGGAAACCCAGTAGAAGGCATTTGTGGCCAGGGATATGTAGCAGTGTTAAATATGGCGGACCTAAGATCGGCCATAAATGGAAAAATTTAAGGAAACAATTTAATTCTGTAGTAATTCAGAGAATCAAGACACAGTAATTTTATTCTGCCATCATACATAAAATTTAATGTTGATCCAATAAAGCTTGAATATTCATCATATCTATAATACTTTAGGATTAACTGTTAAAGTGAAATTAACAAGTTTTGTAACAAAGACCTGAATGCTAAAATCTGAACGCTTTGGTCGATCTTAACGATCTACACTCCATATAGAAGCGCATCGTTAAAATGACAAATGGTGTAAGTATCAACTTTGTAACTTTATTTTTTTAAAAGATATAGTAAATTTAAATCATCAGTATTTTCAGTTAAGCATCATATCATCATTTTCTCCACACAAAACACATTGAACGATGACAGCGTGACACCTTATTGAATCATTAGGTAATAGAATTTTTGCTGTACAGTTTAGTGCATAATAGTTACTTTTGTTCTTTATTTATTTATCAGAAAGCACATTGGTGAAAGGCTACTGGCCGTGACATTCAAAGTTCAGGAGGAAATTGTATTGGTTTTATGTAAAAGAATTCATAAAAGAATTCAACGTTTATTATGTAATGGATACTATTGTTACTTTATTTAGAACGTGAAAGTGTTACAATGTAAAATAATGTAGAATAAGCTGTAGCCAGTGAGATGGGCGGCTTCAGGAAAGGGAACTGCTCTAGTCAGTTGAGAGATATTTGGAGCGCGGGAAACGCGGCCGGGGACGGGCAGAGACAGTGCTGGTGCAGACGCGGAAGTGGACAGTTCAACTGGAGACACCAAAGGGGCAGTGCTGGTAGGGACGCGAAAGCGGACGGTCGGTGTTTAGGTACAGGTAGCTAGAAAGCGAAACGAGTTAGCAAATTTCGCGTCGTGTGGTATCGCGGGACTTGGTCTATGAGCGGTGAGCAGCCGCGCGCCTGGTGTGAACTCTAACTTTTCGCATAGTTTACGAGGTGGAGTATCGGACTTGTAATTCGCGATGAGACTGTGAATGATCGAACTATGTCAAATGGATATGCGCTCGAGTGTAATAGTAATCCTAAATACGACCACTTTCGCTATTAGTTTTCTTTCTGAATAAACATTATTCTAACCGAATCGCAACTGTGCGGCCGACATCATTTATGGATCGTTAATTTAGTTCCCAATATTAATAATACAGTTATTCTATGTCATATTAACTTTGTATTTCGCAAACTTGCCATCAGTAAGACAATTTAACCAAAGGGTCACAAGTGTCTAATTTAGGTCATGTAATGATACACGTACGGTCCAATCCCTAGACGAGTTTGAGCCAAGACTTATGACGAAGAGGAGCGGCATGTGAGCCCGAACATCTTTGGAAATTTAGCTCGCAATCATCCAGACGTTTTCTTCCTCATTATTCTGTACTATCCAAGTAAGAGACCCTATGAACTATGAAAACTTCAGTAACATCATCCTTTTTTGATTCACTGGAGCAGGTGGCCAGTGATCGAAGTTGCTTGCACAGTCCAGTGTAAAGTTTAATTGCCTGTACTGTAGGAGCACCATATACCACAGGCTATCAATCACAATGGACGGCTCCTGTGTTGTTCTTTCACAAGGAGTTTGATGCATTGTTTTTCCGCTGTAACACATCCAAGTGGTGTATATCTACAGCTTTGTACACCGCCATACTTCTTGTTTTTCCACCATGACTTTCAGGTCTGAGTCGTGTGCTAAAGTCAAATTAACAAGTCTCGATCCATTGGCTCTCACAGAAAGCTGTACATCGCATGGTGTAAACTATGCTGCTCCCACAACATACAGGATGGTCGAAATAAAAGACACAGGCAGTGTTTCTTATTAAAAAAGAATCTGCAGAAGATCGTGACATACAGAAAATGGAAGAGTTTGCAGCATTGTGGAGCTATTGCAAACAGCTATCCAATGGTGACTGATGACAACTACATTTAAACTCATGTTCCACAGTGATGTGGTACCAGATGCCTCAGTGTTCCGTTTCTGAAGAGACCCTGAGCATTGATTCTTCAATCGCTGGAAAGTGTTATCCCATCAAGGCTCTCTCCACCTGAAACAAGTGATGCTAGTCAATCATTATGGGGTTATCAAAAGCGCACCAGTGGCCAGATGTGATGGAAAAGACACTATCGATATGGAACAATTTGCTGTAGTAGGCACTACTAATGATAGTGCGATCAATTTCGGCGATTTTATCAGTTTTTCTATAATTTCAGCACCAACCAATGACACAGCAGATTTCTCCCCAATTTCTGTATCATCGCTAAATCACCCCTCCTCTACTTTACGAGTGTCATATACTAGATTTCGATTGTAGATAATGACTGTGCAGTACGTCCATTCATGGTTCATTCTTGGACATGCACAACAAAGTATACCAGACAGCGCCTTAGGCCAATACAGCTGGGTAATCTACACATTTCTAGCACTTTGATCATAGCCCAAAATCTGCGATCACTATTAGTCATATTTCCCTACGTGGATGCAACTCACAGACTATTCTCGAATTCATAGGATAAAGTTGAAGATTGAAAGATCTCCCCACATGGTCTTTGACCAACCATCCCTGTGACGCTGTACCAGATTTAATTTGCAACTGACCAGAAGTAGGAGGGTACTATACCTGCAACACCCCATATCTCGTGAAGGAACAGAGAGAGTTGAATCTATCTGTTCAGTGAGGAATGCTCCATACCAGTCTTATTACACTCATTCGAGTGCACAACACCTCTAGATGCATGCATGTTGAGGAGCTTAGACCCCTTATTGGTGTTTAGTAAATATGAGAGTGCTGCTGTGACTTAAGAGACGGTTAAAAAGAAATGTGTGGTTTATGTATGATGGAGCTCCAGATGCTTGGGGTTTGTAGCATTTTACATAAATCACTTCCGATAACAATTTTAAATATTGTTCCAGTGCCTGGTGTCCATACCAAAAAAGTGTCGGATAGGCAGAAATGTTCGAGGAACATAACCACATTCCAAGGGCTACACGGTTGTGCACTTAAACACGCTATAATGTTAAAAATGATCAAAAAGTAGTTCAAATGACTCTGAGCACTATGGGACTTAACTTCTGAGGTCATCAGTCCCCTAGAATTTAGAACTACTTAAACCTAACTAACTTAAGGACATCACACACATCCATGCCCGAGGCAGGATTCGAACCTGCAACCGTAGCGGTCGCGCTATTCCAGACTGTAGCGCGTAGAACCACTCCGCCACCCCGGCAGGCCAAAATGATCACCGGCAGCTGAAAATGCATAGGAAAAAACAACGACGTCTTACGAGGGAATAAATACCATGCTCAGTAGCCAGAGGAAATGTAACAGTCTTATTAGAAATTACCACCACCCCTAGCAACCTTCCTCTTGCACACAGAAGTATGGTCAGATATTAGGTTGTATTGATCATGAGCGGTATAATATGGCTGTTTCGCCCTAACGCCACACATCTGGAATGCCTCCTCTTTCTACTATTATGGTGAGTATACGTAGCATCAGTCCAGAACACGTAAATATATTGATTTCGGTCAGTACTCATTTCATGATATTTTTTCTCTAATTTCATGTATTCTCAGGCAGTTTCTGTAATTTGGCTACGTTTTCGCGATTTTATGCATTCCATCGTATTTATTTCAGTTTACCTATTTCACATCAATTTTTCGTGATTATACCAGGTTTTTCTCGAATTTTACCGATTTTATGTTTTTTCATATTTTTTTGACAGTTTTCCATATGAATGTGGTCATGTTGTTGATATACCCATGTGTTGTTTTATTTTTTACGAGAATACGTATTTGCGCATCTTATACACCAACCTGCTAAAGAAATCCTAGGACTTCCCCTTTTCCCAACTGTCAACATGCATGATTTTGGACAGAACGATCATGAAAAGAGTAGCAGCAATCGCCTTGTACGTATAGGAGACTCAACGAGTGGTGCAGAAGATTGATGTATTGAAAGTTCGAAGTCTGAAATCAATTCCGTGTACTACTCCGAGCAATCAGAGAGCCTGTCTGCAGACTCATATAGTGCTGCACTTGATGGGAACTCAAGGTCTGGAAACAGTTCTACGTGTACATTTGGCTTCCACTCCATTGCGTAGAGACCTGTAAAAAAGAGGTGACTTGTATACAGAGTTGATTTCTGTTGCTGCTGAGATTTTCTTCCGTAAGTATATGCTCTTATTGCTCACCAGGGGCGTTCCATTATTTCTGTGTCGACTACAGGTAGCATATTAGGCTACACGAAACTCCCTTCACTCTCTCTCTCTCTCTCTCTCTCTCTAACTACAGAGTGCATTTATAGACAGTGTCATTTACAGACGAACAGTTAGCAAGATAAGCGTCCGAACCGCAACCATCCACTGCTTACAGCTCTACACACATACAGTAGAGACTCTGCAAGTATATTACCAATTGCGGAAGTCTCGATTTCAACCTCTTATTCGTTACTTTCGATAGTGCTACAGCACTGCAAATAGCGAAATTTTCTTCGCAAAACTGTTTTGCAGTGGATGTAAACACAATTAAATTCATCATGCTAAAGAGCATAACATCCTCGATATACTTCATGTTATCAATATCTGTAACAAGAGTGTCTAGCTTCTCCATTAACAACAACCATCTAAGGCGCCCCTCTGGGCCTCTCACACCTACTTTTATACTCTAAAGATGCACGATGACGACACATGGTTACCCCAACCACGCATCTAAATGTCTATGACGTGATATCTCCTGAACAATGTGTCGTACAATTATATAGCTTTGCAGGAACATTCAATAGTATTTTTGAATACGGTCTGCAAACTGCATTGTGAATAGAGTAGGTAGTAAAAAAGTAATAAATTAAAACGTCATGTGTGGTGCTAAAGTTCTACTGCATAAACAGCAAAAACGTAGTAAGCACTAAACTTTGTTTCCTCTCACCATGTTATGGAGGGTGTCACCGAGAAAAAGTTTAGAAAATGTTTGAAATTATGTGTAAAGTTTGTTGGAGGTCACTAAGTGCTCTCATTCTTAAATACTGGATGAATAAAGTCCGGATATTGGAGGACCATCAGTTAGGATGTCTCAAGATATACGCACAGTTCCTAACTGTAATACGTGTTTTATTGTTTTAAATTTTTAACACAGAATTATACCTGTCAAGGAATAGATTATGACAGCATTTTAAATTTTTAAATTCGTTCAATAAGCATGCGCAATATTGAAAAACAAATTGTTGCCCCTGGAAACCGTTATATAGACAACCTTTAACTGGTTCCTGTTCCGGGATCAGGGTTGAGAGTTAGTAGTACTTTGCCTCACGTGGGCAATGTTTTTTAGTGAGGCTGGCGAGCCAATTATATACAGTTATCGATGCTGGAACGGACAGTGTTAAAGGGAGATGAAAGACATCAATTTTATTTAGCTAGTTCAGTGATACATCACAAAAGTACAGATATTACAGAAATTTTGGCTCGTTCGGAGGGGTACCACTGCACGAAACACTGCTCCACCTCGCTGGAATAGGATGACCGTAAATGAATAGTTGTTTGTCGTTGTGGTGGGGGAGGGGGGCTGACTGGGGAGGGGATAATACAGAGCAGTATAGCTTAGCAGAAAATCGCTTTTCGTAGCTGCACATTTATTTTTTGTTCCGCCAAACACAGAGGGGAAAGTAACGGTCTCAAGGGTGAGTGAACTTGCTAGCGGCATGTTTTATTTATTAGCGGGGTGGCGTGCATGCGGCTGTGCTAAGGACACGGTCGCCGCTCTGTGAGACTTCAAAGCCGGAGCAGTGGTGCGTGAGGGGGGAGGGGGGAGGGGAGGAGCTCCTGCTCTGGCGATTCGGTCGTCTGAAAGCTGCGCACAGGGTGCGCCTCCGTGCCACCAACGAGCCCGCAGTGGCTTTGTGGGGATGCCTGCTGAGACAGTTACGTGGGGAGCCACTGCTGGATCGTTGCTAGTAATCGCATTTTGTTCCGTTTATTACCCGAACCGTTAACTCACAAGGCCGACTTAAGCCCCGAGAACATCGTCAGCAAGATCGTGACTACGCACGAGAGAAGAAAAGAGGCAGGCAGACAGACAGAGTATAAAAAGGGTGTACTCTGGTATTGCTACGGGTAGTATTCTGTCTCGTCCTGCAAATTACTGTTAAAAGCCAACTCCCTTTCCACTTAGGTTGACTGCATCGCAGTGTTTACGTCGAGAACAGGGATATACGATGACATACACCAAAAGAGGGTAGGGAGAGGCTGGAAGAGATTGACGCGCGATATTCAACCATGTGGTTTCAAAACTATTTAAAAAATGCAAGAAAGACTTTTCTTACTGTCTTTCGTGTCTTCCTTCCCTCTTCTACTGCAGGAATATCCTTGTAAATAATTGCTACGGCGATGTAACGGTCTTTGTCAGCTGTGGCAGCAGAACTTTTAAAGTAACAACACTACATGTTTCATTTAACTCACGTTTCTTGCTGTTATAGTTTACTAACAATTACATTGTTTACACCTTGAATACGACACCAAGCATTAACTGTTCCTACTTATGCAATATGTATTAATAATTTGCTTTATTGAAACTATGTCCTAAATCAAATTATTTTAGTTATTAATTTTTGTAAACAACTGATCTCTTCCTGGGGGAATGATTTACTTATAAATTTATGTACGTGTTTTTCGACGATGAAATAAGAGACCTACTACGTCTTTTAGTTAGGTGCCTTTTTTCTTCGCTTGGTGAGCATCGCGTGAAAAGACTGGCAATCAGTAGCGAGCAGTGGTAGTCAGACTGTAACCTCCCCCTCATTTATCGACCTTAATGACAGTGAAAAATTAAATCTCGTGTACCTAATGGAAATTTGGGAAAAAGTAATCGTCACCGAAGTTAATCTGTCGGTAAACAGAGAGGAAGGGTTACATCTAAATAAAAGGAAAAATGCAAATGAAATTGGTGGAAATTAATTTTGAAAAAGGGTAATGTTAATAAAGAAAGTAAATGTGCGGTCGTTACGTTAAGAATTAACTGGCGTTAATTAGATATTTGAGATTTGGGGAAAATTACGATCGCCAGTCCTATGGACAACTACTATAATAACTGAAAAAGAAAAGAAGATGGCTCTGAGCACTACGGGACTTAACATCTGTGGTCATCAGTCCCCTAGAACTTAGAACTACTTAAACCTAACTAACCTAAGGACATCACACACATCCATGCCCGAGGCAGGATTCAAACGTGCGATCGTAGCGGTCACACGGCTCCACACTGAAGCCCCTAGAACCGCGCGGCCACACAGGCCGGCTGAAAATGAAAGGTTAATGCACATATAATTAGCACTAAAGGCGTGGCAACTGGAGGTTGACACGTGTTGTGTGAAAACTGAATGTTTGTCAGAAGTAATAAATTTCGTTACACTCTGACTTAATTTAGCAAAAGAATTAATAAAACCAGAAAATTTAAAGTTAATTTAGTATCTGAAATTAATAGTGAACTTTGTTTCTGAAACACAACGAAATAAAATGAAATAAGGTTAGTCTTGGGCTACCTCAACAATCATCTCAAAAGCAACTTGAATCTACACAATTTAGAAATAAGAGATTTAACTTTGAACTTGAATTAAATGATTTTGAACAATTAACCATAGTAAAATTTAGAACGTACCAAGCTGAGCTGCAGTCACAGGTAAGCTAAAATATGGGAACAAAACTCGCACTCTTAATTCGTGCTTGTGTAATCTAAATATACACTCCTGGAAATGGAAAAAAGAACACATTGACACCGGTGTGTCAGACCCACCATACTTGCTCCGGACACTGCGAGAGGGCTGTACAAGCAATGATCACACGCACGGCACAGCGGACACACCAGAAACCGCGGTGTTGGCCGTCGAATGGCGCTAGCTGCGCAGCATTTGTGCACCTCCGCCGTCAGTGTCAGCCAGTTTGCCGTGGCATACGGAGCTCCATCGCAGTCTTTAACACTGGTAGCATGCCGCGACAGCGTGGACGTGAACCGTATGTGCAGATGACGGACTTTGAGCGAGGGCGTACAGTGGGCACGCGGGAGGCCGGGTGGACGTACCGCCGAATTGCTCAACACGTGGGGCGTGAGGTCTCCACAGTACATCGATGTTGTCGCCAGTGGTCGGCGGAAGGTGCACGTGCCCGTCGACCTGGGACCGGACCGCAGCGACGCACGGATGCACGCCAAGACCGTAGGATCCTACGCAGTGCCGTAGGGGACCGCACCGCCACTTCCCAGCAAATTAGGGACACTGTTGCTCCTGGGGTATCGGCGAGGACCATTCGCAACCGTCTCCACGAAGCTGGGCTACGGTCCCGCACACCGTTAGGCCGTCTTCCGCTCACGCCCCAACATCGTGCAGCCCGCCTCCAGTGGTGTCGCGACAGGCGTGAATGGAGGGACGAATGGAGACGTGGTCGTCTTCAGCGATGATAGTCGCTTCTGCCTTGGTGCCAATGATGGTCGTATGAGTGTTTGGCGCCGTGCAGGTGAGCGCCACAATCAGGACTGCATACGACCGAGGCACACAGGGCCAACACCCGGCATCATGGTGTGGGGAGCGATCTCCTACACTGGCCGTACACCACTGGTGATCGTCGAGGGGACACTGAATAGTGCACGGTACATCCAAACCGTCATCGAACCCATCGTTCTACCATTCCTAGACCGGCAAGGGAACTTGCTGTTCCAACAGGACAATGCACGTCCGCATGTATCCCGTGCCACCCAACGTGCTCTAGAAGGTGTAAGTCAACTACCCTGGCCAGCAAGATCTCCGGATCTGTCCCCCATTGAGCATGTTTGGGACTGGATGAAGCGTCGTCTCACGCGGTCTGCACGTCCAGCACGAACGCTGGTCCAACTGAGGCGCCAGGTGGAAATGGCATAGCAAGCCGTTCCACAGGACTACATCCAGCATCTCTACGATCGTCTCCATGGGAGAATAGCAGCCTGCATTGCTGCGAAAGGTGGATATACACTGTACTAGTGCCGACATTGTGCATGCTCTGTTGCCTGTGTCTATGTGCCTGTGGTTCTGTCAGTGTGATCATGTGATGTATCTGACCCCAGGAATGTGTCAATAAAGTTTCCCCTTCCTGGGACAATGAATTCACGGTGTTCTTATTTCAACTTCCATGAGTGTAGTTCTGTTTGGTTATTGTAGTCAGGTGTGAATACTTTAACTGAACTTTGAAATTAAAGCAGTGAAATGGAATGATATTACTTTAATGCTGGCGTTTGAATTTCAACGACACTCGGGTTCATTTCGGAAAAGGAAGGGACCCTGCTTGGTAATGCAATTGGGACAATGAACAACAAAGGTTCATGCTAAGTTGCTGTATTTTAATGATGCAAATGGAACAGTTTGAAAAGCTGAGGTCTGCCATACAGTTCTAAAACTTAACGTGCTTTCAGTCTTCCTTGTTGGTTGATTGAAGCTTATCACTTATTGTCACCAGTCGCTGTTGCAGAAGCTGGATGTTGGCGCGCCTTCTTCTCGACACGGTCACCAGGAGAAACGGGCTCTTGATGTGTGCCAGCTAATGTTTCCCGTCTGCGACACCGTGCCAGAAACTATCATAGCAAGTCGAGCGCAATTACGTACTGCCAAACCCCGAAAGCGCGGCAACTCGCGGGAGCGTCACACAACACACCTGCTCAACCGCACTACTCCAGCCAGACTCTGCTCTGCCCGCGCTCCACGCCGCAGAGTTAGCACTACCGATGATCCTAAACACTTTGGTTCTCCACACTACCTATCGATCTATCGTTCGATAGCGTAGTTTTCCCTAGGCAAGACCCAGCATAAAAATACAAATAATATTTACAAAACAAACCAATTATACATAGACATAAATGCATAAATATATATAAACAAATTGTAAAACCATTACAATATATAAAGACACAGAAATGTCATATCTTCAGGTAACAAAATATGGAAAAAATTTGTAGTACAATAGACGGAAATAGGAGGATATGCGTTTCCGGCGTTACATGTGCCCCACGCTGTCTGAGGATGATCGAGTAACCTAAACAGACTCAGAAAATGTCCCAAAAAAGAAACAAAAACGGAAATGCATTTGCTCAAAACATCAAGAAAATTTAGCATTAGGCTAATTAACCATAAATCAATTTTTAGACCAATAATAATTGAGTGGAGACACTCCTAATCTTATTCCACTCTGTCATCTTGCACAAAAGAAAACAGGTTGACAACATATTAAATTTCATAGAAAACATAGAAAATGGTTTAGCTATTCTAAAATCAGCAAAATTCCTAACAGTATCAAGAATTGGAATACTATTTACAAAATTAATCAGAGTACATGGTCATAACAACAGGTAGATCAAAATACGCAAATTAATAATTAATTACATAGAATATACATTTTTATATAACCTTTTCATAACTAATATTCTCGCCATGAGAGTCCACTTAACGCTAAACAAGAAAATAGTCTACAGCAGACTGAAAAAAAAAACAAATATTGACAGCAGAATTCTTTCACATCAGCTGTCCGGGAAGATAAACAACTCCGCCTTCCGGACTCGCAAGTACAAAGAATTCAGACAGTGGCACAAGAGCCGACAGCGGCTCCGCCTCGCCAGTATTGTTGCGCCTGCCTGTGCGGCACGTTTGATCTCACTCGCCTGTGTAACGGAATTTCCAGAACCTCCGTTTCACTAAACTCTTTCGGAAAAACTCACTCCCGAGTAATCTCAAGGAGTCCATTAACACTATCACAGTGGATAACTCAACACTGTCCATCATCACACGCATGTACTAGCCTGAAACTTAAAACAGCGTCTAAGTACATCGGCAATGATTAGTAAAACACATATTCATGAAATATTACAGCTAGTTGCAAAATCATATTTACATTCCTTAATCTACTGTGACTCAACTGAAAACTCTTAATCAGTCACTCTTAAATCATTTAATCAAAATTAATTACTTATTAATTACAACTTCTTTAATGACCTCTTGGTCAGGCAAAAACATGGCAACATGGCAAATCCTTAAATATTACTCTCTATATTTACATACTGTTCAGATTACCCATTCTGTGATATTAATCAATCCTTGGTTGGTACAATTTCCAGTCTACAATGTTCCGTATACCTAATGGTTTTCCAGAGCTTGGATACTCTAAGCAATGAGCATTTGTGTGAAGTATACCAATGCTTTATATGGTCCATTATAAATAAACTTAAATTTAGAGATTTCATTGTCTATCTCGCTCGATTTCTCATGAGCTTTTACAAGTACTAAGTCTCCGATGGCAAATTTAGCAAAACGGGCTTTAGCGTCATGACGACGTATGCGAGCATCGACTTTTAGCTTCATTATTTCTCGCGAATGATCTTTTTTCACACCAATGCTAATGTCAATCCATGGAGGGAATTTGATTATCTCTTCCACTAAACTTTTACTTCTATTATCTAACAGGTCACAATGGTCATGCCAAGTCGCATTGGCCAACAATAGGTCGTCAACATACACAGTTAATCTTGAACTCAAAGCTAGGCCTAGCACTTTATCTAGGGCCCTGGTGATTATGGACACAGATATATTAAGTCCAAACGGCAGTACTCTATACTGATATCACCTGCCCACAGACAAGAAGGCGGTGTATGGCCTAGATTCTTCTTCGAGTTCTATTTGCCAGTAACTATCCGTGAGATCGAGGCTAGTCATGAACTTAACGTCATGAAAACGTTGCAAAATCTCCTCCATACTCTCTGGTCTGTCTGTTTCGCATTGAACGACCCTGTTCAACGTGCGTGCGTCAATCACAATACGCACACTACCACCCTGTTTTACTAAAATGACCAAACCGTTATTGTATGGACTCTTACTTCTTTCAATCGCTCCCCATTCGATCATCTTATCTACCTCCCGTTGCATTGCATCCTTTTTGGACAGCGGTATAGCATATGGTCTCACGAAGAATGGTTCATGCGGAATTACCTGCAATTTGCATTTATAACCTTCCACAAGTCCCGGTTTGTCTGAAAACACACTCTTATTCCTCATTATTACTTCGGATGGGCCTCATCTTTGTTCGTGTGTTACGTTTGACACACTGTCTACAATACTTTCCATTTCACTTTCTACACTATTGTCAATGCCGAGATTCCCCACGTTACAGTAGTTCAAATTAATGCCTACGTCAATGGCATCTGGCCAGTTAACAATGTGTATAGGCTGGTATTGCCTATGCACACCGTCTCCTGCCTCGTCAAAACTAACTACTATTGTTTTATCTTGTGACGTTCATGTCAAAGTTTTGCTTTCGCAATTAATGACTGCACGGTACATTAATAGCCAATCTAACCCGATAATTGCTTCCGTAGTTAAGTCTGGCTCTTCTTGTCGAAATAAGGGCCATTTTGGGTAATGAAGTGAAACCCAGATTTTGTGCCTTCCGCAAGCAGTCTCCTTAACTTTTGAGCTGTGTGAGAATGCCTCTCGGTGTGACTGCAGCTTTCACTGACCGCAGTGTTTCTGCTTATGATGTTCAGATACTATCAGCAGACTTCCTGCCATGGGTAAGTGGACATACACCGTGACAACGGCACCACTGTATCACTGTTCCTTTTCTTGCCACTAAGGATATTTATGAAACGAATTCAGTGCATTGAAAAGAAACAGAAAAGATTGCCGATTTCACTGTGCTCTTCAACATCGGTGTCAACCTGTCAACCGTTCCTTCTGGATAAGAGCGAGGGGCCTCCATGGCTGACATCCTTATTTGTGCCTCTTCAGCAATTGAAGATTGTAGAACAGTCATTGGTTAACGCTTGTTTCAACAACGGTTTTGGTGTTCAGCATCTCATCAGTCGTCTGCTGACAGTATTTCACTGAACAGACAACAGATTTTTTTAAAAACCTGAAACAATTATTTGTGAACAAATCTATCGTAAATGAATATTGCGTGTTTGACAAGTACAAATTTCAGATTAATTACATTAAATGATATATTCAAAGGTTCATGCAGTTACCGCCTCTCAAATCTACAACGAATTTTAAATTAAGTCCAAGCTGTAGTACAATTATGGAGCGGGTTAAATTTTGTATTCTGTGTCTTGGTCCGTTATTATTTTGTACTCGTGGTCGCTTCAAGAAACGGAACTTGTGCTGTTCAGCGGCTATAATCTGCTCTTAAACAAAAAGACGGGCTCAGTAAATGGACATTCTGGATGATTAAGTTTTGAACTTAGACAAGGGAGAACGAAAACTAAATTTTGCTATCCCAGGAGCAGAGTAGATAAAGGGGGGAGAAGAAAGAAATAGGTAGTAGCAAAGTTTCTACAGGGCACTAAGCTTTCTATGAAAAGAAAAAAATATTAGTTCTGAGGCCAGAATATGATTGATTAAATGCTACATTTGCGTTTAAAGATGGATAACGACGAAGTCAGAAATGAGGTCTTACGGGAGACTACTGCAAATCAGGTTAATTGATCGAGTAAAGAATGAAATGTTCTCCAACGAGACAGCGGTTTCAGCCAGAACAACGCATTGAATCCGCTGCTTTCCCTGGTGAACTCACAAGGACGTCACTGCAGTAGAGCTCTAATTGATGATAATAATACTAATAATTCCTCATGGATCATCGCCTTGGTGCAAGTCTTTTAATTGGACGCCACTTATGCGACTTACGTCTCCCCAAGCCATCCCAGTAGCGGTACTCGGGAAGAAGAACCACAAGTCGTATCTGGCGAATCTTAATATCATTCAGAGGTGAAGGCTAGGTTAAATGGATAGTTAAATACTCCGTGGTCCGAACAGGATTCGATCGGGCGACCTTTAGGTTTCAAGGCAGACGTTTCACCAACAGCCCACGAGGCACGACTAACTCCTGTTGTAATCCGTATGGCCGCCGGAATGGTGAGGCCGTTGGTGTTTTAAAATAACCTGCAAGTACTGTAGCTTCAGGTTGTCAAGTCATTTGGAAGACGGCCAAAAAATATACGGCCGAAACACCAACTGAATGAATGGTCTCACTCCCGAATTCCAATGGATCAACCATGACAAAACTTTGTCTCTTTTCTGGGAAATTAGTTATCTAGTTGGTTAGTTTCATGTTTCATTGATCATTTCCATAACAAATTGTAATGATGTGGAATGAGTCACTTTACATACACGTCGCAAGTTACTTTGTAAATATGGCTAAATGCTCAACATTTATAAGTATTATAATTTATTATTGACATTAAATATACAGATGTGAGTTAATAATTTCTACTTACCGCCTTTAATACGTGACAATAACGGAAATTCTTCTACGGAATAGAAGAAGCTGTGAACGAGAAACTTTCGCAGATTTTTTTTTTCTGTACTGTCTGTCAAGCATTTCATATCATTGGTAAGTGAAGAATGTGCAGCCGTTTTTCTTCCAAAGACTATCTTAATGTGGAGTAATGAATGTCACTTTTTCTTCTGATATTGTAATTATATTCTTCATTGTCCTTTTGAACTGCAGTGGATTATTTACAACGGACTTCATGAGGGAATAAATACGCTGCTTAGCATTAACTAGAACGTGAGCACCACGAATTATTCCTGCAGCGCGTTTTTGAGCAATGAAGACTTACTTTCTTAAAGATGAGTTACCCCAAAACATTACTGCGTATGACATTATTGAACGAAAATGTGCAAAATATGTCAGCTTATTGATTTGTCTCTCCCCCATCATTCTAAGTGCAAATGTGGCTGAACTAAGTAATTTTAAGGGTTCTAAAATGTGTTTTTTCCAGTTTAAATTCTCATCAATATGGAGACCTAAAAATTTCTAAGTTGCACCCCATTTTTTATTTCCTTGATTTATATTACGGTTATCATTGGTTTAGTACCTCTCCATGTGCAGAACTGAATATGTTGTGTCTTCTTAGTACTGAGGGCGAGACCATTCGCAGAAAACCCGTCAATGACACTGTTAAAGACATTGTTTAGCATTTCTTCTGTCACTTTATGTACGCTTCGATTGGTTACAATAGTAGTGTCATCTGCAAAAAGAACTAATTCTGCTCGGTGTTTATTAGAAGGAAGATCATTTGCATATATGAGGTACAATGAATGAGCCTGGGGATTTCCATTTGTGATCCCCTGATTACGTTGGCCGAATTACTAAGCAATTATTTCTGCATTCTTTTGGTCAGATATGACATCTATTGGTTGGCTATACCTTCAGTGCCATAGAACCTCAGTTTATCTAGGAGGATGTTGTGCTTCATACAGTCAAATGCTTCAGATAGGTAATAGAAAATGTTATTTAATCCTTGTAAAATTCAGTGGGTGAACGTGTAGATAGTGTTCTCAGTAGAGCAATTGTGAAATTCAAACTATGATTTTCTGAGGATATTATCGTTGTTCAGGCTGGAATCTACTCTAGAATACATCACCTTCCCAAAAATTTTGGAAAATATTGTCAGCAGTGAACCAGGTCGGTAGCAGCGTAAGCATCTAGCTAGCTGCGAAACCACAGCGCTTTCGGCAAATGTTTCCCCGGCTTCGCCGCAGACAAAACAGTCGAGCGCTGAGGCGGCCGGAGTTCCGGAAGACATTTGAGCGGCCCTAACTGCCTAGCCCGGCCTGCGCCGTGGGAAGACGGACGACTGCGCGCCGCTAGCCGGGGGTCGGCAGCGGGCTGTGGCGCCAGGGTTTATTCGCCGCCGCCGCTATCGCGCTGCCCAGCCAGATAGCGCCGCAGTAAAAACCTGGATCTGTAATCGCTGCGCTGCGGCCTTTGTCTGAACGCCGCTTCGACACGCTGATTTACGCTCCCCGAGATTTTACTAAAGAGATCTAGCACAGAGCGGGGCCACGGACAGCTCATTCCGTGCTGTTTTTCCAGCCTGCATTGCTTCTCGGCATCGCCTGTAACTTTCTTTCCGCATTTTTACGAGTACGCAAGGTGACCCACTATACTCCATAACCAATAATTTTTAATAAACGTTTCTATGAATCAACGGGTGATAATATGCAAAGGGGCGAGCGTTTTCGTGATTAGTTTTACGAATACTCGTAAATTTCCGTGTACATGTTGACATCACTACTGTCCGTTTAATCTGAACGACGTGCATTTGTAACAGCATTCGTGAGCTCGTAGATGAGAGAGAATATTCGTATAATACTTATTAAGTGAATATTTGAAATGTTTTGCGCAAATGTAGCTGCTCTAAACATGACGGCGAAGAAATCGGTCCTAGTTCGAAAAGTGTGCTGTGCCTCAGTTCAATAATCGACTACTCTGTTATGTTTTGCATCACCCCTGTTCTCAGAACTCTTGAAGATAGATGTTGACTGCGGATATTGTACCACAGACACAGTCCCTTTGACTGTTCAGAGATGTCACTAAACCCGCCCAAAGATGTAAACAATCACGCATGAGCAGCGCGTATTAGTCCGAGAGGGACCGACAGCCGATCAATTCCAGTCATTCCACCAGGAAGGAGGTACACGGCTCGTGTTGACTGTAGTTCAACCATGCATACACAGTCAATACCGCGGTTCGATCACTTCCGCATCGTTACATTTTGCCAGGAAGCGCTCTCAACAAGGGAAGTGTCCAGGCGTCGCGCAGTGAACCAAAGCGATGTTGTTCGGACATGAAGGAGATACAGGGAGACAGAAACTGTCGATGACATGCCTCTCAGGCCGCACAAGGGCTAATACTGCATTGGGTGACCGCTACCTACGGATTATGCCTCAGAGAAACCCTGACAGCAACGTCACCATCTTGAATAATGCTTTTCGTGCAGCCACAGGAAGTCGTGTTACGACTCAAAAGCGTGCACAATAGGCTGCGTGATGTGCAGCTTCACTCCTGACATCCATGGCGAGGTCCATCTTTGCAACCACGACACCATGCAGCTAGGTACAGGTGGGCTCAACAACATGCCGAATGGACCGCTGAGGATTGGCATCGTGTTCTCTTCACCGATGAGTGTCGCATATACCTTCAACCAGACAATCACCGGTGACGTGTTTGGAGGCAACCCGGTCAGACTGAACGCCTTAGTCACATTGTCCAGCGAGTGGCGTAAGGTGGAGGTTCCCTGTTGTTCTGGGTGGCATTATGTGGGGCCGACGCACGCCACTGGTCGTCATGGAAGATGCCGTAACGATACGTGAATGCCATCCTCCGACCGATAGTGCAACCATATCGGCAGCATATTGGTGAGGCATTCGTCTTGATGGACGACAAATCGCGCCCACATCGTGCACATCTTGTGACTGACTTCCTTCAGGATAACGGCATCGCTCGACTAGAGTAGCCAGCATGTTCTCCAGACATGAACCCTATCGAACATGCCTGGGATAGACTGAAAAGGGCTGTTTATGGACGACGTGACACACCAACCACTCTGATGGATCTACGCCGAATCGCCGTTGAGGAGTGGCACAATCGAGACCAACAGTGCCTTGGTGAACTTGTGAATAGTATGCCAAGACGAATACAGGCATTCATCAACATAAGAGAACTTGTTACTGGGTATTAGAGGTAGTTGTGTGTACAGCAATCTGGACCACCTCATCTGAAGGTCTCGTTGTATGGTGATACAACATACAATGTGTGGTTTTCATGAGCAATATACAGGACGGAAATGATGTTTATCTCTATTCCAGTTTTCTGTACAGGTTCCGGAACTCTCGGGACCGAGGTGATGCAAAACGGGTTGTTTTTTTATGTGTATATAAATGGGCAACTACATAACAGGATGATGAATGTATGAGGGCAGTCAAATGAAAACCTAACACCCGTCACAATGGAATCATGGAATGGTTCCATTATTAAGTAATCACCACACACATTAATACATATACCCCACTGGGAGACCAGACGATCAATCCCTGTTTTATATAACTCGGTCGGCCGCCGACGGATCCACAATCGCACCCTCTCTTGCACTTCCCCGTCCAACTTTAACAGACGTCAACGCTTGGTTTTTTTTTCAGGTCACCAAAGATGTGGAAATCACACAGTAGATGATCTGGGCTGTACAAAGGATGTTGCAGTGTTTCCCACTCAAATTGAAGAAGCGCAGAATTCGTCCAGTGGTCAGTGTGAGGCCGGGCGTTATGGTGCAACTGGGATGATGCCGTCCTGCAATATTCCTGGTCGTTTTCAATTTATCTAACATCGCAACTTCTGCAAAGTTTCTTCATAGCATTGGGCATTGATTGTGATACCAAGCTCGAGGAAATCGGCGAGCGCAGGGTCCCTTTAGTCGAACAAAGAGGTCATCATGACCTTACCGGAACTTTGATTTCTTAGTCGGCAGAGAAGTGGGATGTTTCCACGGTTGGTTTTGCCGTTTTCCCTCAGGCTCGAAAAGGTGGCACCACGAAAGGTCATGATGACCTCCTTCTTCCACTGCCGGGACAGTCTGCTCGTTCAGTTCCTTGAGTGTGTGGAACCACAATCAATGCTCAACACTGTGAATACACTTTGCAGGAACTGTGGTGCGCCATAAAGTTAAAACACCCAGAAATGCTGTCGGACGGAATCATCCAGTTCCATGATAATGCCCACCCCCACACTGTCAATCGGACGGATGCTATACTTCAGTGATTTGATTGGGAAATACTACAACATTCTGCCAACAGCCCGGCCCATTCACTATGTAATTTTCACATCTTTGGTGACCTGAATAAAGATATGCGTGGACGTTGGTTTCAGTCAGACGAAGAAGCGCAAAAGTGGGTGCTGTTGTGGATCCGTCAGCGGCCGACCGCGTTCCGTGAAACAGGAATTCATCACCTTGTCTCCCAGTGAGCTAAATATCTTAATGCGTGTCCTGATTACTTTTTAATGGAAGGATTCCATGGTCCCATGGTGGCAAGTGTTCTGTTTCCACATGACTTCCGCTTACATGTTTCCAAATTTATAGCTTCGGTACAGAAATTCGGTTCCACCTGTTTATGCAAATCTCAAAATCCTATTATTACCGAATCATGTTTCGTCGTATTTCTACCATCATCAGCGAATCTTTTTTTAAGTCTTGATTTCAAGAAGGTTAGGCATTGTAGGATTTTCATTAAGTGGTCAGTTACCGTGCCAGCAATCAGTGCTCAGTACTAGTACGACACCAACAGTGTTTTAATGTTCAGTGGTTCCACTTACGGGTACTGTTCACCAATATTTTTGTTTTCAAGGTCCCATCCTTCGTGAAATTTTGAAACCACAGCGAAAATCAAAACTACTTCATTTGGAGCATTTAGCCATACCTCCTAGCTATTTCCCTACTTAGTCGCCGCTACGACTTAGACATATGCGGTAGCGTTGTACCAGTTCCCCATCATCCCTGTCATAGAAGACAGCCGCTTGTGCTTTACACCAGTTTTCTACGCTAGTCTGCAGCTCCTTGCCTGTGCCAAAGTGCTGTAAGCTACCGGCTCATGTGAGCAACCAGATGCCAATCAGAGGGCGTACGGCGGCTGATCAAACACTTCTCATCGGTAAAGGTGCAGGACCGTCTTTGTTGTAGCTGCAGCAATCATCGGAGTTATTGACAAAGGGGCGAAATTAAATGTTCTTGCCTCTCACTTTTTCAATTAGATACGTGAAATGAAAAGTTGTTCCGGCTTCGACTGTGCAAAATTGTGTTGTTCCAAGAGCCATTGGTGCAGGGACACAATGGACTGAAAAGCAGGTACACACTGACGTGTTGTTTGAAAGTGTAGCGGTAAAATGCACGTCTTTGATAGTTAATGGGTTGGCTGTGCCCTGTATACTCGGTATGCAATTTCTACGAAAGGGCAGTGCAAAACTCGTCCTTCTGAATAGAATATATCATTTAAATGTTGAGAGGAAAGAAAATACTTGGATCTGATACGCACTAAGGTACGTCATGGAAAATGATAGTTCGCACTTCACACTTGGCGGGATACTATTGTTTTAGGCATCTTTATGTGCTCACTGTGTTCATAGAACTGAATAGGTGTGACGTGACGCGGTCGACATGCTTACTAGACTCACTCGCGTCCATCTAGAAAAGTTTTTACTGAGTTTCACGAAGGCGATGTTGGCCTGATATATTCAACGATGCCCTTTGGCTACACTGACTAAAGGATCCTTCTAAGAAATACCAAATTAGGATAACTTGAAGATGCCTAAATAAGGCGAAACGCGTAGGTGAAAAATAAAAAAACTAAAATTGCAACCGAGACTGTTTTCAACCAATATTGTTAAGCACTTGTTTGCTGTATGCCACATATAGATTGGAAGAATTGCTTACTAGAGAAACTGCACAATGCATTTGCGAAAAGCTTTATCGAATTTTCGCTGCAGTTTTAATTTCACGACCTATTGGACCTTGAAAAAAAAATTGCCTTCGTATATATATACTGATCAGTCATAACATTATGACCACCTACCTAATAACCGGTATGTCCACCTTCATCACGGACAACAGCGGCGACGCGTCGTGGCATGGAAGCAGTGAGAGTTTGGTAGGTCGCTGGAGGGAGTTCACAACACATCTGCAAGCACAAGTCACCTAATTCCCGTAAATTCAGGGAGGGTAGGGATAAGCTCCGACACCACGTTCAGTAACATCCAAGATGTGTTCGAACGAATTCAGATCTGGCGAGCTGGAGGGGGGGGGGGGGGGAGGGGGGGGGCAGCACATCAATTGGAACTCGCCACTGTGCTCCTTGAACCACTCCATCATATTCCTGGCCTTGTGAGGTGGAGCATTATTTTGTTGAAAAATTCCGCTGCCATCGGGAAACATGAACGTCATAAACGAGTGTACGTGGTCTGCATCCAGTGTTTGATAATCCTTCGCCTCATCATGCCTTTCACGAGCTTCACTGGATCCCTGGATGCCCATATGAATGTTCTGCAAACATAATGGATCCGCTGCAACTTGTCTCCGTACTGCAGTACTGATGTCAAGGAGCTGTTCCCAGGATGACCACAGACTCGTTCTCCCTCCCACCCTCCTCTCCCATCGGCATGATGAAGAAGATGTGATTCATCAGACCATGCAATGCTCTGCCACTGCGTCGATGTATTGTGCCGATGGCCATGTGCCCATTTCAATCGTAGTTGCTGACGCCGTGGTGTTACCATTGGCACATGCATGGGTCGTCGGCTGCAGAGGCCCATCGTTAGGAGTGTTCGATGCACCGTGTGTTCAGGCACTTTCTTGTATGTATTGTATTGTATGTTAACCGGGGGCCTAGAAACGACAGAGAGGTTCCGTCTCTGCACAGCCGCAGTGGTCCACAACGACTCCCGCAGTCCTCTTCACCCCTCCACCACCCCACATTGAACCACTCTTTCAGGGTTATTGTGCGGTTCGGCCCCCAGTGGACCCACTCCCCCCTCCCCCCCCCCCTCCCACAGAGAACACCAGACGAGTGTAACCCCTAAGTTTGCGTGGTAGAGTAATGGTGGTGTACGCGTATGTGAAGAACTTGTTTGAGCCCACATTCACCGAGGCACATGGAAAACCGCCTGAAAACCATCCACAGACTGGCCGGATCACCCGACCTCGACACAAGTCCGCCAGGCGGATTCGTGCCCGCTCCTTCCCAATCCGGAAAGCCCTGTGTTAGACTGCACAGCTAACCGGGCGGGCAGACACACTGTTACTCTGCCCAGCATTAAAGTGAGATGTTAGTTCCGCCACGTTTCGCCGCCTGACCTGTTTTACCAGTCTGTCCAGCCTGCTTCGTCCGATATCTACAATGAGGGGTGACCGCCCAACCACATGATGTCGGGGACATTGGTTCACCTTTGTTTCCCCATGTGTTGAAGACACACTCACCCGGCAGGTCGCGCAGTTTCCAACATTCTCGTGCCGAGCCTCTGGGCCATCGGAATCTGACCTTTTGTCAAACTCTGACAGATCGTGCTCCTGCCCCGTTTTATAGACGGACCGCACGCTCACTGATACTATGTGCACCATGCGTGTGATTCCACCAATGAAAAGGTTCCACCAATGATGTATAAATATTAGTCAGCTGTACATTCACACAGCAACTTATGTGTTACTTACTGTTGACCCTTAAATGTTCCTGATTTTTTAGCTATATGTCTACCTTTCAGTATGTTTAAACATGAAATGACTTTGTGTAATATACCAATTAATATGTATATAAAGCGGTCACAGAATTAATATAAGATACTAGGTATTTTGTATGCAAGGGATTTCGTTTATTGCTAACATGGTTAGGATGATTTCTTATATATAAAATTCTGATAGTTACGTAATTCGATGATATATCCACTCCATCTTTTTTCAACGCCTTAGTGCAGTGGTGCTCTGTTAGTTGCCTTAGCTCTGTGCAAAATTCCTTGTGTTTGGGGCAGGCAGGATTGCATATTGTTTACTACCCAAGCGAATTATATGTCTAACTCAGTCATCTAGATGGGCACAATATTTTCATGATAGGTGAATAAGTGATTGAGTGGTACATTGTAGAATTCCACATACATGCATGTTACCACAAAGACACTACTGAAATTTTAGCTAGGGCAATCATTTAACTGTGAACATTAATGACAAACCAACTGAACGGCGACCATCAGGAATTTCGGGAAGGACTGGATCATCGGTTTATAAACCTTCATTCACCATTTTCTTACACAGTTTTATAGACCATTAAATTCAACAATTTCCACAGTGATTAAAGATGTTTCGCAGAATGGTCACCAAACACTTTTACAATATTACTAAACATGAACGAAGAGTTTGCATTTTGGAAGTTAATAAACATTTAACATGGAAGGCATTTAAATCCGAATGAAAACAAGCCCAGTTAGTTAACTATAATTATATTTTATATTAATTTAATCGTCGGTAAGAACCTAGAACAGAAATTTACTATAAAAAAACGGACCTGAAGTCTTCAACCCAATTACAGAACAAAGCGAGGTCTAAACGTATCTTAGTACAAGCAGCAAGGTGGAACAATTTCCGGTATACAAACACTCAGCAGTACATGAATATTACACTGCCAGTAATGAACAAAGGACTCCTGGGGTACTTGGATGATAAGTGGCTGATGCCAAAATATCTGAAAAAGATCCGGAAAGTAATTCTATTCTGGAATTTCTGGACTATATGGCGTGGCTTAGTCCCAAGTTCTGCGACCGAACACAGGAGCACAGAAGCTCCAGCGCGGGCACAGTTCATCCACGTCGTAGTCTACTTCCGTTCGGCCGGCCGCGACAGACCAAACAAGAAAGGAAATGCATAGAGAAGGTTGACCACGTGACGAACAACCACCAGTCCGGGTTACGACCAATGTAATCCTGAGGTGACTACCTGGCATACAAACCACGTATTAGTACACTGAAATAACAAGGTTAAAGATAGCATGCAAAAATCAGATGTAACTAACAAGAACCCTCTAGACAATTTATCATTGGATTCAGCACTTACGGCCACCTTGATCCACTGACTTATACCAGATGAAAAATTCAAACTGAAACCTAAGAAGCAATATGTGCTTACACATGACCACACAAGATCCATATTATAATTAATAACAAGGCCTGCTTCCGAGCTAGGGCGAACGAAATGCGCAAGTTCTTGGGTTAAACTGTCCGCACCGGAAACGACGTATGCTCCACGTACCAGTGTCCAAATGACGCTACTGCGTTGGTATAGTGGATGACAATGCTCAGTATCGAGATACCGATCAGCTTTCGGTAAACACAATGTCCCAGAGTTTTTGTAAACCGTGAAGTCCAAGAATGGAAGCATCCCATCACTTTCAATCTCCGTGGTAAACTTAATGCTAGGATGAAGGCAGTATAAGCGGTCCAGAAATCTGGTGAGAGCATCACGTACAAGTGGCCAGACGAAAAAAGGAATCATCTACATACCTCCAGAAGCACTTTAGTTGCAAATCCGAAGACCTCCGTGCCATTTCCTCAAAGTCTTCCATAAATAAATTGGTGACTATGGGTGATAAAGGACTGCCCATAGCCCATAGTCACTCTCTTCAAAAATGTTGCCGTTAAATGGGAAAAACGTGGATGTCAACACATGACGACAATGCTTCACCAAATCTTCATCCTGTTTTTCACTAATCAAACTAAGGGACTCTTCCAGAGATACCACCTCAAAACTCAGTAATAAATGTGAAGCACCCAGCCTCAAAGATTTAGATCGTTGAATAAAATCCACCGAATGTGAGATGTGATGCTCACGCTTGCCAATATACGGACTGAGAACAGATGTTAAATACTTCGCCACGTTATAAGTGGGTGCAGCCAAATCACTGACAATAGGGACTAGAGCAACTCGTTCCTTATGTAACTTAGGCAGACCGTACAGCCTAGGCGGAACGACAGCCCCAGACAAGGGGATTGTGTCAGTTGTGATGACACAGGATGATTACGTCCTGAAAATGGAATTACTAATCAATGACCCGGCTTACAGAAGTCTATATATTGGCCTCACAGAAAGGGCTAAGCGCAAGACACTTTCTCTTTTGAAAAAGAGCTCGTTGTCTGAAGTTCTACATCAGAAAATTCATCCTGGAGCTGTGCTGACAGTGGTAGAAAAGATCTCGCAGTTCCACTACGAATTGTTTGTTACAGCTGATTATCTGTTCTTTCCTTTATGACTCCATCGAAGCCAGACGCAAATGGGCCTTCTGAAGTAAATACAAGACTTATGTACGCTCTACGTTCAATTGCGAAAGGTGTGGCTGCTGGAAAGATTTTCTGCGCTATCATTGTTTTTACAAGCTCTGAAAAAGAACTTTCAGAATATGGGAGCATTACTGCAGAAAGCTGTAGTGGAAATTAGTAAGAGAAGCATGAAGAATGCTCTGAGGGAAGCTGTTGTAAAAAATGAAGGTTCCGCACACCTTGCCATTGCTTTAGATGGAAGCTGGCAGAAAAGGGGACATCTCTCACTGAACGGTGTTGTAACAGCAACAAGTGTAGACACAGGAAAGGTCATTGATGTAGAAATTATGACCAAATATTGTCAGACTTGCAAAAGATCAACAGGAGGTAGAGCGGAAGTACACAAACTGAAATGTGCTTCTAACTATGAGGACAACAATGGTGGGATGGAAGTATTTGGTGGAAAAAAGATTGAAAGACCAGAAGAGACTATCTTGGAAAGGCAGACAGCAACGCCTATAAATAATGAGTGTGATGAATTCCAATCCCTATGTGATGAGGAAGTTACCACACTGGAATATGTTAGCGATGAACGAAAATGTTTGGGGACCAGACTTACGGAACTAACAGTCGTCCTGAACGGAAAAAGATTAGATGATGGTAAACTGCTGACCAGGGCAAGGTCGTTTGTCTAAGAACGAAATAGTAGATCTCCAGAGATAATACGGACAGCTGATTAGACGGAATAAGGACAATGTAGAGGCTGTGAATAATGATGTGTGGGCAATATTTTTTCATAGATCTTCTGTACATGAAAACCCATGTCATGGTCTCTACCCATAAGGTGACACATCCGATGCAAATTTAACAGGGAAAAAGTGACAGCATCTTATTCGCATAAGCATAGTCTTCCAGCAGCTGGACTTAGTGCTGTAAAGCCCATATTTAGAGATCTGGACAGCCTGAACAACTGAAGAAGTCTTTGCATGTGCAAAACCGAAATACAAACGAGTGTTTCAACAGTTTGATTTGGAATCGTCTACCAAAAACAGTGTTTGCAGGTATGCAAACATTAAAAATAGGTGTCTCTGAAACTGTTCTCACATACAACCGTGAACATATTGCCAAGTGTTGGGTACTACAAAAACTATGAATAATTCCTGGAAGAAGACGGTCTCAGATTTTCGCCATTGTGACAACTGCAGAGTGCAAGATGCTGAATGATCTGTGACAGAAATGGCAAAAAAATGCAAAACAGTTATCTAGATGTTGCAAACAAATGCTGGAGGACGTGCAAGAGGCAGAATAAGACGAAACATATACATCAGGCTGTTTTTAATCAGCTGTAAGTGTTCAAACACAGCTAATTTTCTTTATAAGTGATATCCCAGGTATAGCATTTTTTACTACAAAAGTCCCGTTTCCTGAAGAATTAATCAAAATAATTCAATGAAATTTAGTATGGATCTAGATAACTACCATCTTTAAGTATCGAACCTCAAAAAATGTAAAATTTTGTACTATCTTCTTCTAAATAAAATTATAAATGAAGAAAAGTGTGACAAAATTTTAGATCTTTCGTTTTTTTAAAATAGTTTTGAAAAAAGCAACTTATAAATAATTTTTTAGGTTCAGTATAATGCACAGTTGGTACTTAATGTCTGGGAGAAATTTCATTGCTCTACGTTCAATAGCCTTCTCAGAAATGGAGCAAACGTTTGGTGTAAATTTAACGTGGGCTGGATAGGAAAATGCGCTCCATGTATTAGTCCCCTTAAGGTGACTGTTAAATGCAAGCTACATTGTCGACTATTCAAACTGCAGCGCGACAGCAGTGCCGGCGCCATGTTTACGGCGGACAGTAAGTAAACTACAAGCCTGGCTATGCACCAGCCGCCATATTTTAGCAACGAGATACTTGCGTGGCACCATCGAGACGGACAAGGAGCAAACCCCTTGTATTCACCATTGTAGACCTTTGACGAACACATGCGATTATTCACTTCACAGAGGTCGACTACCTACTCAACTACGAACACTGTTACTCTGCCGCAAAGACAGGAATGATTAAACATTCCTTGACTGTTACAACATATAAAGGAAATACATATTAACATGCTATAAGAAACAGACTAAAACATGCATATACTTGACAGCAAATAGACTGCACCTAGTAAACAAGCAACACGAGTAATCTCAAATGAGTTGTCTAGATTAATTATAAACACCTCTGCAGCTAACTCCTTTTCTAAAGGCAATAAAAGATTTTATTACAGAAGAAACATTGTCTTTTATTTGTCTAATGCTTTTTGGTATCATTTTGTTTTCTGTATGATCACAATACTGTCTTGCCGTCTTTGAAATGGGACCATACTCACCCACCACCATCCCACTGACAGACGTATTTTGTATACCTCTTGCTTGGTATATGTACTCCATCCCGAACTTAATGTTAGAAATTTGTTACATATTTAGAGACAGCTTGATAGGTTCTTTTCATAGTTGCGCTGGTTTGCTATGGAACTAGGACGAATGCTGGACTACGGCTAACCCTATAATCACCAAGACAACCAACCCGAGGAAGACGAGAAATAGATATTTGTAATCCCAAATTTGCTGAGGCTAATAATATTGTAAACGAATTTACCTGTGCCGCTGAATGATGTGCAGCATGTAGTAGCTTTTAGTTTTTTTCAAGCAATTCTTATGAGATTCCGATACATATTCATGCCCCATTTTGTAAGTAGATGTACATTAAGGCGGGATACGGACATATACATTTACAGATGATGACAGTATCGTGCAAACGAGGTATAAAAGGGCAGTGCATTGGCGAAGCTTTCATTTGGAGTCAGGTGATGCATGTGAGAAGGTTTCCGATCTGATTATGGCCGCACGACAGGAACTAACAGACTCTGAACGCGGAATGGCAGTTGGAGCTAGTCGCATGGAACATTCCATTTCGGAAATCGTTAAGGAATTTAATATTCCGAGACCTACAGTGTGAAGATTGTACCGAGAATACTAAATTTCAGACATTACCTCTCACCACGACCTACGCAGTGGCCGAGGGTCTTCACTTAACGATCGAGAGCAGCGGCGTTTGCCTAGAGTTGTCAGTGCTAAGAGACAACCAACACTGAGCGAAATAATCGCATAAGATAACGTGGAAGGTACGACGTACATATCCGTTAGGCGAAATTTGACGTCTATGGGCTATGGCAGCAGACCAGCGACGCGAGTACCTTTGCTAACAGCACGACATCGCCTGTAGCACCTCTCGTGGGCTCGCGACCACACAGCTAGGACCCTAGACGACTGGTACCCCGTGGGCTGGTCAAACGAGTCGCATCTTGCGATTTCTGTCGGTAAGGATTCGAGTGCGAAGCCACAAAAATGACTCTGAGCACTATGGGACTTAACATCTGAGGTTGTCAGTCCCCTAGAAGATTGAACTACTTAAACCTAACTAACCTAAGGACAGCACACACATCCATGCCCGAGGCAGGATTCGAACCTGCGATGAACTACTTAAACCTAACTAACCTAAGGACAGCACACACATCCATGCCCGAGGCAGGATTCGAACCTGCGACCGTAGCGGTCGCGCGGTTCCAGACTGAAGCGCATAGAACCGCTCGGCCATACCGGCCGGCTGCGAAGCCACAGACCCAAGTTGTGAACAAGGCACTGCGCAAGATGGTGATGGCTCCATAATAGTGTGGGATGTTTTTACATGGAACGGACTAGGTCCTGGTATGTTCTGCTACTTAAAGACCATTTTTAGCCGTTCAGCGATAGAATTTTTATGACTGACAGTGCACCAAGTCACCGGGCGACAAGTGTTCGCTAGTAGTTTGAAGAACATTCCGGACTGTTCGAGTGAATGATTTGGCCACCCTGATCAGCCGACATGAATCCCATGGAACATTTATGGGGCATAACAGAGAGCTCAGTTCGTGGAAAAATCTTGCGCCCGCTACACTTTGTTTATTATGGACAGTATAGAGGCATCATGGCTCAGTATTTCTTCCAGCGACTTGTTGAGTCCATGCTACGCCAGGTTGCTGCACTAAGGAGGGCGAAGCAATGTCTGACACGATGGTAGGAGGTATCACATTTCTTTTGTCACCTCAGTATACGTGGACATTATTAATCAATTGTGACGTGTGACGATCCAAATAGGAAACTTCTAAATAGCCACACTTGCTACGTTGATTTATATTGATCGTTAATTCTAAAGGCTTATCGTTGTGAAAAAACTATTACTCTTAAAATTATGAGTGATGTGACTAAATGGTTGTCAAGGGATCCGGATAAGAACGCCGGGAGCCATACTTTAACTACGTTATTATTCCACAGGTTGAGTACTTTTATATCAGAACTATGGCAAACTTTTATCAGATGCCATCTGTTGGAGACAACGTATAAATGTATAAAACAGGAAGTATATGGGTTTTGGGGGAGGGGCGGGGGGATCAGTACTCAATGGTCTAGACGACCAATGCGAGACAGTCTGTTTCCAATAATGGGGACATACCAACTGGCTTTCGGAAAAATATCATCCACACAATTCCGAAGACTTCAAGAGCTGACAAGTGCGAGAATTATCGCACGATCAGCTTAAAAGCTCATGCATCCAAGTTGCTGACAAGAATAATATACAGAAGAATAGAAAAGAAAATTGAGGATGTGTTAGATGGCGATCAGTTTGGCCGTAGAAAAGGTAAAGGCACCAGAGAGGCAATTCTGATGTTGCGGTTGATAATGGAAGCAAGACTAAAGAAAAATCAAGACACGTTCATAGGATTTCTTGACCTGGAGAAAGCGTTTGGCAATGTAAAGTGGTGAAATATGTTCGAAGTTCTAAGAGAAATAGGCGCAATCTATGGGGAGTGACGGGTAACATACAACATGTACAAGAGCCAAGAGGTAATAAAAGAGTGGACGACAAAGAACGAAGTGCTCGGATTAAAAAGGGTGTAAGAAAGGGATGAAGCCTTTCACTTTACTGTTCAGATTGTACACTGAAGAAGCAGTGATGGAAATGAAAGAAGGGTTCAGGAGTGGAATTAAAATTCAAGGTGTTAAGATACGAATGATACGATTCCATGATGACATTGATATCTTGACCGAAAGTGAAGAATAATTACATGATTTGCTGAATGGAATGCACAGTCTCATTACTGCAGAGTATGGATTGAGAGTAAATCGAAGAAAAACGAAAGTAGTGAGAAATAGCAAAAGTGAGAACAGTGAATACTTAACATCTAGATTGATGGTTACGAAGCAGATGAAGTTAAGGGATCTACTACCTGGGCAGAAAAGTAACCAATGATGGATGGAACGAGGAGGGTATCAAAAGCAGACTAACACTGTCAAAAAGGACATTCCTGTCCAAGAGAAGTCTGCGAGTAACAATAATAGGTCTTAATTTAAGGAACAAATTGTTGTACGTTTGGAGCACAGCATTTTATGGTAGTGAAAGAAACATAGACTGTAGGGAAATCGGAACGGGAGAGAATCGAAGCATTTGAGGTGTGGTGCTATAGACGAAAGTTGAAAATTAGGTGGACTGATGAAATAAGGAATGAGGATATTCTGCACAGAATTGGAGAGGAAAAGAATGTGTGGAAAACACTGACAAGTAGAAGAGACAGGATAATAGTACATCTGTTAAGAAATCAGGGTATGACTTCCATGGTAGTAGAGGGAGATGTGCAGGGTAAAAATTGTAGGGGAAGACAGAGATTGGAATACATCCAGAAAATAACGGAGGGCATAGGTTGCATGTGTTACACTGAGATGAAGAGGTTGGCACAGGAGCGCATTTCAAGGCTGGCCGCATCAAACCAATCAGAAGACTGATGACTCAAAAAGAAAAGTTCACATGCCAGGAAATGAGAGGAAGCTAATTAGTCAACAAGTTGAGAGCTGTTGTGAAGAAGATCAACAGCTTCAAAAGCGTATGAAGATATTAATATTAGTAGTAAAGAAGCTGGACGAGTAAGTCAAATTCTTCTCACAGGAAGACCAATGGCTGCGGGTGGAAGGGTTCTGTCTTAGGAGAATGATAAAGCACTAGTGAAGGAAATGCCACTTACATTTATCAAAAATTTGTTGACTTGAAGATACATCAGGTGACCACTAAAACCTGAGGGAATGTTGCCAATAAAAGAGTCCATTTGTAGTTGCTTTGAAAACATACAAGAGCCTCAGAACGCAATAACTCGCTTAAGAGAAGAACATACTACAAATGAAGGAAAAATACGAGATTTGGAACAAATACATTAAAATAAAAAATTGAAAGTTAAAAGAACAATCGCAGAAGAGAAGACCGAGCATGGTTGACATTCACCCAGAGACTTGAGGGGAACAGCCGAGGTAATAAGGAACTCCTGTACAGTGTTATCAGAGGTAAAAGAAAACCAGTGAATAACATCAAGGCACTCGAAGATGAAAATGAAAATCTGGTTAGAAAGGAATGTGACTTCGGAAAAGTCCTGAAAGACCTTTTCGAAAAACTATTGGTTGAAATGGCTCTGAGCACTATGGGACTCAACTGCTGAGGTCATTAGTCCCCTAGAACTTAGAACTAGTTAAACCTAACTAACCTAAGGACATCACAAACATCCATGCCCGAGGCAGGATTCGAACCTGCGACCGTAGCGGTCTTGCGGTTCCAGACTGCAGCGCCTTTAACCGCACGGCCACTTCGGCCGGCTCGAAAAACTATTGATTATATCAGTTGAAGAACGTAAATAAGGAGCAAATGTTCAAAGCTACAGCGAGGATCCTCCCATCACCCGCACAGAAACAGCTTTAATACTGTAGCGGTCACCCCGCGAGCCGAGATTTTTAATGGACGCGGAGATTGATCAGTTGTAGGAGGCCAAGCTCTGGAACTGGTGAGGGTAGATGTCATACGTTTGAAGGCGTCAGTTAAACAGAGTTATCTGGAAATATATTTATTATTCGTCATTTTAATACATGGACAGTCTTCGGTGGCACAGCAGTAGGGACGCTGAATTGCATAGCTGTGCACGATGAGGAAAGTGAACGCAGCACGTTGGCGTTGGACAATTCAGGACTCATGTAACTGGGTCAGGAGTTAGTAGGTTAAGCCTATAGTAGCTCACCAGCAGCTTGTGTGGCCCGCCTCACCACACTTGAAGACGAACAAGCACTTAGGCAAGTAGCAACAGCATATCACAGAAGGCAGGGGTGTTGAAGGTGGAAGCCCAGAAATCAAATCAGCAAGAGAGCGTACAGCCAGGTAGGCAGTACCACATACAGCCAGGGAGTCGGTGTTCGTGTGGCTCACCCAGCCGGTTGAAGGCGGTGATTTGGCCCCTCACCACGGGAATGCCCAGACTCGTCCGCATCTTCCATCAGTCACAGTGGCAGCTCGCAGGGGTGAATTCGCACTACAGCTGACTGCCTACAGTCTCGGAGGTGAAGTCTTCACTCAGCAAGCAGGTACCACATCACAGTTCGACAACCAAGTACCCCGTAACTTATGATACTGTCAGTCCATCAGAATCAGAGTGGCAGATGGGCCGATCACACACTGAAGCTTCTGAAACGGGTCGTTTGCCCTCATTAACTGGAGGTTGGTCTATTGAACCGTGCCTTTGTATGACCAATTTGTGGCTGATTGGAGAGGCTAAGACGAATGTCACTTGCCACGAGCCCTCATTCGAACAGTTAGCCGCGGGATTACGACAGTGGTATTGTAAGCAGAACTATACTAAAGTAATACGGGAGATAGCTAGAGAACTCACATATTACGTGTGCAATACGTTAGCAACAACAAGTAACATCCTGGTGATGATTCAGAAACGATTAAGTGCATAGGACGAAGAGATGTCTATCACTAGCTTGTTATGGATACTGGCAGATAACATTAATGATGCAAGACTTCAAGTAGCAGGAATGCAAGAAACAGCACATAATGCAGTAGCCGGTCAACTAAGTTTGGCTTTGGCACTGCCGACAGTTGTTTGAATGGCTAAGCTAAGCACAGAAGGATTTCCCGGCAGAGCATCAGCATCTGGTTAAACTAACACAAAGAAGTTCAGCACTGTTCTATAATGTAACAACTGTCAGAGTGAAGGTGAATAGAGTAAGACTGCTTATATCGATCCAACTCTCAGTGGTAGGTAGAAACGCACGTAATGAGTGCTGCATCGTTCATCCATACCCGATAAAAGGGAAAACCGAGGATACACAGGTGCAGCTGTAGACTAAAGAAGTGTTAGTGATTTCAGAACGAGGAGATACTCATGCTTTTACGATATTAAAAGAGTGTAGAACAAGAAGTATTATCATTTGTCCAACCAGAATAGTTCGAATAGCTGCATGGCCGTGCAAAGTTCAGTTGCTTAGGGGTGAAGTTGACACAATGCAATGCTACAGAGAAATGTTGCACCCTAAACCATATTTACAGAAAGTAAGTACTTTCTGGATTTACTCAGTCTTTGCGCTATAAACCTTGATCATCAACTGTTTTGAAGATGGGAAACCTACGGCATGGAAAGGACGGAAAATCGAAACAGTGTGCTATGTTTATCAATGGCACGACTCTGCCGTGGCAGGGCATAACCATCGTTAACCCGCAACCATTACCAGTATGAAAATGATCAAGTTATCGACACCAATGCTGTACTGGCCATAAAAACCTTTGAATATTCTACGTACTCTAAATCTAACCTCTGTTAGCGACACTTGGAATCAGAAACTCCTACACACAGTAGCTAAAATAACTGTATCAAATATGGAGCTTATTACTACGGAACAATGTTCACACACTTTCAACAGTTTCAGGAGGTACTGCATCAGAATATCATTACTGCAAAAGTTTCTATTACTAGCACAGCCGCGTCCCTAATGGCAGCTTGTGTGCTTTACCTGCACTTGAGACGTAAAGCTAACAATCCTCCGGACTCACCTCTGCACCATATCCCCTAGGATGGCTTGACGCCATAACTAAAAAATAAGAGATGAAAAGAATTGTAGCGATGCATGTAATTAGATTATAGCAAGTCGAACAAGAAAATCTTGACCATACGGAAATTTATAAATTAGATTTAGGAGTCGAAGAGAAAACAATCAACGTAACTGATTCTTGTGAGAAGTTAACTGAGACTGTACACGTTAAACCAGCTTAAATGTAATCTATGAAAAATGAAGTTGTTATAGGGTGACACCAAAGCAAAATTCGAGACTAATTATTTGAAAAAGGAAGGAATGTTGCACAGCAGATCCAATTCCTGGGTGGGGAAATAAATTTTTAAAAGTTATTGCTTGACGCATGTAACATCGACGAGATAAATTTTAGCTACAGTACGACGAGAGGAAATTATGCCTCTAACAGTTATAAATATTATCTATCCGACATGTAGAAAAACAGTGAAATAAAACAAAACGATGATAAATATCGATTATTTACATAATTTTTTATGATGTAGTTGGACATATCGATGTGTATCATACAAAGACAATGATAATTGTAAATTTCTTTTATGATCTGCATTCGTCTTCCTTTGTGTTTACTTTTTTCTTGGTTGGCTTTTGTAGTTTGAGGACGCAAGACGCATATCAAACTGAGTTCTGTTAAGAAATTGTAATTATTTGTTAATTATTACTTGAGAATAGAGTTCATTGTTATTATAAATATGAGCGAATAATTATTTGTAACTTTAATTTCTCTCTCAATAAGCATTATCTGTGTTAGTTATTTCTTTCCGCTACAAGGTGCGTAGCCATTGATGACAGCGATTTGTATCGCATTTTTATCTGCGCCTTTACGAAAGTATCGAAGGTTTGCTTGATGAAATTTAGTCTAAATAGTGCACAATATAAAAGTAAAATTGATCGGCATTAGTTCAGACACATATCCTCTTAAAAGGAAATTTGCTCTAACAATAGAAAGTCTCTGTCAATTGTCTGCGGCCATCTTAACAATTATCTCAGCGGCAAATTCAAATTACGCAACTCTGCAGACATAAATGCCGAAGGTAATAAAACTGTGTAAAAATAAACGCACACCGGTGATCCCGAACTCATTTTAATGAAAATAATTCGAATCAGATTGGTTCTTTAAAAACATTGCTCATAGCACGATCCATATAACAAACTTTTTCTTGCTGATGTATGGAGACGAAATTAATTACGCACGAGTTGCGAAGAATAGTGTTTCAGGTAACATACGTCAGTGTTGTGCGCGGTTGATATTCGGTGGTTTTAATGATCATTTTGCTGAAGATAATTGTTTCCATCATAGCCAATAGTTGTATAGAATCTGTTGTATGAACTGTGATTTAGTGACATTTACACAACTCACAGACAACACTTTAACAAAACGTTAAGTTGGATTTCTTTAGAAACTTGACCAAATCTTTATCCGGGAGAAAAAATTATTTCGTAATTACTCACTGTAATGAAATTTCATTTACAAATTAGTTAAATACCAAAGCACTGAATAACACAGCGAACGCCACACTGGCGCCCAAAGTGGGGCCACCAATGCACATTTATTCATTATACGTAATAATAGAAATTGTGATCTACTACAGGTACGGGGTACCAAAACTAACTCTTAATCATTGTATATTTACTTGTTTCATGAGCATTGTCATCTTCCTACCAAACTGCTGTACGAATCTGTATCTGCGCTGGTGCTAGAGACACGAGTAACTTCATATAGGCAGTGCTGTCCACCACTCACAATCAACAAAGGTAGGAACAGACGTTCATCTTCAGTAATTACTCAGCAGCACACGATCAGCAACCGTTGAGTGTGACATTTAAAGTTGAAATCAGTACCTGCAGCCGTTAGTAGTAATAATTAAATATTCTGGCTGTGAGAATAATATTTTCAAGTGTAGCAATTCTACATAAGATTTTGTGCACAGGGTGAATTATTTAGATAGTGTTATTTGTGTACATGTGTTACTTATAAGATTATTTTGTGTCAATTGGTGCTTGTCAGTGATTTATATATTTGATGTGCGATATTGTTGATGCCCCCCCATGAACCATGGACCTTGCCGTTGGTGGGGAGGCTTCCGTGCCTCAACGATACAGATAGCCGTACTGTAGGTGCAACCACAACGGAGGGGTATCTGTTGAGAGTGGTGGTGTGATTCCTGAAAAGGGGCAGCAGCCTTTTCAATAGTTGCAGGGGCAACAGTCTGGATGATTGTCTGATCTGGCCTTGTAACACTAATCAAAACGGCCTTGCTCTTGTGGTACTGCGAGCGGCTGAAAGCAAGGGGAAACTACAGCCATCATTTTTCCCAAGGGCATGCAGCTTTACTGTATGACTAAATGATGATGGCGTCCTCTTGGGTAAAATATTCCGGAGGTAAAATAGTCCCCCATTCGGATCTCCGGGCGAGGACTACTCAAGAGGACGTCGTTATCAAGAGAAAGAAAACTGGCGTTCTATGGATCGGAGCGTGGAATGTCAGATCCCTTATTCGGGCAGGTAGGTTAGAAAATTTAAAAAGGGAAATGGATAGGTTAAAGTTAGATATAGCGGGAATTAGTGAAGTTCGGTGGCAGGAGGAACAAGACTTTTGGTCAGGTGAATAGAGGGTTATAAATACAAAATCAAATAGGGGTAATGCAGGAGTAGCTTTAATAATGAATAAAAAAATAGGAATGCGGGTAAGCTACTACAAACAGCATAGTGAACGCATTATTGTGGCCAAGATAGACACGAAGCCCACGCCTACTACAGTAGTACAAGTTTATATGCCAACTAGCTCTGCAGATGATGAAGAAATAGATGAAATGTATGATGAGATAAAAGAAATTATTCAGATAGTGAAGGGAGACGAAAATTTAATAGTCATGGGCGACTGGAATTCGGTAGTAGGAAAAGGGAGAGAAGGAAACGTAGTAGGTGAATATGGATTGGGGGTAAGAAAAGAGGAAGCCGCCTCGTAGAATTTTGCACAGAGCACAACTTAATCATAGCTAACACTTGGTTCAAGAATCATGAAAGAAGGTTGTATACATGGAAGAACACTGGAGATACTAGGAGGTTTCAGATAGATTATATAATTGTAAGAGAGAGATTTAGGAACCAGGTTTTAAATTGTAAGACATTTCCAGGGGCAGATGTGGACTCTGACCACAGTCTATTGCTTATGAACTGTAGATTAAAACTGAAGAAACTGCAAAAAGGTGGTAATTTAAGGAGATGGGACCTGATTGTACTGAGTTTCAGGAAGAGCATAAGGGAACAATTGACAGGAATGGGGAAAAGAAATACAGTAGAAGAAGAATGGGAAGCTTTGAGGGATGAAATAGTGAGGGCAGCAGAGGATCAAGTAGGTAAAAAGACGAGGGCTAGTAGAAATCCTTGGGTAACAGAAGAAATATTGAATTTAATTGATGAAAGGAGAAAATATAAAAATGCAGTAAATGAAGCAGGGAAAAAGGAACACAAACGTCTCAAAAATGCGATCGACAGGAAGTGCAAAATGGCTAAGCAGGGATGGCTAGGGGACAAATGCAAGGATATAGAGGCTTATCTCACGAGGAGTAAGATAGATACTGCCTACAGGAAAATTAAAGAGACCCTTGGAGAAAAGAGAACCACTTGCATGGATATCAAAAGCTCTGATGGAAACCCAGTTCTACGCAAAGAGGGGAATGCAGAAACGTGGAAGGTGTATATAGAGGGTCTGTACAGGGGCGATGTTCTTCAGGACAATACCATGGAAATGGAAGAGAATGTAGATGAAGATGAAATGGGAGATATGACACTGCGTGAAGAGTTTAAAAGAGCACTGTAAGACCTAAGTCGAAACAAGGCCCCGGGAGTAGACAACATTCCATTAAAACTACTGTTAGCCTTGGGAGAGCCAGTCTTGACAAATCTCTACCATCTGGTGAGCAAGATGTATGAGACAGGCGAAATACCCTCAGACTTCAAGAAGAATATAATAATTCCAATCCCAAAGAAAGCAGGTGTTGACAGATGTGAAAATTACCGAACTATCAGTATAATAAGTCACAGCTGCAAAATTCTAACACGAATTCTTTACAGACGAATGGAAAAACTAGTAGAAACCGACCTCGGGGAAGATCAGTTTGGATTCCGTAGAAATGGAACACGTGAGGCAATACTGGCCCTACGACTTATCTTAGAAGAAAGATTAAGGAAAGGCAAACCTACGTTTCTAGAATTTGTAGACTTAGAGAAAGCTTTTGACAATGTTGACTGGAATACCCTCTTTCAGATTCTGAAGGTGGCAGGGGTAAAATACAGGGCACGAAAGGCTATTTACAATTTGTGCAGATAGCAGATGGCAGTTATAAGAGTCGAGGGACATGAAAGGAAAGCAGTGGTTGGGAAGGGAGTGAGACAGGGTTGTAGCCTCTCCCCGATGCTATTCAATCTGTATATTGACCAAGCAGTAAAGGAAACAAAAGAAAAGTTTGGAGTAGGTATTAAAATACATGGAGAAGAAATAAAAACTTTTAGGTTCGCCGATGACATTGTAATTCTGTCAGAGACAGCAAAGGACTTGGAAGAGCAGTTGAACGGAATGGACAGTGTCTTGAATGGAGGGTATAAGATGAACATCAACAAAAGCAAAACGAGGATAATGGAATGTAGTCGAATTAAGTCGGGTGATGCTGAGGGAATTAGATTAGGAAATGAGGCACTTAAAGTAGTAAAGGAGTTTTGCTATTTGAGGAGCAAAATAACTGATGATGGTCGAAGTAGAGAAGATATGAAATGTAGACTGGCAATGACAAGGAAAGCGTTTCTGAAGAAGAGAAATTTGTTAACATCGAGTATTGATTTAAGTGTCAGGAAGTCGTTTCTGAAAGTATTTGTATGGAGTGTAGCCATGTATGGAAGTGGAACATGGACGATAAATAGTTTAGACAAGACGAGAATAGAAGCTTTCGAAATGTGGTGCTACAGAAGAATGCTGAAGATTAGATGGGTAGATCACATAACTAATGAGGAGGTATTGAATAGAATTGGGGAGAAGAGGAGTTTGTGGCACAACTTGAATAGAAGAAGAGCTCGGTTGGTAGGACATGTTCTGAGGCATCAAGGGATCACCAATTTAGTACTGGAGGGCAGGGTGGAGGGTAAAAATCGTAGAGGGAGACCAAGAGATGAATACACTAAGCAGATTCAGAAGGATGTAGGCTGCAGTAGGTACTGGGAGATGAAAAAGATTGCACACAGTAGAGTAGCTAGGAGAGCTGCATCAAACCAGTCTCAGGACTGAAGACCACAACAACAACAACATTGGTGATGGGTTAAGCAAAAGAAACAGATTAAACCGATTGAGTATACTGATGCAGAGATGACAACAGAGTCTCAGGAAGAACAATCTACACATATTTCTGTCGAATTATTAGAAAATTTAATTATGAATGATAATTTAGTAACTGATGTCCCGAGTGATAGTAAAACTGAGGAGTTGCCAAAACAAACTGACACTCCTGCGGTTAAGCAGTTAGGAATTAATAACAACATTTTGTCTAGGCAAGGGGCAGAAGTTAGAAATGCTCAAGCTATGCCGATACGGATATGCTAACAGCATTATTTGAAAAATTTACTATTAAAGAGCAGGAGCGTGACAAAGAACGCTAGCTTACAGAGCATGAGCGTCAAAGACAACGTCAGCAGGAAAAGAAAAAACGTAGACAGGAAAAGTTTATAGAAAAACAGCAACAGGAGCTCAGGGGCCAAGAAAAGGAAAAGTAATTTATGTAAACATAAACAATATTTTTTCTGGAAAGAGAGAAAGAAATTGTCCGTAGGATAAATAAAGTGTTGGTCGATCGTGATAATGCTATTACTACCCATTTTAAGCAGGAGATCGATGCAGTAAAAACAACTATTGAACCGTTAAGGGGACCCGGAATGTCTTATACCTCCAATGTTAAATGCAAGGAACTTTTTCTTATGAACTATTAACACCAGAATGATGAAACTTTTACAGCGTAATATTACATATATTTAATACTATGTACCATATGGATTTTAATTTATTGCTGTTTTTTGCGAAGATATTAATTATTTTGTTACTGAACAAAATTGACACATTTTGGCATAGTATCTTTGAAATAAAATCTGTTATCAATTGTGTATCACAGAAAGGCTATGATACAAGGTGTATATTGGCACTGTTCACATTCATTGAAAATTTTGAGACTTTATCTCTAATAGTTTAGCAGAAAATGTTCCTTATATGGCGAAAAAGTGAACTAACATTTTAGTAGAGTCCAGCAACATAAGAGGGGTTTTCACTGTCACTAGACATCTCCCCATCTAACCTTCTTTTCACACCTTTCATTCTTTGTCTAGCTTGCCCCTCACACTCCTTTTCTTTCCTTTCAGCATCCCGTTTCCTCTCATTGTCTATCGACATCATTGCACTCACCATGTACTTTCCGGGCATGACATCCAACTTCTGCAGTACATTGCACTTTATAATGTTACCTTTATTGTACGTAGCAATGGCATCATATAATCCAAAATGAAGAGTATGTGAATTTCCACAAATACATTTTTTGGGATTCTGGTCCAAATTACATTATTGACACTCTGATTTTGATTTTGTGTACGTCCATGGAGACATTTCTTCAAAAGTTCAGTTGCAGAAACATCTCTGAAAATTGGTTTTATAGCCTTCATGACAGTTTCTGGTAGACTGTGATGATACTTGTATACACGTTCAGATTCCTGATATTTGTTGTACTTGCACCAGGAATTGGGTCCCTATGGGCATAGTCCATGTAGTGGCTCCTCGTCAGTCGATAAGGTGTGGTGGTAAAGTGCCATTACAACCTTTTCCATTGCATCAACACCGTATTTTGTCTTATTGCCAGTCCATAGTCTCTCTGCAATCTGTTGATTACCTCGTCTGTCAATCTTGTAGCTCCACCCAAAGCTTTTCCATCACTGAGTACTTGGCCTTTCATTGTGGTCTTCAGTCGACGCAGCCTTGTTCCCATACGTTTCTGAACGTGACCTATGCACTCCTGTTTGGTAATGGTAACATCATTTCCATAAGGTTTCTGCTCAGATACAGCAGCAAAAGACTTCTAATCACCATCACCCAGGAACTGTAGGTATCTGACATTGTACCACAGAGGAGAGAGACTGAAAATGTGTTTCCCACCGGGAACTTCCATGGCCCCACTAGACCCACTGTAATTCCTTCGACCGTTTTCTGCATGCTCATCCTTCACTCTTTTAGGAAACCTACAGTGCTTGGATTTAATTACAACATCTTTAACTTTTGTAGTATCAGCACTTGCCGTTATTACCCCATTATGTGAAGTGTGTCCGCGCTTCTAGTGCGACAGTCAGGTCCCGAGGATTCTGAACATCTGGAATTTCTTCATTCACCGCCACAGCCTCCTCCACTGCTTCTTTCATGGATTCTTGGACAATATCTTCAACACAGGATCCAACAACCGAGTTATATTTTGAGAATTTCGTTGGTGGTGGTGGTAGATTCATTACACCACAAAACATTTGACCAGCAGAGTATCCCTTACCGATTGACCTTAGAGCATAAACACATCTAATATTTACACCAAAGTACTTGCTTTTCTCACTATCATTTTCACCTTGCCCTATTTCGACATATTCTGAGTTCCAAAACTAAACACTGTAATGACAACTAGTACAATGGAGACAGATTTCTGCTGCAAGTCCTATGTGCCGCTTGACATTTACTGACATACTCAATTTGCAACATTCCTTACACAGTACTGAACTCTCAATCACCTTTGAGAGCAATGAAATGTTAATTATTTCGTTCACATTATCCTCACTACACTTCTCCAACAAACTGCAGTATTTTTCAGTTGATCCATGCAACTTCTTGCTTGTGCTAGAGACAGGAGTAGATTTCACTTCATGAATGACCTCACTATTTTCAGAATCATTTCCCAAGGTCGGAGAAATTGTCACAGTTCCACTAGTGTACCTCGGAGGAGGCTTCTTCCTCTTGTAAACTCTTTTACTAAATCGAGGCATATTTTATAAGTTCCAGTTACGCAATAGAAATACAACACAAATCGTGCAATAACCACCAAATGCTCAATGTAAACAACAGTATCCAAAGACTACAATACGCAGATAAAACAACTGCCTATCAAATCGTGTTGCCAACATAATATAAAGTCGTTGGAAAGACCGGAAGTTTTGAAAAACGACGTTTTCAATGAACATGTATCCATGGAAATTCAATGTCGCGACATGCCCTCTACAGCACATTATTGAAAATAATATTTTCAATACTTGGAGTTGAGCTACAGGTAGGATTAATATGTCATTTTAAAGAGGAAGATCTGTAGCATTTTATTTCACAATAAACTGAAAACCCAAAATTTCATCATTTTTAGGTTCCGGTCTCCCTTAACAAACATTCCAGTTCAGGTCAATAGCCTTCAAACAGAAGTAGATAGACTAGAGAACTAATTCAAAGCTTTGGCTACTGGCGTGGAAACAATGCAGGCGGACATTCCCTCGGAAATCTGAAAGCAAATCCGAACAGAAGTAGCCAGGGTGCTGAACTCTGAAAATCAAAACTTGAAAATGTGACAGTATGCAGTAATGACAACACTGGTACTGACAGGCAAAAGATTACAGATAATTTAACGGCGAAGTTTAATGCACCACAAGGAAAACCAAATTTTGGTAATCAACCGATATTACCACAGCAATATGTGACATCAAGGAACAATAATAGTGAAGTAGAATGTACTTGTAATAAAGTAACCACACCACTTGCGAATCATAGCAATTCCATGCACTTAACTATTTTGATGCATGAAGAAAGCCTGATTAAGCATTATAAAAATTATCTATCCGACATATAGAAAATCAGTGAAATAAAACAAAGCGATGATAAACGTTAATTATTTACATAATATTTTATTATGTAGTTAGACATATCGATGTGTATCATACAAAGACAATGATTATTGTAAATTCCATTTATGATCTGCGTTCGTCTTCCTTTGTTTTTAGCTTTTTTTGGTTGGTTTTTGTAGGTTGCGGAAGCAACTTAGGTCTGTTAAGAAATTGTAATTATTTGTTAATTATTACTTGAGAATAGAGTTCATTACCATTATAAATATGAACGAATGATTATTTGTAACTTTAATTCCACTCTCAATAAGCATTATCTGTGTTAATTATTTCTTTCCGCAGCAAGGAGCGCAGCCATTGATGATAGCGATTTGTATCCCATTTTTATCTGTGTTTCTTACGAAACTATCAAAGGTTTGCTTGATGAAAATTAGTCTAAATAGTGCACAATATAAAAGTAAAGGCATTAGTTCAGATACTTATCCTGTTAAAAGGAAATTTGCTCTAACAATAGAAAGTCTCTGTCAATTGTCTGCGGCCTTCTTAACAATTATCTCAGCGGCAAATTCAAATTACGAAACGCTGCAGACACAAATGCCGAAGGTAATAAAACTGTGTAAAAATAAATGTGCACCGGTGATCCCGAACTCATTTTAATGAAAATAATTCGAATCAGATGGGTTCTTTAAAAACAGTGCTCATAGCACGATACATATAACAAACTTTTTCTTGCTGATGTATGGAGCCGAAATTAATTACGCATGAGTTGCGAAGAATATTGTTTCAGGTAACATACGTCAGTGTTGTGCACAGCTGATATTCGGCGATTTTAATGATCATTTTGCTGAAGACAACTGTTTCCGTCATAATCAATAGTTGTATAGAATCTGTTGTATGAACTGTGATTTAGTGACATTTACGAAACTTACAGACAACACTTTAACAAAACGTTAATTTGGATTTCTTTAGCAACTTGTCCATCTCTTTAGCCGGGAGAAAAAATTATTTTGTAATTACTCACTGTAATGAAATTTCATTTACAAATTAGTTAAATAACAAAACACTGAATAACACATCGAACGCCACACGCAGACGACAGAGAAACGGGTTTGGCTCATACCGTGTGACACAATCAGCGTCTGGAGCACGCACAGAATGCCATTGTTGCAGAAGGCGGGATGCCGGTCGTAACACATCGCCACACCGAGCCAGGCCATAATCAAGGAGAGCAAACGGCACAGTATGACAGCCCCCCAATGCGTCATTCTTTGAGACTTGCAACATGGCGTTATCAGAAGCGACATCTATTGTCTGTCTCTCCACAGCGTCCTAGCACTGACGGAAAGTGCGAAGGCACATAACAATTGACAATAAAATCAGAAAGCTCAAGAGGTTCACACAGTTGTACGAGATTTTCTCTCACTTTAATATGAACGATCCTACATTGGCCAACGAAAACAGCCAGAACAAACTGCTTCTCACTCACCGCCCTGAACTGTGTGAGGCGTTGACTGCTATGTAATGAGGTCGAAGTCAGGAACTGGCAGTACTTGTGACTATGTGTTTCGAGCGTCGCTCCGCCTCTTGAGCGTTGGCACTCTTTGCGTGCTCCGGATACTGACGCATGGTATGAGCCGGGAAACGTATTCTTCCGTCTGCGCCAAGTAATAACTTTTAAAAATTAATATGCGCACCCTGGAATGGGATAATATCTATGTCTAAAGAAAAATACCCAAGTACGGATGAGCTGAATACAGATATGATACAGACAGCAGGCGTCCAGGGCCTACAATGACTGCATGCATAGAGTACTCTATGTAGTGGGGAAAAAGTTTGCTGTAGACTAAGGGTGTCATAACTGCTCTGCTTAAGAAAGGCAGAAGCCTACTAATTATAGAGGAATAGCCCGCAGTCGCAGGGGCTGAAAATGCTAGAGAAGATCATAGAGCGTAGATTGAGAACGAGCATAGAACCGCAACTGGAAGATGAGCAAAAAATGGTTCAAATGGCTCTGAGCACTATGGGACTTAACTTCTGCGGTCATCAGACCCCTAGAACTTAGAACTACTTAAACCTAACTAACCTAAGGACATATCACACATCCATGCCCGAGGCAGGATTGGAACCTGCGACAGTAGCGGTCGCGCGGTTCCAGACTGTAGCGCCTAGAACCGCTCGGCCATCCCGGCCGGCGAAGATGAGCAGTGCGGCTTCAGAAATAAGAGTGGGTTTAATTTTTTAGCACCCACATGCTGATGGAAAAGTTCTAGGAGAAAGGCAAGAACCTGTTAATAATCTTCTTAGACGTCAGACAAGCATATGTTAATGTTGCAAGGGAGATAATCTGGAAGTGCCTGAGGAAAAGGACTGTGCCTGATGGAATGGTAAAGAATACACAGATGCTATAACAAGACTATGCTGCTGTGTATGAGTTGGAGAGGGACGATCTTCATAGTTTCAGACGAAGAATGGACTACAGTAAGGCTGTGTATTTGTCTCACTAGTAAAACAAGAAGAATTCAGTAGAATTCTATATATATATATATATATATATATATATATATATATATATATATATATATATATATTTGCACAATAAACATTTAGTAATACGATTATTGTAAGGGAACTACGAGGAGCGTTCAATGAGTCTTCTTTCTTCTTTCGCTTACGCCATAGTCCCGCAGCGATCGCAGGGTCGGCGTGATTACAACGGATTTGGCAATGTTAGTTGGGAGGGGTGGCCAGATGCGCTTCCTGCCGTCACCCCGTACCCCCCAGGACGGAATCAGTGTACCCCAACTGTCTGCATCTAGTGTAAATCGTGAAATAGTGCGGACGAGTTTCAAATGTCTGCGACGTGTGTAACTGAGGCGGAATGTGGGGACCAGCCCGGCATTCACCTTGCAGGATGTGGAAAACCGCCTGGAAACCGCATCCAGGCTGGGCGTCACACTGGCGCTCGTCGTTAATCCGCCGGTGCGCCTACCCGAGTCTGGGAAGCAGCGCGTTAGCGCTCTCGGCTACTCTGGCGGTCGAGGAGCGTTGAATGAGTATTGCAACATTTTTTTTCTCAGCCCTTTTCGGTTGAAAAATGCAGAATTTGTTGGGACATCAAGAAATATTTCCGCTCAGCCTCTACATTTTCATGAAGTTCTGACAGGTGGCGGCACTATACGCAGCCTTCAAAATGGCTTCTGAGACGGAGATGGGTTCCACGAAGTTCTTTAGTTTCTTTTAGAGGAAAACCAGACATCGCAGAGATTCATAGGCATTTGCAGAATAGCTATGGAAACCAGACAGTGAACGAAAACTCGTTTTAAATGTCAATAAAATTCACCAACAGCTGTAAATTTTAAGTTATTGTTTTTTATTCTGAAAGTAGCCAGTCCAATGAAGGATGCACACCGCGGGATGCAGTACGTGGATGACGGGGAGGTTATTGATGCAGCAAGACATTGGCTTCAATGTCGACCACTAGAGTGGAACCATGCACGCGTACAAAGCCTGCCAGTAAAATGCTGTAAGTCCGTCACACTGAACGGAGAGTATGTTCAGAAATAGGGTTTTATATCCAAAAGAGTGGGGAATAATATGGTGTATTGGAACCGCCAACCAGCATTCAGAAAAAAAAATGTTGCTTTACTTATTGAACAGTGCTCGTGTTACTATTTATTTTCTGCAAACGTAAACTCATTGTACACATATACTTGTAAGTGAAGTAAGCTTTACTGTCAAACAAATGTAAGTGTAAATACAGAAGTGAGCACCATACGTTAATTTCTCGCGAATTCCAACAGTACAAAAACTGTAGATAACCTCTGCAAAGCACTTCAAGACGCTACATTGTTGCATGTAAACCGTAAGGCAAATAATTACCAACATAGATGTAAGCCATCCAACATACAACTGTATAATTTTATACAAGAAATTTTATCATCATTAATATTGCATGAACACTTGAAAATGATGCAGTACCCAAAACGAAACACGTCGTGTATCAGTAACGAGTTGATTAAGTAAATGTGAAGCAGAAACTTTAAATATGTACTACGTCTTCCCCCAACCTAATGAACGTTGTGGGTCCATCAGAAAAGAAACTGTTGAGAATGTAATTGTTGTATATCAGCAACAGTATTGGTCCCAATATGCTATCCTATATTAACTTATTTTGGTTCTGGTAAGTTTTTGACTAAAAGTTTACCTCTATTGTGGCCTACTTCCACTGTGGCGTCATAGAGATGGGAGAAACACTGTAGCACAACTGAGTTATTTCGAATCCCCGCCATTTTCTTTAATTTCCCACATTTACACATGGGACAATTGGCCTAAGATTTCAGAGGAGCGAGGAGAAATTTGGCAACAACTCATGACGTCATCGATGACACCAGAGGAGCAGGAGAAGGGCAGAGTAGAAATCCAGCAAGAATGAAGACTGTGCTTGGAATGACACAACTCCACTACTCACGATCATTTTTGGTTGAGATAGTGAGTAATTTGGACAGCAGATGTTTCATTTATGACGTATTAAGCTGTACACTAATTTCGAGTTCACCGGAGATTCGAGTCCTCCCTCGGGCATGGGTGTGTGTGTTATCATTAGCATAAGTTAGTTTAAGCAGCGTGTAAGTCTAGTGACCGATGACCTATCCAGTTTGGTCCCTTAGGAATTCACACACATTTTAACTTCGAGTTCTGAGCGTCTTTCTCTTTCAAAAAATGCAAGACTGTAGCTTGCCTGTCACTTGGTGACCTGCCTCAATAAAAGCTGACTATGTTCTCCATATCCGTCACCCATTGATAACACCTGGTTGTACTACGATCGGTGAACTCCAGTACAGAGCTGAAGCAGTATAAAACGACGTAGCCCAATCTGTCACTCCAGCTACGATCGAATTGATAGTCCGGTTGGAGCCGTTGACACTGTCAGATGTTCAAATGGTTCAAATGACTGTGAGCACTATGGGACTTAACATCTGAGGTCACCAGTCCCCTAGTACTTAGAACTACTTAAACCTAACTAACCTAAGGACATCACACACATCCATGCCCAGGACAGGATTCGAACCTGCGACCGTAGCAGTCGCGCGATTCCGGACTGAAGCGCCTGTCAGATGTGGATGCTGTGTATATTACATATATCGTCCAGAACACCTGGAAATGGACTCCATGCTTAACCATCCATTTTTCCTACAAGACTGTGTCCGCACAAAAATAAGTAAAATTGCATTTACATCTACACATACATACATACCCCGCAAGCCACCGTACGGTCGCTTCCTTTCCTGTTACACTCGCAGATAAAGTAAGGGAAAAACATCTGTCTATATGTCTCCGTATTAGTCCTAATTTCTAGTATGTTATGTTCCTGATTCTTGTGCGAAATGCATGTCGCCTTCACTCCAGGGATTCCCGTTTGTGTTCCGATGCATTTACGTAACACTTGCGTGTTGTTCGAACCTACCCATAACAAATATAGTATGTCGCCTCTGAATTGCTTCGATTCCTTCTTTAATCCGACCTGCTGAGCATCCCAAATATTCTAGCAGTACTCAAGAATAGGTTGCACTACAGTTCTATATGCTATTCCTTTACAGATGAACCACACTTTCCTAAAATTCTCCCAACAAACCGAACTCGACTATTCGCCTTTCCTATCACAATCCTCTCATGCTTGTTCCATTTCATACCACTTTGCAGCGTTAGGCCCAGATATTTAAACGAAGTGACTGTGTCAAACAGGACACAATCAATGCTGTATCCGAACATTTTTCTACTCATCCGCATTAACTTGCATTTTTTCTACATTTAGAGCCAGCTGCCATTTATCACATCAACTAGAAATTTTGTCAAAGTCACCTTTTGTCATCCTATATCTTGAACGCCTTCCCGAATACCACTCACGCAAATGACGAAAAAGGAAAATGTTTATTTTTTTTATTCAAATGAAATTATGCAATTAATTATTTAAATTATCATTTCTGTAAATTAATATTAAAATAAATAAATAAATTTTCTTGTAAACGCGCTCTTTGGTCGGAAGCAGCGAAGACAAAGCATTGCTATCTCTGACCAAAGAGGTGCGGTAGCGTTGACAGACGTCCGCCAGTCGAGAGCGGCAGCAGTTGCAATTAAGATCTCTTACTGTGATAATACGTAGAGCAGTTCATAGGAACAGTGCAAGTGACTGATGTATTCTTGTAAATGATATCGACCAGTTTGAAGATTCGATAATGTCAGATTTCATTGCAACTCAATTTCGTATGGTCGTAAATAAGTACAAGCAATAAATGAATATGAAAAACAGCAAGATCAAGAGTTAGAAAAAAATCACTTCCATACCTACCTACTTCAAGAATCGGAGGGAGAAAAGCAACGGAGACAATAGCCTGACCAGCAGCTATCAAGAGAAAACGAAGATCTACACAGCCTACTGTAAAATTAGGTAAAAAGGGATTCTAAAAGCAAATTCACTCTGTTAAATCTCAAAAATTATCCAAGGTTGTTATTTCTGTAGTAAATTGACCCATACTGTCCGATACGGTCGTGAAAAGTTACATTCTCAATACTGCATTAAAAACACTTTCTTTTGGCGACTTAGAAAACTTTAATAGAAATTTGTTCACATAGAAATAAATTTTCTTTTGGCAATTTTACTTCGGATCGAAAATCAGGGGTAGTCTCATTCACGAGTTCCTATCCCCCCAAACTTTAAAAAATAAACTACCTACCAAAAAACCAAATTTACTACAGAATTGGCGACCGTGACAGGACACGAATATGAGAATGTGTAAAATTTTATAAAAATTGTAGACTTAAAGAAAGTATTTATTGATTCTGTCTTTGTCATTGTTAACATAACGTCAATTTCTGTTACATGTAACAACTTCAAAATTGAGTGCAACATTTCTGGATGAGCAATGCACATAATATAAAAGGAAAATTAGTAATATATTAAAAAAGGAGACAGAAAAAACGGTGAAAGAAGTACATAAGAGCATTCGTATCAGCAAACAATCAGAAGACACCAATGGTGAGTGATAAAATGCAAATTCATACTGCTTCTTTACGCAAGTCGTAACATCTTGTAGTTCAGACTTTGCCGCCTATATCTATCGCTTACGCTGCTATTGTGTGGTTGGAGAATGCGTGTGACGTAAGCTGAATTGTCAAAGAGCATTGTCTTTACGTACCCGGTGTTAGAGCACGCTTGGCGGAATACGCGAGTGCAGTGAAGTTTTGTAACACCTACATTCACATTTTTGACAAATTTGAAAGTGAAAAACATCATTTGTAGTGCAAAATTTGTGTATTGGTAAAAAATCTTAACATCAATAATGTCGCAATTGTCGAGCAACGATTCGGAAGCCATGTTGCGCACTACAGGCCACGTCAACGAACGTGTTGCTATGGACACAGCTGACCTACATGTAAACAACATGACAGACGCGACAGTCAATATTACTGATTTGGACATACAAAGTATGGAAGTGTGTAGTGTTGACAAAGATACGCAACTGATTAACACAGCTTCGGACACGTTAAGTTCTGGTAGTAGCCGTAACGGGCTTGGCCCAGAAACTTACGATAGTCCCAACACAATAAGGAAAATAATTTACGTACCGAACAGAGATCAAACACAAACACAAATTTCGAGTGCATGTGAATTGCAGAACACACAACCTGTAACTTCACAACCCGACACAACACATTCTGCACAGCAATTAGGCGATGTAGCAGGAAATGGAGCGTTTGCGGCCTTGCTCACTTTCCTAGGAGACAGACTCTCACAGATCACACAAAAGATAGACGAATCGAGCGAGAAAACTAGGTATGACTTAACACAGAAAATGGATGAAACGAATAGGGACTTAACACGGTTAAATCAGAAGGTAGAAGAATCAAAGAGGCATATGACGCAGCATATAAGAGGGGTAAAAGACGAAGTACAGAGCCTCACAGTGTAGTTAAAACACCTCACTGTGGAGCATAATGAATTTAAGAACCAATTAGGTACACTACATCAACAACAAGAAGAATTACAGTCATCACAGAACAAACTGATTACTGACGTAGGAAACATGAAAACCGAAGTAAACAGTATACAGGAGAATTACGGAAACATTCCAACAGAGGTTACAAAACTGTCAGATCGAATAGGATCACTAGAATTAGAGCAAAAACAGATCAAGGAAGATCTAAGCTTAGTAAAGGAAAGTCTACAAGACAATACAGTGGCACAAAAGGTGGTGCATGAATACGGCCTATGCCTTACAGGTTTCGAAAGACATCTAGCTGAAAAGGAGACCGAAATAGTTGACAGAGTAACGAAACGGGTTAAGACTGCCCTAGAGCAAACCAAACAAACATCTGTAGAGACAAACACACAAACAGAAACATCTAGAACCGTCACTACTGACACTGCTATAAGCAAACCACCAAGCATTGAATTTGGTAATGAAAAGAGTATTGTACGAGTACAAGGTCAGGTACAGCAACGGTACACACCACAAGCGAAAGATAGAACTTCACCAGCTGTTAGCTGTTTACACAACATGCCGTCAAGTAGCAATTACACACCGCATTGCTCGTGTAGTCATTCATCAACACCACATGCAACTTTCATAGACAAAAGCTTACTGAAGTACAGGCAGTTCCAGGTATTTTCTGCGGAAAATAAAAAAGTTCACCCTGTTGTCTTCCTCAAATCATTCAAAAACATTTTGCCACAGTATTGGAGTGAGGAGCAAAAAATACAGTATGTCATTGGGTACATACAAGGAGAAGCTGCCCTATGGGCGAATGAAATTGCAGAATACTGCCACACCTATTCAGACTTCGAAAATGCATTCCTAGGCAAATCTTGGTCCCAGGGAATTCAGGAACGATTGCGGAAAGAGGTATTCCACCCTGAACCATTCAATCCAAAAAGCGGAGGATTACGTAAATATTTCGAAAAATATCTAAATAAAACATCTTACGTTGATGTTTTGGAAATTCTTAAAGAGAAGTTACCAATCAACGATCAGAGAAAGACTCGCCACAGTACCAGCAGATAATGTTGACTATTTTCTATCAGTACTGGACACCTTTGACCTAATTCACGAGGACGATCAGAGGCAGAACAGCAACAACAGCAATAACAGTAACCGCAACGGCAATAACCGTAACGGTAATTACAATCACAATAATAATAATACACCCGGCGGACAAACACAACAACTTAACTACCCGCGGGGGCAGAATGGTCAAACATATGGAAACAAACCGTGGAACCGCAGGGAAAACAGATACAATCCCGGGTATCAAAACGGCAGAAATAGGAACGGGGGCAGATTTCAGCCAAATCCACATTGGCAAAATAATAACACACAGAACAATAACAGAAACAACAACACTTTCGGAAGAAACAGGCGAGCCACATATCCAGCAACTGGCAATGCGTGGCAAGCGCAAACGCCAAGTGTAAATATTATTGAATTGAATGACAACAGCACAGCCAGTACTAGCTAACGGCAGCGTTGCCAACACCGCGGAAAAGAGCACGCGACACTGCTCACCCTCGCAGCAGTAGTCGACAGCGGAGTAGGAGGCAATAACACGAAAACAATAAACCTTATCAGATATGACATGGACACGGAGATGGAGGAAGATTTGTGTTTTGACGGAACAATTTGTACACATCGACAAGAATACGAGGTACAAGCGTTGGTTGAAGGGACACTAGGAGGCGTACCTGTGAAAATTGTTATGGAAGCAGGCGCATCCGTGAATGTAATGTCAACCAGCTTGTTCGAACAGATTAACAAGACAACAGTATTGCCTACCTTTCCAGTGCAGAACTGCAAAATATTAAGTGCTATGGGGAATAAGTCAAAGGGAGTTAAAATAGAGACACTAGCACCTGTTACACCGGCGAACATAGAAATAAAATGCTCATTTTTAGTAGTTGAAAAGCTCATAGTAAACTGTATCCTAGGAATGGAATTTTTCAGACAACACCAAGTTACACTTGACATAGCCATAGGTAAATGCACATTTCAGTTTGAGGAAAAGGTATTTTCTGTGGACCTGATAAGAACACCTGCAATGCATAGTAGATATTGTCATTTGGTTAATCTCGAGCTAACACTACCCAAAATTCTATTTACAAATCAATAGCAACACTATCCTGGAGGTGACACAGAACATGTGAGCATACAAGAAATTATAGAGAAGGTACATGAGTGCAACAGCTTAACACCTGAGCAACAACGTGAACTTTGTGATTTACTGTGTGCACATAAACAAGTATTTAGTAAAAGACCAGGAGTAGTGAAGGATTACGTGTACAGAATGGACGTTAAACCACATGAAACCTTTTGCCATTCTTCTTACGCTATACCATGGGCCAAGAGGGAGGCAGTAAGCAAAGAGATAGAACGAATGCTGAAATGGAAAATTATAGAGCCATCTCACTCACCTTACTGCAGTCCCCTCTTGCCAGTTACCAAATCTGATGGTACAGTAAGACTTGTTTTGGATACTAGAGCCATCAATAAAATAATTATCCCGGTAAGAACAAAACCAGGTAAGTTGGACGAGCAACTACTAATGCTTTATGGTGTGAAATTTCTATCAACCATCGATCTGAAAGCATCATACTGGCAAATAGTAATGCATGTAGATAGCCATAAATACACAGCATTTGTATGCGATGAGAGAAGCTATCAATTTTGTGTGGTACCTTTTGGCCTGAATGTCAGCGCAGGAGTATTTATAGCAGCTTTGGATCAAGTACTTGGGCCTGAATTACGTAGTCGTGTAACAGTATATGTAGATGATTTACTCATTGCTACAGCCACTTGGAGAGAACATTTAGATTTACTAAACAAAGTGTTAACAAAATTTTCAGAGTATGGAGTTACTGTAAATCTTAAAAAGTCAAAATTTTCCAAGCAGGAAGTGAAATTTTTGGGCCACATCTTTTCTGAGGAAGGAATAAGACCAGACACAAGTAAAATTGATGCAATCAGGAATTGTGCTACTCCTCAAACAAAGAAACAGCTTAAGGCATTTCTAGGATTAGCATAATTCTTTAGGAAGTTTATGCCACACCAAATTTTAAATAGTGATGCTCTGTTAAACCTATTGAGAAAAAACAACACATGGATTTGGACACAGGAATGTCAGAAAGATTTTGATGCTATCAAACAAGCTTTAGTAAATGCAGACTTATCACATCACCCAGATATGACACAGGATTTCTGTTTAGCCACTGATGCAAGTTTTCAATGGCTTGGTGCTACCTTGTTTCAGATATGTTTAGTGGACAACACACCTACTGTATGTATTACAAGCTTTGCTAGCAGGACATTAACTGAATGTGAAAGGTCATACTCAGTCACTGAATTAGAAGCACTAGCTGTTGATTGGGCATTCAGGAAATTTAGATACTATCTGTGGGGTAATCGCACTAAAGTCTTTTGTGACCACCAAGCTTTATCGTTTCTGTTGACATGCAGACTATTACATGCCAGGTTAGCTCGTTGGTGTCTGTACCTGCAAGAATTTCAATTCGAAATAATCCATATGGATGGAAAGCAAAACGTTATAGATGATGCTTTGTCGAGGTTACCTCAAAATTTAACAGAATTTACAGAACTTACAGAACAGACAACAGACTTTAGAATCCTATTAATGTATGATGGTACTTACAGACCATATTGTCTAAAACTTTGCAAAAATATGAAATTCCTGCAAGAGAAAGACCCACGATGGAAGTCAGTAAAAGAACAACTAATTAAGGGAGAAAACAACAAGATCTCTACACACTACTGTTTATCTGAAGGAGTTTTGTTTTATAGGCATACACCCACTTCAAGGCATTGTGTGTATGCATACCTGAAGACTCTGTGGAGAACTTTATACAATACACTCATTGGGTTTGGGGGCACTATGGTGTTTTCAAATGCATGAGTAAGATATCCACTTATTGCTACTTTCCAAACATGCATAGGCACATTCAACAAGTACTTAGATATTGCACCATTTGTCAAAAGGTAAAACATGACAACAAGGACACAAGAACAGAGTTACATCCTATAATACCAGAGAGGCCTTTATCAATAGTAGCTTTAGATGCTGCAGGACCCTTACCCACATCAAAAGGAGGAACTAAATATGTGATTGCATTATATGATGTATACACAAAATATTTGAAATTGTTTGCCACAAAAACTGTTACCTCACAACCCATCATTAAGAGAATCAAAGAAGATTACATTACACGAGTGGGCAAACCACAGGCAATTCTTACTGATAACGCAACGACTTTCACGAGCCACAGATGGAAGAGTTTCATGACAAAACAAGACATAAGACACATACTCATTTCACGATTTCACCCAGAAAAAAATCCGGTGGAATGGGTATTCAAAGAATGTAACTGGTTCATCAGAACATACATCCCACATAAACAGACTAAATGGTTAGAATACCTTACACCATTCGAAGAAATTTTTAACAATCTACCACACACATCTACAGGCTATACACCAGCCGAACTAATGTTTTCTCAACAGGAAAGAAATTAATGGATCAACCCTTTACCTAAGTTAACGAATCATGAAGTTACTTTGGAAGAAAAGATCAGAGAAGCACTAGTACACTTAAAAGAACAGGGTCAAAATAGAAAGAGAGCATTTGACAAAAGACATAGAAACAAAACAGAATACAAGGTAGGAGAGGAGGTACTACTTAGAACACACCCTAAGTCTAGCAAGGTTAAGAAACTGAACAAAAAATGGCAGATGCTTTATGCTGGTCCATTTAAATTGAGTAAAGCTCCACACCCTGGAGCATACTTGCTAAGCTACCCAAAAACTGGGAAAATAAAGGGATTATATCCACATAAAGATTTAAGGAAGTATTTAAGACACACAGACCCTAGTATGAGAGAGAAAGAATAATCTGATTTGGAAGCTATGACAATATCAGGGAAAAGACACATGTAAATAGTAAACTTTACTTTAGGCAATAAGTTACATTTAAGTAAGAAAGTAGACTAAGTAAGGTATTGTAGAGAACAGGAGGAACAGTGGAGTGCTAGAGACACACACTACATGTTCTAAACACTTCATGTACATAGCAAGTCAAGGTTAGACAGTAAGTTCACACTATGTACAGCCAAAAATAGGAATAAGGAAAGCTATGTACAAAAGATGGATGACAAATTACAAGAGAAAGGAAAACCCACCACCATAACACTAAAGCTATAGCTATGAACATGATATACAATATTTACAATACCTACCTTAATTCTATGTAAAAGCCAGACAGTAAGAGAAGGGAAAACACTTAACACTGAAAACAAATGTCATCTCAAGCTAACATTATACACAAACACGTGCAAGGTAAAGCCTAGGCAAACTGAAGCAATATTAAGCACAGATTACAGTAAATGAGAGGAAAAAGCAGAAACTATGTAGTATACACTACTTTTCTTTCAGATGGAAGTGCCAAGCAAGTAAGAAACAATATAAAGACACAATAAATGCATATGAAAAGCACAAAAGGTAACATAAGTTGAAGTGTGAACAAAAGGTAGTATTCTGAAAGCTGAATAACAAGGAGGGATATTTTGTTGTAAGGAAAAGGCAAACTGTTGAACTATTATAGACAACACTTATGTCATACACATGGTAACTGTCAGGGAGAGATATAACTTGGATTTTTGTGAGAATTTTGTATGTGAGTGAACACTGAGGTGATCCTACAGGGAGCCTTAACTTAGTTTTAAGTATTAGAGGAAGGAGGAATTTACAGTAAGACCAGAGGATAAAGCCCGGCCCACATTAATAATGGTAGTACTGAGGAAATGGAGGTGTTGGTACCTAATGAGAGGGCCACACAATTATTGTAGATTTAAGGTGAATGAGTGTGTAATGAGAATAGAATATGTGTGAGAGTATGAGGCCACAGTGAACCTCTGACATGATCTATAAATCATGTATGTTATGATAATAAGCAATGGCAAGTGTAAAGAATTTTCCATTAGAAAAGCACAGAATACACCACAAATAACCACACTTATGTCGAGAATAGCTCAAATTTGAAGCCAACTCAGTAGGGACCACCTCAAGGCACAAAATAACACAAGAAGCAATATGCATTTTTGCAACATTTCTTAGATGTATACACACAGTTATCTGTAGTTGAGAAAACAACAAATTAACATTCTGTAGCCTAGCTAACATCATAAGATAAGCTACATGAAACCTAAAGAACCACTAATATCTGAATAAGAGTACTGCTCTTACTGTAAACTAGTAACTAACCTATGAAGTTAATAAGCAAACAATACCTCAGGAATGCTAAGAGAATGAATGACATATCTGCATTTAGCAGGAAGAATATGCAAAAGCAATATTTAAGCAATATTAAGCTACAAATCCTTTTACACCCAAAACTATATACATGTACACACACACATTGCAGTGGGAAGCACACATGAAGGACTTGTACATAGCCATAGCAGAGAATATGACATGATTTTTGAAACATGCAGTGGATAGCCATGCACAGCATGAAGCTCTGAAAAAATACCTACTTAAATATTGTTTGTTAAGAGTGTACATAATACATTAATAGAAGAAGCCTGGAGAGTAAAATTAAGGTAAGTTTCAAGCTTGTAACACGAAAAAACGCTGATACACAAACGATGCTTAAAGTAAAATGCAGACCTCAGATATGCTGAGAGACCAATTTTGCACTAAGTTGACACAACTTGTAGAAATCACTGGTGGACAAGTGAGAAACAGAGTAAATGTGGAGTGAATGTAAATATTTATGGTTAAAAGTTCTTCTTTGTAGGTATTGTAGATTGGTAGTTTTTAGCATATTTCTTCACCTTCTACTTGTAGTGTAAAAATAACACGACTTGCAGTAAGAAGTGGTGAAGACCCTTGTGAATAGCGAAGTAGCAATTGAACCTTGAGAATGGAACTTATGTACAACAGGAGTTCACCCTAAAAGAGAGAACATAAGAAAGAAAAATCAAAGGTTGAAAAAGTTCAGCTCTTTAGGCTAAGATATTTAAATTTCATGTTTAAAAATGTATGTGCAAACAAAGCTATGTAACATGTATGTATTTCGTATTGAGGATAACTGATGCCACAAAAGAATAACGACAAAAGAATGAAGGATTTTTCATGTAAAACAAAAGTATATATGAACTGGAATTTCAGAAGTATAATTATTTGTCCTCTTGTTTTCCATATTTTCATGACGATGTATGTCATAAAAAAAATGTTGGCATGGAAGAAGACAAAGTGAGCCTTGTGACAATTGTAATGGAAAAAAACCTGTGTGAAAGGAAAAAGTCTTTAAGTGATTGTGAAAAATCATACCTCTCAAGGGAGGAAAGTGAAGAAAAAGGCGTGTGAGTGTTAGTGCTTGTGTTACGTACCTGTGAGGTGATACTGCGGGCTGGAAGTTCGCGCTTCGGGCCTGGAGCACACCAAGGGGCGTCGAGCGGGTACTGGCGCAACCAACGCGACTTCTAGTAGCATTTACCACCAGGAATCTAGGACTTTCACAGCCTCCACGTGAAGGGACAACGCGGTCATGCGCGAGGACAGGAACGACAGTGTGGGATAAGACAATGCGTGCCTTAGACGCACGAGCCAAACAATGGTCCCACGGAACAAAAGCCTGCCGACCGCCAACCGTAAGGGAAACAATGGGTATCCATTCCCAACAGGACGAATCTGAGGACTCGCCAACGCGAGCAAAAGAGGAAAAAACGCAATTGTAAAACCAAAAAATCTTTTTGTATGTAATATATATATGTGTATACAGGGTGAGTCACCTAACGTTACCGTTGGATATATTTCGTAAACCACATCAAATACTGACGAACCGATTCCACAGTGAGGAGAGGGGCTAGTGTAATTGTTTAATACAAACCATACAAAAATACACGGAAGTATGTTTTTTAACACAAACCTACGTTTTTTTTTAATGGAACCCCGTTAGTTTTGTTAGCAAATCTGAACATATAAACAAATACGTAATCAGTGCCGTTTGTTGCATTGTAAAATGTTAATTACATCCGGAGATATTGTAACCTAAAGTTGACGCTTGAGTACCACTCCTCCGCTGTTAGATCGTGTGTATCGGAGAGCACCGAATTACGTAGGGATCCAAAGGGAACGGTGATGGACCTTAGGTACAGAAGAGACTGGAAAAGCACGTTACGTCCACATGCTAACACCTTTTTATTGGTCTTTTTCACTGACGCACATATACATTAGCATGAGGGGTGAGGTACACGTACACACGTGGTTTCCGTTTTCAATTACGGAGTGGAATAGAGTGTGTCCCGACATGTCAGGCCAATAGATGTTCAATGTGGTGGCCATCATTTGCTGCACACAATTGCAATCTTTGGCGTAATGAATGTCGTACACGCCGCAGTACATCTGGTGTAATATCGCCGCAGGCAGCCACAATACGTTGTTTCATATCTTCTGGGGTTGTAGGCACATCACGGTACACATTCTCCTTTAACGTACCCCACAGGAAGAAGTCCAGAGGTGTAAGATCAGGAGAACGGGCTGGCCAATTTATGCGTCCTCCACGTCCTATGAAACGCCCGTCGAACATCCTGTCAAGGGTCAGCCTAGTGTTAATTGCGAAATATGCCGGTGCACCATCATGCTGATACCACATGCGTCGACGCGTTTCCAGTGGGACATTTTCGAGCAACGTTGGCAGATCATTCTGGAGAAACGCGATGTATGTTGCAGTCCGCTCCGATACACACGATCGAACAGCGGAGTAGTGGTACTCAAGCGTCAATTTTAGGTTACAATATCTCCGGATGTAATTAACATTTTACAATGCAACAAACGGCACTGATTACGTATTTGTTTATATGTTCAGATGTGCTAACAAAACTAACGTGGTTCCATTTAAAAAAACGTAGGTTTGTGTTAAAAAACATACTTCCGTGCATTTTTGTATGGTTTGTATTACACAATTACACTATCCCCTCTCCTCACGTTCGGTCTGTGGAATCGGTACGTCAGTATTTGATGTGGTTTACGAAATATACCCAGCGGTAACGTTAGGTGACTCACCCTGTATATGTATGAATTTATGTAACAAAAATTTTTTGTAGTAGTTAAGAATATCACCAAGTACAGCACTTCTTCAATTAGATTTAGAGCAGAGCTGAATTTTTTCTTAGAGATCTATATAGATATATGTAAAAGTGTAAAAGGTACTGTTCACTCTCCGCATGAACCAAGGAAAGTGACCTCATGCGTCAGTGAACAGTAGGGGGCGGTGTAGTGGAACAGACCCCTCCCCACTGACGCAAATGACGAAAAAGGAAAATGTTTATTTTTTTTTATTCAAATGAAATTACGCAATTAATTATTTAAATTATCATTTTTGTAAATTAATATTAAAATAAATAAATAAATTTTCTTGTAAACGCGCTCTTTGGTCGGAAGCAGCGAAGACAAAGCATTGCTATCTCTGATCAAAGAGGTGCGTTAGCGTTGATAGACGTCCGCCAGTCGAGAGCGGCAGCAGTTTCAATTAAGATCTCTTACTGTGATAACACGTAGAGCAGTTCATAGGAACAGTGCAAGTGACTGATGCATTCTTGTAAATGATATCGACCAGTTTGAAGATTCGATAATGTCAGATTTCATTGCAACTCAATTTCGTATGGTCGTAAATAAGTACAAGCAATAAATGAATATGAAGAACAGCAAGATCAAGAGTTAGAAAAAAATCATTTCCATACCTACCTACTTCAAGAATCGGAGGGAGAAAAGCAACGGAGACAATAGCCTGACCAGCAGCTATCAAGAGAAAACGAAGATCTACACAGCCTACTGTAAAATTAGGTAAAAAGGGATTCTAAAAGCAAATTCACTCTGTCAAATCTCAAAAATTATCCAAGGTTGTTATTTCTGTAGTAAATTGACCCATATTGTCCTATACGGTCGTGAAAAGTTACATTCTCAATACTGCATTAAAAACACTTTCTTTTGGCGACTTAGAAAACTTTAATAGAAATTTGTCCACATAGAAATAAATTTTCTTTTGGCAATTTTACTTCGGATCGAAAATCAGGGGTAGTCTCATTCACGAGTTCCTATCCCCCTAAACTTTAAAAAATAAACTACCTACCAAAAAACCAAATTTACTACAACACCCGCGTGGAGTGGCCGAGCGGTATGAGGCGCCATGTCACGGATTGCTCGGCCCCTCCACCGGAGTTTCGAGTCCTCCCTCGGGAATGCGTGTGTGTATTGTTCGTAAGGTAAGTTAGTTCAAGTTAGTTTAAGTAGTTTGTAAGTCCAGGGGCTGATGACCTCAGCAGTTTGGTCACTTAGGAATTCACACACATTTGAACATTTCAACACCTCGGCGCCATCAGCAAACAACTGCAGATTGCTGCCCACCCTCTCCGCCAGGTCACTTATGAGTATAGAAAATAGTAGCTGTCCTATCACACTTTCATGGGGCAATCCCGACGATAACCTTGTGTCTTATCAACACTCGCTGTCGAGGACAATATACTATCCCTCCTGGTGTTGCAGTTTTGATAGCCAGCAGTGCGTTAGTCACGCCCTTGAGCCATAATCCTAAGTGCTGAAACCGTACAAAACAAACCAATAAAAATTTCCACTTACATGAAAATAAAAGAAACCGCCGCCTTTGTATTGTAAAAGGGTTATTTCCGTCTTACATCCAGCGCGAAGGTCGGATCTTAATCCTAAACTTACTTTCGTTACGGTGTTATTTGAAATCGTTGTGAAAGACTTCCAGTACACACTGAATAAGAGGTGCTGACAGTCCTATTTGCTCTCCGATAGTACAACAGACAATAGCATATTCGAGAGTATACAGGAATGCGTGCTCTTTGAATCTACACTGTCTCTGACCTTATGCAACGAACGTGCTCCTGTTTGAAAAATGGTGATCCCGGGAATAAGCACACCGCACCAAAAAAAAAAGAAAATTATTCACCTCCCAGCAGCCGTCACATTACATCGTGTAATACCACTCTACCCTTGTTAATAGTCTTAATTTCTTTAGTTATGCCGCATCAAGCTATCCCATAGAACTAACAAATTGCGGGAATGTTGACTGCTTTTTTTGTCTCGGTTCCAAATAGTCCAAGACATTCTCTAAGCGACTGATATTGGATGTTTAACTAAACCAGTGGCTGTGCAGTGGGCTGCCTCAGTGTTTGTAAGTCCAAGAACGTACACCTGCAGCCCTAAACAAGGCCGTTCCCATATTGGAAGACGGGAATGTCCGTAGTACGCTCATCATGAAGGCGTAGAATAACGCTGAAATTTGGTCACCTACAATGTTTAAATGAAAATTGTGATATATATTCACGCTAACGAGAATTTGCTGGCCGAAGTCATTGTTAGAAAAACGACCCCAAAGCATCACAGAACCACATCCGTCCTTAACTCTGCCTTCTACACACTTCGGTTTAAAGGCCACGTTGGGCCGTTGGTGCACATAACACTTCGCGTCATTTGAAATGAGGCCAAATCGTGACTAGGCGCCTTCAGTAAGCCACTATTCATTAAAGGCGTATAGCTTTGTGTGCTAATATGGCCAAAAGCATTTTGCGAGGTATCCTACTCCAAATATTTGCTGCATACAAGTCTCTTCGCAAAGTTCGCTTGGAAACTTGTCACTGGCATCAATAGTTGCCGTCAGGTCAGAAACCGACTGTCATTAGCAAGCGATGAACTCTCACTGCCGTTTGGAACCTTTTTATGGTCAGTATTCTTACTCACATTACACTGCTACGAGTGGTTTGCTTTCTAGACACATTGCATTACGCTGGTACACCAGTAAATCGGGCAATTTAGTTTACGGTGTCTCCATGGACAGAGCCAAAGACTACAGCTAATTTCTGCCATTCTGTCACGTCTCTAGGTCATCCCATCTTACTCCATTGGTTACATGCAGCCAACAGGCACATACACAGCACTTCAGTACCATGAATTGCATCAGCAGTGCAGTGCCTCATGGGCGCCTGCCACTTCCATACTATCTACAACGATCTAAAGCGATCAGTTTGCTCGTTTAAGTGGGCGACTAATACTTCGTTCGGAGAGCTTCTGTCTCCCTTCGCTGAATACGAGAGCGTTAAACAACGGAAGTGGAGTGAAACGTTTTCCGTGTTAACGCAAGGCTGTGTCTTCATGAAGTGGGCCCTATCAAAATGGTTCAAATGGCTCTGAGCACTATGGGACTCAACTGCTGTGGTCATAAGTCCCCTAGAACTTAGAACTACTTAAACCTAACTAACCTAAGGACATCACACACATCCATGCCCGAGGCAGGATTCGAACCTGCGACCGTAGCGGTCGTGCGGTTCCAGACTGAAGCGCCTTGAACCGCGCGGCCACTCCGGCCGGCTGGGCCCTATCAATCTCTCAAGGAACAGGGACACTTTCTGCATAATAACATTGTTCAGCGTTCTGGGTTTATGTGCGTCGATTTGCAGGAGGACTTGGTTGTTTTGGGCGCTTAGTATAGCCCTCCTCCCCATACGTTGTTCATTTTTTTTCCTACGGCAGTGCGCAGCTGTTGCTATGTAAAGAGGTCTCTCAGAGTTTAAGTAGTCTGACGTTGACGCGACTCATTTTCAATCAATCCAAAGTCTAAAAATGCTCTTGTCGTCGACCCGAAGCACCACGCGAGAAGTCCGCACGACCTGACAGAAATAGAGGTGCGTTGCCTGTCTGAAGAGAGGAGGCCAGGCCAGGCAAAGGCAAATGGTTCCCGGAAGGAGTCGCCGCAGCCCATCGACTTCTGGCTCCCCACTGCGATAATAGCGGGCCTGAGACGCGGAACCACCTCTGCCGGGAGCAACGGCCGCTGTTCTTCCCGCTGGCGAAGTAGGCCGTCATTACACGTGCGGCGTCCCGCCGAGACTGCGATCGACACCCTGCCACTCTCACAATGCACAGTGGGTTGCTTTGTAACACGGCACAAAGAACAAGAGAGAAATATGCACATCTAAGCGCAAGTCAACTAGGCAAATCAGCGTTGAAACCAAATGCGCTACACTAACGCCGACATATTCGTCTCCAGAGAATTAAACAACTGTATTGATCATCATCATCGTCATCATCATCATTTAAGACCGATTATGCCTTTCAGCGTTCAGTCTGGAGCATAGCCCCCTTATAAAATTCCTCCATGATCCCCTATTCAGTGCTAACATTGGTGCCTCTTCTAATGTTAAACCTATTACTTCAAAATCATTCTTAACCGAATCCAGGTACCTTCTCCTTGGTCTGCCCCGACTCCTCCTACCTTCTACTGCAGAACCCATGATTCTCTTGGGTAACCTTGCTTCTCCCATGCGTGTAACATGACCCCACCATCTAAGCCTGTTCGCCCTGACTGCTACATCTATACTTTAAAAAAATTATATATCATCTGTTTTCCAGCCTCAGTCACGTATTTTTATAGTGCGAGTAGTTTCTATCTCCCTGGATCATCTTCAGATTAAAAAAACCAAATATGCACTGTCTATTATTTTACACAATGAAGAAACGTATCAATAATGAAACAGGGAACTGATAGGGCTAGGTTGAGCTGTGACTGATCATTAATCATAAACATATTTTATTCCCCGCGTAAATATCAAGCATCAGAAAAGGAACGCAAATGGTAAATGTCATTCAATATTTCTATAATGAAGTTATTAATAAATAGTTTACTTGTACAATGTAATGTGTGGAAATTCGTCATGGTATACTTTACGTCTGCGACAATGAACGTATCTGTTCGTTATACCAAATGATTACTGTAAATTCACTTACAGAGTCTTGTCCTTGATTCTCATTTTGTTTTTAATCTTTCTTTGTATTGCATGGTTGGTAAGTTGGTAATGCTATCATTACTGTTTATGCATACAGACCTGAAGATGGTGCATTGAAGCGGTGAAACTGGTAGCTACACAGCAGATGACAACCTAAGGACGGCTGTAGGTGTTTCATTTTCTTACGAATAATTTCATGGTTGAGCGTAAATTGTAAGCCCTCCTCCACAACACTGAGTAAAACATATTTAACCTTAATCAACAAGTACTGAATGAGCGTATAATGTACATATGAATTATGTATGTTCACCATCTCTTCCTAAAACCATTGGATCTATTTCAGTCAAATTAGTTATACATATCACTTACTGTCCGAAAAGAAACACTGCGGTGTAGGAACCAGATATCTTTCAAAGGGATGGGGATAGAGGGTGAGAAAGGAACGTAGCTCATGAAGCGCAAACAATCAAACTGTATTCATCCAGTATTTGTCCGCCCCCGGTAGCTGAGTGGTCAGCGTGACAGACTGTCAATCCTAAGGGCCCGGGTTCGATTCCCGGCTGGGTCGGAGATTTTCTCTACTCAGGGACTGGGTGTTGTGTTGTCCTAATCATCATCATTTCATCCCCATCGACGCAGCAGGTCGCCGAATTGGCGTCAAATCGAAAGACCTGCACCAGGCGAACGGTCTACCCGACGGGAGGCCCTAGCCACACGACATTTCATCCAGTATTTGACAATGAGAGCACTTACTCACTTACAACAAACTTTACACATAATTTCAAATCTTTACGAGACTTCCTCGCTGGCACTCCGCTCCCCTCCTGCGAAATGATGAGAGGAAAAAAGTTAATCCCCTAGTGTATCTTTGATGTTCAATCAATAAAACGGTCGCAATATTGGTATTACTAACTAATAATTCTGTTAGCAACATATTTCGTATACAATTTCCACGTATAGCAATGGACGCACCTGCAAAATTATACAACTTCACGACGTATAGTTTAGGCGATATATCGTCATAGACATCCAACTGCCTGAAAACGAAACTGGAGTTGAAATATGTGCACAAATATATGTGAAATATGTTACATACCATATATTTCATACCATGTGCGTACTAAGGCAAAGCCGCGGGTATCCCTGGATCGAGTTCAACCGAACTTAGTAGAGGCATTGCTCACTATATGGAAAGAAATACTGCAGAGCTGGGAGGAGCAGGAGGTAATGAAAAGACAGAAGAGTGGGAGGACAAATTTCACAGAGAAAGAAAAGAGGAGAAGATGAACATAGATAGAGGTGAGGAGATAGACTGTGAAAGAGGGGGGGGGGGAGGTGATGCACAGAGAGAGGGAAGAAGAGATGCACAGAGACAGGGGGCAGAGGAGATTGAGAGAGAGGAGGAGGAAGAGAAACACAAGAGGAGGAGATGGATGGAGGGAGTGGGTGGAGGAGGTGAACGGAGCACAGAAACAGGAGGAGATAGACAGAGAGAGGAGGAAGAGGAGATGGAGAGAGGAGGGAGGAAGAGGATATGGACAGAGTGAGGGGGAGGGAGCAGACAGACTTGTAGGGGGGAGCCGATGGACAGAGAGAAGGGGTGGAGCAGATGGTCAGAGAGAGAGTAGGAGGAGTAAATGGACAGAGAGGGGGGGGGGGGGGGGAAGAAACAGGTGAAAGAGAGATGGAGTAAGAGCAGATGAATAGAGGGGCAAGAGGAGATCCACAGTGAGTGGGGGATTGGAGGGTTACAGAAGGAGAGGAGGGAGGAGATGGACTAATAGAACTGGAATGAATACATACTCGAGCAACCCTGGGTACTCACTAATAGTCATTAAACATAAATACCAGCCACAGATTAGGCCTTAAACCAGTACCGACTGGCTAACTGCTGCCTACGAGATAGTACGAGCGATCTATGATCGTGGGACGTGGGATCAGCAATGTAGAAGAACTCTGCATTAATTTGATTAATCACTGAGATCATAACTTGGACTTAACCGCGATTTAAAATTAAAATTTCACCACAATGTAATCATCAAAGTTGTTACACAGTTACTCGAATAAGGCTCAATCAACCACACTTTTAACACATCAGTTAAATTATCGTTGGATGTACAAGTTATAACTTTGCCTCAATTACAAATCAGACGACTAAAGTGATAATCCAATCCGGTAATTGCATCCAAAAAACTTTCTATTAGTCGCTTAAGAGAAATCTTGACCACTTATGGCATCCATGCAATGCAGCAATTGAAACGCCCAAGAGATTATCGTGTTGTGTCCTCCGAACCACCGCAGCCAACGATCCACCCCATAGCTAAGCATTCAACCAAAAGTCCCGTTTTCCAGCGCATACTCCCAGAGGCGAGCTCTACGAGCGCTACGACAAAACGATACTCAACGGCATGCTTACCTGTCACCAGGCGCAGGTCGTGTTGGCTCCGCATTTAAACTGCCGCGGAGTTGTGACGTCTCGTGAAAGCACAGCGCTGTACATAACTGTTGAATTTATGTTCGTAGTTGTGCCAGTAACCAGTCGTGTCTGTAATAGAACTACGCATTCTTGTATGTAACTGTCGCCTATGTTTTAAGCACACAACTGGGAAGGGGAAAAGGGAGGAAAGATGGAAGAGCGGAGAAAATGAGGACGAGGAAGACTGGGAGAGGGGAGAACAAAGGGAGGAGAAGTTGGAGGGGGGTGTCATGAGCATAAGGGATTCACATTAGGATTTCCTACGAAACTAAATCTGGATATGCCTCTAATTAAAACATATGCTCTCTCATAGACAATGTTTACTAATATGAGTGGAATTTGTAACGCATTCTGGCTACAAAGAGTTCGTAAAACATTACCTAAAGGGGAACAATTGTTCTGCGCATCGATTTACAATGCACGTAGCACGTAACCCTGAGTAACAATCGTATCACCGTGCGTGGAAAATGTGTACCTCCGGCATAGGCTTATAGCCACGTGCAGTGCGGTGGGCATACGGACCCAGTCTGTTATAATGTCTCACACTTGCATCATGTAATCACAACTTATATAGAATGAAAGACTGATACACTGCTAGCTGCATCTTCTCCAACTACTACCATTTCTGTTGAAAAACCATGCATAGAAACGAGAAAAACAATATTCACCTTGAGGGACATCAGTCCGTATTATAGTGTTAGTGAGAAAACAATGTAAATGCTAAGTGCTGCAGGCAAGCAGTACGTGTTGCATCAAGTGCTCATAGGCTGGCTGCTGCGTGAAAGTCCGCATAGTCTCGTCTAAACAGAAAGTGATGGCACATGTAACATTAATACTCAGAATACACCTGACACAGAGTTCCGACATGTGAGAAAATTAAAAAAAGATAAATCTAAACAAGTTGTAAAATGTTGACAAAGATGCATTGATAGACATAAATAACAGATATCTGCGTGGGAGATATGTTTCCGACAATGAAAGTTCCGGTGACGCGAACCAAGAAAATAACTATATATGTGCTACACGATTTCCGTGGACGAAATAAGCTCATACTACAAAAGTACTCATACTTAACAGCATCAAAGTACACTTTACCACACTGCAAGGATACAAGCAGGGCACCCTCCCCCCTCACTCCCCCACCCCAACATCAAACTACAAAACAGGACATCCTAGTTTGCGATAACCAAGGATGTCCTTTAAGACACGCGACACAGAATTCGCACCGGGAATGGTTGTGACCTGATTGGCTAGCTCAGCCGGAATTCAAACATTTCTTCCTGAAACACTTTCCTAACTGATCCAAAGATAATCTATGCTCTTCGCAGTCAATAATTATCTACATAATGGTATCTCTGCAGAACACCTGCGTTAACTAATACGCGAAATTATTGAATAGCGAAAGATTGAAAGTTGCGAATGTAAGATCCAACTCTCAACGTGACGCAAGTAATTTACTGGCAGTAAGTGTATAGAGAAAAATAGCAAGAGAAGTCGGAACAGTGCTGTACAGAGGCCAGTTTGGCTTCAAAAATAGACAGAAGAAAAACAGCTCTCACCGTTGGTGGATTGGTGAATAAGAAAATGCCATTAAAGATCTATGGCTATCATGGACCAAGGTTGGTCTTAAGATAGATGAACGACGATTCTACATCTACATCTACGTGATTACTCTGCTATTCACAATAAAGTGCCTGGCAGAGGGTTCAATGAGCCACCTTCAAGCTGTCTCTCTACCTTTCCACTCTCGAATGGCGAGTGGAAAAAACGAGCGCTTAAATTTTTCTATGCGAGCACAGATTTCTCTTTACTTATCGTGATGATCATTGCTCCCTATGTAGGTGGGTGCCAACAAAATGTTTTAGCAATCGGAGGAGAAAACTGGTGATTGAAATTTCATGAGAAGATCCCGTTGCAACGAGAAACGCCTTTGCTATAAGGATTGCCACTTCAATTCACGTATCATGTCTGTGGCACTATACAGAATAATACAAAACGCACTTCTTTGTACTTTTTCGTTGTCATCCGTAAGTGCCACCTAATGCGGATCCCATACCGCACAGCAATACTCCAGAAGAGGACGGACATGCGTGGTGTAAGTCTCTTTAGTAGACCTATTGCATGTACTAAGTGCTCTGCCAATGAATCGCAGTCTTCGGTTTGCTCTAACCACAACACTATCTATGTGATCGTTCCAATTTACGTTATATGTAATTGTAATCCCTAAGTATTTAGTTGAATTTACAGCCTTCAGATTTGTGTGACTTATCGCGTAATCTAAATTTAGTGGGTTTCTTTTAGTACTCATGCGAATAACTTCACCCTTTACTTTATTCAGGGACAATTGCCACTTTTCACACCATACAGATATCTTATCTAAATCATTTTGCAATTCGTTTTGGATCATCTGATACCTTTACAAGACGGTAAATGACAGCATCATCTGCAAACAATCTAGGACGACTGCTAAGAGTGTCTCCTACACCGTTAATATAGATCAGGAACAATAGAGGATCTATAACACTTCCTTGGGGAACGTCGGATATTACTTCTGTTATACTCGATGACTCTCCGTCTATTACTACGAACTGTGACATTTCTGACAGGAAATCACGAATCCATTCGCACAACTGAGGCGCTGTGCCATAGGCACGCAGTTAAGTTAGAAGACCTTGTGAGGAACGGTGTTGAAAGCGTTCTGTAAATCTAAAAATATGGAATCAAATTGGCATCCCCCGTCGATAGCACTCGTTACTTCATGAGTAGAAAGAGCTAGTTGTGTTCCGCAAGAATGATAGTTTCTGAATCCGTGCTGACTATGTGTCAATAAATCGTTTTCTTCGAGGTATTTCATAATGTTGGAATACAGTATATGTTCCAAAACCCTACTGCGAATCGACGTTAGTGATATGGACCTGTAATTCAGCGGATTACTCCTACTTCGCCGCGCGGAGTGACCGCGTGGTCTGAGGCGCCGGACTGCGCGGCCCTTCCCGTCGGAGGTTCGAGTTCTCCCTCAGGCATGGGTGTGTGTGTTGTTCTTAGCATAAGTTAGTTTAGGAAGTGTTAAGTCTAGGGACCGGTGACCTAAGCAGTTTGGTCCATTAGGAATTCACAAATATTTGAACATTTGAATTCCTACTTCCCTTTTTGAGTATTGGTGTGACTTGAGCAATTTTCCAGTCTTTATTTTCGGATCTTCCTGTGAGCGAACGGTTGTATATAATTGCTAAATTTGGAGCTATAGTATCAGTATACTCTGAGAGCAACCTAACTGGTATACAATCTGACCAGAAGCCTTGCCTTTATTGATTTAAGCTGCTTTGTGACACCGAGGATTTCTACTTCTATGTTTCTCATCTTGGCAGTTGTTCTTGATTGGAATTCAGATATATTTACTTCGTCTTCTTTGGAGAAGGAGTTTCGGAAAACCGTGTTTAATAACTCTGCTTTAGTGGCACTGTCTTCAGTGGCTTCACCATTGTTATCGTGCAGTGAAGGTATTGATTGCGTCTTGCCACTGGTGTGCTTTATGTATGACAAGAATCTCTTTGGGTTTTCTGCCAGATTTAGAGACAGAGTTTCGTTATGGAAATTATTAAAAGCATCTCGCATTGAAGTATGCGCTACATTTCGAACTTCTGTAAAACTTTGCCTGTCTTGGAGATTTTGCGATCTTTTCAATTTGGCATGCTTTTTTTGCTGCTTCTGCAACAGCAATCTGTTCCATTGTGTGTACCATGGGAGATCAGTACCATCATTTATTAATTTGTGTGGTGTATATCTCCCAATTGCTGTCGATACTATTTCTCTGAAATCATTCCACAGCTTTTCTACGCTTACATGATCAGATCGGAAGGAGTGAAGACTGTCTCCTATAACGGCGTTAAGAGCATTTTTATCAGTTTCTTTAAATAGGTATACTTTGCGTTTCTTTTTCATGGTTGTAGGTGTTACAGCATTCAGCCTAGCAGTAACTGTCTTGTGGTCGCTTATCCTCGTATTCGTCACGATACCCACTATCGTTGTTTTGGAAAGTTATTTTTACGAGGTGCGTTCAATAAGTAATGAAACACTTCTTTTCTCTGGTATTTCTGGCTGAAATAAAATGTGGAACTTGTTGTGGGACATTGTGGAATATTTCCGCTTCAGACCCTACAGTTCCGACTGGTGGCGGTGCTATACTAGCCGCCTTCAAAATGGCCTCTGTAATGAGAAGCAGAGAACTGTCTGTGAATTTCTTTAGGCGGAAAACCAGAGCATCGCAAATATACATAGACGCTTGCAGAATATATACGGAAGCCTGACAACCAACAAAAGCACGGTGATTCGTTGGGTGTTGCGTCTGTTACCTTTGCAACAAGGTCGCGCAAACCTGTGTGTTAGCCTGCGTGCCGACTGGTCTCACATAGGTGTGATTCCCGCAGTGTTGGAAAGTTTCTAACTTACCATCTACGGCCGCCCCATTGCCCTCACTCCCATCCTCAAGTACCCTGGCATCACCCTCGACCACCGCCTTTCCTGGACCCCCCATCTCCTCACAGTCCAAGCCAACATACGTAACTGTCTCTGTCTCCTCAAACTGATCGAACATGGGGATTAGACCCTTCCACTAAGGAAGTCCCTCATCCGCCCCATCCTACGTTATGCCCACCCCGGTTAGATCTCCGATACCCCCCCCCCCCCCCTTACCTACTACAAATGCCCCAAATCCTTGAGTGCCATGCACTCTGCCTCGCTTATTGCATCCGTCTCCTGTCCCACACGCGGATTTTTTTTTTATGATTTGATTCCCTTTCCCCATCTCCTCCTGTTCCCTGAACGAATACAGATCCTATACGTCTCCTACAAACTGGATCCCACCCTAGCCCGCTGCCGTGCCTATACCACAGTGTCCCACCTGGTCTCCATCTCCACACACTCCATACCTTTGCCCAAGGTGGCTTCCGTCAACTCCTCCTCCTGGGTAATGTCCTTGTGCCTTCCATCTACCCCTCCTACCAGATCTAATCCCTCCTTCTTTCCCCACCTCAGGGCTCCCTCTCTCCCTCCCTCTCCCCCTACCCTTCTTCTTTTCCCTGCCAAACACCTACTTTCTCCTTTTCCCCTCCCCCCAGGCTTCTGGCGCCTTTCCTTCTCCCCTCTACCGCCCCCTCCTCCCTCCACCTAATTTTCCCCTGTCATTTCTCCCCCCTCCCTTTTTTTCCCCCTCCTACCCTTCACCTGGTGGTAGGTTTCCTTTGGTGCAGTGATTTTTAACGTTTTAGTTGTGGTGTCAGTGTTCCTCCAGTGCTGTGTGCAAAGCTACGTCCCATCACCACCAACAGTGTCGCCAGAATCATTCATTTGTGTTCCCACTGTGGTGTTTCTTTGCTTTCGTGTCGACTCACAGTGTTCACTCTCCACATGTATGTGTACCTCTCGTCTATGTCGTTTTTAACTCTATCATTTATACTCATCTGTTTTTGTTATTGTTTATTCACCAATTTATACCATTCTATGTTATGTATTCTTTTCTCATGTGACTATGTTCTTCTGTAGCTCTTTTGGCTGAAGAGCAGCATATTGTGCCACCGCCAGCCCGCCCCACTTGGGAGAATGAAATAAAAATTAAAAAAAAAATTGGAACATGCGGACACTCTCATTCGTGGTGATCAACGGATCACAATCAAACACCTCGCTGCACAATTGGACGTCTCTGTTGGTAGCGCTAACACGCTCGCCCATCAGTTGGGATACCCAAACCTATGTGCCCACTGGGTTCCTCGCTGGCTAACAGAACACCATACGGAGCAATGAAAGATGCACTCCGTGGTTAGCAGTATGTGGATGATGGTGAGATTATAGATGCAACAAGGTGTTGGCTCGGACGTCAACCAGTGGAATGGTACCATGTGGTCATACAGGCCTCCCAGTAAAGGTGGCGTAAGGCCGTTGCATTGAACGGACATTATGTTGAAAACTTGGATTTTGTATCCAAAAGAGTGGGGAATAATATAGGAGTACAGTAATCCTGAAAAGCCTTTCCGCTATTCAGTATATTTAAAAGGAAGTGACGTCATGCACAATGCCATGCAAGAAAATCTATAATAATTATCCTCTATGAATACACTACTGCGATTACGCTCGACAGACTGAAGTACTGAATTGTATTTCGTTAGTCGGATTGACAAACGAAAGGAAAGACATTTATGATGAATGATTAAGTGCGCGAAATGTTATATATTACTAACATGGGCCTTGTCGGTAAGCAGGAAGCAAAGAATTAGGCATAAAACATGTACTACTGGTATCGGATCTCGCGTGCCGGCCACGTAGCTGGTAGTTATGCAAATGAGATCGCCGGCCAGTCCCAGAGGGCTGGCTCAGCACTGGTTTGCGTGTAATACGCGAGCTGACAGCTGCCGGGCCGTCATTAGCGATCCCTGTTAGCAGGCACGTCAACACACGGCGATGCCAGTCACAGCAAAAGCCGCCTCTGATGCGGTGCAGGTGGGCGCTTCAGATGCTTGCTTCACAGCGCTGTATTCCAGGAACGTCCCAAAGCTTCCGTGATAATATTATTCCAGTCGAATGTCCGGTAAAATACTCAAAAAACCCATGAATGCATAGCTTCATCCAATTTAGGCACAGTACGGGAGCTGGACAAAAGTATTCGAACACCGCGAAAAATGCAAGCGTGTATATAAATGGAGAATCTAGCTAAGCCTGCAGGTTGCACCGAACGTGGTGGCGCTGTGGGTAGCACATTGGATTCGCATTAGGGAGGACGTCGGTTCAAATTTGCATCCGGCCATCCTGATTTAGGTTTTCCGTAATTTCTCTAAATCGCTCGAGACAAATGGTGCCCTTCAAAGGGTACGACCAATTCCTTCTCCCCCTCTGAAACAACCCGAGTCTGTGCTCCGTCTCTAATGACCTGGTTGTCTACGGGGCATTAAGTGCTAATCTTCCTTCCTTTCTGTAGGTTGCCACAAACGCCACCTATATAATGTCCTCAGTATTTTACAAGTGTAAGTCGTGGTCATAACGGTGTTCTGTGTAGCTGTGAATGCATTATATCGAATCTAAGTGAATTCGAAAGTGGGAAAATTGCTGGTGCTCGTATAATGGTGCTTCTGTAACCAAGTTAGTCTGTGTTTAGTATTTCAAGAGGCAGCTTATGGAAGATTTACACCGAATACAGGGAAAGCGGAAAAAAATATCCACTAAGTCCACAAAGCGGACGGAAGTTTTTGTGTTGATTAATTGAGACAGATCTCATTGAAGAGGACGACTACTGAAAATATCACTCCAGAATTCAATGATACACTCGCGAACCCTGACGGCACCAAAACAGGGCTATCTGGAATCTCAAAACCACGTTTCAGTGATGCCGTGCAATGGTGATGTTGTGCTCCAAGGCGACAGGGCCACGGTTCACACAACTTGCATCGTCCAGGACTGGAATTGTGAGCATAAAGATGAGTTGTCACATCTTGCTGCTCATCCAAGTTACCAAATTTCAATATTAATGCGCTTTTGGTGTCTACTTTGGTAATGAGGGTGCGTAATCGCTCCATCATCATTTTCGGAACTTATCAGCATTTTGAGGGAAGAATGGTATAAAATTCTTTTTGAAACCATACAGGAGCTGTATTTAACCATTCTGGAACAAGTGGAAGCTGTTTTGAATGCCAGTGGTTACCCCTATATCGTATTAGGCATGTTTGTGTGTGTGTGTGTGTGTGTGTGTGTGTGTGTGTGTGTGTGTGAAATCTTATGGAATTTAGCTGCAAGGTCATCAGTCCCTAAGCTTACACACTACTTAACCTAAATTATCCTAAGGACAAACACACACACCCATGCCCGAGGGAGGACTCGAACCTCCGCCGGGACCTATTAAGCATGGTAATACACAATGTGATCAAAAGTATCCGGACACCCCAAAAACATACGTTTTTATATTAGGTACAGTGTGCTGCCACCTACTAACAAGTACTCCATATCAGCGACTTCAGTAGTCATTAGACATCGTGAGTGAGCAGAATGGGGCACTCCGTGGAACTCACGGACTTCGAAAGTGGTCAGGTGATTGGGTGTCACTTCTGTCAAGCGTCTGTACGCGAGATTTGCACACTCCTAAACATCCCTAGGTCCACTCTTCCCGATGTGATAGTGAAGTGGAAACGTGAACGAACACGTACAGCACAAAAACGTACAGCCCGACTCGTCTCTTGACTGACAGAGACCGCCGACAGTTGAAGAGGGTTGTATTGTGTAATAGGGAGACATCTATCCAGATCATCACACAGGAATTCAAAACTGCATCAGGATCTTGTGCTAGTACTATGACAGTTGAGTGGGAGGTGAAAAATCTTGGATTTCATGGCCGAGCGGCTGGTCATAAACCACACATCATGCCAGTAAACGCCAAACCACGCCTCGCTTGGTGTAAGGAGCGTAAACATTCGAGGATTATACAGTGGAAAAATGTTATGTGACGAATCACGGTGCACAATGTGGCGATCCGATGGCAGGATATGGGTATGGCGAATACCGGTGAACGTCATCTACTTGAGTATGTAGTGTCAACAGTAAAATTCGAAGGCGGTAGTGTTATGGTATGGTCTTTTTTTTTCATGGAGGGAGCTTGCACCCCTTGTTGTTTTACGTGGCACTTTCACAGCACAGGCCTACATTGGTGTTTTAAGTACCTTCTTGCTTCCCACTTTTGAAGAGCAATTCGGGATGGTGATTGTATCTTTCAACATGATCGAGCACCTGTTCATAATACACGGCCTGTGACGGAGTGGTTACACGACAATAACATCCCTGTAATGGACTGGCCTGGGCAGAGTCCTGACCTGAATTCTATAGAACACCTTTGGGATGTGCCAGGTCTCACCGACGGACATCGATTCGTCTCCTCATTGCAGCACTCCGTGAGGAATGGGCTGGCATTCTCCAAGAAACCTTCCAGCACCTGAATGAATGTATGCCTGCGACAGTGGAAGCTGTCATGAAGGCTAAGGATGGGCCAACACCATATTAAATTCCAGCATTACCGTTGGAGGGCGCCACCAACTTGTAAGTCATTTTCAGATGTCCGCATACTTTTCATCACATACAGTATGTTTTGTTTGGTGAATGTCCTAAAACCCAGTTGTTAAGAAGGCTACAAACTCGTATTCACACTCACTATTGCCAAGCCCTCCAGACGAAAAACTAGTCGCCCTCAGGAGACATCAAGCTACTATTGTGTAGCATCACCTCTAGCCTGAATAATGAATTCAGATGGGCGAGGAAGACAGTCCACAAATTTCTTCAGTTACGAAATATCTTGCAGAAGCACTCATTGTAGAACAGATTCCATAAAGCTGCCAAATTACGGAATGCTGACCTCTGCGTTTAACAGTCTGTTTCAGATACTCCTTGACGCTTTCTATTCTATTAAGATCGAGTAGTTGAGCGAGACAGTCAAGAAGCGAGAGGCCGCCTGAGTGTTCTTGATACCTGGAATGAAAGCTTGCATTCCTGTAAAAATAGCTGCTGTCATCTTGAAAGACAAGAGAATCCACAGCAAACTCATCACGGAGATGTAGAGAAAAGGGCGTCCTGGTTCATGTTCACGGGAACCTAAATGATTGGACCCAAATCATTGTACAAAAAGCATCTCCAAAATACCACCAAACCATTTTTGAACTACATCCTCCACAGACGGAGAGTTAAACGCCCTGTTTGACTTTTGCATCATTTGAAAAGAGGCAAAATCCCGACTCGTCGGACTACACTACATTCTTTCAGTCAGTTACTATCCAGTTACTCTGTTGTTTGACCCACTGAATATATGCAGCTTTCGCGACGTACCTGCATACACAAGATCACTGCATACACTTCCATTCGCTCGGTAGCTGGTTGAGTTGAACCTGCATTTCTCACAGCAGTAATTTCTGTCCTGTCCGAAGCCGAATGCCTCTGAGAAGGAGTAACATCCGTCTCCGGTACTTGTCGCTTATGATACTTTTACGACCACTATACTTACGCCTCGTTTCGTGATGGCGAGTGGTATTGCGTTCCATGAATCGAAGATGGACAGACCGTGTTAATATATTAAGGGGGGTAGGACGTCAAACGGGCCGACTTGGTGCAGGAGAGCCACCACAGGACATTTTAATTTCCGCTGTCTATACTTTTACAAGTAAATTCATAAATCTTTGTCAGCATCACCAGGAAGAATTCAGGATTCACACTCGTAGAGCAGAAGTTCAAAAACATAACAAAATAACTTTTTTACATGTGAAATTTCATCATTTTTTCACTTAATATTGGCTGCATTTGTTTCTATAGTTACACTTTTCTTCATAAGTAAGAGAGACTGTTCGATGAATTTTGCACAGTATACAAACCATACTTATAGGTGTCTGAAACTCTAGAATCTATTTAATTTATGAAAAAATGAATGAGCTGTTACGTTTTAAACTTTATGTTCAGAAAAAAATCAAATTTTGTAGTTAATTATCTCAATCTTTACCACAGTTTTTAATAGATTTGGAAAATTCCAGAGTTTCATACACCTGTAGGTATGGTTTGTATGGTGTGCAAAACTCATCAAAGAATCTCTCTTACTTGTAAAGAAAAATGTACCTATAGGAACAAATGCAGCCAACAGTAAGTGAAAAAATGATGAAATTTCATATCTAAAAAAATTTATTTTGTTCTGTTTTTGCACTTCCACTGCTATGAGTGTGAATCCTGAATCCTTCCTGGTCATGCCGACAAAGTTTTATGAATTTATTTGTAAAAGTATAGACAGTAGAAAATAAAATGTCCTGTGGTGCCTCTCCTGCTCCAAGTCGGCCCGTTTGACGTCCTACCCCCCTTAACAAATCGAGCGACTTCGTTCACGGTATGGTCATGGATACTTCCAAACTCGATAATTGCTTTCTGCCGTTCTGTTACGCCTCCACATTGATCAAACGACCTAACTGCGTGCATTGTATGCACCGCCACAAGACCTCCTGGTGCCAGTCCCACACAATCTACAGCGCTCCAAAGAAGGCAGTATGTTCTTTTAATGGGGGTGACCGATGTGTTGCCCAGTGAGCTTGCTTACACTTAACTGCACCCAGCATACCCTACAAGTTCAAACCCAATCTGCCTCTGATGAAATCGGAACTTCCGGTTTCCACCCAACTCATTTGCACGGCAATCCACCACAGTAACTCTCTTAGCCCTCGTCCTACAACCAAATTCACTGATCAGCCGGAACATTATGGCACGTACCTGCCCACCTCTGTCACGGATAAGAGCGGCGAAGCATTGTGGCGTGGAAGCAATGAGGCCTTGGTTCGTCGCTGGAGGGAGTTAGCACTACATCTGCAGACACAAGTCACTCAATTCATGTAAATTGCTAGGAGGGGAGCGACGAGCTTTGACGCCACGTTCCGTCACATTCCAGATGTGTTCATCGGGTTCACATCTGGCGCATTGTGGGTCGAGCATACCAACTGAAACTCACTGCTGTATTCCTCCAATTACTCCATCACATTCCTGGCCCGGTGAAAAATGGCTCTGGCATCGGGGAACGAGATCGTCGTGAAGGACTGTACGTGGTCTGCAACAAATGTGCGATACTCCTTGACGTCATTGTGCCTTGTGCGAGCTCTTCTGGACTCATGGACGCCCACTTCAACGTTCCCCAGAGAATAATGGAGCGGCCGCCAGCATGTCTCCGTCCTGCAGTACAAGCCGTTTCCCTGTAAGACGATGGATTCGCGTCCTCCCGACGGCATGGTGAAGAAAATTTGGGGTTCTTTCGATCATACAATACTCTGCCACAGCGCCAACCTACAGGGCCGATGGTCACATCCCAATTTCATTCGTGGTATTAACATTGGCGCATGCATGGTCATCGGCTGCGGAGGCCTATCGTTAGGAGTGTTCCTGTTTTACGAGTCTGCTCAGCGTACGACGTCCGACGTCTTTAATGAGGGGTGGCCGCCCTACTCCAAGACGTCTGGTTGTGGTTTCAGTTTGTTTTGGTGGTGTTGAAGACACTCACCACAGCACTCCTCAAACACCCGACAAGTCGTGCAGTTTGTGAAAATTTTGTACCGAGCCTCTGGGCTGTTAAAATCAGCCCTTGCTCAAACTTAAATAGATCGCGCGCCTTCCCCATTCCACATACGGACAGCACGCTCACTGATACTACATGCACCGTGCGTGTTTCTGACTGGCAGTAGTTCTACGCCATGTGACGCTGCTATAGCCTGGACGGGTTTTTATCGACAGTAGGTCGGTGGTCATAATGTCTGGCTTTCAGTGTATATTGTATTATTCAGCTCAACATGGTCTATGAAATATCTTTTAGCATATTTTTACATTCCAGCAACTTTCCGAAGCTGTGGGTTGTATTCATTCTCCACCTCAGTGTAAGAGTCACCTATTCCCACAATCAAGCCTATTTAGCGTTCAACCATTTATCACTCTTAGATATCCTAACCAAATCTTTACACTGCGTCCCTAAGCTCAAACGTGCTACAACATTATAATATCCATTACGCCGGCATCAGTTCCCTTAATACCAACGAAGTCCTACACACCAATACGTAAACATCACAGTTCTTCTATTTCTGAAGCGGCCTGTGCACGAGAGTGCAAGGTACAAATAGGTTCCAAAAAGCGACTTATCAAATGGTTATAACTCGTTCTACCGATCACAGAGATAAAGTGTCAAGAACCTGTGGCATGGCGACCGTTTGTTTACTTATCGAAAGAACGGGAACACTGTAGCTACCCTTCAACACAGAGTCAAAATTTAAAAATTACACATGTCCTCCAGGCCATGCAAATAGAGCAAACTGACTGGTGATTTTTCATTACCGTAGGCAGCTTATAAAAGTACCCTTTGGTCGTGGGCGGTTCCTGAGAAAACCTTGAAAAACCGCGATTATTGGGCACAAGAAGTACCGCTTGTGGGGATGGCCACTTTTTACATTTCTCTTCATGTCAGATCGTCGAAATTTTTACCATTTGTTCTTAAGATGATGATCTCGGGGTACTCTGAAACGTTTTCCGATATCATTACCCATTACCGAAATCCAGAGACTCATAATTACCGCATTTGTACTCGTAAAATACGCCAGTAATATCAGGTCCGAGATATAAATGTAGATTTAACTGACGTAGTGAACACATGGCAAGTGTTCCAGGGTGATTGTAAGGCTTCTGAGGTCACCAGACTATGCTTATAGTGCGTATTTTTTCTCCAGCAAAACATTATGGCATGCTGTCTCTGTATGAGAGACACTTCACACCTATAAAAATATGCCCAAAGTGCTTCTGCAGTGACAAAAAAATGAGCTAAAAAGGGTCTTAATATACCTGAATAAATTTAAAATGACTGCCAACAATTATTTAAAACTGGAAAGACTGAAAACTCAGTAAAATATCTGTAACAACATTTTTACTCCTTTAAGATACCAATCGTAAGATGAGCGTTTTCGATTAACTGCAGTCGATAAGCAAAGTACCCAAACAAATGTATAGCAAGCGATTTTGTGTTAACCTGATATTATTTCTACTTATTTGTTGCCTGTATGTATCAAAGCGTATAAATTTGTCGAAGTATATACATAAACGGTCAAAGCATTACTGACCTATAGAATACGTAACCTGTCGCCTGCCGTAACGAGCGGAAAAATGCTCCTGTCGGAACACAGAAAGATAGATACGTTCCTCTTTAAAAGGCTCTGACAGAAAACTGGAGAATCATTTGACTCATCTTCATTCCGCCTTCCTCACCACCGAATTTTGGCATACGGACATTTTCGCGATTCTTTGTGCTGAAAGAGATTAGCGAAGAGACTATGAAGGTGGAAGAGAGAATAGACAGTACCTGCAGGCGAGAAAGAAAGAGGAGCTAGTGATGGTGGGAGAGAAAAAGTGGTGATGAAAGAGTGATAGATGTGGAGCATAGCAGTGGGAGCCAAAGAGAGATAAGATATTGATGGTCTGTGAGAGATAGTGGCAGTAAAAGCGAAAGAGACATTTATGGAGATAGTAGGAACGAAAGAGAGAGGGAAAATGAAAAATACATATGAGTGAAGACCATACATAAATTCGAGGGAGGCTGGACCCTCCCAGACCGCCAAACTTTAACGCGTAGGCGTAGAGCAGGGCACAATTTGAACAGAAACTTTAGATAAGGAGAGACAATATAGTGGATGTGACAAGGCTTAACTACAAAGAGAGATCGAGTAAAATAATTCAAACTGTTCTGTGATAAAAGAGCACAAATATGTTCACATGTCAAACTTTTTGGTGAGGAAGGTGGAAGGTTACCCACTGATCTGTTTGAGTCTTATAAAGACGAAGATATTCGCCTTTTTTGTGCTCTGACAGGAGCATTTTTCCGTTGAAACCTTCCTTTCCATCACACCATTTTTGTTTCTCGTTATAACTTTCAACGAACTGACAACCCACACCAATTGGCTAGAGACGAAATCATCATTGGATACTTCTGTATCCAAGGGGCACCGCTACCGCCCGTGTTACAACTATGCCTGTAGGGTTGCCTGATACGCAGACGTAAGCAGCGTAACCACTACACATTTCCAATTAGCTTCACGGATGGCACCAACTCTCCCAGTGGTGGCACTATTTTACCATCCATTCACATGCAGTTAACTAGAGTGTGACAGGATCTTTTCACTCGTCCAGTATATAGGTGGCCACACCGTCAGAGGCAACGTGTTGTCTTTGAGTTGTATACGAGTTAACACCGAGCTGTATTCGAGTGTCACTGAGAGCTTCTCGGCGGTCCGGCAGTCTTTGACAATCTACTTCCTGAACGACACCATGCGAACCAGTGCCCCTCAATGGGCTTCGAGTGTGGGACAAACAGACTACTTTGTTAGGAGAACTGGAGAGTATACACTTGCAGTTCTTAACATAAACCGTTATACCTCTTAAAATTCTCAGTGCGTTTCAATGTATATATTACTACACACAGTATATATCTCAAGCAGCATTTGTATTAATTTTCATGGTTCTAGGTTGTACAATTTTCTCAAAAATTATGAAATGAGACGAAATGATCGTATGGCATTGTTGGCCAGGAGGCCCCATTCTGGGGAGTTCGGCAGCCGTATTGCAAGTCCTTTTTAGGTGACGCCACATCGGCGACTTGCGAGTCAATGATGATGAAGGACACACAACACCCAGTTCCTTGCCAGGAATCGAACCCGGGCCCCCTGCGTGGTAGGCGGTAACGCTACCGCTCCGCTACGGGGTCGGACTCAAAAATTATGAATACCATTTTTATGAAACTTTACATTCGGTTTCTATGGTATATTGAAGAGTGGAAATAATTATGTCTTTGGCACGAATATTTCGTCTGTTACAAAAATTTTGTTTGATAAAGAAATTATTTGAAAGTTTTGTATTGTTTTGCCCTCAAAAAGCACCCCATAGTAAAGTAAGATTTGGGCCAAATATAGTATGGATCGTCTAAAATAAAATGCCAAACCTCAGTGTTATATCTGTTATTGTTTTTGGAAAATGGTTCATAAATAACCAAATCTGCGGTAGTGTTTTTATTGCTTTCGTTACCTCAGAACATTCCAGCTCCACGATCAATTTGAAACTGCACAGAAGCCTCTTCTTCGTCTTCGAAAAAGCCTCTGCAGCTCGATCTACACGGAAGACTCGCTTTTCATCTGTCTGGCAAAGAGCTTCGGTATTGCTGAAACCTGACTTCATTCCAAGTTCACACACAACTGTTGTCCTGTTTATTACACCACTATTGAAGCACAAAGCTGCATTATACACGCCAATTTGCATAGCTTTTAGTTCACAAACAAAGTTATTGACTGGCTCTCCCGTATACAGTTGTTGAAGCTTTTGTTCGAGTTGTGGGTTCGATCGTGAAGGCATTTAATCAGCAACTTATTATCACTCAGTTTCTTATACACAGGTTTTATTGTCTGAATGATACCGTAAGGAGATGATTGATTATCACTGTACTCTTCACTAGCAACAGTGGCCGTTGAAAACCACACCAAGATTCACTTTCTTTTGGTACAACGTATGTTGAGGTTTTTCATCTGCTGAAGCTTTATGCAACAAGAAAGCCTAAACCGCAACTTTCGTAGCTTCTAGATTATTTACATTACTTCTAATGGCATTACCATAATATATTTCGAATTATTTATTTCTTTGTATGTAATTCAGCTAGGCCCACCAACTCTCTTGTCACTCAATTTTTTCCCACTTTGTTGCGACTACAATTTTCGTACCCTTTGTACCCACCCTTCTTTGGACGTGCCTTACACACTTCAGTTTTACAGTTTCAACTGTAACACCATGAGGCTTGGTGTAAGCCTTACAGTCATCGTCACCGAGGTACTGTAATAACGCACACCACGTCCACGTACCAGTTGTTTGAAAATCTCTACAGCACCGTGGACCTCCATACGGTCACTAAAACCGCATTTATGATTAGTCACTTCATTACTACACCCTGGACAATAAGCTGTTACAGCCTCTACATCAATAACTTTACAGGTATCAACTGGTGTCGCAGCAACAACACCATGATGAGACGTGTAGCCGCGTTTCTGCCAGGTCCCACTGACAGCTACACAAATGTCTTTCACTCCATCATTTGTTGACTCAGCTTCTTGTGTAGAAATTTCACACTCCCTTCACTTATATCTTCCAAGTTTCTTATAATTTTATCATAGTAACTGAAAAACTGGTGATAGAAAATCCAGAACTCCACACAATAATTTTGCACTACGTTGTCCTTTGGCAGTGCACCATGTGCCATAAATAATTCTTAAATTTAGGTCGTATTTGTGTCTTGGGGGCTCTGAAGTCCTTGTTGAATTAGATTCACTACAAACCTTACAAGTAATCACCAACTTGCTATACAACACAAATCTAACACTTCTATCCTCTACTATGTACAAAGAACCTTGAGTTGAACAATATTTACAACTAGTATTATTTACAAATATAGAAACAGTATCTATATTAACGGTAGTCCCACATACATTTCTTTCGAATTACGAAGCGTCTTTACCGAGCGAGGTGGCGCGGTGGTTAGCACACTGGACTCGCATTCGGGAGGACGACGGTTCAATCCCGTCTCCGGCCATCCTGATTTAGGTTTTCCGTGATTTCCCTAAATCGTTTCAGGCAAATGTCGGGATGGTTCCTTTGAAAGGGCACGGCCGATTTCCTTCCCAATCCATCCCTAACCCGAGCTTGCGCTCCGTCTCTAATGACCTCGTTGTCGACAGGACGTTAAACACTAACCACCACCACCACGAAGCGTCTTTCCCGACATACTTGGAGGAGAAATAGGATCATGTGGAACGTTTTCTTGTAACACACCAGCATTTTTATTTTCATTACCTTTACTAGTTACTGAATGTTTTTTTGCACTCGTGTATGCATTACCTCGAAATTTTTGTTTAGGAAACAATTTCTTAGCCCGTGGTATTATGAAAAACAAAATGTATGCATACAGAAAACCCGACCCACAGCACGATTTCAAATATAGCAAACTTTTGTTTACATGCTAAAAACAAAGAACAGACGCTATATTGAAACAAGTGAACATCGTGTGAAAAATCGGTTAGCCACACACCTGATAAGTAAAATAAAAGTTCCCCTATTAATTTATCTTAAAAATTGGCGAAGATATTCCATTTCAAAGAAAGGGTCGTAGCAAATTGGTGATTTAAAGGACGCGTGAGCCCTCAAATCACTATTTAGTTTTCATTGCTGGTTATGCAAACAGACACATTATCTAGCACAGAGAAGAATCGAGGTTTTCTGACAGTCAAATCTCAAAACGCAATTTTTCAACGTGTATCCTAACCAGTTCCCTTGACGACTTGGTGGCTAACTGATCTTTAGCAAACCTGTGTTTTACGTTCACACTCTGCATGGAAATTAAAGCTGTATTTACTTCGTTTTTATAAATTTTGTGATTTGATTCAGTGATGTCACTCTCTAGTTGTGCAGCCACCTTTATAAACTAAGACAAAAGCTTTGCTTGCCGTACGTCTCAATATGATGATGGACGCAGATAAAATGGCGATGAGGCTGTTTGGAAATAAATTCAAGTCAGCTGATAGCTACGTAGTGCATCTGCGCCAGACACTTGCTGTCTTGTATAGGCGTTGCCGACCGCAGCGCCGCATTTGCCTGTTTACATATCTCTGTACTTCAATACGCATGGCTATGCCAGTTTCTTGGGCTCTTCAGTGTATTTCCTCTTTTATACAAGTCTAAACATGGCTCCCCACGGTATTTTCCGTGGCGATGGAAGAGGTACAGTACTCGCCTCTCGCAGTCCTGCGCTCACCGACTCCTTGCGGAGCAAGTTTGCTGTGAAGCCCTGGCATAGAGAGAATATTTTAGGATGAAATTAAATGATTGTGTGGCGTTGTTGTCCAGGTGACCCTATCTGGTTTTTTAGGGCCGGAAAAAGTCTTTTATTAAACGCTACTTACTGGTTTCGCATTACATGGCATTGGCTCAAAACAGCAAAGCGCTGACATTCCACAAGACGCCAGATAAGTCACTGGCAATGACGTCATCAACTGAACCACTCCTGATGATTCGAGAAATAATGTTCGTGGTAGACAATAGCCATCCAAGTGAAAGATCATAGCAGCAAAGTTATTAGTTATTAGGAAGGTATGTGGAAGCATAGAGATTTGTATACTACACAAGTTGAACTGGTATACTGCAAGGGAAGAATTAAGGAGAATTACGAGATTATTGGACAATACGGGTGAAACTGGTGCAGCGCCTGTACCGGAGTCGGTGGTATCGGAGAGCTCTTAAAGTGTGATGCATTGGATAAATCTCCCAGAGCGAGAGGAATTAATGAAAAGTAATCATGAAAGTTCTGATACAATCCCTAATTATGCTTTCTTCAGAATGCGATTAAATGAACGCTACCATAGATTCCTTGCTGATGTGAATAATTTTTCCTAACTGCAAAGATACAAAATACACAAGATTTGCAACTTAGGACATCCACAGTTGAGAGGCCTGATAATTAATTTAGAGAGATCCGCTTCGGTTGTACTAATATTTATTCAAACCAAGACAGGTTTTGGGAATTTAAAAATCAATCGTCGTTTGAATAAATATTAGCACAACTGAAGCAGATATCTCTAAATCAATTGTGATACAAAATAGGGTACAATGGGAATTGTAAAAACCGCAGAGTTCACACTGGCCAGTGTCACCAAATATGGGGGCAGTGTACGTACAACTCCGTCATGCTGGTCAGTTTTATCCCCATGGGTCAGTGAAGGCCCTACCTTACACTATGTGTAAACTGCTTGATAGTCGTAAGAGAAAGATAGTAAATTATTACAGTGAATATGTAAAAGATGATACGAGAAGGAGCAGATAAACGTAAATATGGTTGTAATGTTAGGAAACCATCGTCATACCTGCTCTGTTCCATGTGGTGGCCCTAACGAAGAACGGACATAGGACCGTGCAAATCACGACTCAAAAACTCTGTGTCGTCCCTAGTATATGTGAAAAGATAAAAGCATATATATAGAAAAGCAACAGTGCTACTATAACTGAAATTTCGCGCCAGGAGTGCTCTCAGAACTCGCGTAGGAAGACACAAAGTGTATATAAATTAAAATATTCCAGAGCTTCTGTTGCAGCCAATTTTCAAACATTAGATAGGAGGGCTGAAATCAGCTAAGGAGAAAAGAATGTAAACAATCAAACGGTGCCTGCCTCCGCAGCCAACACACATGCCAACACAGCACCCTCAGCAGAGAGCCGCTTCCTCGCTCGTACACTAACCCTTCGGGAAGCTTCCACCTGACAGGAGAATGCAGCAGTCACCTCTTCCTTATAACTATCCTTCTGAAAGCAGTATTTATACCCCCACGCCAGCCAGTAATCATTGGACGGCTGGGCTACGTTATGGTGCCCATTGCATGTCGAACGCTGCCGTGACAACGACGTACCCGGGGAATCCCCTCGAGTTCTCCGCACATCTGCACTCGTGCCCCCTCCACAAGAAAACCTCGACGCTGCTGCCAACACCATCATCAGGCCTTGAAACCTCGACTGTTGAGTGACCGCCTAGGCTCTTGGCAGCCCTCTGCTCTGCCGTCACTGTGCGTTTAATTGCCGGGATCCAGCCGCCTTCCCGAGTTCCGTGACTTCAACTTGTCTCTCCACAGCCCTCGCACGACGCAGCCAGCTGCAACCATTCATCCTGCAGTGTACTTAGTCACCTAACCATCACCTGGCCACCTTCACTGGGACAACAGCTGTCACCGTGGACGAACCTGCTAGAGGCCTCACTTACACGAGACGTCCACGGTGCCTGACGCAGCATCAGTAGCGCAGCCGATGACAAGAACGGAGATGCAAGGAAAGCTGCGCTGGGAAACACAGTGATAGTGTGTTCTCCACACCTTCCAATGTCCCAGAGAAGAACACCCGTGGCCAAGAAGATCCCGGCACTCTTTCACACTAGTTACAGTAACGACAACATAGACGTTTGCAATATAAGGATACCATAATCTTAGCAAGATTCATTGCGACCAAGTCACAGGCAGTTAGTAGTATCCCAGATCTGGATCTTTTCTTTAAGTTGGCCATGTCTCTGAAAATCAGGTACATGTTACGTTACTCCAAGATTGCGTTTTGGAATTATTTGACAAGTACGGGAAGATTTTTGATAGCAAAACCACAAGTGGCAGGGACTATGAAGCACATATCTCGTTAAGTCTACAGCTGTACCCGAATGTTCCAAAGCGGAATTGTGCATTTTGAGACAGCAACTTAACTTGGAAATGTAACGATTGCACGGAGAAGGTTGTCATCGAACTGATCAAGAGTAGCCAATGGGCTACATTGATAGTTGTCGGCGAGAAAGTAGGTGGTTCTCTGAGTAATCTGTGGAGATTTTAAAGCCGCAGTTAATGCGCAAACGATTTTGGATAATCTTAATTATTTTTATTAAGTATGGTGTTAGTATTTTTCATGGTGAAATTCGTATTAGAACATTTTTACCTTAAATAGTACACTGGATTACAACGTCAACTGCGCTATAGTTGTAAATTACTTAAATAAAATGTCATAATCTTATTTATACGTAAACCAGAGCTTTACAGGATAACAAACTGGGGGGGGGGGGGGGGGGGGAGAGGGCGCTACACGTTGTGCAAGGTGCAGCACTGTCATTAGCTAATGGCTAGCAACCGTCGTTTTGTATCTCAAGAAGTTAAACGAAAATTTCCCAAAACAGGGGTCAATCCGGTTGGCAGGTTTCAGCCGCTGATCCACTATCCAATGATCCCTCCAACCTGCAAAAGACATATACATATAAACATAGATCAGGTTAATAGCAATCAGAAGTCGCTGAAATAACAACCTCACCTTGAAGTTTCTTTTGGAGAAAATGCAATAATGCTGCCTCCTCGTCTAGTACTATTGTGAATATTACTATCGTCCACAACCCGGACAGTTTAAGATGATTTCTATTTATTTGCATAACATTACAAAAGAGCAGAATTCCTTTCGTCTGTATCACGCGATGGTTAACAATCGCGAGATATTTCTTTTCTTTCATCCCATGAGTCACGAGATAAGAGAATGGGAGAAGATCTCGCCACATTGTACACCCACAGACAGCGGACGTGAATTGTCATCTTTGACGCACAACGTATGGGTGCTCGAGCAAAGTATAAGAAGGCACACTACATGCCCCTCCCCTCTTCCCCCCCCCCCCCCCACCCAGGGGAGCAAAATCTTAGAGCATTCATATTCCTGTTAGCATTCTTTGTTCATAGCTGCTGATGATGATGAAGTCCCATACCCCGTAACAGAGCGTAGGGGACGATGCGGGAGACCCGCACAGCTGTCCTAGTGGGGGTGGTTTGCCATTGCCTTCCTTCGACTGTAATGGGGATTAATGATGATGATGAAGACGACACAACAACACCTAGTCATCTCGAGACTGGTGAATATCCCTGACCCCGCCGGGGATCGAACCCGAGACCCCGTGCCCTGGAAGTGAGAACGCTACCGCGAGACCACGAGCTGCGGACTCATAGCTGTTAGGGTGAACTTATTAACTATTCTCGAAACATTACAGCAAAATTGATTGAAGAGAATATTACAGAAATCAGCAGAATATCTGCTCCAAAGTCTCCTAAATGTTTATGCGTATAAAGTTCATGTAAATGCTCATTCATTTAAAGCGTTTCACTTGATCTAATTAAACGTTAGATAAGATAATTGTGTTGGATCATTTCAGTTTGAAATTGTCGTTTGTCAAAGGTTTTCGCTGTTTCTTCACATAGGATGACAATTCAATTACATCTGATTGATAGCAACTTTGTCAGTTAGTATTACTGCCTGGTTAATATGTCATGGACATCTTGTTAATTACATAGTGTGTCCCTAATTGTAGCTGATGTAGATTTGCTACCTAAAATGTCCCAAGATTTACAATGTCTAGGCAGCTAGCGCTTTTTCCGCTCACTATCAGCTAATGCTACCATGGTTTCGATTTGGGCTAGAGCTCATTGGAAATCCACGGAAAACTTCGAGTGAAGCTAGAGGGATCTCGGTTAACAACTTTTTATTTGTTTAGAACATACTCCATTACAATATTTGTAATGATACATGTATGTAATGTGTGTGTGTGTGTGTGTGTGTGTTCAAAACGGTTCAAATGGCTCTGAGCACTATGGGACTTAACTTCTGAGGTCATCAGTCCCCTAGAACTTAGAACTACTTAAACCTAACTAACCTAAGAACATCACACACATCCATGCCCGAGGCAGGATTCGAACCTGCGACCGTAGCGGTCGCGCGGTTCCAAGCTGAAGCGCCTAGAACCGCTCGGCCACACCGGCCGGCCGTGTGTGTGTGTGTGTGTGTGTGTGTGTGTGTGTGTGTGTGTGTGTGTAATGTTTGTGTTGCATGATGATGATGATGATGATGGTGAGAGAAGAGAAGTGAAACCCAGTGCTGGCACATATCCTACTCCTAGTCAGGAGCACCAATGGGCCTCCAAGGTTTAACGTCTCCATCCAAGAGATAGATTAACATCAACAATGTCACATACCCTCACTTCAAGAGACACTATGGAGAGGTTTGGTGTTTAAACCAGGACATCGGTGCGAAGTCCGGTGACCAGGCACTTTACGCCCCCACTCTCCTCCTGGCGGTGAAAATTTTTCCACCACCATGGCGAACCAGTTTACACCCCTCCCCCCCCCCACCCCAGGGTCGAGCGCCATCGCACAAGCGTGCGTTAGCGATCTCGGTCAGTATGGTGGGTGGACAATTTTGGTTCAAAGTAAGGACTCAACATAATCATAAAGTTGTTGATAATATGCTGAAAATTAATATTTTTTTAAATACTGCATTAATTGTATATGATATATGTTTGTTATCCTAATAGTGTTCAGATGTTAACTGTGCATATTACATTCACTAAAAATTATTTGAAAAGCTGGTTCGCATGGTAGGCTTCGATGTGTACATAATTTGCCGGCCGCGTTGGTCTAGCGGTCCTAGGCGCTCAGACAGGAACCGCGCGACTGCTACGTCGCAGGTTCGAATCCTGCCTCGGGCATGGATGTGTGTGATGTCCTTAGGTTAGTTAGATTTAAGTAGTTCTGAGTTCTAGGGGACTTATGACCACAGATGTTGAGTCCGATATTGCTCAGAGCCATTGTACATAATTATAATCTAGGTTACATAAACATTTTCAATCTGTACATGTTTTAAAAGTTTATTAGGTGGAGGATTAGGTACAATACCAATAAATGATAGTTAATTCGACATTCTAGCTGCAAATAGGCGTTGATATACATCATTGGGGACATCTTGAAAATGTGTGCCCCGACAGGGACTCAAACCCGGGATCTCCTGCTTACATGGCAGACGCTCATCCATCTGAGCCACCGAGGGCACAGAGGATAGTGCGCCTGCAGGGACTTATCCCTTGTACATGCGTTTGCCATGTAAGCAGGAGATCCCGGGTTCGAGTCCCGGTCGGGGCACACATATTCACCATGTCCTCAATGATGTATATCAAGGCCTGTTTGCAGCTAGGATGTCGATTTAATTATCATTTCATTCTAGAGAAGCTGCACGGTCATCGATAGTATCTGTTCTTTCAGGAACAAATACTACCTTCTTATGTGGTTAAAATATGGCTACCCGGCCATTGACCTTCTTGCACGAACGCACACGCTATGCCCCAACTCGTACGGGACTTGGTAGATTAATCTTCCACGAGTAATGAGTGTGATGGGCAAACATCTGTTAGGTGCACTACGAATGCAGTGGTGTGGACATGTTGGGAGTGTGGGTCTCACGGGGAGCGTGCAAGGGATAAGTCCCTGCAGGCGCACTATCCTCTGTGCCCTCGGTGGCTCAGATGGATAGAGCGTCTGCCATGTAATCAGGAGATCACTGGTTCGATTCCCTGTCGGGGACACATTTTCAATGTCCCCAATGATGTATGTCAACCCGTGTTTGCAGCTAGAGTGTCGATTTAATTATTATTTCATTCTAGAGAAGCTGCACGGTCATCAGTGGTATCTGTTCTTTCTTTCGGTTCAAATGGTTCAAATGGCTCTGAGCACTATGGGACTTAACTTCTGAGGTCATCAGTCCCCTAGAACTTAGAACTACTTAAACCTAGCTAACCTAAGGACATCACACACATCCATGCCCGAGGCAGGATTCGAACCTGCGACCGTAGCGGTCACGCGGTTCCAGACTGTAGCGCCTAGAACCGCTCGGCCACCCCGGCCGACTCTCTTTCTTTCGGGAACAGATACTACCATCATATATAGTTACAATACCAATATTTGAAGGAATATTAAAATTATATTTATTAGGTGCAATGACGTCACCACGATGTCTATAAGAAGACCGAAGGGAAAGCGGTTATGAACTTGGGCTGATGGACACTGAAACCTTTCGTGATATCAACCGGGGTGTGGGATGGACAGGAAACCGGGACTGATCCAGGGTATGATAGATCGATCGCGATCGGACCCTCAGTATCCATGCTAGCACGGTGAAACTGCAAAGTTATTCGAATACAAATGAGCAAAACTCAATTGATGTAACTGTCTATTAGGAAATGGATTAGTTCATTGAACCGTAGCGCGATCGATAGGCCGTGCCACGCTCTCTCGTAGACCATCTTTGACTTGTGCGTGGTTTGCGTGGAGATGGGAGGCGAGGGCAGTGATAGTAAGACCGGGAATGTGAGACAGTTCAGGTCGGGGTGAGGCAGCCGAGTTGGAAACTGGCGGCGATGTGTAATGTGCCGGCGGTTGATATCTAGTACAAGTTCGACAGTCAACAGTCACCGGCTCTGAGCGTAGCAGCGATGTACTCGTACTAGGAAGGCGGGTTCCTGGATTGTGAACCATTATTAGCTCGATCGTGGCGCGTACTGAGGGAAGGAGCGAGTTGTGTGCTTCAGCGACCAACTGGACCTGGAGGCGGACGGCGGACTGCTGCTGTGTTGAAGTTGTGTCACGGCTCCACGCTGTCCTTCCTGGAGCGTTATATGGATACAACTGGTGAGTTTCCGGCTTGGTTTATCGGATACGAGGGAGGTGAGCATCGGTAGTAACCATAGCTATAATGAGCATTTCCTATATCAGTACTGAAACTGTTCAGTTCAACAGTTTTCTGGTTGTTTGTTCAAAATAAATGCTCCAGAAGAGGTCTTCTAGTTACTGATACCACTTCTGTCTCTATGCAGGAAAGTTATGTGTGCACTCCTGTAAAACTACTGAATTTGTTTCTTCGGTCTGATTGTTATTTGCAATTTCGGTCTCAACTTCTTAGTTGGCTGTTGTAAGTCGTTGGATTTATGGCGGCCGGCATTTATATATTAAGTGGGGTCATTTCATGTGCCACATGCTGCATGTACTATTACTGGAGCGCACAGTTTCATCTATTGCCTTATTGAATGTTTATACTACCAAGTCTGTGTTTTTTATTGTTTGAAATGTTAGGGCCTTTTAATCTCAATTATTAAGCCGCTATCAGCGAGGACTTTATTCTGCATTTGTTGCTGCTATCTTATACGTGTCTCTAATGATATTCAAAAGGTTCTGTTCTGTAAGTCAGGGGTTCGTTAGCCACCCGAATGCTTTATATTGGGATTTAGTGGTCGGCTCCGTGTGGTGCGAGTTTGGCACACTTCAAACTTCCTGCCCGATAACTGCATCAGGAACTGTATTGAGGATTTGGCCGCCTTAAAGTTTTGTTGCAAATGGCTCTGAGTACTATGGGACTTAACATCTGAGTACACCAGTCCCCTAGAACTTACAACTACTTAAATCTAACTAACCTAAGGACATCACACACATCCATGCCCGAGGCAAGTTTTCGAAACTGCGACCGTAGCGGTTCCAATCTGAAGCGCCTAGAACCGCTCGGCCACCACGGCTGGCCCTTAAGGTTTTCATTTATTTGACTCCGTTAACTCCGTGAAAAATTATTTGTTTTTCTTGTTGCTGTAATTGTGACTGTCGTGTGGAGGCGTTCGGTCTATAGTAGAAGCCTGGCCCAGTTCCTGTACCAAATTCTGTATTTTTCTGTTAATTAGTCTATCATGGTGTTTCTTTCTGTGGCACTTCTGTTTCTCAGCTAACTCTATCTGGATGATAGAGCAGTCGCAGCATACGAATGTGAATCGATCGAACAGCCAGACGGCTGCAGGTGGTCCTGCACCACTTAATCGCTCCGAACCCACCGCGCCTCACCAAGGCGGGGTTGCATAATAAGTCCATGTATTTGTGTCTTAATCATTCCGCTCCTACTGCAGCACTCCTTTTTAATTTTTTTTTTATTTCTAGCTCATGCAAATTGTTGGAGTGTCAACTGGCTGATTTGCCAATTCAGTAATTACTAGATTTACTTACTTAAATGTGTTTATCCGAGTATGGCTCGGCCATCTGAAATGTTGGTTTTTGAACTGGCCAAGCACTAGGAGATTTAAGATCTCATAATTTCATACAGGTTCACTCTGACTGTTTGTACCATTCAGTTCTCAATATTTAACATGAGTTTTGTCTGGTTATTTCTCTTGCGTGCCTTGTCAACTTCCGCTATCCGGCGGTACAGTAATTTTCTAATATTGTGCTTATTTGCAGAATATCCTTCTATTTCGGATTGAAAATCTTAAAGTTTCTTTCGAGAAAGAATCTTTAGTTATTTTATGTTACTCCTACAGTTTTCATTATTGTATTTAGTCTGCTTGCTATTAATCAGTCTGGTAAAGTTTTATGATTGTAAATTATTCTGTTTCTTAGTAGTCAGTACCATTGAAGGTGTTTTTCCAATAGATGTATAATAAATCGAATCTCTATCTTAGCATCATATAATCTATCTGAAACCTTCCAGTGTCTCCAGGCCTCTTCCATGTATACAACCTTGTTTCATGGTTCTTAAACCAAGTGTTATCTATGATTAAGTTATACTCTGTGCACAAATCTACCAGGCAGCTTTCTCTGTCATTCCTTACCCCCATTACATATTTACCTACAACTTTTCCTTCTCTTCCTTTCCCTACTATCGAATCCAGTCCCCCATCACTATTCGGTTTTCGTCTCCTTTCACTATCTCAATAATTTCTTTTATTTGATAATACATTTCTTCAATCTCTTCGCCATCTGCGGAGCTAGTTGGCATATGTACTTGTACTTCTGTAGTAGGAGTGGGCCTCGTGTCTATCTTGACTACAATAATGCGTTCACTATGCTGTTCGTAGTAGTTTATCTGTGTTCCTACTTTTTTATTCGTTATCAAACCTACTCTTGCATTACCCCTATTTGATTTTGTATTTATAACCCTGCATTCGCCTGACCAGAGTCTTGTTCCTCCTGCCACCAGACTTAAATAATTCCCACTGTATCTAACTTTAACCTATCCATTTCCCTTTTTAAATTTTCTAACTTCCCTACCTGATTAAGGGATCTGACATTTCACACTCCAATCCGTAGAACGCCAGTTTTGTTTCTCCTGATAATGACGTCCTGCTGAGTAGTCCCCGCCCGGAGATCTGAATAGGGAACTATTGTACTTCCGCAATATTTTATCCAAGAGGACGCCATCACTTAACCATACAGTAAAACTCCATGCCCTCGGGAAAAATTGCGGCTGTAGCTTCCGCTTGCTTTCAGCAGTTCGCTGTAACAGCACAGCAAGGCCGTTTTTGTTTATGTTATAAGGCCAGATCCGATTACAAAACTTTTTTTTTGTCCATGATCATTCTAGATCTATGGATGAATACCACATGATTTACTGTCTTCTTATCTGGTCAATATATTTGAAACCGTCTATACTTAAGTATCCATCATCATTGTTGCATTTAGCAGTGTCACCGGCAGTGTGCCACACGCAGAAGCAAAATATTTTGAACAGGCTGATACGCATTAGGATTGTTGTAGTCTGATTAGAGCCTTTCGTTTTCATGCAGTTCATTTGGCCACACCTGCAATTCTCCCCCAACCAAGCCCGCCCAGATATCTTTTAACTCTCTGTTCACATTTTCGACTGTTTCAGATATTTTATTTCTCCACTGAGAAATATCAGGTCCTACTTCGTCCTTCTTTAGCCCACTGCCAACAGGAACTTCGTCACCTGACAGATAACCACTGTCTGGATTTGCTTATTCACAGATTGTGCGATTTGATCTTTCTTAGACTTTGCCTAAGCATGTAAGTCTGCTGAGACATGCTACTTGTTCTCCTTCTTGCTCTAATGACAAATAAGTCACTCGCTCTGAAAGTTCGTCTACTGTCTCACAGAGGGATTTCTGGCTAGCACGTATCTTGTTAATTTCAGTTGATAGATTCTCTATAGCTCCAGGAATTAACCCTTGAGCTTTTCACAATTCAGCTAACTCAGTAACGTGAGTGTTCACTCCAGCCAGATATATCCTAGTGGGTATATCGTCCTTCTTAGTAGCCATTTTCTTATGCTTTGTGGCTCATGAATGGTCATCTCTGTGTGTTTGCAATTAGATCTGTAACATCTGTCTGTTTTTCAACTAGAATTATCAATTTCTGCAGATTTTAGATTAATGGATCCCGGCTTGGTGGATTAGATATTCCATATACAACTGCCTCGTGAACCAATCGAATATTAATTAAATTTGCCAGCACCTTCTTGAAGTGTGCATGGACTTTTACCATAACACACAAAGAAATTCAGTCAAGAACCTGTACCTCCTATCAGATTATAATGCAGAATATCCCTAACACACACACATATTATTAGAAATCCTTCATTGGCTAAGTATATATATATATATATATATATATATATATATATATATATATATATATTTATTCCAAATTTTAAAGGAACAAGGGCTAGATAATAAAACTATAACACTGATTAAGAAAATGATGACCGATACTAGCTCTAAAGTTAAATTCATGGGAGAAATTTCCAGACCATTCGATATAAAAAATGGTTCAAATGGCTCTGAGCACTATGGGACTTAACATGTGAGGTCATCAGTCCCCTAGAACTTAGAACTACTTAAACCTAACTAACCTAAGGACATTACACACATCCATGCCCGAGGCAGGATTCGAACCTGCAACCGTAGCAGCCTCGCGGTTCCGGACTGAATCGCCTAGAACCGCACGGCCACGGCGGCCGGCCATTCGATATAAAGACTGGTGTTAGACAGGGATATGGACTCTCCCAATTACTTTTTAACTAGGTTTTGGGAAAGGTAATTACAGAATGGAGAAAGCAAAAGTCGAGCCAAAATACAGATCAATCAGTTAAGTTAGGTAGAATTAATATTAGAGTGAATTGCCTCGCCTTTGCATATGATCTGGCAGTTGTAGCTAGCGATATTACCACAGCTCAAAAACAAGTAGAAATTCTTAAAGAAGTTGCGGTAAAAGTAGGACTACAAACATCATTCGAACAATAGGAATATATATGGAATGGAACAAGCAAGCACCAAAGTTTTTGCACACGAAACTGAACCAATTAATGTACCACTGCGATTAAGGAGGATCTTAAAGTAGCCTGTATAACTCAGGCAGACGTTACAGACAAAAAAAAACATCCAGACAAAAGATATTTGATTGGAAAATTTGTCAGTGGGAAACTAGAAAACGGACTGGAACACGGTGGTCTGATGAAGGAAAGAGATTTCATTCTAACAGCACGAAACAAACTGGGACTCAATTGAAGGCCAACCATCGAATGCTATATTGATTGATTGTACCTCTCGTGGTCCTATTGGGCTCATACATGAATTTGTATATATATATATATATATATATATATATAATCTCACCACATAGACAAAACACAGAAGAATGCTAATCACTGTTAAGAATAGAACAGAAATACCGGATTTTCTATGATCTTTGTTGTGAGGAATACTACTAAGAAAATAGAGAAAAATCCTAGTACTGCTAGAAAGAACGACCAAAGGTATGTATCAGGTAATTATTTATTCGACAAGAGCACCTAGAAACTTACAGCTTGGTAGAGGTACAAGCTAGCCAAGACAGTAAGAGTGACATGTTCTGACTTTATTTGCTGCTGCACCTGACCTCCACCCAAAGAATTTTCGTAACATATAACAAAAAATACAATAAATGATCAATAAAATACAATAACATAATACAAAGTCCTGTCTCCTTGGAAGACAGTTTTATATATATTTTATAGGCTCTTCTCTAATTTAATTTATGCATTTAAAAAGACTCAAATTCAATTATTATGATTAATTGCGATGTTAATATTTTATTACGAATTTTGTATTAGAATCTTTTGAGCTTACGTAAGCTGCCTCTAGTAGTAAATTTCTTAAATAAAATCTCTGAATTTCTTTGTATATACACCGGAGCTCTACATAATAAGGGGAGGGGATAAGGGAAGTCACAGTTGTACAATGCGTAGCACTGCCATTGGCTAGTGGCAAGCAACTGTCGTATTGTATTTCAAGAAGTCAAATAGGGTGTGATATTTAACTGTCGAAAAGCCTTCCTTCGAATCAAGTACTTAATTTAGGATATTTAGAGAGCGAAACACGTCAAAAAAGCTAATCACATGTGAATATCATGGTTGCTAAACATAACTTGAAAATTAAAGAAAAAAATTGAAAAATATCTGTTAAATGCTTTTCGAAACGATTTTTCTAAAAGTAATAAATAAAACAGATTAGAGAAATTGTGCTCGAAATCAGGTACAATAAATGAGTTGTGGCATATGTTTCTCCAAGCTATTTTATTTCTTACTTTTAAACAAATAATTTCATAAAACATGTGACTGATTTTATTAAATTTTTTTACATATGTCCATCGTAACCATCAATTTTGTTGAAATAGATGTTTTTTGAATGTTGTAAATTCTGTTTGTATGGATTTCAAGTCTGTAGTAGTGCTAGCAAACTGAGGTGTAGCCTTTAGACACAACCATATGCTCTGGTCCAATAACTTCTCCCCCTTAATTTCATTCTCAGTCATATATTTCAGAACATCGTTTATATCGGAATTAACTTGCGGTTGCCATCGACTCAGGTTATCTGTAATGATGAATAATGCTTGAAATAAACCATCCAGGTTCACAACTCTCAAATTTTGCAGATAAATACACAGCACACAGCCTGCTGTTCTTGATATTATTCTTCAAAATAGTATCCTCACGCTAATCGAGGCTGAATGCTGTGTGAAGATATCGATGGGTGGAGAAAAATTGACTCTATAGTCATCAAACCCACAATATATGCCAGCTTACTAAACAACTGCTCCCTTCTCCACCTCAGTGAACACCAGCTTCGTATTTCGTTGAAGATTCTATAGTTTTATTCCAGCTTCACATGCCCTATCACATCAAGTTTTACAAAACAACAAACAACAGAAATGGGGCCATTCTGAAACGAATCAGATGGACTATCTGCTTCCCAACGGATGGTTCTCACCCACTGAAAACCCCTCCCTCTAGTAGCAGTGGGAGAGGAATTTTTTGCCCTTGTAAGTTAGGACAAGTGGGCTAGATCCGCCATGTTGGCTTCAAGGAGGATGAGAAAGTGGTGAGGCGGGTGGGAGGAAGGGGGGGGGAGGGAAAGGAGGAGTGACCTCCACCTTGACCCTTATTGCACTGACATAGATGGAACTAACTCTACTGTATGTCCTCGAAACAGCCACTGGAGATGCTTTAAATGTTGAATTTGTTTGCTTAGATATGCCACTACTGACGATAAAAGTTACAGATGAACGAAGCAAGTACTCATTAAGTATAATCTGATGCTAAAATGTAGGAGGAGTCCTATTTCTTAATCTAAAGCAAAATACATTTTTCAAGCTAGATACCAGGAGTAATACCTTGCTTACTAGGATTTATGTCGCCACTCAACGTCATCGAGACACATACTGCTAATATAGCAACGTATTTCTCTTAACAGGGTGTTAAATACTTAATTTTTGAGAAGACTGTCTACAGTTCTGGGTACTGTTGGGTTATTTTGGGAATAAATATACTGAAAGTGACAGACATGGGATTTCAGGAACAGTGTTGCAAAAGATTGTCAGTTTCGTGCTGGATGAATACAGCAAAGATATTGCTGAAGCACTTCATTTTTTTGTTACCATTTGCTGGAACAACATCGTGAGAGTGATTTTAAATTTCGTAGCTTATATGAAGGTTCAAAATGGCTCTGAGCACTATGGGACTTAACATCTATGGTCATCAGTCCCCTAGAACTTAGAACTACTTAAACCTAACTAACCTAAGGACAGCACACAACACCCAGCCATCACGAGGCAGAGAAAATCCCTGACCCCGCCGGGAATCGAACCCGGGAACCCGGGCGTGGGAAGCGAGAATTATGTGAAGGAAGCAATTAATTTAGTTACGTGCGCGTTTAGTAACGAATGGTTGCAGTCTTGTACTGATAAGTTTTCTGCTTAGGACAATTTTACAAATAATGACGTTATGTTTATAACCAAAAATAAATAAATAATTCTTAATCACGCACGACCTACGTAAATATTTTGCCTGACTGCAATATTGCGGACACTGCAGCAGTTACGGATCTCCAGACACACCAAAGTTCTACGATCAGACACCAGAGCTCCGTACCCACGTTATATAAGTAACACTACTTTCAAAAATCGTCTTCAAAGACTTGGGAGTCCTTGGTTCTCCGAGAGCAGAAGTTATGAATACAGGACATTTACACCTCTCCATAATTATTTCCATAGTTCAGGGAAATAAAAAGAATCTAGTCTCACCACATGGAATGCCATTCGGTGAAATGAGCTCTCCTGGGTTGGCTTTTTCTTTTGACGGTGTTGCTAACATGAGGCTTCTAATCACATTGCATTTGTGATTTCCTGTCTCAGAGGTCAAAGTTCGTAGTAAATGAAGTCATCTAGTGAAACCGAAGTTATATATGTTGTTCACCAAGAATGTGTTACAGGCCCTCTGCCGTTCTTACCTGTATAAATGCTTTACGAGCAGCCCTCTCAGATTGTTTGCAGATGAACCTGTCTTTTACCGTCTAATAATGTCATTAGAAGATCAAAGTAAATTACAAATGATTAAGAAAACATATGTGCACGTGCAAAAAGTGTCAAATTAAAAATAACAAGTGTCAGGTCACCCACATGAGTTTTAAAAAAACTGTGTGCGGAGTTCAGATTTGCGCGGTCGATTTTTCGTGAATACATCTGGATAAATTCATAACAAATTCCTCGTATTAATGTGTAATTTAAGTATCAGTCTCTTTAATATAGTGGTTACATACAGTAGTACAGAACAAATATATCACAAAGTCAGCCTGTCGCTGGCCGCTGTATGCTCGTTGTGTCAGCTACGTAATCACTTTGCGCCGCTTTTTCATTTCCTTCTCGATGCTACCACGGTAATTGCGTTCGCTCGGCGCAAGGCATTTTAGACGTTTTGGACACGTTTCGGCTTAAGCTTGCCTCTGAGCGGTGTTTTCTGTACTTCAGAGTGTATTTACGAGTCATATGACATTTGGTACCGATTTCCTCTAATATTCTGGCGAATATTTTTGTAGTCTCACTTAGTCCTAGCAGTACTTCGAAAGCTATCCGCAGTGATATCCCAATCAACGCCCTAGCTAAATGCGTTTCCACGATGCACCAGTTTATAAATTTGCACAAAGCTGATTCGTAACAATCCTCCGCATGCATTTACATTGGTACGAAGACCTCACAGGCAAATCGAATTCCGTGCAACAAACACTTACAGACATTATCTATCCATTTTAGGCTCAACTACTATTTAGGAGTTGTTATTCTCGGCCCGCCGGAGTGGCCGAGCGGTTCTAGGCGCTTCAGTCTAGAACCGCGCGACCGCTACGGTCGCAGGTTCGAATCCTGCCTCGGGCATGGATGTGTGTGATGTCCTTAGGTTAGTTAGGTTTAAGTAGTTCTGAGTTCTAGTGGACTGATGACATCAGATGTTAAGTCCCATAGTGCTCAGAGCCATTTGAACCTTTTTTTTTTTTTTTTTTTTTTGTTAGTCTCGAAGTTATCATAGCTTCACATCTAAAGGTATTCTGCCACACCAGAAAGTTCGACAGACGAGAAAATAGACGTTTTGACATCCAAAAAAGTTAACTTTCCATTTCACGATAAATCAATAAATTTGAAGACTGTCGATTCAATTAAATATCTACTAGAGATTACAATTACAGATAACTTAAATTGGAGCGATCACATAGATAATGACGTTTGGGTGACAAACGAAAGACTGTATTTTATTTGCACTTAGAAGATGCAACAAAACTCCTAAACAAAATGCCTTCACTTCGCTTGTTCATCCTCTTCTGGAGCATTTCTATGCAGTATGAGATCCTCGCCAGATAGGATCGACAGAGGACATTGAAGTTCTGAGAACAGATCATTTTATATTATCACGAAATAAGGGGGATATCTTCACAGATGTGATAGAGTTGACGTGGTATTCATTGACACAACAGCGTTTCTCGTTGAGGCGAGACCTTTTCGAGAAATTGATATTTATTAGCCGCAATCGTAAGCCAGAAAATAATGACTGCTCGTACGCAAAAATGCCAATGTCTGAAATACTCGTAGATCTAGGTGTTTTCTGCAAGTGAACCTTTGGACAGCTTTATTCAGACCGTGTTTATGGAGCCAGAATTCGAGGACGTTACAAGGATGATAGGTCACGTATGTCGGTTCAGCGGGCCAGGGCGCAGCGCTCGCACCCAGTCGATAAGCGAACGAGGCCATGCCGACGAAATAACCGATAGAGTAGTAGCGTGCCCGGCGCTCTGTGCCCCGAATTATAAAGCGGCGAGCCGAGTAACACGTCGAGGGCAAACAGCGGCCAAGTGCTACAAAATACACCACGGCGCCGCCATAATGCATTCGCAGCCAGGGCTAATTACTGCCACGCACGCCATTTCGCAGCCGGGACTGAGATTGCTCTAGTTTCCCGTTCCGCCACCAACAGCGCCACCAACACCCAATGTTTTCCGTCAATTAAGCCTCTCTCGATATAACGTGTCTTGACTGCTTCCTGAACCACCATCGGTGTCCCACTGTGTTTTTCTTTTTTTTTTTTTTTTTCCTCTCTAGCCCGCGTCATAAAATGAGGTTCTCTGTCTATAAAATCTATCTTACGTCTGAACTATCAGTTCCTTCTTTACCGCATTGAAAAGCTAATCTGGAAAGTTCCTTGCTGTTTATTTTTTTTTATTTAGTCGCTGCAAGAGGTGTAATACTGAATTTGGCGTCGCTGTCTCCATCTCCAGTTCTGTATTCCATAGGCGTGAGTTTCACTTCTTCTCAGCAATATAATTTCTGTAAAACTTATTCATTATAATATTTCTTATGATCACCATGAATAAAAAAGGTGTTACAGTTTTCTATTAGCATGGATCTATTGGAAATGGTATGCCACTGCCTTTCAATGTCACACGAACATTTCATTTCATCTGTGAGTAAATCCATTTACTCAATAATCTGTAGGAACAAGGGGCTATAGTATACTACATCTTGGCATTTTTCGAGTACAGAGGAGGAGAAGGAAGCGATAGCTGTCACAGAATTGACATATGAGCCTTTGGGTATTGAACCCCGCTCGTTTAATGCAGTAGCCTGACACACGCCCATTCATTTTCTGCTTATAGTGCTCACAAATACACAGAGTTTTCGGAAAGATAACTTAGCTTGAAGTATACTGCAGAAGAGATATTCATTTTCTGCGAGTATCTTGACCTGTCATTCAGTGTGTGCACAGCTACAGAATTGGAGAAACGTCGACTGCTATCACGGTAGTGGTATACGATTCGTATGTCACAAGAAGCGCGCCTGGAGAAAACACTGTCAATGACAACAGCGACGAAAATGAATTAAGTGAAGCTGCTATGTCAAAACTTCTTATAGTTATGGTGAATTACAGGAAAAGGCTTAAGTCACAACAGCAATATTTCCGACCTACCGAAGTGTATGATGTAGCCCAAAGTGTCTATTTTCAGACAATGAGGACCTGAACTTGAACAAAAAATTACCGGTTCTGGATATTACCGAACAACTGAGACCTATTTGCGAGCATGAGTCCCCAGAAAAATATTCCTTGCCTCTCTCTCTGTTTTTCTTCCTCCTGTTTTTTACCTGATTTATTTAACCTTATTTAACGCGGTGTCTTGCAACACACCGGTACATAAATTGAGCTCAACTCATGTATATTTGTGTTTCAAAATACAATCAACAATACTGCGCATCAAAGCCCTGCAAGCTTCCTGCTAGGTTTTAAAGGATTGCAGATCATTTCCAATTGTTGTTTCCCTTACGTGGTTTGTGTTTCTCTATCAGCATCGATAAAATTTTAAATGTAAATACAAAACGTGATATTTCAAATGATTCATGCATTTCTGAAGACATGGATCGACGAAAATGCAACATATTACAAAAGCTAAGTGCGTTTCGGTTTTACATGAGTAACATTTGAGTTCCTAGAAGTTCGTAGACAGGCGACTTTGTTTTGAAGCTGGTGAATCTTCGTGACATCTTCGAAAAATTCATTTCATTGAATGTATCCTATCAAGGTAACGATACCAACATTGTGTAACTGTCTGACAAAATTTCAGTCTTGTGAAAGAGGAAACTATCGAGGAAGAAAAACTTGGATTATGATGATTTTTTTCTTGCTTTTTACGCTATTTTAGAAGATAGTAGTGACTTTCAGTTGAACGAATAATTAAAGTCCGTGGTTGTGGGTAATTTAACCGAACTCGTGATTACTTTCTGAAGTACTTTGTAGAAGAAGTTGATCAACACAACTGAATTAAGATCTGTTCAGTACAGAACGTCTATCAGCACTTACAATTGATCCACAAGAGCACTTTACTGGTATTTCTTCAAACACCACACTACCAGAGTACACACTGAAAATGAAGCTCGTTTCGTCACCACTGCTTGAGTTTTTGGAGACTGGTGAAGCAGGAGTATCCGCAAATAGACAACATGGCCCTACGAGTGGCGAATCTGTTGCAAGATCCTGTTAATGCGAGGTGAGTTGTTCAGAATTGGCAGTCGTCAACACGAAATACAGATAGCAAATTAATATGGAAAAAGATATGTATGTCGCAGTTTCCAATTTTGTGCTGTGATTTGAGGAACTCTTCACAAAGAAGCAAGCTCATCCATCACATTAATTTCGTAGCAAAAGTAAAAGTAGATTAAAATTTGTTATGCCAACATCTAAAGAAGAAATAACTATTATTCAATTTTTTCAGAAAAAGTAGTTTATTTATCCCACTCTTTGAGTTGGATGTCGTATGCAAAAGGAGTCTCGGATATTTATGTTCAGGTCAAGGGAGCTGTGGTTCGATAAAGTTCGAAAACCACTGTTCTACAGAATAAAGTACTGCATCCCTACCAGCTGCATCAACACCAACACTCACCTTTCCTGCTGAACAGCATGCAAAGAAATATGAAATATAATGTACACTACTCTTGTTGATATTAACTGCAGCGAGAACTCCGTACATATTCTTCCAATTGTTGAATGCAAATAGTGCATTCCACATCAATTTCTCATATTCCATCTGCTGAATCCAAGTCGACGTGATTCGTCTAAATAGGAACATAAGTGGCTACGAAAACTCATACGAAACAGTATTTGAACGAAAATCCACAGAAAATAATTCACCTACATTATTATGTATAATATAATGCTCAGAAAAGACATGGCACACAGAGTTCCAGTGTGTAAGAAAATCAAATAAAGTGTAATACCAAAAAGTCGCAAAGCCATGAGAAAGTTTGATTGACAGGGAGTGTGGCAAAACTGACTGTGCTACTATTTGGATGAACATGTAGTGAACAGATTCTGAACCAAATCTCGAAACACACTCTCCTCACAAAGACGCAAAGACCAAATCCACACGTGAGGCACACTTCCAACCCATGGAAATTAAAGTAACCATAACGTGACTCAAAAAAATAGTTACACATGAACCACACGTTCGCTGTAAATGATTAGCAAAATAGCTTGCACACGACCAAACCACGCATCACCACCTCACCGTGTAGCAGAACAACTGCCAGTTGCATAAGATTCCAAAACGCAACCGACCTGCAGCGCAACAGGACACAGGAATGTCTTCTTCAAAATTTGACGCCAGCGTTCTCAGCGAGGCGGCCTGTGAACTGCCGGATCTCAAAGAATACTTTCTGGATACCTCTCAGACTGACCCAAAGATAACTGAATTTTTCGGAATCGATACTAAGTACAAAGTATGACTGCGGTAACTAGTACACGAAATAACTAAATTGTAAAAATATCTTCTCTGAATGAAGGATCGAGAAAAAGGAAAGTAACTATCGACTTTTTGTGTTCCATTTCGGAGGTGACCAGTGAACAAAATTCTCACAGCATAGATACATGAAGTGAGCATTAAGACGAGCATAACAGAATTTTTGTTGTCAGCATACATTGCCCCCCAAATACAGGTGGTTCTGGGACGGCATGAGATTCGCCCTTCAACGCTCAGCAGATTTTGGACGTCATTACATCTCTACTAAAGACAGAACCCGTTTAAAAGTACCGTAGATTTTATATATGCTTTTCATAGACACCTTGACATTTCTCATTCGATATTCGGAATCAACTTGACTTAAAACTTTGAGGAGAAAGATGCAAGGGTATTTAATTTGCTTGTGAAAAGTATCTCAACAGGGGTCACTTTTTTGCTACAGGAAAAGAAGAAATAGCACTCTATATTTTTACTACGCTTGATTTGTAGTACCAAGTATGTGTATTGATAAATTTTGCATCCAGCCGTACGAAGTTTGTATCAGTAGCAGGTCACAAAACCATTCTATAAATAAACAAATGTGTGGACCCAAGTGTACATCTGTACATAGTTTTCTGGCGTTAATTTATGTGATTTTTTGTGCTGAGTAGCTTTACTTTTTATTTGTGTGGTAGCAAGTAAGATTTTTTGGTTTTTCATGTTAGCTTAAGAAAGTTTCATGATAATAGTTTGGGACCACATGTGTCATTCAGTTGGACTGAGCATTTCATGGATAACCCGTGCTATGTAGTTGAGATACAAGTGAACGAAGTAGTTCCATTACTTGCAGTTGTTGTGTACATTTAATGCTGATCTACTGCTGTTAAGGTCTATTTGTCAATGATACGCTGTCCTGTCCTGATCGGATGTGATTATGTCCAGCATTTCTTCTTCGAATTTTTCAAGAATAAAATCAGAACACTGTTTGCCTGTGAAGGACCAATAACATACACTACGAAAGCCACGATTGTCTCTACCAACTTGCAAACAAGTAACAAAAATGTTATTGTGGGTCTTCCTATTCACAAAGAATGTTCTACATGCCAAGAGGTATGTCCATCAGTTATAATTTAGTATTCAGTTCAGTTTGATCTGCTATTTGGCAAGATGAATGTGTAACTCATTATGCTTGCGTTAGTGGAACATTTCTATCGACAAACGTATGTCGGGGGCTATGATGTTTAATTTACAAGTACTCATTACGTAATGCCAGTTTAAAGTGAATGTAGCTTACCTTATGTGAACGAATTGGTGTGAAGTATGAGGATTGAAGACTCTGTGGAATTACGCACTTGGACATGAACCTGCGAATGCTGTCAAATGCGATGTACTGAATCGCTTACCACGTAACTTGTGCGCGCGTTTTCAGCATGCTGCACAGTTGGATAAACTCAGATTACGTGACCAAAAGTGCAGTGTGTTGGCTGTTTCTACGTATTGGTCGTGGTGTGTTCACCAGGATGTTTTTGCACTTAGGCAGAGAATGACTGCAAGAGGCGAGCTGTTGACTCACACCTCTGTGGTGTACATTAGAGTAACATGGATACTCCTTGCATTGTCTACGTTCCTGGCGGCAGTCAGACACCCGTACAGTGTAAATTGTTTTGAAGTATTTTGCAGACTCATTGTTAATAAACAGGATACTAGTCGAAACGTATCCAATCTACAGTAACTTTAGCAACCTAATTGCACATTTGGGCTAGTCATGTTTCATGCAGTTGTTAATATTACATGTGCTGCATCTTTTGTGCCTTTGTTCTCTATGCTACAACGGTAGACAAGTCTGAGTTTTCCATAGAGATCGTTGAAACATCTGCAATGCTAATGTTTGCTTCGTTATCTGTTCATCACACTGAGCTGCATCCCATAAAGCATAACCATTGTCCTATCGACAACGTCTCTTGGTACCCCATGCTACTGTTGTCGAGATATCCTGCATGTCTGCTTTCCAACATGTACTACAATTCATGTATCCAGATAGTCAAAATATCCACGGGTGTGCTGCCGGTCTATAGTGTCCAACGGGCACAATATTTCGGCGATCATACATGTCGCCATCATCAGGTGCACTGACGGACTGAGCTCCTGTGAACGTGCCGGCACGGAGATCCGTACGCTATGGCTGCTCAGAGGGAACTGGGTTCGGTCGCGGCGGCGGCCGATTTAAATACCCTCCGCCCGCGGCGCGCTCCCTCCGCCGTCCGCGCCCCGCGCCACGGTCGCGCGGTGGAACAGATTGCGACGGCGTCTGAGATGACGTCGGAGTGATGGCTCTGTCCGCCGTGGTCGTCACAACTATACGTTTGCTCGATTTACTCTTGATTAACCCGATCGCTGGTTCCCAAGCCTTGCTAAGATTATAGCCACAGTCACGGTTTATGAGGTCGTCATTGGTGCGAATTTCGATGGCCTCTCTAACAACGCTGTCCCAGTATCTCGACGTCTGTACCAGAATCCTCGTGCGGTCATACTCCATGGCGTGATTTTCCGACAAACAATGTTCAGCGACCGCCGACTTGCTCGGATACATCAGGCGAGTGTGCCTCTGGTTTTCACGGCATCGATCCTCGACGGTACGCATCGTCTGACCAATATACGACTTGCCACATTGACATGGAATCTGGTACACGCCGGCCTTCCTCAAACCGATGTCATCTTTGGCGCTCCCCACCAGTGCACGAGTTTTATTTGGAGGACAAAACACAGTTCCGACCCGGTGTTCCTTCAGAATGCGAGCGATTTTCCCCGAGAGTGCGCCTGTGTATGGAATAAATGCAGTGCCTACCTCCTCCCTCGTGACTTCATCCATCTCAAGAGGTTGTGCTGCAGTGGTTGGGCGGAGAGCACGTTGAATCTGCCACTCTGAGTACCCATTTTTTCGAAATACAGTTCTCAGATGTTCCAATTCCTGGGGTAGACTCTCTGCGTCAGAGATAGTGCGCGCCCTATGTACTAGAGTTTTAAGTACCCCATTCCTCTGTGAAGGGTGGTGGCAGCTGTCTGCGTGCAAATACAGATCAGTGTGCATAGTCTTCCGATACACCCCATGACCTAGGGTGCCGTCAGCCCTTCTCTTGACCAAGACGTCAAGGAAAGGTAATTTACCCTCCGTTTCAGTCTCCATAGTGAATTTGATATTGGGGTGTATGGAGTTTAGATGTGTAAGGAAGTCAAGGAGTTTATCCATACCATGTGGCCAGATGACGAACGTGTCGTCCACGTAACGGAAAAAGCAAGTAGGTTTCCATACGGATGACGACAGGGCTTCCTCCTCGAAGTTCTCCATGTACAAATTCGCTACCACCGGTGAGAGTGGGCTACCCATGGCGACTCCCTCCGTTTGTTCGTAGTATTCTCCATTAAAAAGAAAATACATCGAAGTCAAGACATGCCTAAAAAGTTCAGTGGTCTTCTCGTCAAACTTCTGACTAATCAGTTCTAGTGACTCTCGCAGGGGTACCCTCGTAAACAAGGAAACGACGTCAAAACTCACCATGATAGCTTCAGGTTGGATGAGTCAGATATCATGGTGAGTTTTGACGTCGTTTCCTTGTTTACGAGGGTACCCCTGCGAGAGTCACTAGAATCGATTAGTCAGAAGTTTGACCAGAAGACCACTGAACTTTTTAGGCATGTTTTGACTTCCACGTATTTTCTTTTTAATGGAGAATACTACGAACAAACGGAGGGAGTCGCCATGGGTAGCCCACTCTCACCGGTGGTAGCGAATTTGTACATGGAGTACTTCGAGGAGGAGCCCTGTCGTCATCCGTATGGAAACCTACTCGCTTTTTCCGTTACGTGGACGACACGTTCGTCATCTGGCCACATGGTATGGATAAACTCCTTGACTTCCTTACACATCTAAACTCCATACACCCCAATATCAAATTCACTATGGAGACTGAAACGGAGGGTAAATTACCTTTCCTTGACGTCTTGGTCAAGAGAAGGGCTGACGGCACCCTAGGTCATGGGGTGTATCGGAAGACTATGCACACTGATCTGTATTTGCACGCAGACAGCTGCCACCACCCTTCACAGAGGAATGGGGTACTTAAAACTCTAGTACATAGGGCGCGCACTATCTCTGACGCAGAGAGTCTACCCCAGGAATTGGAACATCTGAGAACTGTATTTCGAAAAAATGGGTACTCAGAGTGGCAGATTCAACGTGCTCTCCGCCCAACCACTGCAGCACAACCTCTTGAGATGGATGAAGTCACGAGGGAGGAGGTAGGCACTGCATTTATTCCATACACAGGCGCACTCTCGGGGAAAATCGCTCGCATTCTGAAGAAACACCGGGTCGGAACTGTGTTTTGTCCTCCAAATAAAACTCGTGCACTGGTGGGGAGCACCAAAGATGACCTCGATTTGAGGAAGGCCGGCGTGTACCAGATTCCGTGTCAATGTGGCAAGTCGTATATTGGTCAGACGATGCGTACCGTCGAGGATCGATGCCGTGAACACCAGAGGCACACTCGCCTGATGTATCCGAGCAAGTCGGCGGTCGCTGAACATTGTTTGTCGGAAAATCACGCCATGGAATATGACCAAACGAGGATTCTGGTGCAGACGTCGAGATACTGGGACAGCGTTGTTAGAGAGGCCATCGAAATTCGCACCAATGACGACCTCATAAACCGTGACTGTGGCTATAATCTTAGCAAGGCTTGGGAACCAGCGATCGGGTTAATCAAAAGTAAATCGAGCAAACGTATAGTTGTGACGACCACGGCGGACAGAGCCATCACTCCGACGTCATCTCAGACGCCGTCGCAATCTGTTCCACCGCGCGACCGTGGCGCGGGGCGCGGACGGCGGAGGGAGCGCGCCGCGGGCGGAGGGTATTTAAATCGGCCGCCGCCGCGCCCGAACCCAGTTCCCTCTGAGCATCCATAGCGTACGGATCTCCGTGCCGGCACGTTCACAGGAGCTCAGTCCGTCAGTTCACCTGATGATGGCGACATGTATGATCGCCGAAATATTGTGCCCGTTGGACACTATAGACCGGCAGCACACCCGTGGATATTTCGACTATCAAGTACGCCGGGAGAAACTCAAGAATCACATGTATCCAGATGATACTAAGATGTCGGATACCGCTATGCTGCGGGTTTTTAGGTTGGGTTTTCCCACATCTACAGAACTAATGCAAGGATGAAGAAGAACTTGTCCCTCTAAAAAAAGATACGCGAACACCAATCATTATGACATCGTCAAAACCAATTTTTAACATTCTCAGAATGTAGTAAAAGTACAAAGACTGGTGTTCATACAAAGCAAAACTTGTAATCATAATACTGAAAACAACTATAAGTGAATGTCCTTTCAATCCAACATTTATGCTGGAGCAAGTACATATACATTCATTTAACACAGAGTAATGAGTCCGCCTCTGACCTGACACCTCATTTTTATAAGCTAATTCTGTTAATCAGTATTAGAGTCATGTTTCGACCAATCAATTTGATTTTGATACTGATTACTGAAATCAGTGATTGTAATGGTGGAGCCATATTTTTCTATTTATTAACCTTTTCTAGTGTGACTGCGAATCTGTGCATTTCTAATGTTAGATTTTACTTGTGAGTTGAGGTCCACAAAGCCAACACTTAGCCAATGCAGGAACAACAGGACGCGGTTACTGCTATGGAACTCCCTAGGGACACAGGCAGACTAGCGAGACACCAGTGACGAGGGGAGAGTAACAGTTCTGTCCATCTGGTTTTATTAAGCTGTCAATCTTTATTTTCCTGTGCGGTATCCTCCGAGCTGCCTTCACGAACTTTTTCCATGACCTGTAGGAATTCAGCGTATAGTGCACGGCTCCATCTAAAACGCATAAAACGATGAGTCGTCAAGACACGCCTGTAGCCAATAAATGGCCACTTGTATAACTACGCCCAGATACGTCAAAGCTCTCTATATTTGGCATTGTGAACAGTCTGGCAACTTATCGGAATTCATGTTGGGGGAGCAAACCATTTGAAGAGATGTTTATACTCCTGTCGAACACAAAGAAATCCGGGCTATTCAGCTGTCTTTCCTGTGCTTGTTCGCCACCGGGTGAAAACACGTGACGTCCACCAGATGCCAAGCCCTGGTGGGGTGGGGATTGTCCCAGTAACGTGCATAAAAGAATCTTATTGGGCACTCATAAAAATCCTATTGAGAGTGGGCGGTTTGGAGCTGTCTTTCTGAAATTTGAATGCGGGAAAGCTGCGCATTTGTGGTTTAATACAGATAACTAGTGTGGTATGTATGTGACCCAAAATGTTCTCTAAACAGCGTAGGCAGAAAACCAGCTGATTGGAGAACACATTTCACATAGCTCAGTGATGGAACTACTACACCATTGGACTGTGCTGTGCAGAACTTCTTCATCGGTGAATGATATTATTGGCGCGGACACAGCGCAGAGCACGGGCAGGAGACGTGGTTTTTTACCCCCAACTTCTTTCTCAGGCTTAGAGTAGAATAGACTCCTTCATCTCCTACAACCAGTAGTAAACTTCGATTCCAGACTTACAGCAGACATTTCTCTTTCGGAAGTGAAACGACGCAGCGCAGCAAGCAGAGCTCTAACTTTGAAAGGCGGCTTGAGACCCGGCTGAGTTCCCGTGACAGCCACCTGCACCATCCACAGTCGACATTTGGACACAACAGTCATGATAGGAATTTTGAGAGACGTCGGCTGCTTAGGAAGGAGCGAAGTTAGACGTTTCCTGATACTTAGCGAATTCATGAAAACTCATCCAAGGCCGAGCGAGCATGGACACTGTGCGTTATTTTCAATTAATTTTGGTACAATCTTACAAACACTGCATGTCTGTCACGGATATGTTTCATACAACTAATATTCTCGGAGTCTCTCTTTTGATCATGATTCCATGTTTCATAACTTTGCCAAGTCAGTATATGTCAATAATCTGTTCTTATTAGATGTTTATTTTTATGGTGCGCTGAATAAAGTCTTATGTTAGTGTCACTGAATGACCTAGGCACGTTGAATATGATTGGAATGAATTTTGGAATCACTTGAACCAAGGCTTTAATTTAGTAAGTAGTGAATCCCTTTTCCATGCAGTTTACTCGTACTGATTTTGTTAAGGTCAACACCAATGACTCATTTACTAGCGCCATCACTTTGATACTGTTCATTCTGTTGCTCGACAGCTATTAATTTAGTGTTAGTTCGAAAACTCACCAGTGTTATTATATATGCTACAACAAAAATAACTTTATACCACTATATTCAGTGACAAGAAAAACTGATGATTTAATGTACTAAAAAACTAAGAAAGAGTGTTATCCTTCAGCGTTAATATTTGTATTTAATGCTCATTTTGTTTGCTTACAGCTAAAAATGTAATTTATTTGCGTATGTGCGAAGTATTATTTCGAAGCCTTGTAATTTACAATCTAAAGACTGATAAACAATTATTGTTAGCTGAAAAACTTTAAATCTTGAGCAGCTAGATGCGAACCGAAAAAACGCAGCATCTGTCATTCTGTGAAAGACAAACGTTCACAAATAATTTGTGTCATTTCAGCTTACCCTTTCATTACATCTGTCGAAGTAATGGAAATACTGTCAATTTACAAAACTCCAACGTAAACGTGAGTCGAAAGTATCTAACTATATAATGTGAACCTACGTTCGGGTTGATGTGATATTTATTTCATGTTTACGGGTCCAGCATTGTAAGTTCATTTTATTTATTATTTAAAGATGTTGTCCTCTGCTACCTGGAGCAAGACAACTATATACTTTTTGCTCTGTGACCTTTCAATTGTCTTCCTCTCTACATAGAGAAATATAATGCCAGAGAGATCAGTTCCTATTCATCGGCTCTTTGAATTACATGATTTTTTTCTGAAGAATTCCACCATATATAAATTGTTGCCATTACAAGAGGCATAACAATCAGAATAACACTGCGTAAAAAGATTTCAAAGACGGATTTATTTAGTAACGCAGACGAGTACGTCTTGGATGCTTACAATTCAAGTGTCAGATAAAAGCAAAGGTAAAGGAAATTCCTTCTTCATTATTTCTCTGTGTAGACTAATCAACCCAGAAATGTTTGTTCCCTCCTTCATATGATACCCAGCAACGGAAGCAAAAGAATAATAGTTCTCATATTTACATTTCTCTCCATGCAAGATGGCTACTCGTTAAAAGGGGAACTCAGTATTCACGAGATCGCAGTCTTCTTTCATTAATTAATTTTTTTAATATGAAGTAAACCTTGGTTTCACAGTAAGATTTTCTCGAGGAAACTAATAAAAAGTGTGAGTCGCATGTGTTTTTATTACGGATACTTCTCAGCATATCGTCATTAGTTACAAACCTTGACCCTCCCTGTTGTGATTTTAGCGGTATCGTGTATGCTGTTCTGAGTAATAGTTTCTGTGTTTACTCTAAGCACATTATACACAGAGAGATTTTTATATTTTCAGGAAATGAAAATTAAGATGATATTTGTAACAACGATTTGGAAAGTAATTTATTTGTAATTCAAGTGGCTGCAGGGCATTTCTCCCAACAAATACCACACAAAACTAGCATGTTAGGGTGCTACGTTCATTGCAACAGGAAGCTTCAGACAATTGTACGAAAGTGCTATGGATGTTAAAATCTTTAAAGCAGTCCTTTTGTGAATATCACAAAACGCAAAAAAGATACGAAAATCTATAAATTCAATCAGTGAAACAATGATTCAATATCACATCATTTTGTGCAATCCCTGGAACCCATTTGAGCAGATACTTGTGGATGTTTGCTTTGCTATTCGTAACATTTTCAAACGTCTGTCCAATTTCATTCTCGTACTTCGCATGGCAAAAAGTCACTTTAGGAAAACGCCTAGGAAAGCGTCCTGTTATCTCTTATCCTATTATCCCTTACCTTACTCTGAAGGTCACTGCGTGCGATGTAAGATCGAAAAAGGAAAGCTATTGAAAAGTCCAAGTCGAATTCCGTTCCTCTAATTTTACTCAGCAGGGTTTCGCCGGAAAACTATCGCCTTTCTTCCAAAGACTGCAACTCAGTTTCTTTGAATAGCCGTAGCGCACAAGCAGTTGTGTTTCTATTAATTCATACTCTGCAAGCTATTGTTCAGTGCATGACGAGGGTACTTCGTACCAATATTATCGTGGGAAAAATAGCTTCTCTATCTCATCTTATGCCCATGATACTTACGTGTTATACGAGAACGCTCTGAAAAATAATGTTTCCGAAAACTCTTAAAGCTTTTTAAATAAAACAAACTTTAATAATATTCTTCGTCTTTATTCTTCATGTTTACATATTCATATCTCATCTACGAACACATTTACCCCAGCGGGAGACAAAATTCTTGATACCGTCGCTGTAGAATGATTCATTTTGTTGACGGAACCATAACTTCACCTCTTCTTGCACCGCTTCATCACTATCAAAGTGAAGTCCTCGAAGATATTCTTTAAGATTCGAAAACAGATGAAAATCTGATGGCGCCAAGTTGGGACTGTATGAAGGACGATCGATGACAGTGATCTATAGGCGTCAGATTGTAGATATCAAGTGCACCCAACGAACCATTCGGTGAATAAATTGTTTTGAACCTATCCTGAAGGATGGGCTCTACCAATTGCACCAAGGGGGCACCCTCTAGTTAGAGCTTGGGACGTGGTGGTTCTATGGAAAATTATCATTGGCTGGACATAATGTCTCGAAGCGCTCGTGCAGGCGATAAACGTGATTGTAGTCCCCCTTTCTGCAGACGCTACTGCTGCAGTTTGTTTCTTCCCTTTCATCCCTATCATTTTTTGGAATTTTGCTTTGGACAGTGAACAGGCCTGTCTCGTCCACGCTATATACTCGGCCTGCTGGATGAGTGTTTGTTGAAAGCGTCTGCCAATAAATCAAAGAAAACCATCACATTCTCTTTATATTCTCTTTTATATTCCTTTTTTGTATTCTCTGGCATATGAAGTTCCACAAGGATTGCGAACTGACAGCTGATCCCTGTGTCTCTCAAGAAAAAGGTCAGCCCTAGCTCGTCCTGCTTCTCCTCTTTTGAAAGGGGCTGTCAACCTATTTCTTTGAGAAAATAAAGATGCCATTCTTCTCAGATCCGCCAAAGTGCACGCAAACAATTTTTGCTCCACCTCAAGAAGAGAAGAAACTACACTACTGGCCATTAAAATTGCCATACCAAGAAGAAATGCAGATGATAAACGGGTATTCATTGGACAAATATATTATACTAGAACTGACATGTGATTACAGTTTCACGCAATTTGGGTGCATAGATCCTGAGAAATCAGTACCCAGAACAACCACCTCTGGCCATAATAACGGCCTTGATACGCCTGGGCATTGAGTCAAACAGAGCTTGGATGGCGTGTACGGGTACAGCTGCCCATGCAGCTTCAATACGATACCACAGTTCATCAAGAGCAGTGACTGGCGTATTGTGACGAGCCAGTTGCTCGGCCACCATTGACCAGACGTTTTCAGTTGGTGAGAGATATGGAGAATGTGCTGGCCAGGGCAGCAGTCGAACATTTTCTGTATCCAGAAAAGCTCGTACAGGACCTGCAACATGCGGTCGTGCATTATCCTGCTGAAATGTAGGGTTTCGCTGGGATCCAATGGAGGGTAGAGCCACAGGTCGTAACACATCTGAAATGTAACGTCCACTGTTCAAACTGCCGTCAATGCGAACAAGAGGTGACCGAGACTTGTAACCAATGGCACCCCATACCATCACGCCGGGTGATACGCCAGTATGGCGATGACGAATACACGCTTCCAATGTGCATTCACCGCGATGTCGCCAGACACGGATACGACCATCATGATGCTGTAAACAGAATCTGCATTCATCCGAAAAAATGACGTTTTACCATTCGTGCACCCAGGTTCGTCGTTGAATACACTATCGCAGGCGCTCCTGTCTGTGATGCAACGTCAAGGGTAACTGCAGGCATGGTCTCCGAGCTGATAGTCCATGCTACTGCAAACGTCTTCGAACTGTTCGTGCAGTTGGTTGTTGTCTTATAAACGTCCCCATCTGTTGACTCAGGGATCGAGACGTGGTTGCACGATCCGTTACAGCCATGGGGATAAGATGCCTGTCATCTCGACTGCTAGTGATACGAGGCCGTTGAGATCCAGCACGGCGTTCCGTATTACCCTCCTGAACCCACCGATACCATATTCTGCTAACAGTCATTGGATGTCGACCAACGTGAGCAGTAATGTCGCGATACGATAAACCGCAATCGCGACAGGCTACAATCCGACCTTTATCAAAGTCAGAAACATGATGGTACGCATTTCTCCTCCTTACGCGAGGCATCACAACAATGTTTTACCAGGCAACGCCGGTCAACTGCTGTTTGTGTATGAGAAATCGGTTGGAAACTTTCCTCATGTCAGCACGTTGTAGGTGTCGCCACCGGCGCCAACCTTGTGTGAATCCTCTGAAAAGCTAATCATTTGCATATCACAGCATCTTCTTCCTGTAGGTCAAATTTCGCGTCTGTAGCACGTCATCTTCGTGGTGTAGCAATTTTAATTGCCAGTAGTGTAGTTGTTTTTCGAAGTCTGCATTTAAAATCGCGGTCCTTCCTAGGTTTCTCTTGATATGCTTGCTCAGGGATTTTATCAAGTTAAGAAATCTCTGCAAAGTGGTACGAGGCACTGCGAACGTTCTTGCAGCATCTTTCACAGAAGCCTTGCTATGGCACGTACCATCTGAGATTCATCCCACCGATGCCTCTGGTTCTTACATTCATAGCCCTTCTTCGTTTTGGCATTCTGCAAGGACGAGCGAAAGCGCTAGGGTCTATTATCGGAATTTGTAAATTCTGTTTGTTTGTTTGTTTGTTGCTGTGTGACTTCGACTACTCATATCCCCATAAAATTATTTAAATGTTTAAGAGGAAAGATGACGTGATTATCGGCCTTCCTTAAATAGTGGCCCATTTTAACACCAACCCAATGGCCCCATTTTTACACCAACCATTCTTAAGAACATGGCCACCAATATGTCTAACCTAAAAGCGAGTGTAAAGGAAAACGTACTTCTAAAAGTAGCTTAGGATTCCGTTATTCTGAATATCACTGAAAAATTGTTTTAAACTAATCAGAAAGATATAAAAGAAAACGTTTTCACATACCTGCCAAACGTTTGCAGTCCTGAACAAACACCAATTCATACAATAACGGACGCTGGAACTACACCGCTTGAAACAACGCGTCCAACTATTCACTGCTTTCGTCTACCAATAACAGGTCCCATTTTCAGTCCTGGTAGCCAGACTGCAGCACTTCCCATACCTTCCTAGTGATGGGTGCTCGTAATTGCATCTGTGCCCATTTTTACAACTTTTCCTATACTAATCCTCTTTTCTTGTGGAATCAAGGCATAACCGGTTACGCGATAATGAATCGCATATTCCGGTTAAAGTTGGCTACATTACATTAAGCCACTAAATTAATACGATCTCCCATCGTTTTATAAGGCGCACATCCTAGCGTCATCAAATGTAATGGATGCTGAAAGACCCATCCATCAGGTAAACTATGTATTGATTACGCTGCGGCTGCTCACATGCAAAAAACGTATGTCACTAATAGTAATCAGATATTATGCGGTTCTTCCTATTTGCACCTATCTACATTTAAAGAGAATTAGCATTCATTGTATCAAGTGCATATTATGTCCAAGTTACTCTGAAATTTTCCACCATCGTTCACGAATGATACTTTCCATTATCTCAGCGAACGATCTGACAGTGCTGTTCATCCAATCTGATACATTTTTTATGCATATTTAGGCCATTAGTACTCTTACTTTTGTCTCTGTTGGACATTCGACCACTACTGTAATGTGATGCGTGTTATTAACCAAAAATTCATCGAGTGAATCACTTGCCTCTGAAGGGATCCCGACCGATCATATGTTGGTTCTTAATTATCGCTGATACAGTGTCGAACATCTTCTCAAAATCTTCGTGCCTGAATAAAACAAGCTTTATTTCCTACGATTCGTTTCTCTAGAGCTGGTGCTTTTCTGAACGTTTCTTTTCATTTAGGAACGCCCTAGTGTTCGAGCTTAAAACACCCAATGTGATGAAAAGTGTAAGTGGACAGTAATATTGCCCAACCTCCTTAGACACTAGTGTGTCCGCATCTCGTGATATGTTGGGTCATCTCCGCATTACATAGGGGTTACGAATGCACGAAGTGTTTGCTCTATAAACGGGCAAAAGGCGAACGTCTGTGTAGCTATTATTTTATCCCCTTTTTAGGGTTCGGTGCATCACTCTGCATAGGATCGCTCTGTAGTCCGTCTTTCTGTTTCTGTCAGTCTGTCCGACTGTTCAAAGCCTCTTTCTCTCAGGAACGGATACACATATCACGTTCAAATTCGTGTGACATATTAACGTTTATAGTCTCTTGTCGATGTAAAAATTTTAAGCTTCTAAGTCAATTCAATCAAAATATTCCGTCATTTATGTCATGTAGTTTGATACTCGAAAACAATCTCAAATCTATTGTGAACTTCCCATTAACCTAGAATTTTGAATTTTGGCAAGAAGCAATATTTCACAGTAAAAGTACAAGGAAAAGCCCAAAATTATTAATCTGCAATTACATCACACAAAAACATTTGTTATTTTTTACCCCTCAGTCCTTCTGTTCGTCTTTCAAGATCCCTTTTTCTCTGGAACAGGCTGGCGTATCAAGTTCAGATTGATGTCACGTTCTAGAGTCTATGGTTGCTTGGGGGTGTTAAAAATTTAAGCTTCTAAGTCAATGCAATCAAAAGATTCGGTCATTTATGTCATAAAATTTTGTACTCACAGACTCACTCGTCCAAACCTATAGGGTACTTCCTGTTGACCTAGAATCGTGAACTTCGGCAATAAGCAAGACTTCACATTACAAATAAAGAAAAAATCTGAAATTTGTTAAATTATATCATATAAAATGACTTTTTGCCATTTCAAAATACATTGCATTCATAATCTCTCAAAATCATAATAGGTGAACATTACTACATGCAAACATAAAATGTAAGTTGCAGTCATGGTTATATAAGTAACTGAAAAATGTTTCATTAAATTTACTCTCTCTACATGTACAAACTGAAGTCCTCCCCCTCCCCCCCCCCCCCCTCGCTTCTTTTTGTATGTCTGGGGTAGCCTGAGGAAACACTGTAGAGATTTTGATTTAGTCTTGAAATTCCTGGGACCAATATGTTGCCAGCGATAACAGACAAAACTCGTGATTCCCAATGTTTGTACAGAACTCTCAGTGCTCTAGTCCTACTCGAATTTGGCCACTTTTTTTAAACAAGAGTGACTTATGGTCTTTTCCAGTCGCGACTATTCTGTCTCCCCTGCAGTGGGTAAACAAGAAGACAATACCGGATGCAGTACTAGGACAAAGTTGAGAGAGGATTTAGGAGGGTTCGCAACTGGCTACGTCAGCTGAAGCGGCCTTTCGCTCGGTAAGCTCCCGTAACGAAACAAAGGACAGCGGGCGACAAGAACGCAGGCGCCGCACCGAACCGGACGTGCTGGGCGGGGCGGTCTGCCAGGGAAAGAAGCGAGGATAAACAAGGTGGGCATTAATCAGGCGCTATCTGGCGTCGCAGAGGCATCCGTCAGGCGCTGCGCCTGCCAGCCGGCAACCCACGTGCTTGCCTGGCAAAGTGTGTCCGGCAGGGCGTGCTCGTTCCCACCTGAATAATGTCTGCACGCAGTGCTGTGCCAGGACGGCGCGACACACGGCATTGCTTCCAACACCAGAGAGGATAGCAACAACAACATTTTGTTTATTTTGCGTATACAGTAAACTGAAGTGACAAAGGTCATGGGATAGCGATATGCACATACAGATGGCGGTAGTATCGTGTACACAAAGCATGAAAGGCAAGCGCATTGGCGGAGCTGTCATTTGTACTCAAGTGATCCATGTGAAAAGGCCGCATGATGGGAATCAATTTACTTCGAAAACGGAATGGTAGTTGGAGCCAGAGGCTCGGGTCAATCCATTTCAGAACTCAGGAGGGAATTCCGTATTTCGAGATCCATAGTGTCAAGAGTGTGCCGAGAATACCAAATTTCAGGATTTACTTTTCACCACGGGCAATGCAGTAGCCAGCAGCCTTCACTTAACGACCGAAAGCAGCGGTGTTTTAGTGGAGTTGTCAGTGCTAACAAAATGGTTCAAATGGCTCTGAGCACTATGGGTCTTAACATCTAACTAACCTAAAGACATCGTGCACATCCATGCCGGAGGCAGGAATCGAACCTGCGCGGTTCCAGTCTGAAGCCCCTAGAACGGCTCGGCCACTGCGGCCGGCTCAGTGCTAACAGACAAGCAACACTGCTTGAACACGACGAACGTATTCGTCAGGAAAGATCGGCGAAATCTGGCATTAACAGTCTATGGCAGCAGACGACCCACGCAAGTGCATTTGCTAACAGCACGATATCAGCCCCAACGCCTCTTCTGGACACAGGACCATATCGGTTGAACCCTAGATGACTGGAAAACAGTGGCCTCATCAGATATGTCTCGATTTCACTTGGTGAGACCTGATAGAAGTGTTAGAGTGTGGTCTAGACACCACAAACCCATCGACCCTGGTTGTCAACAAGGCACATTGCAAGCTGGTGGTATTCCATAATAGTGTGAGCTGCTCTGGGAATAGACTGCGTTTCTCGTCCAACTGAACCGGTCGTTCACTGGAAATTGTTATGTTCAGCTACTTGGAAACCATTTGCAGCCATTTGTGGACTTTATGTTCTAAAACAACGATGGAATTTTTATGGACGAAAATGTGTCATGTCGCCAGGCCACAAATGTTTGCGATTGGTTTGAAAAACATTTTGGACAATTCGAGCGAATGAATTGGCTTCACAGATCGCCTAACGTGAATCCCATCAAACATTTATGAGAGACAAACGAAAGGTCAAAATGGTTCAAATGGCTCTGAGCACTATAGGACTTAACTGCAGAGGTCATCAGTCGCCTAGAACTTAGAACTACTTAAACCTAACTAACCTAAGGACATCACACACATCCATGCCCGAAACAGGATTCGAACCTGCGACCGTAGCGGCCGCAAGGCTCCAGACTGAAGCCCCTAGAACCGCTCGGCCACTCCGGCAGACAACGAAAGGTCAGTTCGTGTACAAACTCCTGATCGACACCATGTTCGCAATTATGGATGGCTGAGGAAGGCAGCATGGCTCAATATTTCTGTAGGGGACTTTCAATGACTTGGTAAATACATGCCGTATCGAGTTGCTACACTATGCCGGGGAAAAAGAGGTCCGATATGATATTAGGAGGTATCCCATGACATTTGTCACCTCATTGCCTAGTAGCAGGAAGACAAGATTAAATTTGAAGATGATTTGGAAATGTGCAAGGAGATATTTTACTTCAAACAACTACTATCTCTTGCAGCAACAATGGTTCTAAACCACGAGGTGCACGTAGAGTTCAACTGAACTTGGAAGACAAATACAGTTATATCACTACATACTTTCAACTGCAACGATATGAAGGCAATTGCCTGGGTTTAGCGGAAAACCCTGGCTTTGGTTCGTCATATATGAAGGAATATGGGTGTGGTATTTCGTAAGAACTATCTAGGCAAGTCACATATGAACGGTACATGGCGTGATTGCGTTATTGTGGCACACTGCGTGACCTAGTCTTGCTAGCGCCGGTGGTATTCCATCACGAACGGAATCCAGCAGACTGAGGCCTCCCTTATAACACCCTAGCGCACTAGTTCTCAACCCATGCTCTCACGCCTGTGCTCTGTAACACAATGGACATTTCAACATTCTGCACGTAATAGCTGCATAATATGAGCTACAAAGTGATCCAGCAGCTGACGTTGTAAGTAAGCTGGACAGGAACAGAAATCATTAGTGAACATATAAATGTAAATGTCGTGTGACTAAGGCCTCCCGTCGGGTAGACCGTTCGCCGGCTGCAGGTCTTTCGAATTAGCGCCACTTCGTCGACTTGCGCGTCGATAGTGAACATATAAATATAGTAAACAGAATTTTTATTTAGCTTGTAGCTTTCTCTAAGTGTTGCTAAGAAACTTTAGAGAAGAACAATAAGCCAAAAAAGTCCACAAGAAGTAAATTAAAGAGTGCCTGCACAGTGAGACTCCCACTACTGAAACACCAGCGAACTGCCAAAGACTAAGACTGAAGAGCGTTAAACATTGTGACAGACTGGGCTTGTAGCTGCCGCCAACCGTGCTATATCATAGTGGCAGAGGACACTTGTAGCTGGAGCCGGTGAAAGCACGGCTCAGCACGCGGCCATCATTGAATTTGCCAGGTCTCCGTGCGACTGCTACCGGCGTCGTTCTGAAGCGTGCGTTTCCACGCCTGTCCCTGCTTTTCACGAGGGCCGTTCGGAAAGCCTTTCTACAGGAACGTGGCCGGAGACCACAGATAAACGTCGAGAAAAAACCAACTCAAAACATGGTGAATCACTGTAGCCACCTGCGTTAAAACTCGCAGGAAAGAAATAGCTGTTTATGTCAGTATTACGTAGCAGAAGTTAAACTCTCCCCTACGAAAGAATCTACACCTGTGATAGGCTACAAAAACTATAGTGGGTGGAGATATAACAAGTACAAGCGCCTTGATTGGCCAGAAAGAAAACGTGTGACCACCAGCTGTGATATAGGCAAATTGCAGATAGAGTACTGGGCTTCTTCTCTTCCAGAAAATTGTCAACCCTTTGAGCAAGGCGACTCGCGCCACACTGAGACGATTGCGAGAGTCATTATTTGAACACCTGTTCACATACTCGTCTCAACTCATAAGGAGTTAAAATGCAACGTCTCCGGCTACAGGGAATCGCACCGAGCACTGACAGTTAAAGCTTGCAAGCGATTTGAGGGCAACGACGTATGCGCTATTCGAGCCAAATAGCGTGTACCATGCCAATCAACTTAGCTAGGGAATAAATAGGAGTCTTGGCTTCACCGATGACGTGGGAAATGTATCAGACTGGTGTTTAACGGTTGAGAGATATTTAGAATAGATTCTCATATTCACAGCTCGCGCCGACAGCTGCCACTGCAGCCGCCGACGCGAGGTAATCACACTCGCTCGCGCCTGCCAGCAAGTGATATTCAATTTACTCTCAGAACTGCAGTCGTCTCTGTCTCCCCTGATTTTCGTACATTCAGCCATGACCTATAGTTAAACATATTCACGATTGTCAGGCTTAATTGAAGCATCATACTAAACTGCCGAGCTAACAAAAATGATTTATCAGCGACTGTAGTTATGAATTTTTTAAATTGTGTACTTCTGTTTGATTGCTCTTTACCGACCCCCATTCAATTTTAAGTCTTTGCATTGTGCACTTCAGCGTAATTGATATCTCTGGCCTCAATTTTATTTAATTTTTTTGTATTTTTATCGACCCCCAGACATGATCATCAACCATCTTACCATTAAAGAACGTTCTAATAGTTAGGAATTTTGCTTCACAGTTTCGAACACCCAGTATCCATATTTTACCATGCTGTACGTAATATGGCTAGCATTGCTATGTCATGAAGTCATACTTAGAGTAAAAATAAACCTTAATAACGGAAATCTAAGATTTAATTTTTTGCTACCATATAGTTACGCCTGAACCCGTACACTAATTTCTGTTAGCGATAGCGTATCCTTTACAGGGAGTGTAGTGGAACGAACATTGAGATCATCGTCTGATTACATCACTGTCCGTATGCTGTACTCTTCTGAACTCTGCATGCGTGAGATGGTATCTTCCAACCTTGCAAGCCGTAGGTTCAGCACGAAATTCCTAAAACAGTCACATAGCGTCCTCGTGCAACTGTGGTAGGAAGGTAGATCAGAACCAGTCTCACATGTGTTAGAAAGTAACAGAAAATACGAGGGTTGCCCAGAAAAGTTATGCACCGCTTGCTTGTTTTTTTTTTTTTTTTAACTCATTATTGAACATAATGAGAATTACACACACGAAAGAATATTGTTTTATCTACACACCCTATTTTCCACGTAGTGCCCATCCCGTTGTCTGTCCTTCCCCCAGAGTGAAGCAAGGGCGTGTATGCCCTGTCTGTACCATTCCTTTTCTGGTGGCGCAACCAGTGCTTCACTGTGTGAATCATCGCCTCATCGTCTTCAAAATGTCGTCCCGAATGGCTTCCTTCAATGTCTTCTGATGACCCCACCCTCTAACTGTACTTCAGCCGATAGCAGATGTTCTATAGACTGCACAAGCGTTTGTGAATATTTCCCATAGTTTCTTTCTCTGCAGTGAGAAATTTAATGACGGCACGTTGCTTGTAACGTACATCGCCTACAGACGCCATTTTGAAACTGTCCTGCAGCTACACCATCTCAGGAGACTTCAAGAAATACATACGTAACGTTTCGCATTCGTTGCATTGCTTTTTTCGGAGCTTTTAAAACACACTAAACACTGCTGTTGACTTATATTTGCGTGAAGGAGTAGCAGAAGGAGGTAGTCTTATGTCTTTTTAAGCATACAGACTTAAAATATCCGCGTTTGACGCAAAAAAAGCAAGTTCACGCGACGGTCAAGATCGATGATCAGAGCGAGGGGATTATTTCACAACTTGTTGCGGACGTGACACACACACACACACACACACACATATATATATATATATATATATATATATATATATATATATATATATATATATATATATATATATATATATACGAGGGCAGTTCAATAAGTAATGCAACACATTTTTTTTCTCGGCCAATTTTGGTTGAAAAAACCGGAAATTTCTTGTGGAATATTTTCAAACATTCCCGCTTCGTCTCGTATAGTTTCATTGACTTCCGACAGGTGGCAGCGCCGTACGGAGCTGTTAAAATGGCGTCTGTAACGGATGTGCGTTGCAGACAACGGGCAGTGATCGAGTTTCTTTTGGCGGAAAACCAGGGCATCTCAGATATTCATAGGCGCTTGCAGAATGTCTACGGTGATCTGGCAGTGGACAAAAGCACAGTGAGTCGTTGGGCAAAGCGTGTGTCATCATCGCCGCAAGGTCAAGCAAGACTGTCTGATCTCCCGCGTGCGGGCCGGCCGTGCACAGCTGTGACTCCTGCAATGGTGGAGCGTGCGAACACACTCGTTCGAGATGATCGACGGATCACCATCAAACAACTCAGTGCTCAACTTGACATCTCTGTTGGTAGTGCTGTCACAATTGTTCACCAGTTGGGATATTCAAAGGTTTGTTCCCGCTGGGTCCCTCGTTGTCTAATCGAACACCATAAAGAGCAATGGAGAACCATCTGTGCGGAATTGCTTGCTCGTCATGTGGCTGAGGGTGACAATTTCTTGTCAAAGATTGTTACAGAAACAAAACGGTAATCAATGGAGTGGCGCCACACCCACTCCCCCACCAAGAAAAAGTTTAAAGGCATACCCTCAGCCGGTAAAGTCATGGTTACAGTCTTCTGGGACGCTGAAGGGGTTATTCTGTTCGATGTCCTTCCCCATGGTCAAACGATCAACTCTGAAGTGTATTGTGCTACTCTTCAGAAATTGAAGAAACGACTTCAGCGTGTTCGTAGGCACAAAAATCTGAACGAACTTCTCCTTCTTCATGACAACGCAAGACCTCACACAAGTCTTCGCACCCGAGAGGAGCTCACAAAACTTCAGTGGACTGTTCTTCCTCATGCACCCTACAGCCCCGATCTCGCACCGTCGGATTTCCATATGTTTGGCCCAATGAAGGACGCAATCCGTGGTAGGCACTACGCGGATGATGAAGAAGTTATTGTTGCAGTCCGACGTTGGCTCCGACATCGACCAGTGGAATGGTACCGTGCAGGCATACAGGCCCTCATTTCAAGGTGGCGTAAGGCCGTAGCATTGAATGGAGATTACGTTGAAAAATAGTGTTGTGTAGCTAAAAGATTGGGGAATAACCTGGTGTATTTCAATGCTGAATAAAACAACCCCTGTTTCAGAAAAAAAATGTGTTGCATTACTTATTGAACTGCCCTCGTATATATATAGGATGGTCCAGTGATCGTGACCGGGCCAAATATCTCCAGATGGCGCTATGGTTGGCCCGCTAGATGACACTGCCATAGGTCAAACGGATATCAACTGCGTTTTTTAAATAGGAACGCCCATTTTTATTACATATTCGTGTAGCACGTAAAGAATTATGAATGTTTTAGTTGGACCACTTTTTACGCTTTGTGATAGATGGCGCTGTAATAGTCACAAACGTATAAGTACGTGGTATCACGTAACATTCCGCCAGTGCGGATGGTATTTGCTTCGTGATACATTACCCGAGTTAAAATGGACTGTTTACCAATTGCGGAAAAGGTCGATACCGTGTTGATGTATGGCTATTGTGATGAAAATGCCCAACGGGCGTGTGCTATGCATGCTGCTCGGTAACCTGGACGACATCATCCAAGTGTCCGGACCGTTCGTCGAATAGTTATGTTATTTAAGGAAACAGGAAGTGTTCAGCCACATGTGAAACGTCAACCATGACCTCCAACGAATGAGCCGGTCGGTGTGGCCGTGCGGTTCTAGGTGCTACAGTCTGGAACCGCGTGACCGCTACGGTCGCAGGTTCGAATCCTGCCTCGGGCGTGGATGTGTGTGATGTTCTTAGGTTAGTTAGGTTTAAGTAGTTCTGAGTTCTAGGGGACTTATGACCTCAGCAGTTGAGTCCCATAGTGCTCTGAGCCATTTGAACCATTTTGATGACCTCAGAAGTTAGGTCCCATAGTGCTCAGAGCCATTTGTTATAGCTGCTGTCGCGGCTAATCCGCACATCAGTAACAGACAAATTACGCGAGAATCGGGAATCTCAGAAACGTCGGTGTTGAGAATGCTACATCGACATCAAATGGCTCAAATGGCTCTGAGCACTATGGGACTTATTGAGTCCCATAGTGCTCAGAGCCATTTGAACCATTTGAACCACTATGGGACTTAACATCTGTGGTCATCAGTCCCCTAGAACTTAGAACTACTTAAACCTAACTAACCTAAGGACATCATACACATCCATGCCCGAGGCAGGATTCGAACCTGCGACCGTAGCAGTCGCGCGGTTCCGGACTGAGCGCCTAGAACCGCGAGACCACCGCGGCCGGCACATCGACATCGATTGCACCCACACCATATTTCTATGCACCAGGAATTGCATGGCGACGACTTTGAACGTCGTGTACAGTTCTGCTACCGGGCACAAGAAAAATTGTGGCCGAGCGTTTCTAGGCGCTACAGTCTGGAACCGCGCGACCGCTACGGTCGCAGGTTCGAATCCTGCCTCGGGAATGGATGTGTGTGATGTCCTTAGGTTAGTTAGGTTTAAGTAGTTCTGAGTTCTAGGGGATTTATGACAGTAAAATTTAAGTCCCATAGTGCTCAGACCATTTTGAACAAGAAAAATTACGGGACGATGACAGATGTTTTGCACGCGTTCTACTTAGGGACGAAGCGTCATTCACCAACAGCGGTAACGTAAATCGGCATAATATGCACTATTGGGCAACGGAAAATCCACGATGGCTGCGACAAGTGGAACATCAGCGACCTTGGCGGGTTAATGTATGGTGTGGCATTATGGGAGGAAGGATAATTGGCCCCCATTTTATCGATGGCAATCTAAATGGTGAAATGTATACCGATTTCCTACGTAATGTTCTACCGATGTCACTACAAGATGTTTCACTGCATGACAGAATGGAGATGTACTTCCAACATGATGGATGTCCGGCACATAGCTCGCGTGTGGTTGAAGCGGTATTGAATAGCATATTTCATGGCAGGTGGATTGGTCGTCGAAGCACCATACCATGGCCCGCAAGTTCACCGGATCTGAGTGCCCGGATTTCTTTGTGTGGGGAAAGTTGAAGGATATTTGCTATCGTGATCCACCGACAACGCCTGACAACATGCGTCAACGCATTGTCAATGCATGTGCGAACATTACGGAAGGCGAACTACTCGCAGTTGAGAGGAATGTCGCTACACGTATTGCCAAATGCATTGAGGTTGACGGAGATAATTTTGAGCATTTATTGCATTAATGTGGTATTTACAGATAATCATGCTGTAACAGCATTCGTTCTCAAAAATGATAAGTTCACAAAGGTACATGTATCACATTGGAACAACCGAAATAAAATGTTGAAACGTACCTACGTCCTGTATTTTAATTTAAAAAACCTACCTGTTACCAAATGATCGTCTAAAATTGTGAGCCATATGTTTGTGACTATTACAGCGCCATCTATCACAATGCGAAAAAAGTGATTCAACTAAAACATTCATATTTCCTTACGTACTACACGAATATGTAATAAAAGATGGGAGTTCCTATTTTAAAAAAACGCAGTTGATATCCGTTTTACCTATGGCAGCGCCATGTAGCGGGACAACCATAGCGCCATCTAGTTTCCCCCTTCAAGCCAGACAAGTTTCGTTCTTTGTAGTTTTTTCGTTTGACGCTTATTTTGTGAGATATTTGGTCCGGTCACGATCAGTGGACCACCCTGCATATCGATGCGGCAGAGGACGCTAGCAGTCATAGACAGTGAGGGGTGACTCAGCGGGTGCCATCATTGGATCCACCATGCCCCCGCGCGACCGCTGTCCGCGCCTGTCGGAAATTTGCGTTTATATTCCCAACTATGGGACGCCTGTGAGGTTGGTATCGATTTATGATACGACATACACATCATCAACAGCAATAATCAGAATGCCAAACTTACTACCATATAACAACCTAGAACTAAGTAAATCATTGTTATGTTAAACAGATTTTATTGGTATAAGTACTCCTCATTTGCAGATGTATTAGGGAATCACTAGTAAATACTCTGTACTAAACATTTAAGATGAATAATTTAACCGCTACGCAAATGACTTAATACAGTGAAGACACAGAATGACAATCAAACAACACAAGATCATCCTAAACTACTTCCTTCCTTTAAAGTAAATAAGCCACGAATTGATGGCTTAGAGGAAGACACATTGCCAAAACGAAATGAGCAAAGTAACGGACGAACCACGCCTACCCGTTGCAGCACATTACTTCACTAAGGCTTCTTGCAGGTGTCGCCTCCTGCACACCCAAGAGAAGGTAGGGAAGTGCAAGAGTGGCAGGAGGTGCCTACCTTCCCGCCGTGTGACATGTGACCGCGACGTTGGGCAGAAATGTGTGAAATTTGGTGTCCATATGATTTCATAAACCCACTTGGCACCTCACATGAACTCCTGAAATCTGCTCTTTTTTTTCGCACGTGTCGACATCTTGCTGTCTGAGGCGCCGCCGCCGAACGCGAGGGACACGTCGCAGGGTTGCACTATTACACCTTTAAGCCAAATTTCAAACTTCTGAGATGCAATGAGGGAAAATGTCGGAGTTTCAAATAAGTGACACTTTATTTCTTTTGCACAGTGTACTTTTCGTAACTGTGCTAACCATTTGTGTACCCAAACATATAGTGTACATCATGCCACTTTAAATTTTTTGCGTTTCGCCATGGTGTTCCAATTTTAATGGCCAGCTATGTACCAAGTTTATACACCGGGCGATGAAATAAATATTGTGTAAGGACAGAAATAACAGGATAATTAACTGCGATGATATTTTACAGTTATAATTGATACTTGATTTAAATGAGTAAAAATTCGTTGGGCTAGTACTAAAGTCTAGTTACGTGAAAAATTTCATTATGCTTTGACACAGCTGTACTTTATCACTTTTCTTCATTAAACATCCAGTTTTGGTCAGTTTATAATGATCTTTAGGTTGTATAAGAAGTAATTATCTGAGCTCATAAACAAACTTTTTTTAAAAAAATGTTAATCATTGCACGATAAACACATTGGACAAAAAAAAATGCCATCTCTAGGAGACGTAACTTAATATTGTGTATCACCGTCCCTAGCCTTGAAAGTGACCACAAGCTGAGCATCATACACACTCTTCTTTTACAAACTATGAACCACTCCACTGTATTATAAATAAATATTCTTTCAGAACTGCTTCTATCTTGTGTGATATGCTGGGTTGTTGTGAAAGTCCTCATTCTGCATGCAGGAACAAAAAAATCGGTACATGGAACCTGTCTATTGATCTAATTCCGCTGTAAGAGCATCAGTCGCTAATTAAAGATTGCTTCTTTAACTGTAGCGTTGTCATTGTGTACTAAACACATCAAAAAAAGTTTTGCATCACCTCGGTTCCGAGAGTTCCGGAACCTGAACAGAAAATTGGAATAGAGATCAACATAAACATCATTTCTGCCCTTTTTATTGCTCATGAAAGCCATACATTCCGTGTTGTACCACCATACAGTGAGACCTTCAGAGGTGGTGGTCCAGATTGCTGCACACGCCGATACCTCTAATACCCAGTAGCATGTCCTCTTGCAATGACGCTTCCCTGTATTCATCGTGGCATACTATCCACAAGTCAATCAAGGCACTGTAGGTCTAGCTCTAGATTGTCCCACTCCTCAACGGCGATTCGGCGCAGATCCGCCAGAGTGGTTGGTGGGTCACGTGGGGACGCGAATTGTCCCTGAAGACGAATCCCCCGCCAATATGCAGCCCATATGGTTGCAATATCGGTTGGAGTATGGGATTCACGTATCGTACAGCCGTTACGGCGCCTTCCATGACCTCCAGCGGCGTACGTCGGCCCCACATAACGCCATCCCAAAACAGCAGGAAACCTTCACCTTGCTGCACTCGCTGGTCAGTGTGTCTAAGGCGTTCAGCCTGACCGGTATTGCCTCCAAACACGTCTCCGACGATTGTCTGGTTGAAGGCACATGCGACACTCATCGGTGAAGAGAACGTGATGCCAGTCCTGAGCGGTCCAATCGGCAAGTTGTTGGGTCCATCTGTAGCACGCTGCATGGTGTCGTGGATACAAAGACGGACCTAGCCATGAACGTCGGGAGTGAAGCTGCGGATCATGCAGCCTACTACGCACAGTTTGAGTCGTACCACGACGTCCTGTGGCTGCACGAAAGGTATTATCCAGCATGCTGCCAGTGTTCCTCCGTAGGTAGCGGACATCCACACCAGTAGTAGCCCTTGGGCGGCCTGAGCAAGGCATGTCATCGACAGTTCCTGTCTCTCTGTGTCTCCTCCATTACCGAACAACATCGCTTTGGTTCACTCCGAGACGCCTGGACACTACCCTTGTTGAGAGCCCTTCCTTGCACAAAGTAGCAATGTGGACGCGACTGAAGCGCGGTATTGACCGTCTAGACGTGGTCGAACTACAGACAACGCGATCCGTGTACCTCCTTCCTGGTGGAATGACTGGAACTGATCGGCTGTCGGACACCATCCGCCTAATAGGCGTTGCTCATGAGTGGTAGTTTACATATTTGGGCGGATTCAGTGACATCTCTGAACAGTCAGAAGGACTGTGTCTGTGGTACAATATCCACAGTCAACGTCTATCTTCCAGAGTTCTGGGAACCGGGACGATGCAAAACTTTTTTTGATGTGTGTATCCATTACGAATTGTACACTGTTCCTCCACCAGGTCGTTCCTCCACCAGCGCGGTTGACAACTGCTGGGCGCTCGTTGGTGGATATGGAAGTGCTGCACCGCATCCCCCATTTTCACGATGATATTTAAGTTGGGGAAACGGTCAGTCCAGTCCATTCGCTGAATATCCTCTTGTTGCAAGAACTCCTCCACCTGCGCTTTTCGACGTGATCGCGCATTGTCATTCATAAAAGTAAACTCAGCGCTGAATTCAACCCTGAAAAGACGCACACTGGGAATGAGTACAGTGTCACAATAACGTTGACCAGTGAGTATACCAAGTTCAACAATGTCCCTCCCTACACCATAACATCTGGACTAGGAAAATGTGCGTGCTCGACAATGTTCCTGGGCGCATTATGTAATCCCATTTTCATCCTACGGGGGTACCACGCGAATCACTATTCAGACTGAATCTGCTCTTATGCGAAAGAGCACGCTATCCCACTCCTCTTTCATTCAGTCCCAAACGTTGCCACCGATGTGCGGGCATCAACGTTACAGAGCATGGTCGTTGGAGAAAGAAACCACCCCCATGCAGTCGGTTTGACACTGCGGAACGAGAGGTAGCGTGACTTGCAGTCCAGTAAAATGTGGTTATAAATGCACCCGCCGTATGACGCTGGTCCCCTTTTGTCTGTTGCACAAAGTAGCGACCATCTATGCTGTAATTTACCGTGATCGACCACCTCCTCTCCCTCGGACAGCAGTACGTGTGGTTCGGTAAACTCGCCATTCGTGTCAAACAGTGCTGAGAGAAATGCCAAACTCTTGGGCTACATTCATCACACTTCGTCCATCTTCCATTTTCCCGATGATTCTTCCTATTAAATGTTGACTCTGGACCATGTTGTAATGTAGAATATCACAATAGTTGCACCCCAATTGCAAGCTGATTGAGACATACTACCCGTTCCAGTTCCTGTAACTACCTCATGTTGTGGAGGCCAACCCCATTTGACACCATAGTCACGCTGACCTCAGCCCGTGACGTCCAGCTTCCTGCGCACTACTGGGACACTTCTGGCAACACGGGCCCACTCTTTCATTCATTTCCACCGAGTAGTTAATACATTATTAAAACTCACCTAGCTCGTCCTTAACATTTGTGCAGCGTATGTATCCAGCGGATCTGTACATACGGCATCATGCCTAACACAATAATCTATCCGTTTACGTGTCCTCCTAGCCACCTTGCGGCGCATCTCAGAGATTAGGCTTCCTCAATACTTTTACACTGTTCGTCAGTAGTTTTGTACCAACGTCGAACCAGTCGGACTTGATTGTTCCGCATAATGAATAAATGGTCAAATGTTCAAACGTGTGTGAAACCTTATGGGACTTAACTGCTGAGCTCATCAGTCCCTAAGCTTACACACTACTGAACCTAAATTATCCTAAGGACAACACACACACACCCATGCCCGAGGGAGGACTCGAACCTCCGCCGGGACCACCCGCGCAGTCCGTGACTGCAGCGCCGTAGACCGCTCGGCTAATCCCACGCGGCCATAATGAATAACCTGGCGTGTTTAAGTCCATGCTTCGCGTTGGTGATTTCAAGAGGTCTCAGATATTGCTGTGATGAATAGAAGCTGGCTCTAAATGTAGAAAAATGTAAGTTAATGCGGATGAGTTGGAAAAACAAACCCATAATGTTCGTATACAGAATTAGTAATGTCCTGCTTGATACAGACATGTCGTTTAAATATTTGGGTGTAACTTTACAAAGTGATATGAAATGGAACGAGCATGTGAAGATTGTGGTAGGGAAGACGAATGACTGGTTCAAATGGCTCTGAGCACTATGCGACTTAACTTCTGAGGTCATCGGTGGCCTAAAACTTACAACTAATTAAACCTAACTAACCTAAGGACATCACACACATCCATGCCCGAGGCAGGATTCGAATCTGCGACCGTAGCGGTCACGCGGTTCCAGACTGAAGCGCTTAGAACCGCACGGCCATACCGGCCGGCGGAAGACGAATGGATAACTTCGGTTTATTGGGAGAATTTTTGTAAAAGTGTGGTTCATTTGTAAACGAGACAGCATATAGTACGCTAGGGCGACCTACACTAGAGTACTGTTCGCATGTTTGGATCCGTACTAGATCGGATTAAAGGAAGACATCGACGCAATTCGGAGGCGGACTACTAGATATGATATCGGTAGGTTCTAACAACATGCATGTGTTACGGAGATGCCTTGGTACTCAAACAGGAATCCCTGGAGGGAAGACGATTTTATCTTCGAGGAACACTACTGAGAATCCAGAATGAGATTTTCACTCTGTAGCGGAGTGTGCGCTGATATGAAACTTCCTGGCAGATTAAAACTGTGTGCCCGACCGAGACTCGAACTCGGGACCTTTGCCTTTCGCGGGCAAGTGCTCTATCATCTGAGCTACCGAAGCACGACTCACGCCCGGTCCTCACAGCTTTACTTCTGCCAGTATCTCGTCTCCTACCTTCCAAACTTTACAGAAGCTCTCCTGCGAAACTTGCAGAACTAGCACTCCTGAAAGAAAGGATATTGCGGAGACATGGTTTAGCCACAGCCTGGGGGACGTTTCCAGAATGAGAATTTGGAAGGTAGGAGACGAGATACTGGCAGAAGTAAAGCTGTGAGGACCGGGCGTGAGTCGTGCTTCGGTAGCTCAGATGGTAGAGCACTTGCCCGCGAAAGGCAAAGGTCCCGAGCTCGAGTCTCGGTCGGGCACACAGTTTTAATCTGCCAGGAAGTTTCACTACTGAGAATATTTAGAGAACCGGCAGAACGATCGTACTGCCGCCAACATGCATTCACTCTAAGGACCAGGAAAATAAGATACGAGGGATTAGGGCTCATTCAGAGGCATATGGACAATCGTTTCCTCCTCGCCCTATCTGCTAATGCAACAGGAAATGAAACGATTAATAGTGGTACAGGGTACCCACCGCCTCACACCATACGGTGGCTTCTGGAGCACGTATTTAGATGTAGATGTAGATCCAGCGGCCTCGAAATTGTTCATCAAGAAACTCACTCGCCTCCGTGGTAAAGTCTATTGGAGCTCCACGTTGCTGTAACATCACTAACCCATGATTCCCTTATCTTCGAGGTAAGGCAATTAAAATTCGTCGTGTCCAGGTATGAATTTCATTTGACCTACGCGTCGAAAGAATGTGATCCGACCAAATAACGTGATTACATACAACCCCGTGTCGTATCATGAAACGAGTGTTCTAATTCTTGCGCATAATGTGGATTGTTGTTGGTCTAGGGAACCACATTCTTCCACCGTCAGCTGCGAGGTATCTAGTATTCATCAGGAAAGTACGTTCTTGAGCGAGACACAGAATTTGGAAATTTTGCCAATAAAGCACAGCAGGCTACAGGAGTTGGCTGCTGTACGATTTGTGACTGAAGAATAATATTAATAGGAACAGAAATGTAGGAGTCAGCGAATTTGGATGCACTTGCGTGAAAGGTGGCACTGTGAAACACAACGAACGTTACGAGGGAAAATTACATCCAATCAGAAGCAGGCGAAAAGGATAAGATGGGCGATACGATGGGAACCACAGTAGAAAATGTGGGATCCGCCTAGGAGATGCGGTAGAACAGACACTTTTGCAGCAGCAGCGGTAGTTGTAAGATCTGCTAGGGCTTTGTGCCGGGATGCAAATTCCTGACTTCTGACAACTAAAAGTCACGAGTTTGCTTGGCGGCCTGAAGTACCAGCAGCTCTTACAACTTCCGCGTATGGTACAGAATGGTCTATTTTATCGCATCTTCAAAGTGAATGTCACATTTTCTACTGTGGTTCCCATCATAACGCCTATCTCACCCCTTTCTCCTGCTTCTGATTGGATGTAATTTTCCCTTGTAACGTTCGTTGTGTTTCACAGTGCCACCTTTCAGATAAGTCCAACCCGACTCGCTGATTTCTACAGTTCTGTTCCTATTAATATTTATTCTTCGTTCGCAAACTGTACAGCAGCCAACTCCTGCAGCTTGCTTCCAAATTCCGTGTCTCGTTCAAGAAGATTATTTCCTGATGAACGCTGGATATTTCTCGGTTCACATGGGAAGAATGTGGTTTCCTAGTCTAGCTAGTCTAGTCTAGCTAAGTCCAAGAGATGGAAAAGAACCCATCACTTGTTATGACATGGGGTTGTACACACTGATAAGCCAAAACGTGACCACTGCCCACCGCGGCGTTGGATGTCGCCTGATGGCGGTGTGAGCACGTGACGTGGTAACAAAAGTATCTAAGGGGAGCAGAAGGGGGATCTCCTAGCGAAGATATGGCTGCAAATGGGGAGATCCATTGAGATAAGCGACCTTGCCAAAGGGTAGATTATTCTTACGCAGAGCATGTGAACGAGTATCTCGAAAACGGCGAAACTGGTCAAATGTTCACGTGCTACTGTCGTGAGCATCTACGGCAAGAGATAGGACAGTGAAACTACCACTGGACGCTAAATGATTGGACGTGCACGACTCTTCACAGAATGTGATGTTCGGAGACTTGTCTGCTCTGTAAAATAGGACACATGGTGATCTGTGGCATCTCTGCCAAAAGAGCACAGTGCTGGTGCACGCACATGTTTTTCGGAGCACACCATTCATCGTATATTGTTGAACGTAGAGCTCCACAGCAAACCATCCCTATGTGTTCACATGTTGACCCAGCGACATCGTCAATTAAGATTGCACTGGGCATGGTACTATCGAGATTCGACCGTCGATCAGTGGGAACATGTCGGCTCTTCGCGTGAATCACACTTTTTGCTACGTTAGTTCGACTGTCGTCTCCACAAACGCCGTCATCGAGGTGGACGGCAGCTCAGACCGTATAGCCCGCCGCGGACACAGGCTGGTGGGAGCAACATTATGCTATTGGAGATACACTCCTGCGCTTGCATGGGACCTGTGGTTGTGATAGACGACAAGCTGACAGCCGCCAACCACCCGCATCCTTTCATTCTTGATATCTTCCCCGACAGCGATGTCATCATTCAGCACTATAATTGCTTGAGGAACATTATAGGTTAACTTATTCTGACGTCTCGGCGACCAAATTCGCCTGATGTAAATTCTATGGAACCCATCTGAGTCGCTATCGGGAACCATCATTGCGTACGGAAATCAGCGGTCCGTTATTTAAGCGAATTACATGAACAGTGAGTGGACTTCCGGCGACACATACCTCCTCAAACCTACGAATAACCTGTCGGATCTGTTACACGTAGAATCAGCGATGTATTTCGTTCCAAGGACGAACAAACAAGCTATTAAGCGGGTTGAAATGGTTCAAATGGCTCTAAGCACTATGGGACTTAACATCTGAGGTCATCAGTCCCCTAGACTGAGAACTACTTAAACCTAACTAACCTAAGGACATCACACACATCCATATCCGAGGCAGGATTCGAACCTGCGACCGTAGCAGCAGCGCGGTTCCGGACTGAAGCGCCTAGAACCGCTCGGACACAGCTGCCGGCTATTAAGCAGGTGGTCATAATGTTTTGACTCATCAGTGCATAATCACGATGACTGTTCGGACCACATTCTTTTGACGGATACGTCATAACTAGACATACTGAACGCAACGCAGTGCACAGTCTAGCAGACACCGATATATCTGTTACGAGAGACCACTGGCGGACCGTCAGATGCCGAATGACAGCAGCTGCTTAAGTCGCCTACGAGGGTTAGCTGTGTGATGCAAGCACGTCCCAGTACCAGATAAACCCATAACAGCTGGTAGCGTGTAAACTTGTTGAAGTTTATCCGTTTTTACATTCTAACCTAATTAAGACCTGTGAGAGGGGATCTCAAGTTAGATATAATAATTGTTTGAATTTAGTTTCCGTCATTTGATGATGAGAATAAAGTCGTGAAAATATCACTGGCGACTGAATTAAATTAGTTCCCAGTCTCTAATTATACTGGATTCGTATATTCCTGGATATGCTTAAATTCTTGGTGTCGCATCTCAGAATCTGGCACCCAGTAATAAATGGAAACGCTTGCAATTAACTTGAGAAATTTCATTGCACATTTACGTAGCTGAACTTTTTCTTTTCTCTTTATTGTAAAATAAGTTTCGATGAGTTTAGAGCCGTCTTCAGGTTATATAAGAAATAATTATCTGATCATTATACACAAACTCCTCATACAAAATGTGAACCAGTCCATGTACTATAAATACAACACCTGACAGAATTACACATATGTTGTCTGATCTACAGTTCTATTATTATAATCTACATGTACATCAATACGTGAGGGTACGTCTGATACGACTGATATCCCCTTCCCTCCTCCATTTGCGAATGGTGCGTGGGAAGGAGGAGTGTTGGTAAACCTCTGTGTTAGCTCTAATTTCTCGAATATTCTCGTCGCGGTCATTTTTTGAAAAAAATGTTCAAATGTGTGTGAAATCTTATGGGACTTAACTGCTAAGGTCATCAGTCCCTAAGCTTACACACTACTTAACGTAAATCATCCTAAGGACACACACACACACCCGTGCCAGAGGGAGGACTCGAACCTCCGCCGGGACCAGCCGCACATTCCATGACTGCAGCGCCATAGACCGCTCGGCTAATTCCGCGCGGCTCATTTTTTGAGATGTATATGGGAGACAGAATGTTGTTCGGCTCTTCCCGGAAAGTACTCTCTTAAAATTTCAACAGTAAACCTCTCTGTGATGCACAAGGGCTCTCTTGTAACGTCTGCCACTGGAGTTTGTTGAGCATCGCTCTTAACGCTCTCGCGCCGACTACACGAGCTGTGTGCCGCGCGGGGCAGCGGCGAGGTCTCAGCCGCCTTGCCACGGTCCGCGCGGCTCCCCCCGTCGGAGGTTCGGGTCCTCCCTCTGGCATGGCTGCCTGTGTTGTACTTATCGTAAGTTAGTTTAAGTTAGATTAAGGGACCGATGACCTCAACAGTTTGGTCCCACAGGAACTTGCTACAAATTTCCAAACGACGTGTGACGAAAAGCCCTACTCTTAGTTGAATTTTCTCTATCTCTTTTATTAGTCCTACCAGGTATGGGTCCCAGAGTGATGAGCAATACTCAGTAATCTGTAGAACAGTTGTTTTCTATGTCAAGTGTTTTCTAAGATACTTCTTTCGTGGATGAATTACATTTCCTTAAAATTCTTCCTATGAATCTGTGTTTTGCATCGACTTTTCCTACTACTTACTCTGTATGCAGTCACGAAAGGACAATCATGTGTGACGTGTCTGCTGCCCTAATGCCGCTCAGAAAGCATCAGTCTCAGATTATAGATGTAACATGTATTATACACACTTGGCATGATGCAAAAAATTTAACTTCCAAATAACGTAGCCCTAAACTTACGCAATATTTATTTCTTCAGGAGTTACAGTTAACTTAAATATACCTTGTAGTCTAATTAGATAACTGTCCTAACTACAAGGATTAATTTATGTTCATCTGCACCCGCAGCGTGATATAAATCTTGTAATGACACTATAAATATGAATCCAAGTCCCTTGTTTCATGTAAGCGTAGGCTTCCGCGGCCGTTGTCTTCTTCAATAAAATTCTTCAGGGTATCAGACCGCATCGTCATAATTTAAAATGCGCCAACGTTTCGGCCAGCGTTGCAGCTAGCCTTCATCAGGGCCTTACGTTAACGTAAAATTTTAAATTATGACGATGCGGTCTGATCCCTTGTTTCAGTTGAATTTCGTTATTGCGACAGGCCTACTTTGGCTATAATTGCCATTGTCAAGCCATCTGCGAATAATACATAAAATTTTGTCATTATTTACGTACTTTTTTTGGTATTTACGTGTTGTGGGTATACGGTGTGTGTACATATTGGTACTACGCCTAGTTGTTACTCACTACGTGCGACAGATCTTCCGAAACACGAAAACCTAATTTTGGAAACAGTTTTATGCTGCCGTGCATACATGTTAAGGTCTGAAGTGGATTTGCCAGCCCAGTTAAATATGGCGTCTGGAAAATAGCTGATCCAGTTTCTGATTCAGTCAGAACAATCGTTATTTCTCTTCACGTAAGTATTATAGGTGGACAGCTTCATGCTCAGTCTAATATTTCTGCTTCTCATTCACTCCACAGTGAGTCCATATTAACCGAATATTCTGAAAACAAGACGTAATTTGACAACCCAAGCACGTTTCAAATCGGTTGCGTCTACATGGCAGCGAAAATTTATTGCGGAATTTGAAACCGACAAATAGAAGCGGATTTCCACAATCGATTTTGAAGTGTTATATGACTACTCAGAAGCGTTATTGGGTAATCGGTTTACGAAATCCGGTTTCTGGATCCCTATGTAAACGAGGTGCTTGATTTAGATTTCACGCTGGTGAGTACCGTCGCTTAATAAATTGTTGTCTATGATTTTGTGATCTATCTTCGTATTTTAGCGAATTTCTGACAGTTTGGTGATCCTTTTCGACCTAGACGGTACGGTTGAACGTATTTTAATTTACCGTATATTTATTTGGTAACTTATTTCTGGCAGTACGTTTGACAGTTGCATTAAAGATGCTCCATGATTACAAAACTGTTTTATATATAGTCTGTGAAATTCACTGAGGTAAAAAAAGGATTGCCACTATAGACTTAGGGTACAGGCTGTACGTTGTTTCGAAGCCAGAAAGGGCGGGGCCTGCCCCGATCTTAAATAGCCCAAAACATTACAAGATCATCGTTTACTATTGCTAATTGTTCCTTCTTTCTGTCGTTTGCTCGTTACGGCTGTTTAAAAAAGCTAAAACCTTCTGTGCTTACATGAATAACGTAGTGTCAGGAAGGCAATTTCGAACGTTGTTCTGTTCTTGAATGTGCTCTAGTAATACACACATTTGGATGTGTGTGATGTACTTAGGTTGGTTAGGTTTAAGTAGTTCTAAGTTCTAGGGGACTGATGACCTCTGAGCAATTTTTTTTTTTTTTTTTTTTTTGTAATTTGACGAACGGAGAAAAGAGTCATATTTTATGAAACGTATTCTTTCGTAAACCATTTAATTGCACTTTTGATGTGTTTGTATCGATAGCAAATGAAGCTTGAACTCCGAAATCAATGTTTGTTTGCTTGTTGGCACTGCTTATTGTTCGCTACATTTTCAGCTTTCAGTTAGTATGCACAATATTTTTAGGGTTCATGTTTGCAAAAGCCTTACCTACATGTTCTTTGTTAGCCCATAAACATGTGCAGTGAGAAAATAAGTGAGGCATGCTACCGTGTCTTGTGCATGTCAGCAAAGTGAACGATTATTGAATGTCAAAGAAACAGAACTGTGTAGAGGTTTATTAGATTGTCAGTGCATTAGTCTTGCGTAGTTTAGATATCTTCCCACTCTGAAATCTTACCTATGATGCCTCATTCAGCGTGTGGCTAATAATAGCAATTTACAGCCTAAAGAATGATATAATCTTTCAAAAAATCTTCCAGCACTGTGCAGTGCTAGAAATGTGATTAACGCTTAGACCCTACAAAATTGATATTTTGTTTTAACATCTATGTAAGTCTTTTTTTAGTAATAATAGACTAACCTGCGTAAAATGGAAGCCAACCTTTCCAACAGTAGCCTGTTTGCCTCTTTTCCCAGGACATTTACCACCAGTACCATTGTCGGTTTTTCAGGAATAACCAAACGTATCACAACTGGAATGTACGTCTACTTTGATCATCTTTTGTTTTGTTTTCTTTTTATTTTGAGGTATCAAAAGTATATAAGCGTATACCATGTTTTGTGATAGACCAGTAGTTATTTAGTTTCATGTTCCATGAATCATTTGCATGATAAATCGCAATGATGTGGAACGAGTTATTTTTTTATATATAGTGCCTCCATTTCGATCATTTATTAACTGTTTGTTTTTTTTAATTAAAGACAGACAGATGTTAACCAGTTAGCTCCTACACACTACCATTTACAGATTACAATAACAGATAGTCTTCCGCAGAATAGGAATTGTCAAAGAGAGTTTAGTTTCAAATTTTACTTTGCTGTCTGTCAGGCATATTATGTCATTGGGTAAGTGATAAAAACTTTTGACTGCAGCATTGTGAACCCCCGTTTGTGCTACAGACAAACTTAACGTGGCGTATGAAAGACATTCTTTTTTTCTTCTGTTGTTGTAATTATGTACATCATTGTTCCTGATAAATTGCAGCGGATTATGTACAATAAATTTCATGAGGGAAAACTGTACTGTGAAGTGGATAGATTGTTATTCACACTCTGGGTGGCAGGCAGGCACTGTGTAAAGAGTTTTCTGCCTAAGCCTTCTTCAGAAAGGAAGCAATGCAAACAACCGTGCACGCACACACACACACACACACACACACACACACAGACACACATTCACACGACCACATACAAAAAAACTCACACACACACGACCACTGTCTACGGTTGTTCAAGCCAAAATCTGTTTTAAAGGCGAGGAAATTTGAACAATTCACAATTATCAGCGGGAGGAATTTAGAGCACGATATGCTCTACCAACAATCAGCGCGGTCACTTAGCAGTGTGTTGTGGGACGAGGCCGATAATACAGTGTGGCTCAGATGCCGGAGCGTTTCCCGCTTGCAGGGCAATAAAAACCACAGAAAAGAAGAGAAGTAACGGACACTGAGTAAAGTAAAAGATCAATGGTTTGTGGGATAGAAGAAAAGCCGTTAGGCAAAACCGAACAACGGTGTGTTTAGGTTGGAATATCAACGATGTTCGCTAATTATGGCTACAGCAGCCACTTGCGCAAATAAAGTGTTTTCTTCCCAGTTCATCAGTTTGTTGAGCGATGAAACTTTCTTTTTTACTCGTCGCTTTAATTGTTGAATACCTTTAATTCTTTCTTGAGTACTTTGGTTTATGTTAACAGAACTCTATTACCGCTCTTGCAAATTTTTACAGCTACTGATTCTTCATTGGGCTTTTCTCTTAAACACTGAGAGTTGGTAGCAGCAACTGTATATTATGAACTCTTCAAACAAATAAATCGTATGTGATTACACATCAGTTCTGCAATAACGTACAGTCATGCTCAAAAGTATCCGAACGACCTTAATTGCATTTCGCCTGATTGGCATGCACCCCGAATAACGCATCTCTCTAGCACGTCCTCTACTCGCTCCTTGGTACAGTCGTTTGACTATTGAAAATGGTTCCAACAAGTCACCACTAGAAAAAACTGCTCCGTATCGTAATAACTCGAGATGTAAAGAAATACCACGATACTAGAAATATCAGGGAACACCTTATCCCAGAGAAGACTGTCCTTAAGGCTTGTAAGCTCACATTTATTGCAATAAATGACATACCTGAAATGTTAGCACTCTCATTATTACGTCAGATACGTAATGCACGTAGTAGGTTCGTCGTATTCATGATTTCCGCTTCAAAGAAACGTATCGTACTTGTTATTTAACACAAAATGACATTAAAACTTTAAGTTATTCATGAGCAGGTAGTTGAGAATATGTATGAACTTCAAATGACACGACGAACCGTTTCGTTCTGCATTTGGATTCAAACCCAGGTCACGCAGACTAAGATTTCGTGACCGACGGAAACAAACAGTCATTCCTGACTAGACATACAGAGAGTGATGTACCTCGATTTTAGAGTGTATCTGTTAGCAAATATCAACTTTAAATTACATAACGTAAACATTTTTGACGGACGCGAATTCCTACCCAGCATCTACTGTTCCTGTTAACGAACTACGAGAGGTGTTAGATATTGCTTATTCACAAGTAACTTACTTGAAATGCCGTGAGGTAAAGCTTTGCGTTGAACAGGGACTCGAACCCAGAACCTAATCGGATTGTTATCGAAGCACAATCAACTGTGACATATCCGATTTTCTCGGCAGTAGCTAGATGTTTTAACTGCAATGACGAGACGAAACATTAATGTTTTCCTTCCCAGTACTCCAACCCGGCACCTATTGCTGTTATATTCTAGAGAAACCGAACGTTAAATATGGATCTGTCACATCAGCAGCGACATGTGATCATGTTTGAACTAGAAATAATATGACGAAGAATTCAGTGCTGACTGGGAATCGAACCCCAAACATATCGTTGTTGACTACACACAAAGAGATGTCAGCTACCGAATTTTTCTCCGCCAGCAGCTCGGAATAACATCCTTGAACTTACAGTGATCTCTCAAATAGTTCTGTGTCCCACTGGGAGTCAAAAACGTCAGATTTCGTTAGTGTTGACAGCGAATGAAAATGCATTAGAAATCAAAATTATTATCCACCAGCAGATAAGTGTTCTCGTGCTAGAGCTTGATAATACATAATGAAAACTTTAGTGCTGGGCCAGGATTCGAACCCATTCCCGCGCAATATGTGGATATGTTGAGGAATCTGCCGTTTTGAACAAACAACAAATAGTAGTCGAGCTGTATTGTCACGAAGGGATCAAATTACGCGTTAAGGGCGGTCTGAGTTGTATTCCAAGTTCATCGACATACAGAAGCTCAAATAAAAGATGGAATAAGTGTCCTGTGACCCTACATAGCGTTTGTTTCGTCACTAGACATAAACAACTAGTAGAAGAAAGGTTACTGGTGATAGAGTTCCCAGATTTCGCCACTCCTGACTTTATTGTGGTTCAACCTATTGTCTACTTTGTAGAGAAGGAATATCATGTTTAATGTGAATTTCAGACCACAATGCCATTATAGCTTCTTCACTTGGTGTAGCCAGAAGAGAGTAGAATCTGTCTCTCCCTATTAAAAATAATTGGGAGAAGTTGGAATCGAACCCAGACCATGAGCATAGCAACATATCAGCTGTCCAACAGACCACCAAATCATCTCCTGCATGACACATTTTTCTATCATAATATCGTTGCAGCACACTCAATGAGAATTCTGACACACAGGCTCCCTGTAGTGGTTTGCAGCATGTTCAGTACATTCATTTACTTGGTTGACCGAATCGCCATGAACTAGCTGCATCGGCTACCCAGTGCATACTTTCGACTCTGTCTTGTAATCGCCGGAATAAAATCACGTAACTGCCACCTACAGAGAACTGCCAACAGTGTAGGATGCAGAAATTTAAATAGGAAGTGTTCCTTTCCATTTGAGCTACTCTATTGCGCCATCTGTTTGTTGAAAACGTCGTGCAGTGCAAAAGAAAAGCTGTAACTGTCTGTCTCTCAGAAGTCTAGATCCGGCCATACTCATTATCTCACAGCACTGTGGAATGCGGAAGTTCCGGAGGACCTGTTCTAGACTTCTGGAGGTGCTGTTGCTGTGTGACAGGTAGTAGCATAAGGGTAAGCATCGCGCTCCGTAGGTAAGACGTCGCGAGTCCTAGTATATTCGGTGCTACATTTTTTAAAACGCAATTATGCTGTCTGCTGAAGTTATCAATTTAATGGAACTTTGAACATAGTTCCCTTCACTTCTCAGCCCAAAATAGCCGCATGTGGAAAAAGGGCTAACTTCTGCGACATATTGTTCTTTTCAGGTTTAATAGACGGCCAGGCAGCAGATGCATCTCGAAGCTTTTGTATTATGTATGGGGAGAGCGCATAGCAAAGTTGTCTGGTAGTGGCAATTTATTCTTCTTCAAACCTTGTTTGACAGCTTTAACTCAGAACAAGTTTTCTACATGGATGTAATCAATAAACTGCATGTGCATTGTCAGACTGTTATGGATAACATCAGAGAATTCGCATGTATCGTTGATGATTGATTTCTCTCTCATGTTTAGTATTGTTTTAACAACACTAAAAGAAATGTTACGAAAATTGTGCACTGTATTATAAGAAATGAAACAAAACTAACCACGATAACCTTACGACGAAAGTCTGTTTTAATAAAACTGAGTAAAATACTACTCACTTATATTTCAATTGGGACTATGTTTAATTGGTATGCTGTGGTATAGTCAACAGGTATGCAAATGTGACGTTTCATAAACAAAGTTATGTATTCCTAGAAATCCAAAATTTGCTTGTCAGCAGGAGAATGAGGCGTCACCTGTTCTGCAGCATTGTAAGTTTTTCACCATTGCACTATGAGCTGAAAGTATTTTCTTGCAATTTCCTTATCGATGTTTGATCTGACTGCTTGTAGCTCTTTCACAGAAGGGATAAAAACGTTACAGTCTGCGAGACTGGAACCGCGAACCATAACAGACACTTTTTCACAGCTCAAAATGTCACCATACAGCTACCGGAGAGGTATGTGTTGTGCTATCCTCTTACGAGCCCAATAAGGGCTAGAACTCGTAAACAGCTATTTAAAGGACGAGATTAGTTGCGATTTCCTCGTGCAACGGCTTTCCTGGGCTGAAAACCGTAAATTTACAATCTTTTGTTACACCTCAAGCGATAAGTCAGATTTTTCAATGGAAATGACAGGAAATGTCAAGTGACCTATGAGGCTTAATTCCGTGCACACCAGGAAGTAATTCGTCGATCACAGAGTTGCCAAACATACCTTGCCTTGTTGCCAAATCTCACAAGGGAACCTCCCCATAGCACCCCCTCTCTGATTTAGTTGTAAGTTGGCACAGTGGATAGACCTTGAAAAACTGAACACAGATCGATAGAGAAAACAGGAAGAAGTTGTGTGGAACTACGAAAAAATAAGCAAAATATACAAACTGAGTAGTCCATGAGCAAGATAGGCAATATCAAGGACCAATCGATGTGCATCACATCTCCCACGAGCTGTACCACTATAAACACTTTCTTGTGTAATACAGCTATGTACGCCATAGAATACCGGAGAAGGACATATATCAGGTTAAGGAGGTTTACAACACCTTGCTGAGAGGAAAATTGCGCAATCGAATAGAAAACAAGTTTCGAGATTATAACTGGAAAAACATATGGGAAAACATATCTGACCCTCATCTACCATCCAATGTGCGATCGACGTGGTACCTCGCAGTCAATGGAAAAATCCCCACCAACTCTAAACTGCACGCGATACGTCTGGCACACACACCAAACTGTCCCAGCTGCAATGTCGTCGACACCGAAGAACATCGTTTCGACTGTGACGATGTGAAAGACGTGTGGAATCTCTTCAGGCAAAAACTAGCACACGTGCTCCGCACGTCACCTAACACCATTACACCGACACACGTCCTTCTGCCAGATGACGTGCCATATCCTAACACTAAAAGAAGGTCAACCAACTGGCTTAAAGGACTGACAGTTCATTACATCTCTACGGCTATGACGAAGAGTGCAGCAGACTATTGGATGTACCTGATGACAGAACTTCAAAAGCTCGAACGACAAAAGAAATACAAAGAAAACTACGCAAATTTCTTGAACCGAACTTTGTCCTACCGACAGAGCTGAAGAACGATTAAACGATATTTTGTACAATCTCAGGATTACTTTTTTTTTAATGAAATTCTCTATTAAGTTTCTCATTCCTTTTGCGCCAACAAGGTGGCTATTTCGTTTACCCTTCGCCCTCGTGTAGCAGCACTAATAGGTTGCTAACGCAAACCTGAGACGCCAGCGGGCTGAAGTACGCCTGGCTCTCCTATAAAAATCGCTCCCGCACAATGATGGAAGAATATAGCGGACCTATTTTCTTTCCACAACTCCAAAAGAAGGGATTTTGTTCACTTGTACACATTTACTTCGTTGGTCAACTATCTCTTATAGAACAAACATTGCACAGAAGCTAGCCGAAGAAGGCACAAATGGCGAGCAGAAGGACGGGCTGTAGGGGAGGAAGGAGGCCCGAACCAAAAACAAAAAAAAAAAACAAAAACAAAAAAAAGTTGGATAGCTGATATGTTGCTATGCTCATGGTCTGGGTTCGATTCCAACTTCTCCCAATGATTTTTATAGGGAGAGACAGATTCTATTCTTTTCTGGCTACACCAAGTGAAGAAGCTATAATGGCATTGTGGTCTGAAATTCACATTAAACATGATATTCCTTCTCTACAAAGTAGACAATAGGTTGAACCACAATAAAGTCAGGAGTGGCGAAATCTGGGAACTCTATCACCAGTAACCTTTCTTCTACTAGTTGTTTATGTCTAGTGACGAAACAAACGCTATGTAGGGTCACAGGACACTTATTCCATCTTTTATTTGAGCTTCTGTATGTCGATGAACTTGGAATACAACTCAGACCGCCCTTAACGCGTAATTTGATCCCTTCGTGACAATACAGCTCGACTACTATTTGTTGTTTGTTCAAAACGGCAGATTCCTCAACATATCCACATATTGCGCGGGAATGGGTTCGAATCCTGGCCCAGCACTAAAGTTTTCATTATGTATTATCAAGCTCTAGCACGAGAACACTTATCTGCTGGTGGATAATAATTTTGATTTCTAATGCATTTTCATTCGCTGTCAACACTAACGAAATCTGACGTTTTTGACTCCCAGTGGGACACAGAACTATTTGAGAGATCACTGTAAGTTCAAGGATGTTATTCCGAGCTGCTGGCGGAGAAAAATTCGGTAGCTGACATCTCTTTGTGTGTAGTCAACAACGATATGTTTGGGGTTCGATTCCCAGTCAGCACTGAATTCTTCGTCATATTATTTCTAGTTCAAACATGATCACATGTCGCTGCTGATGTGACAGATCCATATTTAACGTTCGGTTTCTCTAGAATATAACAGCAATAGGTGCCGGGTTGGAGTACTGGGAAGGAAAACATTAATGTTTCGTCTCGTCATTGCAGTTAAAACATCTAGCTACTGCCGAGAAAATCGGATATGTCACAGTTGATTGTGCTTCGATAACAATCCGATTAGGTTCTGGGTTCGAGTCCCTGTTCAACGCAAAGCTTTACCTCACGGCATTTCAAGTAAGTTACTTGTGAATAAGCAATATCTAACATCTCTCGTAGTTCGTTAACAGGAACAGTAGATGCTGGGTAGGAATTCGCGTCCGTCAAAAATGTTTACGTTATGTAATTTAAAGTTGATATTTGCTAACTGATACACTCTAAAATCGAGGTATATCACTCTCTATATGTCTAGTCAGAAATGACTGTTTGTTTCCGTCAGTCACGAAATCTTAGTCTGCATGACCTGGGTTTGAATCCATATACAGAACGAAACGGTTCGTCGTGTCATTTGAAGTTCATACATATTCTCAACTACATGCTCATGGATAACTTAAAGTTTTAATGTCATTTTGTGTTAAATAACAAGTACGATATGTTACTTTGAAGAGGAAATCATGAATACGACGAACTTACTACGTGCATTACGTATCTGACGTAATAATGAGAGTGCTAACATTTCAGGTATGTCATTTATTGCAATAAATGTGAGCTTACAAGCCTTAAGGACAGTCTTCTCTGGGATAAGGTGTTCCCTGATATTTCTAGTATCGTGGTATAATTCTACATCTTGAGTTATTACGATACAGAGCAGTTTTTTCTAGTGGTGACTTGTTGGAACCATTTTCAATAGTCAAACGACTGTACCAAGGAGCGAGTAGAGGACGTGCTAGACAGCTGCGTTATTCGGGGTGCATGCCAATCAAGCGAAATGCAATTCAGGTCGTTCGGATATTTTTGAGCACGACTTTACATAGTAACAAAAATAACGTTTGATGCCTTGGCAAAAAAATTATATGATAATTTTATAGAAGCTGAATTCAGAATTAATATTCTACACTTTTTTAAAGAGGAGGAATCAAAGGAAAAAACGACGGCACAGCATTTTCCCTGATACGCTCTGTCCGAACTGATCTTCGGTCTATGTCCTCTTCCCGAAAACGTTGTGAACTTGTTTTGCTAAATCCCGTTGGTTCCCAATCTTTCCTCACAGCGTTTACCCAGAGAGCGTTGCAAGTGGTACTGACAGGAAATCCAAAGTCAAACGACAGAAATAAGACCATTAAAGTAAAAGTTAACAGCGTAACCATAATTCTTGTACACAGAATAAAATATTGCTTGAAGAGCTTCACTTACGAATTGAATGTGATTCTTTTAAACTTTAAAATGCGATCGGATCGATTAGTACACCCGTAATCGACGCAAACTGGCCCAATGCTACTTGGGATCCGACCACGAAAGTCTATAGATATCCCTGTTGTTGTTGTTGTTGTGGTCTTCAGTCCTGAGACTGGTTTGATGCAGCTCTCCATGCTACTCTAAGGGTCGGAAACTGGCACGAGCACGTAAGAGCTGCGCCACGAGGAAGTATCACCGCGGTGAATCATGGTGGTATGAATGTGATGAACCTAATATTTTGGGCTATGTAAGATTACGAATGTGGGCTTCAAATTTGTGAGTAATCACTACAAGTACTCCCTTCTTTTCTTACCTTCGTGATGAAATTGGTTGATTAAACATTTGGTCATTGTTGCTAATTTTATACTTTTTGTTATGTCTAAGCTCAACCGTCATTGTAATTTAAGATCTAAATAAAATTTCCTATACAGTTTTATGTGTGAAGTTTGTCTGTTCTATACGATCCGTGGTTGCTCAGATGTGTACATGTATATTTCCATTTCTTCAGAAATGTCGATGGCTAGTCCCTATTTTAATTATGTGCAGGATTTTCATTGCTTGCTCTATACGGACTGCTTTGTTGTTCTCGTATTTTAACTCATCAGTCTTCGGACTGGTATGATGCGTCCCGCTACGTATTACTCTCCTGTGCCAACCTCTTCATCTCAGAGCAGCACTTGCAAGCTACGTCCTCAATTATTTGCTGGGTGTATTCCAGTCTGTCTCCCTCTCTAGTTTTTACCATCTACTGCTCCCTCTAGCACCATGGAAGTTATTGCCTGATGTTTTAACAGATGTTCTATCATCCTGTCCCTTTTTCTTGTCAGTGGTTCCCATATAATCATATCCCCTCCAGTTCCGCGCGTAACCTCCTCATTCCTTACCTTATCAGTCCACCTAACTTTCAACATTCGTCTGTTGCACCACATCTCAAATGCTTCGATTTTCTTCTTTTCACTATACAATGCTGTGCTCCAAACGTACATTTTCAGAAATTTCTTCTTCAAATGAAAGCCTATGTTTGATAATAGTAGGCATCTCTTGGCGACTTTTGATGTCCTCCTGGCTCCATCCGACATGGGTTATTTTGCTGCCTACGTAGCAGTACTCCTTAACTTCACCTCTATCATGGCGTTAGCTATCTCGCTGTTCTCATTTCTGCTACTTCTCATTACTTTCGTCTTGTTCGATTTACTCTCAGTCCATATTCTGTACTCATTAGACTGTCCATTCCTTTCAGCAGATCCTGTAATTCTTCTTCACTTTCACTCAGGATAGCAATGCCATCAGCGAATCTTAAGATTGACATCCTTTCACCTTGAATTTTAATTCCACTCTTGAACATTTCTTTTGGTTCCATGATTGCTTCTTCGATGTGTAGATGGACGGTAGGGGCGAGAGACTACATCCATGTCTTAAACCCTTTTTAATCCGAGCACTTCGTTCTACATGGAATGTCAAAATTTCCTCCTGTTTAACTCCTGTAAAATCTGAAATTTATAGGAAACCCATAACGACAAATAATATATCCATTTGACAAGTCTGTCATCTTAAAGGACATAAATACGCGTATTTCCACACAGTGATTAATAGGATCATCAATTTATCCCTAGAATAAACCCATATATAAAGAAATTGCCGTACTCTAATATTTAGCAGAACGATTTCAACCCATACATAGTACTACAGTTCAATGAAAAACACACTAAAACCATATGCAGTGAATTTTGTAAGCATATAAAATTAATAAGAGACTCACTAACTGAACATCAAACTACCTTCATACTGATGATACATCAGGAACATACTCACTCACCCATACCCACTCACGGAAAACGAAATAACCCGTTCACGCCAACTCAGGCATATATAAAAACGAATATAAAAATTGTGAAAAATTTTACATAGTCAAAGACGACCCAATTTCGACATCAGATATCGAGGACACACTACAGATTACGAGACTAATGTTTCTACTTTAGTCTAACACTTAAAATCTGAATCCACATATGAGAACGTATAGAACAAGCAATGAAAACCCTGCACATGATACCAAAGGGACTAACGATTAACGTTCTTGAAGAAATGGAAGTATACAGGATGGGGAAAATAAAAGTGGCCAGTTTCAGGAACGTTGCATTTCCAACATTTAGAAACCATTTGTGGCAGCATTAAGGGAGGAGGAAAAGACCTACAGTTACATACAACAGGATGGAGCAACTGCCCATTCAGCCAGCTGAACCTTGGAACACATTTGTACAATCTTCACAACTGAGAGAAGTTGTTATCAGAGGTCAGTGTGGTCGTGGTCCTAGCTGGCCACCCACGTCAATTGATCCGTCAGTGTGCGATTTCTTCGTGTGGGGAGCCCTAGAGTCTAAGATGTATCGCAACAACCCTCATAGTCTTCAAGAACTGCAACAGAACATTTCAGATGAGACTGCAGCAACTGCAGCAGTCCAGCTTCTATCCGCCTTCAGCAGCTTGCTAACCAGGGCTCAGAGGAGTCAGGAGATGAATGGTGATCATTTTCAGCATCTACTATATTCAGGTTACCACTGTGTTTCCTTTCCTCCGCTGTGTTTCTTTGTACAATGGAACTCTGTTCTCCAGGCCACTTTTATTTGCCCAACACGCACATCCACGCCTTTAAGCAACAACAGAACATACTAAACGAACAAACAAACTTTAAACATAAAAACTATATAGAAAATTTTATGCACATCTGAAATTACAATACGAATAAAAATAGACATAACTAAAACACTTCATAGTCAAAGACAAAAATAAGAGCAAAGATCAAACGGGTAATCAAGAAACTTTGTAACCATGTAGCATCGTTGGTACAGTTGTCAGATGTGCTGTCGGAAATTCATTACTATAAAATATGTAACAAAATCCTCTGGACAGCATCCAAGAACCAACAGGCTGTCACAAATTTGCTAAAATACGATGATAGATCACAAAATCATAGAAAGCAATTTAATAAGCGACAGTACCCACCAATGTGAAATGGAAGTCAAGAATAATTAAAAGTAAGTACCATTCTGTACACACAAAATAGCCTAAAATATAAATACAAAAAAAAAATTAAGCAGAAAATGACAAAATTCTGTGTATAATACGCACATAATTTGACAATTTCTGTTATAGCCATAAGAGGCAAGAAATAAAGAAATTCTGTTGAAGCAGCGGACTTTGATTCATATTTATAACGTAGCTGCAGTGTGTGAGAAGTCTCTGTATTCTCCTTGAGTTTGTACAATTGGTCAAATAAATAGTATTCTTATTGGTAGCCTTGTTTTCAAGCGACGGAAAGCATGCTGTTAGTACTGTATTGTTTTGTTTCGGTGCGGCATAGTTTCAGTTGTGAAGCCTTGGCTGATGTGAGTGGACCCGGATATAGAGTTCAGGTGCGGTTAGTAGCGTGTCTGTGGGTGTACGAACGTCTGTAGTCGGGGTAAACAGCGAAATAGATAGCAAGTGCGTTTACAGACCGCTTTGGCAATGTCCCACCTCGTAAAATACGCTGTTTGATGGGAGAGACGCACTTTTGTTTCAGGCAGTGTCAAAGACAGATTGCGTACTGGACGTGAGAAAACACGGGAAGAAACGTGAACTGCGGTCACCCAGCCGACTGAACAGTTTCCAATCAAATCCATTCGCAACAGAACAGCTGAGCACCAAGTACCGCGGTCAACAATGCATGATCTCTTCTGAAAAAGTAAGGATTTAGTGCAGTTTTATGAATGAAATATCTGACGGCCCGTACTTGTGCCCGGGATTCAGCTGTTGTCACACGTCTATTTGCCAGGGCTAGTCGAGAAGCCCCACTTTGTAATCTTTTTGGAAGGACCCTCATCTACACTGTTGCCCTAAGTCCATGTCGTGATCTCTTGTTCTGCAGTCATTGCGCTGCAGCCTGCTATTAGTCGGCATGATGCTGCCACAACCATCATGCTAACAATTCGATCTTTCTCAGAATTTGAAATCTGGCGTTAAGTTGCACGTGCGTGTCTTCTGTGCATGCTGTGTTGCGGTCTCCATCTGAGACGTTACAGTAACGTTATAGGCGCCCAGTAACCAACATGTATTTACATTATTCTTCATCTGCAGGAATGGTTTTTTCTGTACTGCAAATCGGCGTGTTTAAGGATGAAATTTTGATCATCACATCCAACAGAACTGATGTATTGGAGTATCAGTTGGTAAGTGTTCTGTCAGAGTGTTCATAATGTTATATTTTCCATTTTGGCCAATGTATGTCGACTTGACCCCAGTGATTTGAGTGGTATGGTCAGCAGTTTTACGGCACACAGGTGGTTTGCAAATGGTATCCATTGAGATCACTGTCCACCACTGCCCCGGTCTCGTCTAGTTAATTGATCACTAAAGTACATATAGAGAACAATTAGAGTTATGGTAACTAGCAACAAGCACAGTTCTTTATGCAGTTGAGAAGAAAAGTAAGGAATACATCATACAGTCGAATTTGTTCTTAGGTGATATTTCTACTGCATTATTTCTAAATGGTTCAACCCATACATCTTCTAATTAAGAAAACAGTAGTTTCTCCTATTTTACACTGTTCCTTACTGTTCAAACATCGGAGAATCTACGAGAATCGCAAAGTCCAGACTGTCTTCTGCCACTGTAAAGAATGCTAGAGGGTGTGCAGTGGCTTGTGTGGTAACATCATGATTGGTTTTCAGTTGTTGTTATGGTCACACTGAAATTAAAGATACCTAGTAAGGTGTATGAAATCACTGCGTGTGCAACCGTCGCCCACTGATGACGCGAGCCTAACCGCGGACGTCGTCATCCATCGGTCCAGTTGGCTCACTCCAACTGGTGAAAATGTCCACGATTTGTTTAATAAACGTAGGGTTGAAATAACTAGTATACTAAAACCTCTAAAGTTGCTAAATTATCTAACCAGCACAGCTTTTATAGAAAGTTTGACACCATTTACTGAAAGCTTCGATTTTATTCACACGCTTTAAAACAACACAAATATCCTTAACTGTTCGGACGATATTAATATCTGAAGCAAGTAACTTAGCTGATTCCTGCTCCATTAATTTCCAGGTCGTCGCGAGTAATTAAATACCGATCTGGCTTTTACATTTGTCAGATAACAGAAGCTGTGTACTAACGACTCTATGGCGTGTCACGTTTCCGTTTGAGTTGCTATTGTGATCAATTTCTGAGAAAGAAATACAAATTTATCGGCGCTTTAGGAGCTGAGTTGATGATATTGGTCACTTAAGAGCAACATTCGCCCTAATTTTCACGTTTCTTATTTCTGAACATTTAACAGGAATAAAAGCAGCTGCTTGTACCTATTTCATATTATGTCCTCTGCTGTGGTTACTCTGATACAACCTAGAACATAATTTTTTAGTACCTCCAGCATTACATATTTATTGGGAAAATATTATTTTGGAATGCGACAGAGGAACATCCATAAATTTCGAAGGTAGGTGGAACACATCCTAAGCTGTTTGAATGGCAATCCATGATAATTTTTTTATTTTTCATCGACTTCATGGTCTTTCTTTTGTTTTGACTAAAATTTCTCTATTTCTTTTGTGTGTTTCAACTGGCTCTTTTGTAAGATTAATTAAGATTATCGTATTTTAAAATTCAGTCTTCTGCTCCTTCGTTAGACTGTGTATCACAACCTGAGATTTCTCGAGTTCCTTAGGTTTTATGTTCAGTGCAAAATTCAGTGATCTTATGAATAATTTGTCCTATTTCTTGACAGGATAGTTAATAAACTTCTGATATATTGAATACCAGGGTATCATCTAGATAGCGATAAAATCTTTTTCCCCTCGTTACGTCTGTTCATATCAATTAAATCAGAGGCGTGTAACCGCTCACGTCCTTTATTTATTCATAAGTTAATTAAAAAGTGACGTTGGCTATCAAATCTGGTCACATATCAAAAAGTTATTTCGAAGTGTCCACTAGAACCTCACAATGTTTTTAAAAAATCTATGTAGCTTGAAATGCTAGAGAAGCTTTTGGACTTTTAAAATTTCTGTTAAATGTATACATTTACAAAAATAAAAAGACATCATAAAGTGGGAGAACAGAATTTCGCACACTGTGTGAGGGTGTTGTTGTCACGCACCTAAGTATGCCTCCAGTGCCAGCAGAGTATTTTGCATCCGCACTGTTTTATCAAAACAATCCGGACACCTGTTAGTGGAGATTAATGTTGGATGTGTCCACCATGCGTCTTTATGACGCCTTGAACTCTGCCGAAGACCCTTTCAGTGAGGTGTCTGAAGGTCTGTGAAGGAGCTGAAACCAGATAAGGTAGTGAATTTGGACGCTGGGGTATGGAGCGAAGTCGACAATCTAACTAGTCCCAAATGTGTTCCATTGGGTTCAGGTCGGAACTATGGGCAGGGCAGTCCATTTACGGATTGTTATGTCCAAAAACGTCTGCCTCACAAATGCTGCTTTATCGTCTCCGAACTGTTCCTCTACCGTATGTATCACTCAAGACTGTAAAATGTGTATATATCCTTCCGCGTTAAGTGGAATAAGGGGACCACACTCTAACCACACCCATACCGTAACACCGTCTTGAGTACTTCACTCTGGTCACTACACATGATAGCATACAACGTTCTCCAGGCATTCGCCAAACCTAAACCTTTCCATCGGCTTGCCACAGGCCGTAGCGTGATTCATCACCCCAAATCACTCGTTTCCAGTCATCCAGTGTCCAGCAGCGTCACTTTTCACACTTCCACAAGCGTGTCTTAGCGTTGACGACAGAAACGTGCGCCTTATGGGAAGCTGTTCGACTATTGGACCCCATTCTTTTTAACTCCCTACCAACTGTCACTGCGTTAGGTGGAGTGATGACAGCAGTTTCTAACTGATGAGTGATTCCATCCACTGGCCTTATGCGATTTTTACAGTCACCCTCCGCAATTGCATCAGCACATGAGACGTGCCTGGACTTGGTTTAGCTGTAGTGTGAAATTTCCCTGATGGTTTTGTTACTCAGGCGACATCCACTGACTACACATTAGAAGTCACTGAGCTCTTCACACCAAGCCATCCTGTTGTTGCTGCTTCTGGTAACACAATACTCGCCGCCTCGTTTTATACCCGTGGATCCGCCTCTCGTGGCATCTAGTGATTAATTAAACATCAAGTACAGGTGTCCGAATCCTTCTGATTGGACAGTATATACTCCCTAAGCTATCTCACGATGTCTAGCAGAGAGTACATGTGACTTCGTAGAGAGTACATCTTCCACGACCGTCTTTAACCCTCTGTTCCGTTCACGACTGATAAGTCATGGTCATTTTGCAAGATGTATGTGAGAGGAAATAGTAGGTTTACCGTCTAGTCTCTAAAAATTTCAACAGTTAAAATCTTTGTTTAGTACAACGTGTGTCTTATAATATCTGCCACTATAGTTTTTTTGAGACTCTCTGTAATACTCTCACGTTAACTTAATGATCCAGTGACAAAAACACGCCACTCTTCATTGAATCTTCTCTGTCCCTTCTAATCCAACTTGGTCCCAGACTGGCGAATAATAGCCACGACTCGGTCGTCCAGGTGCTTGGTAAGTCATTTCTTTTCAATCGTACCGGAATGAATAGCACATCCAATGTCTCGAAATGAATTTTAAATCCTGGTATTTAATAATTAATTTAAAAACTCACATAAAATTTACTGACGTTAAAAATCGCAACACCGAGAAGGAGTTGTGCGACATATAGGAACGTTGGTAGGCGTGTTTCTACATCCGAAAGATGACGTCTATTCAAATTTCGCACAGTCGCAGAAGAATGGTGCTAGTACATTGGACATGGTGAGCTGATGTTACTCAAGACTACCTACAAGGCGACAAAGACGCCAATATTAACACCTCACTAAGTCTGAACACCGACAACGGTAGTTCAGGTATACATGCCGACGTAACGAAAATCTAGTATCCGTGGGTGACTGGAATGCAGTTGTAGGGAAAGGAAGAGAAGAAAGACTAATTGAGCTCTGTAGCAAGTTTCAGCTAGTAATAGCGAATACTCTGATCAAGAATCACAAGAGCATACTTGGTAAAGGCCGGGTGATTCGGAAAGATTTCAGTCAGATTACATCATGGTCAGACAGAGATTCCGAAATCAGATACTGGATTGTAAGGTGTACCCAGGATCAGATATAGACTAAGATGTCGATATAGTAGTGATGAACAGTAGGCTGAAGTTTGACATTAGTCAGGAAGAATCAATACGCAAAGAAGTGGGGGATACAGAAGTACTAAGGAATGACGAGATGCGCTTGAAGTTCTCTAAGGCCATAGATACAGCTATAAGGAATAGCTCAGTAGGCAGTACAGTTGAAGAGGAATAGGCATCTCTAAAAAGGGCCATACAGAAGTTTTAAAAAGAAAAACATAGGTACAAAGAAAGGAAACTGAGTAGTGACCATGGGTAACACAAGAAATACATCATTTGCTCGATGAAAGAAGGAGGTACAAAAATGTTCCGGGAAACTCAGAAATAAAGAAATATAAGTCGCTGAGGAATGAAACTAACAGGAAGTGCAAGGAAGCTATGACGAAACGGATTCATGAAAAACGTGAAGAACTCGTAAAAGAAATGATTGTCGGAAGGACAGGCTCAGAATTCAGGAAAGTCAAAACAACCTTCGGTAAAATTAAAAGTAAGTGTGGTAACATTAAGAACGCTACGGGAATTCAAGTGCTAAATGCCGAGGAAAGAGTGGACAGGTGGAAATAATACATTGAAAGCTTCTATAAGGGGGAAAATTTATATGATGTGATAGAAGAGTAAACCGGAGTCGATTTAGAAAAAAATGGGGAACAAAGTATTCAAATCAGAATTTAATAGAGGTTTAGAAGACTTAAGATTAAGTAAGGCTGAAGAGATAGATAACATTCCATCAGGAATTCTAAAATTATTGGGTGTGTAGAATGTATGAGTATGGCGACGTACCATCTGACTTTCGGGAAAAATCATACACACAATTCCGAAGGCTGCAAGAGCTGACAAGTGCGACAATTATCTCACAATCAGCTTAACAGCTCATGCATCCAACTTGCTGACAAGAATATTAAACAGAAGAAAGGAAAAGAAAATTGAGGATGTGGTAGATGACGATCAGTTTGACTTCAGAAAAGGTAAAGGCACGAGAGAGGCAATTCTGACGTTGCGGTTGATAATGGAAGCAAGACTGATGAAAAATCAAGACACGTTCATAGTATTTGTCGATCTGGAAAAAGTCTTCGACAGTGTAACATTTGCAAGATGTTCGAAATTCTGAGAAAAAGTAGGGTTAAGCTATAGGGAGAGCCAGGTAATATACATTATGTACAAGAGCCAAGAGGGAACAATAAGAGTGGACGACCAAGAACTAAGTGCTCGGATTAAAAAGAGTGTAAGACAGGGATGTAGTCTTTGCCCCCTACTGTTCAATCTGTACATCGAAGAAGCAATGACTGAAATAAAAGAAAGGTTCAAGAGTGGAATTAAAATTCAAGGTGAAAGGATATCAAAGATACGATTCGTTGATGACGTTGCTATCCTGAGTGAAAGTGAAGAAGAATTACATGATCTGCTGAATGGAATGAACAGTTTAATGAGTACAGAATGTGGATTGAGAGTAAATCGAAGACGAAAGTAATGAGAAGTAGCAGAAATGAGAAGAGCGAGAAACTTAACATCAGGATTGACGTTTCGACATAGATGAAGTTAAGGGATTCAGCTACCTAGGCAGTAAAATAACCAATGACGGAAAGAGCAAGGAGGACATCAAAAGCAGACTAGCAATGGCAAAAAGGGCATTCCCGGCCGAGAGGAGTCTACTAATATCGGCCTTGGTTTGAGGAAGAAATTTCTGAAAAAGTACGTCTGGAGTACAGCATTGTGTGGTAGTGAAACATGGACTGTGGTAAAATCGGAATAGAAGAGAATCGAAGCATTTGAGATATTGTGCTACAGACGAATGTTGAAAATTAGGTGGACTGTTAAAGTAAGGAATGAGGAGGTACTGCGCAGAATCGGAGAGGGAAAGAATATGAGGAAAACACTGATAAGGAGAAGGGACAGGATGATAGGACATCAGTTAAGACATGAAGGAATGACTTCCTTCGTACTAGAGGGAACTGTAGAGGGCACAACCTGTAGAGGAAGACGAGGCAGGAATGTAGCAACTACACGTGATTGCTGGCAGTGGTGGACACGAGAATGTACGCCCGCAAGAAGACCGGCTGCCGGCCGCGGTGGTCTAGCGGTTCTAGGCGCGCAGTCCGGAACCGCGCGACTGCTACGGTCGCAGGTTCGAATCCTGCCTCGGGCATGGATATGTGTGATGTCCTTAGGTTAGTTAGGTTTAAGTAGTTCTAAGTTCTAGGGGAGTGATGACCATAGATGTTAAGTCCCATAGTACTCAGAGCCATTTGAACCATTTGAGCCAAGAAGACCGGACTCCTGATGCCCACGTTACACCATCGTGTTCGGCGTTTGGCTCTGGCGCATTGTACTGCATTGCACCAGTGATGCGAGCAGCAACTGGGACCACAATGACGCAACGAACTGTTAGAATTTGGTTACTTCACAGACAGCGCCGAGCCAGACGCCCTGTAGCATGCATTTCACAATCCCCAAACCACTGCCGTTTGCAAATTCAGTGGCTTCAAGCAAGAAGTCATTGGAGGGTATGGTGGAGATCTACTGTGTTTTCTGTTGAAAGCTGGTTCTTCTTCGGTCCCCGTGATAGCCGTGTGTTGATTAGAAGGAGGTCAGTTGAGGGCCAGCAAACAACCTACCTGTGTGCTAGACACACTGGACCTACACCTAGAGCTTTAGTCCGGACAACAATTTCGTATGACAGCAGGAGCGGTTTCGTGGTTTTCCCATGCACCCTAACTGCGGATTTGTACGTCGGTTTGGCTCCTTAACCTGTTGTGCTGCCATTCTTTAACAGCTTTCCAGGGGATCTTTTCCAAAAGGAAAACGCTCGCCCACATGCCGCTGTTGTAACCAAAGATGCTCTACAGAGTGTTGACACGCGGCCTTAGCCTGCTTGAAACGAGATCTATCTCCAACCAGGTACATGTGTGTGTAGTGGCACCGCCATTTAGGATAGGGAAAATAGTTTTGTGCGACATTCGGAGCACGAGTTATAGCCAATTGCTGACCGGATTGCAGTAAGTTACGCATACCAGCAGTTGCGAAGGCGAATAGAGGCCACAGGGGCATAGAACTGCCGGAGAGGGCGCGCACAGCAGTTTCCATAACGCAAGTCACAGGCAGAAGAGGGCGCACTAGGCATAACAGAGGCGCACAGCTGAGTATACATATGTGCCGTTTTCTAACGAGATTCATTCAAGAGTGGCAGCTCTCCTGGACGGCATGGCGTATCACACCATCGGGCTACATGCAGCAACAGATGGGGCGTCAGCATCCTAGTCCAGGGCAGATCGTTGGTTCGCCCCTCTGAGGCTGACGTGAGGTACGCAGCCAGCCAGTGGCAAGCCACTCTTCAGCTCGCTACCGCGGGCACTCGTCTCGGCTCCCGACACATGCCGCAGACATTCCGAGGCGAGGACCACAGATTCGGACACTGGATCACAGGCGCTTGCAGTTGCCACAATCTCAGCTACGCCAGCGAGGAAGGAAGCAGTGGACCTTCGGTGGCTCCCAGCAGAGCAGCGCTGAGTCACCGGGGAAGAAGACTGCTGAGCTGGCTGCCAGCGCTGCGCTGACGACGCGGCTCTACAAGGTCGACACACAGCATCGTGTTGCAGTGGGCCGCTGGGGCAGTGGTCTCAGCATTGTGGGACCCTGTGACACGAACCAAGGTGATCAAGACGCTGTAGAGGAAACAAATAGATCATTTGGAAAGTTTTCGCCGGGTTTTAATACGGCACCTCGTGGCACCCATTCACTACATTTGGTGTCTTCCCGCTACATTTGGTCATCCTGATACATTCGGTGGCCGAAGTCGCCACAACATGGGACATCATCGAACGGCAACTCCAGCTTCATTCACAAGCAGCGTTACAGTCCCTGTATTGACCGACCAAGTGTAACAGGCATGGAACTCCGTCCCACAGACTGATTTACAGCACCGGTAAAGCACAATCCACACACATCTGAATGTTTGCATTCAACATTCTGGCGGCTACACCGGTTATTAATGGGCCAGCATTTCACATTTGCAATGGCTTATGTCGCGCAAATGTTAACCAGTGAACTTGCAATGTTAATCACTTAAAGATGTTACCTAGACAAATGTATTCGCAAAATTTTATTACTTTAATTATTTTTTGGTGTTGCGAATTTTTTACCTTCAGTGTATTTCCAGAAACGATAAACTTTTCAGATGAATAATGGACAGGATGGTTAAGGATGACTAATGTAGGTGACACCCAGTTCTTTACAACGTTGGTGTGTTCGGTGGTTGTGTCACATTAAACAGGCCAATTTTACAAGCTTTGTTTAGAATAAATAAAAATAGTATTGAGGAATTTTGACTACGCAAACCTAACATTAATCAGGAAACGTCGGGGATAGGAGATAGGGGGGAGGGGGGAGGGGGGAGGGGGGCATATGATTTCAAACTCCTACAAACTGCCAAAGAAAACAAAAATCTCTCAACACTCAAGTTTGTTATTAAACAAACATACGCTTACTTACGAAGAAGATCCAAGTTAGACAAGACTTCATTTCCAACGACTCTCAGATATTCAATGATCAGCCGAAACATTATGACCACTGACCACCGCGGCGTTGCTGGCACATGCCGCAGAAACAAAAAGATGTAAGCGGAGCAGACACGAATGGGGGAACAGTCTAGCGAAGATATGGGCTCCAAATGGGGAATTCCATTGAGATTAGAGATTTTGACAAAGAGCAGATTATTATTGCGCAGAGCGTGTGAACGAGCATCTCGTAAACGGCGAAACTGGTCGAATGTTTACGTGGCACTGTGGAGAGCATCTACGGAAAGAGGTTGGAGGGCAGAGAAACTACCACTAGGCGTTAAATAATTGGACGTCCACGACTCTTCACAGAATATGAGGTTTCGAGGCTTGTCTTCTCTTTAAATTGGGATGGTGATTTGTGGCATCTCTGCAGAAAGAGCTCAATGCTGGTGCGTGCATAAGCGTTTCGGAGCGCACCTACGTGTTTACATGTTGACGCAACGCCATCGTCAGTTTACGATTGCAGTGGGCACAGAACCACCGGGATTCGACAGTCGATCAGTGAAAACGTGTCGGCTCACATTTTTGCCACACTAACTCGATGGTCGTCTCCATAAACGCCATCAACGGAGTGAACGGCGCGGCTCGAAATATGCAGTGCACTACGGACGGAAGCCGTTGCGAGCGGTATTATGCTATGGGAGACATTCTCCTGCGCTTGTATGGCACCTGTGGTAGTAATCGAAGACATGCTGACAGCTGCGAACCACCTGCATACTTTCATGCTTGAAGTGTTCGCCGACGGCGATGCCACCTTTCAGCAGTATATTTGCCCGTGTCTCAGAGCCAGAACTGTTCTGCAGTGGTTTGAGGAGTATTATAGCGAACTCTACTTGATGTCTCGGCGACCAAATACACCTGATGCAAATTCTATGGAAACCATCTGGGTCGCTATCGGGCGCCATCATCGCGTACGCAAATCTGCGTCTCTTTATTTACCCAAGTTACATCACATGTGCGTAGACATCTAGTGCCACACACCTCCAAAAGCCTGCGAACAAACTGCCGGATCCCTGATACGCAGAATCAGTTATGTATTTCCTTCCAAAGACGGACAAAACAAGCGTTTAAGCAGGTGGTCGTAATGTTTTGCTTCATTAGTGTACAATCTGACTATACAAAGCCGGATACATTTGACAAGCGCCCGGACACGCAGCGAACACAAACTGGAGCAGGCGCGAATTTAAACGAGTGTTTGCTACATTTAACCCCTTATTTACACTAATTGGATGAGACAAACTTGTTGCAAAGGCTGTAAGGTAGCTGACGACACAATGTGCAAGACACTTTCACTACTCGTGGATGATTTAAATTCCTTAAATTCCTTAAATTCCTGAAATTCAGTCTGGCATCTGGCTGTCCTACTATTTGTGTTACGTGATCATTCCACATTACGTCGCTCCGGATAGCTACTCCTATGTACTTTACGGTAATTATTGCGCCCAGTCATTTGTCTGTTGATGGACAATCCGTTTAGTTGCGTTGATAGAAAACTGACAGTCCCTTCTTCAACAAGGGATCCTCTGTAATTCTTCCTGCATTTCGCTATCGGTCCCTAGCGATGCAACCTTCCCGTAGACCAGCGGTTCCAACCATCCTTAGACCATTACCCCTCCGTGCAATCAGACATAAGCTAAATCCCCCCCTGCCTTCTGTTGCCCCCTCGCCCCCACATTATCACAAACTTCGGAATCTAACTAAACTATAGGATGAAAGACTTTTCTTGGAACACTTTTATTTTCAAAATTATAAAAGATGAATGATGTTTAGTCTGTGTGTATGTGCGTGTGTGTGTGTGTGTGTCTGTCTGTCTGTCTGTTACAATGAATGAGAAGGGATTCGTGATGTATTGCAAGAGCTAACCACAACTCCTTCTCAGATAAGAATGCTAACTATCCACAATGAGGGTAGAGACTTGCTACAAAACGTACTTCTTCCCCTGCATTACTCCTCTCCATTGCTGCACTTGCTTGACCTGCACACTGCAACCCCATTTAAAATCAACTATGTTTTTGCTCATAAATCACTTGATCGCTACACTCCTTCCTTTTGAACTGGCAGAAATTGGAAGACTTCAGGCTGTTAATGCTTTTTGTCTGATCACACCCATTAATAGTAACAGTAATAATAGTACTGTGTACAGCACTATAGCAGCCCTCGTGTAGCCACTGCTGAGTAGCGCTGTTAATTAATTCATTCATCTATTTAGAAACTTGTAATGAACCAAATTTTGGCCTATTGTAGGTACTATCTACAACTTAAAGAATACATTTTCTTGAGATATTTAGCAGTTGTTACTTACATGTGTCACTTTTATCATCAACGATGTACTGGACAAAGCACAAGGTATGTGTGTAGTGGATGGACTGTGTGAGGAACCTGTAACCTTCACTGCATTAATGCCACTAATTGAGAAAAAGTAACTATTGATAACGTATGTAACCAATATTAGAGTCCTCCAAAATTGTGATAATAGTAATAATCTTTTGAAAATAATTCAGTTTCATGACTGAAGCAGAATCGAATCTTGAGTTTTTTCCCCTCAGACAATTTAATTTTGTTCCTCAGGGGTAATTACCCCAGGTTGGGAACCATTGTTACAGACAACAGCCGGTAGCATCGCAGAACCTCCATTGCTCTCCACTAGATCATTCACACAAATTGTAGTCAATACCGGACCTATGACATACCTTTGGGGTATTGTTGAAATTGCCTTTGTAACTGTCGATTTTTTTTGTTTTTTGTTTTTTAAGAACATAGAGTTCTTCTCTAAGGAAGTTCTGGATTTAAACACAAATCAATACTAGAAAAGCTCGTAATTTGTTCATTAAATGTCAATGTAAAACTGTATAGAATGCTTTCCGGAAATTAAGTAACACAACACCTTTATTTAAGGCGCTTCGTATGTAATGGACGAACGGATCTAGCTAAGGTTCACTGGAGCTCTCTTTGCGGAATCCATGTTGATTTTCATAGAGGAAATTTTCGTTCTCCAAAACGTTATAACACATGAGCGTAAAGTATGTTCCATAATTCTACGCCAGATTGACGTCAACGATGTAAACCTATAGTTATGTGCATCTGGTATCTCGTCAGGTCCAACCGTTCTTCCACTGTCGAGTAATTTTACTGGTTTGCCTATTCCATGAAGGCTTATCTCCATAGCGGACAATTCGCCGTTCCTGCGACGACTGGAAGAAGAAATCGTATTACATTCTTCCGCAGTGAAACAATCTCCGAAGATCGAATTCATTATTTCGAACTTCTGTCTGTCGCCTTCCATTTGGGTATCAGTATAATCACTGACCGACTGGAAAGATGATTTCCATCCGCATATTGACTATGCATAACACCGAATCTTCTTAGGATTTTCCGTCAGATCGTTTGACAAAATTTTACATTCGAATTCATTCAATGTTTCTTGCATTTCGCTTCTTAACACTCACTCTCGGTACGTTCAGCCTTTCTTTGAGAACCAGCCTTTGACTTCATTTAAATCGAACATTAAACTCTCTTTGCTATCGTATCAACCTTTTAAATCTAAGTTGAAGCTAGCACGCTCCACTATTATAATAACAAAGAAAAGATTGTTGGTAGTGCGACGACGAGTGCAGAAGATGGCGAAAGCCCTGCTAGGGATAAGGAATCTAATCTGGATGCTGGATTAATTCCGACTGAAAACTCACTGGAAACTAATAGAGGATTTGTACGTACGAAATCTCATTGGAAGAAAATTATTGAGAACGGTCGATTTCGCCCAGTGTTTCACTATAAACGACTATATTTTCTACAGGTAAAATACCTCTTCTTTATGACATAATTTTTAATTGAAAACTAGTAGCATGTTGAGTGAAGCTGATCAACATATCGCTTTGTTTCCAGATACATTCCGGCAGACAGTTTTACTCTTCCAGGAAATTTCATATTTACTTTGATTGTTAAATTTACGTATAGCATCAGAGACTGATACGTTTACTTTTGTTAATTGTTTAAAATGTGTTTCACAAAACGCATGAGCGGTGACTGAAAATAATACTTTCATTTCTGTTGATAAATTTAAGCCATCGTGATATTTAGCTGTAAGCTTCCAGCTTGTGGCCAAATCCGCGAATGCAAATTGACTCGTTCCGCACAATTACGATTGAAAGCACCCAATTAACCCATTTGGAAATGGATTTATCTGCCTAGCTAGCTAACTATATAGGTAGGAATATACGTGGAGTGGTAATATTTGCAACTGTAGTTTTGGGCAATGAATTATGTTTGAAATAGCAAGGATTCTATGCAGCGTTAAAGGCACAGCTTACTATGAGAGAATTGCCAGCGGAATGAATTAGGGTAGTGAGTTGAGTGAGGTCTAATAGCAAATTAATAAAGAACAAGCGGCAACTGCAGTAAGACCACGGGGCGCCGGGTTTACGAGCAGTGGCGCCGGCACTGCGCACGGCTCAACTACTAAGAATGGACTGGCTCATGAATAATGCGCCGGTAATAAACTTTCCGAATGGCGTGCGACTAGCAGGATGAGAGAGACAAGCCTTCCGGTTGTGCTGCTCCGAGGGGAGGAACGCCAGCAAAGATAAAGCGACAATGCTTGCTTCCTGTGGGACGTGAGAATCTAAGGAGCACTCCGCAGAGGCTAGAGGCGGAAAATAAAATATTTGTAGCTTACTATCAGCAACAGACATTAAAGATGTAGAAAGTAGCTTACATAAAAGAATTGTGAGGGTCATCTGTTTTTCAGGATCCGATCAGTCGCGAAATTAAAACAACAGTTAAAAATCCGATGAAGCTTTGTTCAGATGTGTTGTGCAGTGTCTATAATCTTCCCGTCGATCGTTGTTTTCAGTTCTGAGGCGACAGTGAGCACTTGCCTAGAACAATAGAGTCTTCCGTCAAAAAGTTCGTGCTGCCATTCCATTTTTTAGATGCTGAGAGATTCTGCCTGGTTTCATGCAGCCCACGTAACTTAATTGTCACGAGAGGTAACATAGTGTGGCAATCTTGCATTAACTTCGAAGAGGGACTTAACAGACGTTCCTGATGCAGGCACTCTGGGGCGAAATGTCAACTGATGATCTTTTACAGCGAGTGGATCAGGCTATTAGAGAAAATCGTCGACAAATGGTTACTCAGAACCGGCCCATAGGAATATTGTCATCAGACAGTGTCCATTTTCATGACAATGCTCGGCCGCACACTGCAGCTACAACACAGACGCTCCTCCAACGTTTTCGATGGGAAGGGTTTGATAGCCCACCATACAGCCCGTACTCGGCTCACCGTGATTTTCGTCTCTTTGCTCACATGAACCGCTGGATGTGAGGATTTTGGCAGACAACGAGCTGCAGACCAGCATAGAGAACTGGCGGAAAGCACAGGCGGCTGCCTTGTATGAAGATGGAATTCAAAAGTTGGTACCACGCTACGAGAAGTGTCCAAGTCGGAGCGGCGACCATGTAGATGAGTAGCTGAGAGGTATAGCTAAATGTTGCAAATAAAGTGTTTTTGATTTTCACTGCGATTTCCATTTCGCAACCGATCTAACTTGCCTCTGCCGTGATGTATACTGCCTGATCGTGTGCTGACGAACTTCTCTCGAGGTAAGTTTAAATGAACCACCGAAAGCTGTTTCTCAGTTTCGCTATTGACCGCAAGACTTACGCAATGGATGTGTCCACCAGCCGGCCGAAGTGGCCGTGCGGTTAAAGGCGCTGCAGTCTGGAACCGCAAGACCGCTACGGTCGCAGGTTCGAATCCTGCCTCGGGCATGGATGTTTGTGATGTCCTTAGGTTAGTTCGGTTTAACTAGTTCTAAGTTCTAGGGGACTAATGACCTCAGCAGTTGAGTCCCATAGCGCTCAGAGCCATTTGAGCCATTTTTTGTGTCCACCAAGTCTGAACAACCTAAAAATGGCGTCCTATTTTTCCACGTGGGAAGTACGAGACATAGTACTTTACCTTGGGTAATCGACAGACACGTGGCATGTACGTCGAAATACATTTGAAAAAAGTTCAGGGGCAGTTCCATCGACTTGCAGACTCAGGATCATTCACAACATGAGCAAGGGATCAGCTTAGGCAACGTACTGTCCTTCTGCGGGATATGGACGAGCGAGTATTACAATGAGTAAAAGATCATCATGAAACAAGTGTGCGAAGGACTGGAGATGCCGAAGACATAAACCACGCTCTTGCATCCTCAGTTCTGTACGAACTTGCATTCTCAAAGTAGTTCAGCAGACTTGGCTGTGTCTCAGATGTGTCCAGGACAAACAGGCCTCTAAGGGTCATTTCAGGCTTGGATCTAGTGCCCACTGTCACTTTACGGCAATAACGTTTCTCATCTTTCATCGATTTTCTTGCTAACACTACAGGAATACTGGAAATTACCTATATTACATACGTCATTTACAGTCACCTGTTATTAATAGTTGGACTTTTAGGATTCCGTACCTCAATCGTTAAACCAGAAACCCTTATAGGATCGCTTTGTTGAGCGAATTCAGTTGCTTTTCTATCTGTTAGTAACTTATTTCGATATCTGTCATTTTGTCATTCGTGCGACAATTTAAAGGAAGAGCTACAGTGCAAATTTCCTCTGCGGAACAGTTTCGGAAAAAGACGTTTACTGTTTCGGCCTTTTCTGTGCCATCCTCCGTTTCTACGCCATTATGACCATACAGCGTCTAGACAGGTGGCTTCGATTCGTTTACTAATTTAACATAAGACCAGAAATTCCTAGAATTATTTGGCAAGTGGATAGATATAATTTTACTTCCTAATTCGTTGAACGCATGAGTCAGGACCCTACTTGAGCTGATTTAGGCTTCGTCTAGTTTTAGTTTGTCTGTGAGACCCTGGCTACATTTAGACTTGTAGCGAAGCTCTCCTTTCTTTCGCAGACTCTTGCTGACACGTTTTCGAACCACGGCGGGTCTTGTCAACTCCTCACAACTTTTCTCGGGATATACCTTTCTAAAACGTATTGTAAAATGCTCTTGAACATCGTCAATGTTGAAGATGAAATTTTCATGTTAACTTGCCACGTCAGCTGTCGTTAAACAGGAAGATCTTCCTACCTTTCTTTGTATTCCTATGTAAAACCGTATTCAGTGATGTTGCAACGACCTTGTGGTCACTGTTTCACTCTTCTACGCCAAATGGATCGAAAATTTTTGATCTGTTTGTCACCAGCAGATCTAAGACGCTACCTCGACTAGAGGAATGCAACAAGAACGGAAGCCGTGTCGATGTACTAGGCCTACCACCGAACTTGTAGTCCACGTTAAACCTCGTCTAAAATAGTGTTACTTCATTGTTGTCTACGAAGTCGTCTCGAGGCTCATTCACCAATATAAGAAAGATATTCTTTATCGCAGACTTCTTCGGTGGCATCCTCCTTTCTGAATGTTGTGTCCTAAGTGCAATAGTTTCGTGCGGGTGACTGTCATCAGACCTTTTAGCATTCAGTAGTGCCATGTTTGTGTAAGTAATGGCTTTTTGATAGTGCTACACAGAGTCTGATTCCACCACGGTTTATGTACACGTAAGGCACAGAAGCACCATTAATGAACTGGAAAGCCAAGTGGTCCTGAGCCTTTTAAGCAAAACACCAATAGTTAAGGAGTACTGCCCAAAGTGAAACAATTAAGTGTATATTCATGATAGATAAAAATTGAAAAATGGCTCTGAGCACTATGGGGCTTAACATCTGAGGTCATCAGTCCCCTAGAACTTAGAACTACTTAAACCTAACTAACCTAAGGACATCACACACATCCATGCCCGAGGCAGGATTCGAACCTGCGACCATAGTAGTCGTGCGGTTCCTGACTGAAGTGCCTATAATCGCTCGGGCACAACGGCCGGCATAAAAATTGACCTAGTGCGAATAGGACTCGTGCTCCGAGGGTTCTGGACAAACTAAAAAAAAAATGGTTCAAATGGCTCTGAGCACTATGGGACTTAACAGCTGTGGTCATCAGTCCCCTAGAACATAGAACTACTTAAACCTAACTAACCTAAGGACATCACATACATCCACGCCCGAGGCAGGATTCGAACCTGCGACCGTAGCAGTCGCGCGGTTCCGGACTGAGCGCCTAGAACCGCTAGACCACCGCGGCCGGCTGGACAAACTCAGTTATGTATGTAGATAGTTCATCCATTCCAAGAATCGAGACTATCTATATCGACGATATTGGCCTGTTATAGAGAGTGATAATGACAAGATATCGGTCTCGCGAATTACAAGACTTTCAGTAATGTATTTGGTTTAAATGTTTTATCTAATTTTACATCACCTATTTTAACTCATGAGAAAATGGGTCTTAGCAGACGTAAAGACAGACAGTAGCATAAGAAATGAAAAAAATCGTGTGATGTAATTAAAAATTAACAATTTTCGGATTTTTCCCCTTACGTATGCTTTGAAACCTTGAAACCTTGCTGCTTGCTAAATCTCATGATTCTTGGTCAAGGGAGGAGGCGATACCCTACTCGTTTTGATGAGCGAGTTTGCAAGCATCAAAATAATCTACGTAAATTACCGTTTCATTTGACTGCATATACGTAGAAGTATAAATTTTCTTATACCGCCAGCGGTAATTTCCCTAAATCACTCTAGGCCAATGCCGGGATGGTTCCTTTGAAAGGTCACGGCCGCTTTCCTTCCTCATCCTTGACACAATACGAGCTTATGCTTTGTCTCTAATGACCTCAGTGTTGACAGGACGTTAAACTCGATCTTCCTTCCTTTCCTTTTAGACCGTCAAGTTACCGCAGATTTTAGTATGTGACACAAATTTCAACTTGATACGTCCACACGAACAGGGATCTTAACAGATGGATAGTGAATAATCTGAAAACAAAGGACAAAAAATACGTTTCGTGTGATGTAATTACAAATCAACAATTTTCGGATTTTTTTCTCTATTTATACTATGGAACATTACTACATGCCAAAATTCATGATTCTAGGTCAACGGGAAGTACCCTCTAGGTTTTGAGGAGTGGGTTAGCGAGCGTCAGCATATGTGACATAAATGGTCATATCTTTCGATTGGATTGATTTATCAGCTTAAACGTTTGACACCGTATAGGGACGGTATATCTCAGTATGTGACGAAAATTTCAACTTCATATGTCTACCCGTTTCTGAGGAAATGGGGTCCTAACAGACAGACAGACAGATGGATTAAAAAATCGTATGATATAATTATAGATTAGTAATTTTCAGATTTATCCTGTTCTTGTACGGTAGAACCTAACTTCTTGCCAAATTATATGATACTATGTCAAGAGGACACTACAGATTTTGATGACAGAGTTTGTGTTTTTTTACACCGCCAAGGGACAGTAGATGATATAAATTTCAACTTGATACATCCACCCTTTCCTGAGAAAACAGGACCATAACAGTCGGACAGACTGACAGTCGAATAACAAATGACCAGAAACTATTTGTTTATCGACCTATCATAACAAATCAACAATTTTCCATTTTTTTTTCTTTTACTTCTACTGTGGAACTTTGCTTCCTGCTAAATTTCGTGATTCTAGGTCAACCGGAAGTACCCTATAGGTTTTGATGAGTGAGTTTGCGAGTATCAAAATATGTGACAGAAATGGCCGTATCTTTCGATTGTGCTGACGCAGAAGCTTACATTTTCTACATCGTCTAGGGACCAAAGACCACTTCAATTTGATACATCTAACGCTTTCTAAAGTCGCACGGACGGGCAGACAGACAGACTCGTCCCTCTTCTAGCCGCAATGTAGCGTACGCCTCTGAAGGAGCAGAGCGTTGCTAGCAATGGGAAAAAAGCACCAGTAACTCCCGTTTTTATCTACATCTACGTCTACATTTATACTCCGCAAGCCACCCAACGGTGTGTGGCGGAGAACACTTTACGTGCCACTGTTACTACCTCCCTCTCCTGTTCCAGTCGCGTATGGTTCGCGGGAAGAACGACTGCCGGAAAGCCTCCGTGCGAGTTCGAATCTCTCTACTAATTTTACATTCTTGATCTCCTCGGGAGGTATAAGTAGGGGGAAGCAATATATTCGATACCTCATCCAGAAACGCACCCTCTCGAAACCTGGACAGCAAACTACACCGCGATGCAGAGCGCCGCTCTTGCAGTGTCTGCCACTTGAGTTTGCTAAACATCTCCGTAACGCTATCACGCTTACCAAATAACCCTGTGACGAAGCGCGCCGCTCTTCTTTCGATCTTCTCTATCTCCTCTGTCAACCCGACCTGGTTCAGATCCCACGCTGATGAGCAATACTCAAGTATAGGTAGAACGAGTGTTTTGTAAGCAACCTCCTTTGTTGATGGACTACATTTTCTAAGGACTCTCCCAATGAATCTCAACCTGGCACCCGCCTTACCAACAATTAATTTTATATCATCATTCCACTTCAAACTGTTCCGTGTGCATACTCCCAGATATTTTACAGAAGTAACTGCTACCAGTGTTTGTTCCGCTATCATATAATCAAACAGTAAAGGATCCTTCTTTCTATGTATTCACAATACATTACATTTGCTTATGTTGAGGGTCAGTCGCCACTCCCTGCACCAAGTGCCTATGCGCTTCAGATCTTCCTGCATTTCGCTGCAATTTTCTAATGCTGCAACTTCTCTGTATACTACAGCATCATCCGCGAAAAGGCGCAGCTAACTTCCGACACTATCTACTAGGTCATTTATATATATTGTGTAAAGCAATGGTCCCATAACATTCCCCTGTGGCACGCCAGAGGTTACTTTAACGTCTGTAGACGTCTCTCCATTGAGAAGAACATGCTGTGTTCTGTTTGCTAAAAACTCTTCAATCCAGCCACACAGCTGGTCTGATATTCCGTAGGTTCTTACTTTGTTTATCAGGCGACAGTGCAGAACTGTATCAAACGCCTTCCGGAAGTCAAAATACGACTCGTCGAAAAGATGCACAAAAGTAGACGCCTACATCTCTGATGTTGGTTTGTAGTAGAATTTTGGAGTATATTTTATTCTCGCGTATTGTGAAATTTCTGGAGACAGAAAATATGTTCTACAGGACTCAACATAGGCTCCTAAAACAATGATCTTCTGAAACCCAGCTCACTCCGTTCGTCCACAAGGTCCAGAAAATAGTAGATGAATAGAGGCAAGGTATGAAGCTGGGCATCAGAAGGTATGAAGCTTGGCATTCGTGATGCCCTTTTGCCTGTGACAATTAAAAGTATCTTTTATTTTAAAAATTTTAATAAACAGTAAGTTTTAGTTCAAAATCGGTGTGCAGAGTCCTAAGTGGACAAAGAAACCTTTGTAACCATATCTCATTCATCCCTGTGCGATTGGTATGAGTTGAGAAAAAGAGATGTTGACTTGAGAAACGATATCCATGATATAAATGACCTAGTAGATAAAGTCGGAAGGTCCATGAGGCTTTTCGCCGATGATGTTTTTGTGTACAGAGAAGTTGCAACGCTAGAAAATTATAACGCAATGCAACAAGACCTGCAAAGCATCGACGCTTCGTGCAGGGAGTAGCAACTGACGCCGACCACAACGTATTGCGAGCACATCTATTGTGTGATTACATGATTGTAGGACAGCCACTGGAAGCAGTTACTTCCACAAAATATCTAGGAGTATCAGCACTGAGTGATTTGAAGTGGAGCGTCCACATAAAATAAATCACGGATAAATCAGATACGGCGCTGAGATTTATTTGACAAATACTCGGGAGATGTAGCACACTAACAAAGGAAGTAGCTTCCAAAGCACGCGTTCGACCTACACTTGAATATTACTTGTCAGCATGGGGTCCATGCCAGGTAGGATTGATAGAGAAAATAGAGAAGGTCCAAGAAGAGCAGTGCGTTTCATTACAAGTTCATTTAGTAGGGGCGGAGGTGTAACGGAGATGCTCGGCGAGGAGGGACGTTCTGCATCACGGTATGGTCTGCTATTAAAGGTCTGAGAGCGTACGTTCCTAGAAAAGTCAACAAATATATATTGCTTCCTTCCACATATATTTCGAGAAAAGACCATAAAGGTAAAATTAGAGAGATTTGAGTCCATGTAGAGGATTATCAGTAATAGTTCATCGCGACTGGAACAGGAAAGCAGAGGGTACATACCATAAAGTGGCTTACGGAGTGTAGACGAAGATGTGAAACATAATAACTGAAGGAGTGAAGTTTGTGAGATATATCACTATCCATAAATGCTTACTGTGAATGAGAAGGGAGGGAAATTTGACGTGATGCTAAATGATTAGATTAAACGAGAGGACGGAGATGCGGAAAGCGAGGTGGAGTGTACGTCACTGAAAGATTTAGAGCCAAATTGGACGGAGCGGATGTCTGGACGACTACAGTCCTATGAGTTAGATCAAGACTTTGTAGATGTGGGGAGCCGCCCGCTCTGGCCGTGCGGTTCTAGGCGCTTCAGTCTGGAACCGCGCTGCTGCTACGGTCACACGTTCGATGTTGCCTCAGGTATGGATGTGTGTGACGTCATTAGGTTAGTTTGGTTTAAATAGTTCGAAGTATAGGGGACTGATGACCTAAGATGTGAAGTCTCATAGTGCTTAGAGCCACTTGAACCATTTTAGATGTGGAGAATGGTGAAGAGATGCTGCCCCTTGAACAGACAGTACAGTTTTACTCTATTGTGAACTTCCTGTTGAATGGTTAGTAGACACTTTGCATGTTGGTTTACAGTTGAGGTTTTTGTAGTTTAATGTGATAGTTAAATAAACAAGATGGTGAATGATAGGAGTAAGCCATGGGGGGGGGGAGGGGGGGAGCTGTGGACAGATCGTTATTAATTAATGTTTGGAATTTGGAATTGGTTATTCTGAGGAACCACTTTAGCTGCAACAGATAAATTGGTTAAGATCCAGTTAGAGGGATTGTTGATCATGTAGCGTAGAGAGTTAGGAAAGCAGTGCCATCGGCAAACTCTGGAAGGTGAACACTAGGGGATGGTTCAGGCACATCGGCGGTGTAGATAGACAGGGCATTACGTCATTTTTTATTTTGTTTTAATCGTTCTGTGTCTGTAAGGCATTCCTGATTCGCTTTAATATGAAGAAGAAATTTCTGAGATTTTGCGTTTGGAGCACAGCATTGTAAGGAAGTGAAGAATGGATTATGAGAAAACCGGAAAAGAAGAGGAACCATTTGAGATGTGGTGCTACAGAAGTATATTAAAAATTAGGTGCACTGATAAGGAGTGAGGAGGTTTATAGCAGAATCGCTGAGGAGGAGAGCATGTGGAAAGCACTGACAAGAAGAAGGGACAGGATGATGAGACATGTGTTACGACATCAGGGAATGGTACTAGAGGGAGCTGTAGGGTAAAAACTGTAGAGGAAGACATAAATTGGAATCCATCCGTAAGTAATTGAAGACGTAGGTTGCAAGTGCTACACTGAGGTGAAAAAGGTGGGAACAGGAGAGGAATTCGTAGCGGGTCGCGTTAAATCAGTCAGAGGACTTTTGGCTCACAAAAAAAAAAAAAAAAAAAAAAAAAGCCAGAGAGAGAGTCAGCACTAACTGTTCCGAATAAATTCAGTCAGTCCCCTGACAAATCAGTGCAAACATAACAACAAATTTTAGAAAGGTTCTGAATCCAAAGCTATGCAGTCCCAAAAATTACTGTTAAGATAAAAATTGTAGGGGAAGACAGAGATTGGAATAAGAGTATATCCAACAAATAACTGAGGACATAGAGTGCAAGTGCTACTGTGAGAAGGTAGTGTCCAAATGCTACTCTGAGATAAAGAGGTTGGTACAGAGAAGGAAGTCGTGGCGAGCCACACCAGATCAGTCAAAAGACTGATGACTAAACAAAACATCGCTGAGAGGGTTATTCAGGGTACGGACCGGTAAAAGGCCTAATTCGTTTCAGCCAAATACAAGGCGATCTGCTAGTGAGTCCCAATCGAAGATTTTTTTTTTCGAAGGTGGGAGGGGAGAGACTCCCAGTTCAGACGTTTGCATTATAATCAAGCAGAAACCCCAAAAACCACGTTTCTGAAATGGGGGACAGGCACTCCAGCACTCCCTCTTCAGGCCGCAAGTGGCCCATCGAGACCATCCGACCGCCGTGTCATCCTCAGCTGAGGATGCGGATAGGAGGGGCGTGTGGTCAGCACACCGCACTCCCGGTCGTTATGATGGTTTTCTTTGACCGGAGCCGCTACTACTCGGTCGAGTAGCTCCTCACTTTGCATCACGAGGCTGAGCGCAACCCGAAAAATGGCAACAGCGCATGGCGGCCCGTATGGTCAACCACCCAAGTGCCGGCCACGCCCGACAGCGCTTAACAAATGGGGGATAGGAGGTAGTAGTAATTAATTTCTGGCACAATATGTTCCATACAATGGTATGACGGCATAGAACGTGTTTGAGTAATTGTTTTTGTGTGTGACAGAGTAAAATCAATGACTTTCTGGGCAAGTGCAGTTTACGTAACGCTGTTGGCCTTACGACCCAAACTTTACATCGTTTCGGGCTGACACAGCTACTTTTCCACCTTCAGCAACTGTCCTTTGCCATAAAGCGATCACGGGGCTCGCGAGGCCGCCTTTCGCTCGGAAGCGGGAGAGCTGTGCCGCGAGCACACTTCATATCATATCCAATACACGCGCCGCGTTATGCAATAGCATTTCCCGGCAAAGTGCATTTGGCCCTCGATCTGGCGCTGCCGCGCGATGCGGAATGCCGATGGAGGGTGGGACGGCGCTGCCCGGCGACGCATGAGGAGCGCAGCCAGCAGCGGCTGTGCTCGGGTACTCCGCCCCAGGCCGAGCGCGTCGCCCCACCCACACACAAGGCGATGCCAACGTTTCACGATGTTCGTACCAGCTAAAGGCGCACTCTTTTTTTTGTGACAAAAGCCTCACAGATCTGATCTGAAAAGCATCGTGAACCGTACTATCAAACAAAGAAAACAAAAGTTCAGATACCTCAATTTACCTTTAACTAGTCTTCGTTGGCAGTATTACGATTTTTCTAATGTTAACGAATCTGCTGGAAACTCACAGTGAAGATTTACTCTGGAACCGATGGAAATACATTGAAGAGCCAAAGAAACTGTGCACCTATCTAATATCGTGTAGGGCCCCCCCGAGCACGCAGAAGTGCCGCAACTCGGCGTGGCATGTCTGAAGTAGTGCTGCAGGGAACTGACACCATTAATCCTGCAGGGATTTCCATAAATCCGTAAGAGTACGAGGGGGTGAAGATCTCTTCTGAACAGCACGTTGCAAGGCATCCAAGATACGCTCAATAATGTTCATGCCTGGGGAGCTTGGTGGCCAGCGAAAGTGTTCAAACTCGGAAGAGTGTTCCTGGAGTCACTCTGTAGCAATTATAGATGTGTGGGTGTCACTTTGTCCTGCTGGAACTGTCCAAGTCCGTCGGAATACACAATGGACATGAATGGGTGTAGGTGATCACATAGGATGCTTACGTAAGTTCACCAGTCAGAGTCGTATCTAGACGTATCAAGGGTCCCATATCACTCCAACTGCACATGCTCCGCACCATTACAGAGCCCCCACCAGCTTGAAAAATCCCCTGCTGACTTGCAGGGTCCATGAATTCAAGAGGTTGTCTCCATATCCATCCGCTAGATACAATTTGAAACGAGACTCGATCGACCAAGCAACATGTCTCCAGTCATCAGCCGAGGCGTAAAGCTTTGTGTCGTGCAGTCATCAAGGGTACACGAGTGTGTCCTCGGCTCCGAAAGCCCTTATCGATTATGTTCCGTTGAAATGTTCGCACGCTGACACTTGTTGATGGCCCAACATTGAAATCTGCAGCAATTTGTGGAAGGGTTGCAATTCTGTCTCACTGAACGATTTTCTTCAGTCGTCGTTCCTCTTGCAGGATTTTTTTCCCGGCCGCAGCGATATCGGACATTTGAAGTTTTACCGGATTTCTGATATTCGCGGTACACTCGTAAAATGGTCGTATTGGAAAATCCCCACTGTATTGCTCTCTCGGAGACGCTGTGTCCCATCGCTCGTGCGCCGACTATAACACCACTTTCAAACTCACTTACACCTTGATAACCTGTCATTGTAGCAGCAGTAACCGATCTAACAACTGCGCCAGACACTTGTTGTCTTATATAGGCGTTGCCGACCACAGCGTCGTATTCTGCCTGTTTACATAGCTCTGTATTTGAATACGCATGCCTACACCAGTTTCTTTGGCTGTTCAGTGTATTTATGGCCACTTGGCTTTCCATTTCACCAAACGTTTACCAAATCCTCCAGATCCTCCAACGCCAAGCACTCTGACGCAGCTTCCGTATCATATACAGAGTGCTACAAAAAGATACGGCCAAACTTTCAGGAAACATTCCTCACACACAAAGAAAGAAAATATGTTATGCGGACATGTGTCCGGAAACGCTTACTTTCTATGTTGGAGCTCATTTTATTACTTCTCTTCAAATCACATTAATCATGGAATGGAAACACACAGCAACAGAACGTACCAGCGTGACTTCAAACACTTTGTTACAGGAAATGTTCAAAATGTCCTCCGTTAACACTAACCTGTTGATCTACGTACTGGTGTGCTTGATGCTAGTACTGTAGAGCAATGAGTCGCATGTCAACACAAGCACCGAAGTTAACATTACCTTCCTTCAATTGGGCCAACTGGCGGTGAATCGAGGAAGTACAGTACATACTGACGAAACTAAAATGAGCTCTAACATGGAAATTAAGCGTTTCCGTACATATGTCCACCTAACATCTTTTCTTTCTTTGTGTGTGAGAAATGTTTCCTGAAAGTTTGGCCGTACCCTTTGGTACCCCTGTACATTGACATGAGTGCTCTGTAATTCACAGTCAGTTGCCTGGCAGAGCGTTCATCGAAACGCCTTTCAAGCAATTTCTCTGTCGTTCCATTGTGGAACGGCGTGCGGGAGAAAAGAGCACTTAAATCTTTCTGTGCGTGCTCAATTTTTCTTATAGTGTTATGATGATCATTCCTCCCTATGTACGTGGGCGCCAACAGAATATTTTCGCAATCGTATGAGAAAGTTGATGACTGAAATTTCATGAGAAAATCCTGCCGCAAAGAAATAGGCCTCTTGTCTTACCGATTGCCACCCCAATTCACGTATCATGTCCGTGACACTCTATTTCCTATTTCAAGGTAGTACAAAACGAGCTACCCTTGTATGAATTTTTTCGATGTCCTCCGTCGATCCTATTTGACGCGGATCCCACACCGCACAGCAGTACAGCAGTAGAGCTTGGACAGGTATGGTGTAAGCAGTCTCTTCAGTAGACCTGCTGAACTTTCTAAGTGTTCTGCCAATAAATCGCAGACTTTGGTTTGCTTTCCCCACAACATTATGAATGTGGTAACTGGTGTAGGCATGCGTATTCAAATACAGAGCTATGTAAACAGGCAGAATACGACGCTGTGGTCGGCAACGCCTATATAAGACAACAAGTGTCTGGCGCAGTTGTTAGATCGGTTACTGCTGCTACAATGACAGGTTATCAAGGTGTAAGTGAGTTTGAAAGTGGTGTTATAGTCGGCGCACGAGCGATGGGACACAGCGTCTCCGAGAGAGCAATACAGTGGGGATTTTGCAATACGACCATTTTACGACCATTTTACCAATTACCATGAAATGGGACCTTTCTGACAGGAAATCCCAAATTCAGTCGCACAACTGTGACGATACTCCACAGACACGCAAATTCATTAGAAATCGCTATTCAGGTACGTTGTCAAAAGCCTTCTGGAATATGGAATCAGTTTGACACCCCTGTAGAAGCATTCATTACTTCGTGAGAACAAACAGCTAGTTGTGTATCACATGAACGATATTTTCTGATTCAGTGTCAGCTGTTTCTCAATAAATCGTTTTCTTCGAGATATAATACTTGAAAACAGTATACGTTTCAAAATCCTATTGTCGGTCTATATTTCAGCGGATTACTCCTATTTCTTTTCTTGGGTATTTGTGTAACTTGTGCAACTGTCTGCTCTTTAAGGACAGATTTTTCAACGGATGGTCGTATATGATTGCTAAATATGGAGCTGTTGTACCAGCATACTCTAAGAGGAACCTGACTGGTATGCAATTAGGACCGGAGGCCTTGACTTTATTAACTGATTTAAGCTGCTTTGGTTCAAAATGGCTCTGAGCACTATGGGACTTAACAGCTATGGTCATCAGTCCCCTAGAACTTAGAACTACTTAAACCTAAATAACCTAAGGACAGCACACAACACCCAGCCATCACGAGGCAGAGAAAATCCCTGACCCCGCCGGGAATCGAACCCGGGAACCCGGGCATGGGAAGCGAGAACGCTACCGCACCACGAGATGCGGGCAGCTGCTTTGGCACACTGAGGATATCTACTTCTAAGTTACTCTTCGTTCGAATTCTGGAATTTTACTTTGTCTTCTTTGGTGAAGGAATTTTAGGGAACCTTATTTAGCAATTCTGCTCTAGTGGCATTGTCATCAGTAACATCACCATTGGTATCGCACAGTAAAGGTGTTGATTATCTCTTTCCGCTGGTGTACTTTACATAGCACCAGAATCCCTTTGGGTTTTCTGCCAGATTTCGAGACAGAGTTTCGTACTCGAAAGTATTAAAAGCACCTCGCATTGTAGATCGTGCTGCATTTCGAGCTTCTGTAAAACTTCACCAATCATGAGGGTTTTGCATTCTTTGAAATTTGGGATGCTTTTTCGTTGCTTCTGCAACGGTGTTCTGTCCTGTTTAGTGTACCATGGGGTATCAGAAACACCGCTTACTAATTTATTAGGTATATATCTCTCAACAGCCGTCAATACTATTTGTTTGAATTTAAACCACATATGGTCTACGCAATTGGAAGGAGTGGAGACTGTCTCTTAGGAATGTTTCAAGCTAATTTTTACATGCTTTTTTTTTCAAAAAAAAAAAAGTAAACGTATTTTCTGTTTACTTTGGTGGGTCTGGATGGTCCGGTATTCAGTCTCTCTACTACAACTTTGTGGTAACTAATTCCTGTATGCATCACGATGCTCCATATTTGCTCAGGATTATCTGTTGCTAAGAGGTCAAGTATGTTTTCGCAAACATTTCCACTCTGAAAACGTTTTCAGTACGATTTCGGAAGACGTTTTATGCCTACCGTCGACTTTAAACTGGTATTTTGGCCAACGTATCGAGGATAGATTTTACTTTTATGTAGTTTTTTGTTTGTCTTTCTGTATTTAATTATAATGTTTTGTTGGTCAACACCAACTATAATTGTATGAGTGGGGTACCAATATGAAATGAGACTTAAGTTTTCTTTGAACTGTTCAACAACTGTATAATCTCAATCGGGGGGGGGGGGGGTGTCAGGACAAGGAACCAATTATTAATTTATTCGAGTTGTCAGGCTTAACATCTAGCCATACTAGCTCACAGGAACTGTGTAATTCAATTTCATTACAAGGTAAACTACTCGTGACAGCAATAAATACTCCAACCCAACTGTATTTCATGTATCCTTTCTGAACACAGTTAGGTCCTTTGTAAGACTTTCGGCTGAACTTACTTCCGGCTTTAGTCCGTTTTCCGTAGCTATAACGATTTGACCTTCAGTGCTTTCTGTTAGAACTTAGTGCAGTTATTCCAACACAGTTACGACAATTTACAACTACAGTACCGATTGTTCCTCGGTCTACTTTCCTGTGTTCGTCCTGTACCAATTTAGACTCACGCCCTTTCTGTAGTTTCTCGCGATCCTGTAACACAAGACACCATCCAGTCCCCTTCACACACACTCCGTTACACGTGTAGCCGCTTCCTGTGTGTAGTGGACCCCTGACCTGTTAAGCGGAACTCGGAAACCCGCTACCTTATGGCGCAAGTTGAGGAATAACCCTGTACGGTCGCAGAACCGTCTGAGCCTCTGATTCAGACCCTCCAATCGGCTCTGCATCAAAGAGCCACACTCGGTTCTGTAGACGATGCTTCAGACGGCGAACTCTACCTTCATCTCGCACCGCGGCAGCCTTTACTGCTTCATCTATCCCCCCCCCCCTTCCCCCCCTCCCCCTGAAACCAGAGAAATCCTCTTTTGATCCAAAGCGACACACATCATTAGTTCCGACATGAGCTAGCACCTGCAGCTGGCTGCACCCTGTGCCCTTCATGGCATCGAGAAACACCATATCTGAAATGACTCCTCCCGGTATGCACACAGAGTGCGCGCTGCTTTCCTTCCCCCCCCCCCCCCCCCCCCCCCTCTCACCGCTCCTTGGCAGCCATGTCCACTACGCACCTAACGTTTGAGCTCCATACCGTCAGCAGACCCACCCTCTGTTAACGCCCAGGCCTTACTCGCCCAGAGGGTTCCTCTGCAACAGAGCGAGTGACTTCATCTGACTCAGGGACTTCGTCAGTCACAAATAGCTCCCGGAACCTGTTCTTCAGACTAACCGGGGTGGCCCTCCGTCTATTCTTCGCGATGGTGTGTGTTGTTGTCTGTGGCATTAGAGGTTTGAAATGCTGTTGCTGCAATGTGCAGATTCCGTAAACTGTGGAATCCGGCGGACTGAGATCTGCTTCGTAACATATAAACCAAGCGAAGTCACGATAAGATTACATTTTATTTTAAAGGTCACAGCCAATTTACAAAATGACTTAACAAACCGTGAGTTGTGGCTACTTTCTGGGTTTACCGAAGTTTGTTGTAGCGCTACAAAGTATGAGATTCGCGAATTCCGGTATGTATCGGTGCATTTGCGATATCGTCTATTTTTTCAAGATTTCTCATAATGTAATAATAATTCTGATTAAATGCAAAGAGGTAATTTTGATCTACGAAAATTAGTTAGAATAAATTTCTTTTATTTCCGTCAACGATCACATACTGTTTCGGTCAGCAATGACCAACTTCTGCAGCAAAATGTAGACACGAAATACAAGTAGTGGACTGATTATAACTTAAAACATTATAATATGTCATAACGAATACTTAGTACTTTCACGGATGTGAAAACATGCGCTTAAAATATGACGAAGCATACCTGATTTATAACATATCCTAATATAATAAAGCCATAGTGGCACCGTAACAAAATATAAACAAAATCTCACAATTTCAAATAAGACGTAAATTAGGCCACACTGCTGGCGGAGTGTTCATAATAAACTATACACTAGCCACAACGTACTGCTGTAGCCTCGTCATATTTTAATCACACGTTTCCACATCCATGAAGTAATAATTTTTCGTTATGGCACATTTATTAGTTTAATTTATAATCTGCCTATTACTTGTATTTCGGGTCCCATATTTTGTGCTGCAGATCTGAAGATGGTCATTTCTAACCGAAATCGGTAGTCTAAGGACCAAACGTTTTGTGATCACGACGGAAATAAAAGAAATTTATTCTGAGCTTCCTGCCTCAGTGCTTTAAACAGCGACCATGTCGCACCATGTGAAAATTAGTTATCCTATAAATTCCGCTCCACGTGAGTTACAAAAAAAGTCACAGGTTGCAGATTTTTCCAAAATGTTAATCATGTAATTCCTCATGAATCTTATTTGTTCACCAAATACAAAATTATTATTATGCTTCAAAAACATACTCACCCTCTCTTAAATACATTCACACCACAGAAGAAGCTAAATTTTCATTGTCTTAACGTGCGTGATAATTACAGCATTGCAAAAGTTTTATTCCAAAGCTATTTAATATAATTTACACTGTAAACTTCAAAACATCGGTTATTTAAATTGTTCACTTACTCAAAAACAGGAAGTTAATGTATACAACAGTTCGACGTTCAAAATGTTCAAATGTTTGTGAAATCTTATGGGACTTAACTGCTAAGGTCATCAGTCCCTAAGCTTACACACTACTTAACCTAAATTATCCTAAGGACAAACACACACACCCATGCCCGAGGGAGGACTCGAACCTCCGCCGGGACCAGCCGCACAGTCCATGACTGCAGCGCCTTAGACCGCTCGGCTAATCCCACGCGGCCAAACAGTTCGACGCATTACCGCTTCTAGAACACACCAGAAGCTCATGTTCTATTACACATCACACAATCTGCACCAAAGCATTCAGTCGTAGTACAGTCGTTGTTGCGTCGTCATCCACCATTTAACCCGTCATAGCCTGTGCGCGAATTGCGTGTTCTTTGTCTTAGTCAGTAGTGGGCAGTTAATATGCTTTTTTATCGTGATTTCATCGTCTCAGTTCTCATTGAAATTTCGTTACTGTGAATAAGGCGTTTTTTGGAGGAGATCTGTTTAGTAGAAATAGAACTTTATGACAACAAACAGAAATGTATAATAAAATCTCGCGTAGTGAAATTGTGAAGTTAAGTCCGTTCCTCGGAGTGGTCTAGGGGTAGCGTATTTGGCTGGCTAGAGGAAGAGGAACGCAATGAGAAGTAGCAGAAATGATAACAGCGAGAAACTTAACAACAGGACTGATGGTCACGAATAGATGAAGTTGAGGAATTCTACTACCTAGGGAGCAAAACATCCAGTGACAGTCGGAGCAAGGAGGACATCAAAAGCAGACTAGCAATGGCAGAAAGGGCATTTCTGGCCAAGAGAAGTCAACTAGTATCAAACACAGACCTTAATTAGAGGAATAAATTTCTGAGAATGTACGTTTGAAGCACACCATGCAATGTGAAAGATGGACTGTGGGAAAATCGGAACAGAGGAGGATCGAAGCATTTGAGATGTGGTGCTATAGGCGAATGCTGAAAGTTTGTTGGACTTATAAGGTGAGCAACGATGAGGTTCTGCACAGAATCGGATAAGAAAGGAATATGTGGAAAACACTGGCACGGAGAAGGGACAGGATGATAGGACACCTGTGGAGACATCAGGCAATGACTTCCACAGTATCAGAGAGAGCTGTAGAGGGCTAAAACAGAGGAAGATAGAGGATGCAATACATCTGGCAAAATAATTGAGGTTGGCACAGGAGAGGACTAAAAAGACATTGACGGTATTTTTTTTAAACCAGTTCTGAGACGATACACAGGTCATCAGCTATGTTCCAAAAAAAAGGACTTTTTCTGTGGGGAAAGGTGAAAGACGCTGCCTACAAGGACATGTCAACTACACCCGATGATGTGCAACGACGTATTACTGCAGCCTCCTCGAAGATCTCCGCTGAAATGATTGCACGTGTGCAGCAGTCGTTCCGTACCAGACTGGAAGTGGGTATTGCCTCTGCCGTTGGCCATTTTGGTCACAACCTGTGATGGTCAACTGTCTCAAAAAATGGTTCAAATGGTTCTAAGCACTATGGGACTTAACTTCTGAGGTCATCAGTCCCCTAGAACTTAGAACTACTTAAACCCAACTAACCTAAGGACATCACTCACACCCATTCCCGAGACAGGATTCGAACCTGCGACCGTAGCGGTCGCACGGTTCCAGACTGTAGAGCTTAGAACCGCTTGGCCACCCTGGCCGGCCAACTGTCTCATTACTGATCAGAATCCACATAACTAATGTATGCATTTATGTTATTCTTTAGTGTGTGCTGCTAGAGGTTTGTATAAGTGTCGGTGTCGAAACTTTTCAAAATGTGGTATCTCGTATACGACTCGCACTAGAATCCAGCAACAAACACCACTGCCATTCTAATACAACCTACTTTTAGTTCGTTAATGTCAATAGGCATTGTTCCATTTAAAAACGTTTAGTTTGCACAAAAAATGCGCTTGTTAAATATTGTTACAATCTGTCTGTTGGCTAATAATACGAGCCCTTAAGAATAACTCCGAAAGCATAAGAGTAGCTGAAAAGTTCGTGGGACAAAAGTTGCGTGGGACAACGGGGGCCATAATGTGACGCCAGTTTTTTGTTGTTAGGTGAGGTCGCTGCAGAGATTTTTTTTTTCCTTAGATGGGTCCTATGGTTTGGTACTTATCTTCTGATAGCGGCTATCGAGGCGAATCCAACGATGTGTAACAGTAAGGTCTTTGAAGGTCAACGAAGGTCGCAAAGGTGGCATGAACGTCCATTTACAGAAGGTGTTCGAGGTGATGACCATTGGTATCCATGCAATGCTGCAATCTTCTTATCATGGATTGAGTGGTATCCCTTATCACATCGGCACTTATTGAAGCACATGCTCTGACAATTCTCTCTCGCATATCTTCAGGTGTAGTTGGACTGTCTTTATAAACAATGTCTTTTACGAATCTCCAAAAGAAAAAATATAGAGGCGTCAAGCCTGGCGAACGAGCAGGCCGCGACACATCTCCTCCGTGTCCAATCCAACGACTTGGGAATGGTCTCTCAACTCATTTCTAGCCATCAGCGAAAAATGTGCCGGACACCCATCGTGTTGATACCACATTGTGTTCCTTGTTCCTAAAGTGGTTTCTTCCAATAACACATCTAATGTTTTTGCAGGAATGTGATGTAGTTCCTACCATTAAGATTTCCTTCGATGAAATAGGGTCCTATAATTCTCTCCTCCAGAATCCCACACCATACATTCACCGACCATGGTTTTTGGTGTGCAACTTGTCGCAGCCAACATGGATTTTCCGTTGCCCAATAATGCACGTTATGTAAATTAACATTTCCATGGTAAGTGAATGTAGCCTCGTCAGTAAATAAAATCAAATTAATAAATTTGTCATCCCTCTGAATCTGAAGTTGAGCCCATCCGCAAAATTCAATGCGACACATACAAACCGTACTAGTTAATTCTTGGTGAAGACTGATATGGTGAGGATGATATTTATGGCAATGCAGAGCACTGTAATAGGATGACCGGAGCGGGTGACATGGTCGGGGTTGTAAGGCATGGCTGGGTAGAAGAAGGTGGCTGTTTTTAGCAGTCTTCCTCTTTATTGTTGGTTCTCCCAATACACTTTCCGCAAGCTCAGCCCCACCACTTGTGTCGTGGTGGAGACGTGCTGATGCGCGCAGTCCGGGGAACGCGACGCCGCGCTCGGTCAGCGGCTTCACTGGCAGTAGGAGGTTAGCAGCACGAGGCCCGGCCTAACTCGCTCGTGACAACGCCGGGAGTCGCCGGTGCAGCAGCGGGCTACGCCCCCCACCAACCGGTCCTCGGAGACAGCGTCACTGATGACGACGACGTGACAGCGACCGAACGCCCAGTCGGTCGAACCGAATGCCGACGCCCAACTCTGATGCCCTTAAATAGTGCACGCCGCTGCTGAATCCGCCGGTTACGTGGCGGCGTGTTTATTAGAAGGTTCTCGATGAGTTGGCTAACGCAACCGCGCCACACGCGGCCCGCGCCTGCGTAATTCTGCTGATGCTGCGTTCTGATGGCTGCCGTGCACGTACACTCATACCGATTCTCGTTGCAAAACTGTGTCACCTGCATAACGCGCTGGTACAGCCTTCGTCCGCCGTTTGCCGCGAGACTGGCGCAACGCGCACTGAAACACACTAAATCACAATTTCGCACCATATTTCCTAAAAATAACACCTTGTCCTCTACAACACGAATAACACTAGTCTGGCTCATGCCAGATTCCCTTGCGATTTGAGGCGAACTAACACAAGGATCTCGAACCACAGGGCAAAAGTACCAATTTCCGTTTCTTCGTTAGTAACATTCATTTACTGGATATTTTTCTGATGCATTAAAGATCCAGTTGTTCTTAATTTATCATACACGTATTTGAATGTACGACGTGTAGGGTGAGCACTTTGAGGATATCTTTCAGCGTGTATGTCTCTAGCTCTCACTGAATTTCGTTGGCATTCTCATTGAATGAGAAGCATGTCGACTTGTTCTTCAAAGGAATACATCATTCACATTCGATTGATTCGACAATACTAGTCTTACCACTCATATTAGTGTTGTATTGCGAAACCGTCGAATGGCGTTTACATGTCAATGGCACATTAGATGGATAAGCTGTATTCGGCGAATATTTACTATTTGGACGATATACGAGAGAGAATGGTCAGAGCTTGTGTTTCGATAAGCGCCGAAGTGATAAGGAATACCACTCAATCCAAGGTAAGAAGATTGCAGCACCGCTCTGTTATCAATCGTCATCACTTCGAACACCTTCTCTGACCTTCAAAGACCTTAATGTTACACATCATTGTAGTCGCCTCAATAGCCGCAAACAGAAAATAAGTACCAAACTATAGCATCCCATTTAAAAACAAAACCAAAGTTGATCTTCATATCTCTGATGCGACTCCACCTAGCAACAAAAAACCAACGTCATATTATGGCCCCATTTGTCTCACAAACTTTTCAGTTACTGTCATAAGTTTGGAGTTATATATATATATATACATATACGTCCTTCAGAACGTTTATTACAGAATCGTGTAAAAATCTGAACTAAATCGGTCAAGAACCTTTACAGATTTTTGCTAAGAACTTTCCCTCTTTATATAGTGTAGTATCTATATACCACATAATATTACACAATATGTAGCCTATGTTCATCCGAAGGTTTATTAGAGTATCGCATAAAAATCTGAAATAAATCGGTCAAGAACTCCACGAAATTTTTGCTAATAACGTTGTGTGACCCAAAAGTCCGTTAACATTTGAAAATGCACCAATGCGCGGAATAGTGTAGGTAAAGAGATAAAACTCGACTCAGTGTCTGAAATGATAAGTTGGCCAGTTTTTGCACTCGTTTTTGGTTTCAATAAGGTGAAAAATGAACCCAAAACTGGCCAACAGATGGCGCTGGACACCAAAAAGTCAGGGACGCCGTCTGAGAATCGTCTGTAAAACGAGTAGTAGTGAAAGAGGGAGTCACATCTCCGGCGGTACCACGTAATGAGTACCGCCCTTCGATTCGTGCTTTGTCACTAATCGAAGTGTTAGGTTTGCAGGTGCCAGCCAGCCAGCCAGCCAGCAGCCAGCCAGCCAGCGGATAGCGGCAGCGGTCCAGCCAGCCAGCAGCGGTCCAGCCGGCAGTAGCAGCAGCAGCAGCAGCGGTCCAGCCAGCCAGCAGCAGCGGTCCAGCTCACAGCAACACCAGCAGCAGCAGCAGTAGCAGCGGTCCAGCCATCAGCGGCAGCAACAGCAGCAGCGGCAGCAGCAGCAGCTGCAGCTTTCCTGCCAGCAGTCGCCAGCACCAGCGCTAGCAGCGTGGGACTTCGGCACCCGTCTTTGTCCGTCTTCGTCCATCTTTGTCCGCCTTTGTCCATCCCCGGTTTTCCTCTCTCGTCTTCGTCCTGTACTGTCTTAGTTCCTACCTGTCATCATGTCAGCCCCTACCACCACTACCACTACCACCATTACCGCAATAGTTTATACTTCCCCCTCCACCGCCACCACCACCATTACACGGTGTGCCCACTCGCCCCCCCCCCCCATCTTTCCATCCCTCTTCTTCTAACTCTCCCTTCGCCCTCACTCTTCGTCACCCCCTCCGCAGCTTCTTCCTCCCGCACCCCCTCCCCCCGCTCTGATCCTTTCCCCCCACTCCCCCAGCCTGTCACTGCAGCTCCAGCTAGGGTGATGGCCCAATGGGCCACTGCACATGCCCAGCTCTCCCCATCGCCTTCACCTTCACCTTCGCCATCACCGTCATCGCCGTCGCCGTCACCTTCACCATCGCCATCTCCGGCGCCCAACTACTGCGTCCACGCCAGGGCCTGCCACTTCCCGCCACCTCCCTGTTGCTCCCGTCCCACATATCACTACTCACCCTTTCGCTGCCCTCAAATGCCCTCTATCCCGTCTCCGGCCATCCTGATTTAGGTTTTCCGTGATTTCCCTAAATCGTTTCAGGCGAATGCCGAGATGGTTCCTTTGAAAGGGCACGGCCGATTTCCTTCCCAATCCTTCCCTAACCCGAGCTTGCGCTCCGTCTCTAATGACCTCGTTGTCGACGGGACGTTAAACACTAACCACCACCACCACCCCCACCAAATGCCCTAGTGGCACCACCACCTCCTCAGCTTCGAAAAAGGCCCCACCCCATCCTCCTTCCCCCCCCCTCAAGATGCCATGGATGTCTCCCCGCCTGGCCCTGCTCCCTCTGCCACCACCTCCTCCTCATCCTCCTTCTCCCCTTCTCCCCTTCTTCCTACAAATACCTCCTCGCTCATCCCTATCCTTTCCTCCTCGAGGCTCGGAACCTCTTGCTATACCTCTGCCAACACTTCCCTGGAGCCCCCATCTCCCTCCTCACTCCCCAAAGAGACTCCGTTCTCATCTCCTCCCCCAGCCCCACCCTCCATACTGACATCCTCTCCCGCATCCCCATCACCTGGTTTGATCCCAATGCCCCCCTCACCCCTGCTCCTTCCCCATCTCCTACCTACCAACCCCAACCCCCGCATCACCTGCTGACCCTCACCGCCGTGATCACTCGGCTTAGTCTGACGATCACGGAGGAGGAGATGTTGGCGGAGCTCGAGGCACATCCCGCGCTGGAGGTGCAGGCGGTCCATCGCATTTTTAACTCCGCCGGCCCCACCCGCATTATGCGGGTTTTCTCAGAGGATGCCCCCTCCATTGACCGCCTCCTGAAGGAGGGTGCCCTCCTCTTCAACCAGAGATACAAGGTCGACCCCTCCCATTCCCATCCTCTATCCCTCCACTGCCAGAGGTGTCTGTGCTACAACGCACACGCAACAGCTAAGTGCTGCGAGGCCCCCACCTGCCCGCACTGTAAGCAAGTGAATTTCCTCCGGCCCTAACCTTCAGTCCCCTCCCTCCTGTAATGCCTGTACTCCCAAAAATATAAAGCCCGACCCCCTCCGACCACTCCTGAACTCAATGTCCGTGTCCACCCTCTGGACGCCCCCACCCCTCCTGGCAATTCCCTTCGTCCATCCCCCCCCCCCCCCCACCGATGAGGACATCATCAGGTTCCTCACCATTGTTCTGCAAAATGTCCACCCTTTCCAGCGCCCTCACACCCTCCAACAGATATCCCTTTCCGCCTGTTCCCTCTTCCACCTTAAAATGTATGCCACCTACTCCCACAACCAGGCCCATTTCACCTTCTCCCATCTGGACACCCTCGTCTAAATCCCTGTCATGGCGCGACAGCACCATATCCTTTTCAACAACATTCGTTCCCTTCTCGCCAACAAGAACCTCTTCATGCACACCCTCTCCACCCACCGCTTGGATGCCTTCCTCCTCAATGAAACCTTTCTTCAGCCCCACCACACCCTACACACATTGTCCTACCTCCTTCACCACTCCGACAATCCCTTCCCGATAGCACATGGCGGAGTTGCCATTGGTCACCACCGCCAGATCCCAGTTTGGTTCCAACCTCTTCTTCCCGACCCCACCGAACACCTGATCCTTAGTCTCTTCTTCTCTGGCCTTACCATCTATGTCCACCCTAACACCCCTATTCCTTTTGACTTGCTCTCCCACTTTGACTGTACCTTCTCCTCTTACGTGATCGCCACCGACCTCAACATTCCGCCACCCAGTTACGGCGGTGGCATCGGTTCCTCTCCTCCATCCAAGGCGACCTCAACCCCATTCCCCAGCACACCCGCCAGAAATCCAACTCCACTCCTGATGTCGTCCACTCTTCCCCTAACCTCCTTGGCCGCATAACTGTGGATGTCCTGGACCCTATTGGTAGTGACCATCTTCCTATCCTCCTCACCGTTTCAGACAGTCGTCGCCCCCACCCCAACCCCTGTCATGACCCACCCCCAAAGTACGTCCATGATTATTCCTGTGCCAACTGGAATGACTAACGGGATACCCTCTCCACCCAGGTCGATGGCCACCTCTTCACCCACCACCACCCTGACGATATTACCCATGCCGCCTCCTTTCTCCAGCAGACCTTGTCTGAGGCTGTGGAGGCCCACATCGCTTCTGTCGCCATCCACCCCCACCGTCCTACCTTACCCACACAGGCCGTCCTCCTCCTCCATGAATCTCACCGTCTATACCGTGCCTTCCTGCGGACACAACGCCACCAGGAACTCCAGAGACACATCCATAACTTGTTCGCGGCTAAGAAACGCTGGGACTGGCGACAGACATGCACCCGTTTAAACGCTACCCTTCCTATCAACTTGTCCAAGTACTGGTAAGCCTTCTGCCGCCTTACCGGATCTAACCCCCCCCCCTACTATCCTCTCCTTCATGACAACCAACTTTCCCTGTCGCCATTAGTAAGGACAATCACTTTGGCTCCTACCTTGCCGATGTCTTTACCATGCCTGACAATCCCCAGTTCGATTACTCCCTCTTCCCAGATGTCCACGATCGAACTGACACCTCTGTCCCTCCCCCCGCACCTGGTTTCCAGTACTTGGACAACATTGCACACACAGAACTCAATGCCCCTATCACTACACAGGATCTCATCGCTACACTCCACACAAAACACAACACTGCTGCTTGTCATGATCGTGTCACCTATCGCCACCTTCGTGAAGCTCCTGCCTCTTTCCTCTCTGCCCTGGCCAGGCTCTACAATGTAGTCCTGTCCACTGGCTACTACCCCAACCTGTGGAAAACCTCCAGTATCCTGACGTTCCTTAAACCCGGTAAACTGTCATCCGCCGTCTCCTCCTACCATCCCATCAGCCTTACCTCAGTCTTCAGCAAGGTCCTGGAATCCATCCTCACCCGACGCATCCACCAGCATCTCTGCCAGCATCGCCTCCTTCCCATTACCCAGTGTGGCTTTTGGCCATCCTTCTCTTCCGATGAGCTTCTCCTTCACCTCACTCCTGTACAACCTTATTCCCTTCCCTCACCTCCTCCTTTTCCTCGAACAGATACGGATCCTCTACACCTCCCGTAAACTCGATCCTCCTCACCCGCTGGTCTCTCCCATCCTCTCCCGTCCCCGTCCGCCTGTACTTCCACGTCCCACCTGCTCTCCATCTCTCCACTCTCCACACCTTCTCCCAAGGTGGCTTCCGCCAGCTCCCCCTCCCTGATGATGCCCTCCTCCCCTCCATCTACCTCTCCTACCAACTTTGATCCTCCCTCCCTCTTCCTGTGTTTGTTCCTGTGGGCACCCGCTATACCTTCTCTCCCCCTTTCCTCGCTCCTCCCTTTCTCCCCACTCATCCCCCGGGCTTCCCCTACCCCCATTCCTCCGCTCCTACTCCCGTCTCCTCTGCCATTGACATCTTTGCTCACCCCTCTCCCTCCCCCTCCCCCTTCTTCACATCTTGGCAGTTCCCCGGACTCGTACACGCTACGTGGACATTCGCGCGCCGGATATCATCGCCATCAGTTTCTCGTGTATGTGCCGTCGTGTTTGTGTCCGCCGTCACGCTTCAACGTTCACATGTGCCGTCGAACTCATCAGTGTTTTTGCGTCGTGTGACAGTTTTAGTGGTTTTTCGTCTAGTGTGAACGGCTTCGTGTTTTTTATGTTCTATATCTACTGTTTTTTACCCACCTTTGTTCAGTCTCTTATGTGTCTTCTATATGTTTTATAATTGTTAACTCTGAGGCTGAAGAGCGGTGTAAACTGCTGTTGCCAGCCTACCTGTTGTTTGTACAGCTATAAAAATAGCAATAAAGGGAAAAAAAAGAAGGATTCAGATGCGCTAGAAAAGGCAGTGTAGTGAAGCTTCCCTATCAGAAGGGAGGATCCGCTACTGCTACTTTTCGATCTTATCTCCGTAAGAAGGGTATTAGTATGAGTAAACGTCCTGTGATAAGGGTCGCTGTGAAGAAAATGATCACAAAGATCGATAAACATCTACTGGAAGGTACGAACTTTAGTTAGGATGTCGCTCCGTCTCATGTTATATTAAAATTACCAAATAAGCAGCAACCAGTCGCAAAATCATGTTTTATTTATTCACTTTTGCAAATCGATTTCAACTGATTAACAGCCATCATCGGTGCTTTCAACGAACATGTGCCCTGAGTAGCAAAACTGTCTTAAGCAGAGGTCAAACATAACAGTTTCATATTGTTACATATGTGACAGATTTCTTGCGCACATCGTTTGACGAGGATCGCTTTCATAGCCGTCACTTCATCCTCAGACCTCAATCCCTGCGATTACTGGTTGTGGGGTTACCTAAAGTCACAAGTCTACCACGATCGTCCGACCTCGTTACGGATGTTAAACAACATCTGACGGCAATCTCATACATCTCTACTGATATGCTGTACAGTGCTGTCCATAACATTGCCCCTTGATAACAAATATTGTTGATGAATGGTGGCTGACATATTGAGCATTTGTTATACAGAACACCGCCTTTGCTAATTATTGATTTTGTGTCGTACGAAACGCTATCTGTTGGTCATATGGGGGGCTCAGGGGGCGTCCCCCCCCCCTTCCCCTCCGCCCTTGCGTGGCCACCCGCTTTGCCACCCGCGCCGCACCAGCCATTCAGCCCGTTCGTTTCTTTCGTCAGTTGACTCGAGTGAATCGATTGTTGTTGTTTTTTGGAGGAGGAAACCAGACAGCGAGGTCATTGGTCTCATAGGATTAGGGAAGGATGGGGAAGGAAGTCGGCCCTTTGAAAGGAACCATCCCGGCATTTGCCTGGAGCGATTTAGGGAAATTACGGAAAACCTGAATCAGGATGGCCGGACACGGGATTGAACCGTCGTCCTCCCGAATGCGAGTCCAGTGCGCTAACCACTCGACTGAATCGAGTTATCGAGTAGCTGTACTTTCCTACGTAGCACGCGCGTCCGCGTCAACGTATTTTATACGTTTCTGTCTGGCACATAGATAGCTAGCACATACCTACGAGAAAAGTCGCGGCCATTCTAGTGATCTCGATACGTTATTCTGCCTGCCATTAGATCGAGAAAAGTCGCGAATATTCTACTGTTTTCTTGTACAGAGAACCTTCGAAGTGGCATTATAAATACGGACTATTCGCTGAATAGGAAGCTAGTTTACATGCAGAAGCAGAAATATTAAGACTGAAGAAGGAATAAGTAAAAAGTCCTAGTTGTATCAAGGGCAAGTGTGAAGATTAGTCTTTAGTGAAAGTGATCAGTTGATTATGAAGTATTAATAGTAATTTCTCAGTAAAAATGTTGTTACGCGACTCGTAACAATATTTTTACTAATAACGTAACAATAGTTTCCCATACCTAACTCGTAATACGATTTAGTTACGGAACACTATTGATGCATACATCTGCGGTAATAGTGATTTTCGAGAAGATTCCTAAAAACGCGTTGTTACTATATAGGCCCCCTATCGAATGCACACACATAAATTGCCGGATACGTCATCATTGGAAACTCAGCCTTATATTATATGTCTTAAGATACATATTGGCTTGTGCGCTCACAGTAGGTTTTCAGTAGGTTTTTGTTCACACTCCATGAAAGTCTGGAAGCGAACATTCTGGCAGGGAATGTTCTCAAAACAACCGAGCCACATACATACTCAGTTCTTAAGTGAACTATCATTCTTTGAAGAAGAATCACTCTTTGTGATTAAAAAGACACTAATGGGAGAGATTCTTCAGTACTAGCAAACGAGAATAAACGTCCTTAATGATCGTGATTCTGTTATGCAAGCGTTGTCTTTATGTCCTAGATCTGACTATCCTACTCTGCACACGCTGCACAAAATATTTGCTTGTCTACCTGCATCTATTTGCAACAGTAGAAAGAAGTTTTCCAACATTGCGACGTACAAAGACATGGCTGAGGACGACAATGAAGGAGGATCGACTTAATGGCTTAGCTCTGTTGAACACGCACGCTGACATTGATTGTCATACTGTGTAATTAACAAATTCGCCAGGAAGAAGGCGCATAGAATTCATCATTCAAGGAAGAGAACCACAATTGTAACTCTTTTATATCATAAGATGGCATGGTCTTGTATATGTGTGTAATCAGTTTAAATAAAACTGTCTTAAACTTTGCATGTGACTTGATTATTTTTTATTGCGGTGAAAGTAAAGGCAGCTCAAGATACCTTTAGCGCCCCGTCCTTGAAGTTTCTCTGTATCCCCCACTGGTATGCACTCGGCAGTTCACGCAATACGGTGTTTGACGAAGGTTGTCGTGTAACCGATTAGTGCGACATTCGGCGTGACAGGCGCAAAATGTGTATTAGTCCTGAGGAGGCCATAGTCGTTTATGTCGGAGTCTGACTTGTGTCAAACATGAACGTTATTTCTGTCTGTTATCCTGCTTTCCATATAGTGAAATCTGTACCATTTTTCGTTATAACATTCCACCTCTGTTACATATGAACTGTGTTTCACGTAGTCCATGATTGCCTGCGACTATTCCTGTCCAATGTTGGTGGTCGTAAATGGACCACCGCGTCGCAAGAGGATCGGTCCGCAGCACTAGTGGTAAAATGGAACAGATATTTCACTCCTAGGCAAATCGCCGTAGAGCTTGCACCTGCTACCGGTAGACGTGTCTCTGACACAACCATTTTGCGGCGATTAACATAGAGTGATTTTTATGTTAGGAAGCCATCGTCGAGAAAGAGTCGTTGGTGTAAAGAGCGATTGTCAAGCAGTGTAAACAATGACAACAATGAAAATTATCAAAATATCACTTGTAAGTATAAAATTATTCTTTCTTGCTGTCTGTGTAGCTGAGATTATATTATGTACATTTTTCTAAGTATTTAACTTTTGTCACACCTTCCTTCGACAAAAATGTCAATTATTCAATAACATATTGTGTTGTAGTAAAGACGCGTTCGTGGATGTGGAACTAAAGAAAAGTGAAAACACATCGAAACAGGTCGTTGACCGTATTGTGAATGTGATGTTAATACTGGCATCCAATAAAATAGCTTTGTTTGGGGGGGGGGGGGGGCATAGGGTGGAAACTGGAAAGTCAAACAGTGGATAATTTTCAGCGATTATCGAACTTCTCGCAAAGTACGATCAGATATTATACGAACTAAAAAATAAACCAAATATCCGCAAAATCATCTTAGCCTGTAAATTCAAAATGAGTTAGTGAAAAGAAATTATTAATGACATTAAAGCTGCCAAGCTGCAACATTCTTCTCTACTATATCAGGTACTACACAGGACATTACAAAAAGAGCTCAATTAACCCAGCTATTTAGGTATGTTAAACTTCCGTATGATGTTACTGGAAAGCTTTGTGAAGTGAATATGAATGAAGCTTTTTGGGCTTTCCTGAAATAAAAGGTCAAAGGGCATTAGGAAGAGAAGAGGAAATACTAAGCGCAGTAGACGAAAAGGGTTATGACGGTTGTATCGATAATGTTAGGAGATTTCAATAAAGACACAGCACTGAAAAATATGTGCACATAATTTAAATCTACACTGCTGGCCATTAAAATTGCTACACCACGAACATGACGTGCTACAGACGCGAAATTTAACTATCAGAAAGAAGATGCTGTGATATGCAAATGATTAGCTTTTCAGAGCATTCACACAAGGTTGGCGCCGGTGGCGACACCTACAACATGCTGACATGAGGAAAGTTTACAACCGATTTCTCATACACAAACAGCAGTTGTCCGGCGTTGCCTGGTGAAACGTTGTTGTGATGCCTCGTGTAAGGAGGAGAAATGCGTATCATCACGTTTCCGACTTTGAATAAGGTCGGATTGTAGCCTACCGCGATTGCGGTTTATCGTATCGCAACATTGCTGCTCGCGTTGGTCGAGATCCAATGACTGTGCTGGAGCCCAACGGCCTTGTATCACTAGCAGTCGAGATGACAGGCATCTTATCCACATGGTTGTAACGGATTGTGTAGCCACGTCTCGATCCCTGAGTCAACAGATGGGGACGTTTGCAAGACAACAACCACCTGCATCAACAGTTCGACGACGTTTCCAGCAATTTGGACTATCAGCTCGGAGACCACGGCTGCGGTTACCCTTGACGCTGCATCACAGACAGGAGTGCTTGCGATGGTATACTCAACGACGAACCTGGGTGCAGGAATGGCAAAACGTCATTTTTTCAGATGAATCCAGGTCCTGTTTACAGCATCATGATGCTCGCATCCGTGTTTGGCGACATCGCGGTGAACGCACATTGGAAGCGTGTATTCGTCATCGCCATACTAGCGTATCAGCCGGTGTGATGGTATGGGGTCCCATTGGTTGCACGTCTCTGTCACCTCTTGTTCGCACTGACGGCACTTTGAACAGTGTACGTTACATTTCAGATGTGTTACGACCCGTGGCTCTACCCTTCATTCCATCCCTGCGAGACCCTACATATCAGCAGGATAATGCACTACCGCATGTTGCAGGTCCTGTACGGGCCTTTATGGACACAGAAAATGTTCGACTGCTGCCCTGACCGGCACATTCTCCAGATCTCTCACCAATTGAAAACGTCTGGTCAATGGCGGCCGAGCAACTGCCTCGTCACAATACGCCAGTCACTACTCTTGATGAAATGTGGTATCGTGTTTAAGCTGCATGGGTAGCTGTACCTGCACACGCCATCCAAGCTCTGTTTGACTCAATGCCCAGACGTATCAAGGCCGTTATTACGGCCAGAGTTGGTTGTTCTGGGTGCTGATTTCTCAGGATCTATGCACCTAAATTGCGTGAAAATGTAATCACATGTCAGTTCTAGTATAGTATGTTTGTCCAATGAATACCCGTTTATCATCTGCATTTCTTCTTGGTGTAGCAATTTGAATGGCCAGCAGTTTAGGACTTACCGATGCTGCACGTGGAATTCAAGAAGTCAGGTCCTTTTGTGATACAATATAAACGTTTTATCTTTCCTTCAGTCATAGTATTAAAAGATGGGAACTTTCGGTATCTTCTTGTACCTTAGTAAAATCTTTGTCCACCACGTTGGTCTTCGAGATAACACTCTGTTAAAACCGTTCGTTATACTAAGGCTGTGTCAAAAATAATATTGATATATAAGAAAAGGAAAAATAGAGAACAAGCTGTTGTTTTGGAAAGCCAATTAGAGAAATTTGTTTTCATTTTTCAGATAGTGCTGCAATCAATTTCTGGTAGAATATACGAGAAAAAGGTCCCATATACTATTTGAATAACGAATTCAGTTCTGCTAAGTTCAAAAATCAGCAAAATATTTCGTTGTATTGTTTAACTCATGCAACCTTCAATAACATGTAAAAATGTGCTATAGACTATGTAAAACCAGTAACACCCCATACTCGATTCTTTAAAGAATGGAACTCTTATGTACGAAACAGCTTCAGACATCTGCTTACTTTACAAATAAGTAAATGTATTAAATATTTGACCTCAAGCGTGTAAAACCTTTATGGCTCAAACTGGAAATCCTTATTATATTGATTCTTTTAGTTTATTCACCCGCAGACTCAATGTTTAATACTCCATATGACCTGAGGTATGTGTCGTACAATGATATAATTTTGCAAGTACATTCAATAGTATATGTAGCTACTCTCTGCAAAATGAAAATATGTTTCGAATCGAATTAGTAGTACAGAAGTAATAAATTAAAACTTCATTCCTGATGCTGAAGTTTTACTGTAACAGCGAAAATGTAGTAAGAGTTAAACTTTTTTTTCCTTTCCTTATTTTCCAGGGGGTATCCGAGAGAGAAAGTATTGAAATTATGGGTAAAATTTTTGGAAGTTGCAAAGTGCTTTCATTCTCAAGTAAAGGATGAATACAGTCTGGGTAATTTGAGCATTATGAGTTGCCTTGCCTCAAGTTATATACACAGCTTTTAATTTTAATACTTGACTTGTGTTTTAAACATTTGACGTAAAGCTATACACCTTTACGAGTAAATAATGAGAGCAATCTAATCTTTTAATGGACATTTTGAGATTTCTTATCCCGGTGTTTTTCCACAAGTATACAATTTATAGTACCGTGCATGACTGGTTAACTTCGGCGTTATAAGCCGTTTTCAAGTGCGGTCGACAAAGAACCAGACCAAAGAGACAACAATTTTGGCTTATTGACATACAAAAATTATATTTTACAGTGGACAGCCTAAAATTATACCTGGAGGTGTCGATGCGTTGTGCAGTTATCCTGTTATTAATATTATTTAGTCATTCAAATTACTAAAGAAAATTTAACTAAACATAAAAAGGCTCTAGCTTGGGGGGAAACACGTGAGCCTTGTAAGCGTTTGCTGCCAACTTTGACTTAACACTATTTCAGTTCCCAAGGCGAGATATACAAACAGCATGAGGGTTTAGCGATGGATAACTGTCGGGCGAGTACACTACTAGACATATTCGTAAATCATCTGTAAAGGAAATTTTTAAAGCAATATAAACCAACTTCAGACAAGGTGACCTACTGTGAGCGGTATATTGATGCCACATTGGTCCTATTTAACAGCCCCCTTCAAAAAAATCAGTCATATGCAGTAACAATTAAATTCTATGCATCTGAAAAGAAATTTCACTAGTGAATTGGAGATTAACAATAGCATCAACTTATTAGGCACTAAAATACTGAGCAATAATTACAAACACGAGTTTGACATTCACCCAAATCCAACTACTACAGACTGATTAATACACAATGTATCTTGGCATCCTAATCCCCATAAGAAATCATATTTTCACCCAACTATTTCCCAGCTTATTAAACTTCTGTTTGACAAAGATAAAATCTATAAAGAGCTCGCAACTTTTCATCATTTACCCACAGTAAATGGTTACAAGCCGAACATCGTAAACTAAGTATATGATCAGAAACGGAAATACCAACGAGAAACTTCCAAAAATTAAATTAAGTTAGAAAAAGAAACATTAATAAAAGAAAAGCTTACATACACCGCGATCCCATGCAGCGTAAATCTTTCTAACAAAATATGGTACCTCTTCAAAAACACCAAAACAGAATACGATTTTAGACAGGAAAATTAATTAAGAATATCATTGGACACACGAACAACAGGGTACACCGACTGGCAAGATCAGGGATGTATAAGATAAGTTTTGACAATTGGAAGATGTATATGCAAAACAGATGGCGAGGAACATTCGGATCCTGTTTAACGAACACACAAAACCTAATAACAATCCATTTGCTTTCACATCTTTCTTAGGAATAATAAACACACCGATATTTATAAGTCTCAAAAATTTTGTGCCATAAAAAGAAGGTAAGAAAGTGAATATATTACAAGAAATTGAGATATATAATCATTTCAAAAACACACAGATCACTTAATTAACGAACAGACTGATTAACACAACAAAAAATTTTTTGACAAGTTCTGTCGTATCGTATAAACCTTAAAGTGAAATTGAAACATAATTTAACAATGTCATTCTCGTAAGGTTAAGGAAGCCTGTAGGTGTGCATGCACCACTCACTTCACTCTAGCCAGCCACTGAGTCCTTTTTTTTTATGTTCATACCCAAGCTTGTCTCCTTGTACGCACCCCCTCCCCCTTGTTACCACCTTCGTTTATTTGGTTCACTTTATTATGTTTAACATCTGTATCAACCTATGTTGATCTTACTATCTCAATATTCCCACTTTTTGATTACGTTGACACTTAGCCTCATTTTCAGAGGTCCGTTGAGCTATGTGTGCTTTTTAAGTTTGTAGCTTGGTCCTATGACAATAAGCTAAATAACATGTATATATATTTTATTGTTTAGTAACATCACTTGTATGTTAGACTTTGTCTTATCAGTATAAGATGACTGAGTGCCCCCTCCTCTATTTTGATTCCAACTGGTGCACATTTTATATTAGACTATCTCAGACCATGATTCGAGATTAACTGTGCATCGTTTCTTGCGTGTTCTATCTCTATGTGAGAATCACTCCCGGTCATTTACGTTTGCTGTAGCAAACAATTTTTGTTTACTTCTTTAAATACTTCAAATGTTCTTATTTTCTGGCAACCTTATGTTTTAGCCTGCTATTTTTATTAATCGGCGTCTCCCTGACCCCTCTTTAGTCGCCAGGTAGCACTTTCTGTAAGATTTTTCTCAGATGATTATACGAGAGTAAAAATGTCGTTCTATTATATATTACATATTATGGAATTGTTACATCCCATCACTAATTTTTGCTGCAGCAAACTACTTCTGATAACATTTTAAATAGTGACAACCTCAGATTTTAGGCTATTATTTATACTTTACTTGATGCATTATTTGCCATATTTTAGCTGCTAATAGCGTCTTTTACTTAAGATGATCTTAGGACCATGGTGCTGAATTACAAGCTGATTACTTTTTTTTCTTTTCAATGTCATTATTATGCCATAGCAATGAACTCTTTCCACTTTTTCTTAACATATATTCACGTTTGTATTTTGTTATGTAAAGAAAATAAAAGAAAAAAAATGTTTGTATCATCTGGCGAGCCATGTTTTGCAATAACCGTTCTGACTCTAAATGTAAGCTACCGTTAGTGGTGAATGTTTCTTTCTAACTAAGTAAGGACTAGTTGTCGTATATAATTAGTTACGTAGCACTGGTTGTATTTCTAATGATATGCCGTCTGGCAGAGTGTATTTCTAATTATTTTACTACCAAAATGTAATAAACATTTCCTTCTCCCTTTTCCTCTATTTCACCACATTCTGATGCGTTTGATGCCTTGGCACTCTGTCCGTTCTACATTTGAATTTCTACAGTTTCGACCTTTTAGTATAAGCTTATAATATGATTCAGTACGTTACGTCTCTGACTCGTAAAGCGATCATCTATGGACACACTGATTCAAATTGCTGCAGCTTTGCTGTAACTGTTTCCAGCGTGGACAGAAGTAACATTTGGTGTTCAAAAACGAAAGCGAGCACTTATTGTTAGCGCAGTGGAGCCTCCGTGCAATTCCGTAAGCATTCGGTAGCGAGTCGGTATGCTCCCGAGGTACCGAAGTGGACTGTGCAGTGTTGCCCTCTCTCCTCGCGACAGCCAATCAAAGACATGTGAGAACAGCAAGGGTTTTCCTCAACTAGACGACCTTGCACAGCCAGGCATGGCACACTTGAGAATGCACAGTGCCCCACTCATGAAGCGGCCAGCCGACACAGCTACAAGAAACAGTACTCTCGATATTGTTTTCGAAAAGTGTGTTTACAGTTAATATAATGTTATATTACGAGATATCAGTGGAAATGGCGGAAGAAAATGAGAAGGTTAGTACGTTCACATACCACTGCCACTGAAATGGCTTTGCATATTGCTACTGTGCATCTGTTGTTTATGTGTGCTATATTTAAAACAATTGCATCAACCAGGACGCAGTAAACCACTTTATTATGGACCAGTTTCGACCAGTATGTCTCACCTTCCTCAAAATAACAACCTGTGTTAGAACTGATAGCTCTCACAACTTCGTCAAGAACTTTAAGATGCTTGGCTGATTCATGGTAGTTTAATTGTTAGCCCCTACCCGCTTGCTGCCCCATGTGCCAAGAAGTGAAGAGTTGTCAAAACATAGAAGCAAAAAATAGCCATTGCATTTGATGACTGATAAGAAATGCTCAACTGATTTTGTCATTTCAGGATTTGATAAACAAATCTACCTTCAGGAGTAAAGAGACGGCTGTAGCTCTTTGGTGGGCTCTCACGTATGGTCGCAGTTCTTCAAGCAAATTGCTTGGTATGTACCTCGCCACAAAGTTGCTCTTGAGTATTTCAAAGGGCTTCGTCTCATCCCGCAGATCACGTTGCCAAATCGCATGGCATTTCATTTCCTCGAGCCACCTTGCCGCCTTCGTCCCACTTGCCTTCTTTTTAACAGTACCATGTCCACTTCCATGATTGTCGACTGAAATACACGCATAATAACATTTATGAATTCACTTTCCGTTCCGACGCATCCTAGTGTTTCTTCAGTAAAACCTAATCACTAAATTCAAAACTAAAAATCACTCAGTATTTCTAAAATAACACATTACCTCCACAATCTAAGTACGCTGAACCGAACGAACCACCTTACTGACATTGACCATCTCTCGGTCCAGTAGACGTACATTCGACAGGCGGGCCAATCGTTAACGGGCCTCAGTAGTGCACAGAATAGCAAATACTGGTACGTTACTACTGACGCTAACCTACGGAACCGATCGGTATGGACGATACAGACTAAGACTACTGGGACGACTGTGGGCCTGCAGCAGGCCGCAGTAGCTACGTTTCTCCGTGTGGTTGGTAATCAGCATACAGTAAGTACGAGGTTCATTAGAAAAATGTCTCAGAAGTTTTTCTCGTAACATATTTACTGTTAAGAGTTACCATTTCGTAGCACTGAAAATAGTTCCCAAAGCGTCCTATGGCCTTACAGCGGTAAGTATTTCCTGTTGCTAAAAGAGCTTGTCATGTGCTTGTAACGAAGTCTTCACTGCATGAATTACACTCTCATCATCTTCAAATTTTGTCCCACAAAGAGTTTCCTTAAATGTCCCAAACAGAAGTATGTCCGAAGATGCCAGGTCTGGGCTGTATGCTGGAAGAGACAGCGATGCCTAAACAAATTTGCCAACGTGTTCCTGGTTTTTGAGACTTGTATATGGGTATTCATTGTCATACTGGAGAAAGATTTTTTTAAACAATTCTTTTCAGACCAAGTACGCAGGAAACGGTTCTTCAATTTGTTCAGATTCTTCACATATACTTTTGGCAATAAATCCACGAGAATGGCATCAACATTGTCCTAAAACCCCTCATCATGTCTTTGCCAGCAGCGGTAGCAACGTTACGTAAGACGATTAGACGTCATTATGCAGAGTATCGACACAATTCTCTGAGAATTTGTTACGAAGATTGTTGGCAGTGTCGCCTGATGATCTTCATTGAACGAACCCGGTCGTGACATGATAAATGTACTTCAACACAGCTCCGGTGATTCTTATTAAAAGGAAAGTTATTGAAGATCTTCAGATCTACTAAAATAAATGAAATACATGCGAAGTCTGATTTCACCTAACTGATCTGAAACGCATATGATAAATAAAACAGTTTATACGATATCCGCTGTAGCTGCAGTGCAACTAGTCGCTTTTATATGTTTTGTAAATCACTAACGTGCTTAAAATATCATGGCAGGATTTATAAACGAATGTAGGGATACGCATTAGGATGTGCTGCCATCTACACATGGCAAATCACTGGGCACATGTGTTTTCTTTTTTTTTTTTTTTTTTTTTAACTTACTTCGATCAGTTGGATATGGCTATAAGGCGGTAAAGTATCCTGTTCTGCATTTGTATTATTTTCGTGGTTTTAGTGCCTGCCACCATGTTCCAAACTTATAAGATAAGGGGAAAGTAGAAGATTGGTTTTATAAATATTAAATCTTACAGTAATGGTCGCCCCCCTTCCAGGTAAGTAGCAGTTGAAATACTAAGGAATGTATAACCTTTATTATGCGAGAAAAGTAAAATGTTTATGAATTTTTAAGGTGATATTGTTCCCCAAGTCACACTGGGACATAATGCTGTCATTTGTCTGGATATTATCAATTGGTAGCTTTCCTGAGGTAATGCACATGTTTAATTAGCATCTTTCACGCTGAGGAATTGTTGATGACACGCTTATATTTTAAACCCCTACGTCCTTTGATGTGCCAATATTTTTCCTGAATTCTTGCGCTGGCTGATATAGACATACTGTCGTGGCCAGAAGTAAAGCACAGGCCGGAATAACGCCAACAGTATCTCATACTATGGTTAAAATCCAAGCAGAGCACACCTCATCACCAGATGAAGATGACTCCGTCTCCGGTCGGAATACTGCGTGCAAAAATAGAACGATTAACAATGCGCAATAAATTGTAACGTTTGTCAGTTGCGCCGATATAAACATCAGAAAACCAGCAATGATGTTGAAGAAACAGCTCGAACATTCTAACAGAAGAATCACGCAGAACTGGAGACAGTAGGGGATGCCAGGTGGTACTTTCAGCTCCGGCGCGGTTCTGCATATTCACCGCACTGCAGTCGGAGCTTCCATTCTCCGCAAGACCTGTCCCAGAACGGTTCAGTGTGCACCCGGCGTAATGTTGTTACGCAAATTAGGTTTCCACATTCGCAAGCTCGCGACGATGTACATCAGTTCGCTCCTCAATGTACGATCTGGAATACACTTCAGATCCAATTTCTTGACACCTCCATTAACAGCTTGTGTGCAGATTGCTCGTATCGACACGCAATATCACCAAACTAACCCACCTGGAACTTGTTACTACAGTTCATCCCTATTCACATCCAACCACTCAACTAGAAAGACAGCGAAGCATAATGCAAACGGGAGACGTCATTTTGTTCCACATATCTATTATATTATTTTTATTTTCAATTACTTCATCACTATATCTTCTTCCTCTCTTCCCAACAACGTCATTATTTCAAGAACTTCATGATATGTGATTTTACAGTTGTGCTTCAGTCTTTATTAAAACAAGCGACTTCTGTCAACCGACTTCAGGAAATCTGCATTTAGAAACAGGTGAGGTACAAAAAATACTTACTAAGCTAAAAGTATATAAGTGAATAAGCAACAATGGCAATAATTGTTAACTATCATGTACCTGTAGTCATTTCTAGGTACGCAGTACATTCGCAAATAAAGGCAAGAAACCTGCTAAACAGCAAACAGAGTACTTAGTATGAAAATAGGAGAATACTGTAAATGGTACACAATCTAACCTGGCCCAAGTGGCAACACGTCACATGGTGCAAGTGACAATACAATGTCGTAATATCCAATATCCGGCTACAAGGCGAAGGTTCGCTTTACATTGCTATTTTGTCTTGCAAATAACATACAAGCTTATGAGCAATAAAGATTTTTTCTTTCATTATATTGCTCTGAGAGCACACGTCAAAGAAGTTAAAAAACATGCAATACACATTCAAAGTTGATGTCACGAACATTAGTAAACAACTGCGTGCGTCATTTATAGATAAAACTTTAGAAGTGCTACTCTGTGCACCCAGTAAACCAAAATACATCTATTATTGTTGCTACCAGCCACTACTACCACAGCTTTTCTAAATAAGCTTGTATAATTCAGCACACAGTATGCAACTTGTTACTTTTACCTCTGTTGTCAACGGAGATAACTTGAAGGAGATCCTATTTGTTGGCCAAAATCGGTTATTGTAATAATGATTTCAGTGTGTCTCTTCAATTAACTAACAAGAATTTCTCTAAGTATTTGAAAACTATACAACAACATATTCAGGTTTAGTAATTGATATTCTTATCGGTCACGGTCAAACCTGACCTAAAATTTTCGCATTTAAAATTAATCTTTCCAACAACACCTAAATAAAATGCAAATTTTATTATTCTCTGACCCTCCTTGTACCTAAACGTCTCCAGCTACATCTTCAACTGCCTCATTATCTTCTATTTCACCCTCTCCAATCTTTCCACATCCTTCTCCTAAATTTCTCCAATTTTGAATTTTTCGGAGCCTGTGTCCTCTTCTGCTCCTGAATTTGAAACTTCACCTGAAGTTTCGCCTCCAGCTATTACTGACTTTAAATCATTAAAATTACCCCGCCTTTTACTCTTAGCTAGCAGTATCATCTCAATAGCCTCAACACATTGGCCTTCTTCAATTATACTACTTTATATATTCCTTGAAATTTTCATCAAATTTCAGTTCAAAACTTATATTTACCACCGTAGTCGGATTACTATGGGTGTCCCCCGAAACTCCGTTTATGACGTCAACTAATTTTCCATTAAGTTAAATTACATCTTCAGAGGTGGCATGAGCCCCCTCTCATATTTCTATCTTACGATTTTCCTCTCTAATTGCATGCAGTGAAAAGTCGCTATTCCATCACACGCGGACTTCCCACACAGCGTTTCTCGTCACCCGGGTGGTCCGGTGACAGGCGGGCTCTGCTGATCTGGCAAGAGTTAAGCCGACGGGTGTGAGGAAGTCGAGTGAATGCTTTGCAGACGCCGACATTGTCAAAAGACACGCCCGGAGGGGTCTGAAGTAGCGGCTGGGCTAGAGGTTCCGTTACTTCGCAGAATCTTGGCGAAAACACTTTCTGGCGGGCTACCAGCGAGGCGTGGGAATGACTTGTGTACCCAGGCAGTTGTGGCGGGAAAATTCCCGCGCTTTCTGCAAAATAGTAACTGTGATTGGCTTGCTCAGGGCATAGCTCCGTGACGTAGCAAAATCAGCGCAGAAATTGGCGCCAAGAATCTCCATTGGTGGAATGGTAGTGCTCCGGCAATGGAGTGGAATTTTCCGCCGGTTTTCGAGTTGCTGATTGGAACGTTTAACCACGGCCACTGTCGTGGGGGCGGGAATGTTGTGTGTTCGGCCTGTACGGGTGCTCTAGGTAGTCGGCTCTCGCCTTTCGGTCGAGGACGTCGAAGCAACCAGCCATCGCCTCCGGTACGCCAGATCGTGTTCTGGCAGTTAAGAAGACAGTTTGGTAATGTATGTCCGCAGCACCGGCAGATAGGGATTTTCCTAGGTGATAATCAGAGCTCAGCAGAGCGTGCCTGTTCGTCTTTTTCTAACTTTGTTCTGTCTTGAGTAGCAGCAATTAATGTTGGGTTAGCTGTGTGTCTCTCTTAAGTTTTGAGTGAGATTTGAGTGGCTCCACATACCACTTCATCATAAACCTCACAATCTAGTTTAGGGACAACTTCACCTTCACAGCGTTTGTTTGAGTATCCAATTTGAGCCAATTTGATGTATTATAAATGTTTCATGTGTTTTTGTTTATTATTTTGTGTTTAGTCTTAATAAATCATATTGTTATTTTGGACAGAACTTTCATTCTGTTAATCAGTAGAGCAACCCATCATTTCTCACTATGTTAATGAAACCTTCCTTTATTTAACTTACACTCCTGGAAATGGAAAAAAGAACACATTGACACCGGTGTGTCAGACCCACCATACTTGCTCCGGACACTGCGAGAGGGCTGTACAAGCAATGATCACACGCACGGCACAGCGGACACACCAGGAACCGCGGTGTTGGCCGTCGAATGGCACTAGCTGCGCAGCATTTGTGCACCGCCGCCGTCAGTGTCAGCCAGTTTGCCGTGGCATACGGAGCTCCATCGCAGTCTTTAACACTGGTAGCATGCCGCGACAGCGTGGACGTGAACCGTATGTGCAGTTGACGGACTTTGAGCGAGGGCGTAAAGTGGGCACACGGGAGGCCGGGTGGACGTACCGCCGAATTGCTCAACACGTGGGGCGTGAGGTCTCCACAGTACATCGATGTTGTCGCCAGTGGTCGGCGGAAGGTGCACGTGCCCGTCGACCTGGGACCGGACCGCAGCGACGCACGGATGCACGCCAAGACCGTAGGATCCTACGCAGTGCCGTAGGGGACCGCACCGCCACTTCCCAGCAAATTAGGGACACTGTTGCTCCTGGGGTATCGGCGAGGACCATTCGCAACCGTCTCCATGAAGCTGGGCTACGGTCCCGCACACCGTTAGGCCGTCTTCTGCTCACGCCCCAACATCGTGCAGCCCGCCTCCAGTGGTGTCGCGACAGGCGTGAATGGAGGGACGAATGGAGACGTGTCGTCTTCAGCGATGAGAGTCGCTTCTGCCTTGGTGCCAATGATGGTCGTATGCGTGTTTGGCGCCGTGCAGGTGAGCGCCACAATCAGGACTGCATACGACCGAGGCACACAGGGCCAACACCCGGCATCGTGGTGTGGGGAGCGATCTCCTACACTGGCCGTACACCACTGGTGATCGTCGAGGGGACACTGAATAGTGCACGGTACATCCAAACCGTCATCGAACCCATCGTTCTACCATTCCTAGACCGGCAAGGGAACTTGCTGTTCCAACAGGACAATGCACGTCCGCATGTATCCCGTGCCACCCAACGTGCTCTAGAAGGTGTAAGTCAACTACCCTGGCCAGCAAGATCTCCGGATCTGTCCCCCATTGAGCGTGTTTGGGACTGGATGAAGCGTCGTCTCACGCGGTCTGCACGTCCAGCACGAACGCTGGTCCAACTGAGGCGCCAGGTGGAAATGGCATGGCAAGCCGTTCCACAGGACTACATCCAGCATCTCTACGATCGTCTCCATGGGAGAATAGCAGCCTGCATTGCTGCGAAAGGTGGATATACACTGTACTAGTGCCGACATTGTGCATGCTCTGTTGCCTGTGTCTATGTGCCTGTGGTTCTGTCAGTGTGATCATGTGATGTATCTGACCCCAGGAATGTGTCAATAAAGTTTCCCCTTCCTGGGACAATGAATTCACGGTGTTCTTATTTCAATTTCCAGGAGTGTATTTATCAAATTAAATTATTGCAGGTGCCAAACTCTTTTCTACTCCACTTGCAGGGTTGATTACAGTCAGTTCGCGTATATTTTTTAATCCTTGTGCAACAGCAAAAGTTGGAGTTAGAATAGGTGGGGGGGGGGGGGGGGGGGGGCTTAGAGCATCATTTACATATGTAGATTCTAGAATTTAGTGTTAAATACACTGCTAGCCCCGGCACCTCGCATAAAATGGCGACCCTTAGCCTCGGATCTTTCCTGTGAATCGCTGATAAACAAGTATTATTAGTAGTAGGGACACTCAGAATTTTTTTTGCGTAATTTTTTTATTGATTAATACCCAAGTTTTTTTCTGGTAGTTCCGCGTTTAGTTTTAAGTAGCTGCACATGATTACAGTTTTTGTTTTCAGTGTATATATTCTTTTGTTCATTGTTTTTGTGTTCCTTTGATGGTGTGTCCGTATCACATCACACTTTATCGGGTTTGTGTGCGGTTTCTGTACCACAACAAACCGTGCGTATAATTACAGCGTTGGAGAGGCGTTGTTGAAATTTTATGTCTATGTGTAAAAATATATGGAGTAGATTAATTTTATTGTGCATTTTAGATAAATTTGTTTATCATGAATATTAACGAGAAGTAAGGCACGACTATTATCGAGCGAAGCTAAAACAAAAGAGGATAACATAATGGATAAGGGGCAGTTTACTGACGGGAATAGGTTCGGAGATGAGATGGGCGCATTTTTAGTAGGACAGGACGCCAGGGTCATTGATGAGGAAGGTGATTTGGACGCGATCCCAGAGCAGCGTTGCGGCCGTGATTATGATAGTGAAGTAGAGGATGAAACAGAGACAGGCACACAGGTCGAGACGGTAGCAGAAGTTTATAATCAAACGAACGAGAGCAGACAGGGGCTAGCTCGGCCACGTCAGAGCTCTAGCGCCCAGGTGTCCAGAGTTACATCTCCCACGTTTGAAGAGGATCAAAAAGATGACGTAAACCCAATACTGAGCTTCCTACGATCAATGAAAGAAGAAGCTGACGAACAACGTAAGAAGGAAAAGGAAGAAGATGAGAAACAACGTAAGAAGGAGAAGGAGAAGATGAGAAACAACGTAAGAAGGAGAAGGAAGAAGCTGACGAACAGCGTAAGAGGGAGAAGGAAGAAGAGGAGAAACAACGTAAGAATTACTAACAATAAAGAAAGAATGTGGAGAAGTAAAACAAATGTCAATGGCTGCACAAAAAGTAGCAGGCCTGGCCAAAACGGCAGCAATAAGAGCAATGAAAGTCGCGGAAGCAACTTCTAAACTCGCAGGGCGCTTGCGACGTACAACACAATCCCACTCAAAATCCCTATCATTCTTAAAAACTCAAGGTAATATCGCGGTTGCAAACACCACGAAACGAATGGAAGAAGTAGAGAGTCGGATAGCAAAACTAGAGCAAAACGGGCACACGAGCACTGCGCGTTCGGATACCAATGATGGAATACACAGAATTGTGTCTCCGAGGAAAAGCCCGCCGTGCTCTAGCCCAATGACCGAGTGCGGAACTAACAATGCACACGCAGAAACAGCGAGTAATAGCTCCAATAATTATAGCCCACTTAGGAGAGTGAATTCTGAGTGCCACTTCCACTGTGATACAGAGGTAGCACATCACAGTTATCAGCAAGATAGAACAGGACACTCAGCAGACGTGCAAGTATCGGAAACGAGTGACAACACCAGTGCGAGGATCAGACAGGATTTTGATCACAATCACTTCCTGTCGATACTAAAATTCCAGAAGTTCAAAGAAAATGGAGGGTCGATGCATCCGAAGAGCTGGGTGATGCAGTTTACAAATTCATTACCGGCATCATGGCCAACCCAGGCAAAATTAGAATTCATGTGTGGACACATCGAAGGCCAAGCCGCGGAAAAGATGCGGGGTGTGGCAGTGACGTGTCGGACTTATCAGGAATTTGTTGGTGCATTCCTGCGGACCTACTGGTCAAAGGAAACGCAAGACAGGATTAAAGAGGAAATAATATTTTGTCCTGAACTGGAAGTGTCCGGGCATAGGAGCGCAACCAAATTTCTTGATGATTTACTCAAGAAGAATCAATTTTTAGATAGTCCATATAGCAACGGAGAAATCATTAAATTTTGCTTTTCCAAATTGCCAGTTAGGTACCAACAGACACTTGTCGGGAAGTGTGGATCTGACATAGAAGCATTCAAGAGTCTATTGCGCGAACTCGAAGTAGTCTTTGATAAACAAGACGCAAAGGACAGGAAGAAGGGGCAAAGTAAGAAATACCACGGGCCAGGAAGGGAAGACGACAACAGATCGCATAATCGCACTGGTCAGTTAGGAAACCAGGGTTACGGAAGTCAAGGTTACGCTATTCAAGGTTATGGAAACCAAAGACACGGAAACCAGAACGTCAGGGAGCAGGGTCAATCTAGACAAGGAATCTGGGATAGGAGGAATAACGAACGGCAAAGCGACCGTAATTGGAGAGAGCGAAACCAAGGACCACAGTGGAACCAGGAGATTGAAACTAGACCCGCAAATCCTAATGCACGTCAGAGGAGGGGGAGCTTAACAAGGGATTGACGCCAGACCAGTGCGAACACAGGCCGCCGGAATTTCGCACGTAATCTCGGACCTGGCCAACTACGGATGATACATTACGAAGATTTATCAGAAATCCTGCTCGAGGAACATAAAGCAACTCCTCGACAAGATCGGCAGCCTCTTATCACAGTAGCAATAGCTGAAAAGAGTATGAATGCGATAATAGATAGTGGAAGCTACATAACAGCAATATCTGAGGCAGCATACAAGAGGTGCTCTCACGAGATGGACTGGCCTGTCCTATCGGTTAAGAAAACCAAAATAAAAGGGGCATTAGCGGGTAAATGTACGGAGGTCACCCAACAAACAAGACTGGAATTCTACTGCCAAGGACACAAAATAGAGTCTAACTTCTGGATCGTGCCAAATCTGGCGATCGACATGATAATAGGAACGGACTTCCTAAATGAACATGAAGCGATAGTTGATCTAGGACGAGGTGAAGTGGTTTTGAGGAAAGGGAATTCCGTCCACATTAAGTTCGACGACCAGCTGATCCCAGCTCAACTACCGTCTAACTGTGTACGGATAAACTATGCCGGCCGGTGTGGCCGTGCGGTCTAGGCGCTTCAGTCTGGAACCGCGTGACCGCTCCGGTCGCAGGTTCGAATCCTGCCTCGGGCATGGATGTGTGTGATGTCCTTAGGTTAGTTAGGTTTAAGTAGTTCTAAGTTCTAGGGGACTGATGACCACAGATGTTAAGTCCCATAGTGCTCAGAGCCATTTGAATCATTTTGATAAACTATGCGTGTCTGAAAGACAGAAAGGACGAACAGGTCGACGTTGCGGGTAGGGGAGAGGACACGGATGAGAATGAAGTCGGAATAATGGGAGAAATAAAGGAGAAAATAGGAGAAAAAGTGGAAGCAATAAAGAATATAAGGTGCGACCACCGCAAAGAACTTCATAAATTACTAGTAGAACATGCGGAGGTCTCCCTTCCCAAGACAGGATCAATAAAGAACTTCCAATATGAATTTCGTGTACGTCCGCACAACCAGTTTCGTGTGCCACCCTATCCAATCCACTTGGCATATCGACAGAAAGTTGCAGCTGAAATTACGCGAATGCTGAGAGAAGGAATAATAGAACCTACGGCTTCAGCCTATAATAACCCGTTAAGAGTAGTCGAGAAGGCAGATGGTAGTATTCGTTTAGTCTTGGACTCGCGACAAATTAATACCATAATAGAACACGAAACAGACAGACCGGAACGAATAGAGGAACTCTTACAAAACTTCCATGGAATATCAATCTTCTCATCAGTTGATCTAAAATCGAGTTTCCGGCAGATCGAGCTCCATCCAAATTGCAGACAGTACACAGCCTTTTTAGCATTTGGAAGATGTTACCGGTTTCGTCGTCTACCATTTGGTTTGAACGTTTCATCTGCCGCATTCATTCGGGGGCTGGACGGCATACTAAGCGATAATTTGAAACGTCATGTCACCAGCTATGTGGACGATTTGCTGATCGCGGAGAAATCTTGGGGAGAGCACAATGCGGTCCTCGGTGAACTCCTTGCGACATTCAAGGAATACGGAGTGACTATCAATATCGAAAAATCGAATTTTGGGACGTCCTCTGTCAAATTTCTAGGACATATCATCACGGGTGAGGGCATTGTGCCAAATCCCGAAAAGATCGAAGTGATTGAAAAGTTTCCCATTCCTACGACAAAGAAGCAGTTAAGGGGGTTCTTGGGGATCATAAATTTTTACAACCGCTTTATACATGTCAAAACTCAGAGCAGTCCTAGGTTGCATCAACTTACAGGAAAGAAGATTCCTTGGGAATGGGATGAGGCGGCCGAATCCGAATGGAAAGCATTAAAATTCGCATTATTACAAGCACCCATCCTATCACACCCTAATTTAGCAGAAGAGCTTTGCATAGTAACGGACAGTTCATACTCAGGTCTGGGTGTCATGGTGTTCCAAGACTATGTACATGAAGAAAACAGGGTGTGGAAGACAATTGCGTTTGGTAGCAGAGTACTAGCCAAGAGTGAGAGGAATTACTCAGTAACCGAGTTAGAGGCGCTGGCTACTGTATGGGCGTTTGAAAAATTCAGATACCTTCTGTTTGGTCGCAAGACGAGGGTCTACACAGACCACAAGGCACTCGAGTTCTTGATGACTGCAAAGCTTAATCACAGGCGGCTCATTAGGTGGGCATCATATCTGCAGCAGTACAACTTTTCGATAGAATATATCCCCGGCAGTCAGAACATTATTGCAGACGCCTTATCACGGTCACCGATCGGATTTGAGCACAACATTGAAGAAGATCTGGAGGAAAATCACTACTGCCTTTTCTATATGCAGAAAGTGGCCTTTGAAAATTTTATTACCTGTAGTATGCAGGACATCAAGAAGGAGCAAGACAAGGACCCTGCCCTAGTGTTATTGAAACAGAAATGGATAGACAGAAGACACGCCACCATCAGGCAGTTCTACCTCTTGCGGAAAGGCATAATTTTCCACCGAAATTATGCAAATGACACTGAATGGGGGGTATGCATCCCTGAACACCTAATAAACAAGGTTATATGGCATACTCACCTCAGCTATGGACACTTCGGACCACGCAAGTGCAATCTGAAGCTAAGGACCATGTGTTACTTTCGAAACATGGAGCGTCGAATTCGGAGGGTAATGTCGGTGTGTAAAGACTGCCAAAAGGCTAAGCACACCACTGTGAGCATGCAGGCACCATTGTACCCAATCGTACCGACCAAAGTAAGACAATTAGCAGCAACAGATTTGATGGGACCTTTGCCAAGAACAAGAAGAGGATATACTTACGTATTAGTGTTTGTTCAACTAACGTCCAAATACGTTACCTTTACGCCACTGAAGAGGGCGACAGGACGAACTGTATCACGAGCCCTAATCCGGGATTTCCTACCACAGGTTGGTCATGTGAGTAGAATTATTTCTGATAACGGGCCACAGTTTAAGTCAAAAACATGGAAGGAGACGTTGCGTCGATGTAAAATTGATCCCATTTTTATATCTTCACACCATCCGAGCTCGAATGCTGCAGAACGGGTTATTAAAGAACTCGGAAACTTGTGCCGCTTGTACTGTAACAAACAGCACACGACATGGGACGTTTTCCTTAAAGACTTCCAAGAGGTGATCAATGAGGCACTCCATGGGATAACCAAATTGGCACCCATTACAGTACTGAAAAACCAGATTCCTAAGGACTTGATAACCGAGGTCGTAAACTTCCCACCAAGGGCGCGAACGCAGCACCAAGCCATAGTGGATTTGGCTCTCAAGAGGATACGGGCTGCAGCAGAGGTCAGGAAGAGACGTGCCGACAGGGGAGCTCGTCTACGACACTTCCAAATTGGACAAAAGGTGCTCATTAAGTCTTTCCGACTTTCGAACAAACAAAAAATGAAATGCCAAAAATTCTATTCTGTTTACAACGGCCCGTACCGTATAAGGAGAGCAGCTCACCACAATGCTTATGAATTGGAGACGCTGAAAGGAAAGAAGTCCATAGGACTCCACCACATCTCTCACATAAAGGAATTCGTGGAATTGTAGTAGTGTAAGTGGTGTACGTAGTAGAATGGGCAAATACATGAACCTTGCTATAGTAGTAGTGTAAGTGGTGTACATAGTAGAATAGGCAAATATATGAACCTTTCTTCGGGGAACAATAATCGTTGCATTAATAGATTAAGATTGTTAAAGTATTAACACGCTGCGTTTTCTCGCATAAGAATTTACTGCTGTTAACTTTTGTTGTCTATGTTCGGGATCTCCTCTGTCATTGCGATAAGAGGCACTACCTTTCCATGAGCAATGCTTTTGTCCTTTCCTATCTGGTGTCCACGTTAAAGGATAAAGATGAGTGACGAGATGTCGCACAAACGGGCGCATACAAGAACGTGCTCTTAGAAGCGTTCTGAGAAGTCGTGATACGCTCCAAAGCGGCCACAACCAGTTCGTGAGACGTTCATACCAATGCTTGCAGTCACGCGTCAGTGCACTGCAAGATTGTGGTATATTGCGTGATTTCGAGGATGAATATGGGCAGTATAGTTTTTTGCAGAGCTGCGCCAGCATCGTTGTCTTGCAAGTCGGGGTGAACCTGTGAGCGTTTGACTCCAATGGTGCCCTAGACGAGAGAAATGCGGGCATAAAGCCTACCATGCCAATGTGCTGGTTGGGGATTTAGCGTGCTGCTCGTGACTGTCACAGATGAATAACCGGGGACTTATACTTGGATATTCGTGACATACTGTGTAGCTGGCGTGTGTTGGGCGACTGAATCCTCAACAGGAACCAGTCCTGGCTTGGTCATATTACATTGCCTCTGGAAAGGTGTGCTTTGATCGCGAAAACCGCATCACATAGAGAAGGAAGTTGCAACTATAAATTTATTGTCGTGTATAGCCATGGCTAACCCAGTCTCTGGAGTTTCAGTGAGGCGTAATGAAAACTCGGAGGTCATGTCGTACGGCGCGCACATCACTGTCGTCAATAGCGGCGAGCAGCGAGACATCTCAACGTAACAGGAATTATGTAAGAGTATTGTATAAGGTAAACAAACAAACAAAAAAAAAGGTACGATATACTAGGATAAGTTAAACTGTAGGATTTAACAATAACTAGATTAATATTGTGGGGGTTTTCTACCACAAGTGTTTGGCGCGCGCCTGTTGGGATGTTATTTTTCAGGTCATCAAATCACAGACCCAAGATGGAGGGACGACCGGCGAGCGAACGTAGAATAGTTGCTTGTTCTTTATAAGCTCAGTAAAACTTTGACCTGCATAATAACATAATTTATTCAAAAGACGTAGAATGTAGATCGTTGGCAAATGGTAGTTAATTCCTGAGCATGTCTACTGTCGATCTATATAATTAATAGTAATATTAGTGCGGGCCCGCACATTTAGCTGTTCATTCAGTGTAGCGACACACACCATGTACAGTAGTGAGACCGGTCTCTACACAAATATCAAGATAAATTATTTCCATGTCTAAATTTGATACACCAAGATTTTGTTAAAACGATAGCCATAAATTAATAACTATAAAAGTAAAATAAGAGTGTCTGAAATGACAGACCATCAATGTGTCATTATGTAAATTTATTATAACATAGAAGGTCATGGGAAAAAGTTAGGCATAAGATTTTTGTCAGAACTGTGCAGATGACGGGTATCGTGGCAATGCAGAGGCCAGCCAGCGCAAAAACAAGAGGTCTTCGGCTACCTGCAAGAACGCGAGCGTCCGGTCCTGCAAGCTGACAGTCACCGGGCCGTATACCTGCGGGATTAGGCGGGCTCCTCGCCGGGCCACAAGCGAAAGTGAGGCTGGCCGTTGACACTGACACGCGACCCACACGCGACAGCCTGCTGGCTCTCCGGACGCGGCAGCCGTTTGGAGGGATTCCCTGCGGCAGACCACGTTGTCGTGAGTACACGAAGAAGATCACATATCATGTCAGAACCTGCGCCTCATGTGCCTCAGGACAGAAAGGGACGCTATATACTCACCTGTTTGGGTTTTTACAACTCACTAGCATTGGCCGATCTGCATACACAAAGCAGTATCGTGCCACACTAACAAATGAATGGTCTCATTTCTAACTTCTCCTCTCTATTAGAGAGCAGTTGTAGCAATCGTCGCTCCTAGTTCGATCCTGTATGGATGACCTCACACACTTGTGGAGTCACTCCACGTGCCATCATCCCTCGTCGGACTGCAATATTGGGAAATGTAAAGTACTGTCCAGCGAGAGAAGAGACCTAGTCTAGTGATGTATCCCAACAAGTAGACATCAGAGACAATAAATTACACCTTTGTGTCTTATTTCGTCTACTTTTTCTTCTACATATCTACTTTTGCCCATGACTTCCAATCACGTCTGCTACTAAATGACCCATTTCTCAAGAAGTAATCTCTTAAAATTTTTCTCTTATATGAGGCCTCTCTGATTTCAATTTTGATTCGCTGTTATGTTGGTACTCGCCGTATCTGTTGTTTCGCCTGCTGGTTGCTTTGTCGTTGTATGATCACTTAATAAATCAACCAATCCGCTTTCCTTTGCCTTCATAACCTTCATCTGAACTACACGCCAACCACAACGGCACGTTTTACACGTTTGTCGTTAAAATAATTCCCGGATTTTACTCATAATCCCATAGCTTAAAAATCTCCTTTCTAACTGTCTTCTGTTTTAAAGCACGTTCCATTACCACTTTTAACTTTCAAGTTTCCATTATTCGTTCATAAATTAAGCTGACTTTTTTTCTTTCAGTGTAGCGTGATTTACCCAAAGTTATTGATGACCAAGACGCTTTAAATTCAGTATTCATTATTGTTTCTTGGGTTGACTATAGTTGCTGACCCCATAAAATTACATAGCAGTTCCAGACCTTCACGTGAAATCTGATTGGGACAAACCATTTAAATATCTGTCCTGATGTGGCCAGAAACCTAGCATAACGATGAAGCATATAAAAGTCCTCCAAAAAACATCACATTGCCCGCACTTGCCTGGACAATAAATTTCACTATCAGCTTAAAAACCACTAAATATATAGCAAGACGACTTAATACCATGCAAATGTAAGTATCTTGTTTACACAACATATCTGCCTTTTATTTCAAATCATACATAAGAAACCGATGATGTGGCGCAGTGTTGTGACATTGGACGTATTCTGAAAGACGGCGGTTAAAATCCCCGCCAGATCATCCACGTTTAGTTTTCCCATGGTTTCTCTAAATTGCTTAATACCAGTGAAATGCTAAGATGGGAAGCTAAAGAAAAAAAAAGATACTTTTCCCTAGTACGAACTTGCGCCCCGTTCGTAATTACCTCGGTAAATGGTGAGCCTAATTTACAGATCTCAAGGCCTTCAGGATATTAATGAGGAGATGTCTTTTAGCGCTGTCAGTCAATGCGCTTCCGATAATCGAACTGTTTTTCTAGTGTGGTCTTCAATCTGAAGACTGATTCAATGCAAATCTTCATGCTAGTCTATCCTGTGCAAGCCTCTGCACCGTACATCCAATAGAAACTCCTTACTATACTGAAGCCTTGATGCCCCTTTAAAGTTTTTACGTTCTACGGTTCCCTCCACTGCCATCTGAATCTCAGAAGTGTTTATCGTGTCACACTACAAGCCATACAAATACCTTCAGAAAAGACTTTCTAGTGGTGACTGGATATTGTGTCGACATTTATTAATTATCACTGAGTTTTAGTTGCACTTGATTGCTGCATTTCCACACTAAATAAAAGGACTGGGAGCGCCAACCGCAAGAATGTAATTAGACTGTCACAAACAATTTGACAAGTAAAAGTGTTTTGGCCCGCGGATATAATTATTTGTAAATCACTATTACTAATGAAATAAAGTAATAGTATGCCCATGATCACTAAAAAAATACTCAGGATTATTATCAGGGTTTTAAATGTGTTTGTTAAGAGACAAACGGAGTAGTTGGACTGTGATGGAAGCTCTGTAGTGCAAGTCATTGGCCAGGCGATTACTGCACTGACACGTCTCATGAAGTCCATCATCCTCGTTCCTGTTCTGGAGTCTCCAAGTGATGTCTCTACTGTCGAGTCTCATCGGAAAATGTCTATTTTGCTGTCGCGAAGTCAACTCTCTCCCTAGGATTATTCCTCTCCTAGCTTTCTGCCGACATTTTTCCCTGGGCGTGACGGTCCACGCGAATGTCCAGCTTATGTTCTATCTCTGTAACTGTCACGAACGCCCACATTTCCCACCACTGAAGTACCACACACGACCATCAAGGAAGCTATTCCTAGAAGGCGTTCACTCACTTGACAAGTTACTTCTCACCCGTTATGTGTTGACTTCCTGTGTCCCGTGGTCGTGTCCATTTATCATCTCTGCTTTCACTTAAGCCTGAAAATTGGCTCTGTCAGATCAAAAGTATCCGGACACCCATTAGTGGGCGTTAATGTGGGGTGTGTCCAACCTTCGCTTTTATGACTGCTCGAATTCTGCTGGTGAAACTTTCAGTTCGGTGTCTGAATGCCTGTGGAACAATGGCAGCCCATTCTTCCTCAAGAACCGGAACCAGAGGAGGTAGTGATGTCGTACGCTGTGGCCTGGAGCGAAGTCGACGTTCTGACTCATCCTAAAGGTGTTCTATTGGGTTCACGTCGGAACTTTGGGCTGACCACTCCATTTAGGAAAATTGATGTCCACAAACCATTGCTCCCAAACAGGTTACATTATCATAGTGATATAAAAAATCATGGCCTTCTGCTCCTCTTCTGTATGCAGTCCACAGTGCTATAAAATTTGTTCTTATCCTTCGGCATTTGTCTTTTTCCTTAGCTCTGTAAGAGGATTATAACGCAACAAATAAAACACCCCCACACCGTAACACCGTATCCACCGTAGTTCACTGTTGTCACTACACATGATGGCAGGTGTCGTTCTCCAGATATTCGCCAAACCCAAATCCTTCCATGTAGTCATTAGTCCAAATCACTTGTTTCCAGTCGCCCAGTGTCCAATGGCTTCGCTCTTTACAGTACCTCAAATATCGCTTAGCGCTGACGATAGATATCTGTGGTTTTATGAAGAGAAACTTGACCATTATACCCTATTCTTTTTAACTACCTACGTACAGTCACTGCGCTAGCTGGACTGCTGGTAGCACATTCGTAATTCCGAGTAATTTCATGCGAGATTTTACAAGCACCCTTCGCAATGGAAAACACGAGGTAGGCCAAAGGCCTTGCCACGTTGGATACACTTGTTCTCGCCGATTACGTAAGTTAAGAAAAATGGTTCAAACAATATGGGACTTAACTGCAGTGGTCATTAGTCCCCTAGAACTTAGAACTACTTAAACCTAACTAACCTAAGGACATCACACACATCCATGCCCGAGGCAGGATTCGAACCTGCGACCGTAGCGGTCGCGCGGTTCCAGACTGTAGCGCCTAGAACCGCTCGGCCACTCCGGCCGGCCGTAAGTTAAGAAACATCGGTCTCAGTCATTAATTAGGTCGGTGACCACGTGGGAACACGATGCCATCGGCGCAGAGGCGCACAAGTCGCCAAAGTGGTGTCCAATTGAAAGACTTGCACCAGGCAGTTGCGCGAAAGGACCTGAGATCCTCCTGGTCTCAGCTTCGCTTTGGTTGTTGCTTTATGTCCCCACTTCACAGTAACATCTACATCTACATGTATACTCACATTTAAGTGCCTGGCAGAGGGTTCATCGGACCACCTTCACAATTCTCTGTTATTCCAATCTCGTATAGCGCGCGGAAAGAACGAACACCTAATCTTTCCGTACGAGCTCTTATTTCCCTTATTTTATCGTGGTAATCGTTCCTCCCTGTATAGGTCGGTGTCAACAAAATATTTTCGCATTCGGAGGAGAAAATTGGTGATTGGAATTTCGTGAGAAGATTCCGTCGCAACGAAAAAGGCCTTTCTTTTAATGATTTCCAGCCCAAATCGTGCATCATTTCTGTGACGCTCTCTCCCATATTTCGCGATAAGACAAGACGTGCTGCCTTTCTTCGAACTTTTTCGATGTACTCCGTCAGTCCTATCTGGTAAGGATCCCACACCGTACAGCAGTATTCTAAAAGAGGACGGACAAGCGTAGTGTAGGCAGTCTCCTTAGTAATCTGTTACATTTTCTAAGTGTCCTGTCAATAAAACGCAGTCTTTCGTTAGTCTTCCCTAGAACATTTTCTGTGTTCCTTCCAATTTAAGTTGTTCGCAATTGTAGTACCTAGGTATCAGTTGAATTTACGGCTTTTAGATTAGACTGATTTATCGTGTAACCGAAGTTCAACGAGTTCCTTTTAGCACTCAAGTAGATGACCTTACACTTTTCGTTATTTAGGGTCAACTGCCACTTTTCCCACCATTTCGGTATTTCTTCTAAATCTTTTGCAGGTTGTTTTGGTTTTCTGATGACTTCATCTGCAAACAACCGAAGACGACTGCTCATATTGTCTCCCAAATCGTTTATATAGATAAGGAACAGAAAAGGGCCTATAACACTACCTTGGCGAACGCCTCAAATCACTTCTATTTTACTCGATGACTTTCCGTCAAATACAACGAACTGTGACCTCTCTGACAGGAAATCACAAATCCAGTCACATAACTGAGGCGATATTCCAGAAGCACGCAATTTCACTACGAGCCGCTTGTGTGGTATAGGAACAAAAGCCTTCCGGAAATCCAGAAATACATCATCAACAGTCGACTAATGCAATTTTAGATGGGCTGAAATGTTACTGTTCAATTTCTTACTCAGCTGGTATCTAATGACTAGTTCAAATTCGGAGTCACTGATTTCTCCTCACTGTTACTGCTTCGCTACTGACAACGCAATACTCCCTGCCTCTTTTTATACTGTCGGATTAGCCTATCGTGTCATCTGGTGGTCAATTTTGAGGTGGCTATCCAGATACTTTTGATACAGTGTAAGTTTAGGATAGCAGCCGTCCGATGCCTGTCCGGACATACAACGTAGGTTGGAGAGATCGCCTTGTGGCATCTCTCAGCCTGCGACTTCAAATTACATAGCTGTTTGCCACTTCGTCTACACTTGGATATTTTATACGGGCGCAGGCTAAGCGTCTCATTTGGCCGATATATTAGTGTAGTAACCGCGACCGGAACGGTCGCGGGGTTGCCGAGAACGAAAGCGCGGCGGGACCAAACGGGAACGGCTCGCGAACAAACAAAACGAACTGGGAAGGACAGGCACAAAGGACGACGGACTACCGAGCAAGACCTAACGAACAACAACACGCAAATAGCAACGGGGTCACAAGCGAAACCACACAAATCCACAACGTCCACTCGTACACGGAAACCAAGTAAACACGCTGTCTGTAGGAGAGATGTCGATAGACTAACGCGAGCTGCCTGCTGAGTTTATTTTTCTTTATGGAATTTCGATTCCCCCAGAAGGGGGTGGGCTGGCAGCAGCTTAGTATGCCGCTCTTCAGCCTACAGAATTTGTTTTAAAAAAGAAGATGATAATGTATAATAAAAAACAGGCGACAAAATCGGAGACAAAGGGTAACATGGCGAAAAAATCGTGGAACTTAAAACAGAGAACAAAGGGATGACGATGCTAGTAAAATACATATGAAGCACACAGGTAAAATAATAGACAGACAATTAAAAAACACGGCGACAGTCTGGTTCCTGTTCGCAAAAGACATAAAATTCACACCCCGCAACAGCATGGTTTCTGTTCGCAACACGGGAAAAGACGAAACAACACTGAGCAGTCACTGGAACACTGCACTAAAAGATGACATACTACAGCCGCGAGCAGGGGGGGGGGGGGGGTGGAAACTACTCAGATGATGGGAAAATAAAAAAGGGGGGAAGGTGAGGAAAAGCGAAGGGGGAGGGGGAAAGGAGCCAATAGAGGATGACGACCCATAAGAGGGGTGGGGGGGGGGGGGGGGGGGTGCTGAGCAGACGTGACAGGGAGTGGGGAAGGCAGAGGATGGGAAGACAAAAGGACTTTGGGGGGGGGGGGGAGCGAGGTAGGGAGAGGTTAGGTGGGGAGAAACACAGGATGGAAGGGGGGAAGAGGGAGCCCAGGGAAAGGACGGAGGAAAGGAGGGAGGATGAGCCTGCTGAGCTTTTTTTTTCCTTTATTGAATTTCGATTCCCCCCTAAGGGGGGGGGGCTGGCAGCAGCTTAGTTCGCTGGTCTTCAGCCTACAGACTTTTAAAACGTAAGAAGAAGATAAGAAACAACAGGTGATAAAACGGTGACTTAAATTGTAAAATGGCGGAAAATTGTGGAAAGTTAAAACATAAGACAAAGGGTTAGCAATGCTAATAAAATACACAGCAAGCAGACAAGTAAAATAGTAGACAGATAATTAAAAAACATGGCGACAGTCTGGTTTCTGTTCGCAAGAGATATAAAAATCACACCCAGTGACAGTATGATTTCTGTTCGCAACACTTCAGAAAAGACACACAACACTGAACACTCACTGTAAACACTGCACTAAAATGTCGACACAAAGATGACACACCATAGCCAAGGGCGGATGGGGGGGGGGGGGGGGAGGGGACCTGGACAGATGAGGGGGAAAACAAGGAGGCAGGAGAGGAAAAACGAAAGGGGGGAATCAAAGGAGGGAGAGGACTCATAAGGGGGGGGAGTGGCAGGGCAGGCACGAGAGGGAATGGGAAAAGGCAGAGGAGGGAAATGCAAATGGACTCAGGGGAGAGAAGGGGGGCAGAAAGAGGGTAGGTGGGGAAAATAGAGGATGGAAGGGGATGAGAGGGAGCCCAGGAAAGGGACTGAGGAAAGGAGGGGGAGTGAGGATCAGAGTTGATAGGAGGCATAAATGGAGGGAGAGAGGGCATCATCTGCGAGGGGGAGTTGATGGAAACCACCTTGGGAAAGGAGATGAAGGGTGTAGAGATGGAAGGTATGGGGGACACATCAGTGAAAGTGTGGCAGAGGGTGGGGGTTGGAGAGGAGAGGAGCAACCAGGGGGTGAGGAAGATCAAGGCAGCAGGAGGTGTAGAGGATGCGGATATGTTCCAGGAATAGGAGAAGATGGGAGAAAGGAATGAGGTCATACCTGCTGAGAGAGAGGCAGGTGCTTAAATACCTGATAGAGTACGTTGCTATTGGCTGCTGGGACCACGTGCTCCACCGCGGCGCCCTCACATTATATGCGGGCCAGGAGCGCGCGCGAAGCCAGGGCTTACGGCGCGACGGCTGGAGAGACCTTTAGTGGTAATCGAGGTCCATGTCGTCTGGCGTGGATTCGAAACCCGCGGCGCTCGGTACCAGGATTAGAACTTCCTAAAACGTAAATCTCTCTTTTGCATATATACTTTTCTTACTATTGCTGTTCTGCATTTTATATCCTCACTCTTTATGCCATGGTGAAATTTTGCTACCCAAGTATCAAAACTCACCTACTACTTTCAGTGTTTCATTTCCTAATATAATTCCTTCAGCATCGCCTGATTTAATTCAACTACATTTTATTATCCTTCATGCACATGTGTCACTTACGCGAACAAGTGTATACAGTGCGATTTGTTGTAGTCATTACCAGATTATCACCATTGACGACCGCGCTGTGCACAAATATGCATGGCACGTGATTTTCTGGAAAAAGGAGGGCGATTTATCTATTACTGTTACCACAGATGCACTTAATAATGGCCAGTGGCCGTAACTAGAGATGCAAGTAAAATAATTTAAAACACATCCGGGCAGGATAATGCCCTTCTTCAAATCTATTATGTTTGTTTTACTGTTGTCGATATTCATGTTATGACTTCTTTTTAAGACGCTATCCATTCCGATCAATCATTCTTCCTCTCCATGAACTTCAATTCTCTTTATTATGTTCTCAGACTCCTAGAGTCCTAAATGTACAGATCGAATTACATCGGGGCTACAACCCTGTGTCACTCCCTTCTCAACTTCTGCTTCCCTTAATGTACTACGAATCTTAGTAACTGCAGTCTGGTTTCTGTAAAAGCTGTAGATAGCACTTCGCTTTTTGTATTTTATCCTTGCTACTTTCAAAATTTCAAAGATAGTAATCCAGTCAACATTTTTACAAGTTATCTCCAAATCTGTAGAGGTTATAAATGTAGCTTTGGGGTTCTTGCAACTATCTTTTAAGATAAGTCGTAGGGTCAGTGCTGACTTGCATGTCCAACATTTCTTTTCCAACTTGATCTTCTCCGAGGTCGACTTCTACCAGTTTTTCATTCTTTTGTAAATAATACAAGCTAGTATTTTACAACTAAGGAACCCAAAAAGAAACTCTTCTGACTTTAGCTATGGTCAACAAATTTTAATGGCACCAACAATTCACAAGTCAGAGCAGTGTAAAACAAAAATTGTTGATCGAAATAGATCAGTCAACCCACAACGAGATGAAACGAAACTGGAACATTCACTTTCACCCTCGTGTCAGTACTTAATTTCACCCTCGTACACGGCACACGTGATACTATCTGTTGCAGCAATGTTTGAATTAAAAGACCTTCAGTAAACTAGGTAACTAGCAACTAATTCTGCGTAGCTAAGGTAACTATCACCTGTTATGAAGCGGGGCAGCTTTTAGGAACAGCCGGCCGCTGTGGCCGAGTGGTTCTAGGCCCTTCAGTCCGGAACCGCGCTGCTGCTACGGTCGCAGATTCGAACCCTGGCTCGTGTATGAAGGGATGTGTGTGATGTTCTTAGGTTAGTTAGGTGTAAGTAGTTCTAAGTCTAGGGGACTGATGACCTCAGATGTTACGTTCCATAGTGCTCAGAGCCATTTGAACCATTTTTTGGAACAGTGAAATGTTTCAAAATGCTTCTGCACAATGCAACCTTGATAATTACATTTGAAATTAATTTGTCTCTTTTGCGTGGCGCTAAAACAACAAGGAATTATACGAGGGCCGTTCAGAAAGTAACCTCCGGTTGATTTAAAAAAATACACCAAGTTAAATAAAAATATTTTAATATATACATCTTACAACTACATCTTTGCACTATTTTTCTACATAGTCTCCATAGCGATTGAGGCACTTATCGTATCTCTTCACAAGCTTTGAAATTCCTTCTGCATAAAAATCACCCGCTTGTGCCTGGAGCCAGCCTGTGACCGCATCTTTGAGCTCTTCGTCGTCATCAAACCGCTGTGACCCGAGCCATTTCTTCAAATGCATGAAGAGGTGATAATCACTTGGCGCCAGGTCTGGGCTGTAAGGTGGATGGTTGATAACGTCCCACTTGAAGGACTCAAGAAGGGCCGTTGCTCTGCGAGCAGAGTGAGGACGGGCGTTATCGTGCAAAAAAACGATACCGGAAGTCAGCATACCACGGCGTTTGTTCTGTATAGCCCGTCGTAACTTTTTTATTGTTTCACAGTACACGTCTTGATTAATGGTCGTACCACGTTCCATGAATTCAACCAACAACACCCCTTTGGCATCCCAAAACACCGTTGCCATCAGTTTTCTGGCAGAAAAATCTTGCGAGGCTTTTCTTGGTTTGGTGGGCGAATTTGAATGTGCCCACATCTTTGATTGTTCTTTTGTCTCAGGGTTCACGTACTTAATCCAGGTTTCGTCACGATTCTGTTTAACAATGGTTGTCCTTCGTCCTCATAACGTGACAGAAAGTCTAATGCAGAGGCCATTCTTTGAGTTTTGTGGTGGTCGGTAAGAATTTTGGGCACCCATCGTGCACAGAACTTACGGTAACCCAATCTTGCTGTCACTATCTCGTACAAGAGAGTCTTAGAAATCTGTGGAAAACCAGTAGACAACTCCGACATTGAGAAACGTCGATTTTCACGAACTTTTGCATCAACTGTCTGAACGAGTTCGTCAGTCACCAATGATGGTCTACCACTCCTCTCTTCATCATGAACGTTTTCTCGTCCACTTTTAAATAAACGTACCTATTCACGGACAACTCCTTCACTCATAACTCTTGGTCCGTACACGGCACAAAGCTCACGATGAATAGCTGCTGCAGAATATCCTTTGGCTGTAAAAAACCTTATGACAGCACGCGCTTCACATTTGGCGGGGTTTTCTATTGCAGCACACATTTCAAACTGCCACAAAAACTAAACTAGCGCAGGTACGACGTTCACTCGACCACGGATTGATGACGACTGACCTGTTGAGTGCGTGAACGCACAGATGGCGTCGCTACTCCCCCCACAACCCGCACTGTGACCAATCGGAGGTTACTTTCTGAACCGCCCTCGTATTTGAAAATGATTCTGGCCTTAGTAGCGATAATCCTTCAATCCAAAAGCCTAGCAACAGAGGAAACTGCTCAAAGCTAGCGACAAAAAATGGAATACATAAGAGAAGTTCACGAAACTGTATTCAAAATATCACTAAGTCAGTATTTAGGTAAACACAGTGGAACTGGTCGTTTTCGGCAAAGCTTGAGACGTTGCAGTAATATCACCTCTCTGCAGTCGTCAAAAAAAAAAAAAAAAAAAAAATAGTTCAAATGGCTCTGAGCACCATGGGACTTAACAGCTGAGGTCATTACTCCCCTAGAACTTAGAACTACTTAAACCTAACTAGCCTAAGGACATTACACACATCCATGCCCGAGGCAGGATTCGAACCTGCGACCGTAGCAGTAGCGCGGTTCTGCACTGAAGCTCCTAGAACCGCTCGGCCACAGCGGCCGGCTCTGCAGTTGTCGATATGTATAGGACATGATGGACAAAAAATACTGAAACACCAAAATCAAAATACATTACCAAGCATAAAGCGGTAGATGAAAACAACAAAACGTCTTCCATTCGTCTCTCGATGGATAAATATAGGTCCTGTATGGTTTACAAGGGAATCTTATACTATTCTTCCTGCAAAATAGTGCTAGATTCACGTAACGATTGTGGAGGTGTACAACGATTACGCACCCTTCTGTACAAAGTAGACCACAAATGGTCAATTGAGATTTGGTGACCTTTCATGGTAAACCATACTGGTATTAGATTTCAGCAAGATAAAGCCCATTCTTCTGCATGTCTTCGTGCTTGCCAAACCCTACGTTGCCCATTAAGGTCACCGGATCTCTCCCCAATTGAGAATGTTTGGAGCATTATGAGCAGGACTCTCCTGTCAGCTCCGGCTTCTGACGAACTAGCACGCCAGTTGGACAGAATTTGGTACGTTGTCCCTCATGTGGGCGCCAAACAACTCTATCAATCAATACCAAGCTGAATGCTTTCATAAGGGCCAGAGGTGGACCAACGCTTTTTAATTTTCTCAATTTCTGAAGCTCTCTCTCTTGAATAAATCACCCATTTTTTATGAAAATCAGCTCCTGAACACCATCCTTGTAGAAATCTGCTGCCCGGCTACACCACCACTGAAACACGGTCGTCTTGACATCTTCGTCACCGTGACATTGACCGCACTTGGTAGTCACTGCGCCAAATGATCCAATCAGTTCTTGAGTTCAACTGGCCGTACGTGGACTGGCATAATCACGAAGTGAATGATCCCCTTACTCAGCATGCCACGCCTTTTTGATTTGGATTGCACGGTGCAGTAGTACATGAGATAGTACGATAGTACATGAGATTTCTAATATGGAGACAAATACTCGTGACTGAAATTGTTAATATCAGGAAAAGGTGTGAATTATTGAATATGCGGAATCTAAATGCAATTGACAGACACTATAATATTCACCAGTAGATTGATTACGCAGTTTCGCCATGGTGGCTATTAATAAAAATCGTGTAAGATTATCGTTTCGGACAACATCTTGGATTCATAAGTGCAATAATATTACAGATTATTTTGAAACTTCTGAGTGAAAAAACCTACTTGTATGTCGTTGAGTTGACACAAGCCCATTACGGAGACCGACTGACATCATCACGTTCTCTGAAACAAACAAACATGTGAACAAAGACCCGATATCCTGCAGGTGAAAGCTGCTCACAAAAAAGGACCAAAACCGATTTTACCTGACTATCCTGGTTCCTAATCATATGAAAGCTATTACAATGCCATAATACTTATGTTTTCTAGTATAAATCCTTCAGATTCACAATAGACAAATGTCTATAAAACTGTTTCCTACAACGAGCTGCTCTACGTGCCCAACTAGGAAGAAGTGCTCCAAAGTTTTTCACCCGTGATAAGATAGGCTTCTACTTCCCCATTTTGGCGAAGGTACCGCGCTTATAGCAGAAAGAGGCGACGCACGACTGAATGCCTCTGATCAAACAGGTGACTTACGTCGAGCGTGGGGCAGTTTGCGATATATGAAAGGCACCATTTCCAAGACGGCCACCTTTAAACTTAAGGCTATATGTCAGTCTTGTGGAATAATTGCTATTATACTGGCCTACTTCTCTTGTGTCTAAAACGTAACCAGTGGCCGAAAAATGCTGCTTAGTATACCGTTCAACACCTTTAAAAAGTACTGTTTGTGTGTGTACTTCAGGCGTCCAAAATTTCTACCCAGCAACCTAGGATCCACACGACGTCTTGTTGGCATGATGATGTAATCTTACTAAAGTGCAGCACAGTGCATAAAGTATTGGATTTCCAGCCGGGAGCAGTAAAGTTGAGTTCGCCTTCAATCATCCAGATTACCGTGAAGTACTCAAGACAAACTCCAATGCTGGGCTAGGGACGTACTATCTAGGGAACATGAGTAGGGTATATCTTACGTGATGTTCGGTACGTAGACGATGGTTAAAAAGGGGCGATTTTTTGTGCTTAAAAGCGTTTGCTAAATCGTTCTATTCTCTTCCGATTCATAGTCGCCTCTGAAGAGAGTACTATCTTCGGTCAATTGAGTGATAATATTTAAATCAGATATGTTACTGTCTGTGCTACCACCTACGATGGAGCAATAAGTTCACATTTTCGAACTCCCAGCTGAGGACGATTTACGTACTAAGTATATCAACAATCAAGAAAACAGTTTGTTTCGTAATAAGCAATTCATGGTAACTATAATACTTTTTAAGCTGTTGTACAAGTGAAAAGAGTGAGAAATTATGCGCAGTATAATATTCATTCTTAGTACAAAGTTCAGGACTTAGAATACAGCGTATGATTTTTTAATCTTTTTTCAGTAGGTTTTCAATTTGCTTTTCTTCAAAGGCTGTAAACAGAATGATTCAAAAATATTTTTTATAAACTCTGGGGCGGGCTCCTTAAACCTAAACAAGAAACCAAAACAAGAAAAAAGTTCGGTAAATACTTCGTTTACGAGTTAATAATGAAATTTTACTTTCAACAGCTTTCTGGGCACAGCCTATATGATGATGTGATGCCGCGAGACTTGTTTACATTTGTCATTACTCTGTCAAATGGTTCAAATGGGTCTGAGCACTATGGAACTTAACTTCTGAGGTCATCAGTCCCATAGAACTTAGAACTACTTAAACCTAATTAACCTAAGGACATCACACACATCCATGCCCGAGGCAGGATTCGAACCTGCAACCGTAGCGGTCTCGCGGTTCCAGACTGTAGTGCCTAGAACCGCTCGGCCACTCCGACCAGCATTACTCTGTCTTCGACATTTCATTTATGTAAGTATGCTCCGTTCAACCACGACAGGACATCCGCTTTATAAGTAGAAAGACAAGGTTTTCGTTTACAGCTACACAAATAGTAGTAGCCTGCTTAGCTACTACATCCATGTGCTCACACTGTATTGCGCAAAACACATGGTTCAAATGGTTCAAATGGTTCTGAGCACTATGGGACTCAACTGCTGAGGTCATTAGTCCCCTAGAACTTAGAACTAGTTAAACCTAACTAACCTAAGGACATCACAAACATCCATGCCCGAGGCAGGATTCGAACCTGCGACCGTAGCGGTCTTGCGGTTCCAGACTGCAGAGCCTTTAACCGCACGGCCACTTCGGCCGGCTCAAAACACATGCTGTAGTTTGGAAAGCTAGAGGTACAAGCCACACCTCGGACACACTATTGTACCCTTGTGTCCTTCCGAAGCATACGATAATTATTCACTGCATTATAGCTATTGATGAGTTTCTAATAGAATCGTGTAACATTTTCTGAGCTATGAGCCCTTGTTCTTTAGGTGGTGATGGACAGAGGGAGGCGGCGGGAGGACAATGACAGAAATGGAGTTGTGGTACTACGCATCAATACCTCCCCACGGGCGCCACGTAGTTGATAACAGAATGGCTAGTTTCCCTCAGACGCCAACAGTGGTTCCATGGGATCTGGCATACGCACTGAGCCACACCTCTAGCGGCTCTGTAACATGAACGACCTCGACCGTTGCAAAGGATTGGCTGGAGGCAGCCACCAGCCGACTTGCACTTGGAACCTCTTCGCTACGACACTACCGTTCATTCTTAGTACACCGAGCCTCATCACAGTTGACAATGTGATAGCTGGACCCTGTTTCTTGCTGCATTATTTATAATGAGTCTTCGTACACTTGGACAAATACAGGTTAAGTAAATTTCTGTTCCTGTCCAGCTTTCCTCCGACGATAGCTGTCACATCGTTCTGTAGCCACCTACATACACATCTGGGGTGACATGAAAAAATATTCGGAATTTTCTGAAAATAACACTGAGATAAATGAGTAACAAGCAAAGGCTAGTAATAAGTGTACGCATAACTAAGAAATCTGTGGTAACTTCATGGGCTGTGTGATGTTGGCGACCTACACGCGCAGTATCTTACCATTTCAGAGGAGCAGACTCGTTTGTGAATCCCCCCGGCCCGGCCCAGAGTACTTTCCCCAACTCGGGCAGACACGGCGGCGGAGAGGGCATTGATCTGCAGAAGTGCCCCGCAGAATTTGCAGAGCGGGTAGTCGCGAGTGGCGATGCGGGCTGCGCGCGTGGTCAGCGGCTGCCTTTTTATCTCTTCCGCGCCGCTGCACGCGGGCCGAGGCGACGCGCCGCGTGACGTCACAGCCAGAGCGCTCCACCACTGAGTCAGCGGCGGCAACGGTAGCTCCGACGGAGATGCAGAGTTGCTCTCTGCCGCGCTACTGCTACACAGTTTAGGATAACTTGTTCAGTCTGTGACTTCCTCGTGGTAATCGTGCACTACTGCCCATGAAAATTGCGCGAACAGGAAGAATAGCAAATAACAAAATTTTAGTAATACTGATCGTATACGGTATATTACCAAGAATAAATTAAATTCGTAAGTAAACAGAGTGCGAAATTTAGCTCACGAAGCTGTAAACTCTGGCAGCAATAATGTCTCTCACACGGCTTGGCGTTGAGTCGAAATGAGCTTGGGTGAAGCCGACCGGCGGGCCGAGCGGTTCTAGGCGCTACAGTCTGTAACCGCGCGACCGCTGCGGTCACAGGTTCGTATCCTGCCTCGGGCATGGATGTGTGTGATGTCCTTAGGTTAGTTAGGTTTAAGTAGTTCTAAGTTCTAGGGGACTGATGACCTTAGAAGTTAAGTCCCATAGTGCTCAGAGCCATTTGAACCAACCCACGACAGGATGTTTTCAGTGGTGAGAGATCTGGAGAATGTGCTCGCTAGGACAAGAGTCCAATACTGCATCGAGACTGGTCAGGATGGCATATGCAACATGTGGTCTTGCATTATCCTGTTGAAAGGTAACGTCACAGAGAGTTCGAAATAAGGCACTGCCACTGGCCTTGTTGTTGTCGTTGTTGTTGTTGTGGTCTTCAGTCCTGAGACTGGTTTGATGCAGCTCTCCATGCTACTCTATCCTGTGCAAGCTTCTTCATCTCCCAGTACTTACTGCAACCTACATCCTTTTGAATATGCTTAGTGTATTCATCTCTTGATCTCCCTCTACTGGCCTTAACACGTCAAAAATGTAACAGCACCAAATTACTAGTTATGGACACAGGTGATGGCGTTGTGCATTCAGTGGCACTCCAGGTTAAAAAATGTTAAATGTGTGTGAAATCTTGTGGGACTTAACTGCTAAGGTCATCAGTCCCTAAGCTTACACACTATTTAACCTAAATTATCCTAAGGACAAACACACACACCCATGCCCGAGGGGGGACTCGAACCTCCACCGGGACCAACCGCACGGCACTCCAGGTACTGGGTCCATTAGACGATGACGAAGGCAGTTTTGGATCGTTCGTTACCTTCGAGGCGTCAACACACGTATACGTCCATCATGATGCGGCACACAGAACAGGGACTTGTCTGGACACAGTACGTAGTGCCTATTCTGTGCAGAACACTGTCGGTGTGTCACTGTTGCTGTGTCTATAGTCAAGATGGCATAAGAAGATCTGAGACAGCTCGTAGGGAACACTAACTGTCTACAGAACTGTGACAAAAAAAATGTTGAAATGGCTCTGAGCACTATGGAACTTAACTTCTGAGGTCATCAGTCCCATAGAACTTAGAACTACTTAAACCTAACTAACCTAAAGACATCACACACATCCATGCCCAAGGCAGGATTCGAACCCGTGAACGTAGCAGTCGTGTGGTTCCAGACTGTAGCGCCTAGAACCGCTCGGCCACTCCAACTGTGACAACACTGAGGCATTGCCATTGAGACGTTTGGAAAATTGCGTTACGTCATTGGTTGAGGTAGAACTCAAAGTACTGACGTTGCTGTATGTTCTTCACAGTCAAGCGATCATTACGCCTGTCCTCTCGGTTACTAGTCACCCAGAGCAGTGGCGCAGCGTGAGGGGGGACTTTGAGACTTAGTCTCCCCTGTATTCGTGCTTAAAAATCATGGAATAGTAATTCATAACAAAAATATAAACAACTTTCTACTAAGAGCACTAAATTTGCGAAGACATCAGTTTTGTAGCCCGCGCCGCCGCACTCTAAGTATTGGCACAGACTGTGGTATTGTTGTGTCTGCCTGCATGGGACTCGACTGCTCTCAGTCTCTGCCTCCCTTCCCTTACCTGGCTGTGTGCGCCTGAGCGTTAGTGGCATTCCCGGCTCCCCTCCACTTCCCCTCTTCTACGAAGGCCGGTGCGCTGCACTTGCTAGCAGGTATCGAGACTAGTCTCGGCCGCTTCTCTGCTGGCTTTTAACACGGAAGTGAAGAGTCGCGCGGTTTGTGTTCATACTCATTCTTGTGTGATTTTAGTGCATATTTTCGTTATGTCGCCATCATGAGTGAGCCAGCAACTGAACACCTTACAGAATTTTTATTAAAAACACCTTTTTCTACATTAACGTACGATAAAAAGTGCGAATTGAAGGACAAACGACTTACTCCTATACTCAGTGTACTTTTAAGTGACGTCAAACAAAAACGCACTTTTCAGACAGCCTGGTACGAAAAGTATGCTTGGCTGGCTGCGAATGCAGTTAATAACAAATTATATTGTTATATATGTCCTCTGTTTGGTGGTGAAAAGGAATGATCCAATGAGGGCATTTCTACAATAAAGAACTTTGATAGGAAAGCACAAAAGCATCAGATATCAAAACGTCACCTGCATAACAAAAAATCATTTCAGTTACTGGCCAAAAGTAGAATTGAGCACACGCTTTCTGAAGCCGCTCGTCTGACAGCAATAAAATACAACCAACAAGTTGTATCCAGCAGGAGAGTATTGGCTCGTCTTATTCAGGCGACTGTATTTCTTTGTGAACAAGAACTAGTCGAGAAGACGAATCCACCAGCAACAAAGGTAACTATCTGGAATTGTTGGATTTACTAGCTCAAGGAGAGCAGTTAATCCGAGACCATCTGTCATCATCTTCAACCATTAAAGGAACTTCTCCAGATATTCAGAATGATGTAATAGAGAAATGATAACTCTGGCAGTTAATGAGAAAATAAAATCTGAAATTCAGAACTGCAATTTCGTTTCGATTCAGGCTGATGAAACATAAGACGCATCATTCAAGAGTCAAATGAGTATAATTATCAGGTACTGTATTGCAGACAAAGTTGAGGAAAGATTCGTTGGATTTATGATGTTTCTGGAGATAAAACCGCTGAAGGTTTGTCAAACATTATTCATACAGTATTGAAAGAATGGAATGTGGAAGGAAAAGTGGTTAGTCAAACATATGATGGCGCTTCAGTAATGGCGGGCAGAGAAAGAGGACTACAACAACTGGTGAAGTAGTTGTGTCCCTATGCGCTGTTTATTCATTGTTACGCACACCAACTGAATTTGGTACTGTTACATGCCTCCAAAATCATACGACAAGTACGCATGTTTGTAAGTGATCTTACTGTATTCCATTCGTTTTTTGGCAAATCATCAAAGCGAACTGTATTGCTAACTGAGAAAGAATTTAAACTGCCACATGCAAGCAACGTGGAACTTTCGTTCCAGGGCAGTTTCAACAACATCTTGTCATTTCTCAGGGCTATATAGTGTTTCTAATTATATATTTGATGATACAGACTCTCAGTGGGACCTGGAATCTTTGAGCTGTGCTGTGGGAATGAAACGACGGTTGGATGATTCTACGTTTGTCTACTTGCTTAGCTTCTACCGAGAGTGCTTTGTTTATGTTGATCATCTCCTTAATGTTCTTCAGTCAAAATCTGTCAGTATAACTGCTTGCCACGACGAAATAACAACTGTTTTGAGAAACTTACGACAATTAAGAACGGAAACATTCGTTGATGAATGCATTAAATGTAGCTTGTGCTTGAAGGGCAACTTATCATTCTGTGACAGTCAAGACATCTCTCAGGGCACTAACTTACGAGCCCAAATTCAGTTTGTTGAACTTTTGAACGAAAATGTTTCCCGAACAATCAAAAAGAATTCCCAAAGTTGAAACTGCTTCAATTATTAGAACAGTACCCTTTTTTCAAACAAGAACAACTTGAAAATGAACTGTGTAACATATAAGCTGATGAGAAAAAACACTTATTTCCAGGAATCCTCTTAAAGTATATTGTCAACAATGATTTAGACTCCGTTTATGAACAAACAACGAAGTTCCTGCGTTTGGTTTTGACCCTACCCGCAACTACAGCAAGCAGTGAACGGAGCATGAGTACTCTTAAACGAGTGAAGAATTATTTAAGGAATTCAACGTCCGACATCCGGCTGTCGTGTTTGAGCACGTTAGTAATAGAAAAGACACTACTTGGAGAGCTATCCAGTGATCAGATCTTTGTAGACCGAGTTATAGGCTTATTCGTGGAAAGGAAAGGGAGGCGCATTGCACTTGTGTACGAGAAAACAAATGATTCTTCTCTTGCTGCTGGAGTTCTACAAATTTGTCATCGTTTCTTGAACAAGTTAGTTATTGTTATTGTTAGTTGTGGTGGTAGTGGTAGTAGTAGTAGTAGTAGTTGTTGTTGTTGTTGTTTTATTTGATACATTTTGTTTCATTTGTTTAAATTATTGTTTATTGTACTATTTTGTCTCCCTATAATAATTGCATAGTTTCCCCAACCTTTACAACCACGCTACGCCATTGCTGTGGACACATGTGATGGCGATGTGCATTCAATGGCACACCAGGTACTGGGTGGATATGACGATGACGAATACAGTTTTGGATCGTTCGTTACCCTCGAGGCGTCAACACACGTATATGTCCATCATGATGCGGCACAGAACAGGGACTTGTCTGAACAGGGTACGTACTGTGCGCAACACTATCGTGCAAAATTTGCTTCACGCTATTGGTTGAGGTAGGACTCAAAATACCTGACATTGCTGTATGTTCTTCACAGCCAAGCGATTATTACGCCTGTCCTCTCGGATACTAGTCACCCGGAGCTGTTGAGATCTTGTATGGTGCTGTTTGTGGCCCCCTGAACCCATATCCTCCATACTGGCGTGACAGTGCAAGAATTACAAGCAACTCGAATAGCAGTATCACAGACCAAATAAACAGCAATCTCGATTGGCCAAGATTCTCCTGTCGTCGATTACCGATACGTGGTACTAGACGTCATTCTAACACGACGCATAACTGGATGTTCTCGCCGTCAACAAACACTCAAACGCGGTTTCAGAGAGAGAATATCACTCCATAAACTTTCATTATATACAGAGTATTGGCGCTACTCCCATCTACTTTACGTGGCTGTGCTGAAATGCTAATCATTTACATGTCCAAGTATGTAGTACACTTCATGCTAACTGAAGTTTGTTGCAAGCTATCTTCATGATGTTAGTTATTTACATCTCCTTTGAATCGACCTCTCATTGTGATATAGCTCCAGGCAGTTTTATAGCATTATTACAGCTTTTCAGAGTAAAATATTGGAACAATTCCGTCATTTGCACGATTTTAGCATATCTTTTCAGGGTAACATATTGCAATAAGTCCATCATTTGCATGATTCTTAAGATTTTTTACATATACATGCATGCAGTTATTTATGTTTAACTATTTTCAATGTCTCTCTCTTCCTCTCTTAAACACGCACGCACACACGCACATACATACACAAACACATACACACACACACACACTCACACTCTCACAATCAAACTACTACACACGCAGAAAGTGTCCTTTCGAGTAGAAGGATTTTTCGAGCAGGTGTGATTAAGGTGGTTTTTGAAGTTAATTTTATTACCTATACAATTAAAAAATGGTTCATATGGCTCTAAGCACTATGAGACTTGACAGCTAAGGTCATCAGTCCCCTAGACTCAGAACCACTTAAACCTAACTAACCGAAGGACATCACACATCCATGCCCGAGGCAGGATTCGAACCTGCGACCGTAGCAGCTGCGCGGTTCCGGATTGAAGCGCCTAGAACAGCTCGGCCACAGCGGCCGGCCCTGTACAATTATTTAGATCACTGAGTAGGTGACCAAAGGTTGTTATAGCAGATACCTCGCTCCTGTCTGTGTTATATCAACGCTGAATGCTAAATGGTGCAAATCGTTTCTGGTTCTAGTACTGTGTTAATCACAGTTAAATTTTTTTTAAATATCATAAGCGAATAATTGCATTTGACGCTGTTGTCAGTAGATATGCACTACTGTTTGAAGAGCTTAACAGTAATGATTGGTAGCAGTCAACCGTTTGTCCTACGCATGACACAACAACGCGTTTCCTTTCGAGAGCTAATGCTCTCATCATTAGATTGTCACGAGAGCACTATTTCTCGAAATGTGTTGTTGAGTCGTCTATAGGACATAAACTGGTTAAATGCACAGCTATCTCAGTTCCTTAAAATGGATAATATCAAATTCTTTAAAGAACTGTCTGCAAGAGAGTCTAGAGAGCACTGCTGTGCAAGAAATTAGCGAATGAAAACAGGAAAAGATTTGCATGTCCAAAATCTGATATTATTCATAACGCACAAGTTTCAGAGCTTAGGCGTTTAAGAAGGTCTGTAAATTTCGCTTTGAGTTCTGGTTCCTATCGACATAAGCACCTAATAACGCAAAATATTGCGTCTAATTTATTGATTTACCCTCATGCATCATTTATAATCGTGTCGTCAAGCCACATGCAGTACTGAATTAAGTATACCAACAAACTGCATAGATGGATTTTTGGCCGGAAATGGAGAAGAAAAGGCGCAATGAACATATACACCTTTGCCACGGTAGACGGCTTTGACGAATGACGGTTCCTCTGACCACGTGCCGCGTGTTCCTTGTGTGTTGGAGGCTGCGTGATTGACGCAGCGTTCTAGAAGCAGCACAATGGTCCGATATTCATGCCGGGCACAAGCCGAGATGGTTTGTGTACGACCAAGCAGATGGAAACGGTCGATAGGCCGCACAGCTATACCAAAACAAGAACCCTAAGTACCCTCACAGATACCAACCAAATCACACAACATTCCGAGCCAGTTTTGAGCGTTTTTGTGATGATGTATCCTTTCAGACAGTCGAACGTGCAGAGAGGCGGTGGACTGTGCCTACAACAGATTTGGAGGACCGAATTCTACAGGATATTGTGAAGAACCTTAATACATGTTCCAGGCAAGTAGCCTGCCAATGTAGAGTAGGCAAAAGTGCGGCAATACATGTTGCGACGTGTGAACACGTGCATTGCATCCTGTGGAGGCCACTTTGAACATCTGATGTGATGTGTATAGGACGCAGCAGCTCTGTACCGTGCTCGTGGACGAGTTGTCGTCGTTGCACGCACGCCATTCGTTTCCTGACACATCTTCTTAGGACCATTTTTTCTCCATTTCCAGTCAGGAATGCGCCTCTTAGTTTGCCTGTTTTATTAATGATCACCTTGTATTCTGTTTTATCTACAACCAGTGACAGTCCACTTGCAGGGAACCAATAATTAATTTTCAAAGAAATATTATTTACGTTTTCTAATGTCGAAATCCTCTTTTGGGTTTGGTTATAAAATTTTTGTTGTCAGCAAAGAGAATTATTTCTGCTTTTGGATGTATGAATGGAAGATCATTTATGTACAATAAGAACCTAATCAAAGTCAATATCGATCCATGTGGTATACCTGTATTGATTATTCGCCATTCTGAAGAAACTGTTTCATTATGAATACTGTATGAACTTCTTAATGCAACATTCTGCTCGCCTTAGACAGGATGAAAGTTTGTTACGAGCAAGTTATCTCATACCGCAATATTTTAGATTACCTCAGAGTATAACGTGGACTGCACAGTAATATTCTTTTGACAAGTCGAACAAATACGTGAAGTAATGTTTTGGTATTTAAACTTCTTGTAAACTGATTTTTTTAATAGAAAAATAGAATATTCCGTGGAGAGACCCTTTGGAAATCCACACTAAGACTGACCTTCGACAAGGAGGTAAGTACTGAGATTAGATGATAATTATTATTAATATCTGACTTACTACCTTCCCTGTAAAGGAGTCTGGCAATAGTATATTTCAGTCAACAAATATCTCCTGTGATAGTGATGTCTTGCGTGTGTGACTGAATGACACTGCTAATAAGTGGACAACAGGAGTTTAGTATGAAAAGCTGCATGCTTTCACAATCGTTGTCATTGAAGGTGTAACCTTCTACGTTGTAAGGCAACGACACGTTCCTGTTCAATTTCTTCTACACGATCATTTCTGCTAATTCATAATCATCTACGTTTAACATAATGGAGTCATCTATTTACGTGGTTCTCAAATAGACATCACCAACCAATTTCCTTTCCAACTTTCTAAACTGTTAAAACAGGTAAGTTATCTTCCTTTTTAGTACTCTAGTGTTCTGATCCATAACGATAAGGTTAGTCAAACAAATTTCTTCTGTTTGCTACTTGCGTTAATAGGTATTAGCTTTCTTATACTTGGAGAGACGTACAATGAGGTGACAAAAGCCATGAGGTAGTGATATGGCGATAGTATTGCGTACGCAAGGTATAAAAGGGCAGTGCATTGGCGGAGATGTCGTTTGTACTCAGGTGATGCATGCGAAAATGTTTCAGACGTGATTATGGTCGCACGTCGAGAATCAACAGACTTTTTACCGGAAATGGTAGTTGGAGCTAGACGAATCGCACATTCCATTTCGGAAATCGTTAGAAAATCCAATATTCCGACATCCACAGTGTCAAGAATATGCCGAGAATAACAAATTTCAGGCGTTACCTCTCACCACAGACAACTCAGTGGCAGACGGCCTTCACTGAACAACCGAGAGCATCAGCGTTTGCATAGACAACCAACACTGCATGATATAACCGCAGAAACCAACGTGGGATGTACGACGAACGTATCCGTTAGGTCAGTGCTGCGAAATGTGGCCTTAGCGGACTGTGGCAGAAGAAAAAAATGGCTCTGAGCACTATGGGACTTAACTTCTGGTGTCATCAGTCCCCTAGAACTTAGAACTACTTAAACCTAACTAATCTAAGGACATCACACACATCCATGCCCGAGGCAGGATTGGAACCTGCGACCGTAGCGGTCGCGCAGTTCCAGACTGTAGCGCCTAGAACCGCTCGGCCACTCTGGCCGGCGTGGCAGCAGACGACTGAAGCGAATGCTTTTACTAGCAGCACGACATCGCCTGCAGCGCCTCCCCAGGACTCATGACCATATCGGTTGGATCCTAGACGTCTGGTTAGCAGTGGCCTGGTCAGGTGATTTCCGATTTCAGTTGGTAAGAGCTGATTGTAGGGTTCGAGTATGGCACACTCCCCACGAAGCCATGGATGCAAGTTGTCAACAAGGCATTGCGCAAGCTGGTGATGGCTCCATAATGGTGTCGGCTGTGTTTACATGGACTGAGTCTTCTGGTCCAGCTGAACCGATCAGTGACTGGAAATGGTCAGTTGGGCTGCCTGGAGACCAACTGCAGCAATTCATGGACTTCATGTTCCCAAACAACGGTGGAATTTTTATGGATGACAATGCGCAATGTCACCGGGCCACAATTGTTCGTTAATGGCTTGAGGAACATTCTGGATAATTTGGACAACTAGATCGCCAGACATCAATCCCACCGAATATTTATTGGACATAATCGAGAGGTCAGTTCGTGCATAAAGTCCTGCACCGGTAACATTTTCGCAATTATGGATGGCTGCAGTGGCAGCATGAGTCAATATTTCTGCAGGGGACTTCCAAACAGTTGTCGAGTTGATGCCACGTCGAGTTGCTGCACAACACAGGGTAAAAGGAAGTCCAACACTATATTAGGAGGTATTCCATCACTTTTGTCACCTGAATGTACGTCAAAATTTTAACGGCCAGTAGCGTATTTTACTTGCGATAGCACTTCACGCTAATATCAGCGGATATTCTATTCGGTTTGTGACCAGTAGAAGCACTATGAGGAAGAGCAGTCAACTTAAATTTGTATTTCGAAACCCTCTTCAGAACGTAGTGGAGGGTTTATCGTGCATCACTATCCATCACCCATCTATTCCCGTTCCGTTCACGAATGGTGCATGGGAAAAACGATGGTAAGTACCGCGTCCCACTTGCTTCCCCTGCCAGTAAGGCCTGTGTCGACGTCCGACGTAGCATACACGGTGATGGGAACAGCAGCAGCCTGATTTCGGTCGTTGTTCAGAGTGGCCACGCCCAGAGACCAGAAGAAAGGACGCTTGGAGCGGGGTCCACGAGAAATACGAGCCCTGCGACGAACTTGTGACGTCGCACTAGTCTGCTTGTCCGCCACACCTCGCGAATGCTCGGCTCCGTGCAGGGCCCACTGGAAATCAATGTTGTTGTTGTTGTTGTTGTGGTCTTCAGTCCTGAGATTGGTTTGATGCAGCTCTCCATGCTACTCTATCCTGTGCAAGATGCTTCATCTCCCAGTACCCACTGCAACCTACATCCTTCTGAATCTGCTTAGTGTATTCGTCTCTTGGTCTCCCTCTACGATTTTTACCCTCTACGCCACCCTCCAATACTAAATTGGTGAACCCTTGAGGCCTCAGAACATGTCCTAGCAACCGATCCCTTCTTCTAGTCAAGTTGTGCCACAAAATCCTCTTCTCCCCAATTCTATTCAATACCTCCTCATTAGCTACGTGATCTACCCATTTAATCATCAGCATTCTTCAGCAGCACCACATTTCGAAAGCTTCTATTCTCTTCTTGTTCATACTATTTAGCGTCCATATTTCGCTTCCATACATGGCTACACTCCATACAAATACTTACAGAAACGACTTAAATCTATGCTCGATGATAACAAATTTCTCTTCTTCAGAAACGCTTTCCTTGCCATTGCCAATCTACATTTTATGTCCTCTCTACTTTGACCATCATCAGTTATTTTGCTCCCCAAATAGCAAAACTCCTTTACTACTTTAAGTGTCTCATTCCCTAATCTAATTCCCTCAGCATCACCCGACTTAATTCTACTACATTCCATTATCCTAGTTTTGCTTTTGTTGATCTTCATCTTACACTACTGGCCATTAAAATTGTTACACCACGAAGACGACGTGCTAAAGACGCGAAATTTAACCGACAGAAAGAAGATGCTGTGATATGCAAATGATTAGCTTTTCAGAGCATTCACACAAGGTTGGCGCCGGTGGCGACACCTACAACGTGCTGACATGAGGAAAGTGTCCAACCGATTTCTCACACAAAAACAGCAGTTGACCGGCGTTGCATGGTGAAACGTTCTTGTGATGCCTCATGTAAGGAGGAGAAATGCGTACCATTACGTTTCCGACTTTGATAAAGGTCGGATTGTAGCCTATCGCCGGCCGCGGTGGTCTAGCGGTTCTGGCGCTGCAGTCCGGAACCGCGGGACTGCTACGGTCGCAGGTTCGAATCCTGCCTCGGGTATGGGTGTGTGTGATGTCCTTAGGTTAGTTAGGTTTAAGTAGTTCTAAGTTCTAGGGGACTTATGACCTAAGATGTTGAGTCCCATAGTGCTCAGGGCCATTTGAACCATTTGTAGCCTATCCCGATTGCGGTTTATCTTATCGCGACATTGCTGCTCGTGTTGGTTGAGATCCAATGACTCTAAGTAAGCAGAATATGGAATCGGTGGGTTCAGGGGGGGGGGGGGGGGGTAATACGGAACGCAGTGCTGAATCCCAACGGCCTCGTATCACTAGCAGTCGAGATGACAGGTATATCATCCGCATGGCTGTAACGGATCGTGCAGCTACGTCTCGACTCCTGAATCAACAGATGAGGACGTTTGCAAGACAACAACCATCTGCACGAACAGTTCGACGACGTTTGCAGCAGCATGGACTATCAGCTTGGAGATCATGGCTGCGATTACCCTTGACGCTGCAACATAGACAGGATCCCCTGCGATTGTGTACTCAATAACGAACCTCGCTGCACGAATGGCAAAACGACATTTTCGGAAGAATCCAGGCTCTGTTTGCAGCATCATGATGCTCGCATCCGTGTTTGGCGACATCGCGGTGAACGCACATTGGAAGCGTGTATTCGTCATCGTCATACTGGCGTACACCCGGCGTGATGGTATGGGGTGCCACTGGTTACACGTCTCTGTCACCTCTTGTTCGCACTGACGGCAGTTTGAACAGTGGACGTTACATTTCAGATGTGTTAGGAGCCGTGTCTCTACCCTTCATTCGATCCTTGTGAAACCCTACATTTCAGCAGGATAATGCACGACCGCATGTTGCAGGTCCTGTATGGGCCTTTCTGGATTCAGAAAATGTTCAACGGCTGCCCTGGCCAGCACATTCTCCAGATCTCTCACAAATTGAAAACGTCTGGTCAATCGTGGCCGAGCAACTGGCTCGTCACAATACGCCAGTCACTACTCTTGATGAACTGTGGTATTGTGTTGAAGCTGCATGGGCAGCTGTACCTGCACACGCCATCCAAGCTCTGTTTGACTCAATGCCCAGGCATATCCAGGCCGTTATTACGGCCAGAGGTGGTTGTTCTGGGTACTGATTTCTCAGGATGTTTGCACCCAAATTGCGTGAAAATGTAATCACATGTCAGTTCTAGTATAATATATTTGTCCAATGAATACCCGTTTATCATCTGCATTTCTTCTTGGTGTAGCAATTTTAATGGCCAGTAGTGTATATATCCTCCTTTCAAGACACTGTCCATTCCCTTTCAACTGCTCTTCCAAGTCCTCTTGCTGTCACTGACATAATTACGATGTCATCAGCAAACCTCAAAGTTGTATTTCTTGTCCATGGATTTTGATACCTACTCCGAATTTTTCTTTTGTTTCCTTTACTGCTTGCTCAGTATACAGATTGAATAACATCGGGGAGAGGCTACAACCCTGTCGCACTCCCTTCCCAACCACTGTTTCCCTTTAATGTCCCTCAACTCTTATAACTGCCATCTGGTTTCTGTAGAAATTGTAAATAGCCTTTCACTCCCAGTATTTTACCCCTGCCACCTTCAGAATTTGAAAGAGTGTATTCCAGTCAACATTGTCTAAAGCTTTATCTAAATCTACAAATGCTAGAAACGTAGGTTTGCCTCTCCTTAATTTATCTTCTAAGATAAGTCGTAGGGTCAGTATTGCCTCACGTGTTCCAATATTTCTACGGAATCCAAACTGATCTTCCCCAAGGTCGGCTTCTACCAGTTTTCCCATTCGTCTGTAAAGAATTCGCGTTATTTTGCAGCCGTAACTTATTAAACTGATAGTTCGGTAATTTTCACATTGTCAACACCTGCTTTCTTTGGGCTTGGAATTATTATATTCTTCTTGAAGTCTGAGGGTATTTCGCCTGTCTCATACATCTTGCTCACCAGATGGTAGAGTTTTGTCAGGACTGGCTCTCCCAAAGCTGTCAGTAGTTCTAATGGAATGTTGTCTACTCCCGGGGCCTTGGTTCGAGTCAGGTCAGTGCTCTGTCAAACTCTTCACGCAGTATCACATCTCCCATTTCATCTTCATCTACATCCTCTTCCATTTCCATAAGATAGTCCTCAAGTAGATCGCCCTTGTATAGACCCTCTATATATTCCTTCCACCTTTCCGCTTTCCCTTCTTTGCTTAGAACAGGGTTTCCATCTGAACTCTTGATATTCATACAAGTGGTTCTTTTTTCTCCAAAGGTCTCTTTAAGTTTCCTGTAGGCAGTATCTATCTTACCCCTAGAGAGATAAGCCTGTACATCCTTACATTTGTCCTCTAGCCATCCCTGGTTAGCCATTTTGCACTTCCTGTCGTTCTCATTTATGAGACGTTTGTATTCCTTTTTGCCTGCTTCATTTACTGCATTTTTATATTTTTCCCTTTCATCAATTAAATTCAATATTTCTTCTGTTACCCAAGGATTTCTAGTAGCCCTCGTCTTTTTACCTACTTGATCCTCTGCTGCCTTCACTATTTCATCCCTCAGAGCTACCCATTCTTCTTCTACTGTATTTCTTTCCCGCATTATGTCAATTGTTTCCTTATGCTCTCCCTGAAACTCTGTACAACCTCTCATTTAGTCAGTTTATCCAGGTCCCATCTCCTTAAGCTCCCACTTTTTTGCTGTTTCATCAGTTTCAATCTGCAGTTCATAACCAATAGATTGTGGTCAGAGTCCACATCTGCCCCTGGAAATGTCTTACAATTTAAAACCTGGTTCCTAAATCTCTGTCTTACTATTATATAATCTATCTGATACCTTTTAGTATTTCCAGGCTTCTTCCATGTATACAACCTTCTTTCATGATTCTTGAACCAAGTGTTAGCTATGATTAAGTTATGCTCTGTGCAAAATTCTACCAGGCGGCTTCCTTTTTCATTTCTTCCCCCCCAACCCATATTCACCTCCTACGTTTCCTTCTCTACCTTTTCCTACTATCGATTTCCAGTCACCCATGACTGTTAAATTTTGGTCTCCCTTCACTATCTGAATAATTTCTTTTTCTCACCATACATTTCATCAATCTCTTCGTCGTCTGCAGAGCTAGTGGTGGTGGTGGTGGTGTGTTGGGGCTTATGGGCGCTCAACATCGAGGTCATCAGCGCCCTGACACACATTAAAAGGGACGAATGTGGACAGACCTAAGAAAACTGAAGCACACACTCAAAGAAAGCAGGAAAAGAAGGAAAATGCTACATAAGAAAGTAAAACCTAAGGAAAGGGGAAACATAGCAACAAGAATGTCACAGGAAATTGTTATTGGCTGGCCACTTACATAAAATATGGGCGAGCTTGTCACTGGCATATAAACTTGTACTACTGTAGTGGGCGTGGGCTTCGTGTCTATCTTGGCCACAATAATGCGTTCACTATAGTGTTCGTAGTAGCTTACCCGTGCTCCTATTTTTTATTCATTATTAAACCTACTCCTGCATTACCCCTATCTGTTTTTGTATTTATAAATTTATAACCCTGTATTCACCTGACCAAAAGTCTTGTTCCTTCCGCCAGCGAATTTCAGTAATTCCCACTATATCTAACTTTAACCTATCCATTTCCCTTTTTAAATTTTCTATCCTACCTGCCCGATTAAGGGTTCTGACAGTCCACGCTCCGATCCGTAGAACGCCAGTTATCTTTCTCCTGATAACGATGTCCTCTTGAGTGGTCCCCGCCGGGAGATCCGAATGGGGGACTATTTTACCTCCGGAATATTTTACCCAAGAGGACGCCATCATCATTTAATCATACAGTAAAGCTGCATGTCCTCGGGAAAAATTACGGCTGTAGTTTCCCCTTGCTTTCAGCCGTTCGCAGTGGCAGCACAGCAAGGCCGTTTTGGTTAGTGTTACAAGGCCAGATCCAGACTGTTGCCCCTGCAACTACTGAAAAGGCTACTGTCCCTCTTCAGAAACCACACTTTTGTCTGGTCTCTCAACAGATACCCCTTCGTTGTGGTTGTACCTACGGTAAGCTATCTGTATCGCTGAGGCACGCAAGCCTCCCCACCAACGGCAAGGTCCATGGTTTATGGAGTGGGGGGGGGGGGGGGGAGGGTGGGGAGGGGCTGGAAATCAATATGTAATTGAAAAGGTACCCACTAAAAGTGCAATCTAGAGCTTGCAGGCAGTTAAACGCGCATTAAAGAATTGTTAAACTTGTCGGAAATAGTTACTCACTCCTGCCGGGGATGGCTTCTGGCAATAGTGCTGCAGTGTGCTTTGACGTGTGCGACATGGCCTGTCTTTCTCGTGGGCCTCAGCTTGGAACACATTACCACCAGCATCGGATTTGATGCAGCAATCCTCTTTGCGATATAGCCATTGGTCCAGCAGTTCAGCCCACAGTTCTCAGTCTGCAGTCTTCACACTTCAACGCAGTCTGTTGTCTTTGATGCACTCCTTCGGCAGAATTCGTCTAGAGTTAGTAACTGCCATACTGGAGTACGCTGTCACCAAAAACAACTCCAAAGGATTGGAACTGCCACAAGTGCTCTGATGTGGTTACAGGCTTAAGTCTCTGAGTAGGTATTTACTGTAGGAAGCAACTGTTAGTTACAAAAAATGGTTCAAATGGCTCTGAGCACTATGGGGCTTAACTTCTGAGGTCATCAGTCCCCTAGAACTTAGAACTACTTAAACCTAACTAACCTAAGGACATCACACACATCCATACCCGAGGCAGGATTCGAACCAGCGACCGTAGCGGTCGCGCGGTTCCAGACTGTAGCGCCTAGAACCGCTCGGGGCACCGCGGCTGGCTGTTAGTTACAATACTCAATTCTCAGACTGTATATATTAAATGTGTAACATGTATCGGGTGTTATGATACTTGTGAGTTACAATAAATAATTGTTCGTGCACGTGGACTAGTTTATTTTGTGGCGGTTACAGAACTTTACTTTAGTGCAGTCTTTCGAATCCAACCACGACCGTGGTACGATCGCTGTATGACCATCACAACAGTTAATAAGCGCATACTTCAGTTCGAATTTCTCTGTTGTTGCCGTCTTAACAGTTTTGTGAGATATCTGTGGAAGAAAAACATGATCAATACAATTACGACGATAGCAAGGGCACATCAATGCGAGAACTGTCGCATTATCAGCTTGACAGCTCATGCCTCCAAGTTGCTGAACACGTCCATACCCAAAAGAATGAAAAAGAAAACTAAAAAATGTCTTAAATTATCATCAGTTTGGCTTTAGGAAAGGTAGAGGTACCACAGAGGTAGTTCCGACGTAATGCTTGACTTAGAAAACATCAAGGCATCGTTATAGGTTCAGTTCATACATAAAAAACATTGAACAATGTAAAATAAAATAGTATTATATTTTGAAATCTTCATTTCTGCTATAGAGAGAGACGAGTAACGTAAAACATGTACAATATATTTTAAACATTTTGTGGCTGTGAGTTTAGCAACGGTATATGCAATTATATAAAATGTAATAGTCAGCCAACCGGTCGCACAATTTTTTTAAAAAACACATTAACCAGGTTTCGATAGTTCTACAACTATCTTCATAAGAATGGTCAAAGCTATGTGATTTCACGTACCTTTGACCATTCTGATGAAGACAGTCTATCGAAACCTAGTTAATGCGGTTTTTTTTAAAATGTTGTACATTCGTTGCCTGACTATTACATTTTATATAACATATACACGAACTAAGAAGAAATAATAAATTGGAGGAGCAAGAGACAAGTGCACGGATTAAGATGGGCGTAAGGCAGGGATCCTGTCTTTGTATTCTGTTGTTCAACTTGTACATCGAAGGAAGCTTCACAATTGGAATTAAAATTCAAGGTTAATAGATATCAATGGGAAATTTCGCCTGTTACATTTATATGCTCGGGGAAAATGAGTAAGAATTAGAACCCTGTTGAATGGAATGAACAGTTTAATAATCACAGAATATCTGAGAATAAATTAAAGAAATACAAAAGTGTGAAACAGGAAAAGTAATGCGATTAAAGACAAACATCAAAACTGCTGACCACGTAGAACAAAAAACGAAGAAATACGGCTAATTTGAAAGAAAAATAAAGCATGATGGACAAAGCAAGGAGCCTATAAAAAGCAGGCAAACACAGCGGGCATATCTTCCCAAAATAAGTCTACTAGTATGATACGTAGGCCTGAACACAGGAAAAGAATTTCTGAAAATGTAGGTATAGAGCACAGCATTGAATGAAATGAATATGGACTATGGGGAAAACCTGAAAAGAAGAGAATCGAAACTTTTGAGATATAATCTTGCAGAATAGTGCTGAAAATTATAGTGGAAAGCAGAGAGTGGAATACATACTCGTACAATTAATTGAGGATGTTGAGTGTAAGTGCTACTGTGAGATGAAGAGTTTGACCTTGGAAAGGTACCCTTATAGGTAAACTTATAACAGCCTCTTCTATATAAATGAGTAACAAATATGGGAAGTAATGTGCAGGTTCTTTGAACATAGGCACTCAAAAACTGAATAGTAATCCAGTCTCTCTTAACGTCGCCTGCCACTAGAATTGGTTGAACATCTCCGTAGTGCCCTTACACTGACTAAACAATCCCCCGATGTCATGTTTAGCTTCCTTGAATTTTGTCAGCAACCTCTGTTAATTCCAGTTGGTAATGCTGGAGACTGACGATTGACTTATGAATCGGTTGAACGGGGGTTTTATAAGCCACTTATTTCGTGGATTAGTTGCATTTGAATCTTTGTCTGCTATCTGCTTCCAGGTAGCTGAACTCTTGTGCTCTTTCGAATTTAAATCGTCGTGATATATACTCACAGAGTGACATCTTCTAGGTGGGCACCAAACGCCAGATAAATTCAAAGAAAGACCTTATTTCCTATACTGTTAGGTTCTATTCTCCCTTACTTTGACCTTCGGCTACTTGGTCATAAAGCCATCCATAATTTACCCGTATTAACAACAGTTAATGTTGAGTGTTATCTGAGTACAATAATATACACCCTCTAGTAACAATATTACTGCAGTTATAGAGGAAAAAGTTAATTTCATTTACAAAATAAGAATTATAATTTCACAAATTTGTAATAAAATTTGCTGTATGTATGCAGTCATTCTCTCGTTTAGGGTAGTTAGAATCTCTCCTGCAGGCGAATTGTTCGTTTCGGTTCTCCATCCTGGCGTTTCGCCTCAGTGAGGCCCCACTTCCATGTGGTCTTCTACTGCAAGTCTTTTTCTGTACATTCCGGGTCCAAAATGTCTTTCTAACGATGCCTACGGCAGAGAAATGCATCTTGACTTACTAGCCGGAGCTGAGTTTTCCAGTGCCTGATTTGTGGGCGCTCATAACCCTTAAGAACTATATGCAATGGTTCATACTCTCTGACGTCTGTTGTCACCAACATAACTAACGCAGCGGAGGCTTTTGCATCTCCTAGCTCTCTGTCGCTTTAGAGCTTGATTTATCTGACGTAGATATTTTTCGACAGACCATGATTAACTTTCATAGTGCTATGTTTGTGTAAATTTCTCTTGACCCCTTTTGCTCGGTATTTCAATGAATTGTCGGGATCACCGAGATCACAAGGTGTATTCATCTATACTGTTTCCACTTTGCTGCTAGTTTTTATTCACCATTCTTCGTCCCACCTTATTCGTTTCATTATTTTAATTCATTGTACGAACTCAGTGTGTGGTACGTTTGGTGGCAGGGTGTACCTGAAGTTGCATCTTGTAGAGTTGTCTAATACAATGCTCTCTGCTAGGTATTGAAGTCATAAATTAAAGTTAAAAAAAAACCTGCCTCCAGATTTTCTGTTTGTGTTCCCGAGACGAGAGTGAGGCATAAATTACTTAACATTGTTTCCTCTGTACAGGAGTAATTTTGGTTAAGTTAATTTTAATGCAAAGCCTTTGAAACAGTATAATTGTTGGCTGTCTCCAAGACGACGGTGAGCATTATAGAGGTTCCTTGATTTGAAGAAAGATACCAGGAGCGCAGGAATACTTTTCCTTGGAGGTAGTCGATGGTTAAGACAAGCCAGGTAATGGCATCCTAAGAGATACAGTGAGTTCCCTCAGAATTCGATTGTAAAACACATTTTTTTTTGTTAGAAAGGGCTGTTTAGGGTGGCAGTAGAAGTAGAGTCTACCGTGACAATCTGCTGCTTTCTAACTGGAAGAGAGGTTTTAAAAAGGAGCCAGCAGGGTCACTCAGCTATCACTTTCGTCGATGACCTGGAGTAGTCAGTACAAAGCGTCTGCCCAGTCAGTGCCCATCACAGAGAATCTCGTGGTAGGCAAAAGTGACTGGCTCCAACGCCTCACGAACTCTGTGCAGAAGCCGCCGAGATGCTACGGCCTGCAGGACAAGATTAGATAACACGCCGTCATGCTCCACTGTTGCTCTTCATTATTGTGCGATTCACGAACGATGGCGAGTCACGCAGGTTGAAGCACAGACGGGGATTGCAGTATTGTCGGATCCAGGAGATAGTTACGGTACACTCATACACGTGCTTCTTCTTGGAAGGACAAAGCTTGCTGTGCTTTGTCATGGAAGGACAAAGCTTGCTTGTATATAATTTATTGCTTGGCACCACCATCAGCGATGACATGTCGCAAAAAATGGAATAAAAACTCACTAAATAACTCACTACGATCACTTTTAATGCTCAAATTGTCTACGAAATTCACAACAGAGCCGTAGCCAAAGTCACACAAACGGGAGTCTTCACTGTGACAATAGACGGCCGCCTTTCGAGCACAAAAGTTTTGTTGCACGTTAAAAACAAAACTGTTTTTCTTTGTAACAAGTGCAACTATATGATTATAGCATGCCCACAAGAGCAAATCACTTATATTCTTCATATTTAAATAGCCACCAATGCAGTTTCAGCAACTGTCGTGAAATGTACTGTAATATACAAAAACAGAGAAAGGTATGGGAATCAATACTATGGTAGTATGTGTGGTATGCACATTAACTAGCGCAATTCTACAATTAACAGAAGCTGCGCTGATAGATCACTATCATTCTTCCCATTTAAATGTCCAAGAGTGAAATTTTAACGTAGAGAAAACTTGTTATATACATGAAAACGAAATATTGTGCAGCTTCATAGGGCAGCATTATCAATATGTACTTACACGTTAAAAAAGTTTTCCACGCCGATAATGATAAAATATGAGAGTAACTCGCTATTATGTATAAAATTAAATGTGCATCATGTGTCTTGTAACGTTATTACACAGTCGCTTAATTCATTAGACTTCCAATGAAAGTTTCCTCAGTGTTTATTGTAGGAAGCAGTAACATTTCTATTTTGATCATAAAAAGCAGCATAATTTCGATGTGCTGGTTTGACAATTTTTCTGGTGAGTGTAAATCTGTCTGCAGTACTAAAAAAAAGGCTCACAAGTAGGAAATGCAAGGAAAAGGTGCCATGTGGATACAGCTTCCCATTAACTAACTCCCTTGAAAACGTTTGTGATAGGAAAAGTCTCACATATCATAGTTTGACATTTGTATAGCTTTTACGTTTTCCTTATACCACACACTCTAAATCGGGAGACTCATTAAGCAAAAACCAGAATCATATACTTGAGAGCAAAACCTGAAACTACTTGGCTATAGGATTGCAACACAAATAACTGTGTCACTAAATTTTAATTTTCCTTGAAATGCGTTAACTTCTTTGCATTTTTATCTGCTACTTTTTTTGATTGTATGCTATCATTTTCTTGTTTGGTATAATTATTCTGCAGAATATTGGAAACTGTATACATGTCAAACATCACCACATAAACACATTATCATGAAGAAAAAAGTTTAAACTGGTGTCTGACAAAACTATTCTCTTCAAAATTAACTTTAGAATCTGCCTTCGGTTATGCATTTTAAAAACTACGATTCGTAGGGATCTGATATTATTACACAGACAATAATCAAAACCAGGTGAAACAATTTTGTAACTGCTGAGAATGCCAAAGTTAAGCCAGTCTTATTGAGAATGTCAAAATAAAGGCTACAGCGTTCGCTTGACTCTACAACTACAACGTAAGTGTCGCAAGACAGTTTTTGTAAAGCCTTCTGTGTAACATACCCACAAACATAAATCAAAACAGGATTATTATTAGTTATATTTGTTCATTACTTTAAGACATGAATCTTCCAATTCTGGGTTTGCTAGAAAAATACAGTCATCCATATCACCACAATCAGACTGGGCCATTCCAAAATCATAGTTCAGAATCTGGTGGCTGAAAGAAATTCTGTATGTATGTATACAGAAGAAATATCCAGATGCGCAATTAAACGACTCTATCGAAGCACTCAGTCAACCAGGATTAAGACAGGCTCCTGGTCCTTATAACATTTCTCTGAAATTGATTCAAAACGGAAGAATATCCTTGAAGACCGATTTTTTACACTAATCCTCTTGACTTGGGAGACTCCAGAAGTAGCTGATGACTTGAAGAATGATACAATCTTCATTAAGCATACCACAGTGCATATGGCAACTACCGTGGTACATCGCTATTCTCAGCTGCAGGTAAAATTCTTGCAAGAATTCTATTAAATCGGTTCGAAATTATTTCAGAGAGGATTTTGTCTGAATCTCAATGCGGGGTATTAGGCAATAAGACAACTTCACTCTATTGGCAAACGAATTAAAATGCGAATATAATATACTGTCTCTTTACTAACAAAACAATACCATTTGTATGAAGGGCTCCTGAAAGCAAATTATGTACCTAATGTAGGTAAAATTAATGCTCAAATATATATGCTTTCAGCACAAAATGAAAAACATGGGCCTTTTAAGGTCCTCTTTAACAAATTGGATCCCCCCTTTGACAAAACCCTCCCTATATCCTTACTCAACCTTACAGTTTCATTGATGCTTGATCACATGTGAAACCTGCCATTGAACACGAGTTCATTCTCTTCTCTTGATTTCAATACTTAATATTCTTGTGTGTATGTAAATCTTAAATGTAGAATACATTTCAGTTGATGAACAGATTTTTAATTCCTTCCATTGCTATGATTTTGGTATGCCTCTTTCTGTTCTCCTCCATCCCTATGATAAACTTTCGTTACTCGATATTCGAATTATTAGTTTCTCCACCTTCGGAGGGTGCTGATTCCGCGAATTGGCTGCGTGATTCATGCCTGCAAGTAGGACTGAACCAGATACTTCACAGCTTCACGGCAGGACATCACGTTCCTCAAGTTCCAGTTGTTAGAGGAATTGGAGGACAGGCAAGGTGAACCACCGTAACCAACAGGCCTGCCTGCGCGTTTCGGCGGATGCCACTGCGGCCTTTGACCCAGATTAATATGATTTCTTTCTACTGATTTTGAAGACTATTAACTTGATGCATAATTTCATACACAATAGGCTTGTTTTGTCATTGTTCTTAATTACTTTTTCTCTGTCATGACTCCAGCCTAGCAGTCGATTAATATGATAATTCTGCCCTCACTGCAATAACTGTTCCTAGGATATTTGTTGCTCTTTCAAATTTTTGCTCTATTCTTCCGATATGTAAGCCTCGTGACACTTTGTGCTCTGTTGCTAACCATAAAAAACTGTAACTGTCTTCTTCGTTGGAAATGTCTTCTTCTTCTTTCAGTAACTCTGTCCTCAGACAGGTATCAACTGGGTGTTCTCCACATCTCTCTGTTCTGAACATCCTCCTTCATTTGTGTAGTATCCGGCCTTTCGACTGGCCACATACTACCATGGAAACACATCCGCGGCTGGCGGGTTGCCACACTCCTAGGCGTCCCCTACCAAAAAAGGCGACACACGGCAATCCAAACACTGGTTGTACGGAAATCCAAACTCTGGTTGTAAACATCATACTGTGTACATGCCAGATCACGACAGCAACAGCTGTATACAGGAGAGACTTCAGTGAGGTCCGCGAGAGCCGCCATCATCGCCCGACAACACCGCGTCGCTGCAATTCGCGGTACTACACTTCGTCCGCGCATCACGTAGCCTGCATGGACGTCCATCCGTCGGATTACATAAGGCAAAGCGTGATCACAGCTTATCACACTCTTTCTCTGAGATCGACGCCGACTGCTGCTGGAACCCATCAATCGGTAGCTACCTTCTACCGGACGTTGACACAGCAAGGTCAATTGACTCCGATCTAGACAACGACAGGCCGGCACCGACTATCAGGACATCTGCCAGGGTACTGTCCACATCATTGAGCAGGACACCGACCAGTACGCCAACCAGACATCGACCCAACACCGATCAAGACACCTATTTGGACTATCCTGAGAAATCTCTATTTCTACCAGAAGTGGCTCTACTTTTCAATCTTCACGTTAGAATCAGGAACTGACTATTTTTCATGTTAACAATAAAAGTGTTCCCATTTTGTAGCCGGTGCATCGACTTATTTATGTGCAGTTCTTGTCACCTCACAAGACCAAGACACAAAAATATGCTTTTAATTTGTTTCTCTCTTCTTTATATCTGTTAGCATTCCTCTTTTTCCTTTTAACGTTCCCCCCACGACCCTCTTTAGCAGGGAGTGCCTACGTAATATTTGTCCCATCCAAGATGTTTTCCTCTTCTGTATCATCCTCATGAAGTTCCTCTCCTCTGCTACCTCATTTCTCACTCTGTCGATCCATTTCACTTTATTCATTCTTCTCCATAACCACATTTCAAAACTTCCCAAATATTTTTGTTCTTTCTGTCTGGCTACCCACTATTCAGAACCATAAGGCACCACACAGATTACTTGGCGAGCCTCTACCTTAGTGTAATGGGGATGCCTCTGGGTGTCAGGAAACTTTTCATCCTCCCGAAAGCTCTCATTCCCACGGAGATTCTGCATCTCATTTTCTCTGTACAATTTCTGCTGGAAGTTATCTAGCTTCTTTACGTTTTTCATCACTTCGGTCTTGCCAACGTTCAGTTTCATATCAAACTCTTTATCCACTCTTACAATACTCCCCATCATTACCTGGAACTCTTTCTCCGTTTCCGCCAGGACAGGCATATCATCAGTGTACAAGATGAATTTTATTCTTTCTCCTCCCGCACTACAAGTCCTTTTGATTCATCTAAAGCCTTATTGATTAGCTTTACAACATACATACTGAAAAGTGCTGGTGCTATACAGCAACCCTGTCTCACTTCCCTTCCAACAGCCACCTCTTCAGTGTCATCTTCTTCTGCTCGAACTACCACTTTCTGCCCCCTTTTATCCTTCCAATTTCTACCAGAATCTTTCAGAATCTTCAACAGCACGTACTAGTTAATTCCGTCAAATCCGTTTTCCCAGTCGACAAAATGTCGTAATGCATATTTCTATTGACACAGCGTTACATACACTCCTGGAAATGGAAAAAAGAACACATTGACACCGGTGTGTCAGACCCACCATACTTGCTCCGGACACTGCGAGAGGGCTGTACAAGCAATGATCACACGCACGGCACAGCGGACACACCAGGAACCGCGGTGTTGGCCGTCGAATGGCGCTAGCTGCGCAGCATTTGTGCACCGCCGCCGTCAGTGTCAGCCAGTTTGCCGTGGCATACGGAGCTCCATCGCAGTCTTTAACACTGGTAGCATGCCGCGACAGCGTGGACGTGAACCGTATGTGCAGTTGACGCACTTTGAGCGAGGGCGTGTAGTGGGCATGCGGGAGGCCGGGTGGACGTACCACCGAATTGCTCAACACGTGGGGCGTGAGGTCTCCACAGTACATCGATGTTGTCGCCAGTGGTCGGCGGAAGGTGCACGTGCCCGTCGACCTGGGACCGGACCGCAGCGACGCACGGATGCACGCCAAGACCGTAGGATCCTACGCAGTGCCGTAGGGGACCGCACCGCCACTTCCCAGCAAATTAGGGACACTGTTGCTCGTGGGGTATCGGCGAGGACCATTCGCAACCGTCTCCATGAAGCTGGGCTACGGTCCCGCACACCGTTAGGCCGTCTTCCGCTCACGCCCCAACATCGTGCAGCCCGCCTCCAGTGGTGTCGCGACAGGCGTGAATGGAGGGACGAATGGAGACGTGTCGTCTTCAGCGATGAGAGTCTCTTGTGCCTTGGTGCCAATGATGGTCGTATGGGTGTTTGGCGCCGTGCAGGTGAGCGCCACAATCAGGACTGCATACGACCGAGGCACACAGGGCCAACACCCGGCATCATGGTGTGGGGAGCGATCTCCTACACTGGCCGTACACCACTGGTGATCGTCGAGGGGACACTCAATAGTGCACGGTACATCCAAACCGTCATCGAACCCATCGTTCTACCATTCCTAGACCGGCAAGGGAACTTGCTGTTCCAACAGGACAATGCACGTCCGCATGTATCCCGTGCCACCCAACGTGCTCTAGAAGGTGTAAGTCAACTACCCTGGCCAGCAAGATCTCCGGATCTGTCCCCCATTGAGCATGTTTGGGACTGGATGAAGCGTCGTCTCACGCGGTCTGCACGTCCAGCACGAACGCTGGTCCAACTGAGGTGCCAGGTGGAAATGGCATGGCAAGCCGTTCCACAGGACTACATCCAGCATCTCTACGATCGTCTCCATGGGAGAATAGCAGCCTGCATTGCTGCGAAAGGTGGATATACACTGTACTAGTGCCGACATTGTGCATGCTCTGTTGCCTGTGTCTATGTGCCTGTGGTTCTGCCAGTGTGATCATGTGATGTATCTGACCCCAGGAATGTGTCAATAAAGTTTCCCCTTCCTGGGACAATGAATTCACGGTGTTCTTATTTCAATTTCCAGGAGTGTATTTGTATATACTAAATATGCAGACGGATGTCTTAGTAGGCAATATTTGAAGACAGTTAGTTATTAGTCTAGTCTGGAACTCCTCCACCAATTGCCCTAATATCTAAATGCTTTGGTTCAGTGCCTCTCCTATTTCACAGACGAACAGATCGTCAGCAGATTGTAGGATCTTTGTCCTATCTTCCACTATTATATGTAAATCATAAGCACTGGAATTGGGGAAACAAAATCCTTTTCACAGGTTAGCAAGCGCCGACAGGAGTCCAACTCTTTGTGATCCGACTACTGAACTAAAAGAAGCATTACTGCCCACTTTAAGAGCTACAGCTCTTTTCCAAGTGCACATCAAATTGTGTTAGAAACTAGCCAGCAGTGACTAATCAAGTACTTCTTTTAACGTAATAGCGTAGTGGAAATGCTGTCTGCCTTTTAATAACACCAGATACTTACTAGTGCTTTCAAACCTCAGTGGGTCTTTACTCGTAACAAACTACATTTCTTTGAGGATCAGCTGCCAGTGCCTTGATTATATGAATATGCTGAATATGTTCCTGACCAACTGGCCTCACTTCAGCTCTCTCACGCGCCCACAGCTGCACTTGTTGAAGGTAGTACCTCCGACATGCGGCTTTTCAGTCAGGAAACAGACAATGGTCGGTGCTTCGCTAAAAAGCCCTGGAAACAAAAAACCGCTAATTAACTCGCTGATCAGCTCAGGCCTGTATTCAGAACACGACAACAGCCGGCCGACCAGACGTAATCGGCTCACACGGGAGAGCGCCAGTGAAAGCTGCCTCCTGACTGGCGGCTCACTGAATGACTCCGCACCATCACACACGCTGTTTCCGTGCTGTCGGGACTGACTTTAAGGAATGATGGAGAAGGGAAAAAGTAGCACTTTCAGACAGGGAACCATAGTCAGAAAACCAAATTTGCTTAACGATTCTACCTGGTGACATCTTTACTCTGAATAGAGAGTGTTTGGTAAAGATCATGAATTATGAAGCAAGGGAGAATCTGTTCACGTTGTTTACATATGTTGTTTACATGAAAAAACCAGGTTACTCTTGAAACTACTGTACGAGGGATAGTTATAAAGCTGTAGTTATAGCCTCGAGAGAGTAAAGTTAGACATTTTGCACCATGAGTTCTCCGCGCCTCAGCATCGTAGAACGCACCCAGAAGAGCCAAAATAAAATGGTGCACACCTTTGACTAAATCGAATATCGTGTGCTAACTCGTTTTTTTGTATCTGAAGAGGAACAAAGCTGCAATCCACGCTGAATTTTCCAGATTGAATTTTTGCTCTACAGCGGAGTGTGCGCTGACTCTTGGCAGATAGAAACTGTATGACGGACCGCGACTCGAACACGGGACCTTTCCCTTTCACGGACAAGTGCTCTGTCAACTGGGTTACCAGTTGCCACGACTCACGACGTGTTCTCACACCTTTATTTCCGTCAGTTACTCGTCTCCTACCTTCCAAACTTCACAGAGGTTCTCCTGCGAAATGTGAGGGACAGGGAGGTAGAAGATGAGGAACTGGCGAAAGTAAAGCTGTGAGGACCCATCGTAGGTCATGCTAGGGAAGCTGGGTTACTGAGTTTGTTCAGATGTACGGCAACAATGTACCATCATACGATATAGTGGTTTGGTGACGCAGACGCACCCACTGTGGTCAAACGTGCCTGAATGACAAAGAATGAAGTAGCAGACCATCTCTCTGTGAACAAATGAGAATCGCAAAAGAACTGGAGACTCCAGTGATCAAAGACCGGCGTATCACAACCGACGCGGTAAAGGAGAAATGAAAAATCTGTCCAGGGTCAGTTTACAATATACTGCACGAAATTCTGAACATGACAAAGGTCTTCGCCAGTAAGATTCCGCGACTATTTCCCACCATTCATGAAGTCTGCCAAATCGAGACAGCAGTAGAAATTCAGCCAAATACGAGTAGAATAATATTTTACGTTCCAGCAGCGAAATAATGCTTCTCCATATGAAACTGTAGTGATTGTAGCATTGTCCTGCTCGTGGTTGTGAGAAGCCTGAAGAATCATTTACATGAGTGCAATAAAATAAAAAGCGGGAAGATTCAGCGAGGATCACGTTACCCGGGGGTATAAAAGTTTTCTATAAAAGATTCGCTTTCTTTGACAACGCTGTTTCGAAATAAATTGTTGACGTATTCTTTTACTTTACCTTTTGATTTACTTGTACAAAAATTTTCCCATTATTTGCACATTATTAACACAAAATTATACTGCTCCCAACTTCGGCAAGTTCATAAACATTAGATAAACAAAGAGTTAAATATATAGAAATGTTCCCACACTCAGTCTAGAAACGAACCACTACTTCCTACTTCCACACGGCGAGAGCTTAAAAGGTGGCATTCTCGAACACTTGCGTTCAATTTGAAATAGAAACATTTTACAACAATAAGCACCTTTGTAAAGTTGTGCATACTATTAGAGACTTACATATTTTTACTCATATAATTTAATTACAGTATAGTTTCAAATCTAGTTCGTTATTTTGGCTTCAGTTGATCTCATACTGTTTCATGTGAAAATAACGAAACTGATTAAATTTTAGTTATTTTGCTTTAAGAGCGACAAGAAGTCTTAACAGTTCTTAAAATTTACAGAAAGAATACTGGTATCACCCCTTTACATCAAACTGCCAAACTATCAGATTTAGAAAATGTGGGAACATGACAATGGTGAATACTTTTAAAATAATCAGTAAGTAGAAGATAAAAGATATTATACGAAAGCGACAGAAAGGGGAATAATTATTATTACAGTATATTTCTAATCCATCCAAATTTTTGAAAATGTTATTTTTGTTATTTGGAATACTTATAAAAAGTTATAACAGGTATTATAGGAAAGAATTGTGTGCAGAACAATTATTTTTGAAATGTTCAAACAGTTACATTAGTGTAATTTTTGCCCTAGAAAAATAAGCTGTATCTATGTAAACGAAAATGAGAAATGTTAATAGTGTAAATCACTCAAAATCTGAAGACATATGATTTCATTGCAAATGATAAATTTGTGTCAACAATTAGAACTTAATTTTAAACTAAATTTTCACATCTGAGTAAAGATAACTCGATGTTCAGTTCCATTACACCTGTCCCTTTTTAAGCTCATACTAGTGCTTCGTATCTAATGAACATGTTATCATAGAACGTTAAACCTTACTCTTCCTTCCTTCATTTCAGTTTTGTTCGGTCACTGAGAATTTTATATACACTACGTGATCAAAAGCATCTGGCCACCTGGCTGAAAATGACATACAAATTCGTGGCGCCTTCCATCGGTAATGCTGGAATTTAATATGGTGTTGGCCCACCCTTAGCCTTGATCACAGCTTCTATTCTCGCAGGAATACGTTCAATCCGGTGTTGGAAGGTTTCCTGGGCAATGGCAGGCTATTCTTCACGGAGTGCTGCACTGAGGTGAGGTATTGATGTCGGCAGTTGAGGCTTGGCTCGAAGTTGGCCTTCCAAAACATCGCAAAGGTGTTCTATAGGATTCAGGTCAGGACTCTGACAGGGAAGTCCATTACAGGGATGTTATTGTCGTATAACCATTCCGCCACTGCCCGTGCATTATGAACAGGTGCTCGATCGTAAGCCGGACGCTGTGGCCGAGCGGTTCTAGGCGCTTCAGTCTGGAACCGGCCTCGGGCATGGATTTGTATGACATACTTAGGTTAGTTAGGTTTAAGTAGTTCTAAGTTCTAGGGGACTGATGACCTCAGATGTTAAGTCCCATAGTGCTCAAAGCCATTTGATCGATCGTGTTGAAAGATGCAATCGCTATCCCCGAATTGCTCTTCAACAGTGGGAAGCAAGAAGGTCCTTAAAACATCAACGTAGGCCTGTGCTGTGATAGTGTCACGCAAGACAACAAGGAGTGCAAGCCCCTCCATGAAAAACACGACCACACCATAACACCACCGCCTCAGAATTTTACTGTTGGCACTACACAAGCTGGCAGATGACGTTCACCAGGCATTAGCCATTCCCACACCCTGCCATCGGATCCGTGAAGCGTGATTCGTCACTCCACACAACGTTTTTCCACTGTTCAGTCGTCTAATGTTTAACACCAAGTGAGGCGTCGTTTGGCATTTACCGGCGTGATGTGTGGCTTATGAGCAGCCGCTCGACCATGAAATCCAAGATTTCTCACCTTCCACTTAACTGTCATAGTACTTGCAATGGATCCTAATGCAGTTTGGAATTCCTGTGTGATGGTCTGGATAGATGTCTGCCTATTACACATTACGACCCTCTCCAACTGTCGGCGGTCTCTGTCAGTCAACAGACGAGTTCGGCCTGTACGCTTTTGTGCTGTGCGTGTCCCTTCACGTTTCTACTTCGCTATCATATCGTAAACAGTGGGCCTAGGGATGTTTACGAGTGTGGAAATCTCGCGTACAGACGTGTGACACAAGTGACCCCCAATCAACAGACCACGTTCGAAGTCCGTGAGTTCCGCGGAGTGCCCCGTTCTGCTCTCTAACGATGTCTAATGACTACTGAGGTCGCTGATACGGAGTACCTGGCAGTAGGTGGCAGCACAATGCACCTAATATGCAAAACGTATGTTTTTGAGGGTTTCGTGATACTTTTGATCACATAGTGTATTACCATGCCTAATACGATATACGGGTAACAACTGCCGCCTGTAATTTAAAAGTTCCGTGAAAAAGCTCATAATTTAATGCTCTCTCCTTCCTCCCGTTATATATCTTCGTCTAGCTATTTATCAACACGATGCCAGGGTTGTTCGTTTCCGAGAAAATATCTTTACACATATAAGTGTAAAAAAGAGGTTTGTTAACTAACATACAAGATTTTAACGGCTTGTTTACCATTGTCACTACATAGCTGTTGAAGGAATTACAAACATTATCTCCAGCATCACAGCACGTATATTCTATCACGAAATTTGCTGTGAATAACCAACCACAGTGCGGAAGGGAAAAACATCAAATAACTGCAATACTAGAAAAAAATGGGCTTCATACTTTCACTAAACCAGACTTCAACTCGGAAAAAGACTAATAAAACTGATATGAAATTTTCTATCACTTACGTATTTACTGCATATAAAATACATTACAGGTAAAAAATTTAAATTTGAAAGCGGTCTAATAAACGTTGCTTTGGAAATTACTTCTAAGAACTTATATTTAGAAACATACTCCAAAATAATAACATTAAATTATTTTTTCTGGCATGTGAGCACACTGGAAAATGGTCAGCTTGCAGCAAATGTAGAGTGCGAATTTATTTAATGGGTTAACATTTTTATGTCGGGTAAGTCGATCGCTATTGCTTCTGAGAATTCGCACCAGTTTCATCTTTGTTGAGCGCCCTTACACCCCACCAAAAAAAAAAAAAAAAAAGTTTCATCTTTGTTTCATTTATCCTTGATCCTGCAACTATTATTGTAGGCAATACTCGGGATTCAGTAGCTTTTTTTAGTCCGCTTCACCTTCAACCAGAAGAACTATGGCATCTGCGAATCTTATCGATGTCACTGTTTCTCCTCCACTCTTACTAGTTCCCTTAAATTATGCTTCATTTCTTAGCTATGTAAGTGGACCTCAGTGGCTCTGTTGTTAAATGTCAACCTACATCTCCAAAGGCACAGGTTTCTATCGGCATTCGGCCCACTTTTTTTCTATCGTTCATAGCTGTTTTCACTTTTGGCAATGACTTGTGCAAGTGAAAAAATTACGATTTGCACCGTGGTCGGGGTCCACGCTAAACTCTACTTTCTCTGGTAAATGTCTATTCAAAACGCAGAGGAAGGCAAGAGCACATCACCTCCTCCTGCCCAGTAACGGTTTGTTCTGTTCAAGCAAAACTTAAGGTTCTTGACAGCCTTATCCTTCTTTCTACTTTTTGTTTCAAAATGAATTAGCTAACAAGATCCGCTTACTCCTTCATCCCAGCTCAATGATTTGAAGACCTTTTCCAGGGCTGAAAAACAGTTTTCGTAAAATTGAGTCTCCTCGCCAAAGTCCCCTCGTTCTGAGCTGTCTAGACGCAATATATTCCTGATGCACACCGAGGTCATGGGACTCCTCCTACTATCGTGTCGGACCTCCTTTTATCCGGCGTACTGCAGCTACTCCACTTTACATGGATTCAACAAGTTGTTGGAAATCCCCTGCCGAAGTACTGAACCATGTTGCCTCTATAGCTGTCCAGAATTGCGAATGGGTTGTCAGTGCAGGATTCTGTGCGCGAACCGACCTCTCGATTGTGTTTCATAAACGTTAGATGTAATTCATCTCGAGCGATCTGGGTGGCCAAATAATTCGCTCGAATTGTCCAGAATGTTCTACAAAACCAATTACGAACAACTGTGGCCCAGTGACAATCCCGTCGTTCTTTGGGAACATGATGACTATTTCCAGTCAATGATCTGTTCAGTTGAACCAGAAGTGTCCTTTTCTTGTAAAGACAGGCCACATCAATGTGGAACCACCACTAGTTTTCCCAGTAGCTTGTTGACTGCTTGGATGGATGGCTTCATGGAGTCTGCGCCACACTTGAACCCTGCCATCAGCTCTTACCAACTGAAATCGGGACTCACCTATCAGGCCACGAGCCCAAGAGAGTACGGCACAAGCAACGTGCCGTCATTGAAATTCTCACTGTAGAGATAGAAACTGTGGGGAATATTAACAAATGCTTGTGCAAAGTCTATGGAGCATCTACGGTCGACAGAAGTACAGCCAATGTCGTGCTGTTAGCAGACGAACTCGCGTAGGTCGTCTGCTGCCATATCCCAATAACGCCAAATTTCGCTGCATTATCGCTTCTGATGATCTCACCCTCCATGCCCAGCTACTAACTGTACTTTTGTCGACCGTAGATGCTCCATAGACTTTGCACAAGCATTTGTTAATATTCCCCACAGTTTCTATCTCTACAGTGAGAATTTCAATGACGGCACGTTGCATGTACCGTACATCACCTACAGACGCCATTTTGAAACTGTCCTGCAGCTATGCTATCTGTCGGAAGTGAGGGAAACTTGCCGCGCTTACTCAGGAGACTTCAAACAATACATATGTAAGGTTTCGCATTCGTAGTATTGTCGTTGGTTGAAAACTAAAATGCGGTACATTACTTTTCGGCAATCCTCGTACTAGCAGGACAACGCAACGTGCCACACAGCTCGCAGTGTATGTGTGTGGTTCGAAGAGCACCAGGATCAGTTTAATGTACTTCCCTGGTCACCAAATTCCCCGCAATTAAGACCAATAGAGAATCTATGGGACCACGTCGAACGGGATGGATCCTCAACTTGAAACCTAGCACAGCTTGCCACGGCACTGACGTCGGTATGCTTCACATGCCTATCGGTCACACTCAGTGTCCCTCTTTCTGCATATCTCTCAACAGTCCGCACTGCAAAAGGTGGGTATTCAGGTTTTCTGACAGCTGGTCTCATTAATGTGACTGGACAGTGAATTATGTGTATGTACAGGTTCTGCTTTAACACCTCTCCCTCTGCTTTTATCATTGCTATTGCTATTCCACTATTTCAAGAGAGTTTTTCTCTTCCCATTATAAGCGTAAGTGCAAGTCTGGTACCGATGCTAAAAACTAATATTTCGTGGCCAAATTAAAGTGATAAACTCCAACAGATGTAACGTCCAAAAAAACAAGAACGAAGTATTTGATAATGGAGTTATGGCTCCAAACAGAAAAATTAAATATCGTCTGCCTGCATTTTACAATCAATGTATTCCATATTCTATATACTTTGGTGATGGACAGATCTTCCGGAACCGCGGGACTGCTACGGTCGCAGGTTCGAATCCTGCCTCGGGCATGGATGTGTGTGATGTCCTTAGGTTAGTTAGGTTTAAGTAGTTCTAAGTTCTAGGGGACTGATGACCACAGAAGTTAAGTCCCATAGTGCTCAGCGCCATTTGAACCATTTTTTTTTTTTTTGACAGATCTTGATTAATAACAAAATATCAGAGTTATTAAAACGGCTCTCTCTTCGAATGCTGCACTCTTGTGAGGATTTACAATGGATCCCAAGTTCCCATAAGAACTACTATGCTTCCTTTTTTCCTGTCTCCAGTGATGCGAAGGGTACAAATTTTCTCGCAGCCCTTCCCGAGCGCGACATCAAAGAGTATTCAAATTGCTCCCTGTCATTTACTAAACCAGCAGTCCCCTAACAGTGTTAAAATGGAAATAATGATGCTAATACCCATATTACTCGGAATCCTCTAACTACGTGGTGTAACACCACTTTCAGTACTGATGAAAAAGATGATGTAATGTTATAAAGCACAACGTGTATTGTTGTCTCAGAAATTGTGGTAAATGGATATATTTCTATGCGGCGTTATATCATGATTATTAACTGTTTATTCCGTCAATTTCAGTTCTATCCTATTGCAGATCCAAAGGTGGCAACATAGTCTTGCCGAAACCGGTTATCTGAATATAATAAATGCGTTACTAGCTGTCTTGGCGTTTGAAAGTATCTTCAGAGTCTTTATTATATTTTTAATACCCGATATCGAAGAACTATTCAGTCTGTAACGGTAAACCGGTGATAGTAGCTTTTTCGACAGCACAGTCATGCAGCAACCAGTTGTAGGCAGTAAAAGTTTCAGGTGCAGGAAAAATGAAATAGCGATGTGTTCAAAGGCCATTTGACGAAATACAGCATAAAATTACATGCAGAGCTTGATTAGAATCGCTGCCCAGGTATTATATACAGTTACTAGACTTATGGGCACCAAATCAGCACATTTGTCTCATTATCTCTTAATAATATGATTTTTTCAATTAAATCAATACAATGAAACGAATACCCTTAGCTGAATACATGCGCTGATATTCGCCAACGGGGACAGTTGAAAATGTGTGCCCCGACCAGGACTCGAACCCGGGATCTCCTGCTTACATGGCAGTCGCTCTATCCATTTTTTTCATTTTGTTGGGTATTGTTCGTTGCGTTTGGTCTGGGAGGACGTCACAAGACATCCGTCCAAGTTCATTCCTTTACTCAGTTTTTTATTACAGAGGGCGAGCAGCCCACTGACCGAACACGCTGAGCTACCATGCCAGCCATGATGATGATGAAGACGACACAACAACACCCAGTCATCTCGAGGCAGGTGAAAATCCCTGACCCCGCCGGAAATCGAACCCGGGACCCCGTGCTCGGGAAGCGAGAACGCTACCGCGAGACCACGAGCTGCGGACGAGCGTGGTCATCGGTCTCATCGGATTAGGGAAGGATGGGGAAGGAAGTCGGCCGTGCCTTTTCAAAGGAACCATCCCGGAATTTGCCTGGAACGATTTAGGGAAATCACGGAAAACCTAAATCAAGCAAATTTTTAGTTACGAGCCGCCACCGACTTCAGTGCGAAATATTGCCCTGCTTAGTGCAAATGTATTTGATATGTAAGTTCTACGATTGAGTCCCCAACTAATTGGATTCAAATTTTACCCATGCTATGCTTTAACAAGAAATGCAGAGCCGCTGTAGCCCGTTGAAAGTGGGGCCCCCACACACGAGCGACGGATGGCAGCGATCCGTCAGCAGGTTGTACCTCGTTCGGAATTCCCAAGCAGTCAGACGAACTACATGCAGCATGTGACGCTACGGGTATCTAGTTCTGACTCGTTTGCATAGTTATTAAGCGTGATCGAGTTGTTTTGTTTCGATTCTGTTGGTTCAACTTGAGTAAGAATTTTACACTGAAATAAATTAAGGAAACGTGAACTATTCTGAGAAGTGATGTGCAGGAGGAGCTGTCATTTATATTACGAAGAAATACAAATATAAATCACTGACACCCTCAGATTTTGCAGTGATTTGCATTTTGAAGCTTATGCTGTCGAAGTAGAACTCATGGTATGGAAATGGAAATGAGCGTTTGGCGTTATTGGCCGGGAGGCCCCTCGCGGGGCAGGTCCAGCCGCCATATCGCAGGTCTTATTACATTCGGCGCCACATTGGGCGACCTGCACGCCGGATGGGGATGAAATGATGATGAACACAACACAACACCCAGTCCCTGAGCGGAGAAAATCTCCGACCCAGCCGGGAATCGAACCCGGGCCCAGAGGACGGCAATCCGTCACGCTGACCACTCAGCTACTGGGGCGGACAACTCATGGTAAGTTCACAGTAATAGCCACGATATACTGGGCTCTCTGGTGATTTTGTTATTTATGAAACAGTTACACACATTATAAAAGTTCTTAATTTCTTAACATAATGACACACAAGTACATTAATATTATGTGGACATTTAAATTCTACGGCTATACTTAAGTCCCTTGTCATTTCATATAATCTCCCTAACAAACAAACTATGACAAGAACTATGGAAATTTTCCACTGAAACTTCGAGTTTGCAAAATCATTGTGTAAATAGAAGGAAGGTCAACGTTGTCCGTAATTTTGATGGTTTATTGACAGCAAAATCGATTTTCAATCACATAGTAACCGAAGCTATGAAACGATCCTTTCATAGCTTTGGTTACTGAAAATAACTTGACACCATTGCTTATGAGTTTAACTTGTACACTACAGCACTGACGATGATCACTATGTGATTGAAAATCGATTTTTCTGTCAATAAACCATCAAAATTACGGCCAACGCTGACCTTCCTTCTAATTTCACGTATATGGTCGTTGTGCACACAGCACTCTATGGAGTCGCCAATAAGTTGTGTGAATACCTACACTTAAACTAAAATACTTATGAAAGAAAAAGAAATTGAGGCCTAATAAATGAAAAACTAACTGTATTAGTACACTGAAAAGAAGCCAACTTCGAGTCAATGAACAATGTAGTGTACTACGGTATACTGATAAGTTTTACTTTTAGACCGTCTAACTACAACTGAATGAAACACAATTTTCGTGCCATACGCGTTTCGTCTTCATTCTCTACAAGGCATCTTCAGTGGCCTGGAATATGTACACATTTTTACTATTTATTTTGCATTTTGGGCCAATGTTCCTATAGGTTATAAACAGTACTGGTGGTTGGTTTTTATCTATGACGTAGTAATATTTTAAATTCTACTTACAGGTTGCGTGGACGATTTTCTACATGTTACGTTTCTGTCCGACTTTTGGTGCTGTTCCTGCGAACCAGGAGAGCTTCTGTAAAGTTTGGAAGGTAGTAGACGAGGTACTGGCAGAAGTAAAGCTGTGAGTACCGGGCGTGAGTCGTGCTTCGGTAGCTCAGTTGGTAGAGCACTTGCCCGCGAAAGGCAAAGGTCCCGAGTTCGAGTCTCGGTCGGGCACACAGTTTTAATCTGCCAGGAAGTTTCAAATTACTTCATGTATCACAGAGCGTTGTATTGTACAGTATTGTATTGTATGTTAACCGGGGGCCTAGAAACGACGGAGAGGCTCCGTCCCCGCCGCAGCCGCAGTGGTCCACAACTCCACGATGATTACCGCAGTCCACTTCACCCCTCCGCCGCCCCACACTGAACCACTCTTTCAGGGTTATTGTGGGGTTCGGCCCCCGGTGGACTCCCCAGTGAACGTCTCACATCAGAGGAGTGTTTGCGTGGTAGAGTAATGGTGGTGTAAGTATGGGTACGTGGAGAACTTGTATGCGCAGCAATCACCAACATAGTGTTGTTGGGGCGGAATAAGGGGAACCAGCCTGCATTCGCCGAGGCAGATGGAAAAACGCCTAAAAACCATCCACAGACTGTCCATCTCACCGAACCTCGACACAACTCCGCCGGGCGGATTCGTGCCGGGGACCAGGCGCTCCTTCGCACTCCGGAAAACTGTGCGTTAGACCGCACGGCTAACCGGCCGGGCTATCACAGAGCGTTACATGCCATAATTTACTGAACATTTGTAACTGTTGAAGGAATTCCATGCATCGTCCTCGTATTTGAATGCAATACTGCACTTGTCTATGCACTGAGTTACGAATTCTTTGAAACAGTTACGGATCATGTCATAAACCTTGACAAAACTGTACAACTCTCTGGTCCATTTCTTCAACTGTTGTAATTCTGTACACTTTACTTCGGAGATGATCCCAGACGGAAAAAATCAGAGGACTGTGGTCAGTTGGTCTGGGAGGCCATGGTACAGGCTGTGCCCAAGACGTCCATCTTGGGTCATTGCAGTGCGTTCCATATCGTCTTATACCAACAGCAAAATGTGCCGGTGCCCCATCGTGCAAATACCACATGCCCTGTGGCTGTAGTGTGACCCAATTGGGCTATCGCGTAATACCGCTAACCGCACACTCGGTGAGAAACATTGCTGAGTGATGAGTCGTGAAGAGCATGTGGGATTGCGTCAGATCTGAGCCCAACGAGACGGAGACTAATTTCAAGGGTTTGCATTTCAAATACATTTTTACTAACGCCGCCACTTAACCGCACAATGACAATTATCTCGAAAACAGTTCGCTGCGGACCCATGCTTATTATAACGTTTATGTATCTATACTTTAACCCTCGTCAGTTTTCACTGTTAATTATGATTATATACATGATTGATTAAGGATAATTGTGAGCAGTAATTTTAAGACAGCGTGCACTTTAATTAATCTTTCATGATTGCACTTATCAAACTCTACTAAACTACATAAAATGCCCTGTTCAAAGAAGCGGAAGTCACACGTTACAGAGACTGTTAATCTTAACAGCTATGTCGTTTTTGTTAGCACTCATCAGACACGCTCTAAAGTGTACTGACCGTACCAGTTCTTTTTCTCGTTAAAGTGGAGAAACCACGGATGGAGTGGTAAACTTGTTTTATCGGCCAGCACCATATACTTTTAAATTAGGCCAGTGATCCATTAAGAATGTAAATTCTTTCTTTGCTTTGTTAGCGAGTGCACTATAAAAAATTAATATTTGGTTACGGTAACGAGCAGATGCTGCACTTTTTTGGACAGTTGGTCTTCAAGATCGTTGCCTGATTATACTAACATGACGCAGTATCCATAGTAGGTGAATCAGTTTGTCTCGCTCCTTTATTCTCTCACTTCTCAGCATTTTGTGTTCCGAGCTGTTATTGTAGTTCTTGTTTACGTAAGAAGGCTGCAACTGAAGGTCTCATTAAATACTTCGGCTGAGAACGAATTTCCTCGCCTCCTCTACAGCTGCGCCCTGACACACCGAATCGTTTTTGTTTCTTCAGTACGGTATACCGTTACAATAAGTGTTGAAGGAGTAGATCCAGTTATCACACAATACAATTAAGGCACGTTCTAGTTTTGGTTTCTTTAGACATATAAAAAGTAATTCCATGCAATTTATTTGGTGAAAAAAGTGCTTACAGACAACAAGAAAAAAAGACAGTTTGATAAATAAGGAGTTTGCAAATGCCATAATAAACAATTATAGTTCAGCCTTGTAATAATGTTAATTCTCTATGTTTTCATGATAAATCAACAAGTAATAAACATTTTGAATTTTTCACGTTGGATTTTATAGCTGTAGTGTACAGGTAGAACATTCACTCGAACAATCTTTGCGGAAAGTTTTTTATAATATATTGAATTTTTTAACATCTTTTTGCATCATTTTTGCATCCATTAAAAATTCATAACTTCATAAGTTTTCAGTCCTCAGGAGAAAGTCTCACGTATGTTCTTTACCATCATAAGTAGAGTATGCTCTGAAAATAATAAGCTGATTCATGGATAAGACAAAAAGTTATAAGCGACTCAGTTTTTGTAGATTTACAAACTCAGAAAAACAGCTCTGGAGTTTAAATAATGCCTTTCTGAAACTTGGGATGCCTTCTGTGAACTAAAACTGCCGAACAGTGTACTCTTTTGTTTCCTTTCTGGCTTCATGTTGTAGTTTCAGCCTCTTTCCTGCTTTCCTTGCCTCCTTGGTGAATCATTCTGCCCTTCTTTTGGGAAAATGTATTATCCATATGTCTTCATTCTTCAAATAATTTATCGTATTTTACCCCACAGATATTTTAAATTTCTCAGTGCCTTTAGATCATTAATATTAATGACGCCGTCACAAGTTCCTATTTGCACTATTCTTCTTCTTCCAAAAAACCCAGTCTTTGTACATGTCTTCCAAAATTTGAAACTGAATGACTCACTAGCAATGATTTTATCTTGAAACTCTTCCATTTGGTCCGTGTTTGCATAGAAAAACAGTAATATCAGAATTTGTGTCCGCCTTGATGCAATATACCTATTTATTCGTTTGTTTCTTTATTATCCCAAACTAGTTTCGGCGACAAACATCACCATCATCTACACATTCTGAGAAACAGCAACAGTTTATACCGACAACTAACGATAGAAGAAAATTACTGCATACAAAAGGCTATAGTCGAAGGCAAAAATGTAATAAATGAAAACACAACTCTTGCCAACAACACTCTCTTTACCGCTCTGAGAGAACTGACCAAGGACACAGAACAGAAAGCACACACACGCAAAAGAACCACTTCCCATCACACACAGAGACATAAATAATGAACAGAAGTCGTCGTAATTCGCGCTACAGTTTTCATAGCCTTTCTCGCCACATGCGATACGCCTCTCGCGACACATGCGAACAGCAAGATGGCGCAATGGTCTGGATCTGAAACAAAATGTGAAAGTTTTGTTTTTTCTATGTATAAAGGCATCCACACACCATCCAACGAACGTGAGTACACGAATAGCTACGTAACAGCTCAGGACACACCAAATAACTGGTTTCCATAACACTACCCAATCCCAAGTATATACTGCTGACATACGAAGTTCACCTTTTAGTATTTTGTTTACTAACAACCGCTCACATGGTTGCAGATGACATGATGTTCGCTAGGTAAAAAAACGGCAACAGAAAAAAGAGCACAGAAAATATGCCGCAAACAGCGCCAATAATTGCTTAAAACATGCTGAAACATACAATAAATAAGGTAGTATGAAAGTATCCACAGAAAACTATATTTCAAAAGACGAATAGTAAAAATGTAATAATGTTTTACTGTGTTTGTATAACTATGCTATTTTCTGCATGTTTTAGATTAAAAAACCCCACTGATGATGGAGATATTTGTCGCCGAAACTAGTTTGGGATAATAAAGAAATAAACGAATAACAAGGTGTTTTGCATCAAGGCGGACTCAATTTCTGATATTACTGTGACTCACAAGCATTTTGAGTAAATCCACCGACACAAATTTTTGTCTCCTCAATAATTAAATCTATATTACAAATCATATATGCACTATTTACTGTAGATTCCGTAGAACTGAAATAGGTTTTCACTTTTACCATCGAAGAATTTGTGTGGTAATGATTATTAGCATTCCCCTGCAGATTACGCTGTCTGTTTCCTTATAAGCATGCCTTTTTCGTTTTATAAGATGCTTTGAGCTTTCCCATTCCTAAACTGAAACTACGCTCCTCAGAAATCACACTAAAACAGCTACAGAAAGTAATTTTCACAATGAATAACTCAACACAGTTCAAGCAACGAACAGTTCTAAGGCGAACAAGTGTGAGCAATTAGTGCCGTTTGTGACACAAAAGTATGAAAAATATATTTAAAGTAAAACTGACAGAAAACTAACATTTAGAAACTGATACATGAAGTTGGCGTTGATTGTTCAAATGTCAGACGCGCACCATCATACATATTCCTTTATAATTCTGCACTCAATAAAGATTTTGTGTTGAAATATTCACGTACCTTCAGTTAAAGGAACGAAAAACTTGTTGGGACAGATTTTTAAAATTGCATTTGAGTCCAGTTAACTGCGCCTACATCCATAGTCCACCTTAAACTGTAGATTCCTCTACTAAGTATTTTAGAAAGTCAGTCCTGTTGTTATGAGAAGGATCGTGCCTTGTATATCATCGTGGTGCCCAAGCAAACTTTGGATTGAGGACAAACTTATTTTTTCCCTACGTTGATTGCAATTGATGTGTTGATACGCATATTGAGGAACAAAGAGCCAAACTTCTTGACAGATTAAAACTAAAAGCCGTACTGGGATTTGAATTCGAAACATTTACTGATAATTAGGTTACTGGACTCTCCGCGCGCGACTCTAGATTCACCACCACAACATCCATTATGGTAGTACTTATTAAACACCATTACTCTGGTGTGTATGTATGTATATATACGTTGGCCCCAGTAAGTCATAGCCGAGACGCAAAGAGAGGGAGCTGACTAAGTATACGGCAATTCTATTAATGTTCATACGCAATGACCAGTTGAAAGGTGGCTGCACTGAGCCACAGCGCCAGAGATTGTGCCAAAGAGTATGATTGCGCCGCCTCCACTGGGCAGTAGTAGTTCAGAGGTTGCCGTGGGCAGTGCTTGTTGAGAGGATGTCGATAGCAGTACTAGTTAAGGGCATGACGTGTGCAGTTGTTCTGTAAGGCGAGACAGCAGATGCTGTTTGATTGGGGATGTTACAATGATCATAGTGTATTTTTCGTCAATATATATGAAGGTAACAAAAACATTTTTTATTTCAAATTTCCTAAATAACAATGCCTCTTGGTCACAGGTTCAGTCAACAAAGCATCTGGCTTGTGTTCATGTATTAGACTGTAATTCTGGTTTCTATCTGCAATTATAGTATTTCTGTTTTTTTTTATTACTTCATTGTAAATTGCGTTTAAAGTATCTTTTCATATTGAGGAAGAACCGTGCCAGATGTGTACGTTGAATCACACTTCCATACATAGAACTTACACTTGTGCTTTGTTGTTTAATAGCTTTTATAGTTGCTGGGGACTTAATTAATCAATTGTGTTAACGCAAATTTCCTTTCATTCTTTATTGTTATTCTCTGCAGTCAGATTGCATACTAATACTACTCAGGGCCAACCGGTTACGAGACTTCGTAACCGGATATACAGCTAATAAAAATTATTTGCATCATATTTAATTAAGCCCCCATGCACAGTTCACCAAGGGTGTGAACGCTTCTATAGACACGTGATTATTTCCCACTACGTTTATTAATGAAACATTAGTAATGATTTCAGCATAACGTAAGAACAGTACTGCAGACTTAAGCAGTTTTAAAACTTTTCTAATAACATCACTTCTCTCTAATAATACGCTTATGAACAAACATCACGCAACTGTAACTGAAATATAAATGGGGTTTAAAACAAAGCGGACAGAAATGAGTTCCAATGCTTCTAGTATTTACCAAGACAGCGTAGCATTATGATTACCTTTCACCTGCAGCCCACCAACTCTCTTATAGAAGTGAACGACACAGGGAGACCATAAGAAGAAAGAGTAACCCTGTCTCTACTGGAAGTGAGAGCGAACCATGGGCAGATGGCGTATCCTGCTAGGTAAGCACTTGTTGAGACGTAGCAGCCAATCATGCCCCCACTCAGCCTACATTAGATATTACTTTTCAAAATTTGCTTACTTTAAATTCCTGTTTCCTTATATGATTAACCTTGAGCTTCTGTTTCTCTCTGATTAACTTTGGCTGTAATTTTTGGTATATGACTGCAGCTATTTTTTCTGATTTGCTGGGACGGTATTTGGCGTACGCTCTCGGCTATCTACCATTACGTGTCATTACCTCTCGGTGATGCCCTCCAGTACCAATATGTACTGTAGAGCGCCTTCCAACCTTCCGAAGAAAATGCGTGAGGGCTTTGACCTGTAAGCGATTTCGCTTCATCCCATCACCCTCTCTCCCAATCGCACAGAATCTAAGCGCCTAGAACCATTAATGTATATCTAATGGCAGCATGGAAGGCTTGTTCTGGCTGTATCGTTCACTGCAGCAGTGTCGGACAAAACACAGCGAACTATGGAGTTGGATGCAAGCGACGTCAGTGCTCTGAACAGATCGTTAAAAGAAACTGAGGATAGCGCTCTACTGCTCGAGCAGAAACTGCTCGAGAAGTGTGATGAACTTGAATAACATTAAAATGATCTCAGACTGTTCGGGATTCCAAAGAATAGCAGAGAGAACAGAGACGAATTAGAGATGAATCTTGTCCGCATGAACCTAGACCTGCAGGGACACTGAATGACATTGACAGAAGTCAAAGAATGGGGTGTAGGTAGGACTCCAGGATCTACAAATCCGAGACTAATAATAGAAAAGTTCGGGTCGTACAGAAAAAGATATCAAATCGTCAGAGCGAAGAAGAAACGTGTGGAGTCAGGTCTAACAATATGAGAGGATCTCACCCCTAGAAGGTTAAATATTTTGAACATGAGTTCACAAAACGTGTGGGCAAATTGTGACAGTATAGTGTTGAAGACCGAAAATGAAAACACATCAGTTTTCAATGCAAATGAACTCGAAAGCAAGGCACTAAGAACTTGTCAACTCTTGCTTCCACTACTTTGTATGTTTACACTGTCATTGTAAATTCTAGTTAATCATAACATAACTCTTATTTCGATTGTTTTGTTTTACTTCATTACTACACACATCAAAAAAGTTTTGTATCACCCCAGTTCCCAGACGTTCACTGTGGATATTGTATCACAGACACAGTACCTTTCACTGTTCAGAGATGACACTAAACTCGCCCAAAGACGTAAAGAACCATGTATGAGCAGCGCCTATTAGACAGAGGGGGTCCGACAGCCGATCAGTTCCAGTCATTCCAACAGCGAGGAGGTACACGGCTCGTTTTGCCTGCAGATCAACCATGCCTACACGGTCAATACCGCGGTTCGACCACGTCCGCATTGTTACTTTGTGCCAGGAATGGCTCTCAATAAGGAAGTGTCCACACGTCTCGGAGTGAACCAAAGTGATGTTGTTCGGACATGGAGGAGAGAGAGGAACTGTCAATGACATGCCTCGCTCAGGCCGCCCAAGGGCTACTACTGCAGTGGATGACCGCTCCTTACGGATTAAGGCTCGGAGTAACCCCGACAGCAACGCCACCATGTTGAATAACGCTTTTCGTGAAGTCTCTGGACGTCGTGTTACGACTCAAACTGTGCGCAATAGGCTGCATGATGCGCAACTTCAATCCCGACGTCCATGGCGAGGTCGAGCTTAGCAACCACGACACCATGCAGCGCGGTACAGATGGGCCCAACAACATGCCGAATGGTCCACTCAGGATTGGCGTCACGTTCTCTTCACCGATGAGAGTCGCATATGCCTTCAGCCAGACAACTGTTGGAGACGTTTTTGGAGACAGCATATTGGCGAGGCATTCGTCTTCGTGGACGACAATTCGCACCCCCATCGTGCACATCTTGTGAATGACTTCCTTCAGGATAACGATATCGCTCGACTAGAGTGGCCAACATGTTCTCCAGACATGAACCTTATAAAACATGCCTGGGATAGATTGAAAAGGGCTGTTTTGGACAACGTGACCCACCAACCACTCTGAGGGATCTACGCCGAATCGCCGTTGAGGAGTGGGACAATTTGGACCAACAGTGGTTTGATGAACTAGTGGACAGTATGCCAAGACGAATATAGGCATGCATTAGTGCAAGAGGACGTGCTACTGGGTATTAGAGGTACCGGTGTGTACAGCAATCTGGACCAGCACCTCTGAAAGTCACGCTGTATGGTGGTACAACATGCAATGTGTGGTTTCCATAAGCAATAAAAAGGGTGGAAACGATGTTTATGTTGATATCTATTCCATTTTTCTGTACAGGTTGCGGAACTCTTGGAACCGAGGTGATGCAAAACTTTTTTTAATGTTTGAATCAATATTTTTTTATAGTTTCTTATATACTTTGTCAATTACTTTACCAACTTAGTCTTACTTCCATTTTAATTAGAATTCGTGAATTAATAGATCGTAAAGTAACGCACAATAATTTTTTTCTCCCTTGGGACTGCAGCTGGAATATTGAAATTTCACGACGATATATTCTGAAATTTGTGGTATAAAGGGTATTTTGTTTTCATGTGCAGCTCTAGCGAGAGAAACCTGAACTACGAAACAAACATGGTACGCATGTTAGTGTCGTCAACTGGTGAAGAGCATCGAAGTGTAGTTCGATATTAGTGGGCCAAAGGGCATAAACGGAGAGAACTTCACAGGTACATGCGTGGCTTGTATGGGGACGACTCTATGGACTGTACCATTGTCCCCACGTTGTGTACATTCTTTCAAGATGGCCCTGTGAACCTTAATGATTCACCGCGCTCGAAGTGGTCTGTAGCTGCTGAAACCCCACATTATGTCGGAGCCATTGAGACAAATATTTCAAACGACCGGCGTGTGCAGTTGCGAACCTTATTGCAGCAGTTCAACATTTTCTACTGTGCGCTGCACTATATTGTTCATGACATGTTGAAATTTCGTAGACTTATTGCTTGCTGGGCGCCTATAGAAACTGTCAAACAACCATAAGGGTCTGGTAATGATGACAAGCTTGGACTACTTAGCACGTCACAGAGTAGACAGGACTTTCTGAAAAGAATCGTCACTGGAGATGAGTACCACTACACACCCGAAACCATGCAGGTCTCTATGGAATGGAAATATGCTGGTTCTCCAGTGCGGAAAATATTCTAAGTGATCCAGTCCGCCAGGAAAGTGCTTTTGTGAGAGTGTTCTGGGACGTGCATCGTGTGTTACTGATGGACTTTGTTGAACACGGGACCACTGTGAATGCTGAAGCCTACATTAAGACTTTGTTTCAGTTGCATCAGCCCTTCGTGACAAACGCCACGACATTAATGCTGACAGTGTCAAGCTTCTTAATGTCGACGCACGTCCCCATTTTTCTGCTCCTGTTCGTGAGAAAACCACCAAATTTGGGTGGGAAGCCCTTCATCTGTTTGACCCATGAAGAAATTCCTGGTGAGCCATTGCTTTGCTCCAGAAGTGGAAGTGAATTCAGCAGTCCGCAAATGACTATACTCCAATCAAACGGACTTCTACGAACAGGGAGTATTGTAACAGGTACCATAATGGGAGAAATGTGCTGAGAACGTTGGTGACTATGTTGAAAAGCAGATAAAAGATATAAGTTCATTTGCGATTTTTCTACCTATTGCCCGCCCCCGGTAGCTGAGTGGTCAGGGCGACAGAATGTCAATCCTAAGGGCCCGGGTTAGATTCCTGGCTGGGTCGGAGATTTTCTCCGCTCAGGGACTGGGTGTTGTGTTGTCCTAATCATCATCATTTCATCCTATAGACGCGCAAGTCACCGAAGTGGCGTCAAATTGAAAGACTTGCACCCGGTGAACGGTCTACCCGACGGGAGGCCCTCGTCACACGACATTCAACTCTTTGAAGGAGGAAAAGGAGGAGGAGGAAATTGGTGTTTAACGTCCCGTCGACAACGAGGCGATTAAAGACAGGGCACAAGTTCGGATTACGGAAGGATGGGGAAAGAAATCGGCCATGCCCTTACAAATGAACCGTCCCGACATTTGCCTTGAAGCGATTCAGAGAAATCACGATAAACCTAAATTAGAATGGCCGGACGGGAGCCCGGTGCGCTAACCAACCGACACCTCGCTCACTAACTTTTTGGTAGTAAAATTATTGCGCGTTATTTTTCGATCTTCCCTCTTCAAGTCTCAGATCGACATACGAGCATATAAGAACATCTGGTGACACTAACATAAATTTTCTACACAATAGTCCTCCCAGTGTGAAATATAAGCGGATGCTTTCTTCTTCCAACGCGTCGCTACTCCAGTTTGCTCCTACCCATCATACAAACAAGCAGTACCTGACGTGTCTGCTCATGACATAATTTTCACGACGTATTTGATAGAATTTCCCAGAAAGAAACGACAGCTTGACTGCATACCGAGACTTCAAACGCATTAATTCATCTGAACTTGCAGCTGAGGTGCAAAAAATAGTTTGCGGGACGTCTTCTGTTCCCTTTTCATACTTAAACAAAAGCTTCAGAGATTTACTAACAAACTTACTCAATATATGACAAATATGCCCCATCAAAGACCAGAAATGTAAGAAGGAAACCTGCAAGTACGCTAACTGAAAAACTAAAGCATCTCATTAGTCTCAGAGACGGTGCATATCGGACATATAAACTGCGTCCTACGCCTGAAAATTATATTCCTTACAAACATAAGAGGGACAGTGTCAGATAAGCAGTGAGAAATGGTAAACTCGTTCATACTCTCACATTAAGCAACAACAGGAATAGACCAGCTTTCCTACAACGAAGCCTGTGTGGTGTTTGTATAGGCAGAGTAGAAGCTGCACCTGATCCCACTGTCTCACCCGAAAAACTGAACTGCTACTTTATATTACCACAAATAAACCGCATACGAACCAGAAACTCAGTGATTACTTCATGGAGTTAAACGACTATAATCACGATAAATTCTACCTAAAGCACGTTACTTGCAAACCGTCAAAAAACCAATCACTTGTATCAGATCACCATATACTGGACACGATGGCATCAAAGTCTGAATGATGCTTATTACTAAGCGATTACTGCCCACTGTTGGGAAACTACCAAACTACAAACAGCTTACTAGAAGAATGCAAATTAGGTTTTCCACAAACACCGCAGCTCAATATCTTAGAAAAGGTAACAGATGACCTGAAGCTTGCCATGGATGCTCAAGAGGTGAGTATAATGTTCTTCTTAGACTTCAGCAGAACCTTTGACACTGTCGACTTAGACATTTTACTTGCCAAACATAGCGAAGCACAATGCACTGGTTTCGCTCATACCTGACGTGTCGCCAGCAATGTTGTACGTCCGGCACTATAACGTCACAATGGAGGCAGGTAGTATTAGGTGTCCCCCAGGATTCGGTATTAGGTCCTACTTTATATTCCGTGTATGTCAATGACGTATCATCAGTTTTGTCCTACTGGAAATACTACATGTACGCTGATAACCGCCAGTTGTACATATGAGCAAAACCTATCGAGAATCTCAATAGCGATCTGTGTACAGATGGGTGCAGGATATAGGGTTTAAACACAGCCCACCCAAAACCCAAGCGGTACTGGTTGGTTATTCTACGCTCATTAGCTCGAAATATAGGGAATCTCTACCTTCTGTAACCTTAAGTGGGACAAATATCAACTTCTCCCCCTCAGCAATGTATCAACGAGTAACAATAGATGAAACTCAAAATTGGACTGAGCACGTAACTACAATGTGCTAGAAGGCTTCAGCATTTCTTTATGCCCTGCAAAACCTCTTCCCTCTTGACTCGATAAAACTTGTACAAACACACATCCGTCCAAATACTGATTACAGCGATGTCATCCTGCAAGATTCTCAGGTAAGCTCACAGCGCTTAGTACGGTTGTCAAAGCCTGTTTTCGTTATGGCTGTGGTGTTCTTTGATCATATTTCATCATCATATGCACAGCTATCCTGGCTGCAAGCAGACAAGTGCAGAGATTTTCATATCCACTGTCTTCTCTGCTGTATTATCAACGTACACTGTCCCTCATATTTCTCCTCAACCCTAACACTCTTGTCTGAACAGCATGGCAGGAACATCTGTTCCCACAGAGTAAAATTCTTTCTGTCCCACTCCATCATTCAGCCACTTTCTCTAAATCCTTCCCAATAGCAGAAATAAATAACATCTTCACAATCAGAGGGCAGTTAATGACATGGCTACACAGGAACAATAATAATTACCATCGTCCCTGCATGCACTCTTTATCCCTGTACATCCTTGTTGCCAACCAGATCTTCCTTCTTTACCAGAATTCTTAGCTGGTGCAGTCTCTTTACCTTTCGCCAGAACTCGCTACATCAGAAAACATATATTTTGTATACCTATAAATTCTATTTATGTGTGCCACAATCATTATTGTCATGGTTGTTATTCTTATTGTTATCATTAATAGTGGCAACAGCAGTAGTAAAAGTATTGCCTGTATTAACTTTATTAGTCCATAGTGAGTATCATTCACTCACATCGTCATTACAAACATTCACGTCACTTTTAGTACCATGTGTCATATTAAAATTGTTATTTCATAGATAACTTTGATGTAAAAGAGGCATTGTGTGTATGAACCCCTAGTCCGATCAAAGAGACAGGCTGATGACCGTAGTCAGATCAGGTTAAAAGAAGTAAATTAACAGAATAAAATTTTCGAAGAATTTTATTACGTTGATTACTACAAATAACTGGAAGAATTATCGCTGGTAATGGACTGAAGTTTATTGAAGGTAGAATCGTGACTTTAATAGCGTATATGCAAGCGCTAGCATTATAGTGACTATCATTTGATAGTAAATTCCAAAAGTGTTAAGAAACTTGACTTTAACTTTTTAACTGTTAAGATCCAATACTTTGTCAGTCATTAATAGTACATGCTTACAACAAAGGCTTTAACCATGTTCATATTAATTGGGGCACTTTGTCAGTGCTGAGTACACGTCTCTGCCCCCCTCCCCCCTCACACTTCCACCTCGATATTGAAATCACCACTCGCTAAGGGTAGAAAACAAACAACTCCAACTATTAAACTTACCACGGGGAAATGATTTGGTGGTATGGGCTAACATAAATCAAGTTTGCACTTTTCATTACACTTTTTAATAACATCACAATGCAATAATTTAAATGCTAAACAATCTTGACAATTACGCAGACATGATCTGACATCTTCACTGTGGCGTCCATGAAACCAATATAAACAAATTCTGACCTCTGCCATTCACGGAGACCAAACCTTCCATAGCATTCAGTTTCCTTATTCATGCCACAAAAACGAAAGCATATTAACATTTAGATGGAAATCTGAAATTTGACCAGTATTAATACCATGCTTTAACATTTAAGAACTTATCGGTTATAACCCACTTAATGCGACAGCTTACAAACTGTAGTACAATACCTCTTTGCTTAAACTACCCCAGGGAGGTTCCCCTTTAAAAAAAGAACTGTTTGTGAAATAATCAGTGCGCCCACACGCCGTTAATTACACACAACTGCAGAAACAGTTCACGCCATACCTAAGGGCCAACGTATTCGATTAAGAGGGCGGGAGCAACAGCCCTCCAAACAGAACATGCTAGGCAAAATAAATATACAGCAAATCACTCCTGTGGCTCACGATATGTCCCGGAAAGGAAAACAACCAGTGAAGTCCGAATAACAAATTGCAAATCAAGCCAAGTCTGCTATACGTTTCACTACCGGTAGTATGAATCTTCAGACTTTTAACCAATGCCGTCAACATCCATAATTCGGAAAATAGTTCCAAACAAGACCGCACTTGTGGAAAGAAGAGTACAATCACAGTTGAGTACCTTGGGACTAACAGGCGGCGAGTGCACAAAGTGTCCCAAAATCCTTTAGACGACAGCTACAATCAGTACGGGCCTGCACAAAATCTTACTCCGACTCCGTATGCAATCAGTCATTCGCTCAATATAACTTGACTAAATGATTCTTGTTCCATATATTGGGTGGTCTCAGTCACTCCAGTATTAACATTGGTTACAGCCACAGGAAGTTTCGAAGAGGAGTTGCATAGCGGCCAGCCTCCTCTCCGCAAGCGAAGGTCGCTATCCCAGTCCACCGCACACCGCCGACACACGTACCCTGTTCTCAGCCTGCCGCGCACCGCCCCAGCAAGCGGACTGAGCACACTGCCAATTCTCCACATGTGTTGCGCTGCACACTCCCCTCACAGTATCGTCCCAGCGGCAAATTCGAATATTGCGAGGAACTGACACAAGGCGAATACGACCAACGGGTAGGTATTCTGCTGCTGCTCAAACAGTCCAGCTGTCTAAAAGTAAATTAAATTGTGATGCTGCTGCGGTCTTCAATCCGAAGACTGGTTCGATGCAGCTCTCCATGCTACTCTATACCGTGGAAGCCTCAACTATTCAGTACATCCTCATTAGCTGCGTAATCTACCCATCTACTCTTCAGCGTTCTTCTGAAGCACCACATTCCAAAAGCTTCTATTCTCTTCTTGTCTAAACTGTTCACCATCCATGTTTCACTTCCAAATATGGCTACACTCTACATCAACATCTACATTCTACATTTATACTCCGCAAGCCACCCAACGGTGTGTGGCGGAGGGCACTTTACGTGCCACTGTCATTACCTCCCTTTCCTGTTCCAGTCGCGTATGGTCGCGGGAAGAACGACTGTCTGAAAGCCTCCGTGCGCGCTCTAATCTCTCTAATTTTACATTCGTGATCTCCTCGGGAGGTATAAGTAGGGGAAAGCAATATATTCGATACCTCATCCAGAAACGCACCCTCTCGAAACCTGGCGAGCAATCTACACCGCGATGCAGAGCGCCTCTCTTGCACAGTCTGCCACTTGAGTTTATTAAACACCTCCGTAACGCTATCACGGTTACCAAATAACCCTGTGACGAAACGCGCCGCTCTTCTTTGGATCTTCTCTATCTCCTCCGTCAAACCGATCTGGTACGGATCCCACACTGATGAGCAATACTCAAGTATAGGTCGAACGAGTGTTTTGTAAGTCACCTCCTTTGTTGATGAACTACATTTTCTAAGCACTCTCCCAATGAATCTCAACCTGGTACCCGCCTTACCAACAATTAATTTTATATGATCATTCCACTTCAAATCGTTCCGCACGCATACTCCTAGATATTTTACAAAAGTAACTGCTACTAGTGTTTGTTCCGCTATCATATAATCATACAATAAAGGATCCTTCTTTCTATGTATTCCAGACTATTCTATGTACTCCAGACAAATACCTTCAGAAAAGGCTTCCTAACACTTAAACGGTGTTTTTTCCTTAGGCAGTCTACATTTTATATCCTCTACACCTCGGACATCATTAGTGATTTGGCTATCCAAATAGAAATCTCAACTACTACTTTAAGTGTCTCTTTATTCAATCTAATTTCCCAAGATCACTCGATTTAATTCGACTACATTCCATTATCCTTGTTTTGTTTCTGTTGATGTTCATCTTATATCCTCCTCTCAAGAACGTGTCCATTACGTTTACTTGCTCTTCCAAGTCCTTTGCTGTCTCTGACAGAATTACAATATCATCGCAAACCACAAAGTTTTTATTTCTTCTCCATCGACTTTAATTCCTACTGAAAATTTTTCTTTGGTGTTCTTTAGAGCTTGCTCAGTGTACAGACTGAATAACGTCGAGTATTCTCACTGCTTCCTTTTCATGCCCCTTGACTCGTCTCTTTACTATACAAGTTGTAAATAGACTTTTGCTGTCTGTATTTTAGCCCTGCTGCCATTAGAACTTCAAAAGCTTTCTTTAAGTTCACAAATCCTATAAACGTAGATGTACCCCTCCTTAACCTGTTTTCTGAGATAGGTCGTAGAGTCAGTATTGCCTCGTGTGTTTCTAAATTCCTCCGGAACCCAAACTGATCTTCCCCGAGTTCGGCTCCTACCGCTTTTTCTGATCTTCTATAAAGAATTCGAGTGTTTTGCAACCATGAATTATTAAACTGATAGTTCGCTATATTCACACCTGTCGGCATCTGCTTTCTTTGGAACTGAAATTATTACATTCTTCTTAAAGTCTGAGGGTATTTCGCACACTCCATACATCTTGCGCACCAAATGGAACAGTTTTGGCGTGACTCGCTTTCCCAAGGCTACCAGAAATCTGATGGAATGTCGTCTACTCCTGCAGCATCGTTTCGACTTAGATCTTTCAGAACTCTTTCAGATTCTTCTCGCAGTGTCATACCTCCCTCCCCATCTTCATCACCGCCCTCTTCTATTTCTATGATATTGCCTTCAAGTTCATGTCCCTTGTATACATCCTCTACATACTCCTTCCACCTTTCAGCTTTCACTTCTTTGCTTAATACTGGTTTTCCACCTGAGCTCTTGATATTCATACAACCGCTTCTCTTTTCTCCAAAAGTCTCTTTAATTTTCCTGTAGTTGGTATACATTTTCCCCAAGTGAAATACGCTACTAAATCCATAAATTTGTCCTCCAGCCATTTCTGCTCAGTCATTTTGCGCTTTCTATTAGTCTCATTTTTTAGACGTTTGTGTTCCCTTTCGCCTGCTTCATTTGCTCCATTTTTATATTTTTTTCCTTTCACCAATTACATTCAATATTTCCTGTGTTTCCAAGAATTTATACTGGTCCTTGTCTTTTTACCAATTCGACCCTCTGCAGCCTTCACTATTTCATCTCTCAAAGTTAGCCATTCGTCTTCTACTGCATTCCTTTATCCTGTTCTAGTCAATCGTTGCCTAATGCTCCATCTGAAACTCTCAACAACCTTTGGTTCATTCAACTTATCCAGGTCCCATCTCTTTAATTTCCTTCTTTTTTGCGATTCCTCCAGTTTTAATTTGCAGCTCATAACCAATAAGTTGTGGTCAGAGCCGACATCTACTCGAGAAATGACTTAAAATTTAATACTTACATCCGAAATCTCTGAGTTGCCATTATATACTCAGTCGGTAAACTTCCGGTGTTACCAGTTCTCTCCACTTATACAACCTTCTTACATGATTCTTATATCGAATGTTCGGCTGTGATTAAATTATGCTCTGTGCAAAATACTGGCAGGCGGCTTCCTCTGTCATTCCTTTCCCCCAGTCCATATTCACCTACTATTTTTCCTTCTCTTCCGTTTCCTACCATCGAATTTCTGTCCCCCATCACAATTTAATTTTCTTCTCCTTTAACTATCTGAATAATAATTTTATCTCATCATACATTTCTCCAGTCTCTTCGTCATCTGTGGAGATAATTGGCATATAAACTCGTACTACAGTGGTAGGTGTGAGCTTCGTGTCTATCTTGCCTACTATAATGCATTCATATGCTGCCCGTAGTAACTTACCCGCATTCCTATTTTCTTATTCATTATACAGTAAAAGCTGTTTTCGTTGTCGTTACAAGGCCGGATCTATCATCCACACTGTTCCCCTGCAACTACTAAAAAAGTTGTTGCCCCTCTTCAGGGACCACACGTTTGTCTGGCTCTCAGCGGGTACGCCTCCTTCGTCGTTGCACCTACGATACAGCTATTTGTGTCGCTGAGGCACGCTAGCCACCCCACCGACGGCGCGGTCCATGTTTCATGGTGGGCCCCAGTCAACAAATATCGATAAAACAAATAAAAAATCAGTTATCTTAAGGAGATGGTTTAGCTTTGGAATAAAATTTTTCACAAAGAGAATATTTATTGTCACACTAAAGAGAAGATATCGACAGAAAGGGAACAATCAATTGTTTTAAAGTTGGCGTTTCTCTTTGGAGCCACTGGAATATACAGTCTTTCAACCACCGATCATTTCATGAGGTATATTTGAAAGCAATTTCGCGTTTTTACTAGACACAGTCACACATCTCAAAACTTCATGAACTCATACTACCTTAAACAAATTATAATCCTAAATAACGTGCAATAATGGGCTTAAAATTTCATACATTTTCTATCAAAAGTTCATACTTCTCCAGTGGTTTCATTTCGGATCCACTAATAATAGCGGTAGTACAAACTCAAATTTACATTACAGTAACGTTGGATGTAGTTACTTCCACTGTTAATTATATCCTCAACATGATAACTACAAAAAGCACATGTCAAAATCTCCTACAGTCACGTAGCACATTCTTTGCACCAATTGCTGCATTGAAAGCTGTGACTGTTACAATGAACTAAATTCGAAGAAGTATGTTGTGTACCACTAGATGATTCAAATGGCTCTGAACACTATGGGACTTAGCTTCTGAGGTCGTCAGTCCCCTAGAACTTAGAACTACTTAAACCTAACTAACCTAAGGACATCACACACATCCATACCCGAGGCAGGATTCGAACCTGCGACCGTAGCGGTCGCGCGGATCCAGACTGTAGCGCCTAGAACCGCTCGGCCACCCTGGCCGGCAATTAAATGGCTGCAGTTGTTCCAATAAACCTCAGTCTAGGATCCGCTATCCCCGCCACAACTTTGATGTGGTCATTCCACTTTAGATCGCATAGGCATGTTGTTATCAGGTATTTTCATGTTGTTATTGTCTACAGTGATTTACCGCCGATGATGTAAAAGAAAAGTAATTGATTTCTTTACCTGTACATGAACATGAACAATGTATAGGTGAATCTCCCAGAGTTTGTCCATTTATTTTAATTCGAGGCATCTAAACATTTCGAAAACGACGTAGCGTACCTTCTAACCACTCCTCCAGTGTGGGCGGGGTCAAATTTGTATTTTCAGATGGAAACCTGCAATTTTACTGGACATTCCGATTCTACAACAAAAAATGCACACAGTTTACTCGAACGATTATTTCCTTTTCGTGATACATGGCACTGTGCTCGATAAATGTCAAGTGTGCATGCATTCCTCCTACAGATTAATAAATATATCGAAATGGAAGGTCATGAGCATTTATTGTGAATTACAGTTATGGTGAGAGGCAAGGGGTCTCACCGAATTGAAGCACCACAATAGTGAGAGCGAGGGGACTCACCCAATATCAACCATTCCCATGAGAAACTATCACGTCCGCGTCATTCTTCCGGGATAACGCAAAGAGTATTTCTAACCAGACACTGAAACGGCTACCCAAATTGTACTACACAATCAAGTATTCAACGCGAAGGTAAATTTCGAATGTAAATATTAATCGTTAGAACACAAAGATTTACATTTACATAGTAAATAAAATGTGAAATTAAATGCATAGGTTCTTAATTTGCAAAAACAGGCACATTTAATAATTTTTGATTACAGCGCCATCTTCCTCGAATGAGAAACAATAGTGTGAGTAAACCGTACGTATTTTTTGGAGTAGGATCGAAATATGCGATAAAAAATGTGGGTCAACACTTGAAAATAGAAATTTTACCCCGGCCAGGCAGTAGGGATGGTTAGGATGTGGCCAGCAGTAGCACAGAAAGATATCATCTTTACTAATATGAACTTTTCACCTAGAAGATTTTTTTCGTAAGCTGCATCGTTTTCGAGACATTTAGTTGTCTCAAGTTGTAACAAGCACCCTGTGTATTGTAAACATTAACGGCCCTCTAGAAGACCCTTCGGAAACTCACGGAATTAGCTTTACATGCGTCGATTTTGTCACCTTACATCACCCGTCTTCAGTTCTACATGCCAGCGTGTTCCGAAACCAGCTATCTGGCCCAGTACTCGGCAAGCGTGTATTTTGTTCACTAAACGACAGTGCGGGACTGTACCGATGTCAAGAAACACGGCATGAAAATGGCGCCATCGTCGAAGGCGTTCTGGATGTCGTGGACGATCGTTGTGAGATGAATTTCACTACGTAAAACTATACTGATTTTTATGGAAGGGATTCCCGATCTCAAAAAGGTTATAAAGCGTGTTCACAAAACACGTTCAAATATTCTGCAACCATGTGACGACAGTGACGCAAGGCTTTAATTGTGTGTGTTTTCTAAAAAACAAGAATGAACTGCGCTTTTACGAATCGCTTGATGCCTTTCGTTGTTCCAGCAACCTACGACAGATTGCTGTCAGAAAAAGAGCTATTTTTTGTATATTACTCGTGGCTTGAAAATGTTCCTGTGCGTGCTGTGTGTTCTAGAAGCATTCAAAATCTGCATGCAGTAAAGATCTCCTACCCACCTCCGTAGCCGTGGTCACGAGCGCACGCCTATGCGGTGGTACCTGACTAAAAGGAAAGCCGGTTTGAATCCTGATGATGTATGAAACTTTAGCTGCCAGTATTTGGCCAGCAAGAGAAGGAGAGGTGACAGAGTAAAGTTTCCGAATACCAATCTTTGTGCCAATGTTCTGGAGCAAATTCCGACCCTGTCCACAGTATCCCATGAAGTGATACAGTGGATTGGAACGTCAGGTTCGGCGGCCGCCTTGGTGCTCTTTGAGGTGAGTAGGCTATTAATACATGAAAACACAAACCCAATACTGAACTGTACAAACATTCATCACAGCCACCCAAACGACACAGATACACGTTTGATAACTCATAACAGGCCGGAGGAACGCAATGGCAAACCACCTCATTTAGAACTTTGCCATGAGCGGTGGTGCAGGATTCCTGCGTCTGCTCACCCTACACTCATTTCGTGATTATGGACCTATTTGTATATACAGGGTACGGAAAAACACTTTGACCAAAAGTCTAGAGCGGAAAGACAGCATCAAACGAAGGAATTTGAGTACAAGAACTAGGCCGCGCCCGGGTTCCCGGGTTCGATTCCCGGCGGGGTCAGGGATTTTCTCTGCCTCGTGATGACTGGGTGTTGTGTGCTGTCCTTTGGTTAGTTAGTGACCTGCTAAAGTGACCCTGACGAAACATGAATAATAACAATGTGAGAGAAGCTATGTGACCATACTGCGATATATATATACTTATATATGAGCCAAAATGCAATCGAGAAGTCACATGAGTATGACATCAGCATTTATTTATTGCACTTACACGCATTTTCAAAAATTCTTATTGGTCGCTAGCCGTAATCGATGGCTTACTGAATGTTTAACTATTTATTTCTATACAATGTGAATTATCGCCGGCAGGAGTGGCCGAGCGGTTCTAGGCGCTCCAGTCTGGAACTGCGCGAGCGCTACGGTCGCAGGTTCGAATCCTGCCTCGGGCTTGGACGTGTGTGCTGTCCTTTGGTTAGTTAGGTTTAAGTAGTTCTAAGTTCTAGGGGACTGACGACCATAGATGTTAAGTCCCATAGTGCTCAGAGCCATTTGAACTAGGGATCGCAGTTGCATACTGATGCCTCAACATGTATCAAAATCAACTCCGGCTGCATCTGAAACTTGTTTGCGCTTGCCAGATCTAAACAAGCTGCTCTCCACTCACTGTCGCTAGGGAGGACTGATGTGCAACGCATGACGTTCTTTTTAAGTACCCATTCATAATATTCAATAGGTACAGTGTACGAACTTCAGTAGATACTGATGAATGAGCAGCATGGAATATGGGTTCACATCGAATAAACTGAGTGACATGCTCTTAGCCTTTGGCGCAGCTCATGGCAATGCTAGGGCGGCTCGTAGGATTTACCATCAACGTATTTCACATCGCAGGCTGCATCAGAATTACTCTGTTGTGTCAGCTGACAGCGTATGAGTGAGACAGGATCTTTGTGGGGTAATAAGCACGATACAGGCAGGTGACGAACTGTTCGTACAGATGAGTTTGAGATAGATGTGTTCCATCGCATAGAATAACATCCAGTGACAAGCGTCAGACGAGTCCCTCATCAACTTGGCATGGATAGGCGTCACATCCGAAAAGCCGTTCACGAGAGCGGTCTGCATCGTTTCCCGCCACAAAAGCTGTGGGTCCGGACGACGTCCCTAGGCGTCTGAAATTTGCTGACTGGTTCCTACGATGGCTAGCACGACAGCCGCATTTCCCTGAACGTGTGTTGCTTACAGACGAGGCTTGCTTTACCCACGAAGGCATTTCCAGTTCACACAACAGCCACGTTAGGGCACTCAACGTACGTTCGTGATCAGCAGGAATCATTCGCTGTAAACACGTGGTGGTGGTTGTTGGGATGTTTAAGGGGGACTAAACAGCGAAGGTCATCAGTCCCCCATTCCAAAATCAGGCGAGCCGAAAATCTACGGAGCAGATAAAAACCAAAGGGGGAGGAGACGTCCCCCCAGGCGCTAAAAGAACACAAATGCAGCAAGAAACACTGCAGACAAGAACAGGACAAAGTAACACCAGACAGAAAGAAATAGAAGAAAGGAGGATGGCCAGAGACTGGTTGACTGACCATGAGAAAAAAAAGGGGAGAGAGTCAACCATCTGACGGTAAACACGTGGCCGGGAATTGTGAATGACTCGCTCATTGGCCCCTGCATGTTACCTGAAAGGCTGTGTTTTTGCAACAAGTCTCAGCTGCACTCCTAGAGGATGTGCCACTTAAGAGTTAGGCAGAAGCTTTGGTTACAACATGACGGTGCAACTCCACATTTTGCACATGCTGTCTGAGATCACTTAGACAGGACATTTGTCGACAGATGGACTGGACGCAGTGGACCAACGCTGTGGTCTCCACGTTCGCCTGACTTGTGTTCTCATTTCTCTTCTTTCTTGGCTCTACAGCTCATTATGAGCCTTGACCTCTTCTAGCTTCCTTCCATTTCTCTCGGTCCTCTTCCAATACTCTCCAGTTTCTATAGCCCATCTTCCTAAGATCTTCGATTACTCCATCTTCCCATCTGGCTCTTGGTCGACCTCTCTGCCCTCCTGGCTTTCGTTGTAATATTCGTACTGGTGCTTCTGTATCATTCATTCGAGCCACATGTCCCGCCCATCTCAGTCTGGATGATTTGACTATCCTTGTTATGGGTTGGCCTTTGTATATGATATACAACTCATGGTTGTATCTCCTCGCCGGCCGGTGTGACCGAGCGGTTCTAGGCGCTACAGTCTGCAACCGCGTGACCGCTGCGGTCGCAGGTTCGAATCCTGCCTCGGGCATGGATGTGTGTGATGTCCTTAGGTTAGTTAGGTTTAAGTAGTTCTAAGTTCTAGGGGACTGATGACCTCAGAAGTTAAGTCCCATAGTGCTCAGAACCATTAGAACCATTTTGTATCTCCTCCTCCATCTTCCTCTTTCACAGATTGGGCAGACAATTCGTCTAAGTATCTTTCTTTCAAATTCATCCAGTATTTCAATATCTGCAGTTGTTAATGTCCAGGTTTCAGAGGCATATGTAAGCACTGCTCGTATAAATGATTTATAGACAGTTAATTTAGTGGTGCGAGTCAGGAACCTTGAGGATAGAAGTCTTGTTATGGCTAAATAGGCTCTGTTGGCTAGTATTGATCTCTGCTTAATTTCATAGGAGGTATCATTTAGATGGGTAACTGTCGAGGTCAGGTACTTGAAATGTTCAACTCTCTCATACGTATAACTGCCCATTGTTCTTGCATTTGACATATTTTATCTATGTGCTTTTCCAGTTGCCATATGTTTTGGTTTTTGTTCATTAATAATTAATCCCATGTTCCTACTAGCCTGTTCAAGAGCCGTAAATGTCTCTTAGATTACTTTTTGAGCTCTTACTACTATATCTATGTCATCCGCGTAGGCCAGTATCTACACTGGTTTATAGAAGATCGTTCCCCTATTCAGAAGGTTTCCGTTTCTCATCACCCTCTCCAGGGCGGCATTAAAGAGAAGACATGCTAATACATCCCATTGTCGCATTCCGTTTTTAATACTCGATGTATTGGACATCATTACTCCTATTCTTACACTACCATGTGTTTCGCTCATTTTAATTCTCATCAGCCTCACCAACTTTCTAGAGATTCCCAGTTCATCTGGAGCTTGATATAACTGCTCTCTATTTATGCTATCATAAGCTGCTTTGAAATCTATAAAGAGGTGATGCGTGCCAACCCCGTTTCCGTTTGTTTTTTCCAGGATTTGTCTTAAGGTGAATACTTGATCTATAGTTGACTTCCCGGGGAGAAATCCGCATTGGTACGGCCCCGTCTCCCTTTGTATGAGCGAGAGAATTCTGTCGAATAGTATATTAGAGAATATTTTATATCCCAGATTAAGTAGTGTGAGCCCTCTGTAATTGCCACACTCCACCTGGTCTCCTTTCTTATATATGGAACATATGATACCCTCTTTCTATTGTTGGGACATTTTCTCCTCTTCCCGTATTCTGGTGACCATTTTCAGAAGGCTTCGTTCCAGCTCTCTGCCTCCTTGCTTAAACAATTCTGCTGGAATACCATCTGTCCCTGCCGGCTTGTTGTTTTTCAATTCCTTCGTGGCAGTTTTCACTTCTTCTATATTTTGTGGGGCAATGTTGTTGTCCGGGTCCTCTTCCACATTCGTTTCAGCTGGATTCCCTGGTATAGTTATTCTAGGGTTGAGGAGACTATCAAAATACTTGCGCCATCTTTCGCATATTCCAATCTCTTCACTTATTATATTCTCTGTCTCATCTTTTATTAAGCTTGTTTTACTACCAAAAGGCTTCCTTGCCGTATTCTCCTCTCTATAGAATTTTCTTATTTCTTTTTTGCTTCTCATGAGCTCCAATTCTTTGACACTTGCTTTCATCCATTCTCTCTTTTTTCCTTTGGTGAGTCCTCTTTCCAATCCTCCGTTTTTCTTATTATTCTCTTACTATCCTCCTCGTACAGTGAGGTCGCACTGTCCTTCTATATGCTTCGTTCTTTTCTTCAGTTGTTATTTCTCATTCAGTATCAAACCATGATGGTCTTACTTGTGTTGTCCCAATTCCAAGTATTTCTCTTGCTGATGTCTCCACCGTCTTTTTTATCGCTTCCCACTGATCTTCGATGTTGTTATATTATCCAACGTTTCCCAGAATCCGAGTTATCTTCTCCTGATACTGTTCTCTAACTTCCACTGATTCTGAAGTTGTTATATTATATTTCTGTGCCCTGGGCGGACTCCTTTCGCAGAGTTAGATATCCTTGCTCTCACCCGTGCCCATACCAGAAAATGGTCTGTATCTTTGTTTGGGCCTCTGAGACTCCTCACGTCTAATCGGTCCGACTTGTCTCTCAGATCTATCAACACATGGTCGACCTGGTTTACTGTGTTTCCATCCGGTGAGGTCCATGTTCCCTTATGTATTTTCTCATTCGGGAACAGTGTTGTTCCTATTACCACATCTCTCGATGCTGTGAACAGTATAAGCCTTGCTCCGTTCTCATTACTTGTTGGGTGTTTGCTATGGGGGCCAATTATCGGTCTATAAATCTGTTGTTTCCCCACCTGAGCGTTTAGGTCTCCGGCTATTATTTTAATATCATGCATGGGCACTCGTCATATGCTCTTTCCAAAGATTCATAGAATACTTCTTTCTCTTGTTCTTCAGATTCTTCTGTTGGTGCATGGACATTAATTATAGAACAGTTAAAGAATTTCCCCTTTATCCTGAGTGTTGATAATCTTGGACTAATGGGTGCAAACCCTATTAGCAAATGCTATAATTGATGCTGTACAACAAACCTTGTCCCCAGCTCACGATTTCTTTCGCTGCAGCTATAAAATGTATTCGCTTCTTTCTTTTCTAAAACTCCATTCCCCGTTCATCTAATTTCTTGTAGTGCTATTATACTTTGCTTCAGATTCATTATTTGATCCAACATTACTTGCAGTGCTGCTTGGTCATATAGGGATCTCGCATTCCAAGTACCATTCTGATCTACGCCTTATATTTCTCTTCTTCCTTATTTTCCCTCCTTCATTTACTTGTATTCCATCTTCATTGTCCTTTTCCATGCCAGGTCCGTCTTCCTTCATCCGTCCGGCTTCACTTTGTAGAAGTTTTGCAACAATTGTTTTTTTACAGAGTGGGCTGTCAACCCTGCTTCCAACCCCTACCTGAGGACGGGTGGTTTTTAATCAGGGTTTTCTTCCCTTAGCCTTTGGAGACCCAACTCCCAACTGCAAGGCAGCAGTTGTTGTTTTGCTAGTCTTGGTCCGCCCCGGGTATTTTATTTCCCCGGTGTCCAACATATCTGGTAAACGTTCCCCAATCCGCCACCTGGTGGGGGCGCCCGATGGGAGACTAGCAACTCCACACGGGAGAAGCGCCAGACTCGCCACCGCTGGAGTTTTCCTCTGGTGTAACATGAAAGACAGCGTTTATGCAGCACCAGTTGAGGGTGAACAGGAATTGGTGGCTCGCATTATGGCTGCAACAGAAGCAATTCAGACTACTCCTGGTGTATTTCAGAGAAAACGCCAATTCATGCTTCGCCGCTATTTTCTGTGCAAAGGTGAAAACGGTTTTAAGTTTGAGTATTTGCTACTACTTAGTTATGTTAATTAAGTGGTGGAAAGTCCGTGTACAAGACTATACTCATTCTTCATTTACACTGACTTTTTTAGGACATGTTGTAACTTGAAACATGGACATGTGATTGTTTTCATTTTTAAAGAGGTGCTGTGTGTTGCACCAGCTAAGTACGATACACGTATATGTTATGTTTTAAGTTTTTCGTATCTCATCGTGACGTTTAATTAGTCCAAACACTTTGTTACGTATATATTTTCTTCCGTGAACTACTTTTCATTTTGAGAAAAGACGTCCGTATGTCAGATTTCAATTACGTTCATGTAGCGCCGAAAATACGCAACTGCGACCTCTAATTCCCATATTCAGATTCCTCTGTTTGATGTGGCCTTTTCAGCCCTACACAATTTTTCTCAAATTTTTTTTGGCACCCAGCGTATAAAGATATCTCATGGCTCTCATATATCTCGTCGCTCTGTACGATAGTAAGGAATTGGTGTGATGGGAAAGCTTTATTGAAACTGTTAATTTCAGTTACTGCTTCTTGAATTCTTCATTCAGTAAGCTGGGAACTCCAGGAATGGTCGGAGAGACAATAGCAGGCTGCAGAGAAACCGAAAAAAAATCAGAGTTGTATGGTGAGTGCAGAAATATGATTATCAGTATAGAGGCTTCTGACAACATGCAGACCAAGGCAAAAGTATGAGAATAGTAAAACTGAATGGCTTGTGTTTCGACGGACACATCTTTCCCGTCAGATGTCTCCTGTGCCCTTTAAACATTTAAATGCATAAAGAGCCGTATCTCGTCAGCAGACTGAAAAGAATAGCGCATGAACTACAAGTAATTGTGGTTGTTTCAGAAACAATCTTCTGTCGGCAAGAGACTGTCGTCACAAGTCATTAGTGAAGCTACAGAATTTGAACGTTAGCTTGACCGATAAAATACATCGGTGTGTAAAATACAGGACTCAGCCAGTATGACAGCGCAGTAACTAACTCAGCCTGTGACTCCGGCAACGCCAGTCCAGTTTGAATCTTGACGCACAGGTGTTTTGGCGAGTGATGTCACGCCTGTGCGGAGCGTTCGCCTGTTTTGCTTAGGGGCGCTAGCAGTGTCACCTAATGCTGTGTTTGTATTGGATTCCATGGTGTTGGCTCGTCACTGAATCCACAAGTTGAGTTACTTAACAGAAAATAACGAACTTACGCTGGACTCTGCTTACGCTCCTAATCTCTTGTTTCTAGGAAAAGCAAATTTTCCTGCCGATCAGGTGATTCGTTCAGTTGCACTTGGCTGGTCTCGGGATTACAACTTGTAGCGCTCTGGTGGCAGACAGCGAAATCTTATAGTAATCTTCTGTGTACAGTTCGTTTGATTAGGTTATTGTGAGTTTATGTTACAACAGCTCTCATTTGGAAAGTGGTAAGCTGTAATTACAATTTAAGCACTGCAAAATATGACAGTAATAAAAGCTTATATCGACAAAGTGTCCATGATACAGGCATGATAAGCAAAATTTTAGTAAAAATTAACAATACTTTTAAATAGCTGTCCGCAGCTCGTGGTTTCGTGGTAGCATTCTCGCTTCCCGAGCACGGGGTTCCGGATTCGATTCCCAAAGGGGTCAGGGATTTTCATGTACCCCGAAATGACTGGGTGATGTGTCCTCTTCATCATCATCATTCATCCCTATTACGGTCGGAGGAAGCAACGGCTAACCACCTCAATTAAGACCTCGCCCAGAACGGCGGTGCGGGTCTCCCGCATCGTTCCTCTACGCTCTGTAAAGAAGCATGGGACTCTATTTCCATTTAAATAGCTGCAACTTTTTCTTTATTTTAGGAGAGTGAAAATCAGCTGAGAAGCTAAGAAATACAGGATTATATTTAACCTACATGGCGTTACTACAGACTATATTTCAAGGTCATTCTCTCTGAATTTTAATTTTGCGTGTCACAGATATTGCTATACCACAAAATTATGCAAAGAATGTTATTGACACAACGTTCCCCTTCCCACATACCAAATATTATGCTCTCATTTGTATAAGTCACACCAAATTCCACCAAAAATGATATAAATAAAATAAAAAATTTATTTATTTGAACAACATGATACACAGTGTCTCAGCTGGATGTGCAACTTAAATCTTAAATATATCATTTTTGAGGCGCTTGTAAGTGACAATATTTAATTTATTTTTTATTTATCAACAAAAAGACTAATGACAATCAGACAGCACAATCAGATTTTTATTCCAAACTAACACAACTATACTAAAGTAGTCCTAATATCAATAATCACGAATTCCTGGAACACAATTTGCTACTACTGAGACTATTCGCTTTACAAACAGCTCGTTCACTTTTGAAAATATTTCAAACACTGACAGAAACTACATAAACAATGGTATCGTACAGGTCTTGCTCCAATAATAGACTCATTAAGCCTCTCCGGATCAGCTTCTAGATTTGCTGCCCCTGGACAGAGCTTAATCATTATCTTTGGAGGTCGTGGTAAAAAGAGTAAACACTGATTACTATTTATCCGAGACATTACTATTTATGTGAGCCTGCTGTGGTGGCCGGGCTGTTCTAGGCCCTTCAGTCTGGAACCGCGCGTTCGCTACGACCGCAGGTTCGAATCCTGCCTCGGACATGGACGTGTGTGATGTTCTTAGGTTAGTTAGGTTTAGGTAGTTCTAAGTTCTAGGGGACTGATGAACACAGATGTTAAGTCCCATAGTGCTCAGAGCCATTTTTTGAACTATATATGTGAATTTTTTATAAATGCATCGCCCTTTCGACATTTATTTTTTATAAAGTAAATCGACATCCAATGTAATGTAAAATTAATTATTTAGTGACTAATAATAATGATATAATAATAATATCACTGTTATAAGAAAAGCTTATACTTAGACGTTTACGATTACCTAGGTCTGTAGAAATGTAATTGTAAGTGAGGATTGAATATTTTAACGTAAAGCGATACTAATAACTGAAAGGGATACACGAAGGTGAACCACAGATAAGTTGTGGATTCGACAACAAGGTGCAGAGCGGTATACCATCGCCAGGTGCGTACCACACCTCACGTATCGTTGAATAAAGTGTACTTAGTTTCAGTCTTTTGAGATTTTCAGTTGAACTGTGTTAGTGAAGCCATGTCTTCCATAAACCGTTTCCTACATACCTGCCCCTTCTTGCTGTCTTTATTAGTGTCGGACTTCTCAAATCAAATTCAAATGGCTCTGAGCACTATGGGACTTAACTGCTGTGGTCATCAGTCCCATAGAACTTAGAACTACTTAAACCTAACTAACCTAAGGACATCACACACATCCATGCTCGAGGCAGGATTCGAACCTGCGACCGTAGCGGTCGCGCGGTTCCAGACTTTAGCGCCTAGAACCGGACTTCTCAGCTCAGCATCTTACTCATTCAGGGTACCGCAATTATATACTTTCTGAAGGATTATGTCATTTTTTTCTGCTGAGGGTGTTGTAAATTTAAACTTTTTTTTCATTTCACGACCGGTATCACATTTTCAAATCATTCTTCAATACTATCTTAATGAAGGGGATGTAGTGTGGTTTTCTGTACAGATAATCACTGACCAATGGCTTAAAAAGCCGAAATCCATTGTGGAAAGAAAACTGTAACTATATAACACCCTCACTAGGGTAAAGAATAATCATTTTTGCTGGAGCTACGTAAGTTACGTGATGTTTTCGATCATGCATTTCGTTAATTACTGCTATTTTTACCATCTGTTTGGGATCCTTTTTTGGTAATGATTTTTTGCTAATGCTTTTGACAAGTATCGCTTTCTTGCTTTCTGTATTGATGTCTAGCTTTCCAGCTGAGCTATCTATGTCAGATGATGTTTTCAATACCAGTTGGATTGCGCTAATTTGATGCTTTTGTCTACGTCTATAATGGTTAAATTTAACTTAGGCAGCGACGGCGTAGAGTGCTGATGGTGGCAACGACCGTTAAACGCTGAAAATTGCGTGACGTAGGTGTTAATGTTTTCTTATTAACACAAAAGGTTGCTTGTGGAATGTTCGCATTACGAGAATAATTACTTTAATGAGTGGAGAAATGTATATATAAGAGCCAGTCGACCATAGAGCAGGAACGGCATTAATTATTTACTTCATTGTCAACACAGAACACCATTGCCAACAGCAGCACACTACGCCGCCACTGCCGTAAGTAAAATTTTACTTCTTAGGAACCAAACGTTGCATCGCGTTCTTCTGGTAGTTTTGGTTTGTATATTTTAGCATTTTCGTGATTTTAGGATGTATTTGAGAATTTAATTTGTCTCCTGCGAGAACCCCCAATTTTTCACGATTTCCCCGTTAGGTATAATACTTACTATTCACAATATGTACTACTTTATAACTACTTTTTATATTTGCGGCCAAGGGAACGGATGATCGCTCAAAGTGAACAGGTGTCGTCGAAGGCCCTGGTATCTGTTAATAATACACGACGTTTGTCACTGCCACGAATTTGTCCTCACAGTGGCACAGCTGGCCACAGCTGTTAATCAGTTCAGTACAGATGTGACGCGTTATTACGTCACAGATGGGCACAGACTGGACGACTGAGGTGAAGTTACCAGTTTGAATGTTGGACCGATGGGCCGGGGTGTTGTAATGATTAAGCAGTTCACAGTTTTTGCACCAAATTTAAGCGCCCCTCTTGAGTTATGCAGGCAAAGATCAACTCAACAATACATTTATTATGAAGAAAATAGGAACTTCCCCTTTAATGAAGGTAAAATGTGATCTGTTAGAAAAGTACAACTTTTTACCTGTGCGTGGTGTCGTGTCAGCGTGCTGTCTGCAGGAGAGCTCCTTTGATGCCAATACTATAACACAAACAAATAAAGCCATTGCGCCACTAGGAACGTGTTGGAGTTCATTAATTCAGGGATAAATAGTTTCAGGAAACTTTGTTCGAGCGTTCTCGTATAACAACTTCAGGTAGCTGCCGAATAACTGCCCTGTGTCGAATCCACTTGAAACACCATAAAAGGGAAAAGAATCGTTACTTGAATAATTCTTCTAGCAATGAAGCTGTTCAAAAAATTTCACCGAACTTAAAATAAAATTAGCAGGATTCATCAATTTTCCTTAGCGTATTCCACACTTATAATGTGAATTATAGACTGTGGCTTCATTTCAGCTACCTTACAGCACTTTCAAATGCTATGCTAATTCCGATTCAAAATTGCGGACACAGTAACTCTCCTGCAGATTTTAAACTTTCGGTTAATCTCTTCTCAGATTTCATTTCTATTTCTTTTCCTTCAGCCTTCAGTTACTATAAAGGAACCATTTACAACTTTGAAGAACTTGTACAACTTCAGAATATGGGATACCTATGTTCACCCGGTCGTTGAACAAATGGAACGTCCAATAACTTTTAAATTTTTCTTTTTTGTGTACTGTGTGTTATTCCCATCAACTACTGTGCATCTTGATATATTAAATGAATTACGTTACGGTTACCCCGATCGGTTACTGTCATCCTCGGTAATGTCTATAAACACAGAGGAGCATCAACGTTTTAATAACAGCAGGTCTGAATGTCATGATGGCAGCACAGGTTTCGCATTTTAAATTTTAATAGAGTAGAAATTCGACATTTTTTTGTTTTGGTGATAAAATTTTTAGAAAACACGGAATAGAGAGAAAACAGTACATATAAAGCGATTTAGTGAACGAAACCCATTGAATGTTTTTCATACACAGTTTTAATTAAGAATAAATAAATTTAAGCTCTTATACGCAAGTAGAAAAGAGAACATACTTGTACAAGTCAGTATTTGTGCCTTTTAAGGAGAAAAAAAGCAATGTACTGAGTAGGAGAGAAAGTTCGTTCGTATTCTGTAGTAGATGGTTTTGCTGTCGTGTAATTCTGTATAAAAGTTCTTGTAATCTGTTCATATCCTAAGCACAATGTTGCCAAGAACACTTTGAAAGTTATTTATAAAACTGTAATGAATACAATTCACGTTACGAATCTATGTCGTGTTGGATAATTTCGGCTAGATTTTAGGAAGAATTACTACTTATTTCAGCTTACATTTTTCCAGAATCTATAAAATCTCATCCGTAGTCTGTAGTACTGAATCGAGTTACAATATTACGTCATATCTCCTAGTTAGCGTCTTCTGTGTTGCTGGTTCACAGTTATTATATATATATATATATATATATATATATATATATATATATATATATATAGTTTTTAAATTCCTTCCACTCTTAGGAGCTACATTTTATCATATAGAATCATACAGATTAGAAAATATTTCGTCTTTTGGGCCTCAGTGTTTTATTTGTGTGTACCAAATCAGTTTCGCCCCTTTGTACTAGACATTTTCACTTCTCTATTAATGTAGAGTAGCCTATATTGATAATCAATTTTTATCTATATGAAATAGCATAATTTAAGTAGAAACTGAGGAGAAATGGGTGAAACTGTTAACAATACTGCCTTGACCTCAATATTGTTTCTAAGTCACAACCACTCATATATTTACTATGATAAAACGTCCGTTGTATCACATTTGCTTATTTTGTCCTTAGGTTATTACGTAACATTAAGTCCTTAGGGAGATACAAAGTAAGTTAATTGTTAGTATTACTTAACGAAGCAACTTAAAACGCTCCTAGTATTCCTAACCTTTTTCATTATTTTTATTTTTGGAACAGAATTATTGTTTTAATATTTTCAGGCACTAGTTATCTTGTACAGTCATGAAAATTATGGGATACTCCATATGGTGTCAAAAACCTAACCTCAAGATGATCCATATGCATACGCTACGCAATCTGATCCCTATCTTAGCCCATCTCCCAAATGTCTCTTCTATTACTTTTGGTGAAATAGATAAAAAATAAAGTAAAATTTATTTCTTATCTTACTGTTATTAGAAGTCATAGGGGAAAGCGAACATCGCAAAAGGGGCGTGCGCACCACAAGCAGTGGTGATCATGAATGCTCTCTCAATTGTGAGTTCTTAAAGCTGCTTATAAGTTCGTAGCCTCATTTCCTTCATTTACTTGTTTGGAGTTGCATCGATATGACATCCAACTGTCATTCGCACCGTGGAGTTGAATGAAATGTAGCATCAGTTAGTTACAATAAGAGTGTCTTAATTTATGTTTTATACTTGAAAAGAAACTCGTCACCCTTCTTTGATGAGCAGTTGTTGAGAGCGTCAGCATACCAACAATTTACCTCCCATACAGTTTTCTGTGTACGACTAGAGGTAGTCAGTGACGAGTAAAGATTGACTGTATGCCAAGGACTGTTTAGTTTCTGAATAGCTTACGTTTTATATTAAATGTGGCTCAGTGAGTGAATGACTAAGTCCCAGGATTACATTAACTAGTTTTTTTATCCTTAGAGCAGAGTCTTTTTAGCCACTCTACCCTTTTCAAGGGGTTTTGTTAGTGTCAATCTTTTGCGATTAAACTTACTTAGCAATTTTTGAAAAGATTCTCCTATAGGTTCTAAAAGCTAGTATTCGTGTACCACTATGACAATAGTACTTTATTTTTTTAAATACTGCTCACATCAAAATTCCATCGACGAAGAGGTCATGACAGACGGAGCTCGCATTGGTGAACAAATGGTACGAGTGTTATTATGAAGGAACTGCCCATGCTTTAGCCTTAATCTTTTTTAGGGAAACCACCGAAAACGCAGATATTGTTGATCGAAAGGGGACTTGAACTACCGTCACCCCAAATGCGAGTCCCGCGTGTTACCACATCATCATCTTGCTCGAACTAAAATAAATGACGAGAAGATGTTATCTCATAAATCCGAATTTTTATTGAATCGGCAACTGCGTTTTCAGGTGGTGTTGGCCGCAGTGCTGCAGCCGGACGGTCTTCTCCAGACGCCGAGTTGACGGCGACGCCCCTAACATGCAGCTTCAGACGTGTCGGCTCTGAATAGCTGAGTGGTGTCAAGTACGAAGCCTCCGTGGTGGGCGGTGAGGCGAATTTAAATTTCAGAATTAGAAATGTCACCGCATTACGTTGGGTTCATATGACATATGTAAAGAATAGCTCGAGAGTGTCGTAAAATCCCAGACTAATATAGGGTACCGATTTTGTTCAGACTGTAAAACAGATCCAGAGCACACTTATTGGTTTATAGGTATTGTAAGCTTCGTAGTAATGGTCCAGTGAAAGTGTGGTGCAATGATAATTTATTTTGCAAGTTGATTTGCGCCCCAGGTACAGATTCAGCCAAGGGATGTTCTTGTCGTCCCTGCTCTTCAACCCAAGGAAAACAACTGTCGTAAATTGAATTTAAATATGGAAACTACCAGCAATGATTATATGCCTCTATCCTGCTCCTTGAATACAGTTTCATCTGATGAAACGGCCTACAGAATTAACGTATCATAATGGCAGATAGTTGTAATAAGTACAATAAGTACCAGTATTTTTCTGAGATAGTGCACACCTCACGAAAACTGACATATTATCCTGGACTATGGCCTAGCATAAATAAATCGAGAGAGCTGTGAGGATTGGTATACGTTCCCATAGAGTAATCGCAGAATTTCTTAAAAAACATTTCGCAAAAGTTCAGTTGAAATTCGGAGGGCTTCATTGATGTCTCTACGACAGCAAAACAGACGTTGATATGGCATCAAAGTGTAAAAGCGTGGGACGCTGAAGGTGAAACTATACCGATAACTCAATAATTATTTCATCGCCTCTCGATATCGTGAAAGCGTAAACATCAATATTGTACCGTTAATACTTTAGAATATACCAATTCTAGAGAAAAAGAGGTACTGTTGGAAAAGGACATATCTGCTCACATTTGAACTGAATACTGATTTCAGCATAATTCCCCCACACTCTTTGTTAAACACTGTGTCCCTCAGTCTAGTGTTGTGTTCATCCGAAACAAAGGACCATCTTAAACAACTTGCGAACACTGCATATATTGAAAACTGTCACGGTTCAGTATAAAAGTATTTAAAGGTCGACCATAGAATTCTGTAGGCTTGGCGGTGCCCCCAAACTGATAGCGTACCAGTGATACTGAAAACGTACAATTGCAGAATCGAATAAATGTCTAACATTCCAGTCTTTAGGGAGTCATGATGATGTCATCAAACGATAAATACACTTGGAAACCAAGGACTATTTCTCTCCGCATTGATCGAAATTACACTCACCATAGCAGCAAGATATTCTTCCCCTGCTTGCTGCCATTTCTGCAGCGTATGCGCAAATACGGGTAGAAGGTGAACTGGTGATCCTGTTGGAAAAAAAGAAACATTGCTTTTATGACAGCCAACACGTGGAGCAATTTAGATATTGAACTTGTTCCTAACACGTACTAGTGTTAGGAAGCGTTACATTTATCACAAATTTTGCAGTCTACAGTTATCGGTACCAAGTATACAGTTATTTATTTTAATATCCAGCTAACACTACAGGGCAGTAAATGTCTCAGCAACTACTAATAATAATATCCCAGGATCTCTCAAGTTATGTGGGTGCGATCCTTTCGGGTGGTATGCCGAGCAGCTGTTCTTTTTTTTTTTTTTTTTTTTTTTTTTTTTTGCACAATATCTCAACTACTGACCGAGCCATCTTCGTCAGGTGGTTCGTCGTTTACTAAATGAATAGAGTCCAGGAAGCGAGTACACGTAACAGCAAAACTCACAGCACGTGAAGAAGACGGCTGGAACGAACGTCGAAATATTGTGCAGAAGGTGGAAACAACAACTGGGCGAAACATTCGGAAGCAGAGCATTAACTGTTATCACTTTCTGGAGTTAGTGATAATTTAATCACGAAACGAGAAATACATTCTGAAAGCAAAGTAACATTCCAGCATCACAACCCTACAATGAAATCAGAAAATATACTGTGTATGTAATCGACAAGCGAGAATGATTGGCGACACCGTTGTCGTTGTGAAAATAAGCGATTAATTTGGGAGAATACGTGAAAGCACATGACCATTGTCAAAAACTAAGTGAAGATGTCTGCCTCTACAAGTCAAGCATAAACCCTTGAGGCTGCATGAAATATGAAAACACAATGCGCTCTTTCGCTGTGTATAGTGCTACCAATTACATGTACCAAAAACAACAACGTTCAGTCGTAAAGCATCTATTTGCCAGTACGTCTCCACTACATACACAGTAATTTAACACGCTGACTGCCATATGGCCGCCGCCAGCCACAGCAGAAGCACACATCTACACGCTTTTGCCTGGCGTGGCCAGCCGGTGATGCATCCATCACTAAGCGGGGAGCAGTCTTTGTCTTAATAGCTAACTCGATATTCTAACTGCAAATGATTCTATATGATAAAGAAATACGTGACAGTTAAGTCAATGGCTCATACCTCCTGCCGGTACAATGCTCCTCGCCTCTGAAGCTGGGCGTTCTCTTCAATCAAAGCTTTTAAAGCCCCAAGGAGCTTTAAAATATTTCGTTAGTACTACTCGAAACACAAAATCTAACAATGCAATACTTGAATAAAAACTGAAGCTCCTTTCACTTAGTAACACAAAGAACGTATTCGTATAGACGCTTCAAGTACTCGAGAGAATACGGAAGTAATTGCTAGGCAACGGCAAACGACGCTTCAGGTGACATAGCATTGTTGTTAGCATGGCATGAGATCAATATTAACCAGCAAATGCAGTAACTATAGAGCATTCCATTGTTTTGCTGCGTCGATAGCAATGGTAGCACGAGCACTGCATGATAGTTTTAAATAACTTAGATGTGTGTAGGACGAAATAACCATGTTATGGGATTGATAGATAGCAAGCAGTATCTAAATCATTAATACAACCAAACAGATAATAAATTCCCAGTCGACAACCAAGGTATTAATTCAATTTCCTTAAACAACTGGAGCGGCAAATTCTTTTGTTAGGGTGTCAGCTCGACTCAGTGTGACACTAGGCAGTTGGCACCAGTTTCCAAAGTCTCTTCTTCTTTGCTCAAAAAGAAGACGGAAGAAAATTCCGGCAGAATGACCTTACAATGATCATTAATAGTATGGATGTGTAATCGACAATCGAGAAAAATCGGTGATGCCGTTGTCATTGTGTAACTAAGTAATTAATTTGAGAGTACATTTAGAAAGCGCACGAACGTCTTCAAAATCTAAGTAAAGAGGTCTTTTTCTCAAAACCAAGCACCCAACTTCTGAAACAGTATGAAAAATAAAAACAATGCTTTATTTCACTTGATACATTGTTACTAACTACATGTTCCGAATTCACATCATCCTCCACTGTAAGGTTCAAAAATGGTTCAAATGGCTCCAAGCGCTATGGTACGTAACATCTGAGGTCATAGGTCCCCTACACTTAGAACTACTTAAACTTAACTAACCTAAGGACATCACATACATCCATGCTCGAGGCAGGATTCGAGCCTGGGACCGTAGCAGCAGCGCGGTTCCGAACTGAAACGCCTAGAACCGCTCGGCCACATCGGCCGGCTGCAAGGTTCAATCTGACAGTACTTCAGTCCTCCACACCGTACATAGTCATTTAAAAGCCTGTACGACATTATAACTGCGGTGAATAAATAGTTGACAGTTAGGTCAATATGGCTCATACCTCTTGCGGGTACGACGCACCTCGGCTCCGAAGCTGAGCAATCACTTCATTCAAAGGTTTTTAAGTTCGCCAAAAATTTTAAAATGTTTCTTTAGTTATACAGTTAAACAATCCAACACTACAGTACTTCTATCAAAAATACAGCTTCTTTCACTCAATAACCAATAGAAGGTATTAATGTCAATATTTGAAGCACTCCATAGAATACAGAAGATAACTGACAGGCAATTTCAAACGATGCTTCAGGTGACACGTAGTAGTACTGTTGTAAGCATGGGCTGAGATCGACATTAGCCCTCTGCTTTCCAGGAAATCTGTATAGTGTTGTTCATCAATCGAGCCTCTAGGTCCCATGTTGTTTAAATTGGCCTAAACTGTAATAATTTTGACTGTTTATGACGTGAATTACGTTTGAGGTATAAATATTTATAAAGTAATTTTGTTGATTTATGGTTTACATTTTGAAAAATACAATTGCTAATTGTTATACTTTTGCTGACAGATTTTTAAGGATATATAGTTTATTTTCATTCTGAACTATATAGTTTTGTAGTATAAATCTTATTGAAAATTGCGCAGGGTTCACACACAATAGCAGAATGTACCGATCATACAGGTTTAGTTCACCTCTATGATTTGACTTTTTATAATTTTTCTCTGCGCAGTTTGCACAGCTTCTCATTTTCTTAGCTGGAGTATTGGCTACCCTTATTTGGTACCGTGCTGCTAATGAAATCGTTGACTTTTTTACGCCTGCCAGTTGCTTTCCCAAATTCCTCAAGGAACTTCGATGTTTTATTTTTTTATCGGTAGCTTTTTTTTTTTCTTTTTTTTTTGTCATCAGTCTACTGACTGGTTTGATGCGGCCCGCCACGAATTCCTTTCCTGTGCTAACCTCTTCATCTCAGAGTAGCACTTGCAACCTGCGTCCTCAATTATTTGCTTGACGTACTCCAATCTCTGTCTTCCTCTACAGTTTTTGCCCTCTACAGCTCCCTCTAGAACCTCCTCATTCCTTACCTTATCAGTCCACCTAATTTTCAACATTCGTCTATAGCACCACATCTCAAATGCTTCGATTCTCTTCTGTTCCGGTTTTCCCACAGTCCATGTTTCACTACCATACAATGCTGTACTCCAGATGTACATCCTCAGAAATTTCTTCCTCAAATTAAGGCCGGTATTTGATATTAGTAGACTTCTCTTGGCCAGAAATGCCTTTTTTGCCATAGCGAGTCTGCTTTTGATGTCCTCCTTGCTCCGTCCGTCATCGGTTATTTTACTGCCTAGGTAGCAGAATTCCTCAACTTCATTGAATTCGTGACCATCAATCCTGATGTTAAGTTTCTCACTGTTCTCATTTCTACTACTTCTCATTACCTTCGTCTTACTCCGATTTACTCTCAAACCATACTGTATACTCATTAGAGTGTTCATTCCGTTCAGCAGATCATTTAATTCTTTTTCACTTTCACTCAGGATAGCAATGTCATCAGCGAATCGTATCATTGATATCCTTTCACCTTGTATTTTAATTCCACTCCTGGACCTTTCTTTTATTTCCATCATTGCTTCCTCGATGTACAGATTGAAGAGTAGGGGCGAAAGGCTACAGCCTTGTCTTACACCCTTCTTAATACGAGCACTTCGTTCTTGATCGTCCACTCTTATTATTCCCTCTTCGTTGTTGTACATATTGTAATTGACCCGTCTCTCCCTATAGCTTACCCCTACTTTTTTCAGAATCTCGAACAGCTTGCACCATTTTATATTGTCGAACGCTTTTTCCAGGTCGACAAATCCTATGAAAGTGTCTTGATTTTTCTTTAGCCTTGCTTCCATTAGTAGCCGTAACGTCAGAATTGCCTCTCTCGTCCCTTTACTTTTTCTAAATCCAAACTGATCGTCACCTAGCTCATTCTCAATTTTCTTTTCCATTCTCCTGTATATTATTCTTGTAAGCAGCTTCGATGCATGAGCTGTTAAGCTGATTGTGCGATAATCCTCGTACTTGTCAGCTCTTGCCGTCTTCGGAATTGTGTGGATGATGCTTTTCCGAAAGTCAGATGGTATATCGCCAGACTCATATATTCTACACACCAACGTGAATAGTCGTTTTGTTGCCACTTCCCCCAATGGTTTTAGAAATTCTGATGGAATGTTATCTATCCCTTCTGCCTTATTTGACCGTAAGTCCTCCAAAGCTCTTTTAAATTCCGATTCTAATACTGGATCCCCTATCTCTTCTAAATCGACTCCTGTTTCTTCTTCTATCACATCAGACAAATCTTCACCCTCATAGAGGCTTTCAGTGTATTCTTTCCACCTATCTGCTCTCTCCTCTGCATTTAACAGTGGAATTCCCGTTGCACTCTTAATGTTACCTCCGTTGCTTTTAATGTCACCAAAGGTTGTTTTGACTTTCCTGTATGCTGAGTCTGTCCTTCCGACAATCATATGCTTTTCGATGTCTTCACATTTTTCCTGCAGCCATTTCGTCTTAGCTTCCCTGGACTTCCTATTTATTTCATTCCTCAGCGACTTGTATTTCTGTATTCCTGATTTTCCTGGAACATATTTGTACTTCCTCCTTTCATCAATCAACTGAAGTATTTATTCTGTTACCCATGGTTTCTTCGCAGCTACCTTCTTTGTACCTATGTTCTCCTTCCCAACTTCTGTGATGGCCCTTTTTAGATATGTCCATTCCTCTTCAACTGTGTTGCCTACTGCGCTATTCCTTATTGCTGTATCTATAGCGTTAGAGAACTTCAAACGTATCTCGTCATTCCTTAGTACTTCTGTATCCCACTTCTTTGCGTATTGATTCTTCCTGACTAATGTCTTGAACTTCAGCCTACTCTTCATCACTACTATATTGTGATCTGAGTCTATACCTGCTCCTGGGTACGCCTTACAATCCAGTATCTGATTTCGGAATCTATGTCTGACCATGATGTAATCTAATTGAAATCTTCCCGTATCTCCCGGCCTTTCCCAAGTATACCTCCTCCTCTTGTGATTCTTGAACAGGGTATTCGCTATTACTAGCTGAAACTTGTTACAGAACTCAATTAGTCTTTCTCCTCTTTCATTCCTAGTCCCAAGCCCATATTCTCCTGTAACCTTTTCTTCTACTCCTTCCCCTACAACTGCATTCCAGTCGCCCATGACTATTAGATTTTCGTCCCCCTTTACATACTGCATTACCCTTTCAATATCCTCATACACTTTCTCTATCTGTTCATCTTCAGCTTTCGACGTCGGCATGTATACCTGAACTATCGTTGTCGGTGTTGGTCTGCTGTCGATTCTGATTAGAACAACCCGGTCACTGAACTGTTCACAGTAACACACCCTCTGCCCTACCTTCCTATTCATAACGAATCCTACACCTGTTATACAATTTTCTGTTGCTATTGATATTACCCGATACTCATCTGACCAGAAATCCCTGTCTTCCTTCCACTTCACTTCACTGACCCCTACTATATCTAGATTGAGCCTTTGCATTTGCCTTTTCAGATTTTCTAGTTTCCCTACCACGTTCAAGCTTCTGACATTCCACGCCCCGACTCGTAGAACGTTATCCTTTCGTTGATTATTCAATCTTTTTCTCATGGTAACCTCCCCCTTGGCAGTCCCCTCCCGGAGATCCGAATGGGGGACTATTCCGGAATCTTTTGCCAATGGAGAGATCATCATGACACTTTTTCAAATACAGGCCACACGTTACGTGTCTTTAATGCAGTGGTTTCCATTGCCTTCTGCATCCTCATGTCGTTGATCATTGCTGATTCTTCCGTCTTTAGGGGCAATTTCCCACCCCTAGGACAAGAGAGTGCCCTGAACCTCTATCCGCTCCTCCTTCCTCTTTGACAAGGCCGTTGGCAGAATGAGGCTAGCAGCATCCACATTATGTATGAATTCATTAGACTACATCGGTCCTGTTAAAGAAAACCGCTAATGGCCAATGGCTTGTTTTTATCTCACGTCTTCTGCTCCATGGTCTCAACGCCACATTTTGTTGCACTGTATATCGTTATAACTTCAGGCTTCTTTACTTCCGATGGTGATAACCTTGGTTGGTCTTGAAGAAGGCTAAGACGGTAACAACCACGTTCTTCCTAGCAACATGAAAGGTTATTATCAATTTTGGTTGAAAAATGTAAAGTTTACTTAATGTCCTTTAGATGTAATAGAATGGGCTGGCAGTTCACCTTTGTTTTTTCGGATAGTACCGACTGGTGCCAGATCTTTTGACAACGAATAATTGAGCAAAATCTAGAGATGTAAAAAACTTAACACAGGTGATATTACATACAAACTTTTCAAGTTCAGTCACCACGGTCTCCCAACATTCTCTCAAGGTCGCACAGTTCTAGTTTCTTCCTCCTTCCCCAAAAACGGCTTTTATCTTTGAGCAGTAACCTGATGCACTGTCACGAATTGCCCAGAACATCATTCCGTATCTACCTGGTTTTGATGGGAATTATAGTCGAAATATAGATCGCCTTCAAAATGTGACAAACTGTCCATCCACGGTCATGCACCATACCTCAGGGCAGCTTCCCGCGTCTCAAAAACTTCTTTGATTGATTCTAATTTTTTACTTATGTTCGCGTCTGGCTGCTGCACTGTCGGAGTGCAACACGCTCACAATAGCGTGTAACCGGTTTCGAGACATTATTTCATTGAACTAACTGATATCATCATTTCTTATCTGGTAAACATCAGTCATGATCAGAACACCAGCAAACATTTTCATTTCTTGCAAATCTATATCCAGTCAGTCCTTGCAAACAATTCGATCTTCCTTGTTGGTCCCACATACATACTTTCTCAATGAGGTGTACACGAAACAACAACATAAAACAAGGCTCTTCATCGTCTCAGTTCCGAATCGAATACCTAGTAAGTCCCTGGTCTTCTTTCAGTACATCCTTTTTGCTCCGTCTACCAGAAATTCGAGTCTGAGGAGTTGTAACCCATATGTAACTCAATTAAGAGAAAACAATAAGTCACACTTAACGGAGTTTACACTAAATTGTTTTTCTCCTTCTTATTAACGGGATTCCTCACATCACATCACATCACATTTTCGTGTTATTCTGAGGTTTCAGTGATGTCTACCTCAGTGTCATTATCACTGGAAAATTCATATTCACAAGGTAGTTTTCAGAATCAAAAATCAGCTCAAACTACTCCCATATCTCATCATTGATAGTCCTCTTCTCCATAAGACTTTCATTTTGTAAAACAGACAAATTTTGTGGTTCAAATGGCTCTGAGCACTATGGGACTCAACTGCTGAGGTCATTAGTCCCCTAGAACTTAGAACTAGTTAAACCTAACTAACCTAAGGACATCACAAACATCCATGCCCGAGGCAGGATTCGAACCTGCGACCGTAGCGGTCTTGCGGTTCCAGACTGCAGCGCCTTTAACCGCACGGCCACTTCGGCCGGCTACAAATTTTGTGAAATAATGCACAAAAATAAGCATGTGTTTATCACGAGGAGGGTTGAATACAGAAAGAATAACAACGCTAATCAACAACAGCAAATGACCTAACAGCCGCTGCGCAGACATCTGATAGTTTAAAACTGCCGTCTAACATCACGGGCTTGCGAGGCCCGTGCGGGAGGAAACGTGAGACAACATTTAAACACAAAGGCACAGGTAAATTTTTATGGATTTTTGTAAAACTATGACTAACAAGACAAATTCCCAAAATTTCATTAAAATAGAGTGCGTAGTTACAAACAGAAGAACTAATAATAGTCGCATACTGGCTTGTGCGTCCCGATGGTAGTTAGAAGATCAAACAGCAAACCCAGTAATTACGATGTTCAACATTGTTTAGAAACGTCGATAATAACGATTAGAGGAGAACTGCAATAATATTTTAAATAATCCAAACGTATGTACGAGGAAATAACTATAATTTAAGATTGATAGAAATCCAGCATTATCTAAATGATGAAACCACCGGGTTAGTTAATTAACTCCCAGTGGATTCAACAGCTAATGATACCCCAATGATTTCAATTTTCTTAACCACAAGAGACGAAGAGTGTTTTGTTACGGTGTCAGGTCGACTCACAATGACTCTACGAAATTGGCACCAGCCTCCAAAATGTTTTCTTCTTCATGGAAGAAGAAGACGGAAGAAAATACCGGCAGATGACCCTGCAAGGATTACAGTATGTATGTGTAATCGACAATCGAGAAAGATCGGCGGCACGAACTAAGTAATTAATTTGAGAATACAATTCAAAAGCGCATAAACAGCTTCGAAACCTAATTAAAAAGGACTGTCTCTGTAAACCACGCACCCTACCTTTGAAAATGTATGAAATATTAAAACAATGCTCTCTATCACGTGATATACTGGTACTAACTACAAATTCCGAAATCACATCATCTTCCACTGCAAGCTTAAGTTCGCCAGTATTTTAGTGATCCATTACACATACGGCCCTTAAAAGCTTATACGATATTCCAACTGCAGGTGATTCTATACAGTGACACTTAAATCTAGGTGACACTTAAATCTATGTGGCTCATACCTCTTGCAGGTACGATGCACGTCGCTGTGAAGCTGGGCGTTCGCTTCGTTCAAAGCTTCCCAGGAACTTTCAGATATTTCGTTAGCTATACTCGAAATACAAAATCCAACAGTATGATACTTGGATCAAAACTGTAGCTTCTTTCACTCGATAACAAATAGAACTTTCGTGTCGATACTTCGAGTACTCGAGAGAATACGGAAATAATTGCTAGGCAACGGTGAATGCCGCTTCAGGCGACATAGCATTGTTGGCAGTGTCTAAAATCCACATTAAACAGCGAATGAAGTAACTACAGAGCTCTTCACTGTTTAACAACGACGATAGCAATGAGTCAATGATTACTGCAATAAAATTTTAAATAAGATGAATATATGTTACAGCTTTTCAAAAATATGACATCGAAGCGTAACGACGTTCTTAATCAGTTCTCTGGTTTCACGCGCTCCTGCCCTTGGTCCTCCTTTCACGTCATATGTATTAACACGAGCAAAAATTGATTCAGAGCAACGAATCTCCATCTTGGTTCGAGGTCCGATTGTGTGATACCAGTAAAATATTATCTGGCGCATTAATTTCCTATATCTTTCGATTAATCTCTTCGTAATGGGTAAAGAAGATAATGTAAACGTGAAGTATCACATTGACCATAGCTACTTTTTATTTGCCCAATCCCTATTTTGTACTACTTTATATTAGTGCATTTAATTCGTACGTTAATCTTCATGTTGCGTACATCATTCGGGCGATGCGGAAGAGTAAGTTTATATTCACTTCGCGTAAATATACCTACACGCTGATCATTTAAAAGCATTTTTTAATTTCTTTATTTGCTTGCTTGTATATGTGTGTGTGTTTGTGTGTATGTATGTGTGTGTGTTGTAGTAATTTCTATCCACTACCTTTTACACATGACAACACCTGTAATAGAAATTCTTGAACAGAATAGAATGAATTGTCAAGGAGAAACTTTTTCAGTTTCTTTTCAAATTTTTCTTTGCTCACAGACAGACATTTTATATCTCTCAGGAGATGATCAAAAATGTTGGTTCTAGCATTGTGCACCCCTTTTTTGCGCTAAAGACAACATTAATATGGAGCAATGAAAGTCATTTTTCGTTCTCTGGTTATGAGTATGTACATCATTGCTCCTTTTGAACTGCAGTGAATTATTTACAACAAACTTCATGAGGGAATACATATACTGTGCAGCAGTAGACAAAAAACTCCTTAAACAGATGTCTACAAAATTATCTTTACTCAGCACCACATTTTATTCTTATAGCACGTTTTTGAGCAACGGAGACTTCATTTAAGGATTAGTTACCCCAAAACATTATTCCATAAGAATTGGATTTCGGCGTTCACGACTGGGGGGTGTTCAGAAATTGAATGAACTATGTTTCATTGACCTAGACGTCATAATCCTCTTCCAGATTTCGATACCTTCTGAGCTTTAGGGTCCTACATTTCTATGGAGACCTCATCTCGTTCTGAATCACTGGATCAGAAAATAGTGAGGCTGTGGTGAAATTATTCCTACGCTAGTAATTAAGCGATTGTTACATGCCTCAATCCTCTAGGGTCAAACTTCCGTCCATCCTCTCATACGCTCTGTAGCTGTGTTATTTAACTATACTTGTTTTAAGCCTCCGGTGTGGCAAGCAGTTCCACTCCGTATCATGAATGGCTTTAAATGTGTATAAACATGAGGTACTGCGGATGGGTACAGCAGAAGTTTCTGTATCGCTAAAATGCAGTGTTAATGGGATGACGTAACGGTGCGAAACGATGTGAACCGGATCGAAAAGGTCGTAAGAAAGGCCAACGGCCAACTGCAGCTATTCGAAGTGTTCTAGGAAAATGTAATGCACCTCTGATATGAAGAGCATACAGGACACTTGTACGACCCATTCTGAACTGCTGTCTGTCAGCGAACTGTTAGGAAGACAATGAAGGACTTGAGAGATGTGCCCTACGTTTGCTACTGGTCGATTCGATCAATAAGAGAGTGTTCCCAAATGCTTCATAAGTTTAGCTGTTAGGAATTTTAATGAATCACCATTTGCATCGTACTATAGAACGGCTGTACCGCCTCCAATTTCCATATGTCTATAGCACGAAATGGGCTTCTGAAAACTTGTTAACATGCAATATAAGATTTGTTAACATGCAATATATATTTAAGTGTTATTCAGCTTTTTCTGGAAGTATTTGTCTGGAGCGTAGCCTTCTACGAGAGTGAAACGTAGACAATAAGCAGATCACACAAGAAGAGAATAGAGTTCATACAAGAAGAGAATAGGACACTTTGAAATGTGGTGCTCTAGAAGATGCTAAAGATTAAGTGGGTAATGAGGAGGTACTGAATTGAACTGAGGAATAAGAAATTTATGGTACAACATAAATGAAAAAGTGGTAATTTCATAGGACGCTTCCTGAGGCATGAATGAATCTTCAGTCTGGTAATGTGTGTGAAGAGGTAAAAACTGTACAGGGAGACCAAGAGATGTATGCAGAGAACGGCTTCAAATGGATGTAGACTGCAGTAGTTGTTCGCAAATGAGGCTTGCACAGGATAGTGCGGCGTGAACAGTTGCATCATACTAATCTTTAGACTGCAAACCGCAGCAGGGAAGAATAAGGGTAAGTGGGGCTAGTACGGGGCATAGGTACCTTTGTTTTTCTTCGCTGTTTCAGACGGAAGACCCAGCAACAGCATCAACAAGACCCATAAGAGAAGAATTAGGGCGATTCGGGATTGCACAGGGGCATAGAAACAATCATTTTTCAAGATACAAAGGAGTTAAGTGGGCATTGATTTATATTAATGGGTCAAGGTGAAAATTCGTGCCAGGCTGAGAATCGAGCCCAGGTCTCCTGTTTTCTAGGCAGATGCTCTGACCACTACATAATCCGAACACATTGGTCACCACAATCGCACGGAATACTCTAGCACGTCTCCTGACACACCCAAATTCTCCACTTACACCAGATACTACTGATGTCGCGCCCCCTGCTCATTTTTCTCATCATTTACGGTATCCCGCCGATTTCCGTTAGAGCCTGAGCTTGATGTGCATCTGCACTGAAGGGATCATTGGCCGTCATCGCCTTAGCTATGTATACGCGCTCCCTGTTCTTTCGGACATGTTCGGCATATATACAATCATTTTGCACTCTCGCAATTTGCAAATGTAATAGGTAAGATAATGATACAAATTACCCACCATATACACTGTAACGTGCTTGCAGAGTATATGTATAAGGCATTCAGCCGGCCACCCTGTACTTCCTCTGAAGCCTACAAAGTGAGCTAGTTAAATCTGTACAAATCCCTAAGCACAGACGGAGAAGGAGGTGGCTTGCCTTTCCAGGTGCAGTCCGCGAACAGAGTTTCGTACTCCCCGTTAAGTTTCGAGAGACGTATCGTCTCGAGAAGGTCGCCGCGAATGCAGCGCCGCAGCGGGCTGCCTCGATGCAGCCCTACCCACAAAGCGGCGGCCCCGTCTCCGTGCCACCAACTTGGAGCCCCCCACGGGCGTTATCAGGCGAAGAGTACACGGGCTGGGCTGGCGTGGCGTGTGTGCAGACAGCCGGCAGGCGATTAATGTCAATTAAGACAAATGGTGCGGCTGCAGCGCCAATTAATGACGGCCATTAAACTCAAATCTGATGCGAACGCCATCCATCTCAATTGGCGCGAGGAGCGCCGACTCGGAGGGCAATGGCGCGGCAGGGTCGTACGGTCTCGCCCCCTGAGATGTCATACCAGCCACCTCGCACCGCCGCACTCTTGCCGCGCATTTCTTTTTCTGCCTTCGCAACTTTTTCATCTCGAGGTAGCTCTTACACACAACTGCCTCCATTTCTTCGACTGTATTCCAACGTCTATCTTTCTTTATAGTTAGTAGCATCTACGGCTTCCTCTAGTTGCTTGTAAGTTATTCCTAGAGGTCATAACGTATGTCGGCCATGTCCCCTCTTCTAGCCACTGTTTTCCATATTTTCAATTCCTCGCGAATTCTGCGGATGGCCTCCACGTTGCTTATCTTATCAGTCCACTCAGTTTCAGCATCATTACCGAGCGGGGTGGCGCGGTGGCTAGCACACTGGACTCGCATTCGGGAGGACGCCGGTTCAATCCCGCGTCCGGCCATCCTAATTTAGGTTTTCCGTGAGTTCCCTACATCGCTCCAGGCAAATGTCGGGATGGTTCCTTTGAAAGGGCACGGCCGACTTCCTTCCCCGTCCTTCCCTAATCCGATGAGACCGATGACCTCGCTGTCTGGCCTCCTCCCCCAAAAACAACCCAACTCAGCATCATTCTGTGATGCTATTCCTCAAACACTTTGATTCTGTTCTTTTCCAGTGTTTACACACTGCACGATTCAATTTCACGCAATACGTACATTCTCAGAAGTTATTTCTTCAAATTAAGGCCTCTCTTTCAAACTAGTAGATTTGTTTTAGCGAGCAATGGCATCCTAGCCGGTGCTGGCCCGTTTCTTACGTCCGCCCAGCTCCGTCCATCACGCATAGGTTTACCTCCACAGTTACATAATTCCTTCATTCGCGATCCTCGTTTCAGAGGTTAATTTGACGCTAATTTCATTTTGCGTTTTGTGTTGTTCTTTGGCTTACTTTTAATCCACATTCTGTGCACAGCAGCCCGCTCATTCCGTTCCAAAGGTCCTGTAACTCTCAATGACCTCGCTGTAAGAGCAGTCACAGAGGTTGGACAAAAATGTGGAAATCCTAAAACACATCACCATGCCAAATGAGCTGCAGGAAACAGGCTGACATTCGAAACAGCGTCCATTTATTTCGGAATGGATAAACACAGGTCCTGTGTGATTTTCAAGGAATCTTATACCATTTTTCCGCAAAAAAGTGACACGTTCAGGTAACGATAACGTTGGATAGCGGCCACACATCCTTCTATCCAACGTAGACCACAAAGGCACAATAGTACTGAGATCTGGTGACGTGCTGGTCAAAGGAGATGCGACAATTCATCTTCGTGCTCACAAGCCCAGTCCTGGACGATGCAAGTGATGTCAAAAGGTGCCCTGTCATCTTGGAACACAGTATTACCATTGAGGAACAAATACTGTACCAGGAGACGGCCCTAATAAGTCAAAATGGTATTATCATCCATGGCAGTAATGCTACCCTGCTGAATATCCAAGTGGCCCTTGGAATACCACTAAACAGCTACCCATGTAACCAGCGAACCCCGCCATCTTTCACTCTTGGGACGTAAATTCGGCTAGCAGTTGGAAACTGTGAGACAAGACTCATACTACCAAATGACCTTCTTTCATAAGTCCACTGTCCAGGTTTTACGGCTTCGGTGCCACTTTTTCCTGTTACAGACATTTGCATCACTGATGTGTTGGAATTCCAGCTCGCCTTGCAGTTCGCTGATTATGGAGCTCTCTTCATGTTGTTGACAGCGCTGGCCAGTGAGATATTAGTCCCGCAGTGACTTTTGCAGCTGTCTTCCTCTTATTTTTAGCCACAATCCCTTTCAATGATTGTCTATCACTATCACTCAACACACACTTTCGTCCACGTTGTGACTCAGTGGACGACGTTTTCCCGCTTTGCTTGTGCATGGCATAAATCTTCGATATCGTGGCTCTAGAAACACCAAACACGTCGGCTCCTTGGCTACGGAAGCACCCACCGTATGAACACTTACTCGTTGCATCGTACTCTGACATGCAACAACGCACCTCTGCGTATGTGGACTGCTGCCAGCCCCACCGTGCGACGACCGCAGGTCAGATGCAGCGCATGGTCATACCACGAGGTGATTTAAACCCGCAAACCATGTATCAGCATTATCCATAATTTATGAGCATGAGTGTATGTATGATCCAAGTTTAATCGAACTATGTTACTTGGAAACTGTCACATCATGAGGAAGTTGCTTTTGCTCACCAGTGTACGTACTACATCCGTGCGAATAATCAGCAGCATCTGTGGCACCTTGGGTGTATACTCGTCTTGGTGTAAGCGTGATGGCAGAGCCTCTTGCCTGCCTGTCGTTACAGCAGCCTCCACATGCTTATGCTGTCGTGTTATGACGGGGCTGCCTGTTTCTTTCTCGCGTTAAACTGGAGTCCGAATTCATCTGTTACTTTGCAGTGTTAAATGACTCATTTGTACTTTCATTCTCCTCTTCTCCTACATCAGAGTTCCTTCATTAAGCAATTTAATGCATAGTATACATCGTAAGTTTAGAGTCCATGAAACATTTTAAAAAACTGGTATAGGAAAATGCTTAAACATAACGTAATAAACTACACAGCGTGATAAGGTCAATCTCTCGAAGTTATTTGGACGTGGTGCTGACAAGTGAGTTTGAAAAATTGCCTAGAGAAGCGCCAGCGGCAGTACTTGCTGAAAGTGGCAGCGAATCAGGTAGAGAAACCAATTTGTGTGGCATAATTTGATTTTGTGTTATGTAATTTACCCGTCGTTAATAAGAAGTAAGTGAGCATAGAGCTTTCCGTGGCAATTTTCGTAAGACACCACCAGTTTACGATAACATATTGAAATCGTAAAGTAATTCTAGGAGGCTGTTTGTTCGTGCGTCAAAAGCGACACTGGACCGTATGAGGGAGGTGATGTTGAGAATTCCGACAGGGTCTACCTGTCGAGCAAAAGCAGAATTGAACACCCCTCAGCCAACTTTGAGCAAAGTCCTTCGGAAGCGATAAGCGATTAAGAGTGAAGCTTCACAAGCAGCAGCTCCTGCAAGCCATAAGCTATGACGACAAACTCGCATTTGTTGGCAGAATAATCTTGAAAATGACGAATACACAAGCACTTCAGTGTCAAAGCCACTTCTCATCTTTCGGAAACGTCGACTGATTGAAAACACGCATGTTGGTGGTCGGAGAATCCATATGCACCTGTCGAACACGTCTGGAATCAAAGTTAACGCGTCCTGTGTCGTGTCCAACAAGGCAATCTATGGACTCTCCTGCCAAGGGAGATGCTGCAATTGTGGCTCATGCCACGACTTGAAACTAGGGATTTCATCTTTAAACAAGATAGTAACCCTTCACATTTCTATCATTATGTTGCTGGAAAGGCAGTGTCGCGTCCGCTGACCTGGCGCTAATCGAGCAACCGCAGACTTGGCGTCTTGTGATAGGGTTTGTGTTCCACTTCTACCACAGATAGCCCCAGTCTTCAAGAAGGGTCGTCGAGCAGATGCGCAAAACTATAGACCTATATCTCTGACGTCGATCTGTTGTAGAATTTTAGAACATGTTTTTTGCTCGAGTATCATGTCGTTTTTGGAAACCCAGAATCTACTATGTAGGAATCAACATGGATTCCGGAAACAGCGATCGTGTGAGACCCAACTCGCTTTATTTGTTCATGAGACCCAGAAAATATTAGATACAGGCTCCCAGGTGGATGCTATTTTTCTTGACTTCCGGAAGGCGTTCGATACAGTTCCGCACTGTCGCCTGATAAACAAAGTAAGAGCCTACGGAATATCAGACCAGCTGTGTGGCTGGATTGAAGAGTTTTTAGCAAGCAGAACACAGCATATTGTTACCAATGGAGAGACGTCTACAGACGTTAAAGTAACCTCTGGCGTGCCACAGGGGAGTGTTATGGGACCATTTCTTTTCACAATATATATAAATGACTTAGTAGATAGTGTCGGAATTTCCATGCGGCTTTTCGCGGATGATGCTGTAGTATACAGAGAAGTAGCAGCATTAGAAAATTGCAGCGAAATGCAGGAAGATCTGCAGTGGATAGGCACATGGTGCAGGGAGTGGCAACTGACCCTTAACATAGACAAATGTAATGTATTGCGAATACATAGAAAGAAGGATCCTTTATTGTATGATTATATGATAGCGGAACAAACACTGGTAGCAGTTACTTCTGTAAAATATCTGGGAGTATGCGTGCGGAATGATTTGAAGTGGAATGATCATATAAAACTAATTGTTGGTAAGGCGGGTACCAGGTTGAGATTCATTGGGAGAGTCCTTAGAAAATGTAGTCCATCAACAAAGGAGGTGGCTTACAAAACACTCGTTCGACCTATACTTGAGTATTGCTCATCAGTGTGGGATCCGTACCAGATCGGGTTGACAGAGGAGATAGAGAAGATCCAAAGAAGAGCGACGCGTTTCGTCATAGGGTTATTTGGTAACCGTGGTAGCATTACGGAGATGTTTAGCAAACTCAAGTGGCAGACTGCAAGAGAGGTGCTCTGCATCGCGGTGTAGCTTGCTCGCCAGGTTTCGAGAGGGTGCGTTTCTGGATGAGGTATCGAATATATTGCTTCCCCCTACTTATACCACCCGAGGAGATCACGAATGTAAAATTAGATAGATTCGAGCACGCACGGAGTCTTTCAGACAGTCGTTCTTCCCGCGAACCGTACTGGAACAGAAAAGGGAGGTAATGACAGTGGCACGTAAAGTGCCCTCTGCCACACACCGTTGGGTGGCTTGCGGAGTATAAATGTAGATGTAGATGTGTAGAATCTATGAAAGTCCGTTTGCGAGTCCGCACAGTCTTCTCAGCGATGCGAACTGCTGATTTTAATTGTCTGTTATTGTTTTATGAATATTTGCTGTGCCCGGTTAGTTAGTTATTGCAGTATTGAGTGAATCATTCATCGCCGGCGTCGTTTCACATCACTGAAGCGAGGAAAAATTAATTTGTGGTTCAGTATCAGTAGTTGTTGTTCCGTTGCCAGGCAAAATTGTTCACTACGGCACGACGCAAATCCAGAGTTACTCTATAATGCTATCTTGCTTTCGTGCGTCGTGATATTATTTCGGCAAAACACTCCTTTCAATGCTCAATATTCATCAAGTAACTCTTTCAATTAAAATGTTCACAGTTAATAAATTTTAATCATAAACTATCACACCGTTCAATTAATGATGGAGGCAACACATGAGATTTCCACTACTGACGAGCAATTTTATTGTTCCTTCTTAGCAGTTAGTTTGTAATCATCACACCACACGCACGCCGATGGATCAGATTAATTAAAATTCAGTTCGGTGATAGTGACAATTACGACAACTTTTACAATCGGCGTATTTGTGTTATCTTCGTGTGGTCGTGTTAATGTTTCCTACTCAAGGCTAATCAGGTATTGCAGTCTTCGACACTATGTCCATTCTTCGTTGTAACTGTTCACTTTGATGAAGGTTGAGTCCAACAATAATATCTCCAATAATTAAAGTTCATTAACACTATCAGAATATCACTTCAGTTCCAGTTCTCAAGTCAGAATAGCTGAGAACACAGTCAGCGCATCTCTATCACACAATATTACTTTTTTTTAAAAGAAACAATCTCGTAGCGTTCCGTTTGTAGTACTATAACAAATGGTGCTCTCTCTCGACTTGATAGCTAGCAAACGACTAACATCTCCATGATCGAGCATTGTAGACGCATTGAATTTCCTTTTCGCCGCGTCTACAAATCTCTTTCACAATAAATGTTATCTCTGACCGACATATTACTTTGGACTTAATTTTCGTCGTACTGATTTGCAGTTATTTCTAAGCTGTTTGATAGCAAATAAAAAATAACCTTTCTTTCTTTCTAGCTTTATATCATGACATACTCAGTAATTATAGAAATTGGTGTTCATAAAAATTTGGAGGTGTTATATTATTGTCAAAGTTGTCGTACCTGTCAAGTTAACACTGTTCCCTACCTTAAATTGTCATGACATTCTTATTTGGTTTTTCGGATTTCTTGGGGTGTTACAACAGCCAGACCCAAACTTCCATATGTCGTCGTCCATGTGTCTATAATCTGCACCTCATATGTTCATTATGTACAGTCCCGTGTGGGGGAGACGTTTTAATTGAAACTCATCGATAGATGGGGCTGGCTGGGAACCGTGCCCTGGTTAAGGTGGCCATTTGAGAAATCGAGGTTTTTGTCCTGGTTGAGCACAATTTTTCAGTGTCGTCATTCCATTACACAGCTGAACGTATTTCAGAATAGCTGTAGGCGTCGCTGTGCCTGTATCTTCGGACATACATGCACTGCAATATCGTATAAACATTTGTCTTTCACACACTGTGTCATTTGTCACGCTGTTATTGGCCAATTATCTGTAACGATTTTTTCAAGTTGTTATGGTCTTTATAATTACCCTGTACTTCCCTACCTCTTAGCAATTACGGCAAGTAGTAGGCGAAGGCGCAGCTACGTATATCAGCTACGCGTCGCCGCATCGCTCAAAGTTCCACGTCGGAGGCGGCCGTTGGCGCCCAGGGATCGATACAAAATTATCGAAACTGCGCCAGGGAGAGCGGTGGCGTTTTTCCGCGCTTATTCGGCGCCAAGTTTTGGGGTAATGGCGCGCTTAATTTTCCGGCGCGCCGAAGCGGCACCTGCGATCGGCAAACCGCGGCAGCCCCGTGCCTGCCGCACTGCCGGGTGGGCGGCGGCACAACACACCGCACTGCTCCGAGGTACACCGGTCGTCCCTCATATCAGTCGTCTCGCGCGTTTCCCCTGGGTTTTCGGTAGATATTTTAAACTTCGTTTTTACAATGTGTGAGTGGAGTCAATATAACAAACACTGATTATGTGTCATATGATTCAGAGTATCAACAGAAAACATATTTTTGTTTCTCGTTACAAGCAACGAATTTTAAAACTGATACACTAAACATACTGAACGAAAATTACTCAACGTCAAGAAACATCATGCTAATCTCTGTATACAGATATTTTACTTGTGACTGAGAATAGTGTACTGAACAACATTTCATCTGTATTTACTTGCAGGCTAATAGTTATAGCTATTGTCAGTAGTGTCTTTTTAGGTTGGTTAGTACCTCCAAGTAAACATGGCAAGAGCAAGCCATTATTGTTTATTTTCGCATGTGCGGCAGGCCAGAAATCGATGTGTGGATACGTGGACGCTAAACGGTCAATCTACAGGGTGAGTCACTAGCTATTGCCACCTAGAATAACTCCGAAAGTATAACAGTAGCTGAAAAGTTTGTGGCACAAATGTTGCATGGCACAACGGGTACCATAATACGACGTTGGTTTTTTGTTGCTAGGTGGGGTCGCTTCAGAGGTATGAAGGTCAACTTTGTTTTTTTTAAATGGGATGCTATAGTTTGGTACTTTTTTCTGATAGCAGCTATCAAGATGAATCCAATTATGTGTAACAGTAAGGTCTTTAAAGTTCAAGGAAGGTCAAAAAAGTGGCATGAACGTCCATTTACAGAAGGTGTTTGAAGTGTTGACCATCAATATCAATGATATGCTGCAATCTTCTTATCATGGATTGAGTGGTATTCCTTATCACTTCGGCACTTATCGAAGCACATTCGCTAACAACTCTCTCTCTTATATTGTGCAAACAGTAATTATTTTCCGAATACGGCGAATACATCTAACGTGCTAATGACATGTAATCACAATTCGACGGTTTCGCAATACACACTAATAGGATAGGTAAGACTAGTATCGTCGAATCAAGAGAATGTGAATGATATATTCCTTCGAAGAACAAGTCGATATGCTTCTTATTTACGGAGAATGCCAACGAAATTCAGTGAGAGCTAGAGACTTATACGCTGAAAGATATCCTCAACGTACTCACAATACACGTCGTACATTTAAATACTGTATGATAAACTGAGACCAACTGGATCTTTAATGTGTCGGAAACATATCCAGCAAAGGAAAGTTACTAACGAGGAAATGGAAATTGATACTGTTAGCACTGATTCGACATCCGTGTGTTAGTTCGCGTCAAATCGCAAGGGAATATGGCATGAGCCAGAGTAGTGTTTTCGTGTTCTGCATCGCCATAAATACCATCCATACCATGTCAGTCTTCACCAAGGATTAACTGGTACTGATTGTAGGCGTCGCACTGAATTCTGCTAATGGGCTCAACTTCAGATTCAGGGGGATGACACATTTATTAATTTGATTTGATTTACTGACGAGGCTACATTCACGACCCATGGAAATGTTAATTTGCATAACATGCATTATTGGGCAACTGAAAATTCATCTTGACTGTGCCAAGTTGCACACCAAAAAACCGTGTTCGGTGAATGTATGGGGTGGGATTCTGGAGGACAGAATTATAGCCCCCTATTTCATCGAAGGAAATCGTAATGGTAGGAAGTACACCACATTCCTACAAGAACCATTAGGTCTGTTATTGGAAGAAATACACTCCTGGAAATTGAAATAAGAACACCGTGAATTCATTGTTCCAGGAAGGGGAAACTTTATTGACACATTCCTGGGGTCAGATACATCACATGATCACACTGACAGAACCACAGGCACATAGACACAGGCAACAGAGCATGCACAATGTCGGCACTAGTACAGTGTATATCCACCTTTCGCAGCAATGCAGGCTGCTATTCTCCCATGGAGACGATCGTAGAGATGCTGGATGTAGTCCTGTGGAACGGCTTGCCATGCCATTTCCACCTGGCGCCTCAGTTGGACCAGCGTTCGTGCTGGACGTGCAGACCGCGTGAGACGACGCTTCATCCAGTCCCAAACATGCTCAATGGGGGACAGATCCGGAGATCTTGCTGGCCAGGGTAGTTGACTTACACCTTCTAGAGCACGTTGGGTGGCACGGGATACATGCGGACGTGCATTGTCCTGTTGGAACAGCAAGTTCCCTTGCCGGTCTAGGAATGGTAGAACGATGGGTTCGATGACGGTTTGGATGTACCGTGCACTATTGAGTGTCCCCTCGACGATCACCAGTGGTGTACGGCCAGTGTAGGAGATCGCTCCCCACACCATGATGCCGGGTGTTGGCCCTGTGTGCCTCGGTCGTATGCAGTCCTGATTGTGGCGCTCACCTGCACGGCGCCAAACACGCATACGACCATCATTGGCACCAAGGCAGAAGCGACTCTCATCGCTGAAGACGACACGTCTCCATTCGTCCCTCCATTCACGCCTGTCGCGACACCACTGGAGGCGGGCGGCACGATGTTGGGGCGTGAGCGGAAGACGGCCTAACGGTGTGCGGGACCGTAGCCCAGCTTCATGGAGACGGTTGCGAATGGTCCTCGCCGATACCCCAGGAGCAACAGTGTCCCTAATTTGCTGGGAAGTGGCGGTGCGGTCCCCTACGGCACTGCGTAGGATCCTACGGTCTTGGCGTGCATCCGTGCGTGGCTGCGGTCCGGTCCCAGATCGACGGGCACGTGCACCTTCCGCCGACCACTGGCGACAACATCGATGTACTGTGGAGACCTCACGCCCCACGTGTTGAGCAATTCGGCGGTACGTCCACCCGGCCTCCCGCATGCCCACTACACGCCCTCGCTCAAAGTCCGTCAACTGCACATACGGTTCACGTCCACGCTGTCGCGGCATGCTACCAGTGTTAAAGACAGCGATGGAGCTCCGTATGCCACGGCAAACTGGCTGACACTGACGGCGGCGGTGCACAAATGCTGCGCAGCTAGCGCCATTCGACGGCCAACACCGCGGTTCCTGGTGTGTCCGCTGTGCCGTGCGTGTGATCATTACTTGTACAGCCCTCTCGCAGTGTCCGGAGCAAGTATGGTGGGTCTGACACACCGGTGTCAATGTGTTCTTTTTTCCATTTCCAGGAGTGTACCTTTAGGAACAATGAACAGAATATGGTATCAACAAGACGGATGTCAGGCACATTTTTCGCTGATGGCTGGAAATGAGATGCAGAGACAATTCCCAAATTGTTGGATTGGACGCAGAGGAGATGTGTCGTGGCCGTCTCGTTTGCCAGACTTGACGTCTCTGGATTTTTTTCTTGTGAGGATTCGCAAAAGACATTGTTTATAAAGACATTCCAACTACACCTGATCATATGCGAGATAACTGTCAGAGCCTGTGCTCCGATAAGTGCCGATGTGATAAGGAATACCACTCAATCCATGATAAGAAGATTGCAGCACTGCATTGATACCAATGGTCAACACTTCGAACACCTTCTGCAAATGGACGTTCATGCCACCTTTTTGACCTCCGTTGACCTTCAAAGACCTTACTGTTATACATGGATTCGTCTCGATAGCCGCTATCAGAAAATAAGTAACAAACTATAGCATCCCATTTAAAAATACAAAGTTGACGTTCATATCTCTGAAGTGACCGCACCTAGCAACAAAAAACCAACGTCATACTATGGCCCCCGTTGTCTCATGCAACATTTGTCCCACAAACTTTTCAGCTCCTATCATACTCTCTAAGCTATTCTAGGTGGCAATAATTAGTGGCTCATCCTGTATATTGACAGGCGCGATTCATGTGTAGTGCAGTTACGACCGTGCACAAAATATAAGGCAGTAAACTATGTGATATGTTTGCGGGAGGACTGTCTGACACAGGGTAAAAACAACGGGCACATTGATGTGCGTACATATTAAGGTACCACCCATAAAAATATTTGTACTTATACCCTTGACATCCTGTAGGAAAAGTCCTGACTGACTGACTGAATGACTCTCATCGTTGGGCACCACAAACCGCTAAGGACAGAAACTTGAAATTTGGAGTGGCTGTTGATCTATTACTGTAGGCCTCACTTAAGAAGGTATCTTTCGAAATTCCACTCCTAAGGGGGTGAAGCAGGGGATGAAAAGTTTTTTGAAAACATGTCGTTTTAAGGCAATTTTGAATCCAGAACTACGAAGATTGGTATTTGATTTCTCGGTCAGAAATAAAGAAAGACATGCTTCAAGAATTTTGGAATTTCAACAACTAATTGGGTGAATATTTTTTAAATAAATTATTAAAGTACTGATAAATATTTTAAATATACATCTATGAAAATTGGTGTTTAACAGCCACACTCAAGCTCCCATATGCCGTCGTCCATGTGTCTACAACCTGCACTCGTTTATTCATTGTGTACATATAAATATATATTTTAAAAAAGTGTTTCGGTGTTTCTGGGAATTCAGCCCCTTAAGGGGTTAAATTTATGAAAACATTTCGTTACCGGTATATTAAAACATTTTTAAAGCTAAATCTATGGAAATAGGTATTTGACTTCTAAAGAAATGTGTGTTTGGAAATGAAATTTCTATGGAAATATCACCACTAGAACTCAGAGTGCAGGATTAACAATGACTCTGAGTCCAGATACCAGAATCTCTTTCTGGTTAGCAGTACATTCGGAAAAGACCATGCTTCTATGGCCTTAATTAGCGTGAAAGGTGTAGAAGATGTTGCAGTTTGTGAACAACACAAAAATTCCATTAAAGAAAAACTAAAATATCTGTGCAAACCATACAGTCTACGCAAATGAAGCAGTCGGCGCTAAGCTAGTACAGTATAAGATAACCTCCAACCTCGATAATGGCTTCAGTTTGGAAGAGACTCCGAATCTTCCTTCGAGTATGTCATATCCAGGTGAGTCACACATTGACCATCAGATCTTCCAGAGGTACCAAACTGTGGGGATATTAACTGCTACTTTTCATCTTTTGTACGATCGCTGCCTTACTTGGCTGTGAGTGGTATACCATTCCTTGTAGACATGTTGAACAGTCCGTATTGATCATCAACAAAGCGGACAACTTCATTCAAGCTGTAGTCATGGACACTTCCAAATACGATAGCTCCTTTTTCCGTTTCTGTAACGTCTCACGTCGACCCATGTCACTATGCTGATCCCATACAACCGCCATCTATTATGTAAATGGTCAGGTGGGAAAGGGGGGTTGGGGACGGGTTGACACGAACGCCTGGTTTCAGTTCTGCGCCGTCTACAGTGTTCCAAGGCGATCTGAAAGCTCGTTTAAGCACGTGACTAACATTTTGTCCTGCGCTCATAGGAGTCCCATGGGTAAAACAACTCATCGTCTCGTTCAAAATTATGATTAACAATAAGTGTTACCACTGGCACCAAAGCACGGAGAATAACCAGTACTGCAGCAGAGACAGAGTAGCATTGTTGCCTAGCTATTGCAGCAGACTGTGCCGCGCGGGCTGGCATACGAGATGAGCAGAAGAAAGAACCCACGGCCTGGCGTGAGGGGCGAAGGCGCCAGGTAACGACTTCAGTTCTGTTCTTCTATTGTCCTGAGGTCCCATATCCATTAAATTGCATATGTAGAATTTGGTTTGTCATCTTCCACAGGTTTTTGCTAAGCACAATCTACTGTCCAATAATGTGGACTGTTTGGTGCTTCCCCCCAAATCTGCTGGATCTTGTTTATACTACATGAACAACTGAGCTTCTGATTAAGTATCTCCTTCGAAGGCAAACACGGCAGGTGATTTATTAGTAAATAACTTTTCACAAACAAACAACTGGCAAATATTAAGGCTTGAAATATAGCCTTTTTTCCACTTCTTGTCCTCGAGAGATGTAGAAATACATTTTCGTGGACACTGAGGTTCATTGCAAAGAAAACATATTTGCACACAACGTAAAACCTCTTCAGTTTGCGAGGACCAAGTGTGTGAAATACTGTACAACAATGAAATTTTTGCTCACATGCATATTTAACTTATATAATTTGTTTTAGAAGGAAGAAAGGGCCTTACAGGTGAACAGGCAGGAGATCTGCTGATGAATTGAGAATGTTCTGACCTGTAGAGTTTTAACACAAGAGAAACACAATCAATGACAGGTTATGCGAAAATGACACGAATAAAAAAATTGCAAAGTCTCTGGCACACACGGTTTCACACAAAAGAAAATTCGTAGGTAGGTTTACGTACGTCAATAAACAAGCGAAATGTTCGAATCTTTTACTTTACTGAATTTGTGACGCCTTCTGCACTGGCATGCCAAAAAATGAACACTGCAGAATCAGTTTATCACAGTCAAAATCGTGAAAATGGTCTGGTTTGGCTCACTACGCATATCACTGTAACAAATATGTCTGAAAAGCCCTCGCGCACGCGCAGAATCGCGGTTGGTGGAGAGGGAGGGGGGGGGGGGGGGTGGCGGCGGCTTGGTGCTCGGTTCCTATCTGAGCTAGGAACAGGTAAGAAGCTTTTGGTTCAACACGGACCAGCAGTCATTTGCATAACCATTCGAACATCTGTCATACTGTAGTTATGTTTCAGCATATTAAGCAAGTTTTGAATGACGAACGGGAGGTGGCACAAAAACATACTGTAGGAATTATTTCCTTCTCTAAAAGATTTTAATTGGGCTGAAAATAATACTCAGCTAATGGCACCATTATCATCCGATCGGCGTTTATATGAAAACACAGCCACCCTTCTAAAGAATGGAGCGAGACTTATGTTCAAATTTCATCCACCGGTTTATCCGATTTGGTCTAAGATAACTTTTAACCGTTTGAACAATTGCTTCGTTTTGATTCTACGACCAAAAAACAAGTTCTTCTGGAAGGTTTTTGAAACGCTCCACTTCTATACTTTAAACTTGTACTTAGCACGAAGACAGATAAGTGGAGAAAGCCAAACAAAAATTTATCATGTAAACTTTATCCGTTGTCGAGATATGGTGGTTTAAAGTCTTGCTAAATGTAGCATATGAAATTTACTCTTACGTGAACTGAATTAGCGGAAACTGTTTAAAGTGAAGCAATTAAATAAAAAATTCCTTCTTACAATGAAATTGAAAACTAGCTTTCAAAACTCCAGTTTCATTCGGATTTCACGTGCAAAAAACACGTTTTCTTTAGTTTTCTTACGTATGCCTGTTCTTTCTTTCAGACTTGTGTGAACCGGTTTAAAATTTGTAACATAGTAGACAAATACAGGTAATTAATGGTCGTCCTATTGTTCTGTGAAATCTTTATCGGTTGCCACGATACAAGCAACACAGTTCAAAAGACAATTAAAAAAAACCTGTACCGTGTCAGTCGTCGCCCGAGTCAAGGAGCATCCACATCGGTTGCCGAGCTATTGCGCTCTAATGTCAGACTTGCGGCAGGGTAAAATTTGGAAACCAAAGTGAGAAATGCCCCTATTGTGGCACAAAAAAGTCGAGTATGTCCTGGATAGTGTTCAGGACGTAAAAGAACGGAACTAGCTTTTCGACTATCTGGGAGCTTCAAACAAGTTCAAATCAAAACGTCTTGGCATATTCGCGTTTTTTACGTGTTAATATTACTTCCTCCAGCGAAATGGGCTCTCCTGACCCACACTCTGCTACATCCATGGTGAGTGGCGTAAGAATAAATTTATGTGCTTCTAGGGAGTGGGATGCATCTACAATAGGAAATATCCGGAATGGGGATGCATGCATCTTAAACTTTAATGACACGTCGTGCCACATTGCACGATATGACAGACGCCATGTTGGATGGTATGATGGCATGTATCATGTTACACGGCATGACATCATGCGTCATGTTACTTTACTTGACACGACGCATTATATTACATGCCATGGGTAAAAGTAAAGTAAGTACAAGTAAAAAATCTCAAAGTAAAGTAAAGTAAAAAAGCTCAAATATGTCAGGATGTTTTGATTTACATATCTCTGAAGCTGCCAAATAAGTCGAAAAGCTAGTTCCCTTCTTTTACTTCCATAACTCTGCCCAGGACGTATTCACCTTTTTCTGCTAATATATGAGCATTTTTCTTTTTGTACTAGCATATAGATATCAGTGGATAAAATATACACTCAGTGGGTCAAGTAGTGATAGTTTGTGTGCCGTTCAGTATTTTAGTTACATTTTATTACACCTTGTTAATCGTTACTATTGGCCGTTACTCGATAATACTAATGACACAGTCATTTGCCGCTACCGTAAGACTGCACTACACACAGGCGCAATGAATTAAATACTGGCAAAATCAACGTGAAGGCGTTGTTTCTGTTGCAACTTCCTTTGAGCGCTTTGTGGCTCTTTAGTGGATACAGGGGCGAGGAACAGATGCGTTCCATGGGCAGAGAATTCAGATACTTATCTATTCTACATCTAGTATCAAGTAGTAAAAGTAATACATAACTTTGTTTGCCGCGGTTGCAGCGTCAGTTCCTAACAGTAGATTTGAAATTTAAAACACACACAAATACAAAGGTTTACAATTCAGTCGGTCTTCAGTACCATAATCACTACGTAGATGACGAAATCTGACCGCTATGTAAGTCCGTAAGTGTCACGAAACGGCAAACACACAGAATGGACTAAAAATGGTTCAAATGGCTCTGAGCACTATGGGACTTAACATCTGAGGTCATCAGTCACTTAGAACTACTTAAACCTAACTAACCTAAGGACATCACACACATCCATGCCCGAGGCAGGAGTCGAACCTGCGACCGTAGCGGTCGTGCGGTTCCAGACTGAAGCGCCTAGAACCGCTCGGCCACCAGCGGCCGGCACACAGAATGGACTCTGTGCATCGATGTTTGAACTTAAGCAGACCCGCCGCTGGAGCTCCGGAGAGAGAATGGCCGGATATCATTGGCAGCGGAATAAGGGTTCGTGGCAGCAGCGTCATGTTGCGGTGGCGGCTGTAGGACACGTGGCGCCGTGTTTTAAAATGCGGCCGACCGTATAGCGCCGATATCGCAGTTTCGAGTCATCTGTATTATTAAACGATTGACCCAGGGCACGGTCACCCGGTCGCAGTGGCAGGTTGCCTATCTAACGGCTTCCAGGGGCAACAAAAATTTGATTTTTCAATATTTCATATAATTATTGACTTAATTTAAAAATTTAAAATGATTCATAACCTATTCATTAAGAAATATCACCTTCTGTTAAGCGTTTAACACAGTAAGAGAAGTACTACAGTTAGAAACACTGTATGAGTCTGCAGACAGCGTAGCGAACAGCGTGAAAAAATAATGAGCAGACTATAGTTAACCAGTACTTGACAATCAGAGAACGTAGCAACTTCCAACAAACTTGAAACAAAATTTAAAACGTTCAAGAAACTTTTCCTCGATAACACTCCCGCCTCCTCCTTCGCTCCCCCCCCCCCCCCCTCCGCCTCCCGCCCCGCCACACAAATTTATAACAGGAAAAAGGTTTATTGCTTACTACAGTTTCTCTCTTCATGCGCAGGTAAACATCAGCATCAGGTATGACGGTTTAATTCATTTCTTCTCAACTACTATTCGTAACACACTCTCCAGGCAGTATCCATGTATACCACTGAATGTTCTGCGACACACAGTTTAGGGCATATGACGACATAAATATTGGAGTCGTGAGAAACTAGCTTCTGCTTAATCTGGTAATTTAGCAAAACTATACTCATCCAGTATTCGATAATGAAAGTACTTAGCGATTTCCAAGAACTTTTAACACAGTTTGAATTCTTTTCTAAACTTTTTCTCGCTAATATGTTTAACATGAAAAATGTAACACATTTGCTCCTTTGTGAAGTAATCAGACGTTTGAAGTTGTTTCATACATGTAAGTTCGATTCTTTAAAGGATCGGGGGTCAGGGTTTACTGTTTTTAAATATTTCCCCTCATTGCAGAATACAGCCAGACAATTTTGTTGAAATAATCTAATGGTTGTGAATTATTGTTCACTATTTGAGTATTGGCTATTACTCGGTAATACTTAGTATTAACACAGTCATTTCCCGTTCCAATAATACTGAAACATATACATACAGCTCCAATGAGTTCAAGTAGATATTACGAGAATCAACTGCGAAACACGATCTCTACCATTTTTCTCGTTGCTAATGAACATCACGAAACAAAGAAAATAGACCCAATACCATTTGCCAACAAAATGATATGAAACTTTTAAATTTTACACGAGATACCTGAAGATTATTGGTGTTACAGGCCGATGACTATAAGGATGTTAGAAAAACCCTCTCTTCTAGTAAAATACATGGTTACTCTATCATTCCTAACATAGGAAATACTCATAAATAAATAGAGAACAGAATCGGAACGACTGGGAGAACCACGAGCTATGAACCACACGAATATTTATGAAAATGTGAAGCGGATATTAGTTGCTTCTGACAGTCAATTATTCTCAAACACATAAAATGTAATTGGAAACATAAAGTAGCCCCTAGATGGTCAATAATATTCTTCAATATTTCCTAAAACGCAATAATATGGAACGTGTAGGTGTGAGACTGAGAGATTGGGTAGTAATATTTAGAACTTAAAGAACTTTTGAAATATTTTACGCTGTCTGAAAAATTGTACCGTCTGTGGGCAGTATTGCACAATACCTTTAAAAGTCTTTCGCATACGGGATATCTACGTGTTTACTGTTCGTTGCTGTTAGGTTGTTGAAAATGAGTTCAAAACTAGACGAAACAGCATTATGATTAGAGTGCATCGAAGTCTCAGATGGCATTGCAGATGAGTACAAAAACAGAAATGTTAAGAATAAATTGTATGATTGGTTGCTCAGAAAATACAGGGAAAGACCACGAGGGACAATGTTTATTTATATAGTTAATGCAAAATTATAAATAAAGTACACATGGATGTGTGTGTGTGTGTGTGTGTGTGTGTGTGTGTGTGTGTGTGTGTGCGCGTGTATGTGTGTACACTACCATTAGGGCATGTATTATTTCATGACACCTTTCCACAACTATGTATCAAATATCTTAAGGTGACACAGCACTTGTGACTCTAAAGTCTTCGAAATAATTGCCGGTGCGAGGTGTTGTAGCATAATAGGTTATCGCTGACGTGGTGGCATTACGTCTCTCATTATAGTATTTAACCGCTAAAATTTTTATTTCTGATTTATAAGAGTTGGTCAGTTTTGACACAAAAACATTATACCCCAACGAAGTGCAGGTTCTGCATTCAGTATCTGTTACACGAACACTACTTCAATACTGTACTTAGAGCAACAGACGAACAACTATACGGCATTTGCTAAAGCCATAGTATTGTCTCTCTGAGATCAGCCACGTTGTGCCACATTTGGCTAAACGAGAGGTTTAGCGGAATCGCGGGGAATCACTTCTAGAAGCAAATAAGAATTTTGCAACGAATAAAAATACCGTAAACCAGATTCCCAAGAGGTGTGAGAAGGTGGGGGGAGGAGGAGGGGGGAAAAATGACAATGGGTTGGGACACCTAAATATGTTGATAATCATTTCCAGCAATGTATCAGAAGTTGGACCATCGACATACACGAAATTGTTGTAATCCTTTTTTTCCAACCTCAATTCTGTTAACGAGTTCTCGTGAGTGATCTTTGGCGATCCTTGACCCAGTTTTTCATCCACCTTTTTTTCTGGTTGCAACAAAATAGAGCAATTACCACAGCAGGAGCGCCTTTATCGTTAACATTCCGAACCACAATATTATTGCACAACATTATTGAGCAGCGTAGGGATAACGTCTATAATATTGCGCTGTGTTATTGACCGTCTATGGCCCTCTTAGGGCAAAAAAATTAAATTAAAATATAAGCAAATACGTAGGGGAGAGTGTTGTACCTTGGAACGCTTTTCAGACTTTCAGCTAAACCCAGTTCTCTAGCAGAAGTTTAATAAATGCCCTGATTCCTTTTTGAAACGATGACATTTCTTTATGTATGCTACTGTCTTTTTCCAAAATTATAAAAATTGCTCTGAAAAAATACACTTTTTCCAAATGTGAAAGATTGTTCCACAGTATATCACGGTCATGCGCTTAGGAACAAATATTTTATTCAAATTTAAGAGTGTTGCAAACGAGAAAAATCTTGTCAATAATGTATTTAATAGTCTATGTGTTACATTATTACTCTACTACACCCCAATAGTCAGTAAGTAAACTCAGATTAAGAAGATTACTATCAAAAATCCAAGTCAAAACATTTTGAAATAGAAACTGTTGCAAACACAAATTTGCAACTTCAAGAAAGGGAAAATCGTTAAGACATTAAAGAAACTTAGTTCATTTGCAAATATCATATTTTCCATGATAGAAGGCCTCCTTCCGTTTGAAGGTACAGTACTGTGCACGACCGATGAAGTATCTGTTAAACATCTCTACTCGTGATGTTAAAAATACACGGAACTTGCTCACCATAAAATTATGTATCTGCAAAATTAACAATATTCTCCAAATAGCTTTAATATATTAAAACCAATAGAATATGTAGAACTTGTAATATTTACAAATTCTGCACAGTATACAAACTCATGTCTCAAAACAACAAATTAACAGTATAAAATGCCGAAAATTGCTGAAGACGGTTTTCTAGCGTACATCCCTACGTGTGATTATAAAATTAATGACTAGATTGAAACACCGACCAGGAAACATCATGTGTTCCCTGGTACACTATCCTTCACATACAACTCTCTGTTCTACATCAATACACCAGTAAGAAATCGAAGAAATATGAAGAAATACAAAGTTCACCAGAAACACTTTTTTCACCAGCCTACATTTTATTCAATCAGATACTTGCGGACTCGGAAAACCACCATCGCTCGCCTGTCTATTTTGGCCATGTGACTGTAGAAGACATACCATTCAAGGTACATGCATCTCACTGGGATAAGCGGAAAGATCAAAGGTACTCTTTCCACAGAGTGGCATCGGATTGGCCAAAGACCTTTGCATGGTCAAAGTCTGCAGCAACATTAGTCGATGTGGGTCAGAGTGAGCTAGTCATGGCTTCACTCACATATGTATGTGTGCCTACCTCTCTCTGTCCATTTCCTCCCTCCACCCTCTCTCTATCCATCTCCATCTCCTCCTCTCTCTATTCTTCCCACAGTCCCCCCTCCCTCTGTCCATCTCCTCCTCGCCCCTTCCCCTGTCCATTTCCTATTCTCTCTATCTCTGCCTATCTCCTCCTTCTGTCTTCTATCTTTGCCCATCTCATGTTGCCTCTCACTCCATCCACACCACCCTTCCTCTCTCTCTGTTCATCTCCTCCTCCTCCTCTTCCTCTCTCTGTCTCTTCCTCATCCCTCTCTCTCTCTCTCTCTCTCTCTCTCTCTGCCCATCTCCTCCTTCTGCTCTCTCTGCCCATATCTTAATATCCCACTCCATTCATCTCATCCTCCTGCCTCTATCCATCCGTCTCCTCCTCCCCCCACTCTGCCTGTCCATCTCCTCCTCCTTGCTTTCTCTGTACACCTTATCTTCCCCCACCCCTCTCACTCATCTATACCCATCCACACTTATAACCCATGGAATTCATTCTGATACAACCTGCATAATATGCTTGTCATGAAGGGCAGCTCAGGTGTCAGGGCTCCCATTCCTTTCAACCCACACCTAACCTCATTGGAGCTAGGAGTTTTTATCCACATAAAATTTCTTCCCAGACATTGAGGAATCTGTGTATCAAATTTGGTTGAAATCTGTCCAGTAGTTTAGGAAAGGAAATGGGACATACACCCAAACATAGATCCGTTTTATAAATATGTAAAGTTTAACACTTTGACCCGATGCACTGCCCGACAGCTCAGTCAACGAGGTAACCCAATGGAGGGCAGTCATGTGACCATTTGCGTGTCAATTGTGTAAACTTTGTTCTCTGTGTGATTGTATTTTAAATGTTTGTGTATAATGGTGAACAGCCTTCTTATCTTACAGGATTTTACAGATAATTCAGCCCCTCTCTTAAGCGTAATATACCATACGTTCATTGCATAAAAAAATTGTGCGGCTGTTAGAAGAAAGCGCAATTAGTTTAACAAATGTGACCCGCAAAACTACCGTCCAGTATAGCCAACATCCATCTGATGTAGAATATGGGAACATATTCTGGGCTCAAAAACTATGGAATGTCTCTAACAGAATGACCTTCTCCAACCAGCATGAATTCCGAACACATTGGTTATGCAAACACAAATCATGTTCTTCTCTCGTGAAGTGGAAAGTCGTGGATCAAGGAGATCATGTGGATGCAGTATTTCTTGAGTTCTGAAAAGTATTAGGCTCGGGGCCACGCAAAGGCTTAGTAATGGAGCTATGATCATGTGGCGGTTCAAAGCGAAATTGGTGGCTTGATAGATGACTTCTTTTGGTAAGCATGACGCATGATGCTGCACTGGAAGCCATTAACAGATGTATAAGTAGCTTCAGGTGCATTCTGAAGGAAGTGACCTGAAGGAAACAGGTGTGGCAACAGCACACACTTGTATGGGGTTTTGTGGAGATCTTGCAGCAACGTGATCAGCCCTAGGTTAACACAGCTGTTAACCGTGTGAACAAAGAGCTGAACGAATTGCTTTTGATTGAAACTGTGCCATGCCTGTTGCCATTGGAACCTGGTGATGGACTAATCATAGCCTGCGCCTGAATAGGAGATGGAAGGAAAGACTAGCTGAGAATCCTGAAGAAAATATAAGGGCAGCCACAAATACACAGGATAAATTCCCTTTGGTTACTGGAGTCAAAAGGGCACTTAATTAAGTTAGAGCCAGTTTAGACAGATAGTATTGAAAGAAATCAGAACAGAAAAGGACCATAATACATGTACCATTTCCATAAAAATAAAACTAATTTGTTTCATCTGAATGTTAAAGAGTTGAAAAAAAGATGATGAGCTTCTTGTAAAGCTAGAAGATGTAGAAAATTCTGAAGTTATAGATGTTCTGTGCCTCTCTGAACACCGCATAACCCCAGGGATGGAGAAGTTAAATATCAGGGAATAAAGACTTACAACATTTTTTGTAGAGTTAACGTGGAAGAAGGAGTTGCAACTATTGTAAAACTTGCACAAAGTCAAAAATATTGAAACAGCTAGTTTTTCTATTGATCAGTACTTAGAAGCATGTGGTTGTGGGTTGTTACTGCGGAAAACTTTTCTGACAGTTATTACAGTGTAGAGATTCCTTTACAGGAAACTTTCAGTTATTTATGAGAAACTTACATGCATTATTGACCTTCCTGTCAGGCAAGTAAGAAATGCTTAACAGTTTGTGGAGATTTAATTGTAGATTTCTTAAAAGATACAGACAGAAAAAAATGAAGTAGATTTATTATTTGGATGATTCAATTTAATTTCAGTTAACTCATATGCAGAAAGACAATTACTGATAACATTTTCATAGACAGTGCTGTGGCTGAAACAATTACTGTGTACCCAACTGATAATGGACTACCTGATTATGATGCACAATTAATGGAATAAACAATATGGAACCTTACAACCCTAAGGCAGATTCACACAAAGCAGAGAGGCTTGTTAATGTGAGTAGGTTACAGTGTTTCAAGAGTAAGTTAAAAGGGGTGGTGTGGGAGGAAGTATACACAGAGAGAGAAGCTGATGTCAAATTCAGTTTAATCCATAGTAAGTTTGTGTCAATATTTGGATGTTACTTTCATAAAAATTATCCAAAAGACCCAGCAAAAAAAAAGTAAGCCATGGATAACTTAGGGAATGAAGATCTCATATAAGAGAAAGAGGGCAATATATAAAAAGGTTAGAATATGTAAGTAAATAAATAATAAAGTAAGATCCAACACTACTAGCATACTGCAAAAATGCAATAGTACTTTAAGGAAAGTCGTTTAAATGTCCAGTAGCAACAGGAAGTAGTATCAGCCTCCTTCACTGAAATTAGTAACATTATAAAAATTCTAAAAAACGGAAGCTCATGTGTTGATAGAATTTCATTCAAAATTTTAAAGAGTTGATCCAACTTAATAAGCAATACTCTTAGTCATACATGCAATTTATCGCTGGCACAGGAATTCATTCCAGAGAGGTTAAAATATTCAGTTGTTAAATCTCTTCATAAGAAAGGTGACAAGATAGACTTAAACAATTATCGTCCAATTTTCTTACTGACATCTTTTTCCAAAATATACAAATCTAACAGACATCACATAGATACCTCTTCAAGGAGCTAGGTACTTATAAGTGGTAGAAAAATCGAAATTTTTATGACTTTATTAAATTCTATAGTGTTTCCTGATTGCATTGATTTATACATTATAGGGCCTCAAATGAAAAATGTCCTATATAACTACTGACAGCCTTGGGAGAGCCAGTCCTGACAAAACTCTACAATCTGGTGAGCAAGATGTACGAGACAGGCGAAATACCCTCAGACTTCAAGAAGAATATAATAATTCCAATCCCAAAGAAAGCAGGTGTTGACAGATGTGAAAATTACCGAACTATCAGTTTAATAAGTCACAGCTGCAAAATACTAACGCGAATTATTTACAGACGAATGGAAAAACTGGTAGAAGTCGACCTCGGGGAAGATCAGTTTGGATTCCGTAGAAATGTTGGAACACGCGAGGCAATACTGACCTTACGACTTATCTTAGAAGAAAGATTAAGGAAAGGCAAACCTACGTTTCTAGCATTTGTAGACTTAGAGAAAGCTTTTGACAATGTTGACTGAAATACCCTCTTTCAAATTCTAAAGGTGGCAAGGGTAAAATACAGGGAGCGAAAGGCTATTTACAATTTGTACAGAAACCAGATGGCAGTTATAAGAGTCGAGGGGCATGAAAGGGAAGCAAAGGTTGGGAAGGGAGTGAGACGGGGTTGTAGCCTCTCCCCAATGTTATTCAATCTGCATATGGAGCAAGCAGTAAAGGAAACAAAAGAAAAGTTCGGAGTAGGTATTAAAATCCAGGGAGAAGAAAAAAAAATTTGAGGTTCGCCGATGACATTGTAATTCTGTCAGAGACAGCAAAGGACTTGGAAGAGCAATTGAACGGAATGGACAGTGTCTTGAAAGGAGGATATAAGATGAACATCGACGAAAGCAAAACGAGGATAATGGAATGTAGTCGAATTAAGTCGGGCGATGCTGAGGGAATTAGATTAGGAAATGAGACACTTAAAGTAGTAAAGGAGTTTTGCTATTTGGGGGCCAAATAACTGATGATGGTCGAAGTAGAGAGGATATAAAATGTAGACTGGCAATGGCAAGGAAAGCGTTTCTGAAGAAGAGAAATTTATTAACATCGAGTACAGGTTTAAGTGTCAGGAAGTCGTTTCTGAAAGTATTTGTATGGAGTGTAGCCATGTATGGAAGTGACACACGGACAACAAATAGTCTCGACAAGAAGAGAATAGAAGCTTTCGAAATGAGGTGCTACAGAAGAATGTTGAAGATTAGATGGGTAGATCACATAACTAATGAGGAGGTATTGAATAGAATTGGGGAGAAGAGGAGTTTGTGGCACAACTTGACAAGAAGAAGGGACCGGTTGGTAGGACATGTTCTGAGGCATCAAGGGATCACAAATTTAGCATTGGAGGGCAGCATGGAGGGTAAAAATCGTAGAGGGAGACCAAGAGATGATTACACTAAGCAGATTCAGAAGGATGTAGGTTGCAGTAGGTACTGGGAAATGAAGGAGCTTGCACAGGATAGAGTAGCATGAAGAGCTGCATCAAACCAGTCTCAGGACTGAAGACAGCATCAACATTACCAAATTGTAAAGTTACGGTCACGTATGCCGACACACCCCTTTTATTTCTGTTACAGAAACCAGTATCATTTCGAAAAGGTTAACTTTCTATTTCCGGCGGTTATGCATATGATACATTGTATGTGTTGGTAACAATGCACGTTTCTAGTGTCTGTAAACGATTATCTTTGTTAGTATTTACTTTTGTTTCACTGAAGCAGTTTGTTGACGTCTTACCGAATGTTTGTTGCCCAAGTGCTACATGTATTTGTAGAAGAACATATCCTTTAGTGTGCAATAAATACGAACTATGCCATACATCAAGAAATTCAATAAAAGAAATTCCGTGGTAACCAGTACACAAACAAAGCAAGCCACACTGTTGAAGGTAACCTATGTATCAGTTCTTCAGGGAAGAAACTCGCACACGTCACGCCTCCTGGTGATCCGAATTTTTGTGTTAACAATGACGCTGTTGGAAGTGGATTTGTTGTTGTTGATGTGGGCATCTTATGTCCTTTGATAAAGGAAGTGACGAAATGTAAACAATGTGATGGTGTAGGTTGTCTGGAAATAACTGAACAACAAAGTAACAGGAAGGGTTTAGCGTCAAAATTAATTGTTCTGTGTAGATCCTGCAATAAATCTATCTCGAAAACGACTTCGAACATTATGCATAATTCATATGACGTGAATTTGAAGTTAGTGTATGCAATGTATGCAATAGGAAAAGGAAAAATGGCTGCTCAAACGTCTTGTGGATTGATGGACCTTCCTCCTCCTCCTAGTAGGTTCAGCAAGTACATAAAAATACTTTTGTGTACTTTGACGGCTATGTCTAAAGCATCTATGAAATGTGCAGTAGAAGAAACTGTAAATATTAGTGGAGCCAGGGACATCGCTGTTGCACTTGATGGGACATAGCAACGTCAAGGACATATTTTCCTTGAATGGTGTTGTAAGTTCTACTACGTTCTACTTCGCTGGACAATGGAAAAGTTGTTGATGTTCAGTGCTTATCTAAGTACTGCCACAACTGCCATGGTAACACTGAAGGACATATTGAATATTAGTGTTCTAAGAATTATGATGGTATGATGATGGTGTCTGTGCCCGAAAGAACAGATACCATTAATGACCGTGCAGCTTCTCCAGAATGAAATGATAATTAAATCTAAACCCTTAGCTGCCGACAGGTGATGTTGATATACATCAATGGGGACAACTGTCCTATAACACTAGAGGGAAATATGACTTTTATTACCCATTATTAAGGCTGCACAAATATTTAGTCAGATCTTGATAAAATTTCGAAGTGATTCAAAGATTGGCACCTTCTTTCGATGTTAAGCAATGTAAAACTGTTTATGTGACAAAGCGAAGAAAACTAGTACCCCATCATTACAACAACAATGAGTCACAGGTGGAATGAATCAACTCATACAGATGTCTGGTTGTAGCACTTTGCTGGGATAATCACGTAGCCTCAGTCATAGAAGGTGTATTCAAGTTATAACACCTCCGATTGTTTCCTCATAAGCGAATCGCATGAAAACTATGGCACTTGCGATACTTGTGTCACTTCTAGACGTAATTTTGCTGTAGCATTACACATTATTCACAACACGGACGCCATTTTTCCATGGCCCCTTCAAATGCTTCTTTAGGGGTCTGGTTCGACAACTGGAAAATCGCTGATGCAAAAGCGTCACGGCTAGTGAATTTGCGGCCACGGAGACAGTCTTTCATGGTTGGAAGTAGCCGAAAAGTTCCTAGGAGCTAGCTCAGGTAAGTAGGGAGCATGAGAATCACTTCATAGTTTTTGCCACGAAGAAAGTGCAGCTACGCATTCGCCCGATAAGATGTTGGTTTGCCTTGGTGAAAGAGCAACGTGCAGCCTTCTCCAGCCGATTTCAAGCAATTCGGGAATGAATTTGTTCGTCAAAACATCTTGGTAGCATTCAACCATCACCGTAGTGTTCTTTGGAAAGCAATGAGTAAGTATTACGCTATCGTTAAACCAGAACACGGTTAGCAATTTTTTTTTCAGCGCTGGCGCTTACTCGAATTGTTTTTGGTGACGGTGAGTGTTTCTGCTTCCATTGAGCTCACTGGCGCTTTGTTTCATGATTGAAAAACAGCGCCTATGTCTCATCCATTGTCGCCTTCGCTCAAAAGAAAGCCCCATTCAAACCGTCAACATGCGACAACATTGCCTGGCAACATGTCATACATGTAGCCCTGTGGCTGTCAATCACTATTCCTGGTACCCAGCACCGTCCTGGAGGATTTCTTCCGGATTTTCAGGTGTTCATGCAGGATTGTGTGCACACATCCGACGGCAGTGCAGTCTTTGGAGCTCATTTGTTTTATAGCCATTCAGATATCCTCCAAATCAACTCTCTCCACTCGCTCTATCATGTCGTCCAACCAGCTGGTGTGAGGCCGAAACTGTCTTGGTTTATTGTCATAGGATGTTCGTGCTTCTTTGATCTGCCGTTCCCAAAAACCCCCATTAGACCCATCCATGAGACATGAGACCATCGCCACATCTCTCATTCAACTGGCGATGAATTTCAATAGGTGTCCCACCATCCAGATGGATAAACGAATGATAATATGTTGTTCTTTCGCTGAAAATGTCACCACTTCAAGTGTGGAAAATAGTTCTCACTCTCTTCCCTGCCACTGGAATTCTATATGTCATACAGTTTTGCCATCTCTGTGATGCATTCAGTGCGAGTGCAGGTTTCTATTTGTGTCCAGTCATGAGGAAAATAATCGGAGGTGTTGTTACTTGAATGAACCTCATAGGTAAAACCTGTGACAGACTTCGGTTCATTGGTAGGGTACTGTAAATGTTCATGTTTGGGGACTCTGGTGGCCAGCGGAAGTGTTTAAACTTAGAAGAGTGTTCCTGGAGTCACTCTGTAGCAATTCTGGAAGTTTGGGGCGTAGCATTGCCCTACTGGAGTTGTCCAAGTCCCTTATGATGCACAATGGATGTGAATGGATGCAGGTGATCAGACAGGATGCTTACGTACGTGTCACCCGTCAGAGTCGTATCTAGACGTATCAGGGGTTCCGTATCACTCCATCTGCACACGCCCCACACCATTACAGAGCCTCCACCAGCTTCAACAGTCCCCTGCTGACATGCAAGGTCCATGGATTCATGAGGTTTTCTCCATACCCGTACACGTCCATCCGCTCGACACAGTTTGAAACGAGATTCGTCCGACCGGCAACATGTTTCCAGTCATCAACAGTCCAGTGTCGGAGTTGACGTGCCTAGACGAGGCGTAAAGCTTTGCGTACACGAGTGGGCCTTCGGTTCCGACAGCCCATATCGATGACGTTTCGTTGAATGGTTCGCACGCTGACACTTGTTGATGGCCCACCACTGAAATCTGCAGCTATTTGCGGAAGGGTTGCAGTTCTGTCACGTTGAGCGATTCTCTTTAGTCGTCGTTGGTACGGTTCTTGCAAAATCTTTTTCCTGCCGCAGGGATGTCAGAGATTTGATGTTTTACCGAATTTTTGATATTCACGGTACATTCGTGAAATGGTCGTACGGGAAAATCCCCATTTCATCGCTACCTCGGAGATGCTGTGTCCCATCGCTGGTGCGCCGGCTAACTGCATTCGAACTCACTTAAATCTTGAAACACTGCCGTTGTAGCAGCAGTAACCGATCTAACAACCGCACCAGACTTGTTGTCTTATATAGGCGTTGCCAACCGCAGCTCCGTATTCTGCCCGTTTGCATATCTCGCATGAGAGCTTCTGTAAAGTTTGGAAGGTAGGAGACGAGATACTGGCAGAAGTAAAGCTGCGAGTGCCGCGCGTGAGTCGTGGTTCGGTAGCTCAGATGGTAGAGCACTTGCCCGCGAAAGGCAAAGGTCCCGAGTTCGAGTCTCGGTCGCGCACACAGTTTTAATCTTCCGGGAAGTTTCAAATGGAGTAATGTTTTAACCTCCCCTACTTGTATGCAATTTAATATGCATCTTTGTTATCTTTTTGAATTATCAATGTCTGCTTTGATTTCTACACCCACCGACCACAGACGTTATTTGAAAAATATAGACACATAATTATTGCACAACAAAATAATGAAAAAAATGAAAATTTCTCAGGGTCTACATAATCTACAACCATTCACACAGAAATGAAATAATAATAATAATACAGATAAATGTTTCTTTTTTTCACATATATTACAACGATTTTGTGAATGTCTTGCCAGGGGACGTCACATTCTTAATAGGGTGTTTGATCACGACAGGCAGCAACGCATTCTCTGCAACGTGCTCCCATGCTGACCCCAGTGTTGGTAACGAGTTCTTGTGGTAGGACGTTCCATTCCTCCAAGGGTTGACAAGTGCTGGATGGTCTTTGGTGCACGTGGATATGTTGCAACAAGTCTCACACTTTCACACTTGATCGATGGGATTTAAGTCGGGGGAACGGGCAGACCAGATCATTCTTCGAATATCTTCTCCTTTCCAGACCTCTTACCCCACTATGCGGTCGTGTATTGACGTCCATAAAATGAAGACAGAGCCGAATGCACGCCTGAAAAGACGTAACGCGGTGAAGGGAGTCGAGGGGGGAAGGGGGGGATACAGGATAACAGTATCGTTGAGCGTTGAGTGTGCCGTGTTCAAAAATTTGGAAGTCAGTACGCCCGTGCGACATGACGCCTCCCAACACCACAACACCTGTACCACCAAAACGACCCATTCGACAATTTTCCTGGGTGCATTACGTGTTTCCCACCTCTCGCCGTATAAAGGACGTCCAGAGTCACCACTCAGGCTGAATCTGTTCTCGCGAACACATTCCTCTTTGGTCCAGTTCCTGCGCTCTCTACATCTACATCTACATTTACATGGATACTCTGCAAATCACATTCAAGTGCCTGGCAGAGGGTTCATCGAACCACCTTCACAGTTCTCTATTATTCCAATCTCGCATAGCGCGCGGGAAGAATAAACACCTGTATCTTTCCGTACGAGCTCTGATTTCCCTTATTTTCTCGTGGTGATCGTTACTCCCTATGTAGGTCAGTGTCAACAAAATATTTTCGCATTCGGAGGAGAAAGTTGGTGACTGGAATTTCGTGAGAAGATTCCGTCGCAACGAAAAACGCCTTTAAATGATGATTTCCAGCCCAAATCCTGTATCATTTCTGTGACACTCTCTCCCATATTTCGCGATAATGCAAAGCGTGTTGCCTTTCTTTGAACTTTTTCGATGTACTCCGTCAGTCCTTTCTGGTAAGGATCCCACACCGCGCAACAGTATTCTAAAAGAGGACGGACAAGCGTAGTGTAGGCAGTCTCCTTAGTAGGTCTGTTACATTTTCTAAGTGTCCTGCCAATAAAACGCAGTCTTTGGTTAGTCTTCCAAACAACATTTTCTATTTGTTCCTTCCACTTTAAGTTGTTCGTAATTGTAATACCTAGGTATTTAGTTGAATTTACGGCTTTTAGATTAGACTGATTTATCGTGTAACCGAAGTTTAACGAGTCCCTTTTAGCACTCATGTGGATGATCTCACACTTTTCGTTATTTACGGTCAACTGCCACTTTTCGCACCATTCATATATCTTTTCTAAATTGTTTTGCAGTTTGTTTTGATCTTCTGATGGCTTTATTAGTCGATAAACGACAGGGTCATCTGCAAACAACCAAGACGGCCGCTCAGACTGTCTCCAAAATCGTTTATATAGATAAGAAACAGCAAAGGGCCTATAGCACTACCTTGGGGAACTCCAGAAATCACTTCTGTTTTACTCGATGGCTTTCCGTCAATTACTACGAACTGTGACCTCTCTGACGGAAATCGCAAATCCAGTCACATAACTGAGACGATATTCCATAAGCACGCAATTTCACTACGAGCCGCTTGTGTGGTACAGTGTCAAAAGCCTTCCGGAAATCCAGAAATATGAAATCGATCTGAAATCCCTTGTCAATAGCACTCACCATCGCAAACGGTACCGCCGATGTGTGGGTGTCAACGGAACACACTGTATTTGTCGTCGGCCAACGAAACCACGCCCACGCAGTCGCCGTGGCACTGTGGAGCGTGAGGTTGGGTGCCTTGCAGTCCTGTCAAGTGTAGTTTCTATTGCACACGCTGACTGATGCGGTCATCCGCTGCTGTAGTTGACCGTGGTCGAACACCCCTTCTCCTTCGGGCAGTAGTGTCTGTGGTTCGGAACGCTCCCCATGCACGTGAAATAACGCTGTGAGGAATACCAAACTCCTGGGCTACATTCGCCACACTCCGTCCTTCTTTCAGTTTCCCGCCGGTTCCTCCCCGTTTGAAGACACCCAGACGTTGTCTCCGGACCATGTTGTAATGAAAAACGCCATCACAGAGCACCATAGCTGCATTTCGCTTAACACACACTGTGTTTTCCCTTTCCTCCAAATGCCTAGTGCTCGGGGACACCCTAGTTTGGCGTTACAGCCACGCTGACCTCAGGTCATGCCACATACACCTTTCTGTGCACGACTGGGAGAACTCCGGCAGCATACTCCATTTCCATTCATTTCGACAGAGCAGTTAATACGAGGGTGAGTCAAATGAAAACCTTAAATTTTTTTATATTATTTATTGTGCAGAAGTGGTACAAAGCTGTATCACTTTTCAACATAATCTCCCCCACGCTCAATGCAAGTCCTCCGGCGCTTACAAAGTGCATAAATTCCTTTAGAAAAATGTCCTTTTGGTGGTCCGTTCAACCACTCATGCACCGCGTGGCGTACCTCTTCATCAGAACGGAACTTCTTTCCTCCCATTGCGTCTTTGAGTGGTCCAAACATATGGAAATCACTTGGGGCATGGTTTGGTGAGTATGGTGGATGAGGAAGACACTCAAAATGCAGGTCTGTGATTGTTGCCACTGTAGTACGGAAGTGTGGGCCTTGCATTTTCATGTGCAAAAGGAAATCCACGTCGCCTTGATTTGATTGCAGGCCGCAGATGATTTTTTAGGAGCTCTGTGTATGATGCACTGGTGACAGTGGTCCTTCTAGGCATGTAATGCTCCAAAATGACGCCTTTTTCGTCCCAAAAGAGAGTCAGCATAACCTTCCATGCTGATGGTTCTGTTCGAAACTTCTTTGATTTTGGTGATGAGGAATGGCGCCAATCCTCGTTCGCTCTCTTCGTTTCTGGTTGGTGGAAGTGAACCCAAGTTTCGTCTCCAGTAACGATTCTTGCAAGGAAGCCATCACCTTCTCGTTCAAAGCCCCGAAGGAGTTCTTCACAAGCATCAACACGTCGTTCTCTCATTTCAAGCGTCAGCTGCCGTGCCACCCATCTTGCAGACACTTTGTGAAACTGGAGCACATCATACACAATGTGCTGACACATGACTAATCTGTATCGTGCGGTAGCGTTCTCGTTTCCCGCACCCGGGTTCCCGGGTTCGATTCCCGGCGGGGTCAGGAATTTTCTCTGCCTCGTGATGACTGGATGTTGTGTGATGTCCTTAGGTTAGTTAGGTTTAAGTAGTTCTAAGTTCTAGGGGACTGATGACCATAGATGTTAAGTCCCATAGTGCTCAGAGCCATTTTTTAACTAATCTGTAAACATGTTGCAATGTCATTCAGTGTCACTCGGCGGTTTTCCTTCGTTATGGCTTCAACTGCTGCAATGTTCTGTGGAGTCACAACTCGTTGTGCCTGACCTGGACGAGGAGCATCTTCCACTGAAGTCACGCCATTTGCTAACTTCCTACTCCATTCGTAGACTTGCTGCTGTGACAAACGTGCATCACTGTACTGAACCTTCATTCGTCGATGAATTTAAATACGTTTCACACATTCGCTACGCAAAACCGAATAACAGAACGCTGTTCTTCCCTGGTGCAAGTCGCAAGTGAGGCGGCCATCTTTATACTGATACTGCGACGGTATGTGTGCATCTGCACTATGCTGCCACCTACAAGCCATTCTGCACGCTGTTTGTAGCACGCTTACCAACTTACAGGATAACGGCGAGAAATTTCGATTTGTTATTACAAATTTAAGGTTTTCATTTGACTTACCCCCGTATGTTACATTACTTCATCGATCTCGTCCGTAAGCTCTGCAGGGCAGTATATTTTAAATACAGATGATAAAAGAAATGAAACAGACATCTCGACAAAACTTCAGATTTCATTTGGAATGATTTATCCATGTGGCTACCGCGGAGTAACAGTAGTGGTGTACCAGGTGAAGCAGAGGTGAGCAGTGGCTCATTTCGAATTACTGATTCGGAGCGCAATCCTCGGCCACGCTGTCAACTATTTTGGTCGTGTCTGGCGTGTGGGCAGCGAAGCAATTCTGGCCGCTGTTAATCGCCGTTCATTCGCAGATGTCAGCGGACTGCGAGCTGCGATTGTCATCCGTCAAAACGCACGCGCACGTGTCCAATCGAATAGTCGTTCCGGCGCGCATATCCAGCGGTTTCCATCCACGTCTATTCCGGCCGTATGTCATAGGGCACGAACCAGCGCAGTTTCACGCCCCGCCTAAATCGCATCAGTTTGTAGTGCAGTTTTTGATTATAGCAACGCACGCATCCAAACGCAGTAGTTTACAACACCGTTTGAACACTTTTAGTCGCTGAAAATAGTGTATTTTGGCAACCACGCTAGCAATTACTATTTACCGGTTTCATAAAGACACGATTTGCGTCCCTGCTCACACAAATGAGGTGCCCCCGTTATAAGCGAAACGCAATCACAATGGCGCCATAAAACGGCGCTCAAATGGCATGACACACATACCACAGCACTCGCAAAAACGAATGGTGACACCCATAGTTGCGGTATGCGGTTAATCCCACAAGCAGGTCATACTAGTTCACCTTGTACTGTACTCCACGCCGCTACATTTACAAAGCAAATCCTACCGTATCGACAAGATTTTGAGAAAGATGTATGCACGTTTTTGGGATAAAATTCGTTTCAGGCAGACCTTCAAATGCGAACTGAATAAAAAACGATGCCTTACATGTAATTTGATGGGTAGTGGAAGGAATTTCACTAGTCCAGATTACTGTACCACTTTCTCACATTGTGATGATTAATTAGTGCTACTGGATATTCTAAAACCTGTTATATTCCTGGAAATAAGCGCGTGGAAGTCGATCGCTTGCAATACCTTACGAATACGACGAGACCATTCGACAGAATACTGTATTTTCAACCCAGCTGCACACCCCAGCCGGCCGGGTGGCCGAGCGGTTCTAGGCGCTACAGTCTGGAACCACGCGAGCGCTACGGTCGCAGGTTCGAATCCTGCCTCGGGCATGCACAGTCCTTAGGTTAGTTAGGTTTAAGTAGTTCTAAGTTCTAGGGGACTGATGACCTCAGAAGTTAAGTCCCATAGTGCTCAGAGCCATTTGAACCATTTTGCACACCCCAAAATATGCCGGCTAGCTGTTCTGTGCACCAGTGGTCTCGGATTAGCACGTCTGACAAGTAATAAAAAGTCCTCGTCCCGTGTTCGATACTCGCCACTGCTTAAACATTGAATAAAAATCATCAGCAACGATGGCCGGAGACTTCCGGCATAAAAAGTAACTCTCATTCTGCCAAGGGCCTTCTCAAAGAGGGCGGAGGAGCGGGCAGAAGTTCATGGCACTCTCTTGCCCTTGGGGTGGGAAACTGCCCCTGAAAGGAGGAAAGATCAGCAATGATCGACGGCATGAATGCAATGGACACTACTGCATTAAAGACACATAAAGTGTATCCACAGGAAATGTCGCCTGCAATTGAAAAAGTGTCGGGATGATCCTCTCACTGGCAAGTGATTCCGGACTAGTCCCCAGTACGGATTTCCAGGAGTGGACTGCCAAAGGGGAGGTGACTATGAGGAAAAGATTAAATAACCAACGAATCGGGATGGGGAATATCAGAAGTTTGAACGTTGCAGGGAAGCTAAAAAATCTCAAACACGAAATGCTGCTGCTGATTCTACATACAGTGGGGGTCAGTGAAGTGAAGTAGAAAGGACGCCAAGATTTCTGGTCAGATGAGTGTAGGGTAATTTCAACAGCAGCCCTATGGCACGCATGACGCCTTCTCTCAGGCTGGTTATTGCATGCAACGACCGAGGTGCAACAGTAGTATCGTTATGCACTTGAAGACAAATGCTTAATCGCTACCACATGGAGAACGAAGGCTATCTTGGAAGGATCGTCACTAACGACCAGACGAAACCTCGACTTGTTCCTACGAACCACGATTTTAGCGGCGGCCAATGAATGGAAATGCCACGGTTCCCATTGCCCACAGAACGTTCGCCGTGACGCAACTGGTACAAAAGTGATAGTTATTTTGGCTTACAATATCAGTGGGTTAATCCTTCATCACGTTGTACCGTAGGAACAAACTGTCACTACAGCCAACTACTGCAGTTCCTCGCAACATCACATTCATCTTACACTGAGAAAAAAGTGACACCACGTTCTGACGCTTCATCTCATTATTTTTCTCGACAATGCACACTGCCACACAGCAAACCCCGAAGAGGAGCTCCTGCTTACGTGAGGGAGGGTGATACTGGAACATCCACCGCTTCATCCGATGTGAGTCCGTGCGATCACGAACTGTTCACCAGAATGAAGAGAGAAGACATCACCTGTGCCATAGGTGGCCCTTGCGAGACATCGACAGAGACGGACTTGCTGGGGGTGTATGGCGCTTCCCATCTGTATTCGAGAAAGTGATAGAGATGGGAGGCGATTATATTGAAATGTTCAAATGTGTGTGAAATCTTATGGGACTAACTGCTAAGGTCATCAGTCCCTAAACTTACACACTACTTAACCTAAATCATCCTAAGGACAAACACACACACCCTTGCCCGAGGGAGGACTCGAACCTCCGCCGGGGTCAGCCGCACGGTCGATGACTGCAGCGCATCAGACGGCTCGGCTAATCCCGCGCGGCGATTATATTGAATGCATGTAATTCTATGAAGTCCGTTGTGAATTATAACAATATTGTCACTACTTTTTATCCAACCCATGTAATCTTCCATTACCTTTTCCATGTCTTTCCAGACTTCTGTAATACGCTATTCTTGGATTATGACTGTAACTATCGAATTATTCCAGAATGAAATTTTCACTGTCCAGCGGAGTGTGCGCGGATTTGAAACTTCCTGACAGTTTTAAGGTGTGTGCCGGACCGAGACTCGAACCCGGGGCCTTTGCCTTTTGCGAGCAAGTGCTCTACCATCTGAGCTACGCATACACAACTCACAAGCCGTTCTCATAGCGCACACTGCGCTGCAGAGCGAAAATTTCATTCTGGAAACGTCCCCCAGGCTGTCATGTTGATTCATCGGGTTTCTGCCGGTTATTCACGTCTTTCCTGCACGTGCTGTCTGATACTGATTCCAGTATGGAACGAGTCCGGTATTTATGGCTACTTTATGCTAGGCGTTCCCTCTGCGGTCCGCGCCGCGTCTGGCGCTCTGTCCGTGGTGTGTGCCGACCAATAGCAACGGCTGTAGCGTGTTCTTCAAGCCGCGGCTGTTCCGAACCCTCTGCACGTCCTTTGTGGTTATTATCCGTTGTCAATATAGCTGAATTAAGTTCTGAATGACGTCCAAGCTATGCTAGACGTTTTATCTTCCGATTGTCGTCATTTGAGTCCTTCTGTCAACTGGGACGTTCTGTTCCCGTGGTGTGCCGTGTTACGCGTTCCGTCCGAAGTTCTTGCCCCCGCCCCACCCCCCACCCCCCACCCCTCAGGAGCGGCTGCAATGTTATTTTCACGCCGATTGTGTTCAAATTGGTACCATTTCACGTACGTCCTTTGTTACATGTACTGGGCTGTTATTTCTAATTCTATTTTTATACTTGTGTCCCTTGGAGTCTAGATGTTGCCTCCGTTGCGTCTTCAAAAGATCGAGTGCGGGGTTCCAAGCCGAGCTCAGCTGGAAACCGGTGTCCAGGCTAATGAGATTCTTCGCGACTTTAATCTCAATAGATTCTTTGATGACACTGTCCAGGTATCTCGATGTTTGTGTTGAAATCTTGGCATCAGTATACTTCATAGAATGGTTGAGTTCTAAACAATGGTCGGCAATCGCTGACTTGATTGCCTGTCTCAGTCCGGTGTGCCTTTGGTGCTCTTTGCACCCAATGTCAACGGTCTTGGTCGTCAGGCCGATGTATGCCATACCACATTCACATGGTACTTGGTAAACGCCCAGTTTCTGTACACGCAGGTCATCCCTCACACTCCCTAGCAGAGCCTTAATCTTCGTGTGGGTGGCTCTGAGCATTATGGGACTTAACTTCTGAGTTCATCACTCCCCTAGAACATAGAACTACTTAAACCAAACGAACCTAAGGACATCACACATATCCATGCCCGAGGCAGGATTCGAACCCGCGACCGTAGCGAACGCGCGGTTCCAGACTGTAGCGCCTAGAACCGCTCGGCCACTCTGGCCGGCAAGTTTGGGTGGAACACGCCTTTAATGTTATGCATATTTTGGCAGATGTCGGCCCAACATATGGCAAATATGCTATCTTCTGCGCTTCTTCTTGTATCTCTTCACGAACCTCTGGTGGGGAAACAGGGCGCAGTGCCTTTTGAATACATCGAGAAGAGTATCCATTTTTGTAGAACACAGATTGTAGATGTTCTATCTCCATCGCCAAATTATCCGGGTCTGACAGATTTCGTGCCGGTGAACCAGAGTTCTGAATACACCATTTTTCTGTGCCAGGTGGTGCCAACTACTGGCTCGCAGGCACAAGTCGTTGTGAGTGGGTTTGCGGTACACACCGTGACTGAAGATACCTTCTGCCTTCCTCTTAACTGAAGAATTACATCCCCCAGGTTGTGGTTAAGCCATGTCTCTGCAGTATCCTTTCTTCCAGAAGAGCTAGTTCTGCAAGGTCTGCAGGAGAGTTTCTGTGATGTTTGGAAAGTAGGAGTCGAGGTACTGGCGGAATTAAAGCTGTGAGAAAGGGTCGTGAGTCGTGCTTCGGTAGCTGAGATGGTAGAGCACTTGCTGGCGAAAGGTAAAGGTCCCGAATTCGAGTCTCGGTCCGGCACACAGTTTCAATCTGCCAAGAAGTTTCATCGAATTATTGATCAAAAAGTTTGTTGTGATCAAAGTCAGTTGGACAACATCCCTTTACTTATTTATAGATCGGGACTACATCCGATTTTCTTTCTCTGAGGAAAGGGACGGGGGCGATGAGTGATTTTTTTCTTCTAAAAACGGAGCGCTGGGCCAGAAAAGGTTGAGAACCCGTAGTGTAAGAGATCCACGATCACTTATTCGTCAGAGTTAATACTTGTTTATTCACACAGGTCACGAGTGCGCGTAGGTATCGATTATCGAGGTCGAACGGAGCCCGAGAGCGCACTGTCAGCGTGACGCACTCGCCGCGGGCAGACCCTGTACAATAGCCGTAATTAAAATGATTAGCGAGAAATTTTTTTATGAAGTAATTTAGACATAAAAGAGAACTATGTGAACACTATATGAGTGAATATTACTGCAGCGGATATTTGGGCGGGTTGACTTCCAAGTGGTGGAAGGTTCAAAATTTGGAAAATGGCCTGACACTACTTATCATTACGAGGCAGGCAGATCTTTCTTTCCTACAAGTGGCATGGATTCAAGTTCAATAGTTCGATCACAATGGACGAAAATGCAGAGCGACTTATCAGACGAGTGTTGCACATCCAAATGCTCACGGCAGTTAGGTCTTTTAACACAGCCTGATAACGAATAAATTCGTGGTCTATGAAATGCAACGTTTATATTTTCAGAAGAAATCTTCAAGAGTGCTTCACGAGCAGCGAAAAAAATGTTGCTGGGAATGAAAGAAACTCTCCTCAATATGCGCCATATCAAATACGGCAAGGGTATGGAACATTTGGGTCTGTGTCACAAATAACCGCCATGTCATTAGTTTTCTGAGACGAAAGGGTGACTGTCCCATATTTTTGTTTAAAATGAGTGCGACTGTCTGTGTTAAAACTCAACAGTGACTTTGACAACAAACTAAATTCACATTGATATTAGCATGCATCCCTGCAACTCCGTTGTAACCTTCCCTATCCTAGCACCCTTATTCATTAGTTACAGTCATGAACTACAAGCTGCTTTCTTTATTTAAGTTAACAGTACCGGAAAATTCTATGGAGTGTGTTACAAGAGTTTCAAAATAAAAATGACACCTTCTTTTAAAGATTTATATTTAAGTTTCCCGAGGATCTCTGTTACATTTTAGTACGGGCTATACCGATCTGTTACGGTGCTAGTACGGTATCTAAGAATTCTTTCGATGTCTGCCATCGTGCCTATCAAGTCTACATCTACATCTACATTTATACTCCGCAAGCCACACAGCGGTGTGTGACGGAGGCCACTTCACGTGCCACTGTCATTACCTCCCTTTTCTGTTCCAGTAGCGTTTGGTTCGCGGGAAGAACGACTGACGGAAAGCCTCCGTGCGCGCTCAAATCTCTCTAATTTTGCATTCGTGATCTCCTCGGGAGGTATAAGTAGGGGGGGGAAGCAATATATTCGATGCCTCATCCAGAAACGCACCCTCTCTAAACCTGGCGAGCAAGCTACGCCGCGATGCAGAGCGCCACTCTTGCAGAGTCTGCCACTTGAGTTTGCTAAACATCTCCGTAACACTATCACGCTTACCGGATAACCCTGTGACGAAACGCGCCGTTCTTCTTTGGATCTTCTCTATCTCATCTGTCAACCCGACCCAGTACGGATCCCACACTGATGAGCAATACTCAAGTATAGGTCGAACGAGTGTTTTGTAAGCCACCTCCTTTGTTGATGGACTACATTTTCTAAGGACTCTCCCAATGAATCTCAACCTAGTACCCGCCTAACCAACAATTAATTTTATATCATAATTCCGCTTCAAATCGTTCCGTACACACACTCCCAGATGTTTTACAGAAGTAACTGCTATCAGTGTTTGTTCCGCTATCATATAATCATACAACAAAGGATCCTTCTTTCTACGTATTCGCAATACATTACATTTGTGTATGTTAAGGGTCAGTTGCCATTCCCTGCACCAAGTGCCTATCCACTGCAGATCTTCCTGTATTTCGCTACAATTTTATAATGCTGCAACTTCTCTGTATACTACAGCATCATCCGCGAAAAGCCGCATGGAACTTCCGACACTATCTACTAGGTCATTTACATATATTGTGAAAAGCAATGGTCCCATAACACTCCCCTGTGGCACGCCAGAGGTTACTTTAACGTCTGTAGACGTCTCTCCATTGAGAACAACATGCTGTGTTCTGTTTGCTAAAAACTCTTCAACCCAGCCACATAGCTGGTCTGATACTCCGTAGGCTCTCACTTTGTTTATCAGGCGACAGTGCGGAACTGTATCGAACTACTTCCGGAAGTCAAGAAGATTCTAAAACCTGTAGAAAAACTCTGTAATTGGTGGCACTAACATCTTGCCTCAGATTTCTTTTACATTTACGCTGCACATCTTCCATAATCCATCCAATATACTCGACGTCTCTCCTAAGAGATGACAGGCCCATTTACTCTGGTGTTTCGGCAGATATTTGCAATTTCGTGTTTTGCATTGCGTAGCTGGAGTCACTCCAAAACTTACTGCTCGTCACGTCCTTCAAGCGACGCCCAGTGACAATAGAAAGCGTCAGTTTGTTACCCATTACAAACAAAATAATCTTTAAATCGGAATTTTAAGTGCCCATTCGATAGAGAGCTCCAGTTAGTCTATTCCGATGTTCGTTCCATCAGTATACATTAATAGGGAGAGTAAAACACAAAGTATCCAGCAGCGCCTCAGTAGCGCTGATACTTGGCGGTCGCAGTCAGCGTATGCCACGGCATTGCTGTTGCTGCTGCAGTACTGGATATTCTTCGTGTTTTACTGCCCTGTTAATACATATCTACAACACTCGTATCGGACTAGACTAATCTGGGACCGCTCTGTCGAATGAGTACGTAAAATTCCGCTACAACAATGAATTTGTTTGCAAGAGGAAACAAACTGACTCTTTCAGTCGACGCTGGAGGTCGCACGAAAGATGTAAGCACTATTTGTTTGGGCTGACTCCAGCTACACAATATAAAAACAAAATTCCAGATACCTACCGAAACACCGTAGAAAATGCCCCTGACGACTCATGAGAGGCACCTTATCTACACTACTGGCCATTAAAATTGCTACATCACGAAGATGACGTGCTACAGACGCGAAATTTAACCGACAGGAAGAAAATGTTGTGATATGCAAATGATTAGCTTTTCAGAGCATTCACACACGGTTGGCGCCGGTGGCGACACCTACAACGTGCTGACATGAGGAAAGTTTCCAACCGATTTCTCATACACAAACAGCAGTTGACCGGCGTTACCTGGTGAAGCGTTGTTGTGATGCCTCGTGTAAGGAGGAGAAATGCGTACCATCATGTTTCCGACTTTGATAAAGGTCGGATTGTAGCCTTTCGCGATTGCGGTTTATCGTATCGCGACGTTGCTGCTCGCGTTGGTCGAGATCCAATGACTGTTAGCAGAATATGAAATCGATGGGTTCAGGAGGGTAATACGGAACGCCGTGCTGGATCCCAACGGCCACATATCACTAGCAGTCGAGATGACAGGCATCTTGTCAGCATGGCTGCAACGGATCGTGTAGCCATGTCTGGATCCCTGTGTCAACAGATGGGGACGTTTGGAAGACAACAACCATCTGCACGAACAGTTCGACGACGTTTGCAACAGCATGGACTATCAGCTCGGAAACCATGGCTGCGGTTACCCTTGACGCTGCATCACAGACAGGAGCGCCTGCGATGGTGTACTCAACGACGAACCTGGGTGCACGAATGGCAAAACGTCATTTTTTCGGATGAATCCAGGTTCTGTTTACAGCATCATGATGGTCGCATCCGTGTTTGGCGACATCGCGGTGAACGTACATTGGAAGTGTGTATTCCTCATCGCCATACTGGCGTATCACCCGGCGTGATGGTACGGGGTGCCATTGGTTACGTCTCGGTCACCTCTTGTTCGCATTGACGGCACTTTGAACAGTGGACGTTACGTTTCAGATGTGTTACGACCCGTGGCTCTACCCTTCATTCTTTCCCTGCGAAACCCTACATTTCAGCAGGATAATGCACGACCGCATGTTGCAGGTCCTGTACGGGCCTTTCTGGATACAGAAAATGTTCGACTGCTGCCCTGGCCAGCACATTCTCCAGATATCTCACTAATTGAAAACGTCTGGTCAATGGTGGCCGAGCAACTGGCTCGTCACAATACGCCAGTCACTACTCTTGATGAACCGTGGTATCGTGTTGAAGCTGCATGGGCAGCTGTACCTGTATAGCCATCCAAGCTCTGTTTGACTCATTGCCCATGCGTATCAAGGCCGTTATTACGGCCGGATGTGGTTGTTCTGGGTACTAATTTCTCAGGATCTATGCACCCAAATTGCGTGAAAATGTAATCACATGTCAGTTCTAGTATAATATATTTGTCCAATGAATACCCGTTTATCACCTGCATTTCTTCTTGGTGTAGCAACTTTAATGGCCAGTAGTGTATATAAGATTTTTCATTCGTCTTCCCTACCTCTGATGAACTCGTGTCTATCATTTCATATCGCTCCTTATTAAAGTATTACCATTCAATACTGAAACGAACTGGTGTGCTCAAATGTTATCCACCAATCTTGTAATCGTGTACAAACAGGTTTTTTCTGTTAACGATTCGGAGACACATTCCAGCGGCAAGTGCTACAGGGACATAGTGCCTTACCCAACTCCAGGCTGCAGTAAAGAACTAAATGCCACACCATTCGTGTAGGGATTCCTTCCTAATTGGACATCTGCCCCTAACCAGTTAATTCAAAATGAATACATTACAGAAGCGGAGACGAGCAAGTTCAGAATGAATTGTACTATCTTTTCCTTTTTTTTTTTTGTCATCAGTCTTCTGACTCGTTTGATGCGGCCCGCCACGAATTCCTCTCCTGTGCAAATCTGTTCATCTCAGAGTAGCACTTGCAACCTACATCCTCAGTTACTTGCTGGATGTATTCCAATCTCTGTCTTCCTCTACAGTTTTTGCCCTCGACAGCTCCGTGTGAAGTAATTCCCTGATGTCTTAACAAATTCCCCTCATCCTGTCCCTTCTTCTTGTCAGTGTTTTCCACACATTCCTTTCCTCTACAATTCTGCGCAGAACCTCCTCCCTCATCCCTTACCTTATCAGTCTCACGTTCTGTCAAAAAGTTAAGGTAAAAGTTATAGGAACCAAAGAGGTGCATATTAGGAGTCACTCATTTCATTCAGTGAATACAAATCAACAACTTCATTACAATGATATGGACCCTAATGAGGCTCATGGGAAAGAGGAAGTGTCTGTATCTGCGTGTCTTAACTTACAATAGCAAGTGGAACTAACTAATTTTCAAGATTCGTCTGTATCACCACATCTCAAATGCTTCGATTCTCTTCCACTCCGGTTTTCCCACAATCCATGTTTCACTGCCATACAGTTCTGTGCTCCAAACATACATTCTCAGAAATTTCTTCGTACGTAAGTCCACACTAACCTCGACGGCATTCCGTATCTGGAATGATGGTACATAGCAAATAAGGCAGGGGTAATAGTCTGCTACGTATTGCATACCGAATAGGCTAGAAAGCTTCGTAGTGGTGCGACTGTGAGATAGGCACGGTAAATGACACTAAAGCATGTAAAAGATTGTGTTCGCTTCCTCAAATGAAGGCCTATGTTTGATATTAGTAGACGTCGCTTGGCCAGGAATGCCCTTTTTCCCAGTGCTAGTCTGCTTTTAACGTCCACCTTGCTCCGTCCGTCATGGGTTATTTTGCTGCCCACGTAGCAGGATTCCTTAAATTCGTCTACTCCATAATTGTCTATTCTGATGTTAAGTTACTCTCAATCCATATTCTGTGTTCATTAGACTGTAATTCCATTCAACAGATTCTGTAAGTCTTTTTCATTCTCACTGAAGATAGCAAAGTCGTCAGTGACTCTTATCTCTTATCACTGATATCCTTTCACCTTGAATTTTGATCCCACTTCCTTTATTTCCGCCATTGCTTCTTCGACATATAGAACGAACAGTGAGGTCGATGGATTACATCCCCGTCTTACACCCTTTTCAACCCGAGTACCTAGTTTTTGGCATTTAAATCTCATTGTTCTCTCTTGGTTCTCATAAGTATTGTATATTACCCTACCTTTCCCTATAGCTGACCCTATATGTCTAGGTACTGAACACATCTTGCACCATTTTATATTGTCAAACGCTTTTTCCGGGTAAAGAAATTCTATGCACGTGTCTTGATTTTTATCAGTCTTGCTTTCATTTTCAGCCATTACATCAGAATTGCCTCTCTGGCGCATTTACCTTTCCTCAAGCCAAACTGATCGTCAACTAACAGATCTTCTATTTTCTTATCCATTCTTCTGAATATTATTCTTGTTAGCAGGTTGGGTGCATGAGCTGTTTACCTGATTGTGCGATAATTCTCGCTCTTTTTGGCTCTTGCGATCTTTGTAATTGTGTGGATGACGATTTTGCGAAGCCCTGATAGTATATGGCCAGCCTCATTCGTTCTACATATCAAAGTTTTGTTGCCACTTCCCCCATTGATTTTAAAAATTCCGATGGAATGTTATCTATCCCTTCTGCTTTATTTTATCTTAAGTCGTCCAAAGATCTTTTAAATTCCAATTTCTTGTCTCTCCCCTGTCGACTCCTGTTTCTTCTTCTATCGCGTCATCACATAAGTCCTCCCCGTCATAGACGCATACTCTCCTTTGTATTTAACAGTGAAATTCCTATTGCACTTTTAACGTTACCACCCTTTCTTTTAATTTCGCCGAGTATTGTTTTGACTTTTCTACATGCTGAGTCAGTCCTTCCGACAAACATTTCTGTTTCGAGTTCCTTCATGGAGCAATTTTACCTTAGTTTCCCTACACTTTATCAATTTCATGCAGCCATTTCGCAATAGTTTCCCTATACTTACTATTTATTTCATTCGTAAGTGACTTGCAATCTGTATTCCTGAATATCCATGACACTTTTGTACTTCCTACTTTCGTCGCTCAATTAGAGTTTATCTCCTGTTACCCATGGTTTTTTCACAGTTGTCTTCTTTGTAGCTATGTTTTTCTTTCAGACTTCTGTTATTGGTCTTTCTAGAGATGCTCATTCCTCTCCAACAGAAATACCCACTGAGCTATTCGTTGTTGTAGCCTCACAAAACTTCAAGCGTCTCTCTTCATTCCTTCGAACTTCTGTATCCAACTTCTTTGTGTACTGATTCTTCCTGATTGCTCTCATAAACTTCAACCTACTATTCTTCATTAATAAATTGTGTACTGAGTCGATATCTGCTCATGGGTATGCCTTACAATCCAGTAACTGATTTCTGAATCTTTGCCTGACCATGATGTAATCTAACTTTAAACTTCCCTTATCTCGTGGCCTTTCCCAAGTACACATTCTCGTCTTGTGATTCTTGAACAGAGTCTTCGCTATTACCAGCTATAACACAGCTCTACAAAATAATTTTTTTTTTTCGTTGCCAGGGAAGTTTGAACGAAAATGGGATATTGTTATGATACTCATTCCGAGTATATTTGTACTTTTTCCAAATTGGCTCTGGTTTTTGAGATATAGGTTATTTGTGGAAATGAGAGTTTCATGTGGATAATATCGACTGCAGGGTCCATATATGGTGTAATGTATTTGCTACCTGTTTTTTAATTAGTGATATTTTACTATCTTTATTAAACAATTGTGCTCAGGGAGTGCATCTGTGTGGTTGAGGATTACATCATGCAAACATCACACTGTCAGCATGTGTTCAGTCCTGTTGTGTGGTGCGTGTGTTGAAGATATTGAGGGTTGTGCAGATTTGAATTCGGCGGTACTCGACATTCATTTGTTGGCCGAGGTAATCCCCGCAACAGGCGATGGGTGGCGTTCAGTGTAAACAAGAAAAATGGCGATGGTCGAAAGTCACACACATGTGCAGTGCAGCTTCAAGGAGATAGAACCTTTTCATCGTGACGTAGCAAATAAGAGGTGAGTATTCATTTCACACAAAACAATTAATGATGTTTGTTGGATGTAATTGACATGCAAATACAAGAAAGTTCTGCATAATATGTAGTATTTGTGCAATTTTGCTTTAGGAAAGCATGAGTTCTTCACGCCGTCTTTGCGTGAACCATCCAGATGAGTTCTGCTACATTTGTGGTGAATACGTTCTTCAAAAGAACAGGAAGAATATCACTCCTTTTGTGAAGGAAGCGTATCTGGCATATTTCGGAATTAAACTTGGAGATCAAGACAAGGCGTGGGCACCCCATAAAGTTTGTAAATGCTGTGTGGAGTGCTTACGGCAGTGGACAAAACGAAAAAGGAAAAGCTTAAACTTCGGAGTGCCTATGGTATGGCGAGAGCAGAAGAACCATACAGATGATTGCTATTTTTGCATTGTTAATGTGAAAGGTTTTAATAGGTTCAAAAAACGAAAGTGGGAATATCCCGATTTGGAGTCAGCAAGAAGACCAGTGGTGCACAGCAACGATGTTCCTGTACCAACCTTCACAACATTACCCACGCTAACATCATCAGATGACGGCGAGGAATGTACAAGTAGTGGTTCGGAATACGAAGGACGTGAGACACAACCCCAGCAGTTCGACCAGAAGGAGCTCAGTGACTTGATACGAGAACTCAATCCTTCAAAGCAAGCATCAGAACTCTTAGCATCCAGGCTTAAGGAAAAGAACTGTCTTCATCCAAGTGTTAAAATAACAGCTTACCGGACGAGAGAAGAAAACCTGCTTCCATACTTCAACCAAGAAGAGATTATAGTGTATTGCAGCAATATACCTGGACATTTACTTGAATTGGGGCTGCCGGAATATAGAGCAGAGGACTGGCGTCTCTTCATAGACAGTTCCACTAGAAGTTTAAAATGTGTTCTCCTACACAATGGCAATCGTTACGCATCTATTCCAATTGCCCACTCAACAAAACTTTGTGAAGCATATACTAACATCAAGATGGTTCTGCAGAAAATTCAGTATATGCAGCACCAGTGGTTGATTTGTGTTGATTTGAAAATGGTGAACTTCTTGCTTGGACAACAAAGTGGATACACAAAGCACCCATGTTTTATCTGCATGTGGGATAGTAGGGCAAAGCACGAACATTGGAAGCAGAAAACATGGCCTCCAAGGGAACATATGGCTGTTGGTGAAGCAAACATCATTAATGAACCTCTGGTTAGTAGGGACAAGATTGTTCTTCCACCATTCCATATTAAGTTAGGACTAATGAACCAATTCACCAAAGCTTTAGACAGAAATGGTAATTGCTTCACATACATCTGCAACACGTTCCCTGGACTCAGTAGTGAAAAACTTAAGGCAGGAATATTTGATGGTCCTCAAATTCGCAGGCTCGTCAACGATACTAATTTTACAAGTGTCATGACTGTCACTGAAGCATCGGCCTGGAACAGTTTTGTCGCTGTTGTAAAATGTTTTTTGGGCAATCATAAAGCTCCCAATTACGAGGAACTGGTCAAAAACATGCTCACTAACTTTCAAAACTTAGGAGCTAACATGAGCATAAAATTGCACTTCCTTCGCAGCCACTTGGATCGATTTCCTCGTAATCTAGGTGATTTCAGTGAGGAAAAAGGAGAGCGGTTCCATCAAGATATGAAAGGAATAGAGGAAAGATATAAAGGAAGATGGGACAGGCATATGATGGCAGATTATTGCTGGAATCTGCAACGTGACTGTTCTGAAGAGACCTATAAAAGGAAAGCGTACAGGAAGCGGTTCGTCATGGACGGAAAATGATATACTTATAGAGAAACTTATGTTTTATACGTGGACAAATGCCTATCAGGTTTTCATAGAAGCTATTTATAAAGATTATTTTCTTTTTTCATTGTAGTTTGTAGCGCTCGAGTTCAGTATTAGAAATTTTTTCTAATTTTTTGAATAAATCATGCATTATCTCAAAAACTAGAGTCAAACTGCATAAATGGTTCTATATTCGTCCTCAGCACCACTAACCCATCCTAAAGCCACTCAAATATCCTTGGCAAGAAAATGAGTGTTGACCAGTGTAATTTATTGGGGAATTTGAAACGTCCCCTTTTCAACAATTATATACAACTGTGCTTAAACTGACACACAATATTTTTTTAGCGCAACGCAATCTGACTTTCAAAAATCCCTACAAAAAAATGGCCCTGACTAACATCAACCTATACGTTTCACAAATCGCTTACCTCACAAAAATCTTGGTTACTCGAACTACTGCAATACGGCGAGCGCCACTACTGCCAGCTAAATAAAAGATTCAAACTACGGAAGGCACTAACTACTGATAGGGATAGTTAGCAAATGAAAGATTTTGATAGAGAAGAAACAATGTATTTACCTTAATAGTGTACAAAGGTCATAATATATATAGCAGTTAATGACATCCAGTCTTACAAATTTCAAAACTCCGCCATTTCTCTCCCCACATCCACCACTGCTGGCGGCTCACCTCCAACTGCGCAACGCTACGCGCTGTTCACATCCAGCTGCCCAACACTACAATGGCAGACAACAATGCAAACTAGCCACAGACTGCACACAGCACAGCCAGTGATTTTCATACAGAGCGCTACGTAACGTTGCCACTAAGAAAACATAAACAGCCTACTTACATAGCCCCCACGCTCCCCACAAAAAATTTTACAAATTGTTTTGGGCAGTGGCCAATAATGATTTGATAAAATTTTTCATAATTACAATAACAAAGAAATCAAATGCACACACTTATTGATGCAATGTTGGTCAAAAGCTAAAATTTTCTCACAGTCCATAAAGACAGTCCTCATCATTCATCACAGTAAAATTGCAGTGTTTTTCTCTAAGTCTGAGCAGTAAAAGAAAATGCACACGGAAGTAGTGGATTTCCATGCAGTCTTGAAGAAGTAGTGTTGTCCTTCCAACGGAAAGACAGTGCGGACTCTTGACATGCAGGCAGGTAATGGGCCACAACAGAGCAAACCCACAGCAGAGTCAGTCGAAGTTTTGAAGAATATTGGTAGGTAGGTCATCACAGAACAGACCCATTGTAGTCTTGGTAGAGAGTATGGTACTGGTGAGTCAGCAAAGGTATAGACCCACTGTAGTCCTTGTAGAAATAATGGTATTAGTGGGTCATCAAAGATGCAGACCCACTGTAGTCCTTGTAGAGATGGCCAGCAGCCATCTGTTGTGACTGTGCAGGTGCACAATCACCATTGAAGAGTCTTGCGGATAATATAGCAAGTCCATAACCACCACTTATGCACTCACAAAGTTTTTGGAATTGTCCTTGGAACCAGCAATGCTGTTATCCAGTCCCTTGCTGAATTAGTAACACACGTGCATACACTAACAGTCCCTACTTCTCACATATTGTGCATTACTATGACCAACAGAAACGTGTGCAGTGAAATGTAACTTAATTTGAAGAACTGGTGTCTATTACAATATTATAACATAAGAATACAATAACAAAGGTACAAAATACATCATTAAAACATAATAATACAGATAACATTTGTAGTAAAACAGGCTTTACAAAACAATAGAAATAAACATATACATCAGTGTTACAGGAATTATAACATAAGTAAATACATAAAATAATGAGAATAGTTTTCGAAACATTAATTTCACACTTGAGCATTGAAACAGAACAGAATTAATAATGTCTAAACATCTTTACAAAAAATGAATAACATATTATTAATGCAAATTATGTTTGAGGATAACAGTATTCCTCATCATAGTGAATGTACCTTAGTACTAGAAAAATTCTACAACATAAATCGTATTAGCTAAACACATAAAGACAGGAAAAACACAAATATACAAGAGTACACAAACACATAGCAGAATAACACAGGGGGAAAGGACAGGGTTTGTTTTCAGTGTAACATTTGGTACTGCAGTATTTTGCAAACAAAACCTTTTTTTTCTTGGAGATCTCCCTTCGTTCATCATTATTCCCAAAAAGTCCTATCTATACCTGCTTTCTGTACTTTTCTCGTAAAACTTCTCAATGCATTTCTTCCAATTCATCGCAATTCATTCTCTTATATAGTCTACACCCTCTTAAGCTAACTTAAATCTACTGAGCTCAGATGCTAAACTAAGGGACGAGGCAATGCAGCAGCATAAAACAATTAATACAAACAGCAATTAAAAAAATGGAAATTGTCAAAGCAAGCTGCAGCAAATCTAAATTAACAGATAAAATGCAAAATTAGAACTAATATGAGCCAATCTGCAGCAACAAGAAAAATAAATCGGTAGTAAAACTGGCTTAACAGAGTAACGTAAAGTGAAATTTAGTAGCACTATGCCTGGCAAACAGCTGCAGCAAATGTAATAACTTATATCTAAACATGACATAGCTCAAGCAAAAAAAATAGTACACTAAAGACAACAATGCAGATAAGGGAAATGTATATTCACATCTTAATGTCTATATAATTAAAGTGGTGCACCACAAAAATTAATTCTACAAAAAAATTACCAAGTACTTGAAAAGAAAATTATATATGCAGTTACTGTTATTAGTCCCTTCTTATTGTTCTTTCCATTCCAAGAGCTCCTTTTTCGAAGAATGTGGATCAGAAAATAATTATTTAATAGACCTGTTGACAGAATGTGTTCACATTAGCAGATGCATTTAAGTTTATTTTATAAAACCAATGCTGCAACACAGCTGGGGACCAGATATTAAACAAAATGAGCAATCTCTCAACTAGAAAGACAATAGATGTAAAATGTAGCTCATCATTTCGTTAGGCATTTTAGTAAATATCATAAATTAAGAGCGCCACAGTGTTATCATATGTTTTCAAGTTTGAGCGTGTCGTATTTGCGATGCTTTCGACAAAGAAATGTCAATAGCGAGGATAATGGCCTCCTTTTTTTTTTTTTTTTTTTTTTTTTTTTGCACCTAATGGCTTTCTTTTGTCAGACACCTACCTCTCAGCTGGGTACCCAAAACGCATTACGTCAGGGTCACTTACCTTTCTTACTGAAATATTTACGACAGCAGTTTCCGCTACACATTCACAGGTTGAGAATTTGCGTTACAAATGTGTGGAAACAAAATCCTATAAATATAACAGTGTCCAAAAAATATTCGTCGGCATTGTAATACATTCACGCATTTACATACATTTCATAACTCTTAAAGTACGATTCTTGGTTTCCAACAACTTTTTTCACAAACCAGAGTTCCTAACCACTACACATTATTCCTTACCCTATTCGTCGACACTTCTTCAATATTTCATCATAACAGATACGTAGCATAATCAAATAACTCATATAGCATCAGCTTATTGATCATAAACATACCTCAACAGTATAATACACATCGTCGTCGTAATAATGTCATACCACCCCAGTCAAATCTCAAAAACGTCGTAGCTTTCTGCAATAATTTCAAAACTTAAAAAAAATTCTCTGCTCATTTCAATAGTGTCATCTACCTCAAACGTACTTTAAAATCATGATCCCTTACCAAATACATCATTCAAAGCTCTCATTGTATCACAATGGTTCTGAAAAAATATGAACAGTTCACAAAGTACAGACAAAATACAATTTCGTAAGTGTGAAGTTACCCAACTGTGTAACTGCGTAAACATGTGTCACTGATGTAGTAAAAAAATGTTTATCTCTCAGTTAAATGATCAGATAGCTGTGTAATTTGTGTGTTAGAGAAATATGGTACCGATGTGTAAAGTTATATAAGCAAATACCATATTAGCTAGGGCTCCTTGTGCTTGCCAAACACATGGTACACAAAGTAAACGTGTACCCCCCTGAAGATTAATGTAATTATACCATCAGGTGTTACAGATTACAGCAATGGAATGAAATGTATCATGGAAAACTTTCTTTGTAATTCAAAATATGTAATTTTTGTACTACTTGTGGCAACTGATCTTGTACTTCCCTGATTTCTCTTTTGTGTGCGTATTAATTTTATTCTGATTTTGTTTGAATTTCTTAATTTGTTCATACTCTTCTGTGTCAGAGATGGCTACAGGTCTTGTGTCATTCAGATCATCATCTACCTTTGTAGATAAGTTAGTGAACTGATCCGAAAGTTCGGCTACTTTCTCCAATAGTGTACTTATTTCCTCAGTGTGTTTTTCTGAACCAAGTTTCAGAGTATCTACTGTGTCCTTTAAGTTTTCCTGAGTTTTTGCAAGTTGCATAACTGAATCGGTAGATGCAACTGAGTCAATTCTAGCTTGCAAGATGTCATGATTTTCATGAACAATGGTTTGCAGTTCTTTTATGGCTGCTTCGTGATTCTGTAACGCATGTTCATGCCGCGAAAAAATAGGTTGAAAATGCTCACAAATTTGTGTTTTTACTTCATTACAGACTTTCTGACATTTCGATTCAATGTTATGTAACTCAGTAGTTAAATCTTCACGTGTTTGTTCAAGTGTGGTGTCTAACTTTTGAAGCTTTTGCTGTGTTTGTCTCTGGTGTTGTTCCATTGTGTCTAACTTTTGAAGCTTTTGCTGTGTTTGTCTCTGATTTTGTTCCATTTGTTGCATTAGCTGTAATAACAATGCATTAGTTCCTCTACGCTTTTCGGCAGTGCATTTACACCGGCAACATTCACATTTTGACAAGCAGAAAATGTGTCTTGACTTATTTGAGAAAACGGTGAGGACGCAAAACCTGAATCTACAGTATTTGCAAAATTGTGTCGTGTCATTTCGGATTCCTGAGGCGAGCTGTTGCCGAGCCATCGATCGATAATGCTTCCCTGTTCACTAATTGTTTCACTGCCTACGCCATTGTTTGCCGCCCGCTCCATTTCCCTATGCACAATTACCAAATTACTATGTTGAACATTAGTTAATTCATTATACAGTGGCGCTAACACACTGCTTTCGTCTTCACTGTCATTTCTCAGTTTACTCTGGAGCCTAGTATTACGTTTTTCACACGTCATAATTGTCACAATATTTCACACGATAACACAGAAAAGCACAATTTGAAGAGCAAAATAAGATAACATAGAAATGGAAATAATGTCTACTTAATTGCAAGCGCAGCTGCGAAATACTTGGTGCAAATCTACATGCATGTCATAACTGTTTTACTGTACAACAATGAAAAACTACAATTACAAAGGAAATTCTCTCTATGATTATGCGCTAGCAATAAACAAAGGCTACACTAATTACACAAACTACAAGAAAAAAATCAGAAGGTTCCAGTGAGGTATCCTCGGCTAAGGGTCGACATATGAAACGTCCCCTTTTGAACAATTATATACAACTGTGCTTAAACTGACACACAATATTTTTTTAGCGCAACGCAATCTGACTTTCAAAAATCCCTACAAAAAAATGGCCCTGACTAACATCAACCTATACGTTTCACAAATCGCTTACCTCACAAAAATCTTGGTTACTCGAACTACTGCAATACGGCGAGCGCCACTACTGCCAGCTAAATAAAAGATTCAAACTACGGAAGGCACTAACTACTGATAGGGATAGTTAGCAAATGAAAGATTTTGATAGAGAAGAAACAATGTATTTACCTTAATAGTGTACAAAGGTCATAATATATATAGCAGTTAATGACATCCAGTCTTACAAATTTCAAAACTCCGCCATTTCTCTCCCCACATCCACCACTGCTGGCGGCTCACCTCCAACTGCGCAACGCTACGCGCTGTTCACATCCAGCTGCCCAACACTACAATGGCAGACAACAATGCAAACTAGCCACAGACTGCACACAGCACAGCCAGTGATTTTCATACAGAGCGCTACGTAACGTTGCCACTAAGAAAACATAAACAGCCTACTTACAAATTGAATCAGCCTTTCTTCTCACTCATTCCTTGTACTAACCCATACTCCACCGTCACCCTTTTGTTCTAATCCTTCTCCTACACCCACATTCAAATGCCCTCTTGACTATTACATTTTCATCTCCATTACATACTGAATTATAGTGATGGGAGAACCGACTGTTTTTAACATCTGATTGGTCAATCAGTTGCTTCTTCCTTCAGTCGGATTTTTCAGTCGAATGAAACAACCGCATGAAACTAGTCTCTGTGGCCATGTCAGCTGTGTGAATGTTTTCACACTTTGATAGAGTGAGTGTTTTCACTCAATGCGAGACAACCGACTGAGACAAGTCTCCATCAGCTGTGGCCGTTAATACACTGAAGCGCCAAAGAAGCAGGTACAGCGCGCATGTTCAAATATACAGAGATATGCAAACGGGCAGAATACGGAGCTGCGGTTGGCAACGCCTATATAAGACAACAAGTCTGGTGCGGTTGTTAGATCGGTTACTGCTGCTACAACGGCAGTGTTTCAAGATTTAAGTGAGTTCGAATGCAGTTAGCCGGCGCACCAGCGATGGGACACAGCATCTCCGAGGTAGCGATGAAATGGGGATTTTCCCGTACGACCATTTCACGAATGTACCGTGAATATCAAAAATTCGGTAAAACATCAAATCTCTGACACCCCTGCGGCAGGAAAAAGATTTTGCAAGAACTGTACCAACGACGACTAAAGAGAATCGCTCAACGTGACAGAAATGCAACCCTTCCGCAAATAGCTGCAGATATCAGTGGTGGGCCATCAACAAGTGTCAGCGTGCGAACCATTCAACGAAACGTCATCGATATGGGCAGTCGGAACCGAAAGCCCACTCGTGTACCGTTGATGACTGCACGACGCAAAGCTTTACGCCTCGTCTAGGCACGTCAACTCCGACACTGGACTGTTGATGACTGGAAACATGTTGCCGGTCGGACGAATCTCGTTTCAAACTGTGTCGAGCGGATGGACGTGTACGGGTATGGAGAAAACCTCGTGAATCCATGGACCTTGCATGTCAGCAGGGGACTGTTGAAGCTGGTGGAGGCTCTGTAATGGTGTGGGGCGTGTGCAGTTGGAGTGATACGGAACCCCTGATATGTCTAGATACGACTCTGTCTGATCACCTGCATCCATTCACGTCCATTGTGCATCATAACGGACTTGGACAACTCCAGTAGGGCAATGCTACGCCCCAAACTTCCAGAATTGCTACAGAGTGACTCCAGGAACACTCTTCTAAGTTTAAACACTTCCGCTGGCCACCAGAGTCCCCAGACATGAACATTATTGAGCATATCTCCGATGCCTTGCAACGTGCTGTTCAGAAAAGATCTGCACCCCCTCGTCCTCTTACGGATTTATGGACAGCCCTGCAGGATTCATGATGCCAATTCGCTCCAGCACTACTTCAGACGTTAGTCGAGTCCATGCCACATCGTGTTGCAGCACTTCTGCGTGCTCGCGGGGGCCCTGCACGATATTAGACAGGTGTACCAGTTTCTTCGGCTCTTCAGTGTATGAATTTTTACACTCACTCACTCACTGGGTTTGAGTGGTTTCATTCAATGTGAGATAACCGACTAAGACAAGTATCTGTCGGTCACATCAATTATGTGAATGTTTTCGCTCAGTCTCTGGGCTTGAGTGATTTCCCTGCCATACTTTGTTGCCGTTTTCCGTGGGGAGCGACGGTCGCTGGGGCGGGCGCTTGGCGCCGCCGGCATAGCCTCCTCCTCCTGCTGGTGCCAGGGCCAGGGTGCACCCAATACGAGAAGGCAGCGCAGTGGCCGGCGCGAGCACAGAACTACTAGGACCGGCGCTGGCGGCGAGTGGGCACCTCCTCGCGCCGGCTGATACCCTGGCAGGAAGCTAACGTAGAGCGTGCGGAATGCTCGGATACAACTAAAAAAATTTGTTTCGTTGGCTTCACTTGAAAAGAATGTTTGAATAGCTCAGTTAGTACGCAAGACGGTTTCATTCTGTTGCTCCCACGGACTGGTTTCACTCAAATGAAACGATACAACCTGCTGACTTGCTGGTTGTTCCCATAGACTGTTTCACTGGAAAGAACGAACCGGTACGTAAAGCTATAACCGATTGAGTCGATTGTCTTTCAACAACCGACTGAATCGATTGTTTTCATTCGATTGTTCCCAAGACTGCTGAATTACACATTAGTATCCTAACGCAAGAGGGGCGTCCGTCCAGTAAGTAACGCAAAACATTTTTTTCTCAGCCAGGTTCAGTTAAGAAATACGGAATTTGTGGGATAGCATGGAATATTCCCATTTCAGTCCCTAAAGTTACATGAAGTTCCAAAAAGAGCTGGCACTACATGTGTCCTCCAAAATGACGTCTGTAACGAACACGCGTTCGAGCAGAGTGCTGTCACTGAGTTTCTTTAGAGGAGATATTCGTAAGCGGATATTCATAGGTGCTTGCAGAATGTCTACGGAGATCTGTCAGTGAAAAAAAGAACAGTAAGCCGTTGGGCGAGGAGTCTGTCATCATCGCAACGAGATCGCGTAAATCTGTCCAATCTACCGCGTGCCAGCCGGCTCGCAGGAAACTGAAGTTTGACTTCAGTGTGTTCGTCGGCACAAAAATGCAAACGAGCTCCTGCTTCTCCATGACAAAGCAAGGCCTCACACAAGTCTGCATACCTGAGAGGGGCTCACAAAACTTCCTCATCCTTCCTCCAGTCTGGATCTCGCACCTCCCAACTTCCATCTGTTTGGCCCAATGAAGGATGCTCTTCACAGAAAGCATTACATGGATGAGAAGGAGGCTATTGATGCAGCAAGACGTTAGCTCCGACGTCGACCAGTAGAGGGGTACCATGCGGGCATATAGGCCCTCCCAGGAAGGTGGCATGAGGACGTCGTATTGAAAGGAGATTAAGTTGAAAAATATGATTTTGTAGCTGAAAGACTGGGGAATAATACGCTGCATTGGAATCCTGAATAAAATCAAACTTTCAGAAAAAATGTGTTGCATTACTTATTGAACTCACCTCGTACATTACTCTTTATCTTTTGCTTACATGATGGCTTGTATACCTGAACTATAGTTGTCGGTGTTATCTTGTAGTCGTTTCTGATGAGAACAACCGTATCACTAAACTGTTCACAGTAACTCACTCTCTGCTCTACCTTCCTACACATAACGAATCCTCCCTCAATTTCCTGCTGCTGATCGTAGAATCAGACGAGTACACTCTACGATCTCTTAAATACTGTCAAGCTTGTCATCACTGTTAACGGAATTATTGGCAGCAGCAATACGACGGTTGCCCATAAAGTAATGCACCGCATTTTTTCTCTTTAACTATTCTTTATTGAACATAATGAGAATAACACACACGAAAGAATGGTGTTTTATCTACACCCCCTATTTTTCCACGTAATCTCCATCCCGTTCCATGGCCTTCCTCCAGTGCGAAACAAGGACGTGTATGCCCTGTCGGTACCAATCCTTGTCCTGGTGGCGGAGCCAGTGCTTCACTGTGTGAATCACCTCATTGTCCTCAAAGTGTCTTCCACGAATGGCATCCTTTAATGGTCCAAACAAGTGGAAATCCGAGGGGGCTAGGTCAGGTGTGATAGTCGTGGATGGTTTCCCCGACCGCTACAAATCGTGGAGCTCCAATGAACCGACTTCTGATGACCTCACCCTCCGTGCCCGGCAACTAGCTCTACTTCTCTCGACAGCAGTAGCTCCACACTCTTTGCACAAACGTTTATGAATATTCCCCACAGTTTCTTTCCCTGCAATGAGAAATTCAATGACGGCACGTTGCTTGTACCGTACATCACCTACAGAGTCATTTTGAAACTGTCCTACAGCTACGCTATCCGTCGGAAGTGACGGAAATTTGGCGCGCTCACCCAAGAGACTTCAAATAACACATACGTAACGTTTCGTATTCGTAGCATTGTGTTCGGCTGAGAAAGAACATACTGTGCATTACTTTCTGCGAACCCTCATAGAATAGTTGCGCGCACGGGCATACTTAGCGGGAAAGCTTAGCTGAAGCTCATGTATTTAGGAGCATAGGACTAAACCGTTGAACATCCTAATAGAGGAGAGAAACAGCAATGTTGTGGCTATAGAAAAGCCTTTCCACCCACGATACGCACAATAGTGTAGTCAAATCTGGAAACAAATATTGGACCCCGTGCAATATTCTGTGTCGTCCTGAACCATTGGTCAGAGACCAGGAGCAGTCGGACTAGAGAATTACCGTCCTATGCACAGGCCGCCGTTAACACCACAACATAAATGGCTGCGTTTGGAGACATCTTGTGCTTGGGAAGCTCGGTCTCCTGGTGAATGGCTTCGTACGCATGACCATCGTCGGCGAGTATGGAGGCCACCTGAGGAGAAGTCCCATTCTTGCAATGTTTTCGGGACGTCATCGCATGAGGAGTCATTATGTATGTCTTCAGCTACTGTTGATTGTGACTGAGGGCATTCTGCGGCACATGGGTATTTACGGACATCATGCGCCCGTACTTATTACCTGTGATGTGACAGTATTCTGGTGCCATTCTTCAACAAAACAATGCATCTCCATACAGGGTACGTCTCTCTATGAACTGTCTATGTAAAGTTGAGAACTCCTTTAGCCACAAAGTCCCCATAATCGTCCCATAGCACTGTGCCGTGCAACCCCGTCTTGCGCGAATTCGAAAAGTCACCACCTTCCATGCGGGGAACTGTTCAGTCTGACGCTCCCCGGCAGCTGTTTGCAAGACCTGACGCGTGCAGCGGCCTTGGAGTGTCTCCCGAAACGTGCTTCAGTACGAAACTAGATGGTGATCTTGACCGCCTCGTTGTGTCGCCGAGGCAGTAGTGCTGTATTTAGCTGCTCATATGACAGGATTGATATCACAACATTATGGACAATGTTGTGGACTTGTATATTGTTTTGTATTCTTCTTACTAACTACGGTCAACTGTTTGTTCAGTTCTCCAGTCGTTCTTCTCACCTTCCGGTGTTTGAAGTGGTAGGCTGGACTTTCTTTTTCTATTTCCGCCCGATGTTTAAAGAGTTTATTTAGTGAAGAAAGTTACGCATTGGCAGTACAGTAATCTGTTGAAAGTGGATGTAACTCTGAGCTGTTCTGCTGCTGCCAGATTATTTTTTGACTTATTTTGAAATGTGGAAATGCTGTATAGCCTTGTTTAGCTTCTACCAGCACCTGATTGTAGTTGTTGCCGGTGGCTAGCAACTCACATACAATTTTCCGAGAGCTTTTGTTGGAAGAGAAAAAGACTTGTGTGTTCCTGGTTTATTTTATGCCGTGCATTCGGGAATCTAAATAGCTCCATCGGCAGTGGTTCCGCTGTGACCTCATTTTCATTAATGCTTTTCCGGCTTGCTTTAATGGCAATGCGTAACGCAATACTCAGTAATAAATATGATGTCTGAAGTTGTTCAGATTTTCCGATTAAATTTTATGCCGGTGCTTAAGTAATGTTTTGCTCTTTGGCTTTATTGTTTTTTATGTCATCGAACAATAGGAACAAGTCACTTTCCGGTTCTCTGTTACAGAGCAAGATAGTTTCGCTCTCTGCGTCTTGTGTCTTCGGCAGCTGATGCAGTGCGTGCCATCGTTGCTACCCACGCCGCATCAGTACTGGCGGTGTGGGTTCTTGCTTCCAGCACTTGGGTGAATGAATGAACATCGGGCCTCTAGATGGGCACTGCATCCAGCAGACTGTTGATGCGCTTTTAGAAAAAGTATATCTTCCCCACTATGTGTTTCTTTAAGAAATGTTTCCCAAATTTACCTCCTATTCTGTAAAAAGTCTACGTATTACCAAAGCTATGTACCCAAAAACTGTTATCCAACTTAAAACTTTGACCAAACAGAACCAGATTGGAATTTAACTGTAACTGGCCAAAATACAACTTGTCTTTATATTAAATGCGCAACTAAAATAAAACAGTTATGTGGCTCTAATTAAAATTGCCACTTATCTCGCGTCTTGGAAACATTGTTGCAGATTTCTCGAAAGCAGAACTGCAAACAGTAAGCAGACAATGGCTAAGCTAGATATCTATTTTTAAATAAAATTTCCAAACAATATTCAATCTGTAGCATACCACATGGTGCAATGTCGTAATGTGTAATAACCATCTTTAAACAGTGGGAGGGGGAGAGTAACTATTTCCGTGAAATGATATTCCAGACAACGATTTGAGGATGAAGTATGTCTTCAAAAAAACAAAAAACAAAAAAGAGTAAACTTCGCGTGATCTTCACACATACTATTGGTCTAAACAATGCTATGCTTAACCAAGTGAAAATATGATTTTAAAAGGGTACAATGTTAACAGAGAAACGCTTTTTTCCATGTTACAACTTATTAATCATGGGACACACACACGAACAGAATGCGCCGGCGCACCATATGCTACTCTTTCTCACAGGAGATATTCTATGCACCCTCCGTTGGCATTAGCACATTCATCAAGCCTCCTTCGTAATCAATCTCGGATGCTCTCATGTATCTCGTCAGCTGCATGAAGAATTGCCGCTTCCCGTTGGGGTGTCCTCTTTCTTCTAGACCTGCCCAGGTCGCGAGCATTAGGCGTAAATGCCCCACGTACACTAAGACGACGATCAGTGGCTTCAAACGTTTTCCTGTCGGGGCACCTTCGTCCTGTAAATCTCTCTCGATACAAACGTCGAGCGAGAGTGCAACTGCCGCCAGCTAACCAATACATCAAATGGGCATCCGCCATCTCTCCATTTGGGTACACTGCCATTGCACGAGCCACATTTATTGTCAACTCCACGTAGTAACCCGTGTGCTTCCAACGGTTGTACTTATCACTGGAACAGTCTATATTACCCGTAAACAAGCAATGACGTACGTCGCATAACAACAGGCACATGTAAAACAAAACACTTGAGGTGCACAACGTAGCAAGACGTCACCAAAATTGCTTGTTCCCCATGATTCTAACATTCTGTTTTTGTGTTTCCCGTGATTAATGAGTTGGAGAAAATGAGTTGTAACGTGGAAACAGTGAGTTTCCAGACCCAGGTTCACAGAGCATAATTTGTTGTCTACGTATGAGTAATGTGTCCTGCAAATCGTGTCGTACATTTTTGTTACAGCCTGTATACCCTACTAGGCCTGGTAGCAACACTAAACACGAGAAATAGAAATACAGTCTGGTGGCGATTCCACTTGTTACAGAGAATTGCAAATTTAATAAACATACACTGAAGCGCCAAAACACTGGTACAAGCATCCGCATTCGAATACAGAGGCTTGTGAACAGGCAGAATAAGGTGCTGCGGTCAGCAAAGCCTATACAAGACAAGAAGTGTTTGGCCCAGTTGTTAGATAGGTTACTACTGCTACGATAGCTGGTTATCAAGATTTATGTGAGTTTGATTCTGGTTTTATAGTCGGCGCACGAGCGATGGGACACAGCATCTCCGTGGTAGCGATGGCGTGGCGATTTTTCCGTACGACCATTCCTCGAGTGAACCCTGGATATCACGTATCCGGTAAAACATCAAATCTTCCACGTCGCTGCGACGGGAAAAAGATCCTGCAAAAACGGGACCAACGACAACTGAAGAGAATTTTTCAACGTGATAGAAGTGTAACCCTTCCTCATATTGCTGCAAATTTCAATGCTGGGGCATGAACAAGTGTCAGCATGCGAACCATTCAACAAAACATCATCGATACGGGTTTTCGGAACCGAAGGCCCAATCGTGTACCCTTAATGACTGCACGACACAAAGCTTTACACCTTGTCTGGGCCCGTCAACACCGACGTTGGACAGTTGATGGCTGGAAACATTTTGCGTAGTCGGACGAATCTCGTTTCAAATTGTATCGAGCGGAAGGACGTGTACGGGTATGGAGAAAACCTCGTGAGTCCATGGACCCTACATGTCAGCAGCACACTGTTCAAGCTTGTGGAGGCTCCGTAATGGTGTGGGGAGTGTACAGTTGGAGTGATATGGGACCAATGATACGTCTAGATACGACTCTGACAGGTGACACGTACGTAAGCATCCTGTCTGATCACCTTCATCCATTCATGTCCATTGTGCATTCCGAAGAACTTGGGCAGTTTCAGCAGGACAATGTGACTCTTCACACTTCCAGAATTCCTACAGAGTTTCTCTTCTGAGTTTAAACACTTCCTCTGGTAACCAAACTCCCAGACATGAAAATTATTGAGAACGTGTATGATGCCTTGCAACGTGCTGTTCAGAAGAGACCTCCACCCCTCGTACTGATGGTGTCAATTCACTCCAGCACTACTTCAGACATTAGTCGAGTCCATATCACGTCGTATTGCACCACTTCTGAGTGCTTGCGAGGGCCCAACACGATATTAGGCAAGTGTACTGATTTCTTTGGTTTTTCAGTATGTTTGTCGGCGATGCGTGCATGTCGGTTATCACATTGACATCCGACCATGTTTCCTGGGTTTTTCACTTTTTTTGTCAGGCAGTATTTAAATGTTCAGTTACTTTCTTTTCTTGCCCGTTGTTATCCGTTTGCTGCTTCCACCAACGATGAGCAGATTTTGCTGTATTTAGCATTCTTTTAGTCGGACACCAAGGTAAGTACGACTGCTGTCATTGATCACGCGTGCAATCTCTGTTCTGATCATTCTACTTTACGGGTTATGCGGTGGTTATATGAGCCGAAAATTATAAATCAGGCTGGCATCTGCCTAGGCACATATTGAGAATAAACTGGTTTGTGTTCCTTACTAACGTCACTCCTACACATGAGTGGTTCACCTCATTGTCCACAAGTTACACCTCCGTTTGCTCCGTTATTCTATTCCAGTGAGTGGTGAATTCGTAGCTATTCTTTACCATAAACAACATTCCTGCTGCTGATGTTTCATTGCAATGGGGATACACATAAGTCTGCTAAAGTGACCCTGACGAAACATGAATAATAACAATGTGAGAGAAGCTATGTGACCAGACTGCGATATATATACTTATGTATGAGCCAAAATGCAATCGAGAAGTCACATGAGTATGACATCAGCATTTATTTATTGCACTTATACGCATTTTCAAAAATTCTTATTGGTCGCTAGCCGTAATCGATGCCTTACTGAATGCTAAACTATTTATTTCTATACAATGTGAATTATCGCCGGCAGGAGTGGCCGAGCGGTTCTAGGCGCTCCAGTCTGGAACCGCGCGACCGCTACGGTCGCAGGTTCGAATCCTGCCTCGGGCTTGGACGTGTGTGTTGTCCTTAGGTTAGTTAGGTTTAAGTAGCTCTAAGCTCTAGGGGACTGATGACCTCAGAAGTTAAATCCCATAGTGCTCAGAGCCATTTGAACCATTTTTTAAATTATCCACATATTTGTTCAAATTGCCTGTGCATGAATAACACAAGAACAAAAATATCAACAACTTGGAGCAATGAAGTTATCATACTGCGTCTACTGCTTCTGTGTTTACTCTGTTTCTGATTATTAAGAATATTGTTGAAACTTCAATTTACTCCACAACGTACTGAACTTTCCTTAGCTTCACGATACTTGTGCCATAGTGAAACAAGACATTCATTTTTCTTAACAAATCTGACAAGTGATCTGCACCCAATAAAGTTCTCTGTATAATGATAATGGAAGATAGTGATAGCGGGGCTGAGAAAGAGATGTGATGAAGGGAAATTCAAAGGCTTTTCCTTTCTTTTCCAAATAGTTTCGTGATAGTCACCCTCTGTACAAAACAGGAAAGGGATAAAAATGCTGCCAAAACATCACGTTTTACCTGTCGAGGTGAGACAGTTAAAGTGCATTACGCATCCAGGACAGCAGTTAACGAGAGCGCTTACACGTTCTATTTGCGCTAATGTTATTTCAGTGCGGTCTTGTTGGGATCACCACACGCCCGTTCACTTGATGGCTTACCGCTTTTAGTTGTACCGCGGTAAGCCAACAGCTTCCCCGTGGGACGACAAACTGGGGATGGGCAAAGAACTTGCAACGGGTTGTGCTTTATTGTTGATCAACGTGAATCCCTATTCATAATAACGCTGTTATTCAAGTCATTTTCTATGAAAAGCCTTTCTATACTGGGTGTCTCTCTTACATGTGGTCAGGAGCATTTTCTCTGATGTTTTAGGAGATACTTGCACTTTCACCCTTGCAATGTGTAGCTGGTGTCAGCCCAAACAAACTTCTCTCATTACGTTTCACATGCGACGCCCATTTTCGACGGAAGGCGTCAGTTTGTTTCACATTATAAACAAAACTCGCTCGGTGAGAAAGTGGCAGTGAAAGATAAAGAGAGATGGATGAAGAAATTATAACGCGAGAAAAAGAGAGAGAAGATAGTGGTGGTCAGTGAGAGACAGTGATAGTAAGAGAGAAACAGAGATGGATGGTGATAGTAGCAGTGGGAGGAAAAGAGGAGGAGACTAGGAATGAAAAAGAAAGATGAGTGGAGACCATATATAGGCTTGAGAGTCTTTGACTACTCCCACCCTCCCCTACACTGGCAAACTTTAACACGAAAAATTTGCATACTTTCACCTATACACTGTACATGACTGAGGGCAGCAGTGGTCACAAAAATGTACGGTGGGAAGAAGACTGGGCTCCTGGCGCTTGCCTGGCCATACCGAGAGGGAGACCATCGCGTTCGGCGTATGACGCTGCCGCATCCTAAGTGCATCTACAGCAGAAGTTTTAGCAGTAGTTGGCATCACAGTGACGCAACGAACTGTTACAAATCGGTTACTTCAAGGACGGTTCCGAGCCAGACACACTGTAGCATGCATTCTACTGACCCCAAACCACCGCCATTTCCGAATCAGTGGTGTCAAATGAGAGCTCACTGGAGGACACAATGGGGGTCTATTATGTTTTATAACGAAAGGTGGTTCTGCCTCGGTGCCAGTGATAGCCATGTGTTGGTCTGGAGGAGGCCAACTGAGGGCCTCCAACCAACCTGTGTGCATGTATACCCGCAGTGATGGTCTGGGATGTGATTTCGTATGACAACGGTAGCGCTCTTGTGGTTATCCCACCCACTCTCGCTGCAAATTTGAACATCAGTCTGGTGATTCGACTTGTTGTGCTGCATTCCATGAGGTTTTATCCAACAGGATGACACTCGCCCATATACCATTGTTGTAACCCAACGTGTTGCCTTGGCCTGCTCGATCACCAGACCTTTCTCCTATCGAGCCGTGTGGGACATAATCGGACAACTCCAGCGTCATCCACAGTTAGCAGCAACAGTCCCTCCATTGACCAACCAAGTGCAATAGGCATACAACTCCATCCCACAAACTAACATCCGGCACCTGTACAACACAATGCATGGAATTCGCGTGCTTAAATTCAACAGTCTGGCTGTTACACCGATTATTAACGTGCTAACATTTCCCATTTTCAATGGCTTTTCTCGTGCTTACGTTAACCTGTGATCTTGTAAAGTTAATCACTTAAATGTGTTACTTAGACAAATGTATTTCCGGAATTTCGTTACTCTACATTTATTGTTTGGTGTTGCGATTTTTTTTACGTGAGTGTATAAGGTTAACACAGATCGTCTCCCATCCAACGCAAGTTCACTTTCACTACTTCACATAACTAAAGCACAACTTTCTAGGCTGCATATACAGTATACCAAAAAATGCGGTGTTTGATATGCAGGTACAAAGAATTCTGTATGACCAAATGCCGTTTCGAAAGGTGCTAACGTCACCAGGTGGTATTATCCAATAATTTCCTAATCAAGACAGCCGGTATGGGCGGCGAGTGCCCATTATATAGAGCCAGCGCGTCATAAAGTTTTATGGCGAAAAATCGTCAACTAAAAACATAGTTTGGTGACGTCAGAACCTTTGCGATCACCCCAGAACCGTTGCCTTGTGTTTGCTATGTCATTAAAACTACATTTACGCATCAGACCGAATGTTACATGTACATTTTACATGCACAAGCACGGTTACTTTGAACCTCTGGATCTCGGTAACGCATTATGATATCAAAAAAAGTTTCAAGCTCCCCGAGAGCATCATCTTAAGAACAAATGGTAAAAATTTCGACGATTCGCCCTGAACAGAAATTACATAAGTGGCCATCCCCGCAATTGCCACTTTTGGTACCCAAAAATCATGGTTTTTCATGGTCTCTTCTGGAACTGTCCATGAACAAATGGTGCTCTAAAGAGCCGCCTAAGACGCACCCTGCACTGAAGGATAGCTACAATACGTCCGTTCTTCCGGCGGTAGATATACGTATGGTCGCCATGCCAAGGTCTAACCAAAACACTTGATTCCTTACGCGGATACTAAAATAAACGGCACGGATCACGCGCAGGACGATTGCGAGCCGTGACGTCACCGCACTGCACTGAAGCTTTTGGGCACACAGGGCACACATATTCAGCTCAGATGCAGTTATGAATGTAATCGAGAATTTCCATGTTTTAGTGTATTATTGTTATTATTATGAAGCTTTATATTAATTAAACTACACTCAAGCTCATAAATTAAGGATAATGCTGATACATGGTGAAACAACGTTCTGGTGGGCGGTTTGCAGGTTTAAATCACCTCGGGGTATGACCATGCGGTGCACCTGACCTGCGGTCGTCGCACGGTGGCGCTGGCAGCTGTCCACATACGAACATGCGTGTTGGTGTATATCAGAGTATGGTGCAGCGAGTAAGTGTGCAGACGTTTTCAGACGTGCTAGTGGTGACTGTGTGTTGAAAATGGCTCAAACACATATTAATGACGTTGTGAGGGGTAGAATACTAGGGCGACTGGAGGCTGGCCAAATGCAGCACGGACCCCCCGTGTACCACAAAATGTGACCTCAAGATTATGGCAACGATTCCAGCAGACAGGAAACGTGTCCGGGCGCTACAGTACGGGACGTCCACAGTGTACAACACCACAAGAAGACCGATATCTCACCATCAGTGACCGCAGACGGCCACGGAGTACTGCAGGTAGCCTTGCTCGGGACCTTACCGCACCCACTGGAACAGTTGTCTCCAGACACAAAGTCTACAAACGACTGAACAGACATGATTTGTTCGCCCGGAGACCTGCAAGGTGCATTCCACTGACCCCTGGTCACAGGAGAGCCCATAAAGCCTGGTTTCAAGAACACACTACATGGTCATTGGAATAATGGTCCCAGGTTATGTTCACGGACGAGTCCAGGTATAATCTGAACAGTGATTCTCGCCGGGTTTTCATCAGGCGTGAACCAGGAACCAGATACCAACCCCTTAATGTCCTTGAAAGGGACCTGTATGGAGGTCGTGGTTTGATGGTGTGGGGTGGGATTATGATTGGTGCACGTACACTCCTGTATGTCTTTGACAGAGGAACTGTAACAGAGAAGGTTTATTGGAACGTCATTTTGCACCAGTATGTCCGTCTTTTCTGGGGTGCAGTGGGTCCCACCTTCCTCCTGATGGAGGATAACTAACGGCCCCACCGAGCTGCCATCGTGGAAGAGTACCTAAACAGAAGATACCAGGCGAATGGAGTGGCCTGCCTGTTCTCCAAACCTAAACCCCATCGGCCACGTCTAGGATGCTCTCGGTTGACGTATCGCTGCACGTCTTCAAACCCCTACGACACTTCAGGAGCTCTGACAGGCTCTGGTTCTAGAATGGGAGGCTATACCTCAGCAGCTGCTCGACCACCTGATCCAGAGAATGCCAACCCGTTGTGCGGCCTGTGTCTGTGCATGGTGATCATATCCCATATTGATGTCGGGGTACATGGGCAGGGAACAGAGGTGTTTTGTACCACATGTATTTCGGGACGGTTTTCTCAACTTATCACCAATACCGTGGACTTACAGATCTGTGTCGTGTGTGTTCCCTATGTGCCTATGCTATTGGCGCCAGTTTTGTTTAGTGCCAAGTTGTGTGCACCACATTCTGCAATTATCCTTAATTTATGAGAATGAGTGTATTTCTCCTGTGGTCCGTGAAATGCTAGTATAATATCTCCGAAGGATGTCAACTGCTTTCACTATCTCAGAGGGCATAGCAGTTCTTCTGTGGGAAGAGTCTCACACAGGCTTAGACCACACGGCTGTAACACGGATAAAACCCCTATAATGTCATTTTAAACTATATTAACTGTATTAATAGGTTTTACGTTCTGGAAAGTTATGTTACAACTCTTAGTTTTTTGACTTTATGCCTTTGTCCACTCTCAGTTCGCTTACAACCTATGCACTTTAATTTCTTGTTGATAGCTTTCATCCTCATGAAAGTGTGGGACCTTACGAAACATATTACAACAAAGTACTCCATTCCTGAAGTCCTTTAAACTCACAAAAACTTTTAGCTTATGATCAATGTTATTGTCGTGGAATTGTTGAAATTCTCTTTACATTTTCAAAGCTAATTCAATGAAACTTTCAACTGGCTTCATTAAAGATCAGTTTGAAATTGCTCGAAGTCAGTTGTTTCCTGAAACATTCACATGATCATTTAGTTTACCATAGATAAGTGCTAAGTGAGGGTGTTTGCATTTAACTCTGAAACACATCCTACACTTATGTCTAAGAGCCCAACATTTCCCTTCAAAATTTGAACATTCTCCTCTTCTTATTATGCGCAATTCTCAAAAAATTCTCTCACTTCTGAAACAATATCCTCAACTTCCTTGCTGTCGCATTCATTTTCATGTAGATAATGAGTTCTGATTCTCAGAAGATGACGGTTCTATAGTCGTATCTAGAGTTTCCGCCAATGTATTAGTACTTAAAGTATCAAATTATTTATTCTTGCATGTACTACAGGACAAAATGCCACTCACAGTCACAGCAGTGTTCTTTTTTTTTTTTTTCACTGTTAACGTTTTGTCTACAAGAAACTAGTAATTTCTTAGGGAACAAATGATGTATAATATTTTACAACATTTTATATGATTTAAATATTATATATTTTACACCAATTATTCATTCACAATTGTAAATATTATGTACCAAAAGTTTCGTTAAATGTTAATTTGTAACAACAATCTTACAGTTAAAAAATTAAAAAATAACCCACTGAAGATAGTACAAAATGTGCTGAAACGTGTCTAGGTGAAACAAAACAGAAAAAAGGTGTCTTACATAAGGCGGAAATTCTCTTTCCATTTCTAGCAAACAGGGATATAATAAGAAGAACTCCAACACCACAAGATGATTAGTAATTTCTTCGTCAGTTAGTAGTACAATTACCAGCAAAATATTTTATACCTTCTTTACAGTAGCTTCGTTTTTGGGCCCAAATACATCCCTCATTATTAGGCTCATCACTACGGCCTAAATCAACACAGGGGCTCAGTAGAGCCGGAGTTAGAACAGCACAAGTCCTCAACTTGCGTTTCGAAGGAACATTCTACAGTTCACTTTTCAATACCCATTCATTATGTGAATCAGTAAAACGTTTTGCATGGACACGAGATTTTTCAACTGAAAACGAATCTACACATTTACAAGCATTTGTCTATTTTCATTTAGTCTCATTGGTTTGGGGGAAATGTATGAAACTTAATTCCTAACTTAAATGTCTGCTGTGGTTAGCATAAATGGTGATCGTTCTGCAAACCATTATTTTTCACCTAAAAACTAACTCTAAAAAGTTCCTTAGTACACTGATAAGTACGGCATAACTATGTACTCAATCGCCAATCGCTAGTAAAAATTCACACGGCTGTAAATAACGTTGTTTTTCGCTCGTAAACATAGTTACAACACAATACGTTATTGCAATTTCAAGCTACTGAGCGCTGGTTGGGTTCACTCTGACGTCAGTGGCGCGGCTCGTGATCCTTACCGTGTATTCTAGTAGCCATGATTCCTTACCTCTGCGATCAAAGGAATGCGAGACATAACCACCTAAAAAATTGCAACAACGCGCACGGGTAATTGGTGCCGCGCACTGTCGTGGCCGATAATAAGTGTGTATGTGTACGTATGTATATGTGTGTGTGTGTGTGTGTGTGTGTGTGTGTGTGTACGTGTTTGTACGTATGTGTGGGGGGAGGCACGGGTTGGTGGGACGTGCGCACGTGCGTTATATAACCCTGAAATCAATAGCATAATGCAAAGGCAATAAATAAAGAGAGCTGAATGCAATATTTTCCTTGAATTTTAGCAATTTGATTAAACCCTGGCCGCCAGATACGGAATGAGAATATCGACAGATGAAACAAGAATTGGAACGCACAAGAGCCAGAGTTGTTATAGATAGACAAATAATTCAAGAGAGTTTAAATTTATGAGTCGCAATTTTAAATTTCCCAAATCAGATGTCGTAGAGAGAAAATTGGCTACATTCAGGCATTTCTGTCGAACTGTACAAGGTACAGTAAAATGTAACGTACTGAAACAAGCATTAATTAAAGTTTACAAAGTAATAGGTTTGTCTTTGCTACTGTGTGTTAGTAAATATTGGACCCTAACATCTGGTCAATAACGAGGAATCCAAGCATCAGAAAGAAAGTTCCTCCGCTTGTAGCGGGATATTCATTACTGGAACATAGAAGATATTAGACAGGAAGTATATTTTGAATCCCGTACAACTATAATTGAAAAATACAGGCTAAACTGGAAAGACTGTGTCCAACAAATGTCTAAGAGCGGATAAGTAAAGCTGCAATACTATATAAGCTAACTGGAAAGAGAAACGTTGGACGTACCTTAATGAAACGGGGTGAACAATTCTGAGACTGAACAGACCAAAAGGCTTAATCAATGAAGAAGACGACGACGATGACGACGATGACGATGATGATGGATCGAATACTTCAAACATAATTTATTAGTCGTTATAGCTGAACAGTCAAAAGATCTGATTCTGCGTGCCAGGGATCAAAGAGTCTATTGGTAGGTTTGTGGAGGTATATGACATCAGATCTCTAAGTACAGGTAACGTAATTTGCATATATAACGGGCTGATGATTCGCGTATGTGGTGATGGCCCCCGATAGCGACCTATAGGATTTTCATCAGGCGAATTTGGTTCTCGAGACATCAACGTGAGTTCACAATAATGCTCCTCAAACCACTGTAGCACGGTTCTGCCTCAAAGACACAAACAATTATACTTATGAAAGATGACATCACCGTCGGGGAAGACCAAGCATGATGGGATGCAGGTGGTTCGGAGCTCTCAGCACGTCTTCGATTACTATCACAGGTCTCATGCAAGGACAGGAGACTGCCTCTCATAGCATAATACTGTTCCCGTCAGCGCCGCACACTTCAGGCGGCCGTTCACCTAATTGACGGCGATTCTAGAGCTGACCATCGAGCTAATGTAACAAAGATCTGATTCACCCGAAGATCTGGCACTTTTCCATTGACCGTAATGCGTAATAATAATCTGATATTTGTCAAAATCTCTTACCTCAATGGAATTCCACATTTGGACCCCATATCTTCGCTACAGTGATCCCCCGTCCGTGTTTGGTCCACTTACGTTTGATACCGCGTCACGTGCTCGCAACGCCACCAGGCGGCATCCAACGTCGCAGTGGGCAGTGGTCATAACGCTTTGGCTTATCAATGTATATTCACTGCTAAAAAAAAAAAAATACAGCACCCTCAAAGAATGGGATCAGTGCCGCCAGGCTATAGTATGTGCGTACTGAGGAGTTGTAGTGTTAGTAACTGTTTTGTCACGGTTATGCCTCCTGAGCGCCATCTTCCGCTTTTTCTCTGCAGAGAGAAAGTGAGCTCAGTATAGAGATGAACAGTCAACAGTGATTGCCACATTCGTTCTACGGTACAGACATGCCCCACGGACGAGTTCGTATTCCTGTCGAACAGCTGCAGCAATTTGAACGTGGTCGCATTGCGGGTGTGCGGGAACCTTGACGGACGCATCGATGGACAGCTGCACATGTTGCGTACGGTCTATCGGAGCTGTGTCGCTGCTTCCAGCAGTAATTTGTGGAACATCCCCAGATCCGAAGACCTAGTACAGGCGCACTTCAAGATGGACGGATTGTTAGAGCAGTGGTGGGCGACCGAACATCACCCAGGTAGGAAATTCGGCCACATGTTACACCTGCTTTGTCACCGAGTCACCGAGGACCATTGGGAACGATCTGATTGCAGCAGAACACGCGTGCCTCTGGCCAGGCAGTCACCGAAACACGATACCACCAAGCACGGCTACTCTGGTGTCGTGGAGGAGTTGTCTGAGCAGTGGAATGGCTCTCTGTCGTCTTTAGTGGTGAGAGTAGGTTCTATTTGTACGTGATTGATCGACGTACACGTCTTGGGCGTACTCCTGGTGAGCAGCCTACTCCATTGTCTATGCACTCACGACACACAGCTCCCATCCTAATCCTCACGGTGTGGCGAGCCATCAGTTGCAACTTGTTGTCATATTTGGCGTTGAAATGAGTGTGAGTTCCTAAAGGACCAAATTACTGAGGTCTTCGGTCCCCAGAGTTACACACTACTTAAACTAACTTAAACGAAAGTATGCTAAAAACAACACACACACCCATGACCGAAGGAGGACTCGAACCTTCGGCGGAAGGAGCCCCGCAATCTGTGACATGGCGCTTCTAACCGCGCGGCCACTCCGCGCGGCTCATTTGGTGTTCCCACAGGGTACACTAACAGCGCCCGCTACATTGCACAGGTTGTTATCCCCGTCCTACTGCCATTTAAAAAGGGTGTAAGACAGGGATGCAGTCTTTCGCCCCTACTGTTCAATCTCTACATCGAAACTGCAATAATGGCAATAGAAAGGTTCAAGAGAGCAACTAAAATTCGAGTTGAAAGGATGTCAATGATAAGGATCACTGATGACACTGTTGTCCTCACTGACAGTTAAGAAGAATTATAGGAGCTGCTGAATGGAATGAACAGTCTAACGAGTACAGAATATGGATTGAGAGTAAATCGAATAAAGACGAAAGTAATGAGATGTAGCAGAAATGAGAACAGCGAGAAACTTAACTTCAGGACTGACTGTCACTACGTAGATGAAGTTAAGAAATTCTGCTACCTAGGCAGCAAAATAACCGATGACGGACGGAGCAGGGAGGACATCAGAAGCACACTAGCACTGGCAAAAAGGAAATTCCTGGCCGAGGAAAGCCTACTAGTTTCAAACACAGGTCTTAATTTGAGGAAAAAAATTCTGAGAATGTACGTTTGAAGCAGTGCAATGTATGGGAGTGAAACATGGACTGTGAACATTTGAGATGCGGTGCTACATACGAATGTTGAATGTTAGGTGGACTCATAAGGTAGAGTTGAGGAGGTTCAGCGCAGATTCGGAGAGGGAAGGAATATATGGAAAACACTGACGAGAAGAAAGGACAGGATGATAGGACATGTGCTAGGACATGAGGGAATAACTTCCATTATGCTAGGAGTAGTCCACCGCTGGTGGTCTCGCGGTAGCGTTCTCGCTTCCCGAGCGGTTCGATTCCCGGCGGGGTCAGGGATTTTCACCTGCCCCGAGATAACTGGGTGTTGTTGTGTCGTCTTCATCATCATCCCTCATCCCCATTACGGTCCGAGGAAGGCAACGACAGACTACCTCCATTAGGATGTTGCCTAGTATGGCGGTGCGGGTCTCCTGCATCGTTCCCCAATGCTCTGTCAAGAAGCATGGGACTTCATTTCCATACTAGAACTGCGGAGTGTAAAAACTGTAGAGGAAGACAGAGACTGGAATACATCCAGTAAATAATTGAGAACGTAGGTTGCAAGCGCTACTCTGAGATGAAAATTTTAGCACAGGAGAAGAATTCGTGGATGGCCGCATCAAATGACCGAAAAAAACTGTTATTTCTTCAACAGGAACGTGATGTGCATTTTCAGCAGGACAGTGCACATTCACAGAAGTCTGCTGCTATGCAACGTGACCTTCGTGATCTATAACATATGCTCTGGGCAATGAGAGCACCAGGTCTCTCGTCAGTTGAACACATATAGGACATGGCGAACTGGGAACATACTCGTGCTCCAGAGCCGGCGAGAGTCATTGCCGAACTGCAACAAAAGGTGCAAGATTCTTCGGACAATCTATTGTAGGATAGCATTTGACAACTTTATGATTTGAACGTAAGAATACGCTCCTGTGTTGCCACCAGAAGGGTGTGACTGCCTGGGCACCCTTTGCTGTGACAGCTGTGCTGCATTTGGTCTGAATTTGTTGTCATATACTCCTACAATGAAGACCTACGTGTCACGCCACTTGTAAATAAAATGACACTGTCCTTGTGGGTGTTCCATTTTTTTCCGGCAGTGCGTTATTGTAAGAAGTTTCAAGCTGATCACTTCAGTTGCGCGATACTTGATCCCTAATTATATTCCGAAATCTCGGATTACATTCACCCTAGACGCAGAATTTCAACACATATTTCGCGTTCTCGATGTACACCATCAACAACATTAAAGTTTTTGCGTCAGTCACCTCCAAATGGTTCTGAGGCAACAAGTTCATATCCAGTTTGTATTCTTGAGTACAATTAATATTTATTGTTCTGTATACATACATTATTCATTTATACATTATTCATTATTCATTTATAAATACATTATTCATTTATTTTACTTGGCACGATAAGGGCAATCAGACTCTGCCATACATTTAGTCAGACATTATCAAAGAAGTAATATCACGATTTGAATGCTATTTGAGCTTTTAATAACAATAATAATAAATAATAATAATAGTGAAGTCAGTATAACCCCAAATTCAATTGTTTGTCTGATTCATGAATGTAACATTTATGAAAATGGAATGATGAATGTAACATTGAACAGCTGTTATACGAAACACCCGCAACAATGAAATTATTATTCTTAAGGTTTCTTGCATCAGTTGTTGTAACATCCAATGTACTTATGACCCCATAAGCACCTTGTAAAATCGTACCTCGTTTGCTTTCAAGCTATATTTATCCAAAATATATTACTCTCTCTCTCTCTGAGTCAAGATCCAATGAAGTTTTGTTCACATTTATATTTACAACAAGTTAAAATTTATTCATAGTTTTTTGCACTGAGTGTCAGTGGGTCAGTGTGATCCAGTCTAAATATATGTTTCTTGAACATAATGTTCATAAAGTACAATAATTACTGTGATATTGAACAACTGTAATGTATGTTTTCATGTTAGTTCATTAAAATTCTGCAGACACATTGTAAATTGCGTGGGGTCCGCATGACCCCCACGGGAACTCAATGAGACAATGTTCTGGTGGAAGGAAGGTTATCATAGTGTTAAGTTATTTACTCATAGCCCTAAATTCCTGTAGAAAGGGAGTAATGGCTTCCTAACAAAAGTGCACAGCAGCCCTAGCAGAGGGTGATTAAATATGGGGAACAAGCTGACCAGCTCGAAAAAGAGAGAAAAGCAGTAGAGTAAAGTTATCTATTGAAATGGATGCAAATATACAGAAGGGGATAGTATTAACATTGTAACAGAAGGCGGCTGGGATATGGCCATTAGGAAAAATGCCGATAAAAATTAAAAGTCCGGAAAGGGCTTGGTATATCCATAAATTTAAAAAAAGCCCATTAATGGTCCTATGTCAGAAATACTTCTCGCATAAATCTTACACTTCAGCCACATTTAAGAAGAACGATGAAATTAGGATTTTCATCCAGCACCAAGACGCACTGACGCTTCTGTGCAAGAGTTTCATATATCCATAGGGGTCATTCAAGAAAACTGACGGCAGTGACACAGAGGTATCCAAGCTTACATGTAACGCTTTAGCGTTCCTGTTCCAAGAGATACGCTATGAACTCAATGCGTCTGAGATCCACCGTACACTCATTGCCGGCATAACATCAACCCTTAAAACATATGTCTCTGCATCACTCACGGATTTGCATAGTTTGTAAAATGCGGAATGGTTCATAGACGATTCGCAGGATAAGGACATGAGGCAGATTATTATGAACGCTAGACAGGAACTCATTCTGGTTCGGAGTGCGATGGAGATTAACTCATACATTCAAGGAGCTCAAGAGGAGAATATGACCACAATCAGCAAGATAATATGAAAAATGCCTCACATCAATGTATCAAAGAGGAGTGTTTGAGGCTTTTAAAAGTCCTGAATTCTGGTACACTGCTGCCACTGACATTTCACGCGTAGGAGATTTTCGAGTACGCAGTGTTACCGACTGCGAGCAGACAAACATGGGCTATTAAAACCTCTTCGCAGCTAGAGACACCTAGATTCATCTTACTTGCATTTCAGACTGATAGGAGAGGGATTGTGGCAAATGATTACACCGTGTTCGATGTTAACTAATGCCAAAGTCTACCTGAATTCAGAATTCTACCCCTATGACAATTAACACCTGCAGTGGAATGAAAATGTATGCGGTCTAGCATATGACATGTATACAAGGGTTCAGGCTCCTTACTATGAAAGTGCTGAAGAAGGAGGAGGATGGTGTCTACTCTGTCCACGGAAATTCAAGGAGCTATCACCGATCATCGTAATAGACTGCTCAAAACAGAACGAGATAATTAAGTATGGGCCTATAGATGTGCGAATTGGATTCGAATCTCGACAAATTTCCCAGAACACACTGTCGCTTATGCTCTAGTTCTATATGACCGTGTGATCAACTACTGCCCGCTCACTGGCGTTGTCCAACCAGCTGTATAAATGAAAAGGTGTTGCATCATACCTAGTGCATTCCACAATGGCGTCTCAGGGCATGAACTTCATTGCAGACGCTCAAGGTTTCTATGATGGTGAGCATGGACAGTTCATACTTAAAGATGTTGCATTTGTAGTGTACACAGAAGATGCAGGAATAATAGAGACATTATCAGCAAACGTAGCATCACCGAGGCCTTTCAAGTATGTGAAGTGTACTAAGACACGCAAGAGTGCAAAGTGGTTGACACATTTCTGCCATGGAATTCACTGGGATGATCCTGGCATACCCTATAAAGGTATGGTGACAGCGCTTCAATTATTCGACCACACGGATACCATCATCTAGTGTAGAGGAAGGAGAAGATCTAATGGATGCGTCGAATCTTTCAGTTTGGTGCTATTCAAGAACTGGAATTCTACGGGTGTCCTATCTATTGACTCAAAAAGAAGAAGAAGAAGGAGGAGGAGGAGGAAGAGAAGAAGATGTGCAAAAATAGTGTTGCTGTCTGCTTATGAAAATGTGAAATTACTTTTAAGTTGGATGAGAAATAAATGAATTTCTACCTCACAACCTCTGTGTTCTTTTTTTTCAACACTGTTCTCGCTTTGACAGTGTACCGTTTTAACCACATGCAATGTCTGTACTTTTCTTCAAGCACAGGAGATATAATTTTAGACATGTCTGCTACATATCTTTGGTAGCAGACACGGTCACATGCCTCCTGCTCCCATAACCCAATTCGTGCTGCACGATAGACATTATTCCATGTACCCATTCTATATACACTCCTGGAAATGGAGAAAAAGAACACATTGACACCGGTGTGTCAGACCCACCATACTTGCTCCGGACACTGCGAGAGGGCTGTACAAGCAATGATCACACGCACGGCACAGCGGACACACCAGGAACCGCGGTGTTGGCCGTCGAATGGCGCTAGCTGCGCAGCATTTGTGCACCGCCGCCGTCAGTGTCAGCCAGTTTGCCGTGGCATACGGAGCTCCATCGCAGTCTTTAACACTGGTAGCATGCCGCGACAGCGTGGACGTGAACCGTATGTGCATTTGACGGACTTTGAGCGAGGGCGTATAGTGGGCATGCGGGAGGCCGGGTGGACGTACCGCCGAATTGCTCAACACGTGGGGCGTGAGGTCTCCACAGTACATCGATGTTGTCGCCAGTGGTCGGCGGAAGGTGCACGTGCCCGTCGACCTGGGACCGGACCGCAGCGACGCACGGATGCACGCCAAGACCGTAGGATCCTACGCAGTGCCGTAGGGGACCGCACCGCCACTTCCCAGCAAATTAGAGACACTGTTGCTCCTGGGGTATCGGCGAGGACCATTCGCAACCATCTCCATGAAGCTGGGCTACGGTCCCGCACACCGTTAGGCCGTCTTCCGCTCACGCCCCAACATCGTGCAGCCCGCCTCCAGTGGTGTCGCGACAGGCGTGAATGGAGGGACGAATGGAGACGTGTCGTCTTCAGCGATGAGAGTCGCTTCTGCCTTGGTGCCAATGATGGTCGTATGCGTGTTTGGCGCCGTGCAGGTGAGCGCCACAATCAGGACTGCATACGACCGAGGCACACAGGGCCAACATCCGGCATCATGGTGTGGGGAGCGATCTCCTACACTGGCCGTACACCACTGGTGATCGTCGAGGGGACACTGAATAGTGCACGGTACATCCAAACCGTCATCGAACCCATCGTTCTACCATTCCTAGACCGGCAAGGGAACTTGCTGTTCCAACAGGACAATGCACGTCCGCATGTATCCCGTGCCACCCAACGTGCTCTAGAAGGTGTAAGTCAACTACCCTGGCCAGCAAGATCTCCGGATCTGTCCCCCATTGAGCATGTTTGGGACTGGATGAAGCGTCGTCTCACGCGGTCTGCACGTCCAGCACGAACGCTGGTACAACTGAGGCGCCAGGTGCAAATGGCATGGCAAGCCGTTCCACAGGACTACATCCAGCATCTCTACGATCGTCTCCATGGGAGAATAGCAGCCTGCATTGCTGCGAAAGGTGGATATACACTATACTAGTGCCGACATTGTGCATGCTCTGTTGCCTGTGTCTATGTGCCTGTGGTTCTGTCATTGTGATCATGTGATGTATCTGACCCCAGGAATGTGTCAATAAAGTTTCCCCTTCCTGGGACAATGAATTCACGGTGTTCTTATTTCAATTTCCAGGAGTGTCTTTTGTTATCTTCCATATTAAACTTAACCTTCTTAATAGCACTATCTTCAGCAAAATTAATGTCATTTGTGAACTGTACAGACTTTATATACATACACATACATAATGCAACAGGGGATAGGTATTTTGTAAGTAACAAATACAAAGATTTATGGAGAAGATTTTTTTCTTTTTTTATTCAGTTCTCACAACAACAATATCGTTCTTTAGGTATAATATAATTATTGCTGTATGATGTAGTTCTTGAGGTACAATATAGTATTATTGAGGTATAAATTGACTCTGCTATTCCAATGCAGAAATACTTTTAACTTACTAGCTACAACAGTAACAGTGGTCGGAATTTTTTTTATAAATCTGCGCTAAAAACTAATGTGAATGCGGAGATATTTTCATTACTACAACTAAATTCCAGAGCCCAAGTAGCACAGCTTTTACAGTAATGGTGATGGAATGTGCACGCTTAGAATTTGATTTCTACAGCCCCAATAGCAAAGGTTTTTACATTAACAATTCTGGTGGACTCTGGGCTATATAGACATATAAACACTTAACAAACTGTTCTGACTTGGATGGCTAGCGGCAGGTGAAAAACTTAAAAGCTGTTCTATTTACAAGACGCACGTGGAGCGTAGATATATGTATTTACAGGCTACACATAAGTTGCATATGAACAAATAAATAAATATACAATTTTTTCTGTTTATGCTTTTTAACATTTTTTACGCTTTTTCTTTCACACATGTAGCGTGCATATATTTGTATATGCATTTTCTTTCTTTTTCCTGTACATACACGTGTACATAGTACACCACACACACACACACACTCTCGTTACAAGTGAGTAGTGTGAGTACGGAAGAGTTTCAGTCCCGTCATCACAAATGACCATTTTATCGCCATGAGGCGACAGGCCGATTTTAGACTGCAGCACAGTGTACACCTTGTGTCATCTCGATCGAATGCTGGTCTGCCTACCATATGTGGCGGCTGCAGTGCAGCACCGCGAACACCGCTGTACAGGCACCGCAAATAGTTTTCGATAGAGAGGGCTCTTGATGCTATACGACGCACACCGTTAGCCTGCCTGTGAGTGGCACATTCCAATGTGCGATAAGCATACATTTTTGAGTGTAGACCTACAAACTCCACAATCGGCAATCCATTTGCTCGTCCTTCATAAGACTGATAATGCTCTTGTTCTGTGGAATAATACCATAAGAATTATCGGCAGTGTATGAGGACGTGTCGAATTCATTAATGACGTACCTCGTTACTGCGTATGGATCACAGTTCTTCACCCAATAGATGAAGCTACCTATGTCCACATAAAGTAATTTAGTATATGCGAAATAAGTTTTCGCAAACTCATAATGAAGGCGGTATATGTGAAGTTTTGATAGGTCTAATATGCACGTCCCCGCATAAATAGGTTTCATAAACTATACTGCAGTCTTCGCCATCTCAACAGCAACAAAGTTCTTATTGAATACGGTGATCTGCTTAAAATTTGGTCTGGCAATGAATTTTCTTACTCCACAACTCCCATCCCATTCGGTTCTAATCAAAATTTCACGTCATTCTCCATCGTTTTGCCGAAAATTTAATTATTCATTAATTTGTAAAAATCTTTCTCAAAGTCACACGTCACAGAAGCTCTCTGTCTCGTATGGAAGTCAATATACTCCTTCAACCAGGGGGACTGCTTGAAGGAGATAGCCCAGGTGATTCTAACCAGCTCCATCCCCAAGCTGAGACACTGCTGGAGATTACGATAATTAGATTAGATTAGATTAATACTTGTTCCATAGATCATGAATAGGACACTTCGTAATGATGTGTAACGTGTCAGGTTAATAAAAGATGGCTGTACAAGATATTATATTACACAAAATATTGCATGACACTAATGTTTAAGTTGTTTTTTTCCTTAATATATATCTAAAAATTCAGCCAATGAGTAGAAGGAATTGTCATCCAGAAATTCTTTTAATTTATTTTTAAATGTTAGTTGGCTATCTGTCAGGCTTTTGATGCTGTTTGGTAGGTGACCAAAGATTTTTGTGGCAGCATAATTTACCCCTTTCTGTGCCAACTTCAGATTTAACCCTGCATAGTGAAGATCATCCTTTCTCCTGGTGTTATAGCTATGCACACTGCTATTACTTTTGAACTGGGTAGGATTATTAACAACAAATTTCATAAGTGAATATATATACTGTGAGGTTACTGTGAGGATCCCTAGATCCTTAAATAGATGTCTGCTGGATGACCGTGGGTGGGCTCCAGCAATTATTCTGATTACACGTTTTTGAGCAATGAATACTTTTCTACTCAACGATGAATTACCCCAGAATATGATGCCATACGAAAGCAGTGAATGAAATTACGCATAGTAAGCTAATTTACTGAGATTCTTATACCAAAATTTGCAATAACCCTAATAGCATACGTAGCTGAGCTCAGACGTTTCAACAGACCATCAATGTGTTGCTTCCAGTTTAACCTCTCATCAATGGACACACCTAAAAATTTTGAAAATTCTACCTTAGCTACAGACATCTGATCAAAGACTATATTTATTACTGGAGTTGTGCCATTTATTGTATGGAACTGTAGATACTGTGTTTTATCAAAATTTAAAGAGAGTCCGTTTGCTGAGAACCACTTAATAATTTTGTGAAAAACATCATTTACAATTACATCACTTAGTTCTTGGTTTTTGGATGTTATTACTATACTTGTATCATCAGCAAAAAGAACTAACTTTGCATCTTCATCAATGTGGAATGGTAAGTCATTAATGTATATCAAGAACAGTAAAGGGCCTAAGACCGAACCCTGTGGGACCCCGTACTTGATAGCCGCCCCCCCCCCCCCCCCAGTTTGAGGAATCAGCTGTTGTTTTAACATTACATGAACCACTTATTTCAACTTTCTGCATTCTTCCAGTTAAGTATGAATTAAACCATTTGTGCACTGCCCCACTCAAACCATAATGATTTAGTTTATCTAAAAGAATTCCATGATATACACAATCAAAGGCCCTTGAGAGATCACAAAAAATACCAGTGGGTGATGTCCGGCTATTCAGAGCATTTAATATTTGATCACTGAAAGCGTATATAGCATTTTCTGTTGAAAAGCCTTTCTGAAAACCAAACTGACATTTTGTTAGTACTTTATTTTTACAAATATTGGAGGCTACTCTTGAATACATAACTTTCTGAAAAATTTTTGATAGAGCTGTCAGAAGAGAGATTGGGCAGTATTTGTTGACATCCGACGTATCCCCCTTTTTATGCAATGGTTTTACAATGGCATATTTCAGTCTATCGGGGAAAACATCCTGCTCCAAAGAGCTATTACATACGTGGCTGAGAATCCTACTTATCTGTGGGGAACAAGCTTTAAGTACCTTGCTGGAAATGCCATCAATTCTATAAGAGCTTTTACTTTTCAGTGAGTTTATTATTTTACTGATTTCAGAGGGAGAGGTTGGTGGAATTACAGTTGTTTCAAACTGCACAGGTATGGCCTCTTCTATTAGTAGCCTTGCCTCTTCTAGTGAAGATCTAGATCCTATTTTCTCCACAACATTTAATAAATGATTATTGAAAATATTTTCAATTTCTGATTGTTTGTTAGTACACTTGCCATTCAGTTTTATGGCACTAAAGTCTTCCTGTGCTCTTGGCAGCCCTGTTTCCCTTTCAATAATATTCCAAATTGCTTTAATTTTATTATCAGAGTTACTGATCTCAGACCTGATACACATGCTTCTGGACTTTTTAATAACTTTTCTTAGTACCGCACAATAGTTTTTATAATATTGAACAATTTCGGGGGCAGTACTCCCTCTTGCTGTTAGATACAGTTCTCTTTTACGGTTGCAAGATATTCTTATTCCTTTAGTTAGCCAAGGTTTTTTATTTGTTTTCTTGGAATTATGTTTAACTATTTTCTTGGGAAAACAGTTTTCAAGTACCCTTAAAAATTTATCGTGAAATAAGTTATATTTCAAGTTTGCATCGGGTTCCTTATACACTTCATCTCAGTCTAGCTGCTGTAGGCTTTCCCTAAAGTATGCAATATTTATATTGTTAATTGAATGCACTGCTTTGAAAATCTGATTTGATATACTGCATGGAGCTATGTCATGTACTGTAACTAGCTGTGCACCATAATCTGAAAGACCATTCACAACAGGATAAGCATTTATGTCCTTAAAATATCTTGGACTATAAAAAAGTTATCTATCAATGTACTGCTGTTCTTTGTTATCCGAGTAGGAAAATCAATGACGGAGCTCAAATTAAAAGAACTGAGTAATACTATAAGGTCATTCTTCCTATTACACTCTTTCAGGGAATCAATATTGAAATCCCCACAAATGATAATTTGGTCCCCCCTGTCTGACAGAATAATGTATCTCCGCTTGTCCCCCAGCGTTGTCATCAGTTTCGGCGTGGAGCCTCCTTGCGGAACTAGTTGCTCTGGACATCTGCAAATCGGCGTGCGTATCATGAAAAGTAATAGTGTATGTGAGTTCACATACCCTACATCAGAATCAGCTGCCATACCCCCCATGATTCTTCCACCAAATCCCTAGCATTTTTCTTCGGGCACCCATCGAATCTCACCTATCTGCAGTGATTGCTGCATGGCGTGCCCGTATAAGCTATTTACGTCCAGGCACATTATGTAACTCGAATATATGGATGCGTTCAACCTGTCACCCATCCACAGGTTATTTGCATATGGACGCACTGGCAAAGTCCCCCACCAATCCCTTGCTCGAAGAAAAGAGGCATGTCAGCTACGGTCAATAATTCAATGCAGCACTTCGTTTTCTTGAGCATTGTGTCCCAAGACAACACATACTCATATGGGGAAACCCCCTTCCTAGTCACAAGTTGAAACTTTTCCTCATCGGGAAATGCAGCTCGAGTGATATGCATATCCTCCCGTGGTAGAGTTTCAACGAGTTTTTGGAATGGTGCCTGCATAAAACGTAGCGTATCAAGGAAGCGGAGCGTAATTCTTGGCTTCATTCGTTGGGAGAAATAAATGTATTTCTCTATGCTCTCAGGTACCCAACCGAAATCAGCCAAGTGCTCAACTAGAAATTGAGCGCCATACCTGCTTAAATTATGAAAGAAAACGGGTATGTGCCTTGGCAGCTGGTATTTCAAATTACACTCATTGTGAGCTCTAACCAGGAACTTTCCCGTAAGATGACAGTGGTCCCTACAAGGAGTTTCCGCTTTTCTGTCTAACGGCAGCCCACAGATATGACAGTCAACCAAGTTATTGTACAAATCTTCATTCTCCTTCGATTTGGTCATGGGAACGTTGTTACTGTAAAGTTCATCAACTTCCCATTAAAGTTTTTCGAGCTCAATGAGCAGCCAAACCGCAGGATTATTCCCGACATAAGATTTCCCGCAGTTAAGACTGGAATCATAGGACGATACAATTTGGTACGCTGCCGCATATGGTAAATGTTTTTCTGTAAAGGTGGTATGTGAGGCCGCGGGGTCACCTGCACAGCTGCGAGAGCGAGGAGGCATTCGAAGTCAGCGTACACCACAAACAGGGATCAATCCTGGTGGTGAGCATTCTTGAACTTTGTTTTCCTCAATAGACATGATAACACATACCGGCTCGTTGGGAGCGCAGTCTACTAGCTGCGCCGCTAATAACATGTCTCAGGAGAAATAATTCAGGCACCTTAAGCAAATGTACTGCTGATATTCGTGTTTTTCATCTGGGTGGAAAGGAGTCGGGACACGTCTTTAATCCAAATACAGTGTTAATTATCGTCTTCAGAGAAGAGCAGCATGTTTACATGCAGCTCACGCTAACCAGAAAATTTTGAGAAATGGAGGGGCCCAGCGACAATATGCTTGTCTTGCTCATCTGACTTGCTTTTCTTCTCCAGGCCATAAACATGATCCGATATATCGGTATTCTGCACCTCAAATTTAGGTATGTCCTGGATCTTGACAGGGAACTCGATACCATCAAAGTTATAACGCCCACGAATATTATCACCTACAAGGTATGTACTGGGACGTTCAGGATGCTCTCTGTAATTGTTATTTATCTCGCAAGCTGGGACTGACAATGCAAAACAATCCTGATCCGTTTAATTTTCTACATTAATGCATGCCCTCTTGTTAGCTATATCTTTAGGGAGCTTGATATAGCTTGACCCTCCATTTACCGGATTGTAGACATATACATAGATGTCTAGGTGTAGCATTCGGCTGAGTGCTTTAGCTGACCCTCTGACTTCCATCTCGGAAAACCAGGCCTGTGTAGCACTCAAGGTGGATTTACGAAACAACTCGACGATTGACGTGCTCCACGGTATCACGCCATTTTACTCCCAAAGATAATGAAGAATTGTATCAAATTTGGGGGGGGGGGGGGGCGGTTGCGGTAATTCGATGCAGAGCACCGCACTGCATTTAATGAGAGGATGCCACAGATCAGTGACTACTTTGAGAAGCTCCGTTTCCACGACAGGAAGGCATGCCCTTAAAAAACCAACAGGGTCAAGGTGCCCTCCTGTCGGGTTCTCGATCCTCGTGAACGAGATTCGCTCCTCAAAGACGTCTGCAATCACCGAGTATTCTAACTGCGCTATAGTATCACTGACCTGATGTCCTTCACTAAAAGGACGGGAGGGATAAAATAGTTAAGTGCATTGCTTACCGCTGCTGGCGCAGTGAAAGGAAGAATTCTGACGATCACTGGTTTATAAGCACGGTGAGTAATTACCTTTTTCGCTCTGGCTCCAAGCCATTAACACTTCATCAGGCGACTCCACCACACTCTCAAAGAAATCATCCCCATCGTCATCTAATGGGACCAGATCATAGCGCCTTTTCTCCTCCTTCTCTACTTCAGGCACGTCATCGACCCCGTCAAAATTGACATCTGGCACTTGGTCTGTCTCGCCTACAACAACAACAATAAACAAATTATATAAACTGAAAAAACAAGTATGAAATAAGAAAATTTTAAATCGCTACTATACAAGAACAAATTGCAATGAAAATTATACTCACAAGGCAATCCTGGCTGTGAACCCACCACAGGAGGCTGGACTTTGAGAGTTTGCCTCAGCCCAGCCCCCTCCAGTTTCTCCTTATGCTCCAAGATAAATTCCTGGAGTTGTGCTATAACAAAGAGACGGAATTAATAAGGCGAATTTAACATACACAGGAAAATTTACACTCAAAATACAAATTATTTCCTCACTTGGTAATACTGTCTCACTTGGTAATCCTGTCTCCTCTTGCCACTACCCTCTGAATCGTTGCTGCTGCTACCTCTCTTCAGCTTAGGGAGAAAAAAAAAACACGCACATACAGAGATGACAGTATTGCACAACAAGGCAGACAGCAGTGGACTGAGTACAATGGAGATTGGTTGAGGGTTTATACATAGACCGAGGCGACCAATGAGAGAGCTTCAGTTGAGTGTACAGCCAATGAGAAGCTTTTATGGAACGTCACTATTTCTGGAAGGGCTTGATGCGACCATGGTCTCTCTTTACAAGTAACAAGAATGCTTTTACGATTAACGATGTTTTCGCAAGCATGCACATACATGATGAAGGCTTTTAGTGGTGAGAAGTTTACCGGTTTTGGGACATATGTTGAAAGCAATACATTACGATTTCCAGGAAGAATAACACGTGATGCTTCATTAGGACCATCAGGAAGAATGCAATCGGTGTTATTCTGGCCATTTTCGCGAACAGGTCCTGTTAGGACAAGAATTTCCGTGCATACAAGCTGAGACGTCACGAAAGCTTTTTCAACAACAACAAAAGCGATGGTTAACTATTTCTGTGACACTTAACGACTTTGGAGAAGGGACTGATAAGTAATTGACAGGCTGTCCCTTTAGGATCGCGAGGAAGAATGCATCCTGTGTTATTCTGGGAAGCATTGCAAAAGATTTCTATAGGAGGTCCAAAGGGAGACTTGGCTGTTATTTACGTAGACATGAGACATCATTACAACACTGACAACCGTTTAGCTGCACCTGTATGGGTGGGTCACTATGCAAACATCTCGCACTTGGCAATTAGGTCTTCGCTCGACTGGCAGGTACATGTGGTGGCTGGGTTAACAACTATGCAGTTGGAGATGTCTCGCATGTCCCATTAGGATCGCTATGGAGAATGCACCCTGTGCTATTCTGGGAAGCATTGCAACAGATTTCTATAGAGCGTTCAGAGGGAGACTTGGATGTTATTTACATAGACATGTGACGACAGTATAGCATTGAGAACCTTTCAGCTGCATCTGCAAGGGTGAGCCTCGTATCTCTCTCAGCTCTGGACCCACAGCTATGTGTAATCCAGGGTGGTTAGGTGAACATGTGCGCGTCCAGAGGGAGACTTGGCTCCTATTTACATAGACATGTGACATCAGTACAACACTTGAAGGGTTCTAACTGTATACCCGAAAACAGAGGCGACTTTCACCTGCTGGCTGCAGGCAGCAGCACCGTGAGAACGATGGCCCTCGCCCTGGAGTTTGTCTCTACTGCGATGGCTTACATCCGGCTGGCCCTGCAAAGCACGTGTGCAGGGTCGGCGGAGTGGGCGTGTGTGCACTTTGTAGCTTCTGATATGTCGTGGTTGAATTTCTTAACGATAGTTCGAATGCGTTTTTTACTTGCAATGAATGTTTGTGCACTGCATTATTTTCGATGTTTAAGCGTTGTGATCGTGTTGGCAGAGCGTTATACAGCATCATTTTGCAATTTTACATGTAATGAACACGTCTGTTGCATTATTTTGTGAACAGGTCTGTAGGCTGTGCAATACACTATTTTGTCAGTTTACAATTAATGAGCGTGTTTGCAGAGCCTTTACATAAATTATTTTGACAATTTAAGAGTTTTTTGCGTCTCTGTACATCAGTGTACTGCATTATTTCGGTAATTTACGAGTAGTTTGCAGATCTGTAAGCCGTGTACTGTATTATTTCGACAGTAAGTATATCTGCAGAACGTTTTACATGCATTATTTTGACAATTTACGAGTTGTTTTCATGTCTGTACATCAGTGTACTGCGTTATTTCGGTGATTTACGAGTAGTTCGCAGGTCTGTAGGCTACGAAGTGTCACCCCAAGCACGTCAGAGTGAGTCTTTTGTATCAGTGTAATAAATGAACTATGTGAAATCCATCGCTAAATAAATTGTTCCAAAATAAATAAAGTACAGTCCCTCCTGTCCAGCAGCCCAGAATAGGCTGAGTCCTTTTCCCACCATTTTCCCTTCAGACTGCCATGGGACGACAGTGCCCTTTGGTGACAGTACTGTGTACTAGGTCAGTTGGACTCCAGACCTCATGGTGAATACACTGGATGGAGCTACTGCCTATGAAAACTCAAATTGTTTAAATAAAAACTGTCTGTAAAATAAAGATCTACATCCATCCTATCCAGCAGCCCAGCGGCCGGCCGAAGTGGCCGCGCGGTTCTGGCGCTGCAGTCTGGAACCGCGAGACCGGTACGGTCGCAGGTTCGAATCCTGCCTCGGGCATGGATGTGTGTGATGTCCTTAGGTTAGTTAGGTTTAACTAGTTCTAAGTTCTAGGGGACTAATGACCTCAGCAGTTGAGTCCCATAGTGCTCAGAGCCAGCCAGCAGCCCAGCACAGGCTGAGTCCTTTGCCCCCCAATTCCAAGGAAGAGGTAGCGGTTGGATGGCTTTGGTTAGCAGAGGTAACCCAATTGACCTATTTTCCTGCCAAAATTTGAACTTCCCACCATTAAGTCATTGCGACGTTGCCACATCTATCGCCGCCATCTTGGATTCGTCATCTTCAATAAATTTAGCAACAATACAGAGTGGGGTAACGCCAGTCTTGCCTTACTACTGACAATTTCATCTACTGCCAGGATTCGAACCAGCTTACCCCCGAATCAAGTGCCACCCACACAGGTGTGCATCAGCAGACTTTGGTATGGAGGTGGGTGATACGCTGATGCTAGTAGATAAATTGTTAATCTCCCCTTGAACGCAGAGTCGTAATGGATCATACGTAAGCTGCTTAGTTGTCTGTTCTAGAGTCGTTTGATTCAAATGCAAAAGATTTAGTGTTATATTCCATGAGTGTTCGACCATGAGAGTAGGCAACTCGCCCAAAAACCGAGAAACCACAAGGATAAGTGCTTTCCCGGATGTATGTACAGTTCCTGGTCAGCAAACTTTGCGTCAATGTCCTAGATTAAATTCCAAACCTCTCTGAAAGGTCTCGTGAAGTGATGGTATCTGACACTGTTGATGGAGACCCTTCCATCGGATGTCGACGTTAAGCCTGGTGGTCCTCTTGGTGTTGTTAGAGAGTAGCAGCCTGTGTGCTGGCAGCAGCTTTCATCCTCCCCCTTTTCTAGTATCGTATAACACAAACTTAACACTACACTACACACGTATCCATTGCACTCCAATAAAATCCTCAAGTACACATGAGACACAGCACCCACATATATGGAAGAAGAGGGTACCACTGTGCACAGTGGATGAAGACCATTCCCGATTAGGCGACTGAACCTACCTTGTGGTCTCTCAGTAATACGATTTTAGTTACTATCAGTCATTAGTGGTATCGGCGCCGTTCCCTTTCGAAGATTTATTTCGGATGCTGCAAATTTTATATTGCTATGCATTTTCCCTGATCCACCACACACTTCCTCCAGTAACATACATGCACATCCACATCAAACATGCACAATATACATACACAATATTTCTATTTTTGACTGTCACATTGGTAAACGTTGCCCCAGAAATGAGCTATACTCGTAGTAGTTCCAATCCCTTGGTTATGACAGGATTTTTGGGAAGTTTCCATTGGTTGCTAGACAAATTGGTTTGCCTGCAAATCTCGTCCCATTTATTCTTCAATGGGAATCCCTCCATCTCCTTGGAGTAAAAAATGAGAAGAAGCATAAAATACCGTGATGGTGGACACCGCATATGGCGAGCAACTCTTTAAGTTTAGTATTTTACACACTCACACAGTTGAACAAACAGTACGAATTCGTAACTTTGTCTGCTATAAAGCCTGCAGCTCTAAGCCTAATGGTTTGTAGAAATATTTGATCAGAGTATTAGCTTTTATAGTTCCACGGTGCAAAGACTAGTTTTTTACTTACTTTGAGAGTCATTTAAGTGTTCTGCAAGAAGTTTACCGGACGGATATTAAACGTAAATGTTCTCATGTGACTGCACAGATGTTGTCAGCTGTTCTCAAATCAACACTTTCTCATAATTTAAAAATATTATACGTTACAAAAAGAGACTTTGATTGTTCCCTTTACTGATAATTTGCTGTAATGTAGCTGCATTCTTCCTTCTCTGCTTAATATGACATTTTTGTGTCAGATATTGTCAGATCAACATTTTTTAATTATTTAAAATATTGTATATAATAGACTTTGGTTGTTTTTACTGGTAATTTGTACTCGCACAGCTGGGTTCTTCCTTTACTACTTAACCTGAAATTTCATTCCAATGCTGTCGACACTCGATCAGAGTTTTCGTTTATTTGTTTCGACGTGCCACTGACGTTCCCACCATCTGAACATCTAATAATTCAAATAATAAATGAAGAGCTCTGGCTAACTGTACGTTAATCACTTAGAATAAGTTACTTTAAACAACTCGCAGCTAGTCGCGTACATACTGAACATTAACTGGCTATAGGGACAATTTGTAGATACTGATCTGTTAAATACTCAAACGGTGTGAAGTATATTATATGAAAGTAATCTGAAAAAAATGGTTGGCGTTGTAGCCTCTGGATCCTGGGATCCCGGGTCCGATTCCCAAGGTCAGAGATTTTCTCCCCTCAGGGACTGGGTGTTCGTATTTTCATCATCGTCATAATCATCATCATCATTGTTACGGCGTAAAGTCAAGCGCCGGGATACCGGTAGGGAAGAACAGAACAAGGAGGGCTGGGGAGAAGACGTCAGACAATTGCACGCCGATCGACTCCTCTTCAGGACGACAACGCGACGGCACCGACCTCTATGCGAAGAGGACATAAGCGCTGCGCGGATTGGTCGCAGTCCATTTCTACAGTAGCATCAAGATTAGCCACTTCAAGACCAGCGACTTGGGAGTTGCATATACTGAAGAAATTTGTTATTTGCATGCCGCCCTTTGCCTGCGACACTTCTGTATTATTGTCAAAGTTAAGTATTGTCATTGTTCATTTCGTAGTAAAACTCATTAATACGATTTGTTTGAATGTTGTCTAACGATCCGAGAAGGCAGGCTTCCTAGACCCCACATATTTGACGTCAAGGCAAGATTCAACAATCATCATCGACGCACGAGTCGCCGAATCGGAGTCGAATACAAAAACTTACACTAGACGGCCAGAATATCCCGGTAGGGATCTCTCGGCCAGTAACACTTGACAATCATTTCGTTTCTCGGATAAATTTTCTCAGCAATAAGATAAATATCGCTACACTCTCCCTGTTCCAGCCATGGTTTTCAGGAGGATTCCATTGGTTGAAACGCAAATGCAAGAACTGGAAATCGCCTCTCAAATACACTACTGGCCATTAAAATTGCTACACCACGAAGGTAACGTGCTACAGGCGCGCAATTCGACAGGAAGAAGATGCTGTGATATGCAAATGATTATCTTTTCAGAGCATTCACACATGGTTGGCGCCGGTGGCGACACCTACAACGTGCTGACATGAGGAAAGTTGCCAACCGATTTTTCATACACAAACAGCAGTTGACCGGTGTTGCCTGGTGAAACGTTGTTGTGATGCCTCGTGTAAGGAGGAGCAATGTGTACCATCACGTTTCCGACTTTGATAAAGGTCGGATTGTAGCCTATCGCGATTCCGTTTGATTGTATCGCGACATTGCTGCTCGCGTTGGTCGAGATCCAATGACTGTTAGCAGAATATGGAATCGGTGGGTTCAGGAGGGTAATACGGAACACCGTGTTGAATCCCAACGGCCTCGTATCACTAGCAGTCGAGATGACAGGCATCTCATCCGCATGGCTGTAACGGATCGTGCAGCGACGTCTCGATCCCGGAGCCAACAGATGGGGACGTTTGGAAGACAACAACCATCTGCACGAACAGTTCGACGACGTTTGCAGCAGCATGGACTATCAGCTCGGAGACCATGGCTGCGGTTACCCTTGACGCTGCATCACAGACAGGAGCCCCTGCGATGGTGTACTCAACGAGGAACCTGGGTGCACGAATGGCAAAGCGTCATTTTTTCGGATGAATCCAGGTTCTGTTTACAGCATCATGATGGTCGCATCTGTGTTTGTCCACATCGCGGTGGGCGCACATTGGAAGCGTGTATTCGTCATCGCCATACTGGCGTATCACCCGGCGTGATGGTATGGGGTGCCGTTGGTTGCACGTCTCTGTCACCTCTTGTTCGCACTGACGGCACTTTGAACAGTGGACGTTACATTTCAGATGTGTTAAGACCCGTGGCTCTACCCTCCATTCGATCCCTGCGAAACCCTATATTTCAGCAGGATAATGCACGACCGCATGTTGCACGTCCTCTACGGGCCTTTCTGGATACAAGAAATGTTCGACTGCTGCCCTGGCCAGCACATTCTCCAGATCTCTCACCAATTGAAAACGTCTGGTCAATGGTGGCCGAGTAACTGGCTCGTCAAGATAAGCCATTCACTACTCTTGATCGACTGTGGTATCGTGTCGAGGCTGCTTGGGCAGCTGTACCTGTACACGCCATTCCAACTCTGTTTGACTCAATGCCCAGGCGTATCAAGGCCGTTATTACGGCCGGAGGTGGTTGTACTGATTTCTCAAGACCTATGCACCCAAATTGCGTGAAAATGTAATCAAAATAAATGGTTCAAATGGCTCTGAGCACTATGGGACTTAACCTCTGAGGTCATCAGTTCCCTTGAACTTAGAACTACTTAAACCTAACTAACCTAAGGACATCACACACATCTATGCCCGAGGCAGGATTCGAACCTGCGACCGAAGCGGTCACGCGGTTCCAGACTGTAGCGCCTAGAACCGCTCGGCCACTCCGGCCGGCAAAATGTAATCACATGTCAGTTCTAGTATAATATATTTGTCCAATGAATACCCGTTTATTGTCTGCATTTCTCCTTGGTGTAGCAATTTTTATGACCAGTAGTTCATATCCGACTGACATTGCTTCTGCCCAATACCAGGTCGCCTGATATTTGACAGGAAAGAACCGAACCTCTATAGAAGACGCGATTTCAAAGTGCCTGCTCTAACGTCCGGTGTACAGAATTAAATGTGTTCATATATCCCCTGTATTTGGTCCCGAACATGACAGATTTGCACCTCATTCAGTGCAACTCGTAGCCGTCGGCAGAGAGCTAAACAGTGGCAGCGGCTGTACTTTTTGCATTCACCGCAGCAGTACGTCATAAACGCCGCAAGGTGGCTGCAGGGTGGAGTGGTAGAGGGGGGGGGGGGGGGGGGGAAGGAGAAAATGACGGGCGCGTCGCTCGCTGCGCTGCTTTGGATCCTCCCGGCCGCTCGGCGCGCCGCGTCGCGTCGTCCCACTTGAGGCGGGCTGCTGTCCCTCGCTCTTCTTTTCACGACCGAGTGCGGGCCGGCGCCGCCATTAGGCGTGGCGTTCATTAGGAGCATTGCTCGCCGCGTGAAAGGGGGGCCGTGAATGCGCCGCCTGCCTCCCGCTACAGAATCCACTGCGCCGACACCACAGCCCGGACGGCAGCGCCTCCTGCGCTACGCTGCTGCCCTACACCGTGGGTGCCTGTCTGATTGCCTGCGGTGAACAGAAGCAGTCTTCTGGGTACCAGAGCAACCTTTGGTTAGATCAGACAGTGACAGGCGACGTCGCGGATGGAGGTATTTTCCATGAGCCTATGCCGGTCAGCAAGTCGGACTGGGCCATCCACGTTTTTTGCAAGGAATTTCTCCGTCGCGATGGCAGGAGTCAAAATTATCAGAGCAAAGTTATGTTGAGTGTATAAATGAATTAGCGTCACGAGCTAATGTACTGCTATCATTTTCTTCACCTCCAGCTGCACTACCCAGTCACTCATCGCCCTCCCCCCCTTTCAGTACAATACACGGAGATAGTAAGGGGAGAACCGCAGCGGTAGAGACCAAGGAAAAGCCCTGTGACAACGTTCGCGCGCCAGCAATCTGTGACCGCGAGCTCGACTCCACCACGAGCAATGGAGGGCGAAGCCTCGACAATTCCAGCCACTCGTGCTGACAAAACGTCAGAAAAATTTTCGTCCGAAAAACCAGAGACGGAAGCCAACAGGCAATCTGTCAACAGGTGGCCACGAAAGCCTTAACAGATGTGAACGCACAGAAAGTTCATACAACCGTGTGAAACTGTCAGAAAAGCTCTACTTTAGGATGTTGTTGAACTCGTGAGTCACATTCGCACCATCTTCGGTCTCGGCAAACCGTCAAAGACCCATTTAAATTTCCTTTGCTTCACGTCTAAGGTCACCAATTTTGTGTCATCAGACTACCGGTTTCGGTTTATAATGACCATCTTCAGATTTGTTTTATAAAACAGGTAACGACAAGCCTCGTCACCCTTGATGATTTTTTTCCAAAAAACAACTGTCCACGTTTTTCCCTAATGAAGTCGCAGCAGATGTCAACTCGTCGCATTTTTCTCGGAACAAACTTCGTACACACTTTTTTCTTATTCAAAACAATGTGGCTAATGACTTGAACACTTTATTTAGAAATGTTCACTTCGTTGCTCCATTGCGATTTGTGAAGCAACAATGTTGACACACCGGCCGGAGTGGCCGAGCGGTTCTAGGCGCTGCAGTCTGGAACCGCGCGATCGCTACGGTCACAGGTTCGAATCCTGCCTCGGGCATGGGTGTCTGTTATGTCCTTAGGTTAGTTAGGTTTAGGTGGTTCTAAGTTCTAGGGGACTGATGACCTCAGAAGTTAAGTCCCATAGTGCTCACAGTCATTTGAACCATTTTTGAATGTTGACACACGACTGCCAGACGTCCACTACTTAGCACTACCTCCTCACAACTGACTGTTCGAATGCACATTCGTTATTTACAGTTGTTAGTTCAAGCTGCCACAGTAGTTACTGCACTGATGTCGATTATACGTCAGGACTAAAATCAGCCTCGGAACTTTTTCGACGGACGGTGTATATACTTTCACTTTTGGAATTCAAGTCTGTTTTCAAAAATTCTCATGGATATAACATAAAAATACTAGATCTAAATTAGTGCAGCCATGCCATTTTGTAGAAATATTCCAAAACACTCAAGAGCTCTCTAATACATTCAGACACTACACAGGGAACGCAACCATTGTTATGAACCCGAGTGAGACCGATGTTTGATTTACCAGCAGCTCCAAGCTATTCTCAAAGCCACAACGTGAATTAACAGACTCTTAAGACGAAATAGTAGTTGGAGCTAGATGCATGGGCCATTCCAAATTTCATGCATTACTCTCAGCACGGACAACACAGTGGCCGGCGACCTTCATTTAACGACTGAGAGCAGCGGTGTTTGCGTAGAGTTGTCAGTACTAAGCACACTGCGTGAAATAACCGTAGAAATCAATGTGGGAAATACGACGAGCGTATCCCTTAGGACAGTACGGCGAAACTCGGCGTTAACGGGATATGGCAGGAGACGACCGATACGAGTACCTTTGCTAACAGCACATTACCTGCAGCGCCTCTCCTGGGCACGTGACAATATCTGTTGGATCCTAGACAACTGGAAAACCATCGACTGGTCAGATGAATCCGGATTTTGTTGGTAAGAACTGATGGTAGGTTTCTAGTGATGCGCAGACATCAAGACGCCACGAACTCAGGTTGTCAACAAGACGCTGTGTAAGCTGGTGGTGGCTCCACAATGGTGTGGGCTGTATTTACATCGAATGTACTGGGTCTTCTGGTCCAAATGAACCGATCATTGACTGGAAATGTTTATCTTCGGCTACCTGGAGACCATTTGCAGCCATTCATGGACTTCAGCTATGGGTGACAGTGCGCAATGTCACTGGAGCACAATTGTTCGCGACTGGTTTCAAGAACATTCGGGACAATTTGAGCGAATGATGTGGCCAGCTAGATCACCCGACATGAATCCCATTGAACATTTATGGGTAATAATCGAGAGGTCAGTTCGTGCACAAAATCCTGCAGCGGCAACACTTTCGCAATTAAGGACGGTTATAGAGGCAGCATGGCTCAGTAGGTCAGCAGGGGACTTCGAACGACTTGTAGATTCCTTGCCACCTTCGATGTGCTGGGCTACGCCGGCCAAAAAGACAACGTACTGGGAGGTGTCCCATGATTTTGTCACCATAGCGTATGAGATGCATATTGATGAACTCTTCCTCAGTAAACGTGACCACAATGCTGTGCATCACTCTTAAGGAACAACTGACACTGCCGGTAAAACAAACCCGAGACAGAGCTGGGCAGAAATTAATAAAAAGTTGGCGGCGAAGAGTAAAGTGGTCATCACTGTTGTCAAGTACCGTCACTGAAAGAAGCAAATTTGTTTCCGAGCAAAGCACACTGGACATGAAATCGACATTTACACCGTTGTGCAGATATTTTCATAGTAATACATACACAAAGATAAAACGGGGCGACAAATCAAATGGAATTTAGTTATCCTACAACGATCCACCAGACTACTGGTCCCTTGTAACAAAATATTGAGAAAACATCCCTTACCACCCCCGAATTTTGGTAAGTAGGGTTCGACGGTGTAACCATTGTGATGCGTATATAAGGGCGACTTTTCAACGGGTAAGGAAAATCAAACGACATTCAGATAACGATGAAAGAAATCAAAAAGTTACGTACCATTTCTCACGGAAACGGTATTCGTAGGTGTATTGTTACCTTCCTGTAGCTCACGAAGGACACGTCTGAGGCAACATAAAACTAATTCGTACGTAAAAGTACTACTTTGTAAATGAAATATAGAAGTATAAATTTCAAACGGCGAGCCGGCCGCTGTGGCCGAGAGGTTCTGGGCGCTTCAGTCCGGAACCACGCTGCTGCTACGGTAGCAGGTTCGAATCCTGCCTCGGGCACGGATGTGTATGATGTCCTTAGGTTAGTTAGGTTTAAGTAGTTCTAAGTCTAGAGTACTGATGACCTCAGATGTTAAGTCCCATAGTGCTCAGAGCCATTTGAACTTTTTTTTTTTTTTTTCAAACGGCCAATATCGCTAAATACAACTTTATTTTGATGACCGATTTGGGAATCTAAGTTACCATCATCGGATGTGTAAAGCGTATTAAACGAAATTATAAGCATAAGGAGACAGATATAATAGGGTGCGCCGGCCGCGGTGATCTAGCGGTTCTAGGCGCTCAGTCGGGAACCGCGCGACTGCTACGGTCGCAGGTTCGAATCCTGTCTCGGGCATGGATGTGTGTGATGTCCTTAGGTTAGTTAGGTTTAAGTAGTTCTAAGTTCTAGGGGACTGATGACCACAGATGTTAAGTCCCCCATAGTGCTCAGAGCCATTTGAACCATAATAGGGTGTGGTACTTATTTACATAACATGGATAGATACAACATACCTTCCACAAAGACACTTCAATGCGTTTCCATAAAATGTACAATATACAGTGTCACATCATAAATGGTAATTCCATCAATAAGAAAAACGTGATACATCCAAATGTCCGGTATAAAATACGATTTTCATGAAATGTCGTGCATGTTACATCAGCTATACGTGCTCATGTTCGTACAACAGATGAACGAAGACAGATTCATAAGTCAGCATTAAACATGTTATGATCTACCACCAGGTGCACAGTAGTAGTGAAAAGACAGGAAAACGTCGTAACATATAAAGCATAAGGGAGCAGTTACGTCCAAGAAACATGCTCACCAATGCAAAAAAAACCTTTTTTTTCATATATAAGACAAGTAATGCAAATCAGAGTAAAATAGAATAAAAAAACTCCTTTTTTAAAAACTTAATAAAAAAATTTATCATTGGAAATCTTACAAAAAATAAAAAGGTGTCGTATGTTAATTATGCTAACTTACTGCATGTATAGTCAAGCCGGTTATATGGCAATTACATCTAGAAAATATTTCGCCAGAATACACTTACAACAGAAGAGAACAACCACCTGTCACACTATTAAATTGCTGCACTGAGTGATCAAAAGCATCCGGACACCCCCAAAAACATACGTTTTTCATATTAGATGCATTGTGCTGCCACCTACTGCCAGGTACTCCACATCAGCGACCTCAGTAGTCATTAGACATCGTGAGAGAGCGGAATGGGACGCTCTGCGGAACTCACGGACTTCGAACGTGGTCAGTTGATTGGGTGTCACTTGTGTCATACATCTGTGCGCGAGATTTCCACACTCTTAAACAACCCTAGGTCCACTGTTTCCGATGTGATAGTCAAGCACAAAAGCGTACAGGCCGACTTTGTCTGTTGACTGACAGAGACCACCGACAGTTGAAGAGAGTCGTAATGTTGGCAGACTTCTATCCAGACCATCACACAGGATCCACTGCAAGTACTATGATAGTTAGGCGGGAGGTGAGAAGACTTGGATTTCATGGTCGAGCGGCTGCTCATAAGCCACACATCTCGGTAAATGACAAACAACGCCTAGCTTGGTGTAAGGAGCGTAAACATTAGACGATTGCACAGTGGGGAAACGTTGTGTGGAGTGACGAATGTGGCGATCCGATAGCAGGGTGTGGGTATGGTTAATGCCCGGTGGACGTAATCTGCCAGCGTGTGTAGTGCCAACAGTAAAATTCGGAGGCGGTAGTGTTATGGTGTGGTCGTGTTTCTCATGGAGGGGGCTTGTACCCTATGTTGTTTTGCGTGGCGCTATCACAGCACAGGCCTACATTGATTTTTTAAGCACCTTCTTGCTTCCCACTGTTGAGGAGCAATTCGGGGGTGGCGATTGCATCTTTCAACACGATCGAGCACCTGTTCATAATGCATGGCCTGTGGCGGACTGGTTACACGACAATAACATCCCTGTAATGGACTGGCCTGCACATAGTCCTGACCTGAATACTATAGAACACCTTGGGAATGTTTTGGAACGCCGAAATAGTGGTAGGCCTCTCCGAGCGACATCGATACCCCTCCTCAGTGCAGCACTCCGTGAAGAATGGGCTGCCATTCCCGAAGAAACCTACCAATACCTGACTGAACGTAAGCCTGCGGGAGTGGAAGCTATCATCAAGGCAAGGGTGGGCAAACACCGTACTGAATTCCAGCATTACCGATGGAGGGCGCCACGAACTTGTAAGTCGTTTATAGCCACGTGTCCGGATACTTTTGATCACATAGTGTATATACAACTCACCGTATTATAGAGCACTAACCGTACAGCACTGTGTCTAGGTGCTGATGCAACGTGTGCGCGAAGTCTAGGTTAGTGTAACGTAAATGTCGTGTGACTAGGGCCTCCCGTCGGGTAGACCGTTCGCCGTGTGCAAGTCTTTCGATTTGATGCCACTTCGGCGACTTGCGCATCGACGGGGATGAAATGATGATGATTAGCACAACACAACACCCAGTCCGTGAGCCGGGAATCGAATCCGGGCCCTTAGGATTGACATTCTATCACGCTGACCACTCAGCTCCCGGAGGTGGACCGTTAGTGTATTAAGCATCTAGAATGAGGACCGAAAATAAGTAATGTATTAGTATGTATATAATTACCAGTATAGTGATGTAATTACAATATCAAAATACTATAAATTTATACAGCTATTACAAAACAGATTACAGATATTATGAATTTATATAGATATTAAAGAACACCATAGGAAAACGTGGTAGCTTGAGGGCTAGGTACAATATATATAGAGCCATTAGCAGAGGGCAAAATATCAATAATGTGAAGTATTTGCAGGATGTTTCAAAAATGACTGGTATATTTGAAACGGCGATAAAAACTAAACGAGCAGCGATAGAGATACACCGTTTGTTGCAATATGCTTGGGACAACAGTACATTTTCAGGCGGACAAACTTTCGAAATTACAGTAGTTACAATTTTCAACAACAGATGGCGCTGCAAGTGATGTGAAAGATATAGAAGACAACGCAGTCTGTGGGTGCGCCATTCTGTACGTCGTCTTTCTGCTGTAAGCGTGTGCTGTTCACAACGTGCAAGTGTGCTGTGGACAACATGGTTTATTCCTTAGAACAGAGGATTTTTCTGGTGTTGGAATTCCACCGCCTAGAACACAGTGTTGTTGCAACAAGACGAAGTTTTCAACGGAGGTTTAATGTAACCAAAGGACCGAAAAGAGATACAATAAAGGATCTGTTTGAAAAATTTCAACGGACTGGGAACGTGACGGATGAACGTACTGGAAAGGTAGGGCGACCGCGTACAGCAACCACAGAGGGCAACGCGCAGCTAGTGCAGCAGGTGATCCAACAGTGGCCTCGGGTTTCCGTTCGCCGTGTTGCAGCTGCGGTCCAAATGACGCCAACGTCCACGTATCGTCTCATGCGCCAGAGTTTACACCTCTATCCATACAAAATTCAAATGCGGCAACCACTCAGCGCCGCTACCATTGCTGCACGAGAGACATTCGCTAACGATATAGTGCACAGGATTGTGCACCTTGCAGGTTCGCAGGAGAGCTTCTGTAAAGTTTGGAAGGTAGGAGACGAGGTACTGGCAGAAGTAAAGCTGTGAGTACCGGGCGTGAGTCGTGCTTCGGTAGCTCAGTTGGTAGAGCACTTGCCCGCGAAAGGCAAAGGTCCCGAGTTCGAGTCCCGGTCGGGCACACAGTTTTAATCTGCCAGGAAGTTTCATATCAGCGCACACTCCGCTGCAGAGTGAAAATCTCATTCTGGAAACATCCCCAAGGCTGTGGCTAAGCCATGTCTCCGCAATATCCTTTCTTTCAGGAGTGCTAGTTCTGCAAGGTTCGCAGGAGAGCTTCTGTAAAGTTTGGAAGGTAGGAGACGAGGTACTGGCAGAAGTAAAGCTGTGAGTACCGGCCGTGAGTCGTGCTTCGGTAGCTCAGTTGGTAGAGCACTTGCCCGCGAAAGGCAAAGGTCCCGAGTTCGAGTCTCGGTCGGGCACACAGTTTTAATCTGCCAGGAAGTTTCATATCAGCGCACACTCCGCTGCAGAGTGAAAATCTCATTCTGGAAACATCCCCAAGGCTGTGGCTAAGCCATGTCTCCGCAATATCCTTTCTTTCAGGAGTGCTAGTTCTGCAAGGTTCGCAGGAGAGCTTCTGTAAAGTTTGGAAGGTAGGAGACGAGGTACTGGCAGAAGTAAAGCTGTGAGTACCGGGCGTGAGTCGTGCTTCGGTAGCTCAGTTGGTAGAGCACTTGCCCGCGAAAGGCAAAGGTCCCGAGTTCGAGTCTCGGTCGGGCACACAGTTTTAATCTGCCAGGAAGTTTCATATCAGCGCACACTCCGCTGCAGAGTGAAAATCTCATTCTGGAAACATCCCCAAGGCTGTGGCTAAGCCATGTCTCCGCAATATCCTTTCTTTCAGGAGTGCTAGTTCTGCAAGGTTCGCAGGAGAGCTTCTGTAAAGTTTGGAAGGTAGGAGACGAGGTACTGGCAGAAGTAAAGCTGTGAGTACCGGGCGTGAGTCGTGCTTCGGTAGCTCAGTTGGTAGAGCACTTGCCCACGAAAGGCAAAGGTCCCGAGTTCGAGTCCCGGTCGGGCACACAGTTTTAGTCTGCCAGGAAGTTTCATATCAGCGCACACTCCGCTGCAGAGTGAAAATCTCATTCTGGAAACATCCCCAAGGCTGTGGCTAAGCCATGTCTCCGCAATATCCTTTCTTTCAGGAGTGCTAGTTCTGCAAGGTTCGCAGGAGAGCTTCTGTAAAGTTTGGAAGGTAGGAGACGAGGTACCGGCAGAAGTAAAGCTGTGAGTACCGAGCGTGAGTCGTGCTTCGGTAGCTCAGTTGGTAGAGCACTTGCCCGCGAAAGGCAAAGGTCCCGAGTTCGAGTCTCGGTCGGGCACACAGTTTTAATCTGCCAGGAAGTTTCATCATAGCTATACATTTATAAACGAAAAAAAAAGGAAAACACAAACAGTACATATGTACAAAGTCAAAACCACTACTTAACTTAATGGTGTACGCTCCACCTCACACCGGCCTATGTTCGATGGGCCATGACCCGCCATAAACTGCAGTTACATACGGTCGCTCACTTACAAGCCTGACCCTCTATGTATGCACATGCGCAAGACAAGGGAAGTTACTTGAATGCGCATGCGCATACGAATACAAGAAAGTTTATACATGGGTTGGGGCTAAATAGCCCATATATTCCAACCGTGGATCGACGTATATCAAAAAATGAAATTGATAGAATAAGAGACGAGCTAAATAGGAGATGAAACCTAAATATAACCGCACACGGTTGATTATGCTAGTAAAGAAACTTACATATGAAGCTACCTATGACAACAGGAGGAACTCTTAAAAGCTATACCTAAAGCCAGTAGTTAGCTTTGGGAGGGAGGGGGAGGGGGGGACGTAATCCAAAGACGTCGTGGTACTAAAGATATAGGGATAAAACGTGAGGCGTTCGGGCTAAAATCACCTTCATCGTAAAAGGAAAACGAAGGTAAAAAGAAAGAAGATGAACAACTTGACCAACCGCGCTCGCCAATCAGCGCGCGCATGTGGTAATCCCCAGATCAGCAGATTTACAGGTATGAAGAACAAAGTAAAGGCGCAAAATCTTCAAAAAAATTTCTATTTCTTAGTAGGGGTTGGTCATTGAGGATGTTGTCTTTAACATGTTGCAGATGCTTAAAGATCTGCATTTCTTCCAAAACATCCAGCTTTAAGCCCTTAACCTCGGCATGAAGTAACTCGATATTAACTGGAGGGCCGGCGCATGAGCCGTTTGCACAAGATGTTCCGCATAAGTAGAGCCCTTAGTTCCGTCACCACTCCTAGTAGGAATATGCTCTTTATGCCTGAGACCCAGAGCTCGCCCCGTTTGCCCGATGTAAAATTTTGGACAATCCCCGCACGTAATTTTTTATACTCCTGATTGGGAAAGTTTATCGCTCTTACTCTGCAAGGAGCGAATTAAATTCCTTTTTTTTTTTTTTTCATCAGTCTACTGACTGGTTTGATGCGGCCCGCCACGAATTCCTTTCCTGTGCTAACCTCTTCATCTCAGAGTAGCACTTGCAACCTACGTCCTCAATTATTTGCATGACGTATACCAATTTCTGTCTTCCTCTACAGTTTTTGCCCTCTACAGCTCCCTCTAGTACCATGGAAGTCATTCCCTCATGTCTTAGCAGATGTCCTATCATCCTGTCCCTTCTCCTTATCAGTGTTTTCCACATATTCCTTTCCTCTCCGATTCTGCGTAGAACCTCCTCATTCCGTACCTTATCAGTCCACCTAATTTTCATAATTCGTCTATAGCACCACATCTCAAATGCTTCGATTCTCTTCTGTTCCGGTTTTCCCACAGTCCATGTTTCACTACCATACAATGCTGTACTCCAGACGTACATCCTCAGAAATTTCTTCCTCAAATTAAGGCCGGTATTTGATATTAGTAGACTTCTCTTGGCCAGAAATGCCTTTTTTGCCATAGCGAGTCTGCTTTTGATGTCCTCCTTGCTCCGTCCGTCATTGGCTATTTTACTACCTAGGTAGCAGAATTCCTTAACTTCATTGACTTCGTGACCATCAATCCTGATGTTAAGTTTCTCGCTGTTCTCATTTCTACTACTTCTCATTACCTTCGTCTTTCTCCGATTTACTCTCAAACCATACTGTGTACTCATTAGACTGTTCATTCCGTTCAGCAGATCATTTAATTCTTCTTCACTTTCACGCAGGATAGCAATATCATCAGCGAATCGTATCATTGATATCCTTTCACCTTGTATTTTAATTCCACTCCTGAATCTTTCTTTTCTTTCCATCATTGTTTCCTCGATGTACAGATTGAAGAGTGGGGGCCTTGTCTTACACCCTTCTTAATACGAGCACTTCGTTCTTGATCGTCCACTCTTATTATTCCCTCTTGGTTGTTGTACATATTGTATATGAGCCGTCTCTCCCTATAGCTTACCCCTACTTTTTTCAGAATCTCGAACAGCTTGCACCATTTTATATTGTCGAACGCTTTTTCCAGGTCGACAAATCCTATGAAAGTGTCTTGATTTTTCTTTAGCCTTGCTTCCATTATTAGCCGTAACGTCAGAATTGCCTCTCTCGTCCCTTTACTTTTCCTACAGCCAAACTGATCGTCACCTAGCGCATTCTCAATTTTCTTTTCCATTCTTCTGTATATTATTCTTGTAAGCAGCTTCGATGCATGAGCTGTTAAGCTGATTGTGCGATAATTCTCGCACTTGTCAGCTCTTGCCGTCTTCGGAATTGTGTGGATGATGCTTTTCCGAAAGTCAGATGGTATACCGCCAGACTCATATATTCTACACACCAACGTGAATAGTCGTTTTGTTGCCACTTACCCCACTGATTTTAGAAATTCTGATGGAATGTTATCTATCCCTTCTGCCTTATTTGATCGTAAGTCCTCCAAAGATCTTTTAAATTCCGATTCTAATACTGGATCCCCTATCTCTTCTAAATCGACTCCTGTTTCTTCTTCTATCACATCAGACAAATCTTCACCCTCATAGAGGCTTTCAATGTATTCTTTCCACCTATCTGCTCTCTCCTCTGCATTTAACAGTGGAATTCCCGTTGCACTCTTAATGTTACCACCGTTGCTTTTAATGTCTCCAAAGGTTGTTTTGACTTTCCTGTATGCTGAGTCTGTCCTTCCGACAATCATATCTTTTTCGATATCTTCACATTTTTCCTGCAGCCATTTCGTCTTAGCTTCCCTGCACTTTCTATTTATTTCATTCCTCAGCGACTTGTATTTCTGTATTCCTGATTTTCCCGGAACATGTTTGTACTTCTTCCTTTCGTCAGTCAACTGAAGTATTTCTTCTGTTACCCATGGTTTCTTCGCAGCTACCTTCTTTGTACCTATGTTTTCCTTCCCAACTTCTGTGATGGCCCTTTTTAGAGATGTCCATTCCTCTTCAACTGTATTGCCTACTGCGCTACTCATTATTGCTGTATCTATAGCGTTAGAGAACTTCAAACGTATCTCGTCATTCCTTAGTACTTCTGTATCCCACTTCTTTGCGTATTGATTCTTCCTGACTAATGTCTTGAACTCCAGCCTACTCTTCATCACTACTATATTGTGATCTGAGTCTATATCTGCTCCTGGGTACGCCTTACAATCCAGTATCTGATTTCGGAATCTCTGTCTGACCATGATGTAATCTAATTGAAATCTTCCCGTATCTCCCGGCCTTTTCCAAGTATACCTCCTCCTCTTATGATTCTTGAACAGGGTATTCGCTACTACCAGCTGAAACTTGTTACAGAACTCAATTACACTTTCTCCTCTTTCATTCCTTGTCCCAAGCCCATATTCTCCTGTAACCTTTTCTTCTACTCCTTCCCCTACAACTGCATTCCAGTCGCCCATGACTATTAGATTTTCGTCCCCCTTGACATACTGCATTACCCTTTCAATATCCTCATACACTTTCCTATGTAAAGTATTAATTTCAGAGTCGTCGCCGCGCAGGATTAGCCGAGCGGTCTAAGGCTCTGCAGTCATGGACTGTGCGGCTGGTCACGGCGGAGGTTGGAGTCCTCCCTCGGGCATGGGTGTGTGTGTTTGTCGTTGGGATAATTTGGGTTAAGTAGTGTGTAAGCTTAGGGACTGATACCTTAGCAGTTAAGTACCATAAGATTTCACACACATTTGAACATTTTTTCAGAGTCGCCTATTCTACTAATAATAGAGGTGGAGCGTACACCATTAAGTTAAGTAGTGGTTTTGACTTTGTACATATGTACTTTTGTGTTTTCCTTTTCTTTTTTGTTTATAAATGTATAGCTAGGGTGTTCTTTTAATCATAGGAAAAGGAGAACCCTGGAGATTTATAGGACGTTCCAGAGATTATTGGTGCCCTATCGGAGTATTATATGTCAAGAGCTCATGAGACCAGAGGAGCAACTTACAGCTGCAGTTTTGGAAGTTATCGTCATCCCAAACCGCAAACCTCGGGGAGATTCACGTATTACGGACTAACGACCATTAACTTAGTTCAACTGTGATATGAAAATCTTGACACGTCAACTGACAGCTCGAATTCTGCGTACGACATCTCATGTCCTATCAGTGGATCAGGCATCGATGGGTGGGACGCATAACATTCGCTCCGCCCTGTGTCGCTACAGGGACCTGACTGCTTTCGCTAAGGTGCGTCGAGTACCTGGAGCTCTGGCTGCGATAGACTTCAGTCAATCATTTGATCGCATTAGTCATATGTACTTAACTGCTGTTCTTCAGAATATGCATTAACCTGGCGCTTTCGTCGAGCTGGTACTCCGTCTCCTACGTGGCGCAACATCGAAAGTGCTTGTAACGGTAGATCGTCGAACACCTTGCAAATTCACCGCTATGTTCGACAGGGATGCCCTTTATCGACAATACTATATGCTTTATCAATAGAACCTTTGTTCCGCGGGCTGTGACACCACCTCACGGGTTTGCCTCTTGGTGGCTTCGCTTTTAGGTACACTGCGCTTGCAGATCCTCTGGTATTAACTCTTCGTGACGAACATGATGTTCGCAGATCCTTGGATTGTTTAGCCACCTATGGTGATGCTTCGGGGAGCCGTATGAATGTACATAAATCGATGGCTTTGAATACTGTCACTGGGATGACACCTGCAAGCGTCGCCCCACTCAGACGGTGCGATAAAATCCGCTGTCTTACTATTGATTTCACCGACGACATCTCACGCGCGACGACCATTAATTATCGGAGCATGTTGCAACACATCCGTGCTGGAATTGTGGATCATCGTCTTCGTGCATTGGACTTTCATCAACGGACCGAACTTGTTAACACCTATCAGACATCACGAATTCCGCAAGTAGTGCAAACACTACCGATGCCTAAGCACATAGCTTGGAGCATCACGGCGGCATTCGGTTCCTCTGTCAGCGCTGGAATGATATTTAAGGTTCGATACGACTCACTCACTCTCCCTAAAGAACGAGGCGGACTTGGCCTTGTCAGTGTTCATGATCGAGCAGTATCTCTATTACTTAGTATGCACCTCAAGCTTTGGCGAAGATGCTCGACCAGCCTCACTAGCCTACTGATGGAGGCTCTGGTACCATATTCCCTTGACCCTCCGGTGCACTTACCGAGATACCGGTGCCCTTTTTATACTTTTGGATGTTTTATCGGGAGTATAGCTACCTACGGGACGTTCTCCCCGTCTCTCGCTTACCAGCGGCCTGTGACATCTACCGCACATAACTCGCCGCCCGTCGCCTAATGTCGTCTAACTGACTTGTAATACAGTGCGTTGGAACGCAGTACGGCGCACTGCCAACGCGTATTACTCGTTTCAGGTGTACGTTCGATCTGGTACTTAAAAGACGGTGAACAGAAAACAAGTTACTGGAGGGAGACTTAAGGATCCACCGTGCAGATTCGCCTTTATGTGTGAACTGCAACGTCCAGGATACAGGCGAACACCGGCTCCATTGTGGGCCGGCGGAAGACATCTGGTATTTTGGGCGTCGAATTTTGGTTCTCTTTTTACGAATGTCGCCCTCTTATGTCGGTTCCCGCACTCTCCTCTACCCGAGAACGAAACACAAAGCTGTCATGCGGATCAGAGGTCACGCGATTCATTATTTATTTAGAGGTGGTGTCATAGAACTCATGAATCTTTGGAATTATTTAAACGATCGTCATTGTGCTATTGTGAAGAAACCTAAGTACAGTCAATACTTTTCGAACTTCTTGCGGAGATCTACCACGATCCGCCCCGTATCTGGATTATTCATCGCAGGAGATAAATTTGATACATTCATTTAAGGATATGAATAGATAACGATACCTACACGACATTACAAGAAGGCATGTCATGAAAATAGGGCGACGGCGTCCGTGGAATATCGACGCCGCATGTGCGTGTTACAGAAGTGTAGCTTTTTATTTTTCTTTCTTTCAGAGGCAAGTCATGGAAAAGAAGGATTTATTTTTTGTTAATAAATAAATGAAAATTATTCTATGGCAAATTACCCCTTCCACATGTTCCAAAAAAAAAAGAAGAAGAAGAAGAGTGAGATAAGGCAGTGCCCAACGAGCAAACAGGCAGACTCGTCCATCTTCGAGGCACGTTCGGGCCCAATATTTTTTTCTGTTAAAGCATCAAATTGTATTCATTTTACACCTCCACAACATGGTAACTTGTGTATTTATTTCTGTTACTGCTATCTTTATCTAAACATTAAGATATAGCATGAATTTCTTACAGGCGTAAACGACAAATTTGTTTCAACCATGACACAAAAAAAATTCAATAGAACATAACAGTGGATACAGTAACACCCTCTGTATCCAAAGAGGTACAAAAGCACAAAATGTAGGCTACACTAGATTGCACATTATGCTACAGTAATTACATTTTCTACGTTTGACGTCCAGAACTATCTTCACTGAGTCTGTACGTGCACATAGGGGCAACGTTCACTTTAAAGAAGATGTTCAAAGCGACCACCTTGCATTTGCAAACACTTTGCCACTAGCTGGATTCTACTTTGCTAGACCCTACACAACACACCTGCACCGGTGATGCACCTAGCTATTAAGTCGTATATGTCAATGAGTGGAGTACCATAAACTTGTTCCTTAAAGTGTCCCCACAAATGAAAATCTGGATGATTAAGCTCCGGAGAACGTGGAGGACAGAACATCTTTAGGGGAGTACCACAGGATTAAATGTTAGGTCCACTGTTGTTTCTTATGAACAATTACTCTTCAATTAATGTTAAAGAGAATTAGTTCCTTTTGTGGACGTCAAAAGTACCGCAATCAAACCCAAAATAAATACAGCAATAGATTGAATTGTAAATAACATTTCAAAAGTTACTGAGTGGTTTCCCGCAAATGGCTCTTTCTTAATTAAAAAGCGCATTGTATACAATTCTGAACGAGAAAGCATACCAGTGCCAATGAGAAACCTGCAGCACGGAAAAACTTTAGCGTGTAAAGCAGAATCTTCAACATTTTTGTGTATGCATATTAAAGAAATGTGTATGCATATTAAAGAAAATTGGAAAAAATACAGATTAGAGCTTTTTAAAGAAATCACTTAAGCCACTTTTGTATTTCACATCATTGCAAGCCCTGAAGAGAAACAGGTTAACGTATTTAACTTATTTTCTTTCAACAATGCCACGTGGTGATTTCTGAGAACACTTCTCGTGGAGAAAGAGTGGTCTGACTAAAGGCAAAAATGGACACAAACAGTCTCGACCGTAAAGACATATCATCATGGTATGAGGGTCTGAGGCTAGTCAAACACTGTCCGAAATCGTTTACCAACGAAATAAATTTTTTGCGGTCGAGACTACTGTGTACATTTTTAAATGTCGCGTGGAATGATTTCCTAGAGTAGCTTATATTTAACAAAAGTGCCATAAGAATCATACATAATGCTCACCTACGATTCCTTGTAGACAACTGCTTAAGGAGTTAGGCATTTTAACAATGGCATCGCAATATGGATTTTATTTCGTGAATTTTTTTGTATATAAACCATTAGAGTTCAAACAGAATAATGCCACACATAATTACAACAGTAGCAGAAAAAATACACGTTATAACTTAAAACTGATAAATTAAGATCAGAAAGGAATGAAAAATGTTGCTACTCAAATCTTTGATCACTTAAATGGTTCAAATGGCTCTGAGCACTATGGGACTTAACATCTGTGGTCATCAGTCCCCTAGAACTTAGAGCTACTTAAACCCAACTAACCTAAGGACATCACACACATCCATGCCCGAGGCAGGATTCGAACCTGCGACCGTAGCAGTCGCGCGGTTCCGGACTGAGCGCCTAGAACCGCTCGACCACCGCGGCCTTTGATCACTTACCCCACAGCATAAATGCCTGATGGGTGTCTCCTCCAAAGATGCGGGGCACAGCCGTACATAGAAGAACGCCGGGCTGCCTCAGTTACTATCAGGTTAAGGCTAGCCTGCAACAGTGGACACTTAAATCAAGATTATTTTATGCATGTGCCGTACAGTACTGAAATCCAAAGTGGATACTCTTTTGCCAAACGCAGCTACAAGCAGAAACACAGCTTCCCTCAGCCAGTCAATTAGTATTATAAAATTTCTATTAATAAATTATAGTGAAGTGTTACTAACCTGTGTTGGCACATACTTTCGTTTAGGTCTTGCCCTGTCCTGCTTGACCCCGTGACGAGGCAGTATAGTTGCTGCTTGAAAGCAAGCCACCTCGTAGGAGCAACTACTTCAGCGGTAGGGGGTTCTCTTCCTGCCACATGTCTGCCCTTGACATGTTGGTGGAAACAACACTGACAACACCAGACTAAATTTGGAAGTAAGCAAAAATGGTTCCTTCTGGACGGCGCAGAATTATTATTTACAAACTTACAGATTATATATATCGCAAAAATACTGCACAATTACTTTTGTTATTAAACTAACGACTTCCATGTGTTATGTAGAGTCGTCCGTGAATGGTATGTACATAGTCATATTTAATTACAAGTTAAGTTAATAATACACTAGCTGGAAAAAAGTACACCACCCTCATGGACTGTGTTCAGTGGCACGAGAGTATTATATGTGCGTACCTAGGGCTTGTAGTGTTAGTGATTCATTTGTCACTGCCATCGGCAAACAGATGCTGCTCTTTGTGCGCGCTCTGTTTTGACTCGCCGGCGGTAACTGTAGTAATTTTTGAGATGAACAGTGTTCGGAACATACTTTCTACGGTACAACCAAGCCCCACTGCAAATTACATACTCATTGTGAACAGCTGCAGCTATTTTAACGGCGTCGTATTGTGGCCCTGTGGGGAACTAGATGGACATACCGAAGAACTGCTGCACATGTTGGGCAAAATGTATCGGTGATGCGTCGCTGCTTCCAACTGCAGTCTGCGGAACATTCCCACTCCTGTAGACCAGGTTCTGGATGTCCACGTATTACAGACACCCGTCGAGATTGATGCATTGTGTGAACAGTAGTGGCCGACCGAACACCAACCAAGGACGAAATCTGGGCATATCTTGCACCTGCTGTTTGTCAAGGGCCATTGCGAACCGTCTGCTTGCAGAAGGATTAATATCACCTGTGCCCCTATCGAGGCTGCCACTGGTGCCATGACACCGCCAAGCACGGCTATTCTTGTATCGTCAAAGAACTGACTTGAGAGTGGAGAGACACATTATTGACTTCAGTGGTGGGAGTAAGTTCTGTGGTGGACGTACATGTGTATGGCGGAGATCTGCTGAGTTCGCTATTCCAGGCTGCATTCGTATACGACACCCAAAACCCATCCAAGGCTTCATGGTGTGGGCGACCAGCAGTTTTCCAGCTGGCGGCCCCATTTGGTGCTCCTGCAAGGTAAAGTAGCCAGCACCTGCAACATTGCACAAGCTGCTATCCCCGTACTACTGTCATTTCTTCGACAGGAAGGTGACATGCTTTTTCAGCAGGACAGTGCATGTCCACATACAACTGTTGCGACGCAAAGGGCTCTTCATGGTGTACAAAAACTGTTCCTGGCTACCAACATCACATCACTCGCCAATTGAACATGTATAGGACATGATGAAGAGGGAACTTACTCGTACTCCAGAACCAAGAAGAAACATTGCCTAATTGCAACAAACCATGCTGGATGCACCTTTACGATTATTTTCGTGTGAGAATATACGCCTGCGTTGCCACCAGAGTTGGGGTACACAGCGTACTGATGCGACTACTGATGCAACTGTTTCAGCATCCTTTACAATGACTACCGAGCTTCATTTGGTCTGAATTTCTTATGATGCACTCCTCTAATGATGAACTATCTGTCACATCACTTATTTATGAAATGACCTTCCCCTTGAGCCCGTTGTGCCGGCTGGTGTGGCCGAGCGGTTCTAGGCGCTTCAGTCTGGAACCGCGCGACCGCTACGGTCTCAGGTTCGAATCCTGCCTCGGGCATGGATGTGTGTTATGTCCTTAGGTTAGTTAGGTTTAAGTAGTTCTCTAAGTTCTAGGGGACTGATGACCTCAGATGTTAAGTCCCATAGTGCTCAGAGCCATTTGATTTGAATCTGTTGTATTTTGTTCGGTAGTGTATGTAGATTGACTCTCTCCACATCAATACCATATGTCATGAAAGTGATCTCCATGAAGCAAGTAAGTAACCTATAACACACAAAAGACAGTACTGCTGGAAAAACAGCAGCCTTTTCCTACTAACTATGTGAAAAACAAATAGAGTAAAGGAGATTATCATTAATCGTAGATTTTTGGTAATATAACTGTCTGGACTAAAAGTTTAAACATGGCTGCGCTTCAGCAACGGTGGACGTACAAACTTGATGGGATTGGAAATACCAGCCAGCCAGTTGCTAGTTTATTAACCATTCTCCTTGGTATCGAAATATATAAATTTGTCTTGAAACTTCTGGCAAGTTAAAACTGTATGCCAGACCGAGACTCGAACTCGGGATCTTTGCCTTTCACAGGATAGTGCTCTACCAACTTTTTTATCGTATTTTTTCATAATTGTTCATTGCATTTGTTCGGGGTGATCGTCGCATGACACCCGTTCAAGATCATCGTTGATCGGTTCACTCAGCTTTTTATTACAGAGGGCAGCTAACCCTGAGCAACCCAAGCACGACTTACGACCCGTCTTCATAGGTGTACTTCCGCCAGTACCTCATCTCCTACCTTCAAAACTTCACAGTAGCTCTACTGCGGACTTTGACAGACGAGCGCTCCTGGTAGAATGGATATTGCGGAGATACGGCTTAGCCACAGCCTGGGGGACTGTTTCCAGAATGATCTTCTTAAATAGATAAATTTGTCTTCTTCATGAGGAAAATGGACGTATTGAACAAATTATTACAAATCAGTTACAAATGTCAACCGGAGAAGGGACCAAGATCGATAAACAACATTTACAAACATTTTTAGAGGAACATACTCATTTGTAGAATCACATATTGACAAAAAAGTATGTTGGAGCCATAAGGCTCTTGTCTAGTTCAATGTGCATGTCACCAACAATGCATAACTGAAGGCAGTTGTAGTATCATTGCCACAGATACTACTACAACGCCGCGCCAACAAAACGTTGGCAGCTCGTCTTCTGCCGAACACAGCGCACTCTAGCGGGCTGTGCAGCTCGACGGAACTAGAGTGTGTCTCGTTCACTTCTTAGCTAGATTTCAACCTAGGCAGACGCACTTTCATAATTGGCCCTCAGCCAGTTCTGTAATGTTTGCATTGATTCTCTGAGGAGGACTCATCAGCCTTAGCCCTGAGAATATGTTGTGTTAGTTCATGGTATTCCATGTTACGAGATTGTCAGTGCATAGCCGCAGCTGCAGTCCTACAAACTACTGAAGATAAGTTATTTCATTGTACTATGTGTTTCTTGAATAATAATCCTTCTCTCTAACAGTGTGCCGTGCCGCATATTATTGCAACCTGGACTCCTTCAGCTCCTATCAACTCGGCCTCCTACTTATTTGCATTTAGTAACGAGCTGAAAACACCCACGCGTTTTGTGCCTCTAAACAGTGAGACACAATAGCTTGTAGTCTGAGCGGTGCTGCGGCTCGCGTTGGTGCCATGTGTAGGTTTCTGCAGACCGTATCGTTAGTTGGCATGGTTGCGTTGTTTGTCTTCTCGTGTTCACTGACGCCACTCGGTTTCGTACGTGTTGCCTGTCCGCTAGTGGCAGCAACGGTGGTTATCGATGTTGGGGACGCAGGAGCAGCGAGATCCGCGCAGAGCGACAACACCCCGGGACCGCTGGTGGCGTGGATGGACTGCCGGATGGAAGGACAGTGGTCACGAGGGTGCAAGACCTCGTCGCAACCGCATCCTGCATGTTTAAGTTGAGTGCATTGCAATTCGCGTAGAGAAACCTCCAACATTGTGAAATGTCGTGATTCTCCAGTGACTTGGGTTCGTGTTGCTGCTCGTAGTGTCGCCGAGGCGAAAAGCAGCGAGTGGAGTACCTGGGAAAGGCGGATCTGATTAGCCTTCCTGAGCTTCTAATTACTATTTACTATTTTCAGCTTCTTACATTGTTAAGTTCAACCAGAGGTGTTTTTCTGTCTTGTGGCCGCTAACGCCCCAGTTACCTGCCCTGAGGGTTAGTGTATGTAACGGAAGTGCACATTTCCTCGCTTTGCCGCCGCTGTCCGGTAAGGCGTTGACAGCTTCTTAATTGTAGGTTGGGTGGCGTTCCTCTACCTTAGTGGGAGTCATTCCTTCTTGTTCCGTGCACTATAAGCACAGTATTCTGCGGGAAGAGCCCAGACCGCCGGTTCCGGCTTTGACGTAATTTTACATCTTGCATTTGTTTTGTTGGATGTCAGGTAGCCTCACCAAGATTATCATTAGTCGCTCGTTAGACTGCCACTAGTCCGAGTTACCATCTTGTGATCTGAATGCAACTCTTGGCTGCCTTTCTCTTCACTCGCGAAAGTGTTTTTGGTGTGACCTACTCAGAGGTCGATTCGTGGAGCACCGTCTGTCACTGGCCCTTGTGTTTTATTTTATTTTTGTATTAATAAGGTACCATCATTTGTCTCACCTGTTTGGTGATCTGTTGGTTGTTTTTTTAATTAACTTTTGCTATGCCATTCGCCGTTTGACAGTATATTTGTTTAATTTTTTTATAGTTGCCATTTTGGCGTTAGAGGCCTTCAGCCGTGATTGTGGTTACTTGCTTTAAAATTCTGATTTCGACCATATTGGATTGTCTTCAAAAGTATTGGCTGTCTGTATTTTATGTATTGTTAAATTTTAAAGAACTGTCATTTTTTGCATTAAAGGCCTTCAGCCGTGATTGTGGTTACGTGCCTTAAAAGTCTGATTGCGCCCTCATTGGCTTGTTTTCAAAAATTATTTACTAAAATAAATGACTTAAATTGCAAAGCAAACCAATAGTAATTGATTCGGGCCCTGTCCACAACCGTAAACCAATCCTGGTTTCCTTAATTACCAGGTTTCACAGTCACCGGTAATAGGTAAACTACGATAGATGGCGTTTACCTCGTGAATGAGTGTGTTCCCCCTGAACAGTCAATGCCTGATTCATCAAATAAAATGGTTAATAGGTAGAATTAAAGAAAAATAATACTAACTAAAATAGGAAAATGGTTAGGTGTTGGCCGGGGCAGGGGGAGGGGGAAGTGAAAAAAGCAAGCAGGCTCAGGTAAGCGAGTTAATTATTTGCATATGCATGCATAAAGCGACACGAGAAGAACTAGTAAATAAATACGAAAAAGTGCCAAGTAACAGTGCATAAAGCAAGTACACTTCATAAAATACACTGATCAACTAAAATGTAATGACCACCGACCTTCGATCGATACAAACCCGTCCAGGCGATAGCATCGTCACCTGGCGAGGAATGACTGCTACTCAGACAAACGCAGGGTGCTCATAGTGTCAGTGAAAGTGCTGTCCGTGTGTAGAATGGGGGAGGCACGCGATCTATCTGAGTTTGAGCGAGGGCAGATTATGATGGCCTGGAGACTCGGCAGGAACATTTCGGAAACTGCACGACTTGTCGGGTGTCCGAGGAGTGCTGTGGTGAGTGTCTTCACACGTAGCGAAACCAAGGCGAAACAGCGTCCAGACGTCATGGAGTTGGACGGCCACCCCTCTTTAAAAATGTCGGACGCCGTGGGCTGGGGAGACTGGTAAAACAGGGCAGGCTGCGAACTCTGACGGAACTAACATCAGACTTAACGCTGGGCAGAGTATAAGTGTGTCTCAGTACAGTGAGCACCGAACACTCCTAACGATGTGCCTCCGCAGCCAAAGACCAGTGCATGTGCCAACACCACAACAGCGGCAACTACGACTGAAATGGGCACGTGGCCATCGGCACTGTACGTTGGCGCCGTGGCAGAGCACTGCATGGTCTGATGACATCCGATACTTTCTTCATCATGCTGATGGGAGGACACGAATCCGTTGTCTTCAAGGGGACTGTAGCGCCTAGAACTGCTCGGCCACTCCGGCCAGCGATACCTGTACTGCAGCACGGAGAAAAGCTGTGTAAAGCACCATGACGGCCAAGGAGCATTTTACACTGGTTGCAAACTATGTACACCCCTTCAAGTTGATCATTTTTCCCGACAGCAGTTGCATTTTTTGACAAGAAAATGCGTTATGTCACGAGGTCAGGAGAGTGATGGAGTGGTTCGAGGAACACAGTGACTGGTTCCAGTTGATGTATTGGCCCCCCAACTAGCCAGATCTGAACCCAATCGAACACATCTATGATGTGATTGAACATGGGGTCAGAGCTCCCCCCCCTCCCCCTCCCCCTACCCGTAATTTACGGGAATTATGTGACTTGTGTGTGTGCAGATGTGGTGCCATCTCTCTCCAGCGATCTACCAAGGCCACATTGCTTCCATGCCACGACGCGTGGCCGCTGTTATCCGTGCCAAAGGCGGACATTCCGGCTGTTAGGTAGGTGGTCATAATTTTCTGGCTTGTCAATGTATGTTAATATAAAATAAAAAGGCCTAAATACGTAGAGCCGTATTAATCAGCAAGTAACAAACATAAAAGAAAAGATACTTATAAGAAGAAATGTAACAGATTAAAATACAAGCAAAAAGGCGGAGGGATGGGGGGGTGGGGGGGGGGGGGAGAGGGCGGAGGAATTATACCGCATGAAGTAACATACTGGGGAAAGTAGCCGTGAATGACAAAGCACACTATGCAAACAAATTAAAATCGGATGGAAGTAACATTCTAAGGAAAGCAAAGCAAAATTTACCGTAATTCGTTAGAATAGTAAATAAAAACAAAAATTCGTGACATGCACATTTTATTAGACAAGAGTCTTATGGTTCCGACTTCAATTTTTCCTATATGCTCATCTAAAATTTTTTTTGTAATTACTGATTACCTAATTTGGTTCCTTTACTGACTGACATTTGTAACTACACTGACGGAAAAAACTGCAACATCAAAAAATGCAAAATAATAAAATTCTCGAAATACATTTGTATAGGTGACATATTTAAATGATTAACATTGCAAGATCACAGGTTAATGTACGTGCGAAACAAGCGATTGCATATGCGAAAAGCTGGTACATTAACAACAGATGTAACAGACATAATGTTTGAATGCAAGCATGCAAACGTGCATGCATTGTGTTGTACAGGTGCTGGATGTGGAATGGAGTTCCACGCCTGTAGCACTTGGTCGGTCAATACAGGGATGATTAACGCAGTTTGTGGATGACGCTGGAGTTGTCCGATGATGCCTCATATGTGCTCGATTGGAGACAGATCTGGTGATCGAGCAGGCCGAGGCAACATGTCGACACTCTGTAGAGCATGTTGGGTTACAACAGCGGCATGTGGGCGATCGTTATCCTCCCGAAAACACCCCCTGGAATGCTGTTATGAATGGCAGCACAACAGGTCGAATTACCAGATTGATGTACCAGTTTCCAGTCAGGGTGCGTGGGATAACCACTAGAGTGCTGCTGCTGTCTTACGAAATCGCACCACAGATGGTAACAACATGTGTCGGTCTAGGGTGTCTAACACGCAGACAGATTGGCTGCAGGCCCTCAACTGTCCCCCTCCTAATGAACACACGGCCATCACTGGTTCCAAAGCAGAGCTAGCTTTCATCACAAAACACAACAGACCTCCATCCTGACCTCCAATGAGTTCTTGCTTGACACCACTAAATTGGAAACTGGCGGATATCGATGAAATGCACGCTAAGGTCGTCTGGTTCAGAGCTAATCTTGAAGTAATCGATTTATTACAGTTCACTGTGTCACTGTGGTATCAACTGCTGCTCATATCGCTGCTGCATGTACGATGCACCAGAGCCGTACGACGAACACCAGCGTCTTTCCTCTCGGTATTGCCACGTAGCCGTCCAGACCCCACAGTTCTTTCGAGCGTACGTTCTCCACCGCTGCCCGCAACCACATAAAATGGCTACATTCCTGCCAAGTCTTTCTGTACTGTCGCAGAAGGAACATTCAGCTTCTCGTAGCCCTATTATACGAACTCGTTCAAACTCAGTGAGGTGTTGATACTGGCGTCTTTGTATCCTTCAAGGCATCGGCGTGTAGCTAAAGCAAACCCGATTTTCATCCTCATATTCTCTTGTGCGACTGGCGCGGTATTTCAATAGACATCATCTTTCAGATGTACAAACACGCTCTCAACTTTCTTTTATGACGCCCAATTCCTTCGTGTCCAACTTCTTTGTACGCCAGCGCATTTTGTAATAATTTGTTCAGTAGGTCCATTTTCCTTCTGAAAAAGACAAATTTATATTAGTTGAAACTGCGGTAAGGGTTAACAATTGGTTGGCCATTATTTACAATCCTATAAATTTTCTGGACTAAATATACACTACTGTCCATTAAAATCGCTACATCAAGCGGAAATGCAGATGATAAACGGGTATTAATTTGGACAAATATATTATACTAGAACTGACATATGATTACATTTTCACGCAATTTGGGTGCATAGATCCTGAGAAATCAGTACCCTAAACAACCACCTCTGGCCGTAGTAACGGCCTTGATACGCCTGGGCATTGAGTAAAAACAGAGCTTGGATGGCGTGCACAGGTACAGCTGCCAATGCAGCTTCAACACCATATCACAGTTCATCAAGAGTAATGACTGGCGTATTGTGACGAGCCAGTTGCTCGGACACCATTGACCAGACGTTTTCAATTGGTGAGAGATCTGGAGAATGTGCTGGCCAGGGCAGCAGTCGAACACTTTCTGTATCCAGAAAGGCCCGTACACGACCTGCAACATGCGGTCGTGCATTATCATGCTGAAATGTAGTTTCTCAGGGATCGAATGAAGGGTAGAGCCACTGGTCGTAACACATCTGAAATATAACGTCGACTGTTCAGAGTGCCGTCAATGCGAACAAGAGGTGACCGAGGCGTGTCACCAATGTCACCCCGTACCATCACTCCGGGTGATACGCCAGTATGGCGATGACCAAGAAGCGCTTCCAATGCACGTTCACGACGAGTCGCCAAACACGGATGCGATGCTCTAAACAGAACCTGGATTCATCCGAAAAAATGACGCTTTGCCATTCGTGCACTCAGGATCGTCGTTGAGTACACCATCGCAGGCACTCCTGTCTGTGATGCAGCGTCGAGGGTAACCGCAGCCGTGGTCTCCGAGCTCATAGTCCATGCTACTGCAAACGTCGTCGAACTGTTCGTGCAGATGGTTGTTGTCTTCCAAACGTCCCCATCTGTTGACTCCGGGATCGAGACGTGGCTGCACGATCCGTTACAGCCATGCGGATGAGATGCCTGTCATCTCGACTGCTAGTGATACGAGGCCGTTGGGATCCAGCACGGCGTTCCGTATTACCCTCCTGAACTCACCGATTCCATATTCTGCTGACAGTCATTGGATCTCGACCAACGCGAGCAGCAATGTCGCGATACGATAAACCGCAATCGCGATAGGCTACAACCCGACCTTTATCAAAGTCGGAAACGTGATGGTACGCATTTCTCCTCCTTACACGAGGCATCACAACAACGTTTCACCAGACAACGCCGGTCAACTGCTATTTGTGTATGAGAAATCGGTTGGAAACTTCCCTCATGTCAGCACGTTGTAGGTGTCGCCACCGGCGCCAACCTTGTGTGAATGCTCTGAAACGCTAATCATTTGCATATCACAGCATCTTCTTCCCGTCGGTTAAATTTCGCGTCTGTAGCACGTCATCTTCGTGGTGTAACAATTTTAATGGCCGGTAGTGTAGATAGCCCCTATAATGAATCGATTGGCTCGATCCATATCCGAAATGGTTCGTCTTGTTGATCTACAGGACGTGAAATAATGTATCCTCTGTCCTCCCCGTCCGCACGATACTGTAAATCGCTCAAGATGTTGGTGAGGTGCAGGTGGTGCACAGAGAGCGGAGGACACGGCAGGTGAACAGCGGCGGCAATATCGGGACGCGGCGGGCATCCATTCGGCGGTACGACTGCGGCAGCTGACGCGGGCGCGGCTAACGACGCTGTATCTCGGCTCGTCCGCTACATTAGCCAGCACGTCCGCCCACGCGCGCCGATTGCCGCCGCTGTTACGGCACCGCACCCACCACCCACCACCCACTACCCACCACCCGTGCGCTTCTCTTGGCCTGCTCACCGCCGAACCGCGGCTACCAGTTTCGCTTCTTAATGACGTTTCTCCCGAACAGAAGAGAAAAATTCCATATACTGGAGAGGGCCTCGCGGTGCGAAGTAGAATCTCTAGTGTGTTTGTTCCTAATACATACTACTGACCATTAAAATTGCTACCACGAAGATGACGTGCTACAGACGCGAAATTTAACCGATAGGAAGAAGATGCTGTGATATCCAAATGATTAGCGTTTCAGAGCATTCACACAAGGTAGGCACCAGTGGCGACACCTACAACGTGCTGACATGAGGAAAGTTTCCAACCGTTTCTCATACACAAACAGCAGTTGACCGGCGTTGCCTGGTGAATCGTTGTTGTGATGCCTCGTGTAAGGAGGAGAAATGCGTACCATCACGTTTCCGACTTTGATAAAGGTCACACTGTAGCCTTTCGCGATTGCGGTTCATCGTATCGCGACATTGCTGCGCGCGTTGGTCGAGATCCAATGACTGTTAGCAGAATATGGAATCGGTGAGTTCAGGAGGGTAATACGGAACGCCGTGCTGGATCCTAACGGCCTCGTATCACTAGCAGTCGAGATGACAGGCATAGCTGTAACGGATCGTGCAGCGACGTCTCGATCCCTGAGTCAACAGATGGGGACGTTTGGAGAACAACAACCATCTGCACTAACAGTTCGACGACGTTTGCACCAACATGGACTATCAGCTCGGAGACCATGGCTGTAGTTACTCTTGACGCTGCATCACAGACAGGAGCTCCTGCGATGGTGTACTCAACGACGAACCTGAGTGCACGAAGGCAAAACGTCATTTTTTTGGATGAATCCAGGTTGTGTTTATAGCATCATGATGGTCACATCCGTCTTCGGCGACATCGTGGTGAACGCACATTGGAAGCGCTTTTTGGTCATCGCCGTACTGCCGTATCACCCGGAGTGGTGGTACGGGGTGACATTGGTGACACATCTCGGTCACCTCTTGTTCGCATTGACGGCACTCTGAACAGTCGACGTTATATTTCAGAGGTGTTACGACCCGTGGCTCTACCCTTCATTCGATCCCTGAGAAACTCTACATTTCAGCATGATAATGCACGACAGCATGTTGCAGGTCGTGTACGGGCCTTTCTGGATACAGAAAGTGTTCGACTGCTGCCCTGGCCAGCACATTCTCCAGATCTCTCACCAATTGAAAACATCTGGTCAATTGTGTCCGAGCAACTGGCTCGTCACAATACGCCAGTCACTACTCTTGATGAACTGTGGTATCGTGTTGAAGCTGCATCCACGCCATCCAAGCTCTGTTAGACTCAGTGCCCAGTCGTATCAAGGTCGTTATTACGGCCAGAGGTGGTTGTTCTGGGTACTGATTTCTCAGTATCTATGCACCCAAATTGCGTGAAAATGTAATCACATGTCAGTTCTAGTATAATACTGCATTTCTTCTTGGTGTGGCAATTTTAATGGCCGGTAGTGTACTTAAACCCATACTTAGCATAAAAATGGATGGATGGATGTGTGTGTATATCTGTGTGTATCTATGTTCCACATCTCCTCCAAAACCAGTGGACCGATTCCAACCAAATTCGCTTCTCGTATCCCTCACTGTCAGTCGACAATCGCTGTGGAGGTAACAGCCACCTACCTACGAGGGTAACCCCAAAAGTAAGATCTCTTCTTTTTTATAAGTACATAGACCTGTTTATTTCTACAATGGTTTACATCAGTTTACAGCTTGAACATTTAGCTATTTTTCGACATAATCACCATTTCTGTCGATGCATTTTTGTAGACGCTGTAGCAGTTTTTGTATGCCCATGTCATACCAGCTCACCCCCATGCTGTTCAGAAAGTTATGGACCTCTTCTTTCACCTCGTCGTCGGAGCTGAATCGCTTTCGGGCTAAATCTTCTTTTAATTTAGGGAACAGGCGATAGTCACTGGGTGCGAAGTCAGGACTATAGAGTGAGAGGGTGATTATGATTCACTGTTGCAGGAGAGCAACGGTTTGCCGAGCGATGTTTGGGCGAGCGTTGTCATGGAGACTGTGAACGCCCCAGCTCAACATTCCTCTTCTTCGGCTCTGAATTGCCCGTTTGAGTTTTTTCAGAGACTCACAGTAACTGTCAGACATCATCCAGGGTGATCTTCGCGCATGCTTTGCTCAACTTATAACACTGTCTTCTCAGAAATTGACGGTCTCCCGCTCGTGAGTTTCGGTCCGACCAGCTGCAAAGTCTCTACACCACTTACGAACATTTTTGACTTCCATACACGATTCACCGTACACTTCCGTGAATTGGCGATGGATTTCAATCGTCGCAGTGTCCTTTGCGTTCAAAAACCGAATAACTGGGCGCAATTCGCACTTGGCGATAACATCCAACGGGAGCTCCATTCTCAACGGCTACCAAGCGAAGATTGAGCGCCTCAGCGCGGCGTGCACATGTTTACACATAGCGCGTGAATCACTCTTCATAACAGTGTGACCAACCGCCAAACAAACAGAGTTCTGTACTTATAAAAAAATAGGAGACCTTACTTTTGGGATTACCCTCGTATCAAAGCAATGGGGGTGAAAAAGGAGTAGCCTGCGACGCTTGAGTTCCCAGGTCTTATTCACCCAGTATTTGAGAAGGAGAGCAGTTAGCAACTTGCATCAACCTTTATACATAATTTCAAGCCTTCACAAAATTTTGTATCGCTGACAACCTCTACAAAATGATGAAAGGAAAAAAGTTTATCAATTACTGCTTTACCACTGTTGATGCAGTAAAAGTACTGTGGTATCTCGTATCGATACCACCACACAGGCACTCTACAGTTGGTAACGGAATTCCAAGTTTCCATCAGGCGCTAACAGCGGTCACGTGGGATCTGGTCGACCCAGTGGTGTGTGCCCGCTGAGCCATGTCTCCAGCAGCTCTGGGCTATGAGCACCCTTTTTCGCTGCAATGTAGGAAAGCCAGTAGCAGTCACTCAGCCCACTTGCAGTTGGAGCCTCATCACAGCGACACCACCGCCTGTGCTTACTACAGCGAGCTCGTCCTAGTTCTTATTGTACGAGCTGAACTCTAATTCTTGATGAATTATTTGTAATGAGTCTTTACTCCCTAGGGGAGATACTAGTTAAGTAAATCTTTTATTTCTTGTGTTAATTTGTTCTCTAATTATTTCTGCTCCTGTCCAGCTTTCCTACGACGACAGTTCCCACACCACTCCCTTAGTACACCTCTTTACGATGTTTAAGAATAATGCGTGTGAAGTTTATATAAAAATATTGAATAAGACCAAACAGACCAGACCGAAAGTCAATTGTAAAAAAAAATATAAAACTATTTACAAAAAGTATAACGTCGATACTACGGTAGGGAAAGAAAATAACGATGATAAACAATATCGCAGTAAAGAATAGGGTGAAATAAAAAATTTATATCTTTGTGTAACTATAGAAGATGGAAAAGGTAAGTTATTACTCGCTCTTCTGCTGTTTCTGATACTCATGTTACTATTGTTAGATAGATATTGTGTGTAGCGTTGAACGCTAGCAGATGTTCTTTTTGTTCTTTCGACTAGGCCATAAAAAAAGGTGTGTATTAGGGTATTGATGGAAATATATGTGTAAAAGTGAGTTCATTGTATTATTTCAAGAACATGCCAGCCACTAATCGCAATTTTTTAATTGAAAAGAGAGAATTATTAGTATTTTTCAGCTATCAAGAAGATGACAGCAGTGATCGCTGACTGGAAACAATTGGCCGCCATTAAGCGGCGGACTTAATATTAACTTTTCTTACAGCTTTCCACAAGAGTAGAAGTGATCAAATCATTTTAAAGCATTATTTAGTTTAAATCTGAATAGTTCCATGACTTAATTTTGCGAGAGTTCATATACATTCAGAGATACCATTTGTCGTAGATCTGTGAACTTTGGCATTGATTATATTTAGAGGAAAACCAGTTATGATAATCTTGTAGGGAGTCTGGCACTCATTTAAATTGAAAACAAACATTTACTTTGGCCTCCTATAAGATACTCTGCTTATAACGGACTCACCTACGTAAAGAACATAATTCATGCTAACCTCTTATGTTACGAAGTATCAAAAAGCATGAAACCAATATAGAATATTAAAAGAGAACCGTTAGACTCTCCTGTTTTGTACGAAGTCATAGACAACAAGTACCACATGACGCTGTGTGGTAAGGGAATGAAAGTGCAGCTATAAATAAATATCTGAGCAACGCCAGGTTTTCTCTACTAGTAAGATATACAAATACAGACAGGCCACTGGAGACCACTGCATCCAATTTTTCTTTACTTCATACAAGTGTGGCTGTTCGCTTTATACATCCTAATCCTTTGAAAATCATAACACTTACTGCTTGGCAATAAAATTACAACACCAAAAATTTCATTTAGTGTGTGTAAAGAGTATAATAAAAGGATACAGATGGGAGAGAGTACTTATTCTCCCCTGCCTCTTCCTTGGCAAGCCCTTCGCTGTGCGACAAAAACTGTCTATAGTTTATAACACGCTAATACAGTTCAAATTCATGGCGAAGTTACAGAAGTTTTCTATTGCATGTTCGCAAGTCTTGTGCATCAACTCGATGAGTTGATGATTGGAGTGCTGACATTACAGTTAGTCTGCGTAAACCAGTTATGTTGGCCAGTGATGCAGTACACAGAGTGGTCCATTGATCGTGACTGGGCCAAATATCTCACGAAATAAGCGTCAAACGAAAAAACTACAAAGAACAAAACTTGTCTAGCTTGAAGTGGGAAACCAGATGGTGCTGTGGTTGGCCCGCTAGATGGCGCTGCCATAGATCAAACGTATATCAACTGGGTTTTTTTTTTTTAATAGGAACCCCCATTTTTATTACATATTCGTGTAGTACGCAAAGAAATTTGAATGTTTTAGTTGGACCACTTTTTACGCTTTGTGATAAATGGCGCTGTAATAGTCGCAGACATATGGCTCACAATTTTTGACGAACAGTTAGTAACAGGTAGGTTTTTTAAATTAAAATACAGATCGTATGTACGTTTGAACATTCTATTTCGGTTGTTCCAATGTAATACAAGTACCTTTGTGAACTTAACATTTCTGAGAACGCATGATCTTACAGCGTGATTACCTATAAATACCACATTAATGCAATAAATGCGCAAAATGATGTCCGTCAACCTCAATGCATTTGGCAATACGTGTAACGACATTCTTCTCAACAGCGAGTACTTCGCCTTCCGTAATGTTCGCACATGCATTGACAATGCGCTGACGCATGTTGTCAGGCGTTGTCGGTGGATCACGACAGCAAATATCCTTCAACTTTCCCCACAGAAAGAAATCCGGGGACGTCAGATCAGGTGAACGTGCGGGCCATGGTATGGTGCTTCGACGACCAATACACCTGTCATGACATATGCTATTCAGTACCACTTCAACCGCACACGAGCTATGTGCCGGACATCCATCATGTTGGAAGTACATCGCCATTCTGTCATGCAGCGAAACATCTTGTAGTAACGTCGGTAGAACATTACGTATGAAATCAGCATACATTGCACCATTTAGATTGCCATCGATAAAATGGGGGCCAATTATCCTTCCTCCGTCCGGCCGAAGTGACCGTGCGGTTCTAGGCGCTACAGTCTGGAATCGAGCGACCGCTACGGTCGCAGGTTCGAACCCTGCCTCGGACGTGGATGTGTGTGATGTCCTTAGGTTAGTTAGGTTTAGTTAGTTCTAAGTTCTAGGCGACTGATGACCTCATAAGTTAAGTCGCATAGTGCTCAGAGCCATTTGAACCATTTTTTTATCCTTCCTCCCATAATGCCGCACCATACATTAACCCGCCAAGGTCGCTAATGTTCCACTTGTCGCAGCCATCGTGGATTTTCCGTTGCCCAGTAGTGCATATTATGCCGGTTTACGTTACCGCTGTTAGTGAACGACGCTTCGTTGCTAAATAGAACGCGTGCAAAAAATCTGTCATCGTACAGTAATTTCTCTTGTGCCCAGTGGCAGAACTGACACAACGTTCGAAGTCGTCGCCATGCAATCCCTGATGCATAGAAATTTGGTACGGGTGCAATCGATGTTGATGTAGCATTCTCAACACCGACGTTTTTGAGATTCCCGATTCTCGCGCAATTTGTCTGCTATTGATGTGCGGATTAGCCGCGACAGCAGCTAAAACACCTACTTGGACATCATCTTTTGTTGCAGGTCGTGGTTGACGTTTCACATGTGGCTGAACACTTCCTGTTTCCTTAAATAACGTAACTACCCGGCGAACGGTCCGGACACTTGGATAATGTCGTCCAGGATACCGAGCAGCATACATAGCACACGCCCGTTGGACGTTTTGATCACAATAGCCATACATCAACATGATATCTACCTTTTCCGCAATTGGTAAACGGTCAATTTTAACACGGGTAATGTATCACGAAGCAAATACCGTCCACACTGGCGGAATGTTACGTGATACCAAGTACTTATACGTTTGTGACTGTTACATCGCCATCTATCACAAAGCTATAAAAGTGGTCCAACTAAAACATTCATATTTCTTTACGTACTACACGAATATGTAATAAAAATGGGGGCTAATATTTTAAAAAAAAGCAGCTGATATTCGTTTGACCTATTGCAGCGCCATCTAGCGGGCCAACCATAGCGCCATCTGGTTTCCCCCTTCAAACTAGAGTTTCGTTCTTTCTAGTTTTTTCGTTTGACGCTTATTTCGTGAGATATTTGGCCCGGTCACTATCAATGGACCACCCTGTATAAGTACGTCCATCACTAGCATACAGACAGGTTCTACTGCCATCACTGAAGAGAAGAGAGCACCATTCCACTTGAAACGTCCCCTTAGAAAAATTAATGAATGACTGTGCTTGTAAACCCATTACGTTATTTGATTTTCAAACAGCTGAGCAAAACTGAACGTACTCAGACATTTCTCTCTTTACTTATTCTGATCATCACTAAACTGACACAAAATATTTTTTGCGCAACGCAATCTGACTTTCAAAAATCCTTACAAAAGAATGGCCCTGACTAACAATAACCTATACCTTTCATGAATCACTTACCTCACAAAAATCTTCGTTATTCGAACTACTGCAATACAGCGAGCGCCAATACTGTCAGCTAAATAAAAGATCCTAACGACTGAAGGCACTAATTACTGATAGGCATAGTTAGCAAATGAAAGATTTTGATAGAGAACAAACAATGCATTTACCTTAATGGTGTTCAAAAGTCATAATATATATATAAGTTCATGACAACCAGTCTTACAAATTTACTGTCTCTGATGGACACACGTCCAGATCATCCGCGCTCAAAACTCCGCCATCTCTCTCCTCACATCCACCACTGCTGGCATCTCACCTCCAACTGCGCAACGCAACGCGCTGTTAACAGCTAACTGCAGAACACTACAATAGCAGATTCCAACAATGCAAACCAGCCACAGACTGCACACAGCACTGTCAGTGATTTTCATATAGAGCGCTACATGGCGTTACCAACATAAAAACCTAAACAGCCTACTTACTCTCCAGTGAACTCTTTCAAGACACCAGAGTAGACATTCTTGGCGGTGTCGTGGTGCCAGTGGCACCCTTGTCAGAGGTACACGTGATCTTAACCCTTCTGCAAGTAGACGGTTCACGACGGTCGGTGACGAGACAGCAGGTGCAACGTATGCTCAAATTTCTTCTTGGATGATGTTCGGTCGGTCACTGCAGTTCACACGATGCGTCGGTCTCGACGTGCATCTGTATTGCGCTGTCATCCTGAATCTGGTCCACAGGTTTGGGAATGTTCCACACACTATTGCTGAAAGCAAACTGTGCTCAACAAGTGCAGCAGTCAGTTGATGCGTCCATCAAGCTTCTCTCGGGCCGACAATGCGACGCCGTTAAAATGGCTAAGCTCTTCGAAGTGGGGCATGGTTCTACCACAGGATGAATGTTGCACTGTTCTTCGCTCAACTCAGCACTGTTACTGTTTACAGAGGAAAAAAACAGAGGGCGTACAGACAAGCCTCCAGAGCGCCATCCGATCGCCGATGATCATGACAATTGAGTCACTAACACTGCAACCCTTCAGTATGCACATTTTGTACCCTGGTGCCACTGAACACAGTCCTGGAGGATGTTGCAATTTTTCTGGCAATGTAGTTTCGGTCGCATTTAATAATCAGCTTCAGGTCTACAAATAAAATAAAAACGTTTATAAGTAACCACAGAAAATAACATAGACTGAAAATATTTAATATTTAAAATTCTTGAAATTGGACCTCAATAAGTAGATACCTATACCTGATTAATCAAAATTAGTCAAAATTCTTTATAAAGAGCATAGTAGTACGCTTGAAAATAAAAAGCACAGCCCTATAGTACACTAGTAACAGCATTCCGTGGCATCCAGCATTTTGCTGAACCCACTACGCATTGCGTCATGGATGACGGGTAGGGGAGGGAAGATCGTGGGAATTGGGAAGGAAAAGCACATTCTGCGAAGTATTAAAACATAACCAAGCAATTGTCTAAAATATGCAACACAATTAATTTGAAACCAAGAAAAACTTTGGATAATGCCTCTAACTTTGATAAAAGAGATATCTTGTTCACAATTAAAATATTGATCTAAAACACTGAGTACACACTGTTTTCACCAGAGAACGCCTAGGGTGTGTGTTTCTGCTCGTGTATGTTGGACGCAGTCTGCCGGCAGCGAATATAGCGTGTTGCTTAAATCGTCTTCTGCCGAGTGGGGCCGCAGGAAACCCGGAGAGTTGCTCCTGACTGGACCGTCTGAGAACCTCGCGAAACTTCTTTAGCACTAAAAATTCCTGATGTCACATTGAAGACAGTATTTTACCTGGTTCTTTCAGGTGATGTCCAAATATTTTAAGTTCATCAGGTTACCTTCCATTCAGAAAGCTGTTGCACTCAGCGACTGTTGCATTGACTTGTAAATTATAGATTGCAGCGATCAGTCGTACTTTTTAAATTTTATTGTGCACATTTATATTTCGGCTAGAAGCTAGCTATTCTCAATGCACTATTATTTTCGCTCAATGCATGTACTCGTAATTCCCTGTTGATCGGCCTACATCCACAGTTCACTGAATAGTTGTGGATGAATCCCGACCAACAGGGAATTACATGCATTGAGTGAAAATAATAGTGCATTGAGAAAGGCTAGCTTCTAGCTGAAATCTAGATCTGCACAATAAAATTTAAGAAGGACGACTGATCGCTGCAATCTATAATTTACAGGTATTTTAAGTTCTTCCAAGATGTTCAAGAAACGTCCCTTTGGCGCCGCGTGTAAAATTGCAAGATGTATCTCTATTGGTCCTACCGACTGTTTCATTTCAATCAGATTATCTCAGAATGCTGATTTATTACGGATCTCAAAGTTTTACCAGTTTGACGTATATACTCTTTACGGCAGTGATTGCATTTAATCTTGTACGCACCTGGTCCACTAAATGTAAAACTTGATTTATTTGTACAGTATCATATTTTAGTTTTAAACGAAGAGCTTAACTTGTGCGAAACCCCATTCCTAAACTGGTTTCGCGAAACTGTTGCTCTATTTTACAACATTTTCGCTCTGGAAAACTTTACACCAAAGCTCTGTAATGGGTAATACTAACATCTTACCCTCTCTCTGAGCTCAATATCTCACTGATTATAGAGGGATGGTGATTCAGTTTTCCAGATAAGCAAAAGGAAATCAAACATCATCGTCATGGACGTGATGTCAGCTGGTAGTGTGCGTGTACCATATATGTAGTGCGTGCAGTCACTGATGTTGAGAAGTCAATGAAGAGTGCAAACAGCAGCTTCCTTCATCATGGAATAATTTACGTACAGTGTGTGCAGTGTTTGACATTAAGCACCAGATTTTTACATTATAATTTAACTTCTTTGCAAGAACGAATAATCAAATAACGGTGTACACTAGAGATGAGGGAACATACGTTAAGACATAGGGGAATAACTTCGATGGTACTAGAGGGAACAGTAGAGGGCAAAAACTGTAGCGGAAAACTGAGATTGGAATACATCGAGCAACTAATTTTGGACGTAGGTTGAAAGTGTTACTCTGAGAATAAAAGGTTGCCACAGGAGAGAATTCGTGGCGGGCCGCGTCAACCCAGTCGTAAGAGTGATGACTAGACCACGGATTTTAGGTCGTAAAAAACTGTGTTTTAGGCACCTAAAATAGGCTCCTTCAGTAGTTCATTTAGGCTATATAAAACCTAAAATAGGCTCTAATAAAAATGATGCAGAGAAAATAAAAATAAATTAAAATACACAGTGTTGACAGTATGAACATCTTATTAGTAATTAAAACAAGGAGAATGAATATTTACACAGTTACAGAGCACAGCAAATCTACAACATTGATGTTGAACATAACTCCAAATATTTTTGAGTTCTTGCAAGATAAAGATCTCCGTAAAAAAGATGTGGCAATGGTTTCCTTAATACATTCGTAGTTTCACATATTCTGACCATAGTTGGCTTCACAATAAATAAACAAAATCTTTTCTAGGTTTTCTAGTGAAAAACTGTGGTGCTTGTCAGTCAGAATCAATTTATACGCTGAAAAAGAACGTTCTACATCAACAGATGTGACAGGTGCGTACTTCATTTTCGGCACATGTTGGACAGGAATGCTGCAGTCAGGAGTGTTTTGCACTAAGTATGTCGGCAGCTGCACACAAGTCCTTCCGGCCAGTGATCTTCTGCAAAACCGTTTGCATTTTTGCCCGTACTTCTTCCCCTACTTCACCTGGCGCTTCATTAATTTTCATTTTGACTTCCTCAAGCAAAGAAATATTGTCGTAGATAGGTCTTCCTGAGCCTTCTAATTCTGAAATTATTCTTGCCATAAATGTGTAGTGGGCCCTAATGTTAGATAAGTCCCGTTTTAAAGAAGAATCTTTGAGTAACTCCATTGCTGCAGTTACGGATGCAGCATCCTCCGGTATATTTTCAACCACCTTCTGGACAGCTGAGAGATGCGTACTATAGTATTCTGCTGCCATCAGCCACGTGCCCCAGCGGGTGACAACAGGCTCTGGCGGCAATGGGACATCGGGAAGCTGTTCTTTGAATGCCTGAATTCTTGATGGTGCCTTAACAAAAATTTTCTTCACCATAGATATTACTTTATTTACTTTTGGAAATTGTAGCCTTACTTGCTCTGCTATGCGGTTGATCCCATACACTACACAAGTTACGTGCAGCATCAATGGGTAGAATACTTTTAATACTTGAAACGCTGCTATCATATATGCAGCAGCATCATTGACGGCCAGAAGCACCTTATTCTCATACACTCCGTTTGGGTATAGCACCTTAAGCCCATTGTTCACAAACTGTGCTATTGTTTGTTGGTTAGTTTTTACAAGCTGTTTTGAGTAAATCAAATGAGCCCTGGATGGAGCATCTGGATCTAGCTTGCCAATAATCAGGTTTGCAATGTAACGGCCAAGACTGTCAGTAGTTTCATCCACAGAAATCCATATACAAGATTCTCCAATATCTTCTCGGATTCTGTGCAATGCAACATTGTAAGCTGAATCCACATAATTCTTACGTAGGGTTGACTCTGCAGGAATAGACTGATGCCAGTACTTCTCAAGAAAACCTCTGGAAATGGGTTTTCTAGTTTCCGAAAGGGGATGTTTGCTGCCACAAGTGCATGACACAAATCACTGCAGAACTTGTTTTTTTCGGAGGATTCACCAGGTTTATTGGTTAAAAGAGTTTGCTTCAATTTTGACTTTCGTTCAACATTAGCTTTATGTGCGATTCTATCTGCATACTGAGTTAAGTGATATTTCTTAACACTCGAACCCTAATACGAGAGAAAAGGGAAATGCAATTTATAATCGCATATAAAGAGTATTTCGTATTACTAAAGGATAGGGATAAAACAGAATCCTAAGTGACAGGAAAATAAGAACTCTAAGTAAAACTTCAACTAACGTCCTTGTTGCATGCTTGGCAGAAAATAGTTTTCCCATCTGTTGTATAATGCGGAAAATCTTGCACCCGCTGCCTTATATGAGTAGACTTTGAACTACCTGTTTTCGGCATGGCGTAGTATTCTCACACAGAAACTAGACTTAATTTTGCACTTAGAACGTCAGTAACACTTAACACGCCGGTCGCTACACAATGTACTGCTTTGTTTTCGCTGGGAAAAAGTGAACGATGACCGGTTTTTTTTTTTTTTTTTTTTTTTTTTTTTTTTAACTGCGGTGCATCGGAGCGGTAGGGGAAGTACCGTACTCGTTGCTGGACATATGGCACCTGACAGATGGCCGCCCCTTCTGAACAAGCGAATTCTACCGGTGCTTCAGATGAGAACATCTCACTACTGGCAAATTATTTTTCGAACGGGAAAGTTCGCGTGTAATACCTTTCATGAAACAGAGCAGTTTGATAGGACTGCCTGTAGACAGCAGCGAGAAAATGCCCGAAGGGCAGTAATTTAGCTATAGAGGGCGTGTACGATTAACATTGTGATTTTTTAATCCGTGCTCAGCTCAAGGCCTATGAAACCGTTTTTTTTTTTTTTTTTTTTTTTTGCGAAAATACACAGCTGGCCAGAATCCAACGAACGAAATTTTTTCAAATATAACATTTAGTACTCCCACGTTCGATTCTAATGTGTAACTCAAATCTTTGACCGGTTCCCATTCGCACACCGAAGTAAAGCACTGTCGCGCTCGGCGCGTACTTGGATGGATGACCATTCAACCGTGCCGAGTGCTGTTGGTAGTAAGGCAAGCAAAGGAATTGTAAACAGTCTCTAACGACCTTGGCCTTCGACGAGACGTAATGCCCTAAATTTACTTCCTTTTCCTAATCTTTGAAAAAACAAGAACTCTATGTCAGATTAACGAAATAGGTACTTTTTAGGATTTTGATGCCGAAATAGGCAAAATTAGGCGCCAACGTCGAAATACGCAATTTTAGGTCCTACAGAACTAACGGTATTCAGTTTAGTTAGTCATGAAACGCTTAAGTACCAACTTATATGCATATTGGAGCTTAGGAAAAAAATAGGTCTTAACCTGAAGATCAGTGATCTGTTTTTTACGTATGAATAATAAAACACCTATAAAGAGTATTTGGTATTAACAGGGATAGCGATATAAAAATTAAAAAAAGACCGAAGTGTTAGGCAAATACGAAGCATGAGCGCATATCAAGTAGCCACCTTGCTGCACGCTGGGCAGAACATATTTTTTTCCATCTGTCGTATAGTGTGGAAAAACTTGGAGCCACTGTCTTATATGATGAAATAGGCACTTTTTAGGATATTAAAGCCGATATAGGCAAAAATAGGCACTAACATCGAAATAGGATTTTTTAGGTCCTATAGAATTAACGCTATTAAGTGTAAATAGTCATGAAACGCATAAGTACAAATTTTTATGCAAGTAGGAACTCAGGAACAAAGTAGCTTTTTACCTAAAATCCGCGGTCTAGTGATGACTCAACAAAGAAAAAAGCAACCTGAGAAAAGCGAGATTGCGCTGTTTTAAACACACTGCCCTTTCCTAATCAAACTGAACCTATAAGTGTGCAGATATCTGTATGTATGAATTACGTATTCTGTCCTTAAACTGTAACACCATGACATACCCAATATCCTTGTGAGACAGCTCCATGGATGAATAGAACTATTACTACTACTACTAGCGGAAATACTGCGTGCTGTAGAGATGCAAGAACGGAGAAGATATCAAACATAAGAATCTATGACATACAGGTTCATAAAAGTAAAAAAAAAAAAAAACTGATGATTCAAAAGGAATTTGTGTAACAAATGTTTCCGATATTCAATATATAAGCTGCAAGACAGAAAAAGAATGCATTCAGTATAAATGTTTCTTAAAAAATACGTATTTTCAACACTTAATAATCAGTATTTACATGTTTGCATCAACTAGTATTCATGCCTAATTAGATCTCAGTTCGCACAGCGCATGTTTTCAAAGCAGTGTGAGCACACTTTTTATTCGCCGGGCCTACGGCGTAGTTGCGATGTCGCATGTCAAAAATATGCATCGATTCCAAATCTGCATAAAGACTGCATACGGTATAGCTAACAGCCTGGCTCTGATAATTCAGGGCTTCGTTATAATGCATGCATTGTCCCACAAACGAACAACCATGTAGTTATGAAAGGCTCCAGACGGTTTTCGTTAGTTTATTCATGAAATACTGTTTGCAACGATGCACTCATGAGGGCAGACACGCAACTCCGACACGTTTTCTGTGAGTTTCTGTTACCAGGCAATAAGATGATCAATTTTTTAAAAAGTTTCTGCTTCTTTTGGTATTTAGTTATACTGACCATCCAACCACCTTTGTATTTCATAACTTAAATATACAGGGTGTCCATAAAGTCTTCAAAATATTATTACAACAGCAGTTGTTGAAATATTTCAACAACATTTATTTTATTGTAATCAGTGTTTATAAAAGTTCTTTTGACAGTGTTTAATAGACCTCTGTATAGGCGCCTTTAGTTGCACAAATCACATCAAGACGGTACTCGATTTCTTGCCATGTTCGCTGTAGCATAGTGCTTCAATGGTGGCAATGGCATTACGAATCCTTTGCTTCAAGTCAGCAGAGTCCCATATCTGTATTTGATACACGATATCTTTTACATATCCCCATAAAAAAAAGTCCAAGGGAGCGATATCTGGCGATCGAGGTGGCCAAGGCATTGGCCAGTCGCTCCCAATCCATCTGCCTGGAAATGTTTCATTGACGAACTGAAAAACATGCAGTACCCAATGCGGTGGTGCACCATCTTGCTGGAAAATGACAGTTAGTTGTAAGTCACTCAGTTGTGGTGCTACATAACCTCTTCAGTCCCGAGCACATATTAAAATTTCAAGTGAGCTAAACTGGTGTTAACTGCAATCTGTTAATGCTAGTTAACAATGAATGACCCTCAAAAAAAATTTTTTTTACCATTGACAATTTTTTATAGATGGTATCGCATATGATGCCTTGGGACTCAAGCAGGGCATTTATACACACAACTATGCAGTTTCATTTTGGTTTATGCCAAAAAAATTCCAGTCAGAAATATTACACACATTGCTCATATTTTCTGTAGATACCAGGATTGGTGAAAACAGAAATTTGGTATCAAAATTTTTAACTATACTATGTAAACAATTAAAAATATATAAACAAAATTACCATAGCAAAATGTGTCAAATTATTGTTCCTCTTTTGGTATTATCACAAGTATCAAATTTAAATTAGCAACACTTATACTAAATTTATTTTATTTTTTGTGGAATTTTTTAAAACAGTTCCTGTCAGCAGTGAAGCAAAGGAACACTTTGTACTGCTCCATTGTACAAAAGTGAGACCTCTACAGCTTTCTGCCCGGCATTTTGACCTGTTCTTCTGAACATGGTTCATCATTTCAGGCAAATAAAGCTTGCTTGCTTTTCTTTTTTCCATTGGTGGTAGTGGGATGGGACGTCTTGGTCTTTTCCTATCTTGCAAATAATCTTCTTCGGAGTCTAGTTCTTGCTCCACAGGTTCGATCAGTAAACATGACCGTTGGTGAAAATATATCAAATTTTCTGCAATATCAAGCTTGAACAGATAGTATGGCACTGTATATTTCTTTGCAATACCATTCTGCATTGCAGTCTCTCTGTATTCCAACCATGCTGCAGCAATTGCAAAATCATTAAAGTGATGAATCACTCTGATGGTCCATTTGTGGGTCCGGGTTCTCATGCCATACTTTCCCACCAATCTATCTAACAGGTCAACACTTCCCATGTAAATATTGTATGCTTTTACTACACATGGGCGCAGAACTTCAATGTACTTTTCTCTTTTTTAGACCACCGCGTGCATTTTTTAGTTGGCTCAACACCTGATTATCTTGAAGCCAAATAAATCGCTCGGTTGTCAAACCATTTGATAACTGCTAGGTTCCCGCCATTCCTTACCACCTGATCATGGCTGCCTCTTGTTTTTCTCATTGTTGCATCCTCCTCAAACCGTACACGTCTCGGGATGCAGGAGAAACGCTCAGTATCTCGGTACGGGCTTTTGTTGAAGTTTCGAGAACATACCTTCACCGAAGAGTCAAGCAGTATATTGCTCCCTCCTACGTATATCTCGCGAAGAGACCATGAGGATAAAATCAGAGAGATTAGAGCCCATACAGAAGCATACCGACAATCCTTCTTTCCATGAACAATACAAGACTGGAAGAGAAGGGAGAACTGATAGAGGACTCAAGGTACCCTCCGCCACAAACCGTCAGGTGGCTTGCGGAGTATGGATGTAGATATAGATGCGACTCAGCATTATTGTGCCAGTGGCAGTAATGTTCCTGTCTCTCAGTAACTTGTCGAGGAGCGGAACAGAAGAAAAATATCTGTCAACATAAATTGACGACTTCTCTGTCAATGTATCACTAAGTTTCAACACTACTCTGCCTCCTACATCTGACTTCTCTGGATGGGGCACTTTTTCAGACTGTATTTCTTTCCCTTTTCCTTCATACATACAGAAATCACGGGGTATGCCATTAGGGTTTGCCATGACAAAATTCTTCACATCTTCTTGGTTAGGTTTTTCCTTTACATACTGCTTCATTTTCACTTGTCCATGAAACGGAATCATCTGCTCATCGGTAGATATTTCCCTTGACTGACGGTTTTCTAAATATCCCTTTCTAACAGTCTCCAATATTGATTTTATTTTCCAAAAGTTGTATTGCTTTTCCTGCTCACTAACAGCATTGCCGTCAACTAATTTTATATTGTTCCTCACTAGGTAAAATCTGTCTCTTGAAACATTGTCTGCAACTAGTGAGTACTTTTCCTCTCCCAGCACATTCTTAGACATGGTACACCTATAAGTGCTGCAACAATACCCACTCCCCAAAACTTGTGCATTTCTTCTACAGTACAGTTTAGTGATTTTCCTGTTTTACTGACATGCCTATAATTTTTGAATCGAGACATATCCTCAAAAAATGAACCATGAAAGTATTTGCAAAAGTATTCAAATGGTTTCTTGAGTTCATCTTTGGCTACTGATGTGCTGGCAGCAATGTTGAATCGGAGGTTTTTGGAAGTGCTAAGCACCTGAAAACTAAAATATAGGCAAATTAGTTTTTTTAAGTAAACCATCTAGTAAGAGATGGTAATTTCTTTAATAACACACTTATTCTTACACATCTGTATTCATCCAAAACTCGCTTCTTTCTCGGATTTTAGCAAGAGGTACAGTTTCTTCATCTGATGAACTTTCGTCACTTTGATTTCTTTGGATCAAAGCGTCATCTTCATCATCAGACTCATCAAACTCTACATCAGACTCATCTGGATCAATTCTGTTGATCAACTCAGTGATCTCTTCATCAGTCAAGCCTGAGAATCAAGCGGAAAACAAATATAACCTCACTTCCACTGACGTGAACAAAATCGGCATTGAGTCCCAGGGTATTGTATATGATACCAAAAACAATAACTTTTATAAATCCTGTATAACGTTAATTTATAGTTGACTATTGAGTGAGTATTGTCTGTAGAGCTTCCCTAAGTTGTTAAAGCACGTGAAAGCACATGTAACTGATAAAATTTATGTCTTTACCTTTATTTCGCCGAGACATGCTGTGCAGTTCCAGAATCCGTATTTTCCAATCTGTGCTGTCACCTAGTGGCGCTTGGCAGAAGTACGAACAAGCGAGCTGCAGCAAGCGCGGTGTCTATCGTGTATGATACCACAGGAAAAGATTACGCTGCGTACGCGCCCCAGAAAAAAATAATACCTGGAGGTATCATATATGATACCTGGGGACTGAAGAGATCGGTCAGAAGGTCGAGGTAAATATGTGCAGTAATTGTTGAACAAAAATGGACCAATTATTCGGTTGCACATGATTCCACACCACACATTCACTTTTGGACTATCCAGGTGAAGCTCCCTAGTCACATGGGGTGTTCAGATCCACAGATTCTCACATTGTGTCTGTTTAATGTCCCACAGACATGAAAAGTTGCCTCATCACTGAAACAAATTCGTTTGAGGAATGCTTCATCCTTCGAAAGGCGTTCCAGCATGTTGAGGGCAAACTCTGTCCGTTTTGGCTTGTGATTTGGCTCAAGTGTCTGTAACAGTTGCACTTTGTAAGCATACAACCGTAAGTTCTTGAGGACGACGTTAAGCACAGTTGAACGTGGTAGTTGCAACTGTCTGGCAGCAGTGCGGATGGACTTCGTAGGTGAACAAGTGAAGACGTTTAAAACGCGATCGTTGTTTTCCTCGGATGTTCTTGGTCGCCCACTCCTACCTATATCCAACACTGTCCCTCCCTCCATAAATTTTTTGTGCCATGCATGGATTGAAGGGCGCGATGGAGGATCTCTTCCATACTTTGTTCTGAAGTTTCGTTGAGTCTGAGCATCCGATTTTGTCTCCGTAAACCAGGACAGATTGTGCCTTCTCTTGAGAAGTTGCCATTTTATAGAGGTTCAGTCTCTTCCATCAACAGAGTATCTGAAACACAAAATTTTAGTATATGTAAAAACTTTCGTAAACAGTGATTACAATAAAAGAAAATTTGTTAAAATATTTCAACAACTGCCGTTGTAATAAAACTTTGAAGTTGTTAAGGGGCTTTATGGACACCCAGCATTACAACATTTTGTTTATATACTTATCTTACAATTTTGTTTAAGGGGAGACCGTATGTCAAAATAGATGAAATTTTATATTTTCTGTATTCTATTCCATAATATGCTTCAGACCTTTCAGAATATTTTGGTGCATAATATCCTAAAAACAGCCAATTTTCGGAGCCTCGTACACACAACTACGATTGAACAATCACATTCTGGGAACCATACTGTCACTACGTTTACATGCGACTTATCTACCGACAGACGAAAACCGAATTTGGGAACCGTTTCTCGCTGTCGGCGGATTTGGTAGACCAGTTACATGTGGCGTCTGGAAAACAGCTGTTCCAGTTTCTGATTTAGTCAGCATAATCGCTGTATCACACCACTTGCTTGTTAGAGGCAGACAACTTCATGCTCAGCCTAATATTTCTCCTTCTCCTTCACTGCTCAATAAGTCACTCCGTCCATATTAGCCGAATGTTTTGAGAACAAGACGTAACCTGACAATCCAAGCACGTTTCATAAACGGTATCCGGTTATATGGGAGCGAAAATAGATTGCGGAATTGGAAAACCGACAACTAATAGCGGATTTCCAGAATCGATTTTGAAGTGTTTACATGACCACTTAGAAGCGGTATTGGGAAATCGATTGACAAAATCCGGTTTTGGTAGCCTCACGTAAACAGTGTGTGTTTAGAATGCTGTGAATGGCATCGTTTTGATGCCATTGTTACGTCTGAGAATTTTGCATTACAAATAAGCAAATCAGTCCTATGATTCTGACACTAGCTTTTATGAAAATAGTGCCAGCCAGCGATTTCTATAGTATACTTGCGTATATTGCTTTTTTACGTATATAAAATGACTAAGCTTTGAAATATGTTTAAGAAACGCAAATTTGCCGGTAATAGTTACGTGAGATTTGACTTTACGTTAGATGTCGTAGAAAAAAGCGTCCAAACTGTAAATAAAGTGCAAATAAACTAAATAACGTGTCTTTTGTGACACGTACCCGATAGTGCTTGGTGTAAGTACAGGCAAACTGAATTTTGTGGTAACTTTTGCCAGTGAAGGTAGCAATCAAACCTATATTCAAATAGCTGATACATCCAGAGCTACTAAAGAAATGTTTGCTTGGGAAGATCCATAATGTGGATGAATCGTTCGTTAATGTTGTGTGGTGCCATGTGCCTAAAAATGTTTTTGTGGGCCTCATGACTCTGAAGGTAACAGTGTCTGACGCGGTAGTATTTTTTAATGGTGGGAACGATAAAAGACAGCAGGTTCTGGTGAATGTAGGGGTGAGATTAGTGCAGAACACATCTAGAGATCTGAGAGAACTGGTGTGCTTCTTGTAGTCCAAGAAGAGCTATCAGTTCAGGAAATGAAAAAAGAAGCAAGGAAGAAAAGAATGCAAACATCTGGCGATTGTGACACTGAAGAGGACACGAATAATGGGCTAGGACAATTCTGGTGCATGAAAGACTCAGAACTGAAAGTCAGTGTGAAAGTTTGTGATTAAAAAAGTCAAATCCTCAGTTCCTAAGAACTACATTATATGCTATAAATGACCCGTTATCTCAAAAAGCGCTTAACGTAGAAACATGATATCTTCACAGCATGTCAAGAACAAAATTCAATACATACAGAACTAGAATAATAAAAATAACCTGTTTTGTTTGATTTTTATGTCTATTTGTTTACAAAATTCTGCCAGTAAAATTAAGAGTTTGAGAAAATTATCATAAAACGCCTAATAATACAATTTTTGCAATAATTCTAGTTTGGTATATCGACAAAAGTACATTAATTATCTATAGAAAAGTGTAAGCTAGTGTCTTAAAAATTTTCCAAGATAACAGATCTCGAAATTTAAAAACGTAACATTGGCAGCATAGGACATATAATCTCCCCTTAAATAAATATACTACATTTATGGTAACTTGAATTGGACACGGCCAGGAGATGCTGGGCGACCGGACAAGGCGTCGACGGTGAGACGCCGAAAATCACGAAAGACAACAACCACGACGGACGAACAACAAGAGAACAAGACAGAATGTGAAGTGCGGAGTGTAAATCAAATTGAGTGCCGAGACGTGGCGGTATCTGGAACCAGGCGACGCTGCGTATGGGGAATGACAGGAAAACATAGTCCAAACACGACAGTGGTTTGCGCCATTTCTTTTCGTTCCTTGTTATGTGATTCCCCTCGCCCCACTGGGCAAGTGGTGTGCTGTCAGCAGTATAGTATTCCATTCTTCAGCCAAATGATTTTTTTAAAAAGTTATAATGACAATTAGAAAAATATGTGGGACAGTTTTTCCGCTTTAAATTAAAAATCAAAGATGGAAGTTAAAAACGGAAAATGTAAACATTTTAAAATCACTTCATAGGAAGGTGAAATTCTGCTGATTAAAAACACTGAAACACTGCACTTTCACTTAAAATCTAAAGGACCTGTACAGGGTGGGAACTATCGATGGAGGAGAATGTTCCATAGAGTTCAGGGATGTGGGTAAAAAGATAGAAGTATGTTACGTTGGAAAGCTATGGATAGGTAGCAGTTGCGGTGGATAGTGGGAAATACAATCGGTGAGAAAGACAGAGGGTGAGGGGTAGTGTGGTGTGTGGGTAGGGTAGTGGTTACAGGAGAACAGAGTCGGGGATGGAAGTAGAGGGAAAAGGAGAGAGGAGCCCTGATGTGGAGTGGGTTAGGTGGATGAAGAGTTAAGGTTGGTAGGACGGATAAATATCGGGGCGGATCTGATTATCTGAGAGAGGGAGTTGGTTGAAATTGCGTTAGAATAGGATATGGAGTGTGTGTAGGTGTAGAAACGGAGGAGTGTGTTTGTGAATGTGCGGCAGCATACCAGGGTTGATAATCAGAGAGGAAACACTGAGGTTATTGGAATCTAATCTGCGGATAGTACAGGAGATGTGGAGGTGTTCGTTGTGGGTGAGGAGGGGCGGGAATTCGATGCAATGGTAGAGGGTCCATGTGGGGGAAAGTAAACGGATGCTGAAAGCGAGACCGAGTGCATGGCGTTCGAGGACTGGAGGGACTTACAGAACTTTGGTGAGGCGGAAAACCTTGCAACATTTGCATGGCAGAGGATAGGTCGGATTAGAGTCTTGTAGGTTTGGAGAATAGTGGAAGGGTGTAATCAACAAATTCGACCTGTTAGTAGTTTTAGCAGTTTTCGTCTATATTGGGCTTTCGGTTGGGGTCCGGGCTGTTATGCTGCGCGCTTTACAGAACCGCCGCTATCCGATAGGCTTGGGCGTAGCCAGTGCCTGGTGTTGAGGCGCCGATAGTAGCGCTCGCAAACATTAGGAGCTCCGCCTAGCTGCTATCGTCTAGGTTTGTGCGTTCGGGCAGGGATACCAGAAAATTCACACAGAACCTTAGCTAATATTCCACACAGTGTGTCGCTCGCGGCTGACTGCAGTTGGTAGCTATGGGCTATATTTTACTACGACGAGGAATAAATCCTTTTGGTGACTGTTGTACCGCCTGCAAGAAAAAAAAAAAGAAAGACGCATGTCTCAAATCTCCAGTTGATGTTACATCAATCGACAATAAGGGGACTCATTAATCCTAGTTAGATGTAAATTACTAGATAACAAACCATGGTAAAAATTTCATCGTTATATACTGAAGAGCCAAAACAACTGGTACACTCGCTTAATATCGTGTAGGGCTCCGGGGAGCACGCAGAAGTACCGCAACACGATGTGGCATGGACTCGACTTATGTCTGAAATAGTGCTGGAGGGAACTGACACTATGAATCTGCAGGGCTGCCCATAATCCACAAATCCGTAAGAGTACGAGAGGGTGGAGATCTCGTCTGAACAGCACGTTGCAGGGCATCCCAGATATGCTCAACAATGTCCACGCCTGTGGAGTTTGGCGACCAGCAGCAGTGTTTAAACCCAAAAGAGTGTTCCTGGAGCCACTCTGTAGCAATTCTGGAGTTGTGGGGTGTCGCATTGTCCTTCTGGAATTTCCCAAGTCCGTCGGAATGCACAATGGACATGAATGGGTAGAGATGATCAGACAGCTTTACGTACCTGTCAGCTGTCAGAGTCCGCAGCTCGTGGTCGTGCGGTAGCGTTCTCGCTTCCCACGCCCGGGTTCCCGGGTTCGATTCCCGGCGGGGTCAGGGATTTTCTCTGCCTCGTGATGACTGGGTGTTGTGTGCTGTCCTTAGGTTAGTTGGGTTTAAGTAGTTCTAAGTCCTAGGGGACTGATGACCATAGATGTTAAGTCCCATAGTGCTCAGAGCCGTTTTCAGCTGTCAGAGTCGTATCTAGACGTATCGGGGTCCCATATTACTCCAGCTGCACACGCCCCACACCATTACAGAGCCTCCACCAGCTTTAACAGTCTCCTGATGACATACAGCGTCGATGGATTCATGAGGTTGTCTCGATACCCGTACACGTCCACCCAATAGATACAATTTGAAATGAGACTTGTCTGATCAGGCAACATGTTTTCAGTCATTAACAGTCCAATGCCAGTGTTGACAATATCAGGTGAGGTGTAAAGCTTTATGTCGTGCAGTCATCAAGGGTACACGAGTGGGCCTTTGGCTCTGAGAGCCCATATCGATAATGTGTCATTGAATGGTTTGCACACCGACACTTTTTCATGGCCCAGCATTGAAATCTGCAGCAATTTGGAGAAGGGTTTCTCTTCTCTCACGTTGAAGGATTTTCTTCAGTCGTCTTTGGTCCCGTTTTTGCAGGATCTTTTTCTGGCCCCAGCGATGTCGGAGTTTTTATGTTTTACGGGATTCCTGATATTCATGATACACTCGTCAAATGGTCGTACGGGAAAATCCCCGCTTCACTGCTATCTCCGCAATGCTGTGTCTCATCGCTCGTGCGTCTACTGTAACAACAAGTTCAAACTCTCTTAAACCTTGATAACCTGTCATTGTCGCAGCAGTAACCGATCTAACAACTGCGCCAGACACTTGTCTTACATAGGCGTTGCCGACCGCAGAGCCGTATTCTGCCTGTTGAATACATCTATTTTTTGAATACACGTCCTAAAACCAGTTTCTTTGGCGCTTCAGTGTGTAAAGGACGGCTCTGATAGCTTACTGTGATATAGGATTCTATGACGAGGGAGGATGTGCAGCTGAAGAAGGACCGATGATGTTTGCAATGACTTCTTTACAGAAGATTGTTTACAATCATCAGTGGGTGGCGCGAAGAATATGTTAGTAAGCTGTTTAGGTTTTTATGTTGGTAACGCCACGTAGCGCTCTGTACGAAAATCACTGACTGTGCTGTGTGCAGTCTGTGGCTGGTTTGCATTGTTGGAGTTTGCTATTGTAGTGTTAGGCAGTTGGATGATAACAGCGCGTAGCGTTGCACAGTTGTGGAGGTGAGCCGCCAGCAGTGGTGGATGTGGGGAGAGAAATGGCAGCATTTTGGGAGCAGATGTTCTGGACGTGTGTGCATCAGAGACAGTAAATTTGTAAGACTGGATGTCACGGACTGATATATATATATATATATATATATATATATATATATATTATGACTTTTGAACATTATGAAGGTAAATACATTGTCTGTTCTCTATCAAAATCTTTCATTTGCTAACTATGCCTATCAGTAGTTAGTACCTTCAGTAGTTAGAATCTTTTATTTAGCTGGCAGTATTGGCGCTCGTTGTATTGCAGTAGTTCGAGTAACGAAAATTTTTGTGAGGTAAGTGATTCGTGAAAGTTATAGGTTAATGTTAGTCAGGGCCATTCTTTTGTAGGGATTATTGAAAGTCAGATTGCGTTGCGCTAAAAATATTGTGTGTCAGTTTAGTGTTGAACAGAATAAGTAAAGTGAGAAATGTTTGAGTACGTTCAGTTTTGCTCAGCTGTTTGAAAATCAAATAACGTAAGATGTTTATCAGCACAGTCATTTATAATTTTTCTAAGGGGACGTTTCATATGTCGACCCTTAGCCGAGGATACCTCACTGGGATCTTCTGATTCTTTTCTTGTAGTTTGTGTAATTAGTGTAGCTATTGTTTATTGCTAGCGCTTAATTATAGAGAGAATTTCCTTTGTAGTTGTAGATTTTCATTGTTGTACAGTAAAACTGTTGCGGTATGCATGTAGATTTGCACCAAGCATTTCGCAGCTGCGTTTCCAATTAACTAGATATTATTTTTAGTGCTATGTTAATGTGTTTTCTTATTTCTGCTCTTCAAATTGTGCTTTCCTCGTTATCGTGTGAAATACGTGATAATTATGGCGTGTGAAAAACGTAACACTAGGCTCCAAAGTAAACTGAGAAATGATAGTGATGACGATTGTAGCTTATCAGCATTAACGTGTAATGAATTAACAGACATTCAACGTAGTAATTTGGTAATTGTGCATAGGGAAATGGAGCGGGCGGCAAATAATGGTGTAGACAGTGAAACAATTAGTGAACAGGGAAGCATTATCGATCGATCGGTCGGCAACAGCTCACCTCAGGAATCCGAAATGACAGGACACAATATTGCAAATACTGTAGATTTAGGTTTTGGGTCCTCACCGTTTTCTCAAATAAGTCAAGACACATTTTCTGCTTGTCAAAATGTGAATGTTGCCGGCGCAAATGCACTGCCGAAAAGCATAGAGGAACAGATTCCAGACACTAATACATTATTATTGCAATTAATGCAACAAATGAAACAAAGTCAGAGACAAACACAGCAACAGTTAGACACAATGGAACAAAATCTTCGAAAGTTAGACACAATGGAACAACACCAGAGACAAACAGAGCAACAGCTTCAAAAGTTAGACACCACGCTTGAACAAACACGTGAAGGTCTAACTGCTGAGTTTCTTAAAATCGAGTCGAAATGTCAAAAAGTCTGTAATGACGTAAAAACACAAATTTGTGAGCATTTACAACCTTTTTTTTTCGCGTCACGAAGCAGCCATAAACGAAATGCAAACTACTGTTCATGAAAATCACAACTTGCACCCTAAAATTGACTCAGTTGCATCTACCAATTCGGTTACGCAACTTGCAGAAACTCAGGAAAACTTAAAGGACACTGTAGATACGATTTCAACACAAATGGACACTCTGAAACTTGGTTCAGAAAAACACACTGAGGAAATAAGTTCCCTATCGGAGAAAGTAGCTGAACTGTTGGGTCAGTTCACTAACTTATCTACAAAGGTAGATGATGATATGAATGACACATGACCTATAGCCTTCACTGACAGAGAAGAATATGAACAAATTAGAAAATTCAAACAAAATCAAAATCAAATCAATACACAGCACAAAAGAGAAATCCGGGAAGTACAAGATCAGTTGGCACAAGCAATACAAGAATTACATATTTCAGAGGACACTCGCGCCCCAATGCAGGAAGAGGGACATAGAAATACGGAACAGCCACAAAATAATAACACAGGGCACTTCGGAACTTATGAAAGAAATTGGCAAAGTACACCGAATTTTGAGATGGAACCGCCAGAAAGAAGTAACAATGACCGATATACGACCTGCCGACATGATGATTTTGACTATAAGCTTTTCATTACTACACGTAAATTCAAACCATTTAAGAATTCTGGCAACGACATTCATCCACAAGCATGGCTTCATCAATTCTCTCATCGTTTTCCTCCCAACTGGTCATTGGAGCACAGGTTAGAATTTATGTGTGGCTATTTAGAGAATGACCAGCTGTAAGAATGCGATCGGTCATTCACGATTGTCACAGTGAAGGAGAACTTTATCATGCCTTCCTCTCAGCATATTGGTCTCAAGCTACACAAGACCGAGTAAAACATAGCAGCATAATGATGAAACATTCCGAACAATCTGAATTTTCCAGTCTTGTCAAATATTTCGAAGACATGTTACATAAGAATCAGTATCTTTCAAACCCTTACAGCCCCTCAGAACTCATCCGCATTTGCTTAATAAAATTGCCTGAACATCTACGACATATTTTTTGGCAGGACGTTGCAAAGACGACATTGAAGCTTTTCAGGGACTGTTACAAGAGTTGGAAATTGACACTGACAATCGTGGAACGCGAAAACAGGAACACAACAATTACAGGTCACATCCGTCACAATTCCGCGAGGACAGAAATAATAACTCGACACGACAAGGCTATTCTTACAACGTGAGTCGTGACCAAAACAGACACCGCCCGTATGACAACCGTTGGCAGAGTAATAATGATTACAGGGAAAGATCACCTCTGCGTGGTAATGACTATCACAGAGACAATCAGAGAAACAGACAATATGGAAACCAAAATAATTATTATCAAGGGAGACAGAATAACTTTAGACACATCAGTTCAGCGCGCAGTTACGATTCAGGGAGAAATTCTCCACCACGTGACCGACAAGAAAGAAACTGTGGAATCTACCGACATGACGACAGACGATATAATCACAACAGACCAGAATTTAACCAAAATTGGCGTGGTTCAAACAGGGTAGGCGCCTCTCGACTAGGCGAATTTGTAGAAGTTAGATCTCAGCAACGACATGCGACAACAAAGAGACAGACAATCACTTGCACTGCAGGCAGCCTTGTGCGGCGGCTGCCTCAGAGAAGAATAACATAGACGCTAACGTTGAGAAAAATTTTATCATTCCTTACCGACGTATACCGCATGGTAATTGCGTTGAAGTTGAAACTCTGTGTACCAGGAAGAGTAAAGGATTGCACCACATTTCACATGTAAAACCGTTTATTGAGAGATAATCTGCTTTTTAGTCTTTGCTATAAAATTCACATTACTAGTATGCTTTGACACACTTAGAAACTGTTAACATGCAACAATGATTTAAAGTTATCTATCCAGTCAAGAACCTGGGCAACTTATTTAGGCAGTAGTTATGAATGCATTGTTATAGTGAACAGATGACACAATGTTATTGTGTGTGTACATTCTTGCTTGTTAGTTGCACGATTACATAACAACTATACGGCTTACATACTTAGAACATATACTGGTACTGCTAATGACATTGTAATACAACATTTTATTTTACTTGAAAATACATTATGGATTTAAAGTGCTTTCTGAGAGATACCAGATTACACAGTGGTTAGTTTATTTGACAGCTACACGATTATATCATGACGCTATTAATGAGTGACACAATTTATATTATTGATTTTGTGCTGTATCTGTTTTGTATGTGGACAGTTTTTCTGAATTCTTCTGGAAAGTAAAACATGTTTTAGTAGTAACTTTTGTGATATAGCTACAATGACACAGCTTTTTTCATAGCACAACAATAATGTTACAGTATAGTACTTTCTTGATCACGGTGATGTACATAATAATTATGATATCTATACATATAGCATTTCACTTTGTTTATTATGAGGTAAGTACTTTGACTTCTACAGAACTTTGCTTACGGACGACGATAATTACGACACTTGGCACATTTTTTACCCTTAAGTAATGACAGAGATTATCTTACAACAAGACGCACAGTTTAGCGCTACAGTACACGTATTTGAGTGATTAATTTTGTACTTATAATATTTATTTTTCAAGATTTTTGAATTACAAAGAAAGTTTTCCATGATACATTTCATTCCATTGCTGTAATCTGTAACACCTGATGGTATAATTACATTAATCCTCAGGGGGGTAGACCATTAATTTGTGTACCATGTGTCTGGCAAGCACAAGGAGCCCTAGCTAATATGGTATTTGCTTATACAACTTTACACATCGGTACCATATTTCTGTAACAAATAAATTGCACAGCTATCTGATCATTTAACTGAGAGAGACAAACATTTATTTTACTACATCAGAGACAGATGTTTACGTAATTACACAGTTGGATAACTTCACACTTATGAAATTGTATTTTGTCGGTACTTTGTGAACTGTTCATATTTTTTCGGAACCATTGCGATACTATGAGAGCTTTGAATGATGTACTTGGTACGGGATCATGATTTTCAAAATACGTTTGAGGTAGATGACACTATTGAAATGAGCTGAGAATTTTTTTTATGTTTTGAAAGTATTACAGAGAGCTACGACGTTTTTGAGACTTGACTGAGGTGTTATGATGTTATTATTATGATGACAATGTGTATTATGCTGTTGAGGTATGTTTATGATCAATAAACTGATGCTATATGAGGAATTTGATTATGCTATGTATTTATTATGATGAAATATTGAAGAAGTGTCGACGAATATGTATATGTGTAATAAGGTAAGGAATAATGAGTAGTGGTTAGGGACTCTGATTTGTGAAAAAGGATGTTGGAAATCAAGAATCGTACTTTAAGAGTTATGAAATGTGTGTGTGAATGTATCACAATGCCGACGAATATTTTTTGGACTCTGTTCTGTTTATAGGATTTTGTTTCTACACATTTGTAACGCAAATTCTCGACTTGTGAAATTTTATTTGTGTTAAACTGTCACTGTAGCGGAAACTTCTGTTGTAAATTTCGGTAAGAAAGGTAAGTGACCTTGACGTAATCCGTTGTGGGTGCCCAGCTGTGCAATAGTCGCCTGAAAAAATAAAGCAATTAGGTGGAGAAAAAGAGAGTCCATTATCCTCGCTATTGACATTTCTTTGTAGAATGCATCGCAAATGCGACACGCTCATCCTTGAAACATTTGATTACAGTTTTGAGCTCATACTTTTGGATATTTACTGAAGTGCCTAATGAAATGACGAGAAATATTTTATGTCTATACACCTGATTATGACTACTGTCTTTCTAGTTGAGAGATTTTTTTACTGCCTTTTGAAATGGCATACGGCTAGTGAATGATGTTTCATGCCTTCCTTTGTATATATATTTGCCTATTTTGTTTAATATCTAGTTTCTAGCCGCACAGCAGCATTGGTTAATATAAAGTTTAATAGATGTACTAATGTAAATATTTTCTGTCTACAAATCCATTAAACAACAATTTTATGATCTACTTTCTTAAAAAAAAAGGGAACACAAATAGACATTTCCCTTCACAGGAATTGCATAAATAAATTTTTTACGATTTGGTAACTTGTCTGCTAGAGTAAGTTATCATGATGCATCACTCTAGTGTTAAGATGTGACATAGGTATTAAGCATGGCCATTTTTACTGTAATATTTTTTCTGCTTGAGCTTTGTCATGCTTAGGTATAAGTTATAGCATTTGCTGTTGTTGTTTGCCAGGCATAGTTCTACTGGATTTTACACTGTATTAAGCCAGTTTTACTAATGATTTATTTTTCTTTTTGCTGCACATTGGCTCATATTAGTGATAATGTTGCATTTGCTTTGCTAATTTATATTTATTGCTGCTTGTTTTGCCAATTTGCATTTTTTGTCATTGCTGTTTGTGTTAATTGCTTTGTGCTGCTGCATTGCCTCATCCCTTAGTTTAGCATCTGAGCTCAGTAAATTAAAGTTAGCTTAAGAGGGGGTAGGCATTATAAGAGAATGAGTTGTGATGAGCTGGAAGAAATGCATTGACAAGGTATAAAAAAAAGTGAAAAAAGAGGAAACATCTATGAAATGAAGTTTTGGGTTTTACTGCAATACCAAATGTCACACTGAAAACAAACCCTGTCCTGTCCTTTTGTGTTATTCCACTATGTGTCTGTGTACCTTGTGTATTTGTGTTATTCCTGTCTTTATGTGTTTACCTGATAAGACTTATGTTGTAGAATTTTTCTAATACTCCTTGTGTCATAATTCCAGTAACACTGATGTATATGTTATTTCGATTCTTTTGTAAAGCCCGTATTACCACAAATGTTATCTGTATTGTTATGTTCTTTAATGATGTACTTTGTACCTTTGTAATTGTATTCTCATGTCATAAATATAAAATTGTAATTGACACCAGTTCATCAAATAAATTAAGTAAATTGTAAGCATTCATTTCAGTGCTCACATTTCTGTTGGTCATAGTATATGCACAATATGTGGCAAGTGAGGACTGTTAGTGTTTGCACAAGTGTTAATATTTCAGCAAAGAACTGGTTAACAGCATTGCTGGTTCTAAGGACAATTCCAAAGAGTTTGTGGTTGCACAAGTGGTGGTTTATGGACTTGCTATAATATCTGCAGATGGTGATTGTGCACCTGCACTGTTGCAACAGATGGCTGCTGGCTGTCTCTACAAGGACTACAGTGGGTCTGCATCTTTGATGGCCCACCAATACCATTATTTCTACAAGGACTGCAGTGGGTCTGCACCTCTGGTGGCTCACCAATACCTTAATCTCTAACAGGACTACAGAGGTCTGCTCTGTGATGACCTACCTACCAATATTCTTCCAAACTTCGACTGACTCTACTGTGGGTTTGCAATGTTGTGGCTCATTACCTGTCTGCATGTCAGGAGTCAACACTGTCTCTGCGTTGGAAGGACAACACTACTTCTTCAAGACTGCATGGAAATCCACTACTTCCACGTGCATTTTCTTTTGCTAATGAGACTTCGAAAAAAACTCTAATAACTGTTGTGATAAATGATCAGGACTGTCTTTATGAGAACAGTTTTTGCTTTTGACCATCAGTGTATCAATAAGGGTGTGCATTGCATATCTTTGTTATTGTGATTATGAAAACTTTTTCAAATCTGTATTGGCCACTGCCCAAAACAATTTGTAATTTTTTTTGGGGGGGGGGGGGGGGGCACGGGGGCTATGTAAGTAGGCTGTTTAGGTTTTTATGTTGGTAACGCCACGTAGCGCTCTGTACGAAAATCACTGACTGTGCTGTGTGCAGTCTGTGGCTGGTTTGCATTGTTCGAGTTTGCTATTGTAGTGTTAGGCAGTTGGATGATAACAGCGCGTAGCGTTGCACAGTTGTGGAGGTGAGCCGCCAGCAGTGGTGGATGTGGGGAGAGAAATGGCAGCATTTTGGGAGCAGATGTTCTGGACGTGTGTGCATCAGAGACAGTAAATTTGTAAGACTGGATGTCACGGACTGATATATATATATATATATATATATATATATATATATATATATATATATATATATATATATATATATATATATTATGACTTTTGAACATTATGAAGGTAAATACATTGTCTGTTCTCTATCAAAATCTTTCATTTGCTAACTATGCCTATCAGTAGTTAGTACCTTCAGTAGTTAGAATCTTTTATTTAGCTGGCAGTATTGGCGCTCGTTGTATTGCAGTAGTTCGAGTAACGAAAATTTTTGTGAGGTAAGTGATTCGTGAAAGTTATAGGTTAATGTTAGTCAGGGCCATTCTTTTGTAGGGATTATTGAAAGTCAGATTGCGTTGCGCTAAAAATATTGTGTGTCAGTTTAGTGTTGAACAGAATAAGTAAAGTGAGAAATGTTTGAGTACGTTCAGTTTTGCTCAGCTGTTTGAAAATCAAATAACGTAAGATGTTTATCAGCACAGTCATTTATAATTTTTCTAAGGGGACGTTTCATATGTCGACCCTTAGCCGAGGATACCTCACTGGGATCTTCTGATTCTTTTCTTGTAGTTTGTGTAATTAGTGTAGCTATTGTTTATTGCTAGCGCTTAATTATAGAGAGAATTTCCTTTGTAGTTGTAGATTTTCATTGTTGTACAGTAAAACTGTTGCGGTATGCATGTAGATTTGCACCAAGCATTTCGCAGCTGCGTTTCCAATTAACTAGATATTATTTTTAGTGCTATGTTAATGTGTTTTCTTATTTCTGCTCTTCAAATTGTGCTTTCCTCGTTATCGTGTGAAATACGTGATAATTATGGCGTGTGAAAAACGTAACACTAGGCTCCAAAGTAAACTGAGAAATGATAGTGATGACGATTGTAGCTTATCAGCATTAACGTGTAATGAATTAACAGACATTCAACGTAGTAATTTGGTAATTGTGCATAGGGAAATGGAGCGGGCGGCAAATAATGGTGTAGACAGTGAAACAATTAGTGAACAGGGAAGCATTATCGATCGATCGGTCGGCAACAGCTCACCTCAGGAATCCGAAATGACAGGACACAATATTGCAAATACTGTAGATTTAGGTTTTGGGTCCTCACCGTTTTCTCAAATAAGTCAAGACACATTTTCTGCTTGTCAAAATGTGAATGTTGCCGGCGCAAATGCACTGCCGAAAAGCATAGAGGAACAGATTCCAGACACTAATACATTATTATTGCAATTAATGCAACAAATGAAACAAAGTCAGAGACAAACACAGCAACAGTTAGACACAATGGAACAAAATCTTCGAAAGTTAGACACAATGGAACAACACCAGAGACAAACAGAGCAACAGCTTCAAAAGTTAGACACCACGCTTGAACAAACACGTGAAGGTCTAACTGCTGAGTTTCTTAAAATCGAGTCGAAATGTCAAAAAGTCTGTAATGACGTAAAAACACAAATTTGTGAGCATTTACAACCTTTTTTTTTCGCGTCACGAAGCAGCCATAAACGAAATGCAAACTACTGTTCATGAAAATCACAACTTGCACCCTAAAATTGACTCAGTTGCATCTACCAATTCGGTTACGCAACTTGCAGAAACTCAGGAAAACTTAAAGGACACTGTAGATACGATTTCAACACAAATGGACACTCTGAAACTTGGTTCAGAAAAACACACTGAGGAAATAAGTTCCCTATCGGAGAAAGTAGCTGAACTGTTGGGTCAGTTCACTAACTTATCTACAAAGGTAGATGATGATATGAATGACACATGACCTATAGCCTTCACTGACAGAGAAGAATATGAACAAATTAGAAAATTCAAACAAAATCAAAATCAAATCAATACACAGCACAAAAGAGAAATCCGGGAAGTACAAGATCAGTTGGCACAAGCAATACAAGAATTACATATTTCAGAGGACACTCGCGCCCCAATGCAGGAAGAGGGACATAGAAATACGGAACAGCCACAAAATAATAACACAGGGCACTTCGGAACTTATGAAAGAAATTGGCAAAGTACACCGAATTTTGAGATGGAACCGCCAGAAAGAAGTAACAATGACCGATATACGACCTGCCGACATGATGATTTTGACTATAAGCTTTTCATTACTACACGTAAATTCAAACCATTTAAGAATTCTGGCAACGACATTCATCCACAAGCATGGCTTCATCAATTCTCTCATCGTTTTCCTCCCAACTGGTCATTGGAGCACAGGTTAGAATTTATGTGTGGCTATTTAGAGAATGACCAGCTGTAAGAATGCGATCGGTCATTCACGATTGTCACAGTGAAGGAGAACTTTATCATGCCTTCCTCTCAGCATATTGGTCTCAAGCTACACAAGACCGAGTAAAACATAGCAGCATAATGATGAAACATTCCGAACAATCTGAATTTTCCAGTCTTGTCAAATATTTCGAAGACATGTTACATAAGAATCAGTATCTTTCAAACCCTTACAGCCCCTCAGAACTCATCCGCATTTGCTTAATAAAATTGCCTGAACATCTACGACATATTTTTTGGCAGGACGTTGCAAAGACGACATTGAAGCTTTTCAGGGACTGTTACAAGAGTTGGAAATTGACACTGACAATCGTGGAACGCGAAAACAGGAACACAACAATTACAGGTCACATCCGTCACAATTCCGCGAGGACAGAAATAATAACTCGACACGACAAGGCTATTCTTACAACGTGAGTCGTGACCAAAACAGACACCGCCCGTATGACAACCGTTGGCAGAGTAATAATGATTACAGGGAAAGATCACCTCTGCGTGGTAATGACTATCACAGAGACAATCAGAGAAACAGACAATATGGAAACCAAAATAATTATTATCAAGGGAGACAGAATAACTTTAGACACATCAGTTCAGCGCGCAGTTACGATTCAGGGAGAAATTCTCCACCACGTGACCGACAAGAAAGAAACTGTGGAATCTACCGACATGACGACAGACGATATAATCACAACAGACCAGAATTTAACCAAAATTGGCGTGGTTCAAACAGGGTAGGCGCCTCTCGACTAGGCGAATTTGTAGAAGTTAGATCTCAGCAACGACATGCGACAACAAAGAGACAGACAATCACTTGCACTGCAGGCAGCCTTGTGCGGCGGCTGCCTCAGAGAAGAATAACATAGACGCTAACGTTGAGAAAAATTTTATCATTCCTTACCGACGTATACCGCATGGTAATTGCGTTGAAGTTGAAACTCTGTGTACCAGGAAGAGTAAAGGATTGCACCACATTTCACATGTAAAACCGTTTATTGAGAGATAATCTGCTTTTTAGTCTTTGCTATAAAATTCACATTACTAGTATGCTTTGACACACTTAGAAACTGTTAACATGCAACAATGATTTAAAGTTATCTATCCAGTCAAGAACCTGGGCAACTTATTTAGGCAGTAGTTATGAATGCATTGTTATAGTGAACAGATGACACAATGTTATTGTGTGTGTACATTCTTGCTTGTTAGTTGCACGATTACATAACAACTATACGGCTTACATACTTAGAACATATACTGGTACTGCTAATGACATTGTAATACAACATTTTATTTTACTTGAAAATACATTATGGATTTAAAGTGCTTTCTGAGAGATACCAGATTACACAGTGGTTAGTTTATTTGACAGCTACACGATTATATCATGATGCTATTAATGAGTGACACAATTTATATTATTGATTTTGTGCTGTATCTGTTTTGTATGTGGACAGTTTTTCTGAATTCTTCTGGAAAGTAAAACATGTTTTAGTAGTAACTTTTGTGATATAGCTACAATGACACAGCTTTTTTCATAGCACAACAATAATGTTACAGTATAGTACTTTCTTGATCACGGTGATGTACATAATAATTATGATATCTATACATATAGCATTTCACTTTGTTTATTATGAGGTAAGTACTTTGACTTCTACAGAACTTTGCTTACGGACGACGATAATTACGACACTTGGCACATTTTTTACCCTTAAGTAATGACAGAGATTATCTTACAACAAGACGCACAGTTTAGCGCTACAGTACACGTATTTGAGTGATTAATTTTGTACTTAAAATATTTATTTTTCAAGATTTTTGAATTACAAAGAAAGTTTTCCATGATACATTTCATTCCATTGCTGTAATCTGTAACACCTGATGGTATAATTACATTAATCCTCAGGGGGGTAGACCATTAATTTGTGTACCATGTGTCTGGCAAGCACAAGGAGCCCTAGCTAATATGGTATTTGCTTATACAACTTTACACATCGGTACCATATTTCTGTAACAAATAAATTGCACAGCTATCTGATCATTTAACTGAGAGAGACAAACATTTATTTTACTACATCAGAGACAGATGTTTACGTAATTACACAGTTGGATAACTTCACACTTATGAAATTGTATTTTGTCGGTACTTTGTGAACTGTTCATATTTTTTCGGAACCATTGCGATACTATGAGAGCTTTGAATGATGTACTTGGTACGGGATCATGATTTTCAAAATACGTTTGAGGTAGATGACACTATTGAAATGAGCTGAGAATTTTTTTTATGTTTTGAAAGTATTACAGAGAGCTACGACGTTTTTGAGACTTGACTGAGGTGTTATGATGTTATTATTATGATGACAATGTGTATTATGCTGTTGAGGTATGTTTATGATCAATAAACTGATGCTATATGAGGAATTTGATTATGCTATGTATTTATTATGATGAAATATTGAAGAAGTGTCGACGAATATGTATATGTGTAATAAGGTAAGGAATAATGAGTAGTGGTTAGGGACTCTGATTTGTGAAAAAGGATGTTGGAAATCAAGAATCGTACTTTAAGAGTTATGAAATGTGTGTGTGAATGTATCACAATGCCGACGAATATTTTTTGGACTCTGTTCTGTTTATAGGATTTTGTTTCTACACATTTGTAACGCAAATTCTCGACTTGTGAAATTTTATTTGTGTTAAACTGTCACTGTAGCGGAAACTTCTGTTGTAAATTTCGGTAAGAAAGGTAAGTGACCTTGACGTAATCCGTTGTGGGTGCCCAGCTGTGCAATAGTCGCCTGAAAAAATAAAGCAATTAGGTGGAGAAAAAGAGAGTCCATTATCCTCGCTATTGACATTTCTTTGTAGAATGCATCGCAAATGCGACACGCTCATCCTTGAAACATTTGATTACAGTTTTGAGCTCATACTTTTGGATATTTACTGAAGTGCCTAATGAAATGACGAGAAATATTTTATGTCTATACACCTGATTATGACTACTGTCTTTCTAGTTGAGAGATTTTTTTACTGCCTTTTGAAATGGCATACGGCTAGTGAATGATGTTTCATGCCTTCCTTTGTATATATATTTGCCTATTTTGTTTAATATCTAGTTTCTAGCCGCACAGCAGCATTGGTTAATATAAAATTTAATAGATGTACTAGTGTAAATATTTTCTGTCTACAAATCCATTAAACAACAATTTTATGATCTACTTTCTTAAAAAAAAAGGGAACACAAATAGACATTTCCCTTCACAGGAATTGCATAAATAAATTTTTTACGATTTGGTAACTTGTCTGCTAGAGTAAGTTATCATGATGCATCACTCTAGTGTTAAGATGTGACATAGGTATTAAGCATGGCCATTTTTACTGTAATATTTTTTCTGCTTGAGCTTTGTCATGCTTAGGTATAAGTTATAGCATTTGCTGTTGTTGTTTGCCAGGCATAGTTCTACTGGATTTTACACTGTATTAAGCCAGTTTTACTAATGATTTATTTTTCTTTTTGCTGCACATTGGCTCATATTAGTGATAATGTTGCATTTGCTTTGCTAATTTATATTTATTGCTGCTTGTTTTGCCAATCTGCATTTTTTGTCATTGCTGTTTGTGTTAATTGCTTTGTGCTGCTGCATTGCCTCATCCCTTAGTTTAGCATCTGAGCTCAGTAAATTAAAGTTAGCTTAAGAGGGGGTAGGCATTATAAGAGAATGAGTTGTGATGAGCTGGAAGAAATGCATTGACAAGGTATAAAAAAAAGTGAAAAAAGAGGAAACATCTATGAAATGAAGTTTTGGGTTTTACTGCAATACCAAATGTCACACTGAAAACAAACCCTGTCCTGTCCTTTTGTGTTATTCCACTATGTGTCTGTGTACCTTGTGTATTTGTGTTATTCCTGTCTTTATGTGTTTACCTGATAAGACTTATGTTGTAGAATTTTTCTAATACTCCTTGTGTCATAATTCCAGTAACACTGATGTATATGTTATTTCGATTCTTTTGTAAAGCCCGTATTACCACAAATGTTATCTGTATTGTTATGTTCTTTAATGATGTACTTTGTACCTTTGTAATTGTATTCTCATGTCATAAATATAAAATTGTAATTGACACCAGTTCATCAAATAAATTAAGTAACTTGTAAGCATTCATTTCAGTGCTCACATTTCTGTTGGTCATAGTATATGCACAATATGTGGCAAGTGAGGACTGTTAGTGTTTGCACATGTGTTAATAATTCAGCAACGAACTGGTTAACAGCATTGCTGGTTCTAAGGACAATTCCAAAGAGTTTGTGGTTGCACAAGTGGTGGTTTATGGACTTGCTATAATATCTGCAGATGGTGATTGTGCACCTGCACTGTTGCAACAGATGGCTGCTGGCCGTCTCTACAAGGACTACAGTGGGTCTGCATCTTTGATGGCCCACCAATACCATTATTTCTACAAGGACTGCAGTGGGTCTGCACCTCTGGTGGCTCACCAATACCTTAATCTCTAACAGGACTACAGAGGTCTGCTCTGTGATGACCTACCTACCAATATTCTTCCAAACTTCGACTGACTCTACTGTGGGTTTGCAATGTTGTGGCTCATTACCTGTCTGCATGTCAGGAGTCAACACCGTCTCTGCGTTGGAAGGACAACACTACTTCTTCAAGACTGCATGGAAATCCACTACTTCCACGTGCATTTTCTTTTGCTAATGAGACTTCGAAAAAAACTCTAATAACTGTTGTGATAAATGATCAGGACTGTCTTTATGAGAACAGTTTTTGCTTTTGACCATCAGTGTATCAATAAGGGTGTGCATTGCATATCTTTGTTATTGTGATTATGAAAACTTTTTCAAATCTGTATTGGCCACTGCCCAAAACAATTTGTAATTTTTTTGGGGGGGGGGGGCACGGGGGCTATGTAAGTAGGCTGTTTAGGTTTTTATGTTGGTAACGCCACGTAGCGCTCTGTATGAAAATCACTGACTGTATTGTGTGCAGTCTGTGGCTGATTTGCATTGTCGGAATTTGCTATTGTAGTGTTCGGCAGTTGGATGTTAACAGCACATAGCGTTGCACAGTTGGAGGTGAGCCGCCAACAGTGGTGGATGTTGGGAGAGAGATGGCAGAGTTTTGAGAGCGGATGATCTGGACGTGTGTCCATCAGAGACAGCAAATTTGTAAGACTGGATGTCACGAACCGATATATACAGGGTGAGTCACCTAACATTATCGTTGGATATATTTCGTAAACCACATCAAATGCTGACGAATCGATTCCACAGACCGAACGTGAGGAGAGGGGCTAGAGTAATTGGTTAATACAAACCATAAAACAATGCACGGAAGTATGTTTTTTAACACAAACCTACGTTTTTTTAAATGGAACCCCGTTAGTTTTGTTAGCACATCTGAACATATAAACAAATACGTAACCATTGCCGTTTGTTGCATTGTAAAATGTTAATTACATCCAGAGATATTGTAACCTAAAGTTGACGCTTGAGTACCACTCCTCCGCTGTTCGATCGTGTGTATCGGAGAGCACCGAATTACGTAGGGATCCAAAGGGAACGCTGATGGACCTTAGGTACAGAAGAGACTGGAACAGCACATTACGTCCACATGCTAACACCTTTTTATTGGTCTTTTTCACTGACGCACATGTACATTACCATGAGGGGTGAGGTACACGTACACACGTGCTTTCCGTTTTCAATTACGGAGTGGAATAGAGTGTGTCCCGATACGTCAGGCCAATAGATGTTCAATGTGGTGGCCATCATTTGCTGCACACAATTGCAATCTCTGGCGTAATGAATGTCGTACACGCCACAGTGCATCTGGTGTAATGTCGCCGCAGGCTGCCACAATACGTTGTTTCATATCCTCTGGGATTGTAGGCACATCACGGTACACATTCTCCTTTAACGTACCCCACAGAAAGAAGCCCAGAGGTGTAAGATGAGGAGAACGGTCTGGCCAATTTATGCGTCCTCCACGTCCTATGAAACGCCCGTCGAACATCCTGTCAACGGTCAGCCTAGTGTTAATTGCGGAATGTGCAGGTGCACCATCATGCTGATATCACATACGTTGACGCGTTTCCAGTGGGACATTTCCGAGCAACGTTGGCAGATCATTCTCTAGAAACGCGATGTATGTTGCAGCAGTTTGTTACAACACGCAACTGAACGTCGGAGGTTTCAAGCGTCAACTTTAGGTTACAATGTCTCCGGATGTAATTAACATTTTACAATGCAACAAACGGCACTGATTACGTATTTGTTTATATGTTCAGATGTGCTAACAAAACTAACGTGGTTCCATTTAAAAAAATGTAGGTTTGTGTTAAAAAACATACTTCCGTGCATTTTTGTATGGTTTGTATTAAACAATTACGCTAGCCCCTCTCCTCACGTTCGGTCTGTGGAATCGGTTCGTCAGTATTTGATGTGGTTTACGAAATATATCTAGCGGTAACGTTAGGTGACTCACCCTGTATATTATGACTTTTGAACATTATTAGGGTAAATACATCGTTTGTTCTTTATCAAAATCTTTCATTTGCTAAGTATGCCTATCAGTAGTTAGTGCCTTGCAGTAGTTAAGATCTTTTATTTAGCTGGCGGTATTGGCGCTCGCTGTATTGCAGTAGGTCGAGTAATGAAGATTTTTGTGAGGTAAGTGATTCGCGAAAGGTATAGGTTAATGTCAGTCAGGGCCATACTTTTGTAGGGATTATTGAAAGTTAGATTGCGTTGCGCTAAAAATATTGTGTGTCAGTTTAGTGTTGATCAGAATAGGTAAAGAGCGAAATGTCTGAGTACGTTCAGTTTTGCTCAGCTGCTTGAAAATCAAATAACGTAAGATGTTTATCAGCACAGTCATTTATAATTTTTCTAAGGGGTCGTTTCAAATACTACAGCGTTTCCCCAGTGGCGACGGCGTCCGGCTGCAGACTGCGCGTTCCACTGCTGTGCTGTCGCGGCTGCGTCGCCAGGCTGCCGTGTCTCCTGGCCGTAGTGAGAGTAGCCGGCGGCGGCGACGGGCAGCCACGGGGACGGCGGGCTGCGGCTCGCACCTGGCCTCGGAGCGTAGTGGTCTTTTGTTGGTACCCCGGCGAGGGCAGTGATGGCGAGATCCTTCTGTCCTACTCCAGAGTTCAGTAATACTTAACTTCACGTTTAAGAAAGTTCTCAATAGCACAAGACAAAATTAAGACGCTCGGCAAGTACCTTTTCAATTAGGTATTGGTTTCCCGTGGGCCCTGCCCAAAGCCAGAGCGTTCGTGAAGCGTGGCGGACAAGCCGACTCACAAGTTCGTTGCAGGGCCTGTATACTTCGTTGGCACCAAATGCCCAGCTGTTTGATAAGGACAGGCTGGTTTGTACGTTTTTAAATACTGCTTCTCTGGGCTGCCTCTGTGTCATATTTTGAAAACATTTATTAAAGAAGAAACAACATTAATGAAATATCTTTTAACATTTGAGTTTTTTGTTTAACATTTGTGTTTATGATGATGTTGTAGGAAAATCTTTAATTCTGCTTCTAAATTTCCCTTCATGTCCTTGTCATGTCTATTGTAAATATCCAAACTGACCATTCCAACATTTGCTATTCATTTCTTTAAAAATCATCAAGTTTTAAATCACCATCAACAAGTTTGTGATAAATGTGGCCTAAATTTGTGTCATCTGGTGTAAATGTATTTTGAAAAATTAGATTATCTCTGACTAAATGCTTTGATATCTTTAAGTACGCTTATGTCAGATACAAACCATCTATTCCTTTATACTTTCCTCTAATAAAATATTATCTAACTACAACTTGGTTTTTAAGAATGAAGTCATCAAATACAACTAGTGAATTTTCTTGGCGTTGATCAAGTGATATAATTTCATCAATATTTACAATAAAAGTAGGAACTTTCCCTTAGTGTTTGTCTTCTATTTTTTACACATTTTTATAAACTCTAAGTATTTTGGCTTATCTAAACTTTTGAAGCAAACATACAAATGATTAATTTTATCTCAGTTCAACCAACCTGGAGCTAGACTTAATTTTCAATCATTAATGTAGTTTTTCCACAACCACTTGGTCCTATTATTGCACATCAAATAGAATTTGGTAAAAGTTTACTATGTTTATTCCGCAGTTAACACTAGGCTGACTGTTGACAGGATGTTCGACGGGCGTTTCATAGGACGTGGAGGATGCATAAATTGGCCAGCCCATTCTCCTCATCTTACACCTCTGGACTTCTTTCTATGGGGTACGTTAAAGGAGAATGTGTACCGTGATGTGCATACAACCCCAGAGGATATGAAACAACGTATTGTGGCAGCCTGTGGCGACATTACACCAGATGCACTGTGGCGTGTACGACATTCATTACGCCAGAGATTGCAATTGTGTGCAGCAAATGATGGCCACCACATTGAACATCTATTGGCCTGACATGTCGGGACACATTCTATTCCACTCCGTAATTGAAAACGGAAAGCACGTGTGTACGTGTACCTCACCCCTCATGGCAATGTACATGTGCGTCAGTGAAAAAGACCAATAAAAAGGTGTTAGCATGTGGACGTAATGTGCTGTTCCAGTCTCTTCTGTACCTAAGGTCAATCAGCGTTCCCTTTGGATCCCTACGTAATTCGGTGCTCTCCGATACACACGATCGAACAGCGGAGGAGTGGTACTCAAGCGTCAACTTTAGGTTACAATATCTCTGGATGTAATTAACATTTTACAATGCAACAAACGGCAATGGTTATGTATTTGTTTATATGTTCAGATGTGCTAACAAAACTAACGGGGTTCCATCTAAAAAAACGTAGGTTTGTGTTAAAAAACATACTTCCGTGTATTTTTTTATGGTTTGTATTAACCAATTACTCTAGCCCCTCTCCTCACGTTCGGTCTGTGGAATCGATTCGACAGCATTTGATGTGGTTTACGAAATATATCCAACGGTAATGTTAGGTGACTCACCCTGTATATATCGGTTCGTGACATCCAGTCTTACAAATTTGCTGTCTCTGATGGACACACGTCCAGATCATCCGCTCTCAAAACTCTGCCATCTCTCTCCCAACATCCACCACTGTTGGCGGCTCACCTCCAACTATGCAACGCTATGCTGTTAACATCCAACTGCCGAACACTACAATAGCAAATTACAACAATGCAAACCAGCCACAGACTGCACAACAGTACAGTCAGTGATTTTCATACAGAGCGCTACGTGGCGTTACCAACATAGAAACCTAGACAGCCTACTTACATAGCCCCCATGCCCCCGCCCCCCCCCCCCCCAAAAATTATTTTTGGTTCCTAATCAGTTTTCATTTATTAAATAATATTTTTATTGATAAATCAGTGGATTATTTCAATTGAGTAGTAAGCCATCTAGTCTCAAAAAAATACTGACTGTACCTATAAGAGAAAGTTATAACAATGTTGCACTAGCTGGTTTTTGTGAACTTTTTTAACTCCAAATATTACTTCGAAAAATAATAAACTGTATTGTGATGGAGAAACAATAGGAATTCCTGTTGGTCAGTATAGTTTAAAAAGTAGAAAAGTATATTAATACAACATGCAAAACATTCACATTACAGCAGATGAAATTTTAAATAGAATTACTATTGAAAGTGATATAAAATTGATTATGGATACAAAAGATAGTATTGGAGGTGTGCTTGAATTAGTGGTCAACCTGTTGACGCCACTAAAAAGACCATTGGTAATGATGATCCTAAATTATTCGATTTGAGTTAATTAATATGAATTTTAATCTAGCCGACGGAATGTTTGTAAGGCATAATGATCATTTTCATCAGGAAACTAACATTATTTCTTCATTGAAGCCTAATGTTGAACTTGCTGGACCAGTATTCATGAACCAAATATTCCATTCAATATTCCAGTTTTTTATCCTATTCAAGATTTAGAAATGATGATAACCAATGAAAATGACAATTTGCTTAACTGTAATGATGCTTGTGTAACAGTAGTTTTTACAACTGTCTTAATAAATTTTATAATTAATAAATCATGAAGAAAACAGAGCGTTATCAGTATTATTCATTTCCTGTGAATGAGAAGAGTAAACATAATTTAAATGCACTCAAGAAGCATTCAAAGGTTGAAATAATTTTTTTTAATCGTATAGCTATGGCTCCCCATCAGGCAGACCGTTCGCTGGGTGCCAGTCTCTCAATTTGACGCCACTTCGGCGACCTGGAGTCGATGAGGATGTAGGATGATGATGAGGACATCACAACACCCAGTCCCTAGGTGAAGAAAATACCCCGACCCAGCCAGGAATCATACCCAGGCCCAGAGGATTGACAATCTGTCACACTGACCATTCAGCTACCGGGGGCGGATATAAATATTGGTGATTGTTACATCCTAATAATGCACAGTTATATATGAACTTCACAACTGTTATAGTCAATCCTGATAGATCAGCTTTAGATTATCCTGCATATGATAAAAAAAAACAATGAAAATTAGTCGATAATTATGTTGCAAAAATGTTTGATTATGTGACCATAAAGAAGGAAAATAATATCCAGAATAGAACACCCTTTTATTTCCTCAATGTCTACATTACATTTGACTGCATCTGTTGCTGATAAAATAAGCATGGTAGGTCACATACCTAATAATGGAGAAATCAATAATAAGAAAAATGAAGTGCATTATCAATTAGCAATGCTTGGTGGATTTTTTAAAGTTTATGAAGAAGTAATGTGGGAACGTGATTTAACAGTAATTTTCACTAGGAGTTCATGTGCTGGAGATGCTGTTCGTAGATGGGGTGATTATAATGAAGCTGTAGTTGAAATAAAAAATACACTTCCAAATGAAGGTAAAATTCTCATAAAATCGATGGAAATTCGTGTTCCTATATTTTAAATATGAACCAAATTACGAGCCAGAGCAAAGAGAAAATATATTAAAAATCCTGAAATACCAATATCTTTTTATGAACTACAAACTGTAGAAGTTGTAGGATTCAGTGAAAAGAAGAATTTTGAGTTAGATATTACAAATTTTTATAACTTTGATATGCCTTATTTCGTATTTGTTACATTTTAGACAAATTGTAAAAGTAATCACTTACTTCTCTCTTCATTATTCTATCACATTAAACTACAGAACATATACTTGAAAAATGGAAGAAACAAAATTTTCTCATGGGTAACATGGAATATTAATTTTCCAAATAATTTTCTCAAGGATATTACTCCTTTCTCGATTTTAAAAGGCTTACACAATTGAAAGGTGAACTGGATGTAAGTCTATGTAATTTTATAACTATCTGTCCTATGTAAATAAGAAACATGACATTAGAAAAAATATTGTGTCAAGTCCAGAGACAGCTATGAAATTATGTGCTACTTTCAATGATAAAAATTCCTCAGATACTTTAATGTATGTAATAATGTATGGCAAGAGAAATCTAACTAATGACGCACAACACAGCATACTAACAGAGAATTTCTAGTAGAATGTGATAGCATTTTGAATTTTTAAAATTGGTTGATAATCAGTTAACAAATAAACAAAAATCCGCCTCTTAAACTGGCTCTGGATGCCTGCAGACGAGAACTCTTGCATAACTCCTGCCCATATGAAACCTCGAAATGGAAACCCTCTGGGTTTCCTTCAAATAGTTCCAAAGGTTTTGTGCTTTTTGAGAGTGAATCTATTTTTTCTACTAAATTTTATAATCTTTAAATTGGACAATATCAAACACTAAAGCAGTGTGGCGACAGTCTGGACAAAAATAATATTAATGAATTTTATAAGGATAAATACCGAACAGATGGGTATTGTAGCGTATGTAAAGAATGTAAAACATATTACCAGAAAAATAAAGCTCCTTGTGAATGTGGTAAAACTGTAAGTAAGCCTTTTCTCGAAAACCATTTACAAACAACTCTTCATAAAAATCTTATGGTTGCCCAAGAAGAAAGAATTAGAAAAATTTTATGTAAGGAATAGATTTCTTACATTCACCATAAATCATTTTACTTTTTTCTTACATTCTTCCTTTGAATAAAAAATATTTTTTTATAATAAGTGAATGTGATAAGAAAAAGTATTTTTTTCTAAGTAATTTATTATAAAATAGACTTTTTTAAGTGAAAGTGAGTTAGGCATGAAAAATTGACTCTACTATAACAGATGGAGAATACGAGCATTTAGTGAATGTCTGGCGGAAATCAAAATCTCCACTTTAGGGGAGTATGCACGGCCTTAATTGGACACAACGTGTGCTTGCATGAGACTATTTTAGAGAAATTCTGGAGTCTATGCATTACCAAATATTCTCTGGATCCCACCTTTTATTACACATCACCTGGGTTGTCCTGGGACACAATGCTCAAGAAAACAAAGTGCAGATTCAATTATTTACTGATGCTAACAAACTTCATTTCTTTGAGTGAGGGATCTATGGGGGACTTTGCCAATGTATCCATAGGCACACCAAGGCAAATAACCCACAGTTGGATGACAGGTTCAGCACATAACTTGATTTGAGTTAAATCATGTACCTGGATGTAAATATGGGTACACCATGCAGCAATCACTGCCGATTGTTGTGTTTCTATGGTTCCCCGAAAATGAATACAAGGGATTAGGCGGAAAAAATCAAGGGGGGGTGTGGCAGTTAATTTTGATGTGCGGTATGTCGTGGAGGTAGAACTCACATCTCCTATTATCTTACATGATCTGCACAATGATTTGCCACTGTGTCTGAAACAAGTAGTTTCGCAAGGAGTTACCACCCGAAAACTGATGGTAATGCTGGGGAATAAGAGGCAATGTATTACTCATAATCATAATGTCCAACAGTGTCTCACTTGGGGATGGAGCTGGTTAGAATCATCTGGGCTACCTCCTTCAAGCAATCGCAACTGTTTAGGAGTATAGTTATCTGAATACGAGTCAGAGAACTTCTGTGACGTGTGATCTTGAGAAACATTTTTTAAAATTTGTAAGTAATTCATTTTTCAGCAAAAAATGGGGAATTTGAAGGAAGGATGTGAAATTTTGATTAGAACCGAATGGGATGGCGTTATAGCGCAAGAAAATGGGTCACCACGTTCAATGAAAACTTTATTGCTGTGGAAATGGCGATGACTACAGTAAAGTTTACAAAACCAGTTTATGTGGGGATTTGCATGCTAAACCTGTCCGAAGTCCACGTGTAGCACTTTCATTATAAGTTTGCGAAAACGCATTTCACAGGCCCCAAATTATTTTATATAGATACAGGTGGCTTCATCTGTTGGGTTAAGAACAGCAATCCATATGAGGTAATGATGTACCGCAGTAATGACACATGTTCAGACAAGGCTGATAATCCTTATAGTTTTCTTCCACAGAATAAGAGGGTTAATGTTCTTTTGGAAGACAAGGCTAATGGGTGTTTGTAGGTCTGTGATCAAAAAATGATCATATAGGCTGTCGTGGTTAATGCACATGGTAGACCTTGCTTTATTGATAGAATACTGGGGAAGTGCAATCAGTCTACAAAGGAGATTGCTTACAAATAACTCGTGTGACTGGTTCTAGAATAATGCTCAAGAGTGTGGGACCCATATAAAATAGGACTAACAGCGGGTATCTTCCATATACAGAGAAGGGAAGCATGAATGGTGTCAGATTTGCTCAATCCATGGGAGAGTGTCACAAGGACACTGAGGAGCTGAATGGGTAGACTGTTGGAGGCTAATGTAAACTATCCCAAGAAAGTCTACAAACAAAGTTCCAAGAACTGGCTTTAAATGATAACTCTAGGAATACACTACAGTTCCCTACATATCACACACATAAGGATAGTGATGATAAGATTAGAATAATTAATGCATTTACAGAGGTATTCAAACAATCATTCTCCTCACATTCCATAAGTGAATAGAATAGCAAATGCCGTTAATAATTGCTAAAATGGAATGTACCCTCTGCCATACACCTCACAGTGGTTTGCGGGGTATAGATGTATATTTAGATGTAGATGTAGAAATGTATGTGTATCACACATTGGAAGGTCCTACCCAGAGGCAGGCTAAGGCATCGAGAGCCCTCTCTCTCGAAGACCATTTATAGTGGCCTGTACAGCAATTTATGAAGTGTTGCACTGCAGACACCACATGTTACAGCAAAACTAATATAAGATCGAGAAGTCATAAGATGTACACTGAGAGTATGTGTGTGTGTGGGTGGGTGGGTGGGTATGATTGTAATGTAAGTAATTGTGTGTGTGTGTGTGTGTGTGTGTGTGTGTGTGTGTGTGTGTGTGTGTGTGTGTGTGTACTATGAAAAAAGTATAAAAAGTTTTAAAAATATAAAAAAGCTCAAGAAAATATACGATATCTAAATATTTATTTGTTCATACACATCGAATATGTACTGTGCAAACAATGTGGATATATTTACATATCATGGGTGTCATGTAAATTGAATAGTTTTTAAGAATTCACCTGCTGCTAGCTGTCCAAGACTGATTAGCTTTTAAGTGCTTTTAGCTTACGGTGCATCGGAATTATTGTTCAACCTATTAGGACTGTGAAATTTAGTTGTAGCAAAAAAAAGTATCTCTATATCAGTTTTTAGCGTAGTTTTATAAAAAATTGTAAATATTCTCATCCAGTGCTACTGAGACAAACTGCAAAAATATTCTCAACCAGAGCTACGCGAAAAAATTTTAAAAATATTCTCAAACAGCCTCAACGTTAATTTTAAAGGTACGCACACAGTAAATCACTTGTAATCTTCCACTGCTCTATCCGCTGGCTCGTCTATAAACCATCCAGCATTTACTAAATCGTTCAGATCCGAGGGAGAAGCAGAGACATATATTTTAAGAATCGATGTTATGCCTACATTGCATTTACAGTCAATCTCAACCCTGTTCAGTGCATATCATATCTCATGAAACATGAGTGCTAAAGCATTACATATAAGGTTTGATGCCACTGTAGCAGCGCCATCCCCTTTCGTAAATGATCCATCAAGATACATGAAACTCTTGCACAGGATGGTTAAAGTGTCCTTGTGTTGGATGACAATCCCAAATTTATCCTTTTTGTTAAACATGGTTGAGGTATAAGGTTTATGCGTGAAGCATTCCTGTCATATAATACACTGGTCATATTCCACCAGGCTAATTATATTGAAGCACATCACTGTGTAGCTTCAGACCCACTGACTTAAGAAACTCATAGTCTGCACGTGTTATCACCTTGCTGTTCTGTTGTGTAGTGCTGCGCTGCACATTGTGCTCTTTGATTATATACATACGTTCACCTTTTCTATGTTAACAATACAGGTTTGCTGCGATCCCTGACTAGTTGAAGTTCACCGCCGCCGCTTCCGGTCAGGCAAGTTAATGGTAATCGATTCCGCCTCCAACAGGTCCTCGCTGGTTGAAGGCCACTGTCGCTTCTGGGTCCCTGCACATTCAAGGTCACTGGTGGTTCTACTTTAGATGTAGTCATACAATGACTTCCACACCATGAAATTCGACAAGTTGATTACCCTAATACACAATACGCAGCTCCAGATAGTCCAAAGCCTGAACTGTTACTTATCCCCTCATTACCTGTTCCCACTGATGGGAAGAATCCGTAAATCATAAGAATCAATTTGTTGTTGGGATAAGAGTTTGTTGAAATGTTACACTCAACACCGATTGTACTGTAGGGACTATATCCACTGACTGGTCAGACTGTAGAATTTATTAGGATCTTTCTTCAAAACTTGTCCTTCAGTGAAACATCCTAGCTGTCCTGTTGATCCTTTCTGGTTAAAGTTGATCATTGCATTCGTTGTGTTTATTCCTGATTTTGGTGTATTGATGTTTGCACATAGCGCAATGTAGTCCCTTTTCTAGACCTTTTTAAAACTTCGTTTGAGTTGTGACTAACGTACACACCTGTTCTATTTCCAAAATTTATTTTCCACCATTAATTTCCAGATGAAGTTTATTGTTAGCCTCTGTGATATTCGGAATGCTGCTGTAAGCCTCCAGTTCAATCAGCACAATACTGCACTCCACATGGGTTAAATCAGGGGATAATACTGACGATCGTTCTTTCAGAGTCGGAGTTTATGACATTGCATCTGAACCTCGATGACTGTTAGATGCTAACGCGTCTCCTTATAAAGATGCTTATTCGTAAACGTTAGGACAAACATGATGCAAAGATGCCCCCATACGTGGAATTAAGGTCTTGGTAGCGATGAACATTGTAGAACATACGTCTTCTGTCGGTGAAGTATCGTTGCAACTCTTCTTGGCAGCTGCAAGTCTCCAAATGAGTCGAAATAGTAGACATTATTTGTATTTTCCCTAACATACACCATCCAGTGGTTTCCTGGTCCCCCAGCAACATCTAAATTCACAATTCCACATTCTCTGGATTTCCACATAGACTTTGGTAATGCATTCCGCATAAACCTACCACGAAATCTTGCAAAGCTGAAGTTTTACCCAACTCACTTGAGTGCATCTTCACTTGTAAGCTGTCTGTCTAGTACGATAGCTAATGGGCTTTTTTTTATTTATGAGGAGGTCTAGTTCTTTCTTGTATGGCTTCAGGTACAGATCCTTTCCAATGGCTGGTGCTTCCATCATCCAGTTGTGTCCTCTTGCTTCCTCTAGCTCTCCTGGGAGTTCTGTGCGTCCTTCACTGTTCTGGGAACAGCTGCAGCACCACCAGAGAGACCTACAGGGACAGTAATGAGGAAGGGAAAAATTCCACCTAAGTACTGGGTATCAGCAGAAACCTGCCTGCTTTAACCATTCCTTTATACTCCAGGGCACTTTTAACTGCAGTCATCATTGTCAGGAAACAGTTTTTTGAACCCCACTACCCTGGCTTCTTCTTCTCCCTCGTTTTCTTCTTCTTCTTCTGCTTCTTCTTCTTCAGTGCCCGAGGTGCAACATTCATAACTTGCTTGAAATTCACACCCTAACTAAACTTAATTTTACCATACATGGTTTTATCAATTACAAATGCTGCAACACGCCGTCTGATACCAATATCCTTTCTTGCACATATTGCCTTGGCTTTTATCAGCTAAAATCTGATCTGCGGCATGACATCCTGGGAGATCTTTATGTGTTGTGTATGCTATGTCGTGTTCCAAACACGCTTCGTCAAGCAGTTTAATTCCCTTGTCACCATGAGCCAAACATCTTTGAAGCTTTGTACCAAGTCCACAGTAATTATACCTCGGAATGTATAATTCGATGGGAAGTTTGCTGAGACTCCAACCATCTCCTATAATGCATATCCTATCATGCATGTTATGCTACTGTGCTGATTGTGCTCCGTGTACCCCATTATATAGCATTCGTCAACATAAATCCAGCTGTTTTGAGTTGCAGGAAAATCAAGCCATTTAACTAGTGCCCTATTCCCTCAACATCTCATGACACGCTCAATGAGAAACACGTGTGGTTATGAGCTCTGCTGCATTTCCTCGGCGCAAAACTATCCTGAAATTTCAGTGCTATTGCTATCCCTTAAGATGAACATTCTGCAATCTCTTCTCTGCACTCTGGAAATTGTGAATATCTCAGTCGACCAGTTTTGGAGGTATGACTTCTCAAATGCTGTCTTGTGTTTTGAGATAAGTACCAAAACAGCCTCACTGAATTTAATTTACATGGATCCAGCATTTTAATACAATAGCACACCGTATGCATGAGTCTATTATCACAAACATCGATTGGTCTCATTTTCATTGTGCTATATTTGGTTCGATAATACTGTGCAATTCTTTCTGGGAGGATATCTGCCCATTTTTATGAGCTGCAAAGATTGAAACACACCCACATTCGACCTTTTATGGTTCTATTCAGACGTTCAATGATACTCGCCTCCAGATGGGTGAATGTTGAGCAACGATGTATTCTGTACCGCTACATCATGGTCTTGAAATACCTATTGTAAAACTCCCCACCATAATCAGTTTGAAGGTTGTCTGGACATCAGTTCATCCCTGTGTGCAACAAATTCTCAACACGGTCACACAGAAGCGCCCCCCCCCCCCTCCCTCTCCCCCCCCCCCCCCCCCACACACACACATACAGTGAAAGTCTGAAACTTGCTGGGTGTCTTCATTATACAGATCAATGAGCAGGATGGACATTAACAACTTCTTGTCCTGTTCCAACACACTGGTCAGGTGTGTTACAGGATCCCACAGTGATGCAACTGCTGCTGGTCCTAACAGGCCAGGTCCCAACAAGGCGATATTAGTTGCTGCTGGTCTAAACGTGCTAAATGTTGCAGCCAGTCCAGACATGCCAAAGGCCATTGAACAAAGAAGAAGAAACAGTAAGCTTCCACAGACAATGACATGAAGCTGAACAAAGAAAGGTAACTTGACAAAGAAGAGGTGGAACTGCTACATGCGGTAATAGAAGCAACAACATGTAAAGAGTACTTACTTTTACGTTTCTTCTCCGATGGAGAGGCAGATGAGGCTCTCAGTTGCTGTTGTCGCTTCAAGGTCTTTCTTCTTCTGGAGGCTGACTGCAACTGAGACCGGTGAGTTACCACATCTGCCTTATTTCCCCTACATCATGATCATGTGACCAAATATCTGTCAATCAATCAATTTATTGACTTCAGCAGTATTTCCGATTCGAATTGGGCTTAGAGAAAGTTCTTGTACGTGCTGGTATCCAGCAGGGTAAGGACTGGAGGTTTCCCAGGTAAATGCCGCTTCGTTTGCTGTTCAGTGAGACTGTGAGCAATGGTGCATGTGGGCCTAGCAATGGCACATGACAGGAAGTGACCACTTGAGAGAGAGGGAGAGGGAGAGAGAGAGCATGTGTTTTGACAGGAATTTCTCAGGTGTCAATATCAAAAAAATGCCGTCACCTGATACTTTGTTTGTGGATTAGCACGACTTCTGATCTGCATGCCTCTGTCACCAAGCTGTGTGCATGTTAATACATGAGGCAGCTGGGGGTGCTGCAGCCAACAGCAGTCGTGCACCAAAGTGGGCATATTGCAGACTCTCTCCCAATCTGCACACACACCAATTCAGGCAGTGGCCAGCACATTGCCCTGTGGTTGGTGTGAAGGTGCAGTTGGAAGTCTTTTATCAGTACAATTACGTGCGGTGAGTTACACTGACCTTGATTGCATGGCAGTATCCCTTGAGAGATTGGAATAAACCATCTACTTGTAATTAATTACTTCCTTTCGATGTATTTTACAAGCCATGCATCTTCCAAAACAGCAGAGAATGATGAGCATTTCCCACCAAATAAAAAAGAGATCGAACCCCTGTGAATTGAATTTTATAAATAAATAGAATATCCCTTGCTATGTAATTGACATTGATTTCAATTTCCTGTCGTGAGATCCTCCCTATCTAACGCAGACTGAGACCATTTCTTGCCAATTTCCAATGGGGTGAAGGGAGGGGGTGGCAGGTGGAAGGGAGGGCTAAGGAATTTCCCTGAGGTGTACGGGTTGATTACTTTATTGATATAATTAATTAATCACTTAATTTGATGTAAATAGTGTGCTTGTAGAGGCTAGCAGGTTTCCCAGAGTGGCGAGGGAGAAGGAGGAGGAGAAGGAGGAGGAGGAGGGGGAGGGCTGGGGGGTTCCTCAGAAGATTATCACCAGAGGGGAATAAATCAATCCCCTGGGGTCATAAATCCGTTAAAAAACAGTAGATTAAGGGGAGGGGATCCCATAAATCTATCAAATATCCCCATGAATCTATGCAACCTGCACTAACAAAACGAAACACACTTTGCCCACCTACTGACATGTTCAGAACGTGGTGTGCAATGTATGCCTTCAGTTCAGCTATGTTTGTAATTGGGACATTGAACACAGGATCTTTCAGATAATTTCACAGCCAGAATTCACTCAGGTGATCTGGATGGCCAGGCTACAGGGATATGATGACTGATAATTCTAGCGTTTCCAAAATGTCTCTGCTGCACCTGCTTCACTTGCTGTGAAGTGTGCAGAGGAGCACCATCTTCCATAAAAATATCTACCCACACATCCAAGATTTTGAAGGGTTGGAATGATGTTGGTGTGCAAAAGACTCTCATAGCATTTACAAGTCATGGTACTGTTAACAGCACATGCATAACCCATTTCCTGGGGAAAATATGGCAATCTATTGCAGCACACAGTTATCTTTGCACGATGAATCAGTATTGGTTGACATGCGAGGGGATTTTCCATTGCCCATATTCTGAAATTCTGTGTATTGACATGTCATTGGAGATGGAGATAGAGATGGGTTTCGTCTGTCCACAGAATATTCTTGGGCATTCAGTGTCGACTTCCATGTGAACAAGAAATTCTTGAGCAAACGTTTGTCTTAGTGGAAAGTCAGCATAAAGCAACTCCTGAAAATGGGTATTTCTGCATGGGTAGCAATGCAGGATGTTTTGTAGAACTTCATGTACTGTGCTCACAGGCATGTTCAAAATTTGGGCAATTCCCTGTGCTCTGCATGTTTGCACATCACTGCTCGACTCCTCCTACAAAGCTGTGGCCACATCGCCGGCCGGAGTGGCCGAGCGGTTCTAGGCGCTCCAGTCTGGAGCCGTGCGACAGCTACGGTCGCAGGTTCGAATCCTGCCTCAGGCATGTATGTGTGTGATGTCCTTAGGTTAGTTAGGTTTAAGTAGTTCTAAGTTCTAGGGGACCGATGACCTCAGCAGTTGAGTCCCATAGTACTCAGAGCCATTTGAACCATTTTGTGGCCACATCAGGTTGCATTCACAATGGCACTCACAACGGTCATCTGACCCCATCGCCAAATGTTGCCCAATTACATCCTTTAACAGCTTGGTCATGGTGCGTCCGGTCTCTGTTCTCAGTTTTTGGTGGGCTCAAGGAGATTAGGTTAGGTTAAAATCTGTTCTCTATATAAAGTAGGTTAGATTTTAAGCTCCAAAAGAAGGATGGATACCATATGCCACTGTGCTTGGAGACTAGTGCTGCAATGCAGCATTTACTATTAGAAATATCCCAAATGCATGTAAATTAGCTATATCTGACTTAAGGACACACATCAAAAAAAGTTTTGCATCACTCCATTTGCCAGAACTCCTGAAGATGGACTTTGACTGTAGATATTGTATTACAGACATAGTCCCTTCGACTGTTCAGAGATGTCACTAAACCCACGCAAAGATGTAAGCAACCATGCATGAACAGTGCCTATCACACGGAGGGGGTCCGACAGCTGATCAGTTCCAGTCATTCCACCTCGAAGGAGGTACACAGCTTGCGTTGTCTGTAGTTCAACCATGCCTAGACACCATGCCTAGACGGTCAGTACCGCGGTTCGATCGCGTCCGCATTGTTACTTTGTGCCAGTAGGGGCTCTCAACAACAGAAGTGTCCAGGCATCTCGGAGTGAACCAAAGCGATGTTGTTCAGACATGGAAGAGATACAGAGAGACAGGAACTGTCAATGAAATGCCTCGCTCAGGCCGCCCAAGGGCTACTACTGCAGTGGATGACCGCTGCCCATGGATTATGACTTGGAGGAGCTCCGACAGCAATGCCACTATGTTGAATAATGCTTTTCGTGCAGCCACAGGACGTCGTGTTACGACTCAGAATGTGCAAAATAGGCTGCATGACGCGCAACTTCACTCCCGACATCCATGGCGAGGTCCATCTTTGCAACCACGACACCAAGCAACGTGGTACAGATGCGCCCAACAACATGCTGAATGGACAGCTTGAGATTGGCATCATGTTCTCATCACCAATGAGTGTCGCATATGCCTTCAACTAGACAATCGTCAGAGACGTGTTTGGAGGCAACCCAGTCAGGCTGAACGCCTTAGACAAACCGTCCAGCGAGTGCAGCAAGGTGGGGGTTCCCTGCTGTTTTGGGGTGGCGTTATGTGGGGCCGACGTACACCGCTGGTGGTCATGGAAGACGCCATAATAGCTGTACGATATGTGGATGCCATCCTCCAACCGTTAGTGAAACCAATCGCCAGCATATCGGCGAGAAATTCGTCTTTGTGGACGACAATTCGCGCCCCCATCGTGCACATCTTGTGAATGGCTTTCTTCAGGATAACTACATCGCTTGACTAGAGTGGCCAGAATTTTCTTCAGACAGGAACTCTATCGAACATGTCTGGGATAGATTGAAAAGGGCTGTTAATGGACGACGTGACCCCACCTACCACTCTGAGGGATCTACACCGAATCGCCAATGAGGAGTGGGATAATCTAGACCAATAGTGCCTTGATGAACTTGTGGATAGTATGCCACAAGGACTACAGGCATGCGTACAGCTGTGTGGTGGTACAACATGCAATGTGTGGTTTTCATGAGCAATAAAAAGGGCGGAAATGATGTTTATGTTGATCTCTATTCCAATTTTCTGTACACGTTCCGGAACTCTCGGAATCAAGGTGATGCAAAACTTTCTTTGATGTGTGTAGTACTGTATATTCTGTCCTCAGCTACTAAAATTACCAGACAAGTTTTGCAAATATATTAGGTGAAGGAAAAAAAGCTATGCCACAATAGTTAAAAGATTTGTGGAGCCATTGTCTTTTTCTCATTACCTTTTAGCGTTATCCCATCACCTATGAAACTAACACCCCGTAATCGTTGATTTTCATATATTTTATACGCATGTATTACGAAAATACACCATATTAAGGATAAACAAGATGGCGGCAACTGACGAAAGTAATTCGTCTCGAAAGTGCAAATAGTTATTGAAAATTACCGAAATAATAGTGACTTGTGGGCTGTGGTTCCGAAAACAATTTCACAGTGATTGTATCGGCCTAAGTAGGATACAGTCGCAGGTTCGAATCCTGCCTTAGGCATGGATGTGTGTCATGTCCTTAGGTTAGTTAAGTTTAAGTAGTTCTAATTTCTATGGGACTGATGACCTCAGACGTTAAGTCCCATAGTGCTCAGAGCCATTTGAACCTAAATAGCAGCGAAGTTCGCATTATGAAAAGTTCAAAAGATAGAATCATGTCCTGTTGTGAAACACGTCAGCTCACACTACGGATCGTAACAACAAAAGACAATGGATCTAGAAGCTACACAGTGCTCAAATGGACAATGCGAAACCAAAATTGCAGAGGTATGTGACAATTCCAAACCACATTATAAATATGCAAATAGAGATAAATCGATCGTTTCAGAGGAGCCATCCTGCAATCCAGCCAAACAAACGCAAACATTAAGTCCTGTTCTTGAGGCAAAAAATACCTAACAGTGTGTAAATTTAAGTGAATCAGTGGTAACAATATAAAACTAGTGAACAAACTCACAAAAAACAATGCTGAAATAAAAGAAAAACTCGATAAAATACAATATACTAAAAATTCTAGGTTAGGGAAAGACCAGTCAAAATCTGCTTATAACCCAGGAATATCCAGCGACCATAAACAAAACAAGCAGTTAATGTCCTCAGAAAAGGAAAAAATTGCAGAGACACTCGGTGAAGTGACAAATCACATAATTTGTAGCTTAGAAAAGCACAAATCGCAATTATCCTCTACTGCAATACACAGCGAAAAAAATACAAAAGAAACAAACGCTGCTTACGGAAAATGAAGTTACTGGGGAAACACTGAGTGAGCCTAGAAACTCACGGAGCATCAGCAAAATAATGCAACATAAAACAAACAATAAAAATATTGTGTGAAACACAGATAAATCTCCAGTAAACCAACATTTTTGTGATATACGGACTGATTGGCAACAAGTTAGTCAAAAAAAGGAAAGTAAGTACACTTTTATGACCCAAACAATCCACCCATGACTACTATTCAAATAAATCCACAACAGCCTCATGCAACCACACCTCAGAGCTCTAGACAAAATGAAAACTTCGAAATACCCATTCTTCAAATACCTGTTACACCTCCAGCTACAAATTTCAATGTTAGAAACAGGCAAACTAGCATAATAGGCACAGGCGAAAAACCCGAGCAAAGTTAAAAACAGCACAACAACTGAAAATGTAATCAGTTTCCTATGTAAAACCTTCCCCAAGTTCAATAATTTTGAAGAAGAAAAACTAGCTACAGAAGGTCTAAACAGCAGCTTAGAACTAAAGTAAAAAGTAATGAACAGTTCTATATGGCCTAAGAATGTAGTATATGGCGTTTTTTATTCCAGAGAACATTCAAGGCAGCAACACGATAGGGCCTACAATTGCAAATGCAAGTCAACAAAACTGGAATCAAAATAACGTAACCATAGTTATAGCCTCACTCCTCTTCCTCATTTTTTTGTAAATGATTTAAGTGAAGTTGGTGACACACTGCAATTTGCGGACGATACCACTCTTATTGCCAAAGGGGACAATTCTGTCCAAGCAGTCATGAAGTCTGATGTGCAGTTCGAAAACGCTAATAAATGGTTCATCACCAATAAGATGAAAGTAAACGAAGAAAAAACCCAGTGTATGGCATGCAGCCTTAGAAAAACCATGTACTCTGGCCATATAGAATCTGTGAAACGCTTAGGCCTCACAATAGACCACAAACTCTCATGGAACTGACACACTGTGCATGTATGCAATAAACTCCCTCGTGTAATATGCCTCCTATGAAGATTAAAACAAGTGATTACAGACCAGTTTCTAATGACTGTCTACTATGCTTTGTTCCATAGCCACATTTTGTATGGATTACAGCTATACCCATTTGGCAGTCTGCAAGGATGTGCTGTTACTACAAAAGAAGGCAACAAGAATTATTACATCGACCAGCAGCCAGGAACACTGCAGACCGTTATTCAGAACATTAGGAATAATGACAGTTTATAGCCACTATGTATTATTATGCCTCATCGACGTAAGGGAAAACCTAGACACCTACAGCAAGAGGTATAACATCCATAAACATAATATCCACAGCAAAGAAGACATGAATCTACCAATCCACTGACTGTCCAAAACAAGAGACAGTTTTCCAGTGATCGCTGTGAGGATGTTCAACAAACTATCTGTTGAACTGCAGACCCTGCCACTGGACAATTTCAAGAAACAAATTGCTGAATGCCCACTACACTTGGTCCAAGAATTCTTTGACTGTGAAGAAAGTAAATGGATACAATGAACATGGCATAGTCTATATACACTCCTGGAAATTGAAATAAGAACACCGTGAATTCATTGTCCCAGGAAGGGGAAACTTTATTGACACATTCCTGGGGTCAGATACATCACATGATCACACTGACAGAACCACAGGCACATAGACACAGGCAACAGAGCATGCACAATGTCGGCACTAGTACAGTGTATATCCACCTTTCGCAGCAATGCAGGCTGCTATTCTCCCATGGAGACGATCGTAGAGATGCTGGATGTAGTCCTGTGGAACGGCTTGCCATGCCATTTCCACCTGGCGCCTCAGTTGGACCAGCGTTCGTGCTGGACGTGCAGACCGCGTGAGACGACGCTTCATCCAGTCCCAAACATGCTCAGTGGGGGACAGATCCGGAGATCTTGCTGGCCAGGGTAGTTGACTTACACCTTCTAGAGCACGTTGGGTGGCACGGGATACATGCGGACGTGCAGTGTCCTGTTGGAACAGCAAGTTCCCTTGCCGGTCTAGGAATGGTAGAACGATGGGTTCGATGACGGTTTGGATGTACCGTGCACTATTCAGTGTCCCCTCGACGATCACCAGTGGTGTACGGCCAGTGTAGGAGATCGCTCCCCACACCATGATGCCGGGTGTTGGCCCTGTGTGCCTCGGTCGTATGCAGTCCTGATTGTGGCGCTCACCTGCGCGGCGCCAAACACGCATACGACCATCATTGGCCCCAAGGCAGAAGCGACTCTCATCGCTGAAGACGACACGTCTCCATTCGTCCCTCCATTCACGCCTGTCGCGACACCACTGGAGGCGGGCTGCACGATGTTGGGGCGTGAGCGGAAGACGGCCTAACGGTGTGCGGGACCGTAGCCCAGCTTCATGGAGACGGTTGCGAATGGTCCTCGCCGATACCCCAGGAGCAACAGTGTCCCTAATTTGCTGGGAAGTGGCGGTGCGGTCCCCTACGGCACTGCGTAGGATCCTACGGTCTTGGCGTGCATCCGTGCGTCGCTGCGGTCCGGTCCCAGGTCGACGGGCACGTGCACCTTCCGCCGACCACTGGCGACAACATCGATGTACTGTGGAGACCTCACGCCCCACGTGTTGAGCAATTCGGCGGTACGTTCACCCGGCCTCCCGCATGCCCACTATACGCCCTCGCTCAAAGTCCGTCAACTGCACATACGGTTCACGTCCACGCGGTCGCGGCATGCTACCAGTGTTAAAGACTGCGATGGAGCTCCGTATGCCACGGCAAACTGGCTGACACTGACGGCGGCGGTGCACAAATGCTGCGCAGCTAGCGCCATTCGACGGCCAACACCGCGGTTCCTGGTGTGTCCGCTGTGCCGTGCGTGTGATCATTGCTTGTACAGCCCTCTCGCAGTGTCCGGAGCAAGTATGGTGGGTCTGACACACCGGTGTCAATGTGTTATTTTTTCCATTTCCAGGAGTGTGCATTACCTGTATAAAGTTTAGATGTTATTCTGTAATTCATTATATTGTAAATCACTTGATTGTAACTTTGATGTAGTCTGTCCAGCCATGGCTTGTGAATGATGAAGACCTGGTAATCTCTCAAACACATTGTTGTGGGTACAGTTTATTATGCTACAGTGGCAGGAGGAACGATTTTTGTGTATAAAGGCTTTTCCATGAGATTATGAGCATATAACAGTTAATTTTTTTTGTGAAAGTTAATATTTCTATTACCTGACACACAGATAAAATTTGTGTTTGAGTAAGCAACTATTGTTTCATTAATGGAACACTACCTTGGGGAAAGTCAGAAATCACTTCTATTTTACTTAATGAAAGGTAGGTTTGTGGTTTCACAGCTGATCACTTTATTCTGAAATTGGTGAAAATTAATGCAATACTAGCAGTATACCCAGAATATTATATACGTGTACTGGGAGTAACAAGGTTTTGTATTTCATGGTATTTAAGATACAAGCCTGAAAATGTTAGTTTTAAAGTTAGTCTTTATGGTATCGTGAATAATATTCAAAATGTAAACAAAAGCTTTGAAATTATACTTTTCAGAAGATGAAATAGGCATAAATATTGAAAAGATGTGATCGCCAGATGTCAAATATCGAAGTGTGTCGTCTAGTTTTACTTGAGCCAGGACCGTATCATTAATTTGAATCTACATGGATCCTCTGCAAATCACACTTAAGTGCCTGGCAGAGGGTTCATCGAACCACCTTCACAATAATCTCAGTTACTTAACTCTTGAACACCTGTATCTTTCCATGCTAGCTCTGATTACCCGAATTTTAATATGACGATTGTTTCTCCTTGTGTAGATCAGTGTCAGCAAAATATTTTCGTAATCAGAGGAGAAAGTTGTGATTAAAATTTCGTGAGAAGATCCAGCACAACGAGAAACAGCTTTGTTTTACTGATGTCCATCCCAAATCCTGTATTACATCCATGACACTCTCTCCCCTACTTCTCAATAACATAAATGTGTTGCCCTTCTTTGGACTTTCTCGATGTACTCTGTTAATCCTATCAAGTAAGGATCCCATAACCTGCAGTAATACTCCAAAAGAGGATGAGCAAGGGTAGTATAGGCAGTCTCTTTAGTAGGTGTGTTGCATCTTTTAAGTGCTCCACAAATAAAGTGCAGTCTTTGGCTCGCCTTTCCACAACATTTCCAATGTGTCCTTTCCAATGTAAGTTGTTCATAACTATAATTCCTGAGTATTTTGCTGAATTTAAGACCTTTAGATTTGATTGATTTATTGTGTGACCAAAGTTAACAGATTTCTTTTAGCACTTATGTGGATGACCTCACATTCTTCATTATTTAGGGTCAACTGCCAATTTTTGCACCATACAGATATATTTTCTAAATCGTTTTGCAATTTGTTTGGATTTTCTGATGAATTTACTGGATAGTAAATGACAGTGTCATCTGAAAAAAACCTAAGACTGCTGCTCAGATTGTCTCCTAAATCGTTAATATAGATCAGGACAGCAGAGGGCCTATAACACTACCTTGGGGAAAGTCAGAAATCACTTCTATTTTACTCGATGACTTTCCATCAATTACTACGAACTGTGACCTCCCTGAGAGGAAATCAAGGATCAAGTTACATAACATATGATATTCTATAAGTACCCAATTTCACTATGAGCTGCTTGCATGGCATAGTGTCAAATCGCTTGTCAATAGCACTCAACACTTCGTGTGAGTAAAGAGCTAGTGGTGTTTCACAAGAACGATGTTTTCTAAGTCTGTGTTGACTGTGTGTCATAGACCATTCTCTTTGAGGTATTTCATAAAGTTCGAATACAATGTATGTACCAGAATTATGTTGTATATCGACGTTAATGATATGGATTACTTCTACTACCTTTCTTGAATATTGGTGTGACCTGTGCAACTTTCTAGTCTTTGGGTATCACAAAACAAGCAGTTTTATGTAACTGTTAAGTAGGGAGCAATTGGATCAGCATACTCTGAAAGGAACCTAATTGGCATACAGTCTGGACCAGAAAACTTGCGTTACTTTTATTAAGTGATTTAAGTTGCTCACTACTCCAAGGATATCTACTCCTAAGTTACTCATGTTGGCAGCTGTTCTTGATACGAATTCTGGAATATTTACTTTTTCATCTTTGGTGAAGGGATTTCAGAAGGCTGTGTTTAGTAACACTGCTTTAGCAACTCTGTCACCAATAGTATTTCTGTTGCTAGCATGCAGAGAAAGCACTAACATATTTTAAGTGCAACCAGAATCTCTTTGAATTTTCTGTCAGGTTTCGAGACAAAGTTTCGTTGTGGAAACCATTATAAGCATCTCGCATTGAAGTCTGCTCTAAATTTCGAACTTCTTAGTGTACTGGATTTTTTTTAACAGGACCTCTACAAGAACATGAAAATAGTTTTAATTACCCAAAAGTGTTTCATATATGAGACTTCAGCTTTATGTACTCGAAATGATTCATGGTGACCTTGAAAAGAAAGATTATAGTTACTTTGTTCTGCTGAATTTATTTAAAATTGTGCAGACATACATCAGTTATGGCCAATTCAAACCAGCCGTCATTCACATTGCATCCCGCCAAAACGTTCTGCAATGCATTTCAAATTGCAGCATCTACACTGTCCGTCATGGCACTATAAAGGTTTCTCAGCAAAAAGTTTTGATTACTGGTATCATCCACCTGCTGTTGACCACGTGACCCAAAGCTCAGTTCCTTGACATACACAGCCATGTGGCTAGCTCCATATCTTGTTTCGATGTGGTTTTCATGGTTAATTACAGTAGTTTACTGTTCGTTATTTCTTACAAAATTGTTTTATTTCGTTATTTCTTTTGTTAAAATTTCTATTGAATGATGAAACATTAATTGAAGCAATGAGGCAGCAGTCTGAATTGTATGAAATGAGTGTACTAAATTACTTGCCCTCTACTACTTTTATAAAATGGATTTTTATACATACCAGTATGGTATTTAATATTTTACTATGCAAAATCGCTGTAGCTTGAAGTGAGGAAAGTACAGTGGGTAGAATCAGATTGATTAGTAAGTGGAATTTATTTGTATTTTGTTAGGCATTTGTAGTGTTTCATAAAGAAATGGACTGAAATCTTCAGATGCTGCAAGTTGTTTGTTTACATATGAGTTTGTGACATGCCTATCTGATGCTAAGTAGCTCTCTGGATTGTGTGTGAAACAGTTTTGCATGCATCAGTGATCAATATTTATGTGGTTTCATTAGTTAACCCCAGTACAAATCAGGCACTTGAACTATTAAAGCCATATACAAGGTGTAAAGAAAATCTTTAAATCTTGAATGGGAGAATATTGATGGAGATGCAGCTCTATTGCACAAAAATCTGTAGAGGACTAGTAATGATATTTAACCGTGAACAAACCTTTTTTTAGTAATTCAGGCTGCAATTTGATGTAACAAATGAAAAAACTGATGCTTCGATTTTCGAAAATATAAAATGAATATTCCTCTTCCTCGAGTTTCTTGTATAATGTGTGAAATTCCCCTTCTGTGCCATATAGTGACATTTTTCTGACCCACTCTCTTTCTTTTGTATTGTTTTGCACCTCTGTCTTCCTTCGCTACTATACAACCTATCCCTGCAAGAGCAATAAACGTTATTTCTGTACAAATGTGGACTCCAACAACCACATATGCTACCAAGTTGTGTATGTGCTCTTTACGTGTAAAAACAGTTGAAACTCATCTCACGAAGATTGCAATTCTCACGAAAAAAGCGTTGAAGACAGCGAGTTGAGATCAAGTGACTTGAACTGACTTAACATGCCATGACATGAAGGATGGTGTGAATTTCGAGATGGGCAAACTGAAACACGTAACTGTTTCGAAACAAATGAAACAGTAGAATGTAATGTTTCGATACGCTGTTTCAAAAGAGTGAAACAGTTTGTGTTTTGTAATCTAATAAACCTACACATGTTATCATCTTGAATGTCTACTGTATAAGTATGTACATATAAACACAAATGAGGTGCGAGAGCGCTAATCATATCGCAGGAAGTATGTAACTATCACTTAGGCGTATTGGGAGTTTCGTATTTCCTGCAGCAAATGCACTGCTTTCGTGTCGTGTGACTTTTATGCTTTTCAAATGGCTGAGGACAGCTATGGCTGAAGATACAAGAACCACCACGAACAGAACTGGAGGTGGGAGCAAACTGCAAAAACTAGGGACATGCTACTGGGATTCCCACATTCCTTTAGTATGGGTAATATACCCATCCTTCTAATTTCCATGCACACAAAGGGAATCATTGTGGATAATAGGCACATTGACTATAGACTCACAAATAACGCCAAATAATTAGAATAAATAACAAAATATAACAGAAAAAAATTTTGTCTTTCAAGGTTTTTCGAACCGTTGCTATAAATACACCATGCTCCCCAGCCCTTCCCGTTCACCATTACACTGTTAAGTGATATGTCAAACAGATTGCTTGCAATTATACCTACATCAAATTTATGTATATGTCTAATAACTGTCACTCTACGCCTTTTTTTATTCAAAATGTTGTAGTCTTATTTGCGTTTCTTAATATGATTACTGTACATGAACAGAGAAGCGTATGTTCTAAAAAAAAGGGTAATTTAACTGAATTATTTTCACATATTTATTATTTTGCATGTGAATAGTATGCGTTGTTTTATTGTTTGGTTAGTATTTATAAAGCAGATGTTACGCCATTTCGGAATAGGATAGTCAGCTAGAAACGAAGCTTTATTTTCGGATATCTTAAGCTTCATGCTATTGGCTGTCAAAAAGTGTTTCATGAAGTGGTATGTTGTGTTTCAGTACCTGTGCCGAGCCCGAATCTCGTCCGACACAGAGCGGAATGAAACCACTGTTTCGATACAATTAGTCCGTTCCAAGCACAGGTGGACTGCAACAGCCTTATTTTGAAACAACGATACAGTTTCTGTGTCTGGCTCGAAATCGAATCTGGTCCGGTTATCCGAGACAGGGGCGGAATGAAACACCACTGTTTCGAAACAGTGATTCACAGCCGTTCCGAAACACTGAAACAGTTCCACGTATCGATACACTGTATCGAAACATAGAAACAGTGGCCAAGTCTAGTGTGAATAGACCTCAACGTAATGGTGCCATAATGTGACGGTGCCATGATGGCCAGTGTTAATTGGCCTTTAAAATTCAATTACTGTCATTCAGCATATGTGTGAAAGACAAAATTCAAGTTTCAAATGAGATACCCCAAACACCTAAAGCAATGAAATGTGGAAAGACATTACACTACATTTGCAAACCACTTCATGTAATAGAAACAGCACCAAACTGACAGAAAACCACCAGTAAGCAGTAAAAATAATTTGTAAACGCCTAATGTCTACCTATTAAAACTAAATAAAAAAAGATCCACTATAGTAACTTTAAGCATAAGATACTGGTATGCCATCCTTTGCAGTTGAACAAACTATATTTTGAGGTTATAATTTACACCTAAAATTTCCAGTAAAGATTTTACCTACTTCTTGTTTCCAAAAAAACCTGCGATTTCAATCCACAGATTCCAAACTACGTGCCAATTATGGTATTATCATCATCACGATGCCACAAACTCCTTCTTTGACTGAATTTATCAGTTTCTCTCGGTCGATGTTTTGTGTCAAGTCGGTCGATATGGCAGAAGAACACAAGCTGATTTGAATTTTACCGATTGTTGTTCGAAATCCATGTGTTCAGGCGATGAGATCGGCTACATTGTGACTGTTACACATAGTGACACACTGACTTGAAAAGTTTGGCCATCTTCGTCCAATGTTGGTTATCAACGGAATCCACCAATATCAGTGCCACTGTGAGCGCAGTCGGATCAATGCTTTTCCTCCCTCGGCCTCATTCCACTTAAATGAACCTCTCTTCTGAATTTCGTGGCCATTTTCCCCAGAGCCTTGGCAGACACGAAATTAACACCTTTCTTCATACCACTCAGTGTCCGAAATATGTGCAGAGCTACTGATGTACAATCACCATCCTTGTAAAAAAGCTTTACCAGCATCACATGCTATTGCATTGAGACAGTATACCGGTCTCAGATGCAAACTGAGGAACAGCCGTGCATCACTCATCTTTTATTTTGCATATTATCCCGCTTACAGCGCCATCTAGTTGTAGAATTTTCGTTAATTTTTTGCCATAGTATTTCCCCCTTACTTTATAATATTTCACTCAAATTTGCGTCATTCTGAGCACTGGTTCATCTTTTACAGCGTTTTGAAACTGTAACTTTAATTATAATCACCCTGTATGTGTTGGGAGATGCTTATCCAAACATCAAAATAGCTTTGAGGATACTTACAGCAACTTCAGTGACTACAGCATTCTGCCAAAGCAGTTTCAGCAGATTAAAAGTGATAAAAAAAACTACATAAGATCGAGTATGGGTGAATTACACTGTCAAATTCAGCTATCTTGTTGACAGAATGTGACGGCTGCTAAATTTTACTTTAGTGCCATAACCAATGAGTTTGCATCTTTCATATTAAGGAAATGGAAACTAAATTCAAAATAAAAACATAGTTTTTGGAAAATATTCTCAAAACTTATTTGTGGCCTTCATCTTTTACTTAATAACTTATACTGTAAAATGAGGTGAATCCGATTGAAAACGGCAGTTGTTTTTATTACTGTTGTGATATCAGAATAAAAATAAAGTATGTTAGTTTCAAAACCTTGATAATGATATATTAATGTATCACATTATTTTTCGGTCATAATTGCAGTAATTATTTTAAGTTAATTGTTGATTGGTGTCACCTCAGTTGGGGCGAGTCTGATCAGTATTGTATTTTGTATGCAGGAATGGAATCAGAATTCCAGTGGTGTAAATCCGATCACTATTTTGATTTTTTTTAAATATATTGCTGTATTTGCAACAAAATTTTGCAATTTCTAGACTAAACAAAGTTTTGCAAGCGCATTAAACTGAGATTTTTGCTATAAAACAAACAAATATTAATTTTTAGTTATTATATGTCGTACTCAATGTGAAAAGTATTTACTCATTGTCATAATCATCCATCCCTTCAAAAATAAATTTACCTTGCCTTCTATGTTCTGGAACAACTTTTTAATAAATTGGGCTCTTTCTACCTCAGTTGCATGTCAGTTTCTGGAAAGACAAAATAAACATTACCATCAAGAATTTTCTTACTCAGAACTGTCTTTTCATAGGTATCATTAGATATGCTTTCAATTTTACCAATAAAAAATCTGAACCTTTTTTTGTAGGTAATTTTACTATGATGAAATCATTTAATTTAAACTCATGCCAATCTTTATCCTTCTCCTTGTCCAATTCTTCAGTTTCATTTGACTCGTGTTATAGATCACTGTTAGATGTTGTGGATAGGGTCCTCCTGCTTGCAGCCTCATCACTATCATTTTCACTGAAGTCGCTAACAGTTCCGTTTCCTCAATTTAATGTTAAATGCTTTGCCTGGCACGGCTTTCCTTTTGTTTTATTAGAGCGAACCTGTTCCAATTGCATTTTGAAGGTTGCTGCCAAAGAAATTTCTGATGAGCTGGTGCCATGTTCATTGTTATAGGTTGCTTCTGGAATCTGCGAAATGACTTTATCGGGACAGAAAGGAAAAATTCCTGCTGTCCTGAACCCAGATATTACATTTGATTTGGTCATGATAGCTACATGTTCAGGGGTCTTTTTCAACAACCTAGGAAATTCGGATTTTTGGCACCACTCCTCTATCCTTCCTTTCCCAGTCATCTAACACATTTCTCCAAGCAAGTTTTAAAAGTCTAAAAAAACGCCACATTAAGTGTCTGATACAAATGAGTAGAATTAGGTGGTACAAGCACAAATTTAATGTCCTGTTCCAAGCACAGTTTAATCACATTATTAGACAGATGACTCTAGAGGTTGTCACCTATAATTACCTTAGATCCCTCTAATTGCCAGGTATAAGGCAATACAATATCAACAAACCATGATTTACTCATTGTTACGTCAAACCAACCACGGTGATTCCTATTATAACCTGCACCAGCTACGTCCCTTTCAGTCCAGGTATCATAGAGGCGGTTTGCTCTATAAACGGTGCACGGTGGGAGGACTGAGCCATCGGCACCTGCTGCTATCATCACACTGATACTTGACTTAGAACTATCCACTATCCTTTCAAGATGTCTTGTGTCTCACTTCACTATTACCTTCACTTGTCCAGGACCATCAGGAAAGTTTGTCTCGTTATAGTTTATAATGATGGAGGGAGGGACACTACTCAAAGTCACTTCAAGGTTTTTAAAATAATCAATCACTGTTTCTTGGGTAACGGCTGCCTTTGCCCTCTTCACATTTTCAGTTACTCTATCATTAGTTCTTTATGTCTTTTCAGAAAAGACTTTACCCACTAATGCTCAGGATGATAGTTACAAAATCTTTTTCCAATCCTCCCTGCTCGGATAACTCCTTCATGACTCACAATATGTTCTACCAACTGATCCCTTCTTTTAATACAGTTGTGCCTAAATTTCTTTTTTCTCCCATTTTGATGTATTTGTTCCTCCATCTACCCATTCAATCTTCAGCATTGTTCCATAGCACAACATTTCAAAAGCTTCTGAATTGCCTTTCATTTGTGTTCCACTCCCATTTACACTCCAGACAAATAGTCTCAGAAAAGACTTACTAACATTTAGGTTTACATTAGATTTTAACAAATTTCTCTTTTTCAGAAAAGCTTTCCTTGCTGTAGCCAGTCTGTATTTTATTTCTCCCATACTTCATCCATCAGCAGTTACTTTGCTGTCCAAATAACAAAAGTCATTATTAAATCAAAGAATGGAACATCCAGGATGGAATGTAACAATATGATGAAAAGGGAAGACATTACTCACCATATAGCGGAGATGCTGAGTCACAGATAGGCACAACAAAAGGACAGTCACAAATAAAGATTTCGACAAGCAAGGCCTTTCTCAACAATAGACAGATAGACACACACACACACACACACACACACACACACACACACACACACACACACACACACGACTGCAATCTCAGGCAACTGAAACTACACTGTGTGTGTGTGTGTGTGTGTGTGTGTGTGTGTGTGTGTGTGTGTGTGTTTTCTCTATTGTTGACGAAGGCCTTACTGGTCGAAAGCTTTATTTTTGACAGTCTTTTTATTGTGCCTATCTGGGACTCAGCACCTCTGCTATATGGTGAGTAGCAACTTTCTTTTCATAACATTAAAGCTCATTATTACTTTTAGTGTCTTATGTCTTTATCTGATTTCATCAGCACAGCCCGATTTACATCGACTACATTCCATTACCCTTGTTTTATTTTTATTGACATTCATCTCATCTTATAACCTCTTTTCAAAGCACTATCCAATTCATTCCACTGTTCTGCCGAGTCCTTAGCCATATCTGAGAGAATTACAATGTCATCAGCATACTGCAAAGTTCTTTTTGCTTCTTCCTGAACTTCAATTCCCTTTCATACTCATAATTTCTCTTTGGTTTCCTGCGTGGCCTGCTCAATGCGCAGAATTAAAACACTGGGGATAGGATAAATCCTGTGTCATTTCCTTCTAAACTATTGCTTCCCTTACATATCCTTTGACTTATTTAATGGCAATCTGGTTTTTGTTCAAGATACAAAATCTTTTGTTCCCTGTATTTTATGCTGAATACCTTTAAAATCACAAGAAACTTTCTCTAAACTTACAAATGCTCTAAATGTAGGTTTGGCTTTCTTCAACCTATCTTCTGGGATAAGTAGCAGGGTCAATATTGCCTTGCACTTTTCTACATTTTTCCAGTACCAAAACTGTTCTTCTCCTGGTCCAGCCTCTACCAGTTTCTCTGTTCTCTTGTAAATAATTTATGTCAATATTTTGCAACAATGACATCGTTTGGTAGTATTTACAGCTGGTAACAACTGACTTCTTTAGAATTGTAGTTATTATGTTCTTCCGGAAGTCTGAGTGTGTTTCACTTCTGCCGTACAGCTTGCACACCAAATAGAATAATTTCATTATGGATGGCTCTCCCAAGTCTATAAAAAATCATTCTGAGGAAATATCATCAACTGCAGGAGCCTTGCTTCCCCTTAGGTCTTTCAGTGCACCATCAAGTTCTTCTTGCATTATCATATCTCCCAGCTCATCATCTACTTCCTCTTCCATTTCCCTTGTAGAAGCCTTCTATTTATTCATAGCACCTTTCAACTTTCAGTTCTTTGCATAGCACTGGATTGTTGTCTGAGCTCTTCCTATTCATACAGTTGATTTACTTTTCTCTAAAAGTTTCTTTAATTTTCCTATAGGTAACACCTATTTTCCTCTAATAATGAATGCTTCTGATGCCTTGCATTTGCCTTCTATCCCTTCCTGCTTAATGTTTTTGCACTTTCAGTCAGTCTCATTTTTTAAATGTCTGTATTCTCTTTCACCTGTTTCATTAGTTGTATTTTTATAGTTTTTCCTTTTGTCAGTTTAATTCAGTACCTCCTTAGTTATCCAAGTATTCCTACTAGGTATCATCTGTTTACCTGTGTGATCCTCTGTTGCCTTCATTATTTCATCTCTGAAAGCCACCCATTTGTTTTCTGTTGTATTCCTTTCTCCTGTTTCTGTCAAATGTTGCCTAATGCTCCCCCTGAAACTCTCAACCACCTCTAGTTGCCAACATTTTTTATCCATGTCCCATCTTCTTAATTCCCTATGTTTCTCCAATGTCCTCAGTTTTTGTCCGCAGTTCAAAACCAATACATTAGGGCCAAAGTCCACATCTTTCACTAGAAATGTCTGACAGTGTAAAATCTGCTTTTGAAATCTTTGTCAGAACATTATATAATAAATAAATAAATAAATCTGAAATCTTCAAAAGTCCATAGGTCTCTTCTGCATTTACAAGTCATCAGTCTTCTGACTGCTTTGGTGTGGCCCACCAAAAAATTCCTCTCCTGTGCCAACCTCTTCATCTCAGAGTAGCACTTGCAATCTATGTACTCAGTTATTTGCTGGATGTATTCCAATCATTGTTTTCCTCTACAGTTTTTATTCTACAGCTTCCTCCAGTAACATGGAAGCTATTCTCTGACAGCTTAACATATGTCCTATCATCCTACCCCTTTCTTCTTATCAGTGCTTTCCATATTTTCCTTCCCTCTCTGATTCCATGCAGAACCTCCTCATTCCCTATCTTATTAGGCCATTTCTTGCCATTTCTTGGACAGGAATTCCCTTTTAGCCAGTGCTAGTCTGCTTTTGATGTCCTCTTTGCTGCGACCATCATGGGTTATTTTGCCACCTGGGTAGCAGAATTCCTTAACTTCATCTACCTTGTGGTCACCAATCCTGATGTTAAGTTTCTAAATGTTCTCATTTCTGCTGCTTCCCATTACTTTCATCTTTCTTTGATTTACTTTCAATCCATACTCAGTACTCATTAGACTGTTCATTCTGTTCAGCAGATACAGTAATTCTTCTTCACTTTCACTGAGGACAGCAGTGTCATCAGTGAAACTTGCAATTGATATCCTTTCACCCTGAATTTTAATTCCACTCTTGAACCTTTCTTTTACTTCCATAACTGTTTTGGAATGAACAGTAGTCGCAAAATACTACATCATCCTTGTCTTACACCATTTTTAATCTGAGCTCTTCATTCTTCATCTTCCACTCTTCTTTTTCTGTCTTGGTTCCTGTACGTATCGTATATTACCCATGATTCCCTATAGCTTACCCTATTTATCTCAGAATCTCGAACATCTTGCATAGTTGAACGCTTTTTCCATGTCGACAGATTCTATGAATATGTCTTGATTTTTCTTCACTCTTGCTTCCATCATCAAACACAACCTCACAATTGCCTCTCTGATGTCTTTACCTTTCCTAAAGACAAACTGATCATCATCTAATAGATCCTCAGTTTTCTTTTCCATTCTTCTGTATATTATTCTGCTAAGCTGATTGTGCAATAAGTTTCGCACTTGTCAGCTCTTACAACCTTCAAAAATGTGTAGATGATGTTTTTCGGAAAGTCAAATGGTATATCACCAGACTCAGACATTCTACAAATCAGTGTAAATAGTTGTTTTGCTGCCACCTTTCCCAACAATTTTAGAAATTCTGATGAATGTTGTCTTTCCCTTTGGCCTTGTTTGATAATAAGTCTTCCAAATCTCTCTTAAATTCTGATTCTAATACTGGATTCCCTGTCTCTTCTATATAGACACCTGTTTCTTCTTCTGTCTCTTTATCAGACAAGTCTTCCACCTTGGAGACCTTCAATGTACTCGTTCTACCAGTCCATTCTCTCCTCTGCATTTAATAATGGAATTCCCATTGTACTCTTAATGCTTCTACCCTTGCTTATAATTTCACCGAAGGTTGTTTTGACTTTTCTGTAAGTTGAGTCAGTCCTTCCGACAACAATTTCTTCTTCCATTTCTTCGCATTTTTCCTGTGGCCATTTTGCCTTAGCTTCCTTGCAATCCTATTTATTCCATTCCTAAGTGACTTGCATTTCTGTATTACTGAATTACCCTGACCATTTTTGTGCTTCCATCTTTCATCGATCAACTGGAGTCTTTCTTCTGTTACCCATTGTTTCTTTGCAGTTATCTTCCTTTTACCCGTGTTTTTCTTCCAACTTCTGTGACTGCCCCTTTTACATATGTCCATTCCTCTTCAACTGGACAGCTTACTGAACTATTCCTTATGACCGTATCCATAGCCTCAGAGAACTTCAAGGGTATCTCTTCATTCTTTAGTACTTCCATATCTCACTTCTTCACATATTAGCTTTTCCTGATTAGTCTCTTAAACTTCAGCATGCTCTTCATCCCTACTGAATTGGAATCTGAGCCTATATCTGCTCCTGGGTATGCCTTACAATCCATTATCTTACTTCGGAACCTCTGCCTGACCATGATGTAATCTTACTGGAATCTTCCCATATCTACTGGCCTTTTCCAAGTATGCCACCTCCTCTTGTTATTCTTGAACAGAGTATTCGCTATTACTAGCTGAAATTTATTTGCAGAACTCAATTAGTCTCTTTCTCTTCTCTCATTCCTAGTACCAAGCTCATGTTCTCCCATAAATCTTTCTTTTGCTCCTTCCCCTACAACCGCATTCCAGTTCCACCTGACTATTAGACTTTCATCTCCCTTTACGTACTGAGTTACCCATTCAATATGGGTATATCCATTCAATGTGAGATATCCTCATGTACTTTCTGTATCTCTTCATCTTCAGCTTGCAATGGTGACATGTATACCTGAGTTATCACTGTCGGTGTTGGTTTCCTGTCGATTCTGATGAGTGAAACCCTATCACTGAACTGTTCACAGTAACTCACTCTCAGCCTACTGTCCTGTTCATAATGAATCCTACTCCCATTGTACTATTTTCTGCTGCTGTTGATATTACCCTTTATTCATCTGATCAGAAACTCTTACCTTATTTCATTTCACATCACTGACCCCACTATACCTAGAATAAGCCTTAGCATTTACATTTTCAGATTTTCTGGATGTTCAAACTTCTGTCTTCCACACCCCCAACTCATAGAATGTTGTCTTTTCATTGGTTATACAATCTTTTTCTCGTGGTCACTTCGCCATTGCCAGCCTCTCCCAGATATCCAAATGTGGGACTAGTCCAGAATCTTTTACCAATGGATAGATCATCATGACGCTTTTTCAATTACAGGCCACATGTTCTAATTCAGTTGTTTCTGTTGCCTCCTGCACCCTCATGATGTTGATCATTGCTGATTCTTCTGCCTCTATGGAAACCATGAGTTAGTCTGGCTTCTTCACAGATACTCCTTTGCCATATGGCTATCAGGTCTTTATCATTTCACCTATATGGTTCATTTAAGTAGTACTTTTTCAGTGCTTCATTTTTATTAAACCCACCTTACAAATTACAAAATTTCAAAAATGGTTCAAATGGCTCTGAGCACTATGGGACATAACATCTATGGTCATCAGTCCCCTAGAACTTAGAACTACTTAAACCTAACTAACCTAAGGACATCACACAACACCCAGTCATCACGAGGCAGAAAAAATCCCTGACCCCGCCGGGAATCTAACCCGGGCGCGGGAAGCGAGAACGCTACCGCACAACCACGACCTGCGGACTACAAAATTTCCTAAATCTATGTATACACATCAAAAAACGTATTGCATCACCTCAGTGCCGGGAGTTCCGGAACCTGTACAGCAAACTGGAATAGAGATCAACATAAACAACATTTCCGCCCTTTTTATCGCTCATGAAAACCACACAATGCATGTTGTAACACACTACAGTGAGACCTTCAGAGATAGTGGTCCAGATTGCTCTACACACCAGTACCTCTAACGTCCAGTAGCACATCATATTGCATTGATACATGCCTGTATTCATTGTGCATACTATCCACAAGTTCATCAAGGCACTGTTGTCCATATTATCCCACCACTCAACCGCAATTCGGCGTAGATCCCTCAGAGTGGTTGGTGGGTCACGTCGTCCATTAACAGCCATTTCCAATCTATCCCAGGCATGTTCGATAGGGTTCATGTCTGGAGAATATGCTGGCCACTCTAGTCGAGCGATGTCGTTATCCTGACGATGAATGCCTCGCCAATATGCTGCCAATATGTTTGCACTATTGGTTGGAGGATGGCATCCACATATCGTACAGCCATTACAGCACCTTCTATGACTACCAGTGGTGTACGTCGGCCCCACATACTGCAACCCCAAAACAGCACGGAACCTTCACCTTGCTTCACTCGCAGGACAGTGTGTCTAAGGAGTTCAGCCTCACAGGGTTGCCTCCAAACACGTATCTGACGACTGTCTAGTTGAAGTCATATGCGACACTCATCGGTGAAGAGGACATGATGCCAATCTTGAACGATCCATTTGGCATGTTGTTGGGCCCATCTGTACCGCGCTGCATGGTGTCGTGGTTGCAAAGATGGACCTAGCCATGGGCGTTGGGAGGGAAGTTGCGCATCATGCAGCCTATTGTGCACAGTTTGAGTCATAACACAATGTTCTGTGGCTGCACGAAAAGCATTATTCAACATGATGGCATTGCTGCCAGGGTTCCTCCGAGCCATAATCCATAGGTAGCGGTCATACACTGGAGTAGTAGCCCTTGGGCAGCCAGAGCGAGTCATGTCATTGACAGTTCCTGTCTCTCTGTATTTCCTCCATATCTGAACAACATCACTTTGGTTCATTCCGAGACGCCTGGACACTTTCCTTGTTGAGAGCTGGCACAAAGTAACAATGCGGATGCGATCAAACTACTGCGGTATTGACCGTTTAGGCATGGTTGAAATACAGACAACACGAGCCGTGTACCTCCTTCCTTGTGGAATGATTGGAACTGATAGGCTGTCAGACCCCCTGCGTCTAATAGACACTGCTCATGCTTGGTTGTTTACATCTTTGGGCGGGTTTAGTGACATCTCTGAACAGTCAAAGGGACTGTCTCTGTGATACATTATCCACACACAACATATGTCTTCAGGAGTTCAGGGAACCGGGATGATGTAACATTTTTTTTTATGTGTGCATAAAAAAACCACAGAAAGGTAGTTTTTCCTTGGAGGGTGGGGTGGAGGGAGCTTTGTCAGTTCTGCCAAGGGCATAGTTTTATCTCAGCATGGGTTTGCTCCTTTGGTAAAGATCAGTATTCCATACCTATACAAACAAAACTGGAAGTCATTGTCAGATTTTTAAACTGGTTTTGGATTCTTTTAGTTTCTTGTTTTAGCATTATGATAATTTTTTCTTCAATCCATTTTTTTCTTTTACTTTTTAGGAGTTTATCCAAATAATAATGTCATACATGAATAATGACTTGATACTGCTATGGCACATTGCTACCACAAATGGGCAGCTTGTGTTTTTGTGTGAGAATTTGAACTGCATATTGAATTTTTTAATTAACTTTGCAGGCACATCTCCCACTCTGGTTCTTCCTAAATGTGAACACATAAACAAAATGTATCACGCAGTTAAAACACTTTTTCCTTCAATGGATAAAGCTGGTGTTACAGGGCATGGTTTTTGATCAGTGTGAAAACTGGCTGCTGCTGGTTTTTTTTTTTTTTCACCAATGGGACTTGTTTTTTAATTACTTCTGTTATCTGCAAAATGTATGGTTTTCCTGCTTAGTTGTTTCCATGGAGAAGTAAGAGGACAGAACTGAGAACTGTCCTCTGACGGGCTCCATACCTTATGCTGTGATACATTACTGTGCAAACTGGTTATCCAGCATGTTTTTGTACTTTTATTTATCTTTGCATTAGTAGACGCCTATGGTGATAGCCAAGTCAGTACTTTCATTATTATTAATTTATGCACTGTAGTGTCATGATTAGGAACTCAAAGACTATACTAATTTGAAATGTAACATTAAAATGATTCTCTAAAGCTGTTGATATTTCACTCAAAAAGACTGCAGTGACTCCATTCATAGGTCACCAATGCGTTTTGAACAAAAATTACCGGTATCTGGTGATATTGTTGGAATTATTACCAGCTCCAGCGTTCAATTTTCACAATATGTGTTATTTTACTTCCTTTACAATCGACTTGATAGGTGGATAAGTACATGTGGTACCGATATACGTCGTCTTTGTGACTGATCTTGAGTACTGAGAGTCATCATGCAATAAACCTGAGGTGTCTTTCGGACATTTTTTTCCAGAATCATTCATTTTTTGTGCTATAAAGCACCACGGCTTTAATCCGAAATGTTTCTCCTCTCCAGTGACATTATGTCGTTATTGTAAAGCAATGCGTTCAGGGAAGGACCAGAAATTATTATCCGTTATAGTTATCACGTGCAGCATCCTGTTCACTGAAGTCACCATCTCTTTATCAGTTGTATCAGAACCAACTGAGTGAACTGACCGCAAATCTACTGTTCTGCGCGATGCAACAGGTGTGAGGGTCACGTGACCTTTGTTTTCGTGTAGCCGGCTGGGTTACCGGTGACAATAGATTGGACGCACGCGAGCAGAGATGCAGGGTGAAGTACCATGTTTTGGTGCGATTAATGCATTGCGCTGTCGATAACCCTGGCTCTCAGCTGCAAGCTTTGTTTTTTGGTTGTTTCTTTTGGTGAAAGCCACGTTATATAATTCGCAACAAAGCTGGTAGGAGGATTTTGTGTTTGTGATATTCAGTAACATAGCTTTCTCGTGTCATGCAAATGAAGCTGCAGATGAATAAAAACCAGTCAGTGTTGAATTAACAGAAGTCGTATATACGGATTCTTTAAAAACCGCGCCTTAGCAATGCACCGTTGCAGTCCGCTTGTATCGGATGGTGTTACGACGGATCGTATTGTGCTCACACAGTAATTACATGTTTGTGGAAGGAATTTCTGTCATTATTTCATCATGTGTTATAAAGTGGAACTTTCACTGTACCCCTTTTGTGTTTATTTGCCGTCCCGTACTGTGATTTCCGATATTACTAGTTGCGATGACATTTACACTTGTCTTTCTTTTCTGTAGACGCAGTTTCTCATGTCTAGAAAGGGTGATTCAAAATGCAGATAACTGTCATTGCCTTCCTAATTTCTTTTGTCACCTGTATACCACGCGGCAATGACAACAACAATGACCTTTCATTGTGGATTGACGAACAGCAAGTAAAAATGTTTAGTGGTAAGTGGAAGAGTTTATTTTTCATATAATGCTTTGCTTTTATAGTAGAAGGCCTAATCCATTTATTTACCCATCTTTCAAAATTCAGTTAAATGAAATATATGTGTTAAGACAGAAGTCTCATTAAAATATTTACTACCAATGAAATAACAATACTAGTGAAAAATTGCTGCAAAAATTTGCATTTTCATCATTTTTACAGGTTTCTCGATGGAAATTTATGCAATAGCTAATGGTAGGGTACTCCCATACATATTGGATCCAAACTTTGAGAAATATCTTCCAATTATCCCATCTGAGGTATGTTTTACGCAATAGACATTTAGAATATGTAGTATTCTACTATTATTTCTTGTAACTAACCATACAGAGTTTGAATTCGTAGACAACTCTGAGGCTACACGCATCTGTAATCCATAATTGTGTGAAAGAAGCTGCTCTAATATTCACTCAGATCTTGATAAGATTTCTAAGTGGTGCAAAGATTGGCAACTTCCTTTGAATGTTCGGAAATGTAAAACTATGCAGTTCACAAAATAAAAATGTAGTTTCCTATCGCTATAATATTAATGAGTTGCAGTTGGAATAGCCCAACTCATACAAATACCTGGATGTAACTCTTTGTAGGGATATGAAATGGAATGATCACATACGCTCAGTTGTAGGTGAGGTAGATGCAGACTTCGGTTTATTGGTAGAATATTAGGGAAATACAATCATTCTACAAAGAATATTGCTTACAAATAATTTGTACAACTGATGTTGGAATATTGCTGAAGCTTGTGGATCCTGTACCAGACAGAACTGACTGGGGGTATTGAATGTATACAGAGATGAGCAACATGAATGGTCCCAGATTTGTCTGGCCCGTGGAATAGTGTCACAGAGATGGAGAAGAAATTGAATTGGCAGGCTCTTGAAGATAGATGTAAGCTATCCTGAGAATACCTTACAAGCTTCAAGAACTGGATTTAAATGATGACTCTAGGAAAATACTACAATCCCCATGTGCTGCTCACTTTGGGATCATGAGGACAAGATTAGATTAATTATAGCGCGCGCGCGCGCACACACACACACACACACACACACACACACACACACAGGAATTTAAACAATGATTCTTTCCTAGCTCCATAAGTAAACTGAATGGGAAGAAACCCTAATCGTTGGCACAGTGTGATGTACCCTCTGCCATGCACATCACAGGGGTTTGCAGAGTGTAGATGTAGAACATTGATTGTGTAAGTAGTACTTCTAGTTACTGCTCGTTTCACACACTTTTGGTTGGTTACTGTAGGTTCTTTCCACTGCCAAGTAAACTTAACAGTGAGACTATGTATTAAAGAGTTAGTAAGAAAAACAGACTGTATTCGCTATAAATGCTATAATTTGGAATGTGACACTGCTGCACAGATTTGTCAAGGAAGCACATACGACTGCAAATAAAAGCTATGTGGTGGCACCACTCCTCCCCTGTATCCTGTTAGATTTGTGACAATTGGCATAGCTATCGTGCACAAGTTGTGCTGCATGACTCATCATTGAGAAGTAAAGTCAGTCTTAATTTAAACATGTTTCTGCTGTCCAGCATGAACTTTACTTCCATGAGTAGAAAACAGATCACATCTTTCATTCCTTCCAGAGCAAAATTTTGATTCTCAACAGGATACCATATATTTTAATTTTCGCCGTTCTAGAATAGTATTTAGTGTAGACTGGCTGAGGAAAACAGGAGAGATGCTCGAGGAATATCCAGTTAAGTCATATCACATTACTTTAAAACACTGAAACAGATAATAGTTGCTGCTTGTCCTTTTACATTATTATTATTATTATTATTATTTATTTTTTTATTGGCATAGCAGTAGGTTGCTGTAAATAGAATGGTATGTTCCATTACTCATTGGTTCCATTACTCATTGATAGTAACTCAGTAAGTTTGTTGATTCCAGAGAGTGCTAATTGCACAGACGTTGATGACGTCTCTTATTGACTTTCCTACAGAGCTAGTAAGGGCAATAACCCATAAATATTTTGATGGGTCCAATTTGTACCTGGTTTGATAAGTGAAACATTTAACACCACCTTCCAATAATCAAGATACTGGCCTTCATTTTAGATTTTATTGAAAAAAGCAAGGATAATTATTTACTTTTCTACGTAGTTGTCATGTTTTTCCAAGCATTTTTTGTAATGTGACATAAGTTTTTCCAAACCAGTGTTGTACCGGGCCAGGTCCTGTGCTCGTAATAAGCCATTCACTGTTGTAACATCATCATCGTTGTTGGCATGTGTAGCTCCAAGATGCCCTTTCAGACCATGATGCACAAATTTCAACACTAAAAGATTTTTGTACTCGAACAAATATTATATATGAATACAAACCATGTAGTAAAGCTAATCACAGTAAGTCAATTTTTACATTTTCTAACACACAATTCAACAAAACCCAACATTTTAATTCCACAGAATGGGCATATGATTAGTGAAACTGAACATTTCAAATTTCTAGGTGTTAGTTCAAATTTATAGGTGTTCAGATAGATAGTAAACTGTTGTGGAAAGCCCACATTCAGGATCTTGTTCAAAGACTTAATGCTGCCACTTTTTACAATTCGAATGGCATCGGAAGTAAGTGATAGTTCATCACAAAAAGTAGTCTACTTTGCTTATTTTCATTCGCTTATGGATATATGGTATTATATTTTGGGGTAACTCATCCCATTCTAAAAGGTTACTTTTGACTCAGAAATGGACAGTTCAGGCAATAAGTGGTGCAAGTTCACACCTCTTTTGTCAGCCCTTGTTCATTAGTCTGGATATACTGACATTGGCCTATCAATATATATGTTCTTTACTGTCATTTCTTGTTAACAGTATTAGCTTATTCCCAAGAATTAGCAGCTTTCAGTCAGTTAATATCAGGCAGAAATCCAGTCTGCATTTGGATCGCACTTCCTTGAGTCTTGTGCAGAAAGGAGTGCTGTATACTGCTGCATCCATTTTCAGTAAGATGCCACAAGAATTCTAAAATCTTAACAGTAATCCACATGGTTTCAAATCGAAACTGAAGAGTTTCCTCATGAGTCACTCCTTCTATTCTGTCAAGGATTTGCTTGAAATATTAAGCTCATTCCTATGTTATAGTATTGATTGTGCTTACATAAACTCATGGCTTGTCTTTTTTTGGGTTCATAAACATTTTATTTTATCTGTTATTACTTTTATGTTGCAATTTAATTTACTGATATGTTGCATGACCATGGATATTTACTCCTCAGTTTGGTCATATGGAACTAGACATGCAAAATAAAAATAAAAAATAAAAATGATCTTTGAGTTGCAGGGAACATGTGGAAATCACAAGGAAAGGTCTGGTGAACATGGAGGATGAGGGAACATTGAGGGCAGCTCACAGATTCCTCAAGACATTACAGTACCTGTCTCCATTCATTGCACTATTATGAAGCAGATAGTGAACGAGCAAAATCCTCTGATAGTCGCAGAAGATGGTTACCTTAACTTTCCCTATTGAATGTGTGACATCTGCCATTTTTGGGACACTTTCAGCAAGTTTCTTCTACACCATATCATCATGTTTTGGTATACCTATAGACTGCATGCTAAATCTTGACAGCCAAATATATTACTTGGTACACTGCTGTAATGGACTGGAAAAAAAACAGTTAACTTCTTCCTTATTGATTTTTTTCAATTTATCTTTCCAACAACTGAGAGATGACACTTTAAGCTTCAAGGATGATGATTTGTATGGCAGGAGTTTTTTGGGGGGGGGGGGGGGGGGAAGAGGAGAAGACCCCACTGCTCCTCTCCCCTCCCCTGCCCCTCTCCCCTCCCCTCCCCTGCCCATGCCCCCTCAGCTCTCACCTGCCATCCTACCATTTCTCCCTTTACATATTTGTAAGAATGTTGATAACTTACTTATTGTATTTTCACGGTGTTAAACCCCACCATGGTCATCAGCAAACAAATTGGTCAAGTCAAGCATTGGGTACACACTTAAATTCATTTTTCTGTGTTATTCTGTATGGTACTCATGTTTATGCTTTTGTCCATTGTAGGTTGGCTATGTGAATTTTACCTGGAAATCAGGGTCAAAGAAATATATTTACAATTTCGATCGATTACAGTCATTCGATGAAGCGATTTTAGACCCACCTGTTATCTCTATCAAGACAAAGGGCAGAATACCACGTAGACCTAAAGGTAGGTTGTTATTCAAGAAGAATAACTTTGTGGATAAGCAGTTTCCTCAAGTTTCATAATTTGCACACGTATTTATTGTGAGTATCAAGCAGTTTGTAAACTTGACCATTTTTAGTTCACAAAAATCTGTCCTTAAAAAGGGTTTAAGGCATTAGCCATCATGGTATGAACTGTGCTAATATTAGAGTGTGTTGTTTGTATGCATAGAAAGGAAAATTCGCCCCAGAAAACTAAATTATGAGACAGAATTTGTGGCCATTACTTAACATCAAGAGGCAAAAATATGAGCAGGCTCATATAAAAACACATGGCATTGTCCTAGAGGTGTAGGTTGGGAAAGTGTGCCAGATACCTGCTTTTGATATGTTGTGAAAAAAAAAAATTTTTAATTAAAATATCCATCCTAAATTGAGAGGAAATGTATTTTCATAAATTATATGCTAGTTAAAAAGTTTACATCCCCTGCCCATGATATCTGTGCAGGTGTTGTAAGTGACATGACTGTTCCTAAAATTTTAAATTTTTGCTGTAGGTTTCAGTGTCTCCTTGCCATGCTCAGGAAACAGCTCTGGTATTGCAGCTTTCGGCATTGGCCTCATAATTGAAAGCCGTAAAGGAAAGCCATTGCCAGGCACACCTCTTCGTCTTCGATTACGGAAGGAGTGCGCACAGAGGGGTATGTTTGCTTTTGCAAAAATTGTCCTTTTTATTAGGGACTTTCATATTGTGTTGTTGTACCCCCTGTACTCCTACTACTTCCAGTACATTGTTCGTCTTTCACACGTAAAATTGTTCATTTGTTTTTATATAATTGAACCAGCACATGAATGACTTAAATGGTTTTCCTGTTCTTTTTTCTCCAGAAATTCAAAATAGCGTTTACACACTTCATGATCCAGTCCAGTTTTATCTGAAAAGACGTTTACATTTGATGCCTGTTAACTCATGACAAATGCTCTGAAATATTAATTATATAGTTTCAGCTGTAGAATGGAATGACGGAAAGCTGTTGGTAATCATTATTCGCAATTGCGAATTCATCTGATGTTTTTAGTAACGGCTGTGGTCGCCGCAGTGCACCGTCATCAGAATAACACTGGCACTGCAATATCATATTTATCTGCCAATGCTGGGCATGCAACTTTCAAGCATAATGTCTGATCTGTATGGGAATACACATAATGGATGTACGAGTACAGATCATAAACGTATGGAAGTTTGGGTCTTGCCATGAGTTGTGCACGGATAGCCAAATGGTAAGGTGACTGTTTGCGAAAACCAGGAAATCCGGGTTCGAGTCCTGGTCTGGCAAAAATTTTCATTGTCATCATTCCATTCTACAGCTGATGGTAGTCATTATTTGCAGTTGCGAATTCATCTGATGTGTTTAGTAATGACTGTGGTTGCCACAGTGTATCGTTATCGGAATAACACCGGCCCTGCAATATTGTATGAATTAATTTTGTCCAGTAGATGGCTGCAAACATTGATAGGAAGAATATAATGAAATATGTCTTTTATTTTAATAACAAATTCAGAGTAAATACCTGTAAAAATTTTAGTGTGATATGTCTACATCTGTAATGTGGTTAGCCGCCTTACTGCAGGTGCTGGTGGGTACTTCTGTACCTACCATTTCTGGCCTTCATTGTTGCATTCACAAACCAGCACGGGAAGAAAGGCTGTCAGTGAGCCTTCATATGAGCACTTAATTTCTAAGTTTTTCACATTGTGATCATTTTGTGACATCTGTTTGAGTGGGAGTAACATGTTGCCTTGCTCTTTTGAGGATTTCATTCTTCTAAAAGCTTGCTTCTGATTCTTGTGATTGCATCTGGTGTCCTTCTTTTGCACAGTTACAGACACCTCAATTATTTTCTTCGTAGCACCACATTCAAAATATATTTAGCACATCTGCTACAAATGAGCAGGAAATTCCCACAGCGCTGTTTAATAGATACACAGGCACGTCCAAACCAAGTGCTGAGTTAGAACAGACAAGGTGATTAGCAGTGGTCAAACTGTCACCAGTCTTGAGTCATGTGATGCATTAACAAGCTTGTTATAGAACAAGAAATGATGTCACCCTTCTTCTTTGCTCCAAGAAATGGTGCCAGTGTGTTCATTTATGTATGTACAACTAACTGCATGCAAGCCATTAAAGAAATGCCACATATTGCTTTTTAAATCTCATCAGTGTTTTGGAGAGCTGTGCTCAGTTAAGGGAACAAATATAAGTGAATTAAAATAATTAGTAATAAATGTACTAGTGTGTTTTCCTGGTGAATATGCTGCTTGAACGTCTCTCAGACATACAGCCACATTGAATGTTTGTAGTATGAACTTCCAGTGCTGTATTGTGTCATCGTGACCATCAGATTACTCGTGTTCACAGACGCCTTGATCGGTAGTGAATGATGTACATAGTTGCCCCCTCCACTCGTGGACCTTGCATTGGCACTCTGCCTTTGTCTTGCTCAGTGTCCTACTTCTGCTTCTTACAGGATGATGACATCAGATCCAGCCGAGTGGATGCAGCAGAAAATGATTGAACTGACTTGAAGCTCATTTACAGACAAGGCAGCAAAGAAACTTTAGCTTTACAGGCTTCCAAAGATGCGCAAGGAGGGCATACTCCTGAGATCCAGAGATCCATAGTAACCACAATAGGAATGCCAACATACCCCTTTGCAAAGCACATGACATCAGTTTTGAGTCTCTTGGTTGGCAAATTTGAGCATCACAATAAGAACTCTGCTCAGTCCGTAGAATGTTTACAACCTGTAAGACCGGTCACCTTAGATCGTGTGGCCAGTTTCAACATTTTCACTCTTCACCAGGGCTCCATTTAAAGAATCACTACAATTATTTGGGGCCACATACTTCCTCTTTGACTGACAATACTATGAACAAACTGACGACAAGCCTTTGGGTAGCTGTCTGTCACCCATGGTTACTAATATGTACACAGTTGAGTATAAGGCCTAGGCACAATACTTACCACCATTAAAACTGGGAGTTTTATTCATATTTGCTGACTATACTTTCATCAAATGGCCACATGGTAAAGAGAGCTACAAGTTTTCTTACAATACCTGAACTCCATCCACATTGAAATACAGTTCACTATGGAAAGGATGCAAATTGGCCTGTTACCATTCTTGGATGTTCTGGTATAGAGAAGACCACAGAATACTGGAAGACAGTATCTACTGGAAGGCAACTCACATAAACCATTACCCCTGTATGCCTGTAGTTCTCATCACAAGTGGAGGAAGTGCTAAACTCAAAGGTCCACAGTGCTCGTGTGATCTCCAACAGAGAAAGTTTAACACCAGAACAAGCCTACCACGGGGTCATGTTCCAGAAAAAGGCTATAGTGACTGCCACATTTGGCATGCCTTTTGGTTTATGACAACAGGATACATGAGGCCCGAGGAGGACAAGCCTACATCCCATATGTCAGCAACATATCAGAAAAAAATTGGAAGAATTTTATGCAGGCACAAGTTCAAATGCTTGTACCACCTGCCAACCATAATTACGTCCCTTCAAAATAACCTGGGGCTCAAAACCTGATGTGTACCTTGAGTGTGAGTATGGAAACACATGTTTGACAAAGCATTTGCAAGGTTGAAAAAAGATGCCCAGTGACCTCCAGCAGCAAATGAAATCGGCAATTGCTTGAGCATTGCTTAGAGCCAAATCATGAAGTGAAGTATGGAGACAAAAAGGTTTTGGTGAAAAATGGCCCTCTTTTTGGACTGTGCATAGGAGGAGGCCGTCAAAATCTGGCTACGAAAGAACCAATCAACAAGGACTGTGGACCTGAGCTTATACTAGCGTAGAAAACAGCACTGAAACTACCTCAAACACAGTGGAGGCTGAAGGCTGAGCAGGATGAATGTGGAGCACGGAAAGGGAGGGGGGGGGCACACACACACACACACACACACACACACACACACACACACACACACACGTGTGTATTCCAATTGATTGCCTGAGAGACTACTGCAATTTGTAATATATTTTATTTAGGTTATTGCAAATATTTTAAATAATATAAAAAGAAAGGCATAAATAAGAATATAAAATAATTTGTCATATTAGGCAGTCTATCTACCATTAATTTAGAAAGAACTAAACATTACAATAGCTTGCAATGTGTTTGCAGGTCCTGACCCAGAGTGTGATAAGAAGTGTGCAAATGGTGGCTGGTGCAATCATGACAAGATCTGCCAGTGTCCTGAGGGCTACATGGGACAGCACTGCCATACAGCCCTCTGCTACCCACAGTGCATGAATGGTGGCAGTTGCACCTCTCCTGGCATATGCTCATGCCCAGACGGCTTTCAGGGTCGTCACTGTGAAGGGGGTAAGTCATGATATCTCGCATCATCATACTGAGTCAGTCTCTAGCTTCAAGATAGTGATGCACAAAAAGCAAAAACTGGCAATGATAAAAAAAAATGTTAGAGTAAAACAAGAAATGGCGATAAGGTGTATCGTGTAATCACTTTTAAGTGCTAAAATGAACAATTGCACAGTAATAGACTTCTTTATGCAGTGATTGTCATTGTCAGGCAAAAGACATCTGCTGCTGGATAAAGGCCTCCTCTAGACGTAACCATGTGTTTTAGTCTGGATCTACACACATCCGTGCGGGTTTCTTAATGTCATTTTCCCACTTTTCTTTGTGTCCTCGTACTGTCTTTTCTTATTTGTTGCAATCCAACAAAAAATGTACTTTGTCCATCTACCATCTATTTGCAAGACTAAATGTTTCACACCTCCATTTCAAGTCCTTTTACCTTTTTTTTAGAAATAATTAGCCCTTTTATTTATGTCAGCATAACTTTCAGTTTTCAATGATACCGAACTTTCTGCTTAATTTAATGTAATTTAGTTCCTTATTCTTAAGTAACCACAACCATAAACAAGTTCATGCTTAATGGGTTTCTAAATGTCATCTATTTTTATTCTGCATCTTATGTGCCTATGAAAATTTGAAATTCAACATTGCTTTAGGATCATCACAGCCCATAAAACTAGATCAAAAGGAAAATCTATTAATTTGCAAAGAGATAGAGGGGCTGACCAATATGTACCTGCAGGAGGCAAAATTCCAGTGCTACTGATAGACACCATTAAAACAGATCAAACATAGCCTAGTGTTTGAAACTAGTAGTTCCTTCCTAATGCAGGAAAGAGAGATCAGTTGAAAGGAAGGGCAGGTCACTCACCAAAAATTTGTATTGCCCTATGATGTCTGTCACTTCTGGAGTCATATCCAGAGTTTCCCACCAAAGAATCTTTATTTAGTTTTTGTTAATTTTATTCAACTCCCCAGTTATCATCTTTTGGGATTTGCAAATCATTTATTCATTTTCTGTTACTCTTCACAGAGGACCTCTTGATCTTAGTACCAGCATATTGACCACAGACTTGAATGATTTCCATGGAATATATTTCTTTAGACATATCTGGTTAGTTATTTCTGAGATTCATGTAATATTGTTGTTTTCTAATTTTCTTTTTTCAGTAAACCCTACAACCAGATTCATGACAGCTCTCCTCCTCTTTATTCAACCAAAACAGCTAGTTTAATCATACTTCGTCATAAACACTCCCCCCCCCCCCCCCCCCCCAGACACTTCTGATAACTAATATGTCTCATGTTATTTAACTCCTCTTCCAACTCTACTATCTGCAGATCCCAAAGTTTTGAAATTTATTTCCCTTAAATCAAGTCTAATAGAAACAATTGTGTATTTACAGCCCATGCTATTGCCTATATAGTCAAACTTCATACAAAAAGGTGTAGGTGAAGAAGTAGCTGGCCATGCACCATTACCCACTTTTCCTCAGTCCACTACTCTCAACATTCTTTCACCCAAGCTATGACACTGATAACATGAGAACACTGTAGTACATTGCACCTCCCCTTGCTACAGCATTACTCTTCCCGTTTAGTTTCATGACTTTACATGGCTTTACGTAGTGTTTCCATCTTTATTTTTTTTGTCAGGTATTGTATATCATCAGTTAGGTGCTCACTTGAGCTGCCATCTCATTTTCAGTTGTCTTAAAGTACATGAAAAATGCAGATACAGATGCTTCCTGGGGATGTTGAACAGAGTGGGCACTGAAAGAGACCCACACACAGATTTGCTCAATAAACAGTGGGCTTCAAAATATTTAGTCGTGGAGTACAGGGCAGCCTATTGTAAATGTACGTTAAAAGCAGATGGGAGGTTGGAGAGATAGATTTAAAAGGAAGAAAGAGATTTTTTAAATTATAACATGCCAATAGCAATAGGGTCTCCAACAACACTATCTGTAATATGTTAGCCTACCAGGCCCCAAAGACTTCATTCAGATAAGTGGCCAGTGCTAAATCTCAGCAGAGATGTAGCATGTAAGTCTCAGCTGTTGTCTGAGAGATTATAAATTTCAGACAATATAATCAGTTTGCAGGCTTATCATGTAATACTTGGATCACTCCAATCAGTGTTATCAATTCAAAGTACCCTGGCAGATTCCATTAATCCTTATTAGGGTGTAATTTAGGGCTCTTTCCCAGTTTCTATTACAGTCACATTTAGCAACCCAAAGTTGTAAATATTGCTAAATATGGTATGGGCTTATTTTGTATAGCATAATTTTTTAATGTTGTCTTTATTCATCCTGTGAATAAAAATGAACTTCCCCTTGACCATTTCATTTGTCCATAGTTTTTCTTCTTCTTCTTCTTCTTCAAAGTACATGTTTAAGGAGCTATTGTCTATTTCTTTAATAAGGTTGTTTCCTTCAAAGTTCCTCCATATATGTCGATAAATAAATACTGCCTCTTGTAGCCCAGAGAACTAGTTGCCATGAAAATGCACTTTGTGTTGTTAGCTCCCATTATAACAGTATTAAACATACAGGTATTTAACTGTGTGGTAGCTACTCCTTACTTTTCAGATTCCTTCACTGTCATAGTAAAACTTTGAATGACAAGGCCACACTTATAATGACATCAGAGATTTCAGTGCTGTGATACTTATTAAAGCTTTCAGTGTAACATTTTTAATGGAAGTGTGAAAGCTAAGACTGCCAGCATATCACAATTCCTAACACATTATGCCGTTTCAGTGATAGTTAAATGGTAGTGAAAGTGGTAATGTGCTGGACCAGCATTACAATGGAGTCCTCTAAATGAGACAGCAAATCACATGAATCAAAAATCTTTCTGAGAATATTCTGGCAGCAGATGTCATTTGCATTAAAAATAAAATCATTGTTATGTGAATGAAGATTTTTGTGGCATGAGATTGCAATAAAATTTTCTAGAGTTCCTTTCCACATCCAAATGTTTGATTAATACAGTGAATGTTGCCTGAAAACTATGGAATTAGTGCTGTAGGCACAGTGAAGAGAGATCATATTAATCAGTTACTTAACTTATTTTTTGAAATACTGTAGCTTATTTTTTGAAATACTGTAGGCAGAGATGGGCTAGCCCAAGGATTTTAAAAGAGTGTGTGTATGTGTGTTTGTGTGTGTGTGTGTGTGTGTGTGTGTGTGTGTGTGTGTGTGTACACGCGTGCGCGCACATGTTTTAGAGAGAGAGAGAAGGACATTTTACTCCATCCAGGACATATTTTCGAATATTTCTGTCGATGCTCGGTTTCCCTCAGGTTTGCAGCTCATGGTACAGACCTGTGAAATGTTTGCTTACTCCACGCATGTGCCATGCGATTACATGGATTTGAACAACAAAGAGAAATATGTTTCCAGACTGAGTGCAAAGTTATGGCCCATTTGTTCGTGTACTTGTGGAAAGTGGTGGAAACAAACAACTACCTTGTAGAGATAGTCTCTGGATCATTGCTGACAACATGTATGTATCATTTACTGCTTACTGCCTACATCTGTGCTACACATTGACAGATCTTGAAAAATGTTAGCAGCAGTCAACAATAGTACAGAAATTACCCAGTACTTGCGAAATCTGCAGGTTTGAACATTGGCAGCAGGGGCCATAACTCGGGGAACAAGCTACTTATCTGTTGTCAGTTCATACTTGAAGAGCAGCAGCAGGGGCCATAACTTTGTTAATGAACTACAGTGGAACTGACGTAGCAAGCATAATTTGTTCCAGGATCCTACTTGTAGTACGAAACACTTGTTAAGTGAAACAATTTATCTCGTATAAAGTATGTAGAAAACATGCAGACAAAGTACTAAAAGTTTTATCTTACTCATGCCATTTATTCAGAGAAAATTATACTTGCAGTATTAGGTACTTTATTATTCACAATAAAGAACTAATTCTTTTTTACCAGTAAGCTATCTACAGCCATTTGTTTCTGCCTATGCTTCAACACTTGGCAAAAATGCGACACAGGTTTATTGTCAAATAAATTTGAAGAGCATGTAGCCACTGCATCATTCGGGTGATGATTTTCAATGTATAAGGGGTCTTCAAAAAGAAACGAGCCGGAGGCATAATTACAGAAACCAGTACCTGTATGTTAGAAGTATTGACCCGAGCTGTTGAGACACTTGTCCCACTGTGACAAAAGGCAGTGAATGGCTGTCTCATAAAATTCCCGGGGCTGCAATGTTAACCAGTTCCGCAAGTACAGCTGGACATCTTCGTCCGAGGTGAATTGTTTGCGCCTCAGAGCCTTTTTAAGGGGACCAAAAATAGTGTAATCACAGGGAGAGAGGTCCAGACTGTATGGATAATGGATATGGAAATAGTTCCCCTCCCTGGCCACACCATGGGAGAAGTGAAAGGTTAAGGATGGTAGCGAGACTTATTCGCTCCGGTACCTAGTTTGTACGAGAGCTGATGGGGAGTCTTTCATGATGATTCTTTGTAGAGCATTTAGAGGACAAGTTTTGGGAGGTGGAGGGCTTGTCCAAAATGCGCTCTGGGGCAGTTTTGATAAAAACAGCATTCTCTGCCCAGTCACTGGCTTTACTCGCTTGTGACAGGTTGGGAGATGTTTCTGTTACCATTGCGCCCCATAAGAGCTAAAATATGGTCTAGGGCATTATATTCCACAGGGACCTTCTTTTGCAGTCCGATGACGAGCTGCGTGCCAATTTGCAGCGGCGAGGTGTTAATTTTGTCCGGCGCATTCATCGGGGTCCGAGGGATAATCGGATTGCCACCGGTGCCTTCATCTTGGCCACATTGCCTGAGAAGGTCAAGGTGATGGTCTGCCGCTGTGACGTCAAGCCCTATATCCTTCCCCCGATGCGCTGGAAGTTCGGCCATATGTCTTCCCGCTGTATTTCCAGCCTCACATGTTGAGATTGCGGACGCTTATCACATCCCAATACTCCCATGTGCCCTGCCTCCCATCTGTGCCAACTGCAGAGAGCACCATTCGCCTTTCCTGCCAGGCTGCAGGATTTTACATCAAGAGAGGAAAATCATGGAATATAAGACCCTGGACCAACTGACCTACACTGGGGCTAAGAGGAAATATGAATGACTCCATCCTGTGCAAATGACTTCCTCTTATGCCGCCGCTACGACAACAGTGATAGCCCCATCAGGTAAGCAAATTCCAGACTACACCTGCCCCCTTGGCCATAGGGGGTACTACTCTCCCTGTTGCTCCTGTGCCACCTACTTTGGAGGCAATGTCCCCTCACCTATCAGGGATGTCCGTCCCCACTTCTAAGCCGGAGAAGCATCCAACTTCTTCGGCTCCTCTCGCTTGGAAGGGGTCCCTTGGGTCCCTCCCTTCCTAGATTTCCACCAGTGGAAAAGATGACACTCACCAGTGGCTGAAGTGCCCACAAGCAGCTGGTCGTTGGGCTTCACAATCCTCCTCAGACTTGGAGACTGGATCAGTGAAGCCCTCCCAGACAGTGAACCCCAAGGAGCAGCGAGAGAAGTCCAAGAATAAGACCTCTAAGACCAAGGCCCTTGCGGTGGCACTCACCTCACTGCTACCTACAAGCTCTGTGTCTGAGGATGAGCTGGATATTCTGGCATCTGCTGAGGACCTAGATCTTGCCAGACCCTCAGACACAATGGATGTCGATTGTACAGGTACTCAATTGGTGCCAGAAGGTGACCCAGCGGCGTAATCTGTCTCCTCAGTCCCTTCACATCTTTTTCGGCCGCGGACTATGTCATTCTCCAGTGGAATTGCAGCGGTTTTTACCACCACCTTGCTGAGCTCCGACAACTTATCAGCCTTCACCCTTTCTTCTGCATTGCTCTCCAGGAAACTTGGTTTCCAGTGATGTGAACCCCGCCCTCCATGGCTATTGGGGTTATTATAAGAATCAGGCAGCTTATGCGAGAACATCTGGTGGAGTCTGCATCTATGTCCTTAACTCTCTTTACAGCGAGTGTGTACCTCTTCAAACACCTTTAGAGGCTGTCGCTGTTCGGGTGTTGATGCCTCAGGATGTTACTGTGCAGTATCTATCATCCAGCGGATGGTGATGTCCTATAGCATGTATTGGCTGCGCTGATAGCCCAACTGCCGCCACCTTTTCTGTTACTGGGTGACTTTGACACTCCTAACCCTTTGTGAGGTGGCTTAGTGGCAACAGGCAGAGGCACTGTCGTTGAGCAAGTGTTGGCACAGCCCGTCCTTCCCCTCTTAAATAATGGTGCCCCCACACATTTCTGTGTGGCGCATGACACATACTCGTCCATCGACCTTTCAGTCTGCAGCCGTAGCCTTCTACCATCTGTCCAATGGAATGTGCATGACGACTTGTGCAGTAGTGACCACTTCCCGACCTTTCTGTCACTGCCACAGTGTTGCTCTTCTGGGCGCCTCCCCAGATAGGCTTTGGATAAGGCTGACTGGGACTTGTTCGCCTCCGTTGACACTATTAAGCCCTTTCTCATGATGCCATTGATGTGGTGGTTCACACAATCACCACCGGCGTCGTTTCTGCTGCGAAATCTGCAATTTCCTGTTCTTCCAGGTCCCCTCGGAGGAGGACTGTGTCTTTGTGGTCACCTGAGGTCACTGAGGCAATTAGAGATCGCAGGCGGGCCCTTCAGCATCATAAGCGGCACCCATCATTGGAACACCTCATCGCCTTTAAACGGCTCCACGCCCAAGCCCGCTGCCTGGCCATCAGAAGCAGGAGTGCTGGGAAAGGTATGTCTCCACCACTGGCCTCCATACCTCTCCATCACAAGTTTGGACCAAGATTAGGTGGCTCTATGGATATCAGACCCTTGTCAGCATCCCTGGGCTTTCCCTGAATGGAGCAGTCTGTACTGAATAAGACACAATTGCAGAACTCTTAGCAGAATTTATGCTCAAAGTTCTACAAATTACCCGCTGGCCTTCCACTCCCTGAAAGAGCGGTTGGAATATCGGAGCCTTTCATTCCATACGCGCCACCCCAAATTGTACAATGCTCCATTCAGTGAGTGGGAATTCCAAAGTGCTGTAGCTGCTTGCCCTGATACGGCTCCCGGGCCGAATCGCATCCTTTATCAGATGCTCAAACACCTCTCGGTGAACTGCCAGCAGCACGTCCCAGACCTTTTCAACTCTATCTGGGTTGAGGGTGAGTTCCCATCACAATGGTGGGAAAGCATCGTCATCCCCATGTTGAAACCTGGCAAGAACCCACTGGAGGTGGACAGCTATTCCCCCATTAGCCTCACCAATGTTCCGTGCAAGTTGCTCGAATGCATGGTGAGCTGGAGGTTGAGTTGACTACTTGAGGCTTGCGGCCTTCTGGTTCCGTCTCAGGGTGGGTTCCGTAAGGGCCGCTGTGCCACCGATAAACAGGTCTGCCATCCGTACGGCCTTTGCCCGCCGTCAGCATCTGGTTGCCACCTTTTTTGACATGTGGAAGGCAAACAATACAACAAGGCGACATCACATCCTCACCATGCTTCATGGGTGGGGTCTTAGGGGCCTGCTCACGATTTTTATTCAAAATTTTCTGTCGCTTCGTTCCCTCCACGTTCAAGTTGGTTCCTCCCATAGTTACTCCCGAGTCCAGGAGAATGGGGTCCCACAAGCCTCTGTCTTGAGTGTCTGCCTGTTTTTAGTTGCTATCAATGGGCTAGTTGCAACTGTGAGAACACCCATATCAGCTTCTTTGTATGCTGATGACTTTTGCCTGTACTATAGCTCCACTGGCATTTTGGTTGCTGAACGGCAGCTACAGGGCACTATTCGCAGGGTGCAGTCTTGGGCCATCGCGCACGGCTTTCAGTTCTCAGCTGCCAAGACTTGTGTCATGCACTTCTGCCGGCGTCACACTGTTCACCCTGAGCCACAGCTTTATCTTGACAACGAACCTCTTGCCATGGTGGAGACGCATCAGTTTTTGGGCTTGCTTTTCGATATCTGGTTGACTTGACTGCCTCATATTCGACAGCTTAAACAAATGTGCTGGCGCCATCTTAATGCTCTTCATTGCTTGAGTCACACCAGCTGGAGTGCCGATCGGTCTGCCCATGTACGACTGTATCAGGTGTTGATTCAGTCTCGTCTCGATTATGGGAGCCTAGCTTATGGTTCAGCATTACGGTTGCTTGACCCCATACTTCACTGCATGATCCAACTTGCAACTGGATCTTTCCACACAAGCCCTGTAAACAGCATACTTGTGGAGGCTGGTGTCCCTCCATTGCGGATCCGGTGCCAACAACTACTGGCCGCTTATGCTGCACGTGTTTGTAGCTTGCCCAGGCATCCAAGTTACCATCTCCTATTCCCCAACTCGGTCGTCCGTCTTATCGAAAGACGGCCCAGTCAGGATGTCAGATTGCGGTTCACGTCCAGTCTCTTCTCTCTGGGCTTGAGTTTTTCCCTCTCCCACCTCTTTTCCAGGCCCATGTTGTCTATCCCCATGGTGTGTGCCCTGCCCATGCCTTCAGCTGGATTTGGCACAAGGCCCGAAAGACTCAATCCCTCCTGAGGCCCTCTGCCTTCCGCAGACGCTTTCTTTCCATCCTTGCTACGTTTCCCGGCTTTGCCATAGTCTACACTGACAGTTCGATGGTTGCTGGTCGAATTGGGTATGCTTTTACTCTTGGAGAACAATCTGAACAACGCTTATTGCTGGATGGCTGCAGTGTTATCACTGAAGAGCTTGTCGCCATCTCTCGTGCATAGAGTATATCCGCTCCTGCTCCAGTGAGTCTTCATTATCTGTAGTGACTCCCTGAGCAGCTTACGAGCTGTTGACCGGTGTTTTCCTTGCTCTCGTCTGGTGATGGCTATCCAGGAGTCCCTCCATACTTTTGGCTGTTGCAGCCACTCCTTGGTCTTTGTGTGGACCCCAGGTCATGTCGGCATCCCGGGTAATGAACGTGTTGACAGCTGGCCAAACTTGCTATCAGCTCACCGGCCCTGGAGATTGGCCTTCTGGAGTGTGATCTCTAGTCAGTTTTGCGGCAGAAGGTCCTTGGCATCTGGGGTGATGAATGGCGCACACTGCCTTTACCCGACAAACTTCGGATCATCAAGGAGACTCCCGGTGTGTGGCGCTCCTCCATGCAGGCCTCTCGCAAGGACTCTGTTGCCCTCTGCCAGCATGCATTGGCCACATTTGGCTGACGCATGGTTATTTATTGCGCCGCGAGGACCCACCTCTCTGTCGCTGTGGTTCAGCATTGACAGTGGTCCACATTTTGTTGGACCGTCAGCTTTTAACTGCGCTCAGGCAGACGTTTGCGCTGCCTGATACGCTCCCTGCACTTTTAACAGATGGCGCTGCAATGGCAGACTTCATTTTGAGTTTTATTCAAGCAGGAGGCTTTTATCACTCGGTCTGAGGGTTTGTCTCTCTTTTTTGTGTTGAGTCTGGCCTCTGGCCTACGGTTTCAGATTGGGGTTTTTAGTGTGTCTCTTGGTGATTGGCTTTTCTTTTTTTTTTTTTTTTTTTTTTTTTTTTTTTTTTTTTTTTTTTTTTTTTTTTTTTTTGTTTCCATGGTTGGCCAACCACTGTACCACTCTGTGTGGTTTTAATTCCTCTTTTCTGGTCTTTGCCTATGTCTTTGTTGTTCTGTGTCTTCCCTTGTCATCTCCGTTGCTTGTTTTTGTTCCTTGTGGGTGTTTCTTGATCGTGGAAAAAGGGACTGATGGCCTCTGTAGTCTGGTCCCTTCAACCCCCACAAACCAACCAACCAACCATCCCCCTCCTCCTCCCCCTCAACTACTGATAGCCCCCCCCCCCCCCTTTCCCTCCTCCCGCTCCCCCTTTTCTGAAGACTTCCTCTCCACAACTTCCTGCTTGAAATAAGCTGCAACGCCATAAGCTCTTTGGTGGTCATTTCTTGGCTGTGATCTTCCACAACCTCATTAATATCATTGTTATCCTTTTCTAATCCCATGTTCTTCGCCAAAGACAATCTCATTGACTACAGGCTCCCCAAGAACTGACACAAATGCCCAGAGTCACATTTGACAATGCACGCTGGCCAAAGCTTCTTGCAAACAGAGGTAAGAGTTCTCTCGGTAACCCCTTTCCATGCCTTTTTGATCATCTTGACGGAGGCAATGAATTTGAAGTGATATTCCCAAAAGTCTCTGAGAGTGAGATTGGTAGCTTCAGTCAACTCAAAGCAATGTCTGAAGAATGCTTTAGTGTAGAGCTTCTTAAAGTTAGAAATAATCTGCTGGTCAATAGGCTGGAGTGTTGTTGTTGTAGTCTTCAGTCCAGAGACTGGTTTGATGCAGTTCTCCATGCTACTCTATCCTGTGCAAGCTTCTTCATCTCCAAATAACTACTGCAATCTACTTCTGAATCTGCTTAGCGTATTCCTCTCTTGGTCTCCCTCTATGATTTTAAAGCAGGCTCAAACTTGGTAATTGGATGTCTCTATAGGCCCCCTGGCTCAGCAGCTGTTGTAGCAGAACACCTGAAGGAAAATTTGTATAATGTTTCGAGAAGATTTCCCGACCATGTTATAGTTTTGGGTGGAGATTTTAATTTGCCGGATATGGACTGGGAGACTCAAATGTTTATAACGGGTGGCAGGGACAAAGAATCCAGTGACATTTTTTTAAGTGCGTTATCTGAAAACTACCTTGAGCAGTTAAACAGAGAACCAAGTCGTGGCGATAACATATTAGACCTTCTGGTGACAAAAAGACCCGAACTATTTGAAACAGTTAACGCAGAACAGGGAATCAGTGATCATAAAGCGGTTACTGCATCGATGCTTTCAGCCGTAAATAGAAATATTAAAAAATTAATGATATCAATATAATAAAAGGAAACATTCCACGTGGGAAAAATTATATATAAAAACAAAGATGAGGTGACTTACCGAACGAAAGCGCTGGCAGGTCGATAGACACACAAACAAACACAAACATACACACAAAATTCAAGCTTTCGCAACAAACTGTTGCCTCATCAGGAAAGAGGGAAGGAGAGGGGAAGACGAAAGGAAGTGGGTTTTAAGGGAGAGGGTAAGGAGTCATTCCAATCCCGGGAGCGGAAAGACTTACCTTAGGGGGAAAAAAAGGACAGGTATACACTCGCACACACGCACATATCCATCCACACATACAGGCACAAGCAGACATATTTAAAGACCAAATATGTCTTTAAATATGTCTGCTTGTGTCTGTATGTGTGGATGGATATGTGCGTGTGTGCGAGTGTATACCTGTCCTTTTTTTCCCCCTAAGGTAAGTCTTTGCGCTCCCGGGATTGCAATGACTCCTTACCCTCTCCCTTAAAACCCACTTCCTTTCGTCTTCCCCTCTCCTTCCCTCTTTCCTGATGAGGCAACAGTTTGTTGCGAAAGCTTGAATTTTGTATGTATGTTTGTGTTTGTTTGTGTGTCTATCGACCTGCCAGCGCTTTCGTTCGGTAAGTCACTTCATCTTTGTTTTTATAAGAAATATTAAAAAAGGTAGACATTTTTTTCTGTTTAGCAAAAGTGACAAAAAGCAGATTTCGGAGTACTTGATGGCTCAACACAAAAGTTTTATCTCAAGAACAGATAGTGTTGAGGATCAGTGGACAAAGTTCAAAACCATCATACAATATGCATTAGATGAGTATGTGCCAAGCAAGATCGTAAGAGATGGAAAAGAGCCACTGTGGTACACCACCGAGTTAGAAAACTGCTACGGAAGCAAAGGGAACTTCACAGCAAACATAAACATAGCCAAAGCCTTGCAGACAAACAAAAATTAAGCGAAGCGAAATATAGTGTGAGGAGGGCTATGCGAGAGGCATTCAGTGAATTCGAAAGTTCTATGACTTGGCAGTAAATCCTAAGAAATTTTGGTCTTATGTCAAAGCGGTAGGTGGATCAAAACAAAATGTCCATACACTCTGTGACTAAAATGGTACTGAAACAGAGGATGACAGACTAAAGGCCGAAATACTAAATGTCTTTTTCCAAAGCTGTTTCACAGAGGAAGACTGCACTGTAGTTCCTTCTCTGGACTGTGGCACAGATCACAAAATTGTAGATATCGAAATAGATGACAGAGGGATAGAAAAACAATTAAAATCGCTCAAAAAAGGAAAGGCCGTTGGACCTGATGGGGTACCAGTTCGATTTTACACAGAGTACGCAAAGGAACTTGCCCCCTTCTTGCAGCGGTGTACCATAGGCCTCTAGAAGAGTGTAGCGTTCCAAAAGATTGGAAAAGGGCACAGGTCATCCCCGTTTTCAAGAAGGGACGTTGAACAGATGTGCAGAACTATAGACTTATACCTCTAACGTCGATCAGTTGTAGAATTTTGGAACACACATTCTGTTTGAGTATAATGACTTTTCTGGAGACTAGAAATCTACTCTGTAGGAATCAACATGGGTTTCGAAAAAACAATCGTGTGAAACCCAGCTCACGCTATTTGTCCACGAGACTCAAGAGGGCCATAGACACGGGTTCCCGTGATTTCAGGTGTGCCACAGGGGTGTGTCGTAGGACCGTTGCTATTCACAATATACATGGATGACATCGGAAGTTCACTGAGGCTTTTTGTGGATGATGCTATAGTATATCAAGAGGTTGTAACGATGGAAAATTGTACTGAAATCCAGAAGGATCTGCAACGAATTGACGCATGGTGCAGGGAATGTGCTGTGAATACATAGAAAGAAAGATCCTTTATCATTTAGCTACAATATAGCAGGTCAGCAACTCGAAGCAGTTAATTCCATAAAGTATCTGGGAGTAGGCATTGGGAGTGATTTAAAATGGAATGACCATATAAAATTAATCGTCAGTAAAGCAGATGCCAAACTGAGATTCATTGGAAGAATCGTAAAGAAATGCAGTCTGAAAACAAAGGAAGTAGGTTACAGTACACTTGTTCGCCCACTGCTTGAATACTGCTCGCCAGTGTGGGATCCGTACCAGATAGGGTTGATAGAAGAGATAGAGAAGATCCAACAGAGAGCAGCGCGCTCCGTTACAGGATCATTTAGTAATCGCGAAAGTATTACGGAGATGATAGATAAACTCCAGTGGAAGACTCTGCAAGAGAGATGCTCAGTAGCTCGGTACGGGCTTTTGTTGAAGTTTCGAGAACATTCCTTCACCTAGGAGTCAGGCAGTGTATTGCTCCCTCCTACGTATATCTTGCAAAGAGACCATGAGGATAAAATCAGAGAGATTAGAGCTCACACAGAGGCATAACGACAATCTTTCTTCCCACGAACAATACGAGACTGGAATAGAAGGGAGAACCGATAGATATACTCAAGGTACTCTCCGCCACACACCATCAGGTGGCTTGCAGAGTATGGATGTAGATGTAGATACTAAATTGGTGATTCCTTGATGCCTCAGAATGTCTCCTAGCTACCAATTCCTTCTTCTACTCAAGTTGTGCAACAAATTCCTCTTCTCCCCAATTCTATTTAGTACCTCCTCATTAGTTATTTGATCTACCTATCTAATCTTCAGCATTCTTCTGTAGCACCACATTCAGAAAGCTTCTATTTTCTTCTTGTCTACACTATTTGTCATCCATGTTTCACTTCCATACATGACTACACTCCATACAAATACTTTCAGAAAGGACTTCCTGACACATAAGTCGACACTCAAATTTCTCTTCTTCAGAAATGCTTTCCTTGCCATAGCTAGTCTACATTTAATATTCTCTCTACTTTAACCTCGTCAGTTATTTTGATCCACAAATAGCATCTACTGCTTTAAGTGTCTCATTTCCCTCAGCATCACCTGATTTAATTCAACTACATTCCATTATCCTCGTTTTGCTTTTGTTGATGTTCATCTTATATCCTCCTTTCAAGACACTGTCCATTCCATTCAACTGCTCTTCCATGTCCTTTGCTGTCTCCGACAGAATTACAATGTTGTCTGCAAACCTCAAAATTTTTATTTCTTCTCCATGGATTTTAATTCCTATTCCAAAAATCGAGTGAGGTGGCGCAGTGGCTAGCACACTGGACTCGCATTCGGGAGGATGATGGTTCAATCCCGTGTCCGGCCATCCTGATTTAGGTTTTCCGTGATTTCCCTAAATCGCTCCAGGCAAATGCCGGGATGGTTACTTTGAAAGGGCACGGCCGACTTCCTTTCCCGTCCTTCCCTAAACCGATGCGACCGATGACCACGCAGTTTAGTCTCTTCCCCCAAAACAACCCAACGCAACTCTATTCCAAATGTTTCTTCCATTTCTTTTACTGTTTGCTCAATATACAGATTGAAAACATTGGAGATAGGCTACAACCCTGTCTCACTCCCTTCTCAACCACTGCGTGCCTTTCATTCCTCTCGACGCTTATAACTGCCATCTAGTTTCTGTACACATTGTAAATAGCCTTTCACTCCCTGTATTTGACCCTTGCCACCTTCAGAATTTGAAAGAGAGTATTCCAGTCAACATTGTCAAAAGCTTTCTCTAAGTCTTCAGATGCTAGAAACATAGGTTTTCCTTTTCTTAATCATCTTCTATGATAAGTCGTAGGGTCAGTATTCCCTCGCATGTTCCATTGAAGTTTCATTTCAGCGCACACTCCACTGTAGAGTATAAATTTCATTCTAGAAACAACCCCCAGGCTGTGGCTAAGCCATGTCTCCACAATATCCTTTCTTCCAGGTGCGTCGTGCTTAGGTAGCTCAGTTGGTAGAGCACTTGCCCGCGAAAGGCAAAGGTCCCAAGTTCGAGTCTCGGTCTGGCACACAGTTTTAATCTGCCAGGAAGTTTCAATTCCCAAATCGCTAAGGCCTTTTGCTGAAGACAAATTCACAAAGGAGTACCTCTTGGACATTGCATATATACTTTGTCATAATATCATCATTAAACATAAGGAGATTAACAGTTGTTCATTGAATTGATACAATAGCTCATACCACAGCCCACTGCATTGTCTACGGTGAGGGGTAATACATGAAATTCTGTATTCTCGGCACTGTGGATATCAGAATATTGAATTCCTTGACAATTACAAAATTGCATGTCCCATGCATCTAAGTCCAACTACCATTCCATGTTCATAGGCTGTTACTTTTAGTCGTGTGGCCATAATCATGTTGGACACCTTTTCACATGAACCGCTTGAGTACAAACGACAGCTCCGCCAATGCACTGCCCTCCTATACCTTGTGTGAACAATACTGCTGCCACCTGTATATGTGCGTATCACTATTCTGTGACTTGTCACATCAGTGTAAAATAAAAAAATCTGCTGAATTAATTAATGAGAAAGCCAATTTAACAATTCTTCACTGAATTATTCATCAACAAAGTTTGTGTGCTACACTGATTTAAATGAAAAATGTCATGTATGTATTTACCAAAAGCATGAATTTTATAAAGTTCCACGCACTAAATTGCTGCCATTTAAAACAGTATTTGGATTAAGTATGCTCCTGTCACAAAGATTTGACTTACCTTTGCGAAGTGAAATGGTTAAGTAAGGACAAAATGCTGAATCTTTTTATGATTGTCAGAAGGAAATAAGATTTTTTGGCTATCAGAGAAAAATCATTGGCTAAAGTAAATGAGCCACAATGGATTTGTGTTATAGTATTTTTGGTTATCGCAGGCCATTTAAATGACTTGAATTAAAACTTCAGAAACAAGGCCACACAGTTCATGAATTACACAGCCATTTAAATGCCTTTTAGGCCAAGATGCTCATTTGAGAAATGCTACAGGGTCAGCTCGAGAAAATGTTGATTATGTCTTTTATGCTGATGGACTGAAATCATTATTAGTGCACGTTGTCCAGCATTTTGTGAGTCTAGGGACACAGACAGCACTTTTGCTATATGTGCCAGTTCAAGAAAATGTGATGAACAAAAGGTCCCAGGAAACCTTCAAATGGATCTTATTGAACTTCAGGAAGATTTTTCTTTTAGAGCTAAATTTGTGGAAGTAGACATAGTCAAATTTTATAAAACTTACTTGACTGATGGAAATTACCCACAACAGAGACCATTTGCAAACAAAGAAAAAATTGTCTTTTTGGAAGTGCAGATTTGTGTGAACAATTTTGTTCTCCCATAGAAATAAATAAATGCACTATATGTACAAAGTTAACAGACAACAGCATCTAAAGTAACTTGTGATTCTGTGTCAGTGATATAAATCCAGGTAGGAATAATCTGGCATTAAAAATTCAACTCAGAGTTTGCATCAACCTACTATTTATTACTTTTTAAAAAAATGAATAAACCACTTTAAAGACAATTATCTGTGTTTTTATTAAGTGCAACTTCCTGCTTTCATAATAGTTGGTGACAAAATTTGTTTGTTTAGCGTAATGGATTTAGACAAAAGTTGCTGTGTTTCATACATGAGTTTGTATGCTTAATAATATTCATGTTCTCTTGAAAAAGCATATTTTGAGGTACAACTTCACTGTGATGACATGTCAGAAAGCTTATCACCGAGTTAAAATATAGTATCCATAAACATTATGAATGCTATACCTTTGCATTGTGTGTTGGGGGCACTACTGTCACGTCACATGAATACTGCTATCTTATTGGCCAGACAGCCTGTGAATGTTTTGGTGACACTGTTAGGAGTGAACAGTTTTAGCCATTTTGTGCAATGTTAATGACATATGCTTTGTGCATATCATTTGTAGTGGTAGAAATGTCACACAAAAGTTAAGGGGCATTCACATGTTCAGTATTATTGTCAATATGATGACAGTCTGAGGGCAAGTATTGTTGTGTTGTCAGTAGTAGAAATGTTGGGTTTGATAACTCACCATACTGTTGTTCACGTGTTTCCAGTTTTGCTTCTTTATAATACAGCGTGATACACATGAAGTTCAAGCAATTTAGATTTTTAAACTTTCAAAAAGAACAAAGAAATGATGGCTTAATTTATGTAGTGTTACAGAAACAACCCATGCCTATGCAGTCAGTTATCAAAAGTATTTTTGGACAAATATTTAAAAAAATGCTTGCTAATAGTATTTCTGAATACTAACACACTAAATTTTGGACACTTGAATGACCTGCCTGTGGCTAAAAATTGCAAATTTTCTTCTAACTGTTCCTTGACCAGGACTGACTATCTCATTGTCATATTTTTTGTTTTTTTATTCTTTCTCACATTACCATAGTAATTAATTTTTGTCGCTTGTGTATATTAGAACAGTGCAACTGTTGAAGTTTACAGTAATTTATAATGAATTAGCTCCAACCAGGTGCTTTTATAGGCTTTTATTTTTCCTTAATGTCATTTCAAAGATGCCTGTCATCCCATCCTCAGATGTTTACATTTATTTACAAGCTGCAAACGTTGCTTCTTTACAAAAAGTGTTGCAGAATTTTGCAGTGGGTATTTTTAAGACAGCTATTGTAAAATGTTGTAAGTAAAGAAACAATGTTCACAAAGTGTAAATAAGTGTAAACATCTGAAGATGTGGTGAACATAAAATGAAGGTACTCCAAAAATGTGTGTTTTGAGGCATATTTTTTTGCATGGCATGTCAGGAAAAAAGTTCCATTCAAATTGATGCATGTCCTCCGAAACATTAACATAATGGAAGCTATAGTTTTGACTTTATGTGCTAAGAGTAGTGCTGTTGCATCATATGACAAGGTAGCCCGCGAGCTTAAGTAAGTACGTATGTGACTCAGACTTGCGGGCCACCAAAGATACCCCTTGCATGCATTAGACCATAAAAGGATCAAATACAACAAAACTGTTGGCATCTTAAACATGTTACACATACATAAGTTAAAAATTAGTGGATAAATGTTGTGTAAGATCAAGATATATTCATCAAAATGTGCAAAGAAAAAGGTGACCAGGGGAAACTGCCTGATGGCAGAAAATATCCCAAGGCATATCTAGCAATGGAGGGAGCATTAGATGGGAAAACTTCTAGATGACAGTAAATATATTGTACAAATTGCAGAGGATGTCGGTTGTATCTACCTGGCGATCAAAGGCAGAGAGTCTTGCACGCAGAAAAATAGGAAGAACACTGTGAAACTGCTCAAGATGCAAAACTCATCATCTCAAACTCACCCCCCCCCCCCCCCCCCAGCCCCTTTTTGCCACAGCTTGCCAAGTAGTGTGTGTAAAATGCAGCTAATAAATCTTTCTCAACATTAATCAGTTAATCACCTTGGTTTTGTTGATTTAATGTTCTGTTGAGTAAGAGCTATTATTTATTTTTAAATTTTTTGTTTGCTGGCTATACAATGAGAACATACCATTTTGCACATCATTTAAAAACAATGAAAGAATTGAAATTTTTCCAGCATATTTTACATTAGTTTACATGACATTTGATGAGCAGTGTGAATGGCATTATAAACTGAAAGGAAACGATCAGTCATTTTAAATCAGTTTAACCTTCGAGCGGGCACAATGCCTTAACCTTGAGCTATTGCACCATTGCTGCCATGTATTCCATTGTTGGTGTTTTCTCGACAATGCCAAAGTGGCTTCAGTTCATTTGGTTAGCTTTCTCAGATTGTTTTCTGAACTGTAAGCAATGAACTGTCGAATGTTGTAAAAAGTACAATGTGCGGTTGCTGGTGTGACAGTTGCAAGCTTTGTTCCAGCAGTCAATGTCCAGAGGAAAGTGTACTAAAAAGTTAACTATACTTGGTCTTTTTTTATTTTTAGATGCAAATTGAACATTACTTCAGTTACAATGACATTTGAATGTATTTATTCATTTCATTTCTTTGATGTTTTGTTCCAATTCAAAAGGTGTATCAGACGAAGAAATTCTCGGACTGCTTGAAGAAGGTGATAATAAAGTCTATTTTCAGACTTGGAGAGAAGTAAAGTAGATTTGAATGATGAAAACACTGAATAGAACCATGGCAGTGAGTTTGAACTTAAAGGTGAGGATGGTGGTGATCCCAAAGAGACAGCAGATGTATGAGGGTTCTTTATTGCAAAGACAAAGTTTCACATTGGGGTAAAAGCAAGTGTGCTAAAACATCAAAACCAACAGAAAAAACCATTGTGCAAATTCCACCAGATCTAAAAAGAAAGGTGAAGAGTATAACTGATGAAGTTCGTGCTTTTTTGAAAGTAACTGACCTTGACTTTACTGATGAAGTTGTAAACTATATAAATAAACAGCGAGAGACACATCAATTCTCATGCAAAAGAGGTAATAAAGTGACGAAATAGTGGCTGTGTTGAGGATTCCCGAAGAATATATGCAGAAGAAGAAGAAGAAGAAGATGAAGAAAATGCTATCGTACTAATGTACTGGAACTCTGGCCAGCAGACAGAACAGGAATGCTACTGCTTAGGACTGCCACAAGTTACAATAGGTTTCTATTTTTTCTAATCCGTATGCGATTTGTTGATACGGAAACGAGGAATGACAGGAGAAAAACTGATAAATTGGTTGCAATTTGTACAGTATTGGATCCTTTAGCTGCTAACTGTCAGTATTCTTACAGCCTGGTGAATTCACCGAGATAGATGAAATGCTTCACTCCTACGGAGACCACTGTAGATGGATTCACTACATACGCAGCAAACCAGCTAAATATGGGACAAAAATGTTTGCTCTGTGTGATGCAAAAATATTTTACTGCAGTAATCTGGAGGTTTATTGAGGCATGCAACCAAAGGACAATATCGGGTATCTATTGCTCCTGAGGACATAGTGTATGTGTGGTGCCTATAAAAAATTCTAGCAGGAACCTTACAATTCACAGTTGATACACAAGCTACCTCCTTTCTGAATATTTGCTGCAGAAGACTGTCACTTGCATTGGTACAATGACAAAGAACAGCCGTGAAATTCTTCCAGAATTTCTCCCAAACAAAACAAAAGAAATTGGAAGTGCAATGTTTGGATTTCAGTAGGATAAGACCTTAGTTTCATATGTTCCTTGTAAAAACTGTGCTATCCTACTTTGGTCTGCTGTGCATGACATGTAAACAGTGGATGAAGAAACACACAAACCTGAAATCATAATAGAATACAACATGACAAAAGGTGGAGTTGATGTAGCAAAAAGGTGTGCCTGATACTCCATTTCAAGAATTACAAGTAGATGGCCATTGGCTACTTTTTCATTTTTCTGAACATTGCCAGAATTAATTCGCACACAAATTGTTTGTGAAAGGTGTTATGAAAGTGAACATCTGTCAGATAAACTGGATACATTTGTTTTTTAAAGAACTAAAAAAGCAAAACCATTTTGTTATAAATGTTGAAGATAGTGAATATGAACTGCTTTCTTCAATAAATATAATAGTTTGTTTAAGGCAAGTTTGTTTTTACTGACAAATGACCAAGTTGTAAACTTTACAACGCATGCCTGCTCGTATGACAACAGCCTGCTGGGGGGTTAAGGTAATATTAACTAAAAGAAAACTGCAGACAGCAACCGCATGCCTCTGATCTTTGAACTGGCACAACCACCCAGTTAGAGGGAGCCTATATAACACAAAGCATCTTGCTAGTTTTCATGTTAACAAATCATGCTAGAAATGAAGCAAGTGGTAAGTGATAGAAATTATCGCAGGATTGACTGGGGATTTAGCTTTAATCTGGCTGTCACTGACCCACCAGGTCACACAAGAAAAAATAACTGTAGGTTGCAAGTGGCTGAAACTTTTATTTGAATTATTACATAAGTTTTTTCTGTAACCTTATGGAAAATCTCATCATTTGCTTGTGCAAAAAATTAATATTTTTCAAACATTCACAGAGACACAGTCAGATATTTTTTCTTTGTGTCCTACCTCAAAATTTAAGATTTAGTTTGAAGTATTAAGCACATGATATTAAGACACCAAGACATAAAAAGAAAAAAAAAAGTGATTGGAACAAGCATTGTTGTCATTGTGCATAAGAATTGCTGGCATTCATACTTCCTTTTAATGCAACATGGTTACAGTGCATCTCCAAGACTTACCTGCACACACCTTCATGTTATTTTCTTGGGTTAAAAAACTTAATGCATTTCTTCTTGTGCAAAATTTTCTGTTTTACAGACTTTATCCTGACAATTTTACAATAATTACATTGAAACTCTCTGGTAAACAGCAGACAACAGGTTTACAATAACAGTTAATTCAACCATTTCTTACACGGCCTCAGATATGGCAATAGCTGTACGACATCCCACTTTGATGACAGCAGTGAGTACATTGTAGAAGGGTGCAGCTTCTGCTTCATGTGCAAGGCCTGTATCATGATGGTCTTGCTCGTCATCTCGAAACTGTCGAATAGTCTCAAGCAGTTCTTGATCCACAGCTTCGTTCTGCTTTCCAACAAGCTCACGCAATTGGCTGTCATAATGTTCAACAATTACAGATTCTACAGCTACCGTGCACGCCATTGCAGCTTTAGGACCTAAGAGAGCACTACCTGCCAATGGAAAAGAGAAATATAAACAAAATGTATACTGAATCAGAGATTGTTTTGTGTATACTTTGGGAGGCAGAGTCAGTTTCTACAAAATGTTTCTGGCTTTTTGATTGCTTTGTGTATTGAGATATTCAGCTGTTTGCAAGTTTTCATGTGAGTCATCTCACAACATAACCAAAACATTGGAATATTCCAGATGATATGTTCACAAACCCAGAGTCTACTGAATTGTCCCTTATTCTGTTATCTGCTCTCAACAAAGTGTATTGTAAATCCTAAATTTTATTAAATGGATTTATCATTTCCATTTCTTTTATGTTTGAAGTAACTTTTTTTCTGCAGATGGCAGTCATAAATATAACTGTAAAGTAGTTCCATCGTATTTGTGCCATACACAGATTTTTAGTAGGCATTTTTGTCTTAAGTTTTCAAAAGTTTGCAGAACTCAGAGAGAGAGAGAGAGAGAGAGAGAGAGAGAGAGAGAGAGAGAGAGAGGGGGGGGGGGGGTGCAAAGAGACAATAGAGCAGCTTACTACTGCTCATACAGCTTATCCTAGATTAATTATACTACTGACATCTGTAAACTGGCAGTTATAGTTGTCCATTAAGAAGTCCAGGAATGCTGGAAAAATCTATACATGACTCTTATTCATCTGGAAAGGAAGTGAAGGTTGTTCAATAGAGAGTGGGAAAGATAAAAATCTGAAGGCACAAGTTTATGTGTATAATGTTGATATCGAATGACTTCCCAATTCAACTCCTGTATAGCGTTTCTGTCAGCCCAGTAGGTGGCAGGCAGGGTTATCATGGATTAGCACCACTGAATGCAGTCTTCCTGGTCATTGTTCTCGTACTGCAAGACATCTCTGTTGTTAACAATAAACGTCAGCAGTGATGGTTACACCTTGGGGAAGCAATTCATAATACACGATACCACTGCTGTTCCCCAAGATGCATAATATTATCTTTTGTGGTTGCACTCTGGTCTTTGCCGGGGATCAGCCATTACTTTATTTTCCTTATGTTAGCATAAAGATATCATTTCTTGTCATCAATACTGATACGGGACAGGAATGGGCAATTTTGTTCACAAGTCAGCTGACAACACGCAAGTAGAGACACACACACACACGGTCACCCTTTTACTTTTGTGATTTTGGCTTAGAACATGCAGTACACATATACCCGATTTTTGACACTTCCCCATTGCAGATGTTGGGGGGATCTGAAGGCAAAATTTTATAATATTGGGAGTGGTCATTATCCATAAAGCAGCAACTCCTCATGGCATGACAAGTACACAAAAAGTCGTTCATACCCACATTTGTCTGAATACCATATCATTGCTCACCCACTATTCAAATGATGATTACTGCCTTCACATTAATTCCATTTATTGCATTAACTGATGGGTACAGCCATCACAGTGCTATAAACACATAATGAATTTCGTCTGGAATTGCTGGTTTCAGTATTAGTACTATGGCCATAGTGATAAATGGGACTAGTAGTATATCTGTGCAACTGAGCCCACAATCGAAGCACATACGTATTTGTGATCTTGGAAGTGGCAGTATGCCTGACTTGTAAGAAGATCCAGCCACAAAAACTCAGCTTGCATTCTCTCTCTCTCTCTCTCTCTCTCTCTCTCTCTCTCTCTCTCTCTGTGTGTGTGTGTGTGTGTGTGTGTGTGTGTGTGTGTGTGTGTGTGTGTGTGTGTGTCAAGTGACTTTGAGTGATATGGAAGTGATGAACAGGATTGACAGTGCAAGTGACACATTGGAAAGCAATGAAAACAGTAGTGTTTTTAGCCATGAGAAAATTGAATGCACACAACGAAATGTCCTGCAGACTGTTCAAAGAGAAACTGTTGGAAATGGGACAATGTAGTTTATCTTCCAAAAAAAAAAAAAATGCTTACTATTTTATATCTGAAATAGAAGGTACAGTTTTACCAAGTCTTGGACAAAATACAACTTCAAATCATTAATGAATCACTGACAACACTGTGTTTTTGTCAGTTACAAGAGAAACAATCTCTTATGCGGCCAAAACATTGCCTTTTTGACTCAAACAAGAACACATGCTGGTTTCTTGCAACAATGGATGAGCCAGAGGCACACTCAGCTCTAAGCATTTTCATGTCACAGATAAAAAGAAAAAGAAACAATACCACTGAGACATTTCACGGCTCTCTCAAAGTATTTACACTTAGATTCTGATTAACCAGAAACACTACATGATAAACTGAGGAAGATAAGACCAGTTATTTAACAGTTGCTCGACAGTATATGTGAGCACTGATGAGTCAGATAACACCAAGGGGCAGACTTTAACATGTTCAGTACAAGCCACCAAAGGGGCTAGATTTTGGCATAAAGGTATATAATTTATGTCAAAGTCTGAAGCCATATGGGAATGGAAAGGAAATTTGTGATTTTGCTGCAAATCCAGCCAGTGAACCGACTATGTCAGGCTCTGTTTGGGCAGTGATTAACTGTTTACATGGGCAATTGGTATAGCTCTCCTAACTTGTTCGAGGCATATATACACAAGGCACATATGCTATTGGGACTGTAAGACCAACAAGGCAGCCTCAGTTCAGCAGAAGTGCCCAGAGAAATGTATTTGCATCAGGCAATAATATACTTGTTGCAAAATGGGCTGGTAAAAAAATAGGTACGTCTTATGAACACCTAACAATAGACCAGAGTACATGGAGATGCACCTTCTAGAATGATATTGATGAAGTCAAATGTCATTTATGATACGAGGGCATGCTGAAAAGTAATGCCTCCAAATTTTTTATGAGAAAACCCTTAAAGCTTTTTAAATAAAACAAACTTCATAATGGTCTATACCTTTAGTCTTCATGTCTAAATATTTTTTTCTCAACATAGTCACCCTGGCGATTAACCCATTTCTCCCGATAAGACACCAGTTTGTTGATACTGTCATGGTAGAACATTCGATTTGCTGACAAAGCCACAACCACACCTCCTTGGATGACAATGTGCCAAATCACTGAGCCACAGTTGTTCGCGATTGGTTTGTAGAACATTCTGGACAGTTCGAGCGAATTATTTGGCCACGCAGATCACCCATTGTGAATCCCACTGAACATGTATGGGACATAATCAAGAGGTTACTTTGTGCACAAAATCCTGCACAGGCAACATATTCAGAATTATGGATGGCTATTGATGCAGCATGACGCAATATTTCTGCAGGGGCTTCCAAAGACTTTTTTAGTCCATGCTACATCGTGTTGCTGCACAAGTCAGTTAAAAGGAGGTTCAGTGCAATCTTAGGGGATATCCCATGACTTTTCTCATGTATTATGCAATGGTACAATGCCTGTGCTGACAATTTGTGTGAAACAGTGTTCATTCAGACAAGCGTGCATGTCTCAAGGAACAGACACTGCATGACAATCCATAGCTGCTCATTAGAGATTGTAAAATTTAGATTCACAAATTACATATCTAAATTGACTTCAGCCGTACTATTTATTGGCAACACACAAAATTTCTGCCACACCAGAATGCAAACCTAATTTCCCACTTTATGCAAGTAATCAACTTAACCCATAAGGCTATCCAAGCACACCTCCAGGGCCATACCAAACTTCCCTTTGTAAGGCTTCTCCCCCCCCCCCCCCCTCCTCCTCTGCTCTCTTCCCCCCCCCCCCCCCCCCCCCCCCCCCCCACACACACACACACTCTCTCTCTCTCTCTCTCTCTCTCTCTCTCTCTCTCTCTCTCTGTGGGATTCCTGCCAGAGAGGGGGTGGTGCATTTTGCCCTTATTAACAAGTCATTCTAGTAATATTTGTTCACTAAAGACTAAAAAAGGATTTCCTTTATAAAGTTGGCATGCAATTTATGTACAGTTTTTCCTGCTTTGTTAGTGGAGTTTGGAGTAAAAAAAAAAACCTACTTCATTGTACATCTACAATGCGCTTTTTGTCTTTTTTCTCTTACTCTGCATTTGTGTTGTTTTCACTTCATCTCACGTTTGGAAGTGGAACTGCAGTTATATATGTTCACATTCAGCATGTGTTACACTTGTGTGTGTGTGTGTGTGTGTGTGTGTGTGTGTGTGTGTGTGTGTGAGGTGTTGCTAGTCTGCGATATTTTTAAATAATATGTTGTGTGTGTGTGTGTCGGGCTTCTGTAAACTAGTGTGAATTGGTGAAGATGTCTTACATGTTCAATAAAGATGTGAGTAGTGGGGGAGAGTGTACATGGACTTGTGGTTCAAATTTTAAATTTTGAGGTTGGGGGGGGGGGGGGGGGTAGTGATTATAGGAAAGAAACAGGAAGAAGATGCGGAATGGTGCCTAGTCTGTGTCTTTAATGTTACATAAGTGGTCAGTTGGCTTAAAGACTGTTCGATTTGCCAGGTTGATCTGATCATTTGTGAGTTGTTTCTTTCCTGTTATGGTTTTCTGAATGTGGTAGTTTTCTTGTTGTTGTTTATCCTTATGATTTCCATGCCTGTGTCTCTAGTGGTGATTTTAGGTTGGTGGAAGTATTCTGCAGAAGTTGAATGATTTGTCCTATACTTCGATGCTCATAGACGTTCTACATCTACATCTACATTGATACTCCGCAAGCCACCCAACGGTGTGTGGCGGAGGGCACTTTACGTGCCACTGTCATTACCTCCCTTTCCTGTTCCAGTCGCGTATGGTTCGCGGGAAGAACGACTGTCTGAAAGCCTCCGTGCGCGCTCTAATCTCTCTAATTTTACATTCGTGATCTCCTCGGGAGGTATAAGTAGGGGGAAGCAATATATTCGATACCTCATCCAGAAACGCACCCTCTCGAAACCTGGCGAGCAAGCTACACCGCGATGCAGAGCGCCTCTCTTGCAGAGTCTGCCACTTGAGTTTATTAAACATCTCCGTAACGCTATCACGGTTACCAAATAACCCTGTGACGAAACGCGCCGCTCTTCTTTGGATCTTCTCTATCTCCTCCGACAGACCGATCTGGTACGGATCCCACACTGATGAGCAATACTCAAGTATAGGTCGAACGAGTGTTTTGTAAGCCACCTCCTTTGTTGATGGACTACATTTTCTAAGCACTCTCCCAATGAATCTCAACCTGGTACCCGCCTTACCAACAATTAATTTTATATGATCATTCCACTTCAAATCGTTCCGCACGCATACTCCCAGATATTTTACAGAAGTAACTGCTACCAGTGTTTGTTCCGCTATCATATAATCATACAATAAAGGATCCTTCTTTCTATGTATTCGCAATACGTTACATTTGTCTATGTTAAGGGTCAGTTGCCACTCCCTGCACCAAGTGCCTATCCGCTGCAGATCTTCCTGCATTTCGCTACAATTTTCTAATGCTGCAACTTCTCTGTATACTACAGCATCATCCGCGAAAAGCCGCATGGAACTTCCGACACTATCTACTAAGTCATTTATATATATTGTGAAAAGCAATGGTCCCATAACACTCCCCTGTGGCACGCCAGAGGTTACTTTAACGTCTGTAGACGTCTCTCCATTGATAACAACAGGCTGTGTTCTGTTTGCTAAAAACTCTTCAATCCAGCCACACAGCTGGTCTGATATTCCGTAGGCTCTTACTTTGTTTATCAGGCGACAGTGCGGAACTGTATCGAACGCCTTCCGGAAGTCAAGAAAAATAGCATCTACCTGGGAGCCTGTATCTAATATTTTCTGGGTCTCATGAACAAATAAGGTGAGTTGGGTCTCACACGATCGCTGTTTCCGGAATCCATGTTGATTCCTACATAGTAGATTCTGGGTTTCCAGAAATGACATGGTACGCGAGCAAAAAACATGTTCTAAAATTCTACAAGAGATCGACGTAAGAGATATAGGTCTATAGTTTTGCGCATCTGCTCGACGACCCTTCTTGAAGACTGGGACTATCTGTGCTCTTTTCCAATCATTTGGAACCCTCCGTTCCTCTAGAGACTTGCGGTACACGGCTGTTAGAAGGGGGGCAAGTTCTTTCGCGTACTCTGTGTAGAATCGAATTGGTATCCCGTCAGGTCCAGTGGACTTTCCTCTATTGAGTGATTCCAGTTGCTTTTCTATTCCTTGGACACTTATTTCGATGTCAGCCATTTTTTCGTTTGTGTGAGGATTTAGAGAAGGAACTGCAGTGCGGTCTTCCTCTGTGAAACAGCTTTGGAAAAAGGTGTTTAGTATTTCAGCTTTACGCGTGTCATCCTCTGTTTCAATGCCATCATCATCCCGTAGTGTCTGGATATGCTGTTTCGAGCCACTTACTGATTTAACGTAAGACCAGAACTTCCTAGGATTTTCTGTCAAGTCGGTACATAGAATTTCACTTTCGAATTCAATGAACGCTTCACGCATAGCCCTCCTTACGCTAACTTTGACATCGTTTAGCTTCTGTTTGTCTGAGAGGTTTTGGCTGCGTTTAAACTTGGAGTGGAGCTCTCTTTGCTTTCGCAGTAGTTTCCTAACTTTGTTGTTGTACCACGGTGGGTTTTTCCCGTCCCTCACAGTTTTACTCAGCACGTACCTGTCTAGAACGCATTTTACGATTGCCTTGAACTTTTTCCATAAACACTCAACATTGTCAGTGTCGGAACAGAAATTTTCGTTTTGATCTGTTAGGTAGTCTGAAATCTGCCTTCTATTACTCTTGCTAAACAGATAAACCTTCCTCCCTTTTTTTATATTCCTATTAACTTCCATATTCAGGGATGCTGCAACGGCCTTATGATCACTGATTCCCTGTTCTGTACATACAGAGTCGAAAAGTTCGGGTCTGTTTGTTATCAGTAGGTCCAAGATGTTATCTCCACGAGTCGGTTCTCTGTTTAATTGCTCGAGGTAATTTTTGGATAGTGCACTCAGTACAATGTCACTCGATGCTCTGTCCCTACCACCCGTCCTAAACATCTGAGTTTACCAGTCTATATCTGGTAAATTGAAATCTCCACCTAAGACTATAACATGCTGAGAAAATTTATGTGAAATGTATTCCAAATTTTCTCTCAGTTGTTCTGCCACTAATGCTGCTGAGTCGTTCTTTGTATCTGGTGTCAAATGCCTTCCTAGTTTGACCTATGTGTCTTTCATCACATGTATTAAATTTCAGTTGTTATATTCCTGCTTTCTGATGTAGACCAGTTTTTCTCTTGTTTTTGGAAAGTACTTTTGAAATGAATTGTTGGTTTGGTGGGCTATTTTTATGCTTTAAAAAAGTGGTGGATATTTTGTGGTTGTATGTCATTGTGTACCATTTTTGTTTTCTGTTTGTTTCTCACTTTCCTGCTCTTGTGTTTTATATGTTGTTTGTGTGAGTGGCTGTCCACGTGTTGGTAATAGCTGAGTGTTTGCTCATTTTTGTTGCTTGATTTTATTGTTCAGCTTTGTCACTAAGTTTTCTTTGTATCTATTATTTGTGGCTATTTGGGCTCTGATATTCTTTTCGTTTTGCTAGTTGTCTGTGTCTAATGGTATTGTTTAGTCTGTGGGGCATGTATCTAAGTGCTGCCTGCTTTTGACAGTTTTGGTGCTATGATATCTGCTTCATGATTGTACCTGTTGTTGTCAGTTTTTGGTAAATGAGTACTGATTGTTCTGAATGTTTATGATAATGACCAAGAAATTTAACTGCCTATTTTGGCCTATTTCTATTGTAAAAGCTATATTATTTTGAATGGAATTTATATCTGTATATAACTGGTCAATTTTAATGCTTCATTGTGTATGTGTGTGTGTGTGTGTGTGTGTCTGTGTGTGTGTGTGTGTGTGTTTGGAGCTTATGTTAACATGTTATCACTCAGTGAGGAGCAACCCTATAAAATAACACCCATGACTCACTCCCACCTCACTCACAATGACCACATGCTCACTGTTTCACACATCTTCAGACAATGGAGAAAGGGTGAACGGTAGTATACATGGGATTAAAATTCAAGCAAAACAAAAGAGGAGCTAAAAGAGAGTTGCAAGGAAATGTGACTGGTTGTGAGGGGGGGGGGGGGGAGGGGGAATGTGGTTGAGCCAGTCACCCTGTTACCACGTTAAAAACATCTCCCTAAAATTTTCAAAAACTTGTTGGACAAAGCACAACACCTTAAAACTCTCACTACATTCGTTTGACTGTTACTCAAAAGCGAAGGCAGATCTGTCGGTGAATCTGCCACTGCCCACCTTTTGAAAAAAACACAGACTGACTGAAATGTAATACATATGATGGAAGATACATAGCTCAAAATAGGAAGACAAGTGACACCAGATACAAGGAACATGTGTGAGCCTGGAAGTACAAGACAAATTGTTTGACTTTTGCAGAACACTTACATTAAAACCGACGTAAAATCACCTCCAGAGATACAAACATGAAAATCATAAGGATAAACTACAGCAAAAAACACCGCCTCACCTTACAAGAAAACTACCATATTCAGAAAATCATAACAGATCATAAATGATCAGACAAACCACACACCCTTTAACGTAACTGACCACTTAATACAACATTAAATATATAGCTATGGCCAGACACCATTCACCACTATCCTCTCATCTCAGTCTCTTTCCTATATTAACTGTCCCACCATCACCACAAAAAAAAAAGAAAAAAATCAAACTGCTTCTCTCAAGCCTCCCCACACTCTCATCTCTGTTGATCATACAACTAATTTAGACTAGTTCACACTCACCGACCCATACTCACTAAAAACCATACACACACACACATTATATATTATTAAAAAATGTTTAAAAAAATCACAGGTTGCCAATGCTCACAACCTACACGAGAAACGAAAGAACATAAACACTGTGCTGATTGTGAACACACATGACTGTAGATCTATCTCCAAAAGTGGGGTGCAGTGCAAAAACCACCAATGTAGGTAAGAGAAAGTGCAAAAATTCAACAAACTATCAAGTGTGTATGTACAACAAAGTTTCTTTCACCTTCAAATTCCACTAACAAAGAAGAAAAAGACAGCAGTTTGCAGAATAAGTGAACAAGAGGCAGAAACACCATAAGTAAATTGCACACCAACTTTATAAAGAAATACTGTTTTTAATTTTAACAAACATTCTGGCATACACTGCAGAGACAAGACATGGGATACCTCCTAATACCGTGTTGGACCTCCTGTCGCCCGGCGTAGTGCAGTAACACAATGTGATATGGACTCAACAAGTTGTTGGAAGTTCCCTGCAGAAATATTGATCCATGCTGCCTCTGAGTTGCCTGTACAGAACTTTGTGCATGCATGAACTGACCTCTTGATTGTGTGCCATAAATGTTTGATGAAATTCGTGTCAGGCAATCTGGGTGGCCACTCAAATTGTTCAGAATGTTTCTCAAACCAGTCACTAACAACTGTGGTCCAATGACAAGACACATTGTCGTCCATAAAAATTCCATCATTGTTTGGGTACATGTTGTCCACAAATGGCTACAAATGGGTCTTCAAGTAGCTGAACATAACCATTTCCAGTCAATGATTGGTTCAGTTGGACCAGAGGACCCAATCCATTCCTTGTAAACACAGCCCACACCATTATGCAGCCACCATCAGCTTGCAAGTGCCTTGTTGACAACTTGGGTCCACGGATTCATGGAGTCTGCGCCACTCTCAAACCCTACAATAAGCTCTTACTGGTTGAAATTGGGCACATCTGACCAGGCCACAATTTTCCAGTCATCTGGGGTTCAACCACAATGGTCTCGTGGTCACGAGCCCAGTAGAGGTGCTGTAGGCAATGTCGTGCTGTTACCAGAGGCACTCATGTCGGTCACCCATTAACACCAAGTTTCACTGCACTGTCCTAACAGATATGTTCATCGTACACTCCACATTGATCTCTGTGATTATGTCATGCAGTGTTGCTTGTTTGTTAGCACTGACAGCTCTACACAAATGCTACTGCTCTCAGTTGTTAAGTCAAGGCCATTGGCCACTGTGTTGTCTGTGGTGAGGCGTAATGCCCGAAATTTGTTATTCTTGGCACACTCATGACACTGTGGAACTCGGAATACTGAATTCCCTAACAATTTCTGAAATAGTGTGCCCCTGCATCTAGCTCCAGCAACCATTCCACATTCAAAGTCTGATGATAATCATGTCAGAAACCTTTTCACATGAATCACCTGAGTAAAAATGACAGCTTTCCCAATGCATTGATTTTTTTATACCTTGTGTACATGATACTACCACCATTTGTATATGTGCATATCACTATCCCATGACTTTCCTCACCTCAGTGTGCCTATCCATATTTCAAGAATGGCAAAAGAACATGCCCAAGTGAAACATGTCTGATGTAAATTTCTCTTTAGTTAATTTCAGTAAGCTTAAGAAAGAGAAACTCAAACAAACATAATATAGCAGTCTAATTGTAAATATTAACATACAGCTATAAAACAATTTTTGTTACATTTAACATGTTAATTCACCTGTCACAGAATTCAGTGTTTTCATAGATATGATATTTCAATATTATAACAATTATAATCACATAAACATCAGACTAACCTGCACCAAGTGCAAATCCTGCAATATTCCACAGTGGCAACATGACAGTCGGTCTTGCACGGTGTTTACGAATTAAATCTTCAAATTTGGCCAGGTGAGCCTTTTCTTGATCCCACATGTGTTGAATTGTTGCACCGACAGGGCTGTTTCCTGTAAACAGGTTAGGTATTGTGTGTTCTATAATTTTTGCTATTGAGCATCAGCTGAATCTTTTTCTGTAAGCAGTGTCTTGCACAGCAAGAATTATTGTTGTATAGTTGACAGGGCAAAATCCAACAGTTATCTTGAGCTAAGGGTGTGACACAGCCTTTATATACCACCGTAGATTCTATTCTGGTGCAAGCTAGTAAAAATTAAATACACTGGCAGAGATAGTGCGAAGTAAATAAGCATACAGATATAAAAACAAAATGATGTGGAATAGTTCAGTCAACCAGAAGAAGAAAAGCAAGAGAATGAAGTTTCTGTCTTGTGAAGTAAGTGTGCTGCCAAATGGAAGAGTATGCCAAAGACTGAGGTTCATGGCGTCAGAAATCGTTGGTCAATATATTAAAAAACTAAAAACCTGCCTCGATTGCGAAAAAAGCACCTAGTGTTAAGTGTTAACCCAGGTTTCAGCGTAGATAACTACCACCTTCTTCTGAACAACAATAAAACCTGAAAGTGCCTAAGAAGACCTTTGTCAATGATTAAATGAACACCATAGCTATACATTTATAAACGAAAAAGAAAAGGAAAACACAAACAGTACATATGTACAAAGTCAAAACCACTACTTAACTTACTGGTGTACGCTCCACCTCACACCGGCCTATGTTTGATGGGCCATGACCCGCAAACTGCAGCTACAAACGGTCGCTCACTTACAAGCCTGACCCGCTATGTATGCACATGCACAAGACAAGGGAAGTTACTTGAATGCGCATGCGCATACAAATACGAGAAAGTTTTACATGGGTTGGGGCACATGGAAATGTGGTAACAGCATGCTGTGGAACATACCAATATATTGTTTAATTGGACAGGTAAAAAATGTACTCACCAAGCGACGGCAGAACACACATATGAAAGATCTTTTGGAGCCAGTGACTCCTCCTTCAGGCAGAAGGGTTGAAGGGGAAGCAAGGAAAAGGACTGGAGAGATCTAGGAAAAGGGGCAGATTTTGGGAAAGTCACCAAGAACCATTAGTCAGGGGAGACTTACCGTACAGGATAAGAAGGAAAGACTGATTGTTGGGGACTGCATCGGACGAGATTTGAAAACATGAGAGCTTAAAGGTGGAAGACAGGGTAATATGCAAGACAGAGATTACTACTAAAACATTGTGCACGAGTTAATACGAGTGAGAAGCTAAGTGCATTATACGTAATGGAGGTGGGAGGGGGCGGTGAAAAATAGACGGGAAAGACAATTAAAGATGTAGAAAACTAAAACAGAGTGAAGCAAAGAGTAGTTACAGTGAAGAAAAGCTGGGACAGAAGAAATTAACGTAAATTAAGGCCGGGTGGGTGGTGAAAACCACTACATGTTGTAGTGCTAACCTGTGGAGTTCTGAGAAAATGGTGTCTGGGGGGGAGAATCCAGAGCATACTCTGCAATAGGAATATGCAAGTTGCCAGTATATACCCTCTGCCTATGCCCATTCATCCTCAATGATAATTTGGGGGTAGTCATGATGATGTAGAAGGCTGAACAGTGTTTACATAGTAGCTGGTTTTCGTTGTTATATACGAATATATTGGACACTTAATAAATAAGTAAGTGTTTGTGCTGAAACAAATCAAATCAATTAGCATTTGATACTAGCAGGTACAGGGACTTTTCATCCACCCTGTACATACCTACTTCAAAAGCCACTGTGTGGTGCATAGTGGAGGGTATATGGTACAACTACTAGTCCTTCCCTTTCCTGTTCCACCTGCAAATGGAGCAAGGGAAAAAACAACTGTCTAAATTTTGTCTGTACAAGTTCTAATTTCTGTTATATTGTCTCCATAGCCCCTACACGAAATGTACATTGGCCAAATTAGAATCATTCTGCAGTCAGCTGCAAATGCCTGTTCTCGAAATTTTCTCAATAGTAATCATCTTCCCTCCAGAGATTCCTATTCGAGTTCGTGAAGCATCTCTGTAACACTTGCATGTTGACCGAATCTATGGGTAACAAATGTAGCAGCAGTCTTCTGAATTGCTTCAATTACTTCCTTTAATTTGGCCTGGTGGGGATCCCAAAATGTCAAGAGGTACTTAAGAATGGGTTGCACGAATGTTCTACACAGTATTTTCTTTTTAGATGAGCTATACTTTATTAAATTCTCCCAATAAACTGAAATCACCCACTTGCCTTCCCTGCTTTATGTGATTGTTTCATTTCATGTCACTTTTTAGCATTACTTCTAGATATTTAATCAATCAAAGTGTGTGTGTGTGTGTGTGTGTGTGTGTGTGTGTGTGTGTGTGTGTGTAGCACACCACTAATAATGTATTCAAATATTACATCATTTTTTTACATACTCAACTGCATTAACTTACATTTTCTTAAATGTAGAGCAAGCTGCCATTCATCGCATAAAACAGAGACTCTGTCTAGGTCATTTGGCATTGTCCTACAGTCATTTGATGACAACACTTCCCATATGTTACAATGTCATTAACAGTTCCAGACTGCGGCTCAGGTTATCTGCAGAAAGAAAGAAAGAAAGAAAGAAAGAAAGAAAGAGAGAGAGAGAGAGAGAGAGAGAGAGACTGTCCTATCACACTTTCCTGGGGGCAATCCTGATATTATCCTTGACTCTGATGAACGCCCACCATTCTATTACTTAACAAGTCTTCAACCCATTCACATACACGGGAACCTATTCCATATGCTTGGAACTTTATTAATAGTCTGCAATGGGGTGCTGTGTTAAATGCTTTCTCGAAATTTAGGGATATGGAATGTGCCTGTTGTCCTTCATCCTTGCTTCAAGTGCAATTCGTGTGAGAAAAGTGCCAGCTGAGCTTCACACAAGTGAAGCTTTCTAAGTCTGTACTTATTTTTGGACAGCAACTTTCCTGCCACAAAAAAGTTTGTTGTATTTGAAATTAGAATATGGCAGCAAATTAATGTCAAAGATAATGATCAGTAGTTTTGCAGGTTCCGTCTTTTATCCTTCTTCTGATATAAAAATAAAGTTTTATATCTTCAGATGTCACAATATACTGAGACAGATAAATAATTTCTGAAGTGAAAAGTAATAAAAATTCTTAGGCCATAACATAGATCAACATATTGGTGTCACTGTAAACATCAAAATATTAGTGACAGTCTAAACGCACATTGTGTTTAATGTTGTATAGATAATTTGTGTTATGTTCTGTTTTCTCTGTTACATGTCAATATTTTCATAAAAAAATTAGAATCTATATGATATCATTTCCACCATGAAATACTAAGATTGTATTTTGACAAATATTATATATCTTATCTGGTAATGTATAATATGTTAGAACTTCTCACCTAAAACAGCCATTTGTCCAGCATAAATTCGATCAGCACCAAGTTCACCAGCATGGTCGACACGTAATATTCGATCAACTGTGGAATCTGCTTTAGTTGAAATCAATCTTCGTGCAGGAAAGGCACAAAGAAATGAAGCTCGAGGTATCAGTGCAGTCTGCATCTGTAGAAACAGCATAATAATAATAATAGTAATAACTACTACAGAAATCTGTAATTATTGATACATGTTCAATTACCCGAAAGTTTCTAAATGCCATGTAACATATACCGTACTGTTAAAAGGAAGTCACGCTTGATCAATGTCCACGTCACGTTCCATTTTTAACCAGACATAACATCTGAGAAAGGAAGGGAATAATAATAATCATCTCTCAGTACTTTCTATGAGGCAGTTTAAAGTAATAAATGACATTTTTGATACAAGTGCTTTAGTTCCGCATGAAGAGTACCCAAGTTCCTGAACAACTAGAACTTTTGTCTCTGAGGTAGCCTGTACATGTTTCAAAAGTATTTTCTTAATATCTACTCATACAGTGAGCTCGCCACCTCATATGTATTTTCTTAATATCTATTCAGGCAATATAATTGTCACCCGTTCGCACCACACAAATAGTCTCACAACAAAGTGTGACTACATAATGATATAACTGATAAAGGCTGGTGCATGTTCTTTTGTCCTGTTAACCAATGACGTTGTGAACCAATGGTGTATGCAATATGGCAGTGGGTGGTATACAGCACATGTGCAAGAACCAGTTTCTTTTTCCAGAGAGCTGTCAAAATCATAAAACTGCAAAAATTAGAAACTGTGTGAAAGTCATGTTATGTTGTACATATTCTTTGTTTACATCAATCAGTTAACTCAGGCAGACTAAATGTAGGGTACATGATCCACATTACCAAGAGAAAAGCCTTAAAAGAGCAATGTTAATGTCTGGAGTTTGAGACAACAACCTAGACCACTGAATCCTTAGAGAGTGTGAAACTTAATGGGAAAACAATGTAAGGAGGATTAAGTTTTAATGTCTTTTCACTGAAAACATAATTAAAGATAGACATAGGAAGGAAATAATGGATCCTTTTCCATGAAAGCATTCCAGTATTTGCCTTAAATGATTTAGGAAAACCACAGAAAACATAAATGTGGATCACCCACTCCTCCCAAGTACATGTCCAGTGTGCTAACTACTTGGCAAAATAGGCTATTATTGATAAGGTTAAAGGAATGTCAAATTCAGGCAACTACTCCATTTTTTTCCTTAATGCTATTTGCAAGCCATCATCAGTGATGATGTAGTTTTGTTGTGCTGTTCTCACATTCCCACATTTGTCTTCATTTTCACATGGATAATTTAGCATTTTTAGTCCATCTGTAATTATGTTTTGCATACAATTACTTGTACCTACTACCACGGGTGAGACCTCTAATGCACACTTACGTGGTGGCGCTCGATTCGGGGGTAAGCCGATTCGAATCCTGGTGGTAAAAATAATTTTCTGACAGTGTTTGTCCAGCAGTGGGAAGAGAGGTGATGGCATAAAGTTCCTGATGATCAAACTGTGTGCCAGTGTCCTGGTTTAAATACCAAAACTCTCTGCAGGGTCTCATGAACTGAGGGCATGTGATGCTGTTGATGGCAATCCGTCCATCGGTTGGGGATGTTAAGTTTGGTGGCCCCCCTTGGTGCTAATCGTAAGGGAATAGGCTATGTGCAGGCACTGGGTTTCACTTTCTACAGTCTCTCATCATCATCATCATCATCAAACAGCACAAACATTACACTACACACACTACATACATACACAAAATACATACATGAAGTATTACAAATAGTGTGTAATGGAGCATGCTGAACATAAACAATCAACAAAGATGATTTATTTTTTACACTGTATATGGATAATAACGGGTAAAGAAACAACAGATCTCTTGAGGAAACAGGTACAGGCATGGGAATGTCAGAACAACAAAGATGCTTTGCTCCATCAAAGAAGAATTCATTTCATAATAGAGGAAGAAAATACAGCAATGATCTGCATCAGAATGTAGCAGGTGAAAAATTACTGAACATAAATCACAGAAATAATTTGTCACAGTTAATTTGTATGGGGCTGACTGCAATGTGGAGCACCCAGGCTTGATTCCCAGTATTGCCAGGAATTAATCCTTCGTGGGAGGACTGGTAAAGGGTGCACTCAGCCTCGTGAGGCCAACTGAGGAGCTACTCGATCAATTGTTAATGGTTCCTATGTCAAGAAAATAGATGACTGGATGAGCAGTGTGCTGACCAACACGCCCCTTCATGCCGCATCCAGTGGTGTCACTGACAGAAAATGAAACAGCAGTCGGTCACATCTGATTGGCCCATCTAGAGGCAGAATGAGGGACTTAACTGCTACTTTTTTGATTGCATGCAGGGTGGCCAAAATAAAACTGGACCAGAAAATGTTCATATGTCTGATACAAAATAAGTTATCTTAGCTATTGAAGTTTCCAACACTTTGGAAAGAGTAAAATAAAAATTATGATGGGAGACTGGAATAGCTTAGTGGGGAAAGGAAAACAGAAGGACATAGTTGAAGAATCTGGACTAGGGAAAAAAATGAGAGAGAAAAACTAAAAGTCTGCTATGATAGCTTTGATTTCTGGATTATAAACACCACTATCAAGGGCTGTATGCATTAGCTGCTCTTAGTAATAGTGAAGATAGCAGATGATTATTTTATGACCAACCCAATATTCAAAAACAGTGTCAATATGGCGAAAGCATTTCCTGGAACAGATGCCGATGCAGATCAGAACTTTCTAGTGGCAGATGTTTGCAAAAAAAGCTGAAGAGTATTAGAAGAAGAAACCGGGGTGTCGTCAAATGGAACCATGAAGGATGTAAGGCCACTGTTCAAAATACTGAAGAAAAACTTTTAAATTCAGCAGAATGTGCCAGTGTACCAGAAGAATGGATTACAATGAAAAATACTATTCCGGAAGCCTTAGAAGAAGTTACTGGAAAAGTAAAGATGAGAGGGAATGGATTACACCCAGTATGTTAGATATAGTGGATGATCATAGGAAAAGGAAGATTTGACATTATGTGGAAGGAAGGAAAAATAATATAGAAAGCAGACTAAAGAAATAAGACAATTAATTGATCAAGCTGGAAAGGAATGGGTGAAAAGTAACTGTGACGAGATTTAAGAACTGGAAAGGCAGGATGATGTAAAAGCAATGTGCAGTGCAGTACAGTATATCCTCTCTTCTCGTTATCCGCCAGGCCTCAACCTCCGCTAATTTCAAGTTGCTGCCGCTCATACCTCACCTGTGTTTCAACAACATCTTTGCCTCTTTACTTCCGCCTCGACTGACATCTCTGCCCAAACTCTTTGTCTTTACAAATGTCTGCTTGTGTCCGTGTATGTGTGGATGGATATGTGTGTGTGTGCGCGAGTGTATACCTGTCCTTTTTTCCCCCTAAGGTAAGTCTTTCTGCTTCCGGGATTGGAATGACTCCTTACCCTCTCCCTTAAAACCCACATCCTTTCGTCTTTCCCTTTCCTTCCCTCTTTCCTGACGAAGCAGCCATTGGTTGCGAAAGCTTGAATTTTGTGTGTATGTTTGTGTTTGTTTGTGTGTCTATCGACCTGCCAGCGCTTTTGTTTGATAAGTCTCATCATCTTTGTTTTTAGATATATTTTTCCTACATGGAATGTTGCCTTCTATTATATTCATGCAACTAAATACTTAGGGATTAAAATTATATCTAACTTAAATTGGAATGATCACATAGATAATGCCGTGGGTAAAAAAAAAAAACCCAAAGACTGTGGTTTATTGGCAAAACACTTAGAAAATGCAACAGGTCTACTAAAGAGACTATTTAACACCACACTTGTCCGCCAGAGCATTCAGCTGATACTTGTGCAGAGATGGATACACCAAAGAAGAAGGCTGCTCTTTACAGAAGAGCCTGGAAATGACTGCCATAGAAATCAATCCAGAAAAATCTTGCTGTTTAGATTACCTTGTCATAAAACAATGAAAACACTTTTGGGCCAGTTCTATTGTACCCACCCTGTAGTTCAAAGACTGTTTCGGACAAACTTTCACTAATGGAGCATATTTGAAGAAGTAAAGGTAACTGCCAACAGTTTGTGATGCCAGCTGGAGTGACTACAAGGATGAGAGGTGAGTTGGAGGGAAGAGAGGCTGGCAACTATGAGAGGGAGGCAACAATGCCATGGGATAGAAACGTGGGACAGGCAAGCCCATGTTAATCTAAGCAGTGGAAGTTGCATGTGGCACACAATGAAGTATAAGAGTTTGGAAAAGCAGATACAACAGAGGAAGAAGGAAACTACAGAGAGAGCATGGTAGGTGTTGATTAATGAGTGAAGTGGGAGCTATGAGACAGGTGGAAATGGGCGGCCATTTGGATTGAGGGATAGAAGTATGTATTGGAAGGACATATCCCACACTCACATCCGCCCCTGTTGGCATTTTGCCTCGCACTCATCCACTTCATCACAGCTGGAGGGTAGATCACCTATGCCACATTCCTACATCTCTCTCCTAGCTGACGGTCTCCCTTCTCTCCTCCCCTCTCCAGCACTCCAACACTTGAGCTTGGCCAAGCTGCAGTGCTGGGACAGTGTAGCACTGTTGTAAAAAATATTAGGTTCACTTGGTTTTCTTATAACTGAATGAATATGACAAGTTCACAGTGTGTTAATAAAATGTAATAAAAGTTATCAACAATAAAGAAAAAATTTCCAGACCTAAGATACAGTGAATTTTGATAAGAAACATGAAACTGAGTAGCAATATTGCCTCTAAACAAAACAAGGTAGCATCTTCGTTATGAATGATGCACAGCTCTTTGAGGTTCACAAAGAGCTAAAGTGGTAATATTTAGGTTGGCCACAACTTTCTTCAGAAATTCACATCATCTGCTATGGCTCCAAACAAGTAGCAAATGATTCCTACTCCATATTGTACATGCAAAGATCATATAGCATCAACATTGATGTATCGTCCCCATATTACTGAGCTCAATTTTATACAGGATCATGCTGCAATCACCTCAATAGGATAAAATACAATTCCAGTTTGCAAAGCATCCTAAACTGTTAACCAGTGGACCTTATATAAATTAACTCTCTGTAAATAGACTGCTTTCATGAAGGCTCTGTAAACCATATTTCCAAACTTAAATAATTCAGTTTTAACCACAATATCTGGATGTAGTTAGCTCTAAATAGAGAACCTGTGTAAATACGTTTGGCTGCCCTTGTAACTCTACAAGGCAGTCTTCAATGATGAGAACTTGGTAGGCAGACCATCAAAGAATGAAAATTTTACTCCAGCTATATTTGTCAGATTTTCAGTCTACCACTTGTATGACATGAGAAAATGATCAAATGTTTATTGCTAGTTCTTTTGTTTTTTTTATTCGCTAATACACTTTATAAGGACACAGTTGTTCTGTAGCTCTTAGATAGATACGATTGGATCTTGTACCCAAAAAGGTACAGGAATTCTTAACTGTCAACTACCACATCAGGGGCAGCAAGTATGCAATTAACTTTCCCTATTTTGTTTCAAATTTTCAGATCTTCGCAAAACTTTTTGTGCCAATGTGTAATATTATCTTTTTTCTTTTAAAGTGGCACAACTAAAAAGAAAAGAACGGCTGACATGGTAATACATATTTTAGTCTCTTGACTGTAATGTCCTGTATAGACATGATGAGATCCAATAGTTTACTGTTATGATTACAGTAGACTTCACATACGCTGATACCAATTAACAGAAAAATCATACTCATTCAACAGATATAGTTAAACATGTAGTGTGTCTCAGGTAATGTGTACACCCATAATATTTTATAAATGGTTCTAGATGCCAACAACTGATAGTACACAAGAGCTTACTGTATGAGTAACATTTGCAAGTGTTCTATTTACTCAAGAATTTAATCAACTGCAATTTGTTGATCAGAATAATACATTTTAACAATATTCAGTAAATCTAGAAAAGAAAAGTGTAGCAATACAATCATGTTAAACTTTTCAGAGAATTGGTGGAATGAGATAAATTTGAAGACAAAATCTGCCTGCTGGCAGTTTCACTTTAGTATTCACTTCAGCCTTGTGTATCAAAACAGAAGAGGACTGTGCAGCAGACTCTGATCTAAAATTTAGTACATTTCTAAAATATTTTTTTTTTTTTTTTTTTTGTGAAATATTGAACTGCAAAACTAAGGTCTTTTCAAGAATTATTAAATTTTACAAAATTGGTATATAGTTTCATGATATCTGTAGATAAACTCAATTGAATTGTAACACTAAGCTCTTTTCAAGAGCTACTAAAAGTTGCAGTGTTTCTTATAAAGCAGTATGACAAATAGTAACATACTGTAAATAGGACTCAGTATTTACAGGTGTGGGAAATATTTTCTATTAAAAAAATGCCATTGTATTCCAGTAAATATTAAGCTACTAGTAGCTAATAAACAGCAGCTATATAGCAAAACTAAAGAGATAGCAGCATATGTTTTCGAAGTAGTAGCCTTCCTAGTAATTTACTAGACTAAATCTAGATGTCATAAATGTGAATAGCACTAAGCAGTATAGTGATACTTTATCGTTCTTCTTAGGTCTTCAGTCATCAGGTTTGTTATCAGAGCTCGCCATGCATTTCTGTCTTTGGCCTTCCTCATGAGGGTGGTGCAGCTGGTATCCTCCATGATCTAGTCAAGGTATTCTAGTTTTGGTCAGCCTCTTGTGTTCTTCCTTTCTAATGTCCCTTCAAAAATACTTTTAAGATACCATCAAACTTCACCAATTGGCCAACCCAAGTGTCTCTTGTGTCAGATAGGCTTCAAGAGACATGGCTTCTCTTCCTCCAGTCTGTAGAGTGCCTCTTCTTTTGATATCTTGCCTATCAAAAGAAATCTTGAGCATTCTGCAGTAACACCACATCTTCAAGGCTATTATTTTTTAATTCTCAGAATATCCGTGTTTCACATCCATACAGCAGGACAGTCCAAACAAACATCTTTATGTGGTCCTCCCTGAGTTTATTCTTAATGCTGTATAAAGATTAAGTTTCTATGATTTCACTGTCTTTTGTTAATGTATACCTACACAATGCGATTAAAAAAAAAATCTGCAGCTATATCTAAAAGAGACAGACTTCTGATAAAGTGTTGTAAACAATTGGCAGCCAAGCACAGCTCATTCAGTGTACTGTGTGGTGTGTGTTAAGGCTCAAACCTTCAGAAGAAAAGAGATAAAATTGGGCCATTCCAACCCACAACCTCCCTTGTAAAAAAATGTATCAAAAAGCATTTAACAGTGACTCCAGAAAACACACATATTGTCTCCTCCAAAAGCATGGAAATGAGGTCTGTGAGATTTTTCTTGTCCGAGATGTCTTTTGTAATGTATAGGAAATTTATCCCCAATACAATTTGATTGAGTAAAAATACTTTGCTCATAATTTTCCTTGCTTACCACAGCAGTAACAACCTCTATCTTACTTCCCTTCTAAGTTTTGTCATTTCTACCTTTTGAATTGTGTTTTATCCTCATCTGCAGTACCACACGTTTTAGAAAAATTGACCAGGTACGAGTAGGACTCGCACATTAAAGGTTCCATAAAAACTTAAATTATGTATATAGACATTTTATCCATTCCGGGAATTTAGGATCTTGAAGATTTTTTTTCTCGTTATCAACATTGATACTGGCAACATATCAGTCCCAGGGAGTCCAAACATTTTAAAAATGTTGTAACTTCAAGTTTGAAGTCAGATAACAAATGACAATTTTTTTCATGTGATATAATTACAAATTAACAATTTTCTGATTCCCCCCTTGAAACGTTTATTCTTGCCAAATTTCATGATGCTGTGTCAAGGTGAAGTACCTTATAGGTTTTAATGAGTGAGTTAGCAAGTATAAAAATACGAGGGGGGTACCCAAAAAAAAGAAGAAAAAAAAAGAAATAACTTTTCTGTGGGTGAAGCTTGTGTAGAACACTTTTCTGCCGCAAAACGTGTGTAGCACAACTCATTGCCAGTTCAGTAATGCCTATGTTGTTGACCTGGCTTGTTCTCTTCATCTGCAGTGATTGTTTTTGCTAGCGCTGTTTTTTTGTTGTTTCATTTTTTACTATGGCAAGTTTAAGTGAACTACATGCAGCTGTGAAATTTTGTTTTGTACTCAGAAAAAATTGTCCTGAAACTGTTTGAATGTTGAAAAGAGCTTACCAAGATGACGCTATGGGAAAAACTCAAGTGTACGAGTGGTTCGCTCAATTTAAAAATTGCAGCATGTCAATCGATGACAAACCTCATTCTGGACGTCCATCAACTGCCCTAATCAATGAAAATATTGAAAAAATTCGAAAACTTTTGCTGACAGAATGTTGACAGACAATTGATCAACTGTCGGAGACTAGTTCGTTGGAAAAGACCCAATTTGTGGCAGACAGGAAACTGGTTATTCCACCATGACCACCCACCTGCACACACAACCATCACTGTTAGACAGTTTTTGGCTAAAAATGGCATGATTGCACTGCCCATGCACCTTACTCACCTGACATAGCTTTGTGTGACTTTTTCTTATTTCCACTCATGAAAAGGGGCATGAAAGGACACTGATTTGACAACATTGAATTAGTCCAGAGGGGGGGAAAAAAGAGGGGTGTTAGCCATTTCTAAAGTTGACTACAAAACGTTTTTCGAACAGTGGAAGCACTGGTGGGACAAGTGTATTAGTTGTAATGGAGAGTATTTTGAAAGAGATAAGGCGGTTTTGTAAACAGTGTTTGAAAATATATAGCTTTTAAAAAATATTTCAGTTCCATTTTGGGACCCCCCTCGTATGTGACATAAATAATGAATCTTTTGATTGCATTGACTTAGAAGCTAACATTTATTATGCCCCTAAGACACCACAGATATTAGTATGTGACATAAATTTTAACTTGAGGCATCTACCTGTTCCAAAGAAAAAGAAGTTTTAACGGGTGACTGGGCAGCTGGATAATTAACAAAAAAAAAAAAAAATTCTGAATCTGCCTCCATGGCCGAGGTTGCTAACATGTGCTTGCGCTGTGGCGCTTGACCTAGTGGTAAGGTATATCAAATCCTAGTGGGGGAAAAATGTTCACTGCCAGTGTTTGGTCAGCAAGAGGAGGAGAGGTGGTGGTGGCGGCATAAAGTTCCTGATCATCAGACTTCACTCAGTGTACTGGCTTAAATACCATACCTCTCCACAGCATATCAAGAAGTGAGGGCATATGAACATCATAACCATCATACAACACACACACACACACACACACACACACACACACACACAAAAATACATACATGTAGTATTACAAATATTGTAGGAGCATGTTGTAAATAAATAAACAAACAACAAATTTTTTCATGTGATACAATAACAAATTCACGGTTTCCAGATTTTTTTCCTTTACTTGTACAGTGAAATCTTTCTTATTGCCAAATTTCATGATTGTAGAGCAACAGGAAGTAACTCTGTAGGTTCTGTTGAGTGAGTTTGTGTGTGTCAAAAAATGTGACATAAATGGCTATATTGTTTGATTGCATTGATTTAGAAGCTAATGTTTATTATACTGTCAAGGGACCGTAGATTTTAGCGCTTCACATAAATTTCAACTCGATACTTGTACCCATTCCTGAGAAAATAGGGGCCTAACAGGTAGCTGGACGGACAGACACATGGACAACAAAGTGCTCATGTGCGGGTTGTGTTTCTTACCGATTGAGGTAGAGAACCCTATAAATGACACATAGAAAAGCCTTTTCAGTATTCTGCACAGAAGTTTCTTTCTAAAATATATTGTCAGTATTTTTGTCTATATGTGTTGCTTCTTAATTAGAAGTCATATGAGTTTATGGTTAAAGTAGAAAGTCGAAGGACTTGAGCTGAAATATTAATATAATATTAATATATAATAATATATATATAATACTATTAATATAATATTAAAATAATTTTAACAGAATGCTATTACATTCTTATATATAAATTTGAGATTCAAGGATTGGAATTCTACATTGTCTGTGATTATAATGTTACAAACAGCCTGTAATAAGTATCTGTTGCTAATGACTGTGTTGCAATTGTAATTGTTTTCAGGTATTTGTGCCGAAAAGTGCCTCAATGGTGGAAAATGCATACAGAAGGACACCTGTGATTGCCCCAAGGGTTTCTATGGCTTGCGTTGTGAATTCTGTAAGAAAGATTATTCCTGTTTATTTTACCAGCATTTAGTCTAGGAGGTGGGATAATTTTGTTGTGTGTGTATATACACTGTTACCAGTCACCGTGACTGGTAACAGTGAACTTCTTGTTTCATTTAATGTCAATAACAGTCACGGTAAAGCCTAACCTAAAAATGTTCGCATTTAAAGTTAGAGTGATGTACTTAACGTTTTTAATTGGATATCTGGAGTCAGCTTAAGGAGGCAGGACTTACCAATCTATGCCAGTACAGTGGAGTGTTCACTTTTTTGTACAGTCTGTTTAGTTTTTGTATTCACAGATTGTGCAGTGTTTAATTCAAGATATTGGAAACCACACCATTACCAATTTGTAAGGTGATGTGATTCTGGGGTGAAGGGATTAGTAGCTTAAATAAAAGCCCTTTGAGGCAACATTCAAACACACCAAGGATGTTAGAAAGGTTGTGGCAGAGACTTGGATGTGTGTGCTATGCATGCCATAAGGTTGGTGGCCAGTGCACAGAGCAGCCATTTTGAGCTAAGAAATGGCATGCTATCTCAGATTCAGAACGATGTTACAGTTTACCCCTGTACAAAAAAGTTTTGTAACATGTGAATGTTTATGTAACTAATAAATGAAAAAAAATTGCACTTTGCAATGCTGACACATCTGTTTAAGATTATATGTCATTAATTGAAAATATAGCATTCCAATTCAGTAATTATAAAATCTGTAGAATATTGATTTCATAGCCATGCAACTCGGACTTGGCACAGTGCTACAGATTAGAACCAAAATTCAACACAAAAGTAGAACTGAAAAAAGCTCTCTTCACACATTACAGAAAGACTTTCAGCACAGTCAGAATATAGTGACAGATTTTGTTTTCCGGTCACTATAGTGCAGAGTTTGGACACTATAAAATGGCAGTTGGCTGCAAATGTAAATTAACTAAAACTACGACCGCCTGTGGAAGTGAGGCACAGTGCAAGGCAACAAGCCCTCTCCCCCCCCCCCCCCCCCAAACCACCGACCCCCACTGAGCAGCCAGACGGTGTGCTTGCTTGCGCACACGTGCATGTGTGTCTTTCTTTTCTTTTCTGAAGAATGCTATGGCCAAAAACTAAATGTGTAACATTCTTTTCATTATGCCTGCCTGCAACTCTACATGTCACCCTTACAGTGAGTAACAATCTATCCTTTTCATAATATTTTTGATATTCCAAAATGGATTTTCCATTGTTTCAAAATGATATTTGGGATGAATAAGGATTGAACCGTAGACATTTGTATTTGTTGTGCAACTCCTAGCCACACCTGTATCTGGCGGTGCATTTCAGATGGCTACTGCTGCCAATTTTATCATTTGATACAAACATTAAACCAAATTCACCTTTCACTGTTTTAATACAGATTTTCTCTCATTGCCCCTCCTTTCCCCCACCCACACCTACCCCTACCCCTTTATTTGAAAGAATATCTCTATAGGTTTTTGTAATAATGAATTATTCATCTTTGTTTTGAAGTTTGTGATATTGGGCATAATTATTGAACAAAATCTCCCATTATCATTGGGTGTATAAAAACATGTTTTACAGTGAATCAGTGTTCGTTGCCTGCAAACTAAAAGTAGGTTACCATTAACTGTGCATGTGTTCCCATGGAAGTTCAATTCTAGTCCAAATAAAATGTTCTTGATGTGTTGAAAAATGCTGAGGAGTTGAAACCATTTGCATGGTATTGTAATCCCTCCACGAATCTAGTACTTGTACACAATTTGTAACTTAAATGTACATTGCTGAGAACATAAGAAATAACTATCTTATGATAGTCTTCTTGCCTGTGTCTTGTTCAATATATATTAGATCTGACCACATAAAAGATGCCAAGAACTGCACATTCCATGGAATTTGTTTCAACTTTCTGCCCTAGAATTATAGTGCAGTTTAGAGTTTACAAAATGGCCACAAAAAATTGAGACATATTTTCTTATTGTGTAATTAAAGTTTTAGCAGAGGTTTGTGTTTCCCTATCTTAGAAAGCTGACAGTATATAGCAACTAAGCTCTAAATATACAAAACTGAAGAAAAATTGGCATGGTTGTTTTACTAATATGTTTCACAAAAATTCTTGAAGTTCCATTGTGTACATTGCAGCAAAGTGTATCATCCCGTGCCTGAATGGTGGACGCTGTCGTGGGGTGAACAAATGTCGATGTCCTCCAGACTTCCGGGGTGAACACTGTGAGGTCGGACGCCGCTCTTCATCCGGTGGCTCACACAGTCGAGAAGAAAGAAGGAAAAGACGATTACGTGGAACACTTTAAACACCACCAAATGACTAAATACTTCAACTGTTTGTTAAAATTTGTATCCATGCGCTGTTAATAATCTTCTTGAACAATTGCCAAACATGTAACGATAAAGGACATTCTGCAACCATTGCTTTTTCCAGTAAATATGTTTGATATTATCCATCAGTCTCATTAAAATTTAATAGAGAACTATAAAACCTGCACCTTATTTACACACTGACTCCCAAAAGGCACCTAGTTGCCACAACAGAGCCTCACACTTGATGCCATGTGCCTGATCTGATACTGTGTCCGCCCCAGTAGCTGAGTGGTCAGCGTGACGGATTGCCGTCCTCTGGGCCCGGGTTCGATTCCCGGCTGGGTCGGAGATTTTCTCCGCTCAGGGACTGGGTGTTGTGTTGTGTTCATCATCGTTTCATCCCCATCCGGCGTGCAGGTCGCCCAATGTGGCGCCGAATGTAATAAGACCTGCGATATGGCGGCCGGACCTGCCCCGCGAGGGGCCTCCCGGCCAATGACGCCAAACGCTCATTTCCATCTGATACTGTGCGTGCGGCAGTCAATGTATTAAGGAGTAATATACACATTTGTAGTCACCCTTCCCCATTTCTCCTGCACTACCAAAAAAATTAATTACATGAGAGCACATTGTATGTGAAATTACAAATGATATGTGTGTTTGAGTAGTATGCTACAGAAAGGATTATGCCATATTTTTATAAACTCCAATTCACCAGTAGAGGTTTGTCAATGAAATTAAAGACATGGATGTTGATGAGAGTACATAAATGATCTTTTCAACTAACAACCAAGTTTGCTGACCAGTGTAAGAGTGTGATTCAAAAAGTAACAGCACACAATTTTTTTGCAAAGCACATATTTCACTTACAAATACAAACAAGATATCATTTTTCAACATAACTACTCTCCTTTTTGATACACTTCTCACACCATTGCACAACTTTTCTATTCCACTCGAATAAAAGGTTTTCGATTGTGCCTGCAACAAAGAGTGCACCACTTCATCATTACTTTCTAATCATTGTCCTATGAGAGCATCCTTCAGGGGTCCAAACATGTGTAATCTGAAGTAGCAAAATCAGGGCTGTATGGTGATGAAGTACAACTTGAAATCCCAATCTCCAAATGTCGGCAAGAGTTTCAGTGGTGGTGTGGGGGCACACATTGTCATGAGGGAGAAGAATGCCTCTAGACAAAAGTCCTCTGTGACAGTTCTGTATTGCTGGCTTTAGCTCATTCTCCAACATGGCACTGTATCAGGCATTGTTCACTGTTTCACATCTTTGCTGATAGTGCTCCAAAATCAGAGCCCTTTTTTTTCCAGAAGAGGGTGGAAAGGACCGTTTCAGCAGAGGGCTGAGACTTTAATTTCTTCTTGGTTGGAGAAGATGTTTCATTCTGAAGGCTGTCTTTTGGTTTCTGGTTCAAAGAGATGCACACAGGTTTCGCCACCAGTAACGATACGTGTCAAAATCGTGTCTTTCAACATTATATCATGCCAGAAACGATGTGGCAGCCTGAAAACGCATCATCTTGTGTTCACCAGTGAGCATTCTAGCTATCATCATGCACAAAAAAAAAAGGTACTTGAGAACCTCACTAGTAATGGTATGAACGGATCTGACACTGACACTGTCCATACTGGCTAAAGCTTCTACAGAAGTGTGCCATTTCTCATGAGTCATGGTGTCAGTGCAGCCCACATTCTCATCAGTAACAATCTTGCTGGGACAACCAGAGCGTTGCTCGTTTGTTACTTACATACGTCCACTATTAAAGGCATTTACCCACTCATACATACCTCTCACTAATGTAGCTCTCCCCATACCTTTCCAACATCCTATGGATTTGTTGAGGTTTTATGACCTCTGACCACAAAAATCTTATTACTGCTCGCTGCTCTTCTACAGTTCACAGAGCTAGGAGTACTGCCACTTTGTTTCTACTGCCTCTCCTTTTCAGTCCACCTGTTGGCATGTCGAAACTTTCTCAAACCATGCATTTTCACTTCCTGGCGGTTTCAAATCCCTGATGTGTTAACAGCATTTAATATTGATAGTTTGCTGTTACTTTCTGAACTACCCTCATATATTAGAATGAATGGCGACGGACAAACTGTCCATACTGGCAACATCCAGCTACTGAGCATGTTACAGAATTAGCCAGTTGAGATGTGGACACACACACACACACACACACACACACACACACACACACACACACACTCCAGCTGCATTTATTTGTGTTTCATTTACAATTACACCCTGTGGTTTCTTTCAAATTAAGCTCTTACATATAAACTGCCAACTACCAATAACTCACTAATGTCAGAACATACTGAAATTTGAATCTTGGCTCATAATTTATTATTATTTCTGAATACTTTTTTGTGCTATATCTTCTCCCTCTCCTCAGCTGATCCAAGATTTGCACTACTTTCCCTAAAATTCAACTTTCATAACACTTTCCTTGGTTTAATCCAAAATTAATACAACATTTTGATTGTTAAAATCAGTGTGAAAATGTAGACTCAACAACCTTTCACAATGCAAAAGCACCAAAATTGATGTATTTCTTAGGAGCAAACCATCATCAAAATAATTATACAAGAATGTATAAAAGTGATAAGGTTAAAAATATTAAAATGTATTTATTTTGTTTATGTTTTTATCAGTCAAACAGTTTTTGTTCAAGGCCATTATATGTAGTGCGTCTCAGATGTGGGTATATAAGCGTGACATGTAGGCAACGGATTATTGTGACATTCATGCCTTCCTGATGTGCGTGCAGTAAATGCAGAAACGTGAACTATGACAATGTTATTACCAAATGTGTCAAAACAGGACAAATGTGCTGCTATTCTTTTCTTTGCTGCTGAAGCATTAAAACTGGTAGACATCAATCGGAAAATGACGAATGTGCACGGGGGCAATGTGTCTGTTGGAAACCACCATTGTGGAATGGTGCAGCAAGTTCCATGCTGGTCGTGGTTCAACACAAGATGCCAGTCGATCTGGGAGGCCAGCCTCATACATTATGGCCAAATATGTGACATTTGAGCACCTGCCCTATAGTCCTGATTTTCCCCCATGCAATTATCACGCCTTCAGTCCCTTAAAAAAGGCATTGAAGGGTTGACATTTCCTGTTGGATGAGAATATGGAACAGAAAACACATTCTTCTTCATGCTGCAGTGCACAGTTTTTTATTGAATGGGTACCTTCAACCTGGTGTGTCACACAAACTACTACTTGCAGCAAGGTAAGTTTTTTACCAAGTGGGTATCTTCTACCTGGTGTGTCAGTAGGATGATTGCTTCAGTGCTCACGGTGATTTTCCGTAGCCGAAGTACCGATTCTAGACTGTACGGCCTTCAAACGCAAACTTTTTGACTGTCCCCTATTGATTCTTGTTTACTAATTCTGATGATGGGGGCTTGCCCCTTTGAATTGCATTAATTTTAGTGTTCTGCATTGTGGAAGTGGTAGAGTGTACATTTTAACATTTATTTACTTGTTTCTTTTTCTGTTTTAATTATTTTCCTGTCTTTTGAAGAAGGAAATGTAAGACTCCGAAGGCTAGAGATCGAAACATGTTTTGCAGTGTAGCTGTAGTAATTTGTGTGCCAAGAGGCTTGGATATTTTTGCGAACAAATTTTTCAGGGTTCGTATGTTTCTTAAAAGTACTTAATTTTTGTACTGTGCAATAAAAGTCCTTATAAGTGCTTATTTTGTCCTTTTTTTAATTATAGTTCTTATAAGACCTTATTTTTGTCTTGGCAATTGTATTGAAACTTAAAAATAAATTAATTTGTCGAAGTTAAGAAGGTGGAAAAAAGACTGGATGTATAGGTTGAATGTCAAATCAGTTATGAGGATCGCTCAGCTGTGTGACATGTAGGATGAGAGGGGCAAGGCTATCTCGCCTCAGGCATGTAGAATAGAGTGGAGTTTGATTACACGCAGTACTGGCAATTGACACCATTTGCTGTACATAAACTACAGTGCTGGTAGTGAGAGATATTATACACTGGCAGCAATAGCAAGGGGCATGGAAACCTTAACTAACTTAGTACACCTGTGACAAGAAAATATCTGTGGCAAAGTATCAATCTGTGATTTATCGGCCATCCCTACTTGTAAAACACGTTTGGTGGGAACACTGCAGAACAGGTGTATTTTTAAAATTGTGATTAAAATGCCTCGAGAGTGTGCCTGAAGCCAACTGTGGCCATAACAAAATGAATATAAACAATGGCGAGTGCCATCGAGAGACATTCACAAAGTAAAGTGTAAGGCCATTGATATGTTGTTGATGAGAGAAGCAGTAATAAAAGCCCATATGAAAGGTAAGTGTTATTTCAAGTTATATGGAAGTTGATGTGCTTAAATTATGCACATTACACATTCAATCGCGAATGAGTTGTTAATACACATCATTGGTACAAAAATACTTGGATAGTAATTATTGTTTAGTACCTGAGCAAGCGAGTATTATAAATTATTGGAACCAACAGAGCTGGTGCAGTGGTTAGTACACTGAACTTGCATTTGAGAGGACGACGTGTCTAACCCATGTCTAGCCATCCTGATTTAGGTTTTCCGTGATTTCCCTAAATCGCTTCACACAAATGCTGGGATGGTTCCTTAGAAGGGGCATGGCCAACTATCTTCCCCATCATTCCCTGATATGATGGGGCTGATAACGTCGCTGTTTGGTCCCTTCCCCCAAATGAACCAACCAAAATATCACTTAAACGTGAGGTATAAATGAAGTATATGATTAATGATAACACAAACAGTAAAATATTAGCGTGCAATCACAATCGCTTGAAACTGTGAAAATTTACAAAAAAGATGAAGTATTTTACAATCAAAAGAATAAAGATAAGAAGTAACAAAGGTAAAGACGGTCTGCTTCTATAGTTTGCAATCCACTGTGGGGTGCATGGCAGAGGATACATTACACCTGTTATTAGGGTTTCTCCCTGTCCCATTCATGTATGGAGTGTGGGAAGAATGATTGACTGAATGCGTCTGTGCGTGCAGTAATTATTCAAATCTTATCTTAACGATCACTATGTGAGCGATATGTGGGGGTTGTAGTATATTAGTAGAGTAATCTTTTAAAGCTGGTTCTTGAAACTTTGTTAACGGACTTTCTTGGGATAGTTTACGTCTATCTTCAAGATTCTTCCAGTTACATTCTCTCAGTACCTCTGTGACACTCTCCCACAGATTTAACAAACCTGTGACCATTTGTGCTGCCCTTCTCTGTATATCACAAAACTCGTAATTTCGCGAGCACTTTCATTATACAGATGACACAAAGAAGTAGAATTCTCACAGAAAGATGATTTCAGCTTAAAAGTGTGAATTACGGACCAAATCGTTCAACTTCAATATGGCATAAGCTGGATTGCTCCTCAGCAGTTATCAAAACCTAATGAGGATGGAGCTGGATCACGTGACAGAAGAGCTGCACCAGCAGCAGATCAAACCCAAAACAGGAACACTACAGAGTGCATACATTAAAGAATACTACAGGGTCCATCTATCAGACCATACCGAAAACTACCTTTACATGATATAACATTGGCGACAACAGGAAGGCGTCAAATTGTCAGGCTGGAGGCACATTTCTTGACTTCTAGGCTCCTTACACCTGCAAAATGCAAATATCTGGCCAATTCCAGGGAAACTATTAAAAAAAGTACTGGCAAAATTGCATGTTTTGACATATAGTTTGTAGTCTTAGCACGTATCTGAGAGAAGAAATTCACCGTACCTTGTGAACAGCAGAAGTGGCAATAATTATTTTTAAAAATTGATTTAGGGGGTTATATTAATTACCAAGAGTATTACTAAAAATAATACCAGCATATTTTTTCTTTTCTTCTAGAACAGAAAAACACTGCACTGATGAAACAGCAAGAAAGCATGCTGCATTTTTAAAATAAACCACAAGAACATCAAAAAGTGTGGATAATTTACTTTTATTTTCTGAAGACCTGCACTCAAATTCAGAAACACATGAAGCTTCAAACTTTCCATCTTTACCAACAGTAAAATTATATGTACCAGGAAATAAATGTTGAAGGCTGAAGTAATTTGAGCAATGAAATGCTGTGAATTAAATTGTACTTTTAAATCATGTACAACTATTTCATCATTTATAAATATGTTTCGTGGTAGTGAAATAGCAAAACACTTTACTTGTGGAGAGAAACAGTGTGTATATCTAATTTGTTTTGTTATTGCCCCACATTTCAAACAGTTTATTTAAATGCTTAGATTCTGTAGACGGGTATACACTTTTACTTGATGGAAGTTTTTATACACCCACCCAGACCAAGCAGGTGGATATTTTAGTTAGGTTTTGGAACACAGACTTAAATCAGGTTCATACAAGACACTTTACTTCCAACTTTCATGGCCCGTGTAACAGCAGAGGATATTAAAAATTCATTTATGGCTGCTGTGGAAAGTATTACGCTTCAAAAACTTCTGCTAGTGTCTATGGATGGACCTGCAGTAAATAAAAAATTCATTAAGATGCTGCAGCAGAATATGAAACAAGATGATGCAAAGAAATGATTGGAATTGGGCTCCTGTGGTTTACACACACTACATGATTCTTTTGAAAAAGATGCTCATTTGGGACATATATATTTTCTTAAAAAGTTTATGTTATCTATTTTGTGACTTATCTGCAAAAGTTGAAAAGTACATCGAACTTTCAGATTCAAAGAAGGTGAGCCTGAAATTTTGCCACCATAGGTGGTTAGAAAACCTTCCTGCAGCTCTGAGGGCTCTTTTGAATGACATTTCTCTGTCTGTTGCCAATGTAGAAAAGGAGAAAACTACCATGCCAGCTTCCAATCCCTATAAGGTTGTTTCGTCAGCAGTAAAGGATAAGTTACTACAATTAAAACTTCAATTTTTTGTTGCTGTGGGCCAGATTGTTCAGCCTTTTTTGACTATATATCAAATCTGATGACCCACTCTTGGCTTTTTTTTGCAAATGATCTCACAAAATTAGTAAATCATTGTTTCCTCAGTTCATGCACTAAAGAAAGAGGATGTCAAGAAAATTGATTCCTCAGATAAGCTTGCTACTTATGAAGTGGAGCCATCTTCATTCAGTAAATTAAGAAAAGCAGGTTTAGGCTTAATTGGAGACAAAATTTTGTCTAGCATGGTTAAGGAGGAAAAGATTACCAACAAAGATGTTCTAACCATAAAACACAAAGCACAGTCGTTTAATATGAAAATAGTTGAAAGTGTTATTGAAAAACCTTCATTACAGTATTCCTATGTACATTATTAAGCATGTCTGGATCCAAAAGTTATTCTTGAAAATAAAGGTGGCTGCTAGAAAAAGATGAAATTAATATTGAATAGTCACTCTCTTTTGGAGTTTAGAGATTTTTTACAGCAAATTCCATACCAAGAGTATAGAGATTCTGATGTGAAAATTTCATGATTAGATGACTTTCTGTACAAGAATAAGTATTAAAGAGATTTCACAGAAATCTGGATGGTTTGCAAGAAAATTTTAATCTGTTCACATGGTCAGCCAACAGTAGAGATGGAGTCTCAATCAACATGGTTCTAAGTCTAGAAATATAAAATTTGAAAGAAAGATCCTATGTTGCTATGCAGCAAGTTAAAGACCACCATAAATTTTGTGGGGGACTGCAAAATGTAAAAATAATTCAGGATTTTTGAGCATCTGCATCTTCGGCCAGAAAAAATACATGGGCTTATCTTGAACAAAAACAAGTGGAGAAGACCAAGACACTATACGAAAGGAAGTGCAGATTGCAAGAGGAATTGGGAAGGTTTAAAGCAGAAAAGAATGCAACCTTGATTCTGACATCTCTTCATTGCACAAATCAGCTGATGAACTTTTAGAGGTTGCGGAAAAGCCAAGCATCATTTCTTACTGCTCACAGTTTAATGCACTACGGAAAGAGACTCGTGAAAAGCAAGTAGTAGTTCAAGCATTAGACAGCCAGATTAAGAAAAAAACTTTTGAACTTAAAAACATGTTAGGATTTCCTTTTTTATCTGTACTGTGGCTTTTTTAATTAATCTTTTTTTTTTTTTTTGGTGCTTATAAGTTTTTCGTATTGACAATTCATTTTCAATTTCATTAAAATTCACACATTTGGAATTATTTCATGCATTATTTTGTGATAGAAACTGTAAAGACAACTATAAAATGTGCCATACTTACTTTAACTGATTGAATATGAAAAACATTTCTTGAAGAACAAGCAGACGTGTAATGAGGGATATTGTTGGTAACTTTATAGATCATTTGCTTTATTTCTATTACGTTGATACAGTTGAATTTTATTGTGACAGAAATAAGCACGTCACATCGACACAAACAAAGGAGAAACACCATAGCCTCCAAATCGATGACAAGCTGTAAATTGTGTAGCAGATTTCATGCTACCAGCATAAAGCAGAATAATAATAGGTTTAGATGACATCAATTGAATGTTACTTCATAAGATATATCACATAAAATGTGGGAGTGTTAAAAAACAACAGTTAGCATAATCCATTTCTGAATATACAAAAATTCATGTAAAGAGTACGTAAAAGTAGCAGAGCTGAACCCTCTCACCATTTCTCACTATCATATGACTTTGAAGAATCACAAGAATTAAAAGAAAACTTTCATTTGTACCACTTGCTATATATGTTTCTTATTTGGCACCTTTTTAACTTTTTTATAGTTATTCTATCTATTGCTAACCTACGTGAAATTTGGGTTCAGTAGGATAAGGGGAAGTGGTGTCCCTGGTGCTTCAAAATCGGGAAGTCCACAATATAAAACAATCATCTTCGTACAATATTACTTCCCCAAGACACATTTGTTCATTATCCTTCATTTTCATAAACTGACTGACTTCTCATGTCACAGCCTGCTATGGTTGGATTATATGACAGAACACTGACCCTTAGACAGGCAGATAAAGGGCAGATCAAGTAGAGCTTATCCATTTTCATACCCCAGCCCTTTCCATCCCAACAATCTTTTGCTTTCAAGAGAAAATACAAAGTGTGTTCAAAAAGTTTTGCACAGTCGTCTCTAATTGTTTTATTTTTTGCAAAAGAAGAATGAAATGTTTTGAGAATATACTTGGAACATTTAGCTATAAGTTGGTATATAAAAGTATTTTCTTTTATTTACAGGTGAGCCATAATGGACCATGAAGTAGGTGTCATGTTACGACAATGGTCGGTGATTGAGTCCCTCTTCAAGACCAGCAATGACTCTGTCACATCGGTTCACAGGAAGTTGCTCCCTGTTTATGTGGAGGACACAGTGGCTCACAGCAGTATCCAGAACTGGTTGCAGAGGTTTAAAGAAGGTGATTTCTCTCTAATGGACAATCCACGATGTGGCAGACCATCGACGGCAGTGATTGATGTGAATAAGACCATTGATCAAATCATCCAAAATGACAGATGTGTGATGACATGACAGCTTGCTGAAATGACTCGTCTGTCATTGGGTAGTTTGGTATCACCGGTACAGTCAGCTCATCACACTACACCATGACAATGCCAAACCCCATACAGCCCTTACAGTCCGAACTTGGCTCCGTCTGATTTTTATCTCTTTGGTCATCTGAAGGCCCACCTGCATGGTGAAATATTTGATAGTGAGAAAGACCTTATTTCCTGTGTCAAACGATGGTGTAAAAGTCAATCCCCAGAATTTTACCGAAGTGCATTTACATCATGGAAAGAATGTTGGGACAGATGCATCACAGCTGATGGACGCTACATTGAGTAGGCTCAACGTATAGCTAAATGTTCCAAGTATGTTCACAAAAAATTTCATTCTCCTCCTCCAAAAAAATTAAAAAATTAGAGACGACTGTGCAAAACTTTTCGAACGCCCTTTGTAGCAGTTGTAGCAAGGATAATGCCTTGTTTAGTTCGTTTATGGAAGAAAATTTATTTACTCAGGTATTACTTCCATGAAATAACTGGAAGCAAAATTACATCTGTATAACAAATGATAAAGGTGTCTTCCTAATGTTTGTGGTGCAGGAATTGATGATTTATTACAAGAAAAAAATTCCAACACAGTAACTGAAAAATGAGGATCAAAATTATAAATGTCGTATTAACAATGGAGGTATCTACAAAGCTTGCCAAATGATCATCAGATGAGCAATTTTGTTCAGAACGAGATGACGTTTTTGACATAGTACAAAGTAATGCTTGTATTATCACTACTGTTAAAGAAGACAGACAGCTTCTGATCAACCAACAGTTGAGAGGATGGCCAGAGCTCCACATGGAATTGATCACCAACTACTCAAGAAAAAGAAAAGAGCAACTGAGGAAGTAGAGGCAGCTGGAAAAAGGTGAAAGTGAAGACCATTGGGTAACTCTTTTCAAATGCATTTATGTTATAAAACGTGAAAGGACAAACGTTCCATAAGATGTTCATTTTAACATGCTATCGCATATTTTCTCACAGTGACTTGCTGAATCTGTGATGTGAAGTTCCAGTAATGTTGAATCAGAATTACTAGAGTCTGAAGAAGGTCCAGGAGCACAAATGTGCAGTGAGGACACGGTAGGGCTGGTATGTGCAGTTGGGAAATTTGGGCGGGAAGGGGAGGGGAGTGGGAGCGGGAGCAGAAAAGGAGAGACAGAGATGAGAACAAAGACTAGTGGTTGTGTTGGTGGAAAAGAAGGCTGTGTACTGTTAAAATGGGAGCAAGGAAGGGGGTATGTAGGTGGAGGACAAGAACCAGAAAATCTTGAGGCTGGGGGTTATAAGAAAGTAGGATACACTGCAGGGAGAGTTCGCACTTCCACAGTTCAGAAAAGCTGGTATTAGTATGAAGGATTCATCCACATGGTACAAGGTGCAAGTTGTGAAGCAGTCATTGAAATGAAGCACATTATGTTGTACAGCATGTTCAGCAACTGGATGATCCAGCTGTCTCCTGTCCAATTTGGTGGCAGCCACACATGCAAATAACCAGCTTGTTAGTTGTCATACTCACATAGGATGCAGCACTGTGTTGGAAGTTTAGGTTGATGGCTGCTCTCACAAGTAGCCCCAACTTTGATGGATAGGAGATGCATGTGACTGGACTGGAGTAGGTGGTGGTGTGAGTAGGTATGGAACAAGTCTTGCATGTAGATCTGTATTAGCCGCGAGGAAAGAGGTAAGGAGCAGAGCTGAAGCTGAGGTGGACAAGCATATTGTACAGGTTCAGTGGACACCAGAATACCACCGTTGAAGGGGAGGGAAGGATATTCCCCATTTCAGGGCATGAAGAGAGAACTAGTTGAAACCATGGCGGGGAATGTGATTCTGGATAATCACCCTTTCCATCCTTCCCATGACGGTATTCCCCCATCCATCGAACCTGCGCAATATCCTTGTCCGTCCCTACTCGATCCCTGCCCCAACCCCTTGCCTCATATCCCTGCAATAGACCTAGATGTAAGACCTGTCCCATACATCCTCCCACTACCACTACCATCACCATCGCCAGCACCACCGCCTTCTCTAGTCTGGTCACATGCATTGTCTATCCTATTGAAAGTAGGACTATCAGTGAAATCAGTTATGTGATCTACAAACTAAGCTGCAACCACTGTGCTTCATCCTTAGTGGGCACATCCTTAGTGGGCATGACAACCAACAAGCTGTCTGTCCACCAGAGTGGCCACTGACAAATTGTGGCCAAGAGAGAGCTGGACCACTCAGTTGCTGACATACTGTCATACACAACATTCTTCAGTTTAATGACTGCTTCACAGCCTGCACCATCTGATCCTTCCATTAACACCAGCTTTTCCGAGTTTCACAGTTGGGAACTCTCCCTGTAGTATACTCTTTGTCCCTGTAATCCCTGGCCTCAACCTTCGCTAGTGCTATTCCCTGTCCTTGACCTACGTATCCCCTTCACTGCTCCCACTCTAGCACCACACAGTCTTTAACTCTGCCAACGCACCCACTAGTATTGATCCCCTTATCTACTATTCCATTACCCCCCACCCTGCCCTCAAACTTCTCAACTTCACCTAGCAACTGTACCCTGTCCCCATTGCATTCCTGCATGCTCCCACAAGCAGCACTATACCTGTGACTCAACATTTCCTCCACATGGTGTTTAGCAATTGTGTACGTGTGTAATGAAGGACCCCCAGGACACCGTAAAGTTAATGTTTATTTTTTTAAAAAAAATTTGAACACCGATCGATCGTAAGCATTGGCAAAGACCTTAATTGTGAATGCGCGGTGGGACGCAGACAAATGAAGGGACTTTCATTCAATTATTTGTATATGATTTTGTTTTTTAGAAAGTCTCAGTCAGGCTCTCTCGTATTTAGAAGTTTTGTTATGCTGTACTGCTCGGAGTATGATGGGCTACGAGTCTTTTGTATCATATGTGTTTTCCGAATAAGAGAAGACTTAATGACAATGTTAATCATTTTTATTAAAGTGAAATAGAACCAAGTCAAGAAAAATTCTTTAATATTTTGCATCATCTTGGGAGTCACTTGGGTTCCCTGGAGTCGGCTGCCTGAGTCTACAATTGAAATGGAGGAAAAGAAGTCCACGGTCATATTTTCGTAAAATTAACAGAAGGAGAAGCTTTCAGAAGATGAGAAAAATAGTGATGGACACAGAAAAAGAAATGTCACAAGGTAAAGTGAATGAACAATAGCACAATTTTGCACACGCAGAACATTTCACAATAATGCAATTGTACTAATATTCTCCCTTCACTGCAAGCGAAAGAACAATTACCAACCAATTTCTTTCATTCCTTCCTTTCATTTTTTAAATTATTTTCTATTATATTACACAATCTATCCTTTTTCATAATACTATTGTTATTCCCAGTGTTTGATTTTGGGTTGATCTATTAGTATTTTTCCTAGATGATCCTTCAAAACATTTTTTCTCTACTTGTATACTGAAAACTACTTCACTGGTCATTCTGTCTGCCCATGAGATCTTCAGGATGCTTCTCCAAGACCACGCCTCAAAGGTCTGTAAGCATTTTGACTGTGGTCTCTATAATATTGATTCAAACTGTGTGCAACCTGTGGCTGTTTTATCCGAATGTTAATTACAATGGTCATTGTGTATCTGGTAGGCAACAAGAAGTAACGAGCATTAAAATGCTTAAGAATATGTTATGGTTAGTTTCACTTAAGTCACTGACATTGTGATCAGTTAAAGACAAGTAGTTGAAGCTAAAGCATACCTATATTTCAGTATTAAACATTAAAGATTAGATATCATGAAGACCAAATAAATTTTCCGGTAACATTTTCACAAGGCATGAGCCTCTTACAAAATTCAGGAAATGTCAGGTAACATAGGAAAGAAGACAGTAACAGTGGATTAGTGTTTTGTGTTTTTTTTTATTTTTTTTATTCAAGAAGATTACAGAATCATGTATATTCCTCCAAACATGCCAGTTCTGCGAGCCAAACAAATTTATATTAATTATAACAGGAATCAAATCATCTTTTTTAATATTCATCTGTGACTGCAAAGTAAATTGATAAAAAAAATTGCACTACCATTTTATTTGGGACCCCACTACACAGCAGTGTTTTGTGTGTCACAACAGTGGTCAAATGTTCAAATGAAGTCACTGAAGTGTACACCAGTTCAGCAGATAATTTCCCATAAAATTACATTGAGCACACATTTTAAACTGGAGATGGCCTTTCGAGGCTTGTTGACAGACTACAGTGTACATATGCCTTAGCTCACTCCAATTCACGATTCAAGACACAGCAGACAGGTTTGCCTTTATTTCCATAACACAGGTAACAATACGTAGTGATTTCCTATATTCAAAAGAGTAGTGAGGGAGAGGTTTCCAACCGAACTACACAAGTAATCAATGTGGTACAAAACTTTTTTTTCAGCAGTAAAAGACAAAGCTGAAGCTGCTCACAAACCAGAGGGTAGTTTGAACACTATTTTGGTGTACTAGGCATGGTTCTGCTGGAGGTGGTATGCTCTTGCCTTCCTCCAATGGAATACCTTTTCAGTGCCACGACTGTTCATGTGGTTTAAAGGCAAAGAATTCCTCTAGCAACATTTGGAGCACATTTTCATCTGGAAAGGAAGTTCCTTGAAAGTGGTTTGATAGAAAGCGGGAAAGGTGAAAATCGAAGGGCACAAGATCAGGTGAATAAGGTAGCTGCAGAGTGAATTCCCAACCCAATGCCTGTATAGTGTTTTTGTTGGTCGATTAGAATGCTGGTGGGCATTATCATGGAATAGCATCACTTCACAGTCTTCCTTGCTCTTGTTCTTGAAAAGCATCTGCAAGAGGTCTTAGTTGTTGACAATAAATGCCAGCAGTGATTGTTACACCTCAGGAAATCAATTCATAATGCACCACACCGTCTCTGTCCCAGATTCATAACATTATCTCTTGTGGGTGTGCACAGGTCTTTGTATGGAGAGGTGCCACTTTGCTTGGGCTCAACCATTCCTTTCTTTTTCTAATGTTAGCACATACACACAATTTCTCATCACCTGTAATAATACAGGATCAGAATGGTTGGTATTGTTCATGAGCCAACTAGCGATGAGCAAGCAGAAATGCTCGTATGACCACCCACTGATTTTTGTGATTTTGGCTTGCAGCAATCGGTACCCATACGCCCAATTTTGAACCTTCCCATTCCATGCAAATGTTGCACAGTGGTGAAATGGTCACAGTTCATCACATTTGCCAGCTGTCCAATAGCATTATCCCCATACTCAGGGCAAATGTTTCTGTCTGCTTCCACTGCTGTCACCCCTCTATTGAGCTCAAACAGAAGAATACACTGATCAGCCAGAAGAATATGAGCACCGGCCTGCTATCGATATAAACCCATCCACGCGACAGCAGCATCACCTGGGGAGGAAAGACTGCTAGTCAGACACACACACACGGTGCATGTAATATCAGTAAGCATGTTTCCAGGGTGATCTATCCGTGCTTGACCGAAGGCAGATTGTGATGGCCCAGAGGCTCGACACGAGCATTTCGGAAACTGTACGCCTTTTTGGGTGTCCGAGGAGCGCCATGGTAAGTGTCTTCAACATGTGGTGAAACCAAGTGAAACCATGTCCAGACATTGTGGGGCTAGGCAGCCACCCCTCATTACGGATGTCTGACATTGTAGGTTGGACAGACTGGTAAAACAGGACAGGCAGCAAACAGTGATGGAACTAACATCAGACTTTAATTCTGGGCAGAGTACAAGTACAAGTTTGTCTGGACACAAAGTGCACTGAACACTGCTAACAATGGGCTTCCGAAGACAGCAGCCTATGTATGTGCCAATGTTAACACCACGACACCGGCAACTATGACTGAAATGGGCACATGACCACCGGCACTGGACATTGTGGTAGAGCATTGTATGGTCTGATGAATCCCGATATCTTCATCATCATGCTGGTGGGAGGGTGCAAATCTGTCATATTCCAGGGGAACAGCTCGTTGACACCTGTAATGTGGGACGGAGGCAAGCTGGCGGCCACTCCATTATGCTCTGGGGAACATTCAAATGGGCATTCATAGGCCCTGTGGAGCTTGTGCAAGACACCATGATAGCTAAGGAGTATTGTACACTGGTTGCAGACCATGTACATCCCTTCATAATGATCATTTTTCCCAATGGTAGTGGCAGTTTTCAATAAGATAATGCACCCTGTCACAAGGCCAGGCATGTGATGGAATGATTTGATGTTCTAGTTCCAATTGATGTACTGGCACCCCAACTCAACAGATCTGAATCCGTTCAAACACATCTTGGATAAAATTGAATGTGGTGTCAGAGCTCATCATAGTCATAATGTTCTGGCAGATCACTGTATGTCAGAAATGTTTAGATTTCTCTACTTGGCACTCCATTTTCTAGCATTCTTAGCTCCACTCACTACCTCTATATCACAAAATGAAAATATGTAAATTCAAACAGTGACAATGAACTACAAATAAAAAATGACAATCATTAAATAAACCCACAGCAACCAGAATACCAACATGCAACGAAAAATGCTACAAACTTACACATCAACTAATACTTAGGTAAAAGAGAAAAAGCCAGAAGCAGCTCTGAAGAGGAGAACCCATAATCAAACATGTTTTATTTTATTTCATGAATGCTGTAAATGTGTTGCTAGGTCCTGTGTTTTAACCCTAAGTGTTGAGTGTTGACAAGATGACGCGAGCAGTGCCTCTCTTATGAAGATGTTAATTTGTGTTAAGAATGATTAAACTAGTTGAACACTACCAATTATTATAGACACACTTCTTTTTCTTTTTTCCTAATTGCCCCCATCATAAAGTCTGGAATCTGAAAATTATAGGATGAATGTCAGAATGGGCTGATACATTTTATGCAAACAGTTCCACTTCTATTTAAGCATTCCGCTGCTCCCAGGTCTTCATTTTTGTAGCCACAAGAAACAAGAAATTGTGGTTCAAATGGCTCTAGGCACTATGGGACTTAACATCTGAGGTCATCAGTCCCCTAGACTTAGAACTACTTAAACCTAATTAACCTAAGGACATCACACACATCCATGCCCAAGGCAGGATTCGAACCTGCGACCATAGCAGCAGCACGATTCCGAACTGAAGCACCTAGAACCGCTCAGCCACAGCAGCTGGCACAAGAAATTGTGACTAGCAATTGTGTGAACAGTATTTAACACTGGTGATCCAACTCCCAAACACTAAAATGAAGATAATTTTCGAATTGCATCTTCACAAAATTAGGTACATTAATACAAGACTGATTATGAGGCACGTGTTATTTTCCAAAATTAATCATGAGTAACTTCCAATATTAAGCATTTGTGGCATGTAGTGCCAAACAGAGAAATCATCATTACATTTAGATCTGCCACTGGTTATACTGCGGTTATAGGTCTTTTCTTAGAAGAGAAGAAAGGCCATAAATGCTCCTGAAGAAGAGTTATTTAAACTGTTGGCAGTTAATGTTGTTGCACGAGTGCAGCCTTCCTAAATAAAGATGATTAAGCCTACAACATACATATATCTAAGCCTACATCATGCATATATCTGAGCAATGATTGTTATACATATAATGCAGAAAAGATAGCTCATCCCTCTGTTAAAGAGCTACACTGTGTAATGATGCTGTGTCTGGACATAGCTCAACACCACACACACACACACACACACACACACACACACAAGCAATATGCTGCAAGTTGCCATCTGGCTACTAGACAAGAAAGCATATTTTAGTTCCTTGTCACGACCGATCATCATCCTCACATGTTGCATCAACAGTGAGCAACGTTATGTTGACCAGTCAATATCACAGTAGCTTTCTGACACTGCTTTGTAGCCCCTCATTTTGCTCCCACATTGACGAGTCTGATGTTTCTGTTATGGCTCCCTTTTGAATGGCATTGAGTAATCTTCTGTAATGAATTCTTGAATATGCTCTTGGGGGAGGGGAGGGGGCAGGGAGAAGAGCACTGTCTGGTGGAGATGTAGGAACTAGATGGCAGCAAGACAAGGCACTCAGGTGCAGTGTGGGAGGCTGTAGGGGAAGGAGGGGCAGGGAGGAATGGGTAGAGCAAAAGGAGAGCAGCAGAGATGGGGAAAAGTGCAGTGGTTGCTTTGGCAGAAAGTGGCATACAATGAGGTAGATGGGACGTGAATTGGATGAAGGTGATAGGACAAAGGGGTGGAGGGGAATAGGTTCTCATAGGTTGAGGCCAGGGTAATTTTGGGAGTGGAGAATGTGTTTTACAGATAACTCCCATGTGTGCAGTTCATAAAAGCTGGTAGTGGAGCGAAGGGTCCATATGGCTGAGGCTGTGAAGTAGTCATTGAAATTAATCATGTTATGTTCAGCTGCATGCTGTGCCACATGGTAGTCAACTCTGCTCTTGGCCATAGTTCGGCAGTAGCCGTTCATCCTGTGGACAGCTGGTTGGTAGTCACACGAATAAAAGAAACTGTGCTAGGATTGCAGCAGAGCTGGTGTACGACATGGCCGCTTTCACAGGTGGCCCAGTCTCTGATTGCGTAGAATAAGTTTGTGACAGGACTGGAATGGGAAGGGCTGGGTAGATGGATTGCACATGTCTTGCACCTGGATCTTCCACAGGAGTATGATTCATGTGACAAGGGGTTGGGGTTGTGAGTAGCATGTTGGGGAGGTTGGGGTTCTGAGTGACATGTTGTGACGCTAGAGTGAGTGATGGAACACCACTTTAGGAGGGGTGGGAAGAATCTTGAGTATGATGTCCCACATACTAGGGCATGACGACAGATAATCAAAGCCCTGTCAAAGGATGTGGTTCAGTTGCTCTAGCCCGAGGTGATAATGAGTGACAAAGAGGGTGCTCCTTTTTACATGGTCCTTAGGGGTGGCGGGAGGGTTGGGGCTGTGAAGGGATATGGCACAGGGAATTGGTTTTGAACTAGGTCTGGGGGATAGCACCACTCCGTGAAGGTTTTTGTTAGACTGTCAACATACCGGGCACGGGGGTTCTTGTCACTGTAAATACCCAATCCCTGGATGGCCAGACTGTATGGGAAGAATGTCTTGGTGTGGAACAGATGGCAGCTGTCGAAATGCAGCACTGTTGGTATTTGGTAGGTTTACCATGGACAGAGGTGTGGTTGGGGCAATCAGATTTGGAGGAGGTCAATGTCCATGAAGGTGGCACACTTGGTTGAGGAGGACCAGATGAAACAGATGGGAGAGAAGGTGTTGAGGTTATGAAGGAATGGAGATAGTGTGTTTTGGCCCTGATTCCAGATCATGAAATATCATGGATGAAGGTGAACCAGACCAAGGGTTTGGGGTTTTGGGAAGCTAGGAAGGTATCCTCTAGAAGGTCCATGAACAGGCTGCCATGGGTGAGTGGCATACGGATGCCCAAGGCTGTAGTACATATTTGTACGCCTTCCCTTCAAAGGAGAAGTAGTAGTGTTTTAGATAGTAAAGAATGAGGTAGTGGGTTGAGTCTCAGGAATGTTGGGAGGGGTAGTGTTCAGTAGCAGTAAAACCAAGGGCATGAGACATGTCTGTGCACAGGGAAGTGGCATTAATAATGACAAGTAGTGATCCTGGAGGTAAAGGGGTAGAGATAGTGGACAGTCCTTGAAGGAAGTGTTTGGTATCTTTGACACGAGAGGATAGATTTTAGGCAATTAATTGGTAGTGTTGGTCAATGAGGGTCAAAATTATTTCGGTGGGGGCACAATAACCAGCTACAATAGGGCTTCCAGGATTGTTGGCATTGCAGATTTTGGGGGTCAAGTAGAAAGTGGGGGTGAGGAGAGAAGTGGATTCAGGGGAGAGGTCCTGGGAAAGGCTTAATACTTTAAACATGGATTGGAGGTTATGTTGGACTTGTGAGATGGGATCACTCTGGCAGAGTTTATAGGGGAGGAGTCAGACAACTGGCAGTTGCCTTCTGCCAGGTAGTCTTTGCAATTCATAACAACAGTGGTGGAACCTTTGTCTACAGTTAGGACGATTAGGTCAGGATATGTTCTCAGGTTGTGTATGGCTGTCCTTTCTTCTGCTGAAAGACTAGTGTTCTTAGGAAGGGACCTGGGGAAGAATGGTGGGGCCAGGTTGGCAGTAAGGAATTTCTGGAAGGTGACCCAGAGGGGAGAGGATCACAGTTGTATGGTAATATGAACTGGGAGAGGAAGAGGAAGGGTTCGATAATGGGATTAGGTTGGCTATGGTTGGAGGAAGTGTTTCCCCTGCAGAGATCAGGAGAAAGAGAGTAGGTCTTTGACAAGTCCAACATGGTTAGATTGAGTGTAGGACTGAAGGTGAGGCCTTTGGATAGAGCTGAAACTTTTGTGAATCCTTCGGGCCCTGTGCCAAATCGAGCCGAAGGTATGGGCGGGGGGGCACGTCACGGGGGTGTACACAGAGGGGCCCGGAAAAGAGGTGGAAGAGGGAAAACCTCAAGCCCAGAGAGAAGAGCTCTGACGCGAATTGCGATCGTACAACCTGACCAGAGCCGCCATTCTGGAAGATGGACGACGGACTGAGGGAACAGGAGACGATAATTGGGACGCGCGGGCATCGTGTGTAGCATAAGCTGCCAGTAATCATTGGTGGCAGAATCGCAATGGAGGGACACCTGCCTCCACAAGTATGTTGTTGACAGGGCTCGTCCGGAAAGCTCCAGTGGCGAGTCGGATCCCACTGTTAAGAATGGGGTCCAGCAACCGCAATGCGGAAGAGGATGCCGAACCATAAGCCAGGCTCCCATAATCTAGATGGGACTGAATTAACACCTGGTACAACCATAGAAGAGTAGACCAATCGGCACCCCAGCTGGTGTGGCTTAAGCAATGAAGAGCGTTAACATGCCGCCAGCACGTCTGTTTAAGCTGCCAAATATGAGGCAGCCAAGTCAACCGGGAAACGAAAACCAATCCCAAAAACCGATGCGTCTCCACCACAGTAAGAGGTTCGCTGTCAAGATAAAGCCGTGGCTCAGGGTGAACAGTGCGTCGCTGGCAGAAATGCATAATGCAGGTCTTGGAAGCCGAAAACTGGAAGCCATGCACTACAGCCCAAGACTGCACCTTGCGGATAGTGCCCTGCAGCTGCTGTTCAGCAGCTGCAATGCCAGTTGAGATGTAGTATAAGCAGAAGTCTTCAGCATACGAGGAAGTTGAGACAGATGTTCCCATCGCCGCAGCGAGCCCATTGATTGCAATCAAAAAGAGGCAGATACTTAAGATGGATCCTTGCAATACCCCATTCTACTGAACTCGGGAGGAACTACGGGAGGCCGCAACTTGCACGTGGAAGATACGAAGTGACAGAAAATTTTGTATGAAAATCAGCAGTGGACCCCGAAGACCCCAACCATGAAGTGTAGAGAGGATGTGATGTCGTCATGTCGTATCGTAAGTCTTTTGCATGTCAAAACAGACAGCAACCAGATGCTGACAGTGGGCAAAGGCCGTACGGATGCCAGACTCCAGGCTCACTAGATTAGCGACAGCAGAGCGGCCCTTACGGAACCCACCCTGAGACGGAGCCAGAAGGCCCTGAGACTCGAGCAGCCAACTCAACCGCCGGCTCACCTTGCGTTCGAGCAACTTGCAAAAAACGTTGTGAGGCTAATGCGGTGGTAGCTGTCCACCTCCAGTGGGTACTTGCCACGTTTCAAAACGGGGATTATGATGCTTTCCCGCCATGGCGACGGGAACTCACCCTCAACACAGATATGGTTGAAAAGGTCTAGGAGGCGTCGTTGGCAGTCCACCAAGAGGTGCTTGAGTATCCGACAGTGGATGCAATCTGGCCCGGGAGCTGTATCAGGGCAAGCGGCTAGGGCACTTCGACATTCCCACTCACTGAACGGAGCATTGTAAGATTCAGGGTGGCATGTGTGAAATGAAAGGCTCCGACATTCCAACCGCTCTTTCAGTGAGTGGAAGGCTAGTGGGTAATTCACAAGAGAGGAACTCTGAGCAAAATGCTTTGCTAAGTGGTTTGCACGTGTGGTGGAGTCAGTACAGACCGCTTCATTCAGCAAAAGCGCAGGTACCTTGACGGGGTTCCGATAGCCATAAATTCTCCTAATCTTGGCCCAAACCTGCGATGGAGGGGTACGGAGGCCAACGGTGGAGATATACCTTTCCCAGCACTCCTGCTTGCATTGATGAATGAGGCGGCAGGCTCGTGCACGGAGCCGTTTAAAGGTGATGAGGTGGTCCAATGAGGGATGCCGCTTTTGACGCTGGAGGGCCCGCCTGCGATCTTTAATTGCCTCAGCGACCTCTGGCGACCACCAAGGTACAGTCTGCCACCGAGGGGACCCAGAAGAACAGGGAATGGCAGATTCTGCGGCAGTTACGATGCCGGTGGTAACCGAGTGAACCACTGCATCAATAGCGTCATTGGAAAGAGGCTCAATAGTGGCAATGAAGGTGAACAAGTCCCAGACATCCTTATTCATACCCCATCTACAGGGGCGTCCAGGAGAGTGATGCTATGGCAGGGACAGAAAAATTGGAAAGTGGTCACTACCGCACAAGTCAAGTCATCATGCACGCTTCATTGGACAGGTGGTAATAGGCTAGGGTTGCAGATCAAAAGGTCGATGGCGGTGTATGTGCCATGTGCCACACTGAAATGTGTGAAGGCACCATTATTTAAATGAGAAAGGTCGAGCTGTGCCAACACTTGCTCAACAACATTGCCTCGGCCAGCTGCCACTGATCCACCCCACAGAGGGTTATGGGCGCTTGAAGTCGCCCAGTAACAGAAAAGGTGGCGGCAATTGGGCTATCAGTGCGGGCTATCAGTGCAGCCAAGATATGCTGCAGGACATCGCCATCCAGTGGAAGATAGAGCCTGCTGACAGTAACGGCCTGAGGTGTCCACACCCGAACAGCGACTGCCTCTAAAGGTGTTTGTAGAGGGTCACACTTGTTGTAAAGGGTGTGAAGGACGTAGATGCAGACGCCACCAGATACCCTCTCATAAGCTGCCCAGTTCTTATAATAACCCCGATAGCCACGGAGGGCAGGAGTTTGCATCGCTGTAAACCAAGTTTTTTGAAGAGCAATGCAGAGGAAAGGGTGAAGGCTGAGAAGTTGTCAGAGCTCAGCAAGACAGTGGAAGAAACCACTGCAGTTCCACTGGAGGATGACATTGTCCATGGCCGAGAAAGGCGTGTAGAGACTGAGGAGGCAGATTACGCCGCTGGGTCACCTGCTGCCACCGACTGAGTACCCGTGCGAGTGACATCCATTGGGTCTGAGGGTCCAGCGAGATCTAGGTCCTCAGCGGACGCCAGAATCTCTACCTCGTCCTCAGATGCTGAGCTTGTAGGGAGCAGTGGGATTGGGACCACCGCAAGGTCTGGATTCTTGGGTGCCTTCTTCTTTTTCTGTTTTTCTCGCTGTGCCTTTGGTGGTTCCGGCTGGGAGGGCTTCACACTGGGTCAGTCTCAGGGACGGACGAGGACCGTGAAGCCCTATGACCAGCGACCTGTGGTTGCTTCAGCCACTGGCAGGTGTCCGCTTTTCCACTGGTCAGAACCTGGGAAGGGAGAGCCCCAAGGGACCCATTCCTGGCAAGAGGAGCTGAAGAAGATTTACGCTTCTCCGGCTGGGAAGTGGGAACTGATGTCCCCGATGGTTGGGGGGATGTCGTTCCTGAAATAGATGGAGCAGGAGCAACAGGGAGTAAAGTGCCCCCAACCATCAACAGGGCAGGTGGAGTATGACAGATCAGAGAGCCAACTGTACGCAATGAAACAGGAGATGGTAGAACCGTTGTCGCAGTGGCGGCGTAGGTGGATGTCATTGGCACAGGATGGAGTCTCTCATATTTCCGCTTAGCCTCAGTGTAGGTCAGGCGGTTCAGGGTCTTATATTCCATTATCTTTCGTTCTTTCTGTAAAATCCTACAGTCCGGTGAGCAAGGGGAATGGTGTTCTCCGCAGTTAACACAGATAGGAGGCAGGGCACATGGAGTATTGGGATGCAAAGGACATCCACAATTTTGACATGTGACGCCGGAAGAACACTCCTGGAAATGGAAAAAAGAACACATTGACACCGGTGTGTCAGACCCACCATACTTGCTCCGGACACTGCGAGAGGGCTGTACAAGCAATGATCACACGCACGGCACAGCGGACACACCAGGAACCGCGGTGTTGGCCGTCGAATGGCGCTAGCTGCGCAGCATTTGTGCACCGCTGCCGTCAGTGTCAGCCAGTTTGCCGTGGCATACGGAGTTCCATCGCAGTCTTTAACACTGGTAGCATGCCGCGACAGCGTGGACGTGAACCGTATGTGCAGTTGACGGACTTTGAGCGAGGGCGTATAGTGGGCATGCGGGGGGCCGGGTAGACGTACCGCCGAATTGCTCAACACGTGGGGCGTGAGGTCTCCACAGTACATCGATGTTGTCGCCAGTGGTCGGCGGAAGGTGCACGTGCCCGTCGACCTGGGACCGGACCGCAGCGACGCACGGATGCACGCCAAGACCGTAGGATCCTACGCAGTGCCGTAGGGGACCGCACCGCCACTTCCCAGCAAATTAGGGACACTGTTGCTCCTGGGGTATCGGCGAGGACCATTCGCAACCGTCTCCATGAAGCTGGGCTACGGTCCCGCACACCGTTAGGCCGTCTTCCGCTCACGCCCCAACATCGTGCAGCCCGCCTCCAGTGGTGTCGCGACAGGCGTGAATGGAGGCACGAATGGAGACGTGTCGTCTTCAGCGATGAAAGTCGCTTCTGCCTTGGTGCCAATGATGGTCGTATGCGTGTTTGGCGCCGTGCAGGTGAGCGCCACAATCAGGACTGCATACGACCGAGGCACACAGGGCCAACACCCGGCATCATGGTGTGGGGAGCGATCTCCTACACTGGCCGTACACCACTGGTGATCGTCGAGGGGACACTGAATAGTGCACGGTACATCCAAACCGTCATCGAACCCATCGTTCTACCATTCCTAGACCGGCAAGGGAACTTGCTGTTCCAACAGGACAATGCACGTCCGCATGTATCCCGTGCCACCCAACGTGCTCTAGAAGGTGTAAGTCAACTACCCTGGCCAGCAAGATCTCCGGATCTGTCCCCCATTGAGCATGTTTGGGACTGGATGAAGCGTCGTCTCACGCGGTCTGCACGTCCAGCACGAACGCTGGTCCAACTGAGGCGCCAGGTGGAAATGGCATGGCAAGCCGTTCCACAGGACTACATCCAGCATCTCTACGATCGTCTCCATGGGAGAATAGCAGCCTGCATTGCTGCAAAAGGTGGATATACACTGTACTAGTGCCGACATTGTGCATGCTCTGTTGCCTGTGTCTATGTGCCTGTGGTTCTGTCAGTGTGATCATGTGATGTATCTGACCCCAGGAATGTGTCAATAAAGTTTCCCCTTCCCGGGACAATGAATTCACGGTGTTCTTATTTCAATTTCCAGGAGTGTACATCAGGATGACATATACCCAAACTTCCACCATTCAAAACACCGCATCGGGGGAGGGATATATGGCTTCTCATCACAGTGGTAAACCATCACCTTGACCTTTTCGGGTAAGGTTTCACCCTCGAAGGCCAAGATGAAGGCACCGGTGGCTACCCGATTATCCCTCGGACGCCGATGGACACGCCGGACAAAGTGAACACCTCGTCGTTCCAGGTTGGCGCGCAGTTCATCGGCTGACTGCAAATGAAGATACTTATGGCATATAATACACTGGAACATGTTTAAACTCTTATGGGGCGTGATGGTAACTGAAACATCCCCCAACTTGTCACAAGCGAGTAACCTCCGTGACTGGGCAGAGGATGCTGTTTTTATCAAAACTGACGAAATGGGAGATACGATACTGCGTGAAGAGTTTGACAGAGCACTGAAAGACCTAAGTTGAAACAAGGCCCCGGGAGTAGACAGCAAGACAGCATTCCATTAGAACAACTGACTGCCTTGGGAGAGCCATTCCTGACAAAACTCTACCATCTGGTGAGCAAGATGTATGAGACAGGCGAAATACCCTCAGACTGCAAGAAGAATATTATAATTCCAATCCCAAAGAAAGCAGGTGTTGACAGATGTGAAAATTACCGAACTATCTGTTTAATAAGTCGCAGCTGCAAAATACTAATGCAAATTCTTTACAGACGAATGGAAAAACTGGTAGAAGCCGACCTCGGGGAAGATCAGTTTGGATTCCGTAGAAATATTGGAACACGTGAGGCAATACTGACACTACGACTTATCTTAGAAGAAAAATTAAGGAAAGGCAAACCTACGTTTCTAGCATTTGTAGACTTAGAGAAAGCTTTTGACAATGTTGACTGAAATACTCTCTTTCAACTTCTATAAAAGTGGCAGGGGTAAAATACAGGGAGCGAAAGGCTATTTACAATTTGTACAGAAACCAGATGGCAGTTACAAGAGTCGAGGGGCATGAAAGGGAAGCAGTGGTTGGGAAGGGAGTGAGACAGGGTTGTAGCCTCTCCCCGATGTTATTCAATCTGTATATTGAGCAAGCACTAAAGGAAACAAGAGAAAAATTTGGAGTAGGTATTAAAATCCATGGAGAAGAAATAAAAACTTTGAGGTTCACCAATGACATTGTAATTCTGTCAGAGACAGCAAAGGACTTGGAAGACTAGCTGAACGGAATGGACAGTGTCTTGAAAGGAGGCTATAAGATGAACATCAACAAAAGAAAACAATGATAACGGAATGCAGTCGGGTGATGTTGAGGGAAATAGATTAGGAAATGAGACGCTTAAAGAAGTAAAGGAGTTTTGCTATTTGGGGAGCAAAATAACTGATGATGGTCGATGTAGAGAGAATATAAAATGTAGACTGGTAATGGCAAGGAAAGCGTTTCTGAAGAAGAGAAATTTGTTAACATAGAGTATAGATTCAAGTGTCAGGAAGTCATTTCTGAAAGTATTTGTATGGAGTGTAGCCATGTATGGAAGTGAAACATGGACGATAAACAGTTTGGACAAGAAGAGAATAAAAGCTTTCGAAATGTGGTGCTACAGAAGAATTCTGAAGATTAGATGGGTAGATCACATAACTAATGAGGAAGTATTGAATAGAATTGGGGAAAAGAGGAGTTTGTGGCACAACTTGACAAGAAGAAGGGAACGGTTGGTAGGACATGTTCTGAGGCATGAAGGGATCACAAATTTAGCACTGGAGGGCAGCGGGGAGAGTAAAAATCGTAGAGGGAGACCAAGAGGTGAATACACTAAGCAGATTCAGAATGATGTAGGCTGCAGTAAGTACTGGGAGATGAAGCTTGCACAGGATAGAGTAGCATGGAGAGCTGCATCAAACCAGTCTCAGGACTGAAGACCACAACAACAACAACAACAACAACAACAGCTCTATATTCAAGTGGCAAGCAGCTACAATTAACCTCAAAACATTTTAAGAAACTAATAATTTTGTACCACAGGTTTTTGTGTTGCCTCAATAGAAATCTCATTTTGTGTATTTGCTTCAGTTCTTATAGTGAATTAGCAACTTTTTAGCTAACACATTAAAAGATAATCAGCGTGCTCAATTTATTTTTTCACTGCCTTGTAATAAACTGCACCAGCCAAACGCAGCCCCACTGTGAATGCTATTCTCAAAGAAAGACTGAATTGGTTGACATTTGTAAGCAGCTGGAAAACACCCTGATTAGTGTCAAACGATTGGCAACTGCTGCAAATTGATGTATTGGAAGAGCTCCTGAGAGTCTCTGATACCAGTACTAGCGTTACTGCAAGTACTATATTTTCCTGTTGATCCTGTCTCCTCTGCAGAAAGTACAGGATCTGTCATTACTCGTCCACTTGACTGCGAGTGGTGTGTCAATGATAGATCAAGCTGTAATGTGCAGGGTGGACAGGGACCAGGGAGGACTAAGGGTGTTGTACTGATATCTCTAACAAACAAGTTTGAGGTGCTCTCTCTCACTGAAACTGAGCCACTTTTCACCTCATTTGGAGAAACCTGTTTTGTCCAGTGTCAGGAGGATGCAAACACAAAAGGGTAGAGTGCAATCAACTGCAGATTATGGCACAAGTTGAAACTAATGATGCCTGCCACCTGGCCTCCGAGGTCATACAGGTAGTTGGGTCATTCCAGCAACTGTCAGTTAGAAGACCAGTCGTGCACATGGAGTTTCAATAAAGCTAAGAATTTGCAGAATTGCCCCCTGAACTGATCATGACCCTTTGGTTCTGAATCAAGTGGAAGGAATGAACCAGAGACTTCAAAGATTCTGTGACAGGCTAGGCTGTGACTTCCTGGACTTGTGCCACAGGTTGAGAACTGTTTGGTCCCCATAACTATGTCAGGTGTGCACTACACATCAGAGGCTGCTGCTCAGGTAGCTGACTGTGTGTGGGATGCACACAAGGTTTTTTTTTTTATATTAGGCGACCCTCCATTCAATCCAGATAACAATAGCTATAGGAAACCCAGAAGTATCAGTGTTAGATCACAAGAAATACCTCACACAAGTAAGAGTATTAAAATCCTAATCATAAACTGCTGAAGCATTCGCAACAAAGTGCCAGAGTTCAAAGTGCTCATGAAAAGTAGTGAAGATCACATAATACTAGGTACAGAAAGCTGGTTGAAACCTGAAATTGAGAGCAGTGAGATTTTTGGAGAAAAATTGTGTGTATGCCAAAAGGATAGGCAAATGGGAAATGGAGGTAGTGTTTTTGTTGCAGGAGACAAGACACTCAAATGGTAGAAATTGGAGCCACAAGTGAGATTGTTTGGGCGAGACTTAATATCAGGGGTGGGCATAAAATGATAATTGGAATCTTCTGTCACCCACCACTCATCTTCCGACATAACCAAAAACTAAAACTTTAGAGGAAACCTCAGTTCACGTGTACGAAGCTTCTCCTATCATACAGTAATCATCAGTGACGACTTTAATGATCCAACAATTAAATGGAAAAATTACAGACTTGTTAGCGGTGGGCGTGATAAGACATCCTGTGAAACAGTACTAAATGCCTTCTACGAAAACCGCCTAGAACAGGTAGATAGGAAACCCCTCATGATGAAAACATATTGAATGTAATGGCAATAAATAGACCTGACCTCTTCGAGGATTCCACACTGAGACTGGTATCAGTGACCAAATGCAGTTTTGGCGACAATTATTACCAACATACGAAGGACAACTAAAACAAGCAAAACGATATTTATGTTCAGGGAACTAGATAAAAGAATCAGTAGTGTCATATCTCAATGAAGAACTTGGAACTTTCAGCACAGGGCAGGAGCATGTAGATGAAATGCCAACGTACCTATGCACGCACTGGATAGATACATACCCAGAAGACCAGTCCACAATGGAAGGGAACCTACACAATATAGTGTCACCATACAGAAACTCCTGAAGAAACAGAGATTGCTGGTGTAAAACAAAACATAGGGCTATAGACAGAGAGAGATGATGAATGAATTGTGTTTGGCTGTCAAGAGAGCAATGTGCAAAGCCTTCACTTACTACTGTAGTAGAATATTGTCAAATGATCTTTCATAGAACCCTAAAAAAGTTCTCGTCATATGTACAAGCTGTTAGTGAAACCAAAGTTATTTTCCAGTACCTACCAAATGAAACAGGAACTGAAATTGAGGATAGCAAAGTAAAAGCTGAAATGCTTCTCAGTTTTCAAATGTTCCTTTTCAAAAGGGGGGGGGGGGGGGGGCAGGAGAATAGTCCAATTTAATCCTTGTACCTCTGAAAAGATGAACAAAATTAATATTAGTGTCTGTGGTGTTGAGAAACATCTGAAATCATTAAAACTGAACAAAGCTCCAGAGCCAGATTTATTTTATGTATTTACACATCAAGTTCTGTAGGACCAAATTGATGAGCAAATCTCCAAGGTCATGAAACATGTCCGTACATGAAATTACAACAGAGAAGTAATAAGAGATATAAATAAAATGAACCTGAAAAAAGTCAGTCCGTAAGTTTAAGTTAACGCAATCAACAATACAACACAGATGGAACCTCTATCAGATTCTATACTGAATTTGTGGCCGAGTTAGCTGCTCTTCTAACTACAATCTATTGTACATCCCCTGAACAAAAAACCATACCCAGTTTTTGGAAAAGAGCTCAGGTCACATGTGTCTGTCCAATATCCTTGACATCAATTTTGTTGTAGTATCTTAGAACATTTTTTGAGCTCAAACGTAATGAAGTATCTTGAACAAAAAGACCTGCTCAATATCAATGGATTTCGAAAACATCGATCATGTGAAACCCAACTCGCACTTTTCTCACATGACATACTGAAGGCTTTGTATCGAGGCATTTGGGTATATGCAGTATTTCTTGATTTCTGAAAAGCATTTGATTCATTACCATATCTATGTTTACAGTCAAAAGTTCAATCTTATGGGACATCAAGGGAAATATGTGACTGGATTGACGACTTTTAAGTAGGGGGGACACGGCACGTTATGTTGGATGGAGAGTCATCATTAGACGTAGCAGTAACTTCAAGTGCACCCCAGGGAAGTGTGTTGGGACTAATGCTTTTCATGTTGTATAGGCCTACTAATGACCTTGCGGACAATATTGATAGTAACATAAGGCTTTCTACAGATGATACAGTTCAAATGGTTCTGAGCACTATGGGACTTAACAGCTGTGGTCATCAGTCCCCTAGAACTTAGAACTACTTAAACCTAACTAACCTAAGGACATCACACACATCCATGCCCAAGGCAGGATTCGAACCTGCAACCGTAGCAGTCGCACAGTTCCGGACTGCGCGCCTAGAACTGCGAGACCACTGCGGTCGGCGATGATACAGTTATCTATAATGAAGTACTATCTGAAAGAAGCCGCACAAATATTTAGTCATATCTTGATAAGATTTCAATGTGGTGCAAAGATTGACAACTTGCTTTAAATGTTCAGAAATGCAAAACTGTGCAATTCACTGTTGGAATCAGCCACAACTCATACAAATACCCAATATTGAATGATCACTTAGGCTACGCCGTGGGTAAAGCAAGAGGTAGACTTCAGTTTATATGCAAAATACTAGAGAAGGGCAATCAGTCTACACAGTAATGGAGATTGCATTAATCACTCGTGCGATCCATCCCAGAATATTGCTCAAGTGTGTGGGACCCACACCAGATAGGACTAACAGGGGATATTGAACGTATACAGAGAAGAGCAGTATGAATGGTCACAGGTTGGTTTAATCCATGGGAGGGTGTGTCAGAGATACTGAAAGAACTGAACCGGCAGACTTTTGAAGACAGGCGTAAACTATCATGAGAAAGTCTATTAACAAAGTTTGAAGAAACAGCTTTAAATGATTACTCTACGAATAAACTGCAGCCCCCTACATATCGCCCATATAGGGATTTTGAGGGCAAGATTAGAATAATTACTGTATGCACAGAGGCATCCAAATAATCATTTCTCCCGCACTCCATATGTGAATGGAACAGGAAGAAACCCTCTCATCTAATGGAGGTTTGCAGAATGAAGACGCAGATGAAAAGCAAAACAAGGATAATTGAGTAGTAGTTGAATTAAATTCGGTACTGCTGATGGAATTAGATTAGAAAATGAGAAACTTAAAAGTAGTAGATGAACAGTGTAATTGATGATGGCCGATGTAGAAAGGATAAGGACGTAGAATGGCAATGGCCACAAAAGTGTTTCTGAAGAACAGAAGATTGTTAACATTGAATATGGATGTAAGTGTCAGGAAGTCTTTCCTGAAATTATTTGTATGGTGTGCAGCCATGTATGAAAGTGAAACATGGACAATAAACAGTTTACACAAAGACAATAGAAGTTTCTGAAATGTGATTCTACAGAAGAATGCTGAAGATTAGACGAGTCGAACACGTAACTAATGCAGAGGTACTGAACAGAACTGGGAAGAAAAGAAATTTGTGGCATGACCATACTAGGAGGAGGGATTGGTTGATAAAACACATCAGATCACCAATTTAGCAATTTAGTTCTGGAGGGGGGGAGGGGAGTGCAGGGGGGGGGGGATAGAGAGAGGGGGGGGATAGAGAGAGAGAGAGAGAGAGAGAGAGAGAGAGAGAGAGAGAGAGAGAGAGAGAGAGAGAGAGAGAGAGAGGGGGGGGGGGGGGGGGGGGGTTAAATTGTAGAGAGAGACCAAAAAATGAATACAGTAAGCAGATTCAGAAGGATGAACGTTGCAGTAGTTATTCGGAGATGAAGGGGCCTGCGCAAGATCGCGTTGCACAGAGAGCACCATCAAACCCGTCTTTGGACTGAAGATGAGAACATGAATAAAGATTAATAGTACACTTGCCAATAGCTCTCAAGCGCCTTTGTATTATTGCATTGTGATCAGTGGTCAGTGCCTGAACAGGGGACATAAAGTGTTTTCAATATCCTCTGCATAGATCAATTACTAGAGCTCCTAAAGCTGCTATTAATGGGCTATAATGTACAGTATCCTCATTGTAGAACCATCAACACTATTGCACCCAATGAACAATACTAGCAAGGCGCCTCCCCCCCCCCCCCCCCCCTCTCTCTCTAATTAAAACAGCACCAGAATAGACATGTAATTGAAGCTAATAAGCCAAGTTTTGGCTTTTGCATTCCCCGCTACATCATGTTGTTCCATCTCATTTCATGATAGTGCCTAACAAGTTATCTGACCAATCAGCAATTACTTTAAAACTGCACTTTTTTTTCCTTACGTCTGTCATAGAGTATTTGTTTCTACACAAATCTACTGCTAAACACTGAATTTAACGACAGTTCTTACCAGATCAACACCTATAAAACTTCCTGAAGGCAAGCCAAGTATTATGCTTATTTATGTCGAAATGCTGTGATGTTGACTATCTGACAACAAATTCTTTTCGAAGTTGGTTATGTTCTCAAAAATCACATACTTTGTCGTGAAACTTTAATATCAGTAGCAGGTAGAACAGCATTTTGGCTTACACTTAAACCTAATTTACTGGTGAGATTTTGCATATCTAAAAACACCACCCTTCTTTGTGGTTGTTAACAGAACTCTTCACATTTTACTTCCTTTGACGGAAAAAATAACTGTACTGCAATTTGAACCTAGTTCTGGGTGAACTGCCTATTACCACAAGACGCACGTTACGTGGTAATGACGGAAAGTTTGTGAATGGACGGAATTACGTTAAGAACAAAAAATAAAATCTCATATGAAGTAATGCTGAACGTTATAGTTTAACTTAGGTATTATCTGTATAAAACACAACCTGGCGCTTTCTTCCTCCTCTATAGACGGCGGACGTTATGTCGAAAGATCAGTAATGTAGACGCATCAGTTAACAACTGACATGGATACCCCTACAATACTTAAATCCAATGGAGTAACCTACTTGTAAGTTTCACTGGTCAAACCATCCTCGTGTTACAAGGTAATTCCAGTCTCAACTCCGCATTTCTATTCGACACACCCAGAACGGTAAAAACAACTATAACCGCGAAACTCTTCCGGTTATAGAATATGCAATTTCCGCAGCAAAATATTTGATTGCAGCCTAGACCAATCTGAGCACCTTACAATTACTTACAAGCAGCATCCCATAAGATGCTCATTTCAAATTTATACGTCGGTATATCTGATTCGTTCAGTAACCTTATACCGACAGTAATTATGCACAACCTTCTTAGCCACTGCTTTCTAGTAAAAATATTGGTCGTATACTGATAGCCAACGAAACTTAGAGCTTACTGTTTTGATATGAACAACAACCATCACAAACACTTTTCAGCGTCTGACACAATTTTTGTCTTTCGCTGATAGATGGCAGGCATATTGCGCGATCTACTCACACATACAGGCGTTCGAGAGCGCTTAGAGAGGAAGTAAAAACGCGGGAACCAAAAGCTCAGCCTATGTCACAGACAGAGACAATAAGGTATGTCTATAAGTCTTATTACGCATAGTGCGATAGCGGTAGTGATTATTACTGACTTCTATGACAGATTTCTGCTTCACCACTCAAACATTTCGTATCGTCTGCTGAAGTGGCTTGTGCGCAGGCTCGGGCAAAATGGCGCCTGTGAATATTTTGTTGGACATTTCCTCGGAAAGTAAGGTTTCGATCGATATTCATAGAACCTTGCTGGATTTTTTAGCTATAGGTGTTTTACAAACATGGTGCTGTCGTTGAACCATTTAGATACGTAATTAGTGATTGGCGTGATTACTTTCTCCCTAAGTTTCTTCGGAGTGGAACCGGAGACATGTTTTCATGTTGAAATGACCCTCCCTTCACGCAGGTGCGTACGCAGCCGTACTATCTGGATTTTAACTGGGCCTGCTCAGTGCTGTGCCGCGCATTTCTTGTTGTGTAGCGTAAGTTAAAGCACTCGCTGAGCTTATGCGCCGCCAGTTGAGCCGATAGTAGGCCTGAGAAACATAAATATAAGCGTTATAATGGTTCATAATCTGTTGTGGTTTAAATTATTCGAATATAGGGTGGCCATATTTCAGTTTATCCCTGTCTGTCCTCAAATATGGGCTTATCAACCCCCTTGAACAGACAAGACGAGATACTCAGTGTATCACTTCGGTAGTGATATTCTCAGTAAGTAAAGAAAAATAGAGCTTTTTCTGTTACACTTGACATTTATTACAGTGATAAGGTGATTGCTAATCGAGATAATGTCTCATCCCATAGTTCCAAGTCAGCCCTGTTTACGGAATATTGATTTTCACGATTGATATATGTTGTTGTTTCGTCATGCTTATAGTTTATTCCCGCTCATTTGGTGCAGTGTATTATAAGTTGCTCATCGGAAGTTCGAAATTCGAATCTAGGGAAAAGCATTGTCATAGGCCTATTGTTACGGTTTTAAAAAAATATTGAAAAGTGGTGCTTATGCTTTGGCTGAATTAAGGACCTTTGTGTGCTAGCGTATGATAAAATAAAACTTCTAACACTTGAAGATCGTTATGGGGCACTGTTGTGCCGATATGTTAATTTATAATGTGGTACGTTCTCCTTTTTCGTGTTACAGAAAAAATTCACTTCTCTCTCGTTGTTTCATTAGGTAATGACGGAGCCTCAAGAGGAAATACGCAATACATTCATTACTATAATATAAACATAAGTTTTGCATCCACAGTCTGTATCACTACGCTTAAAATATATCAGATCTTCTCTTTAATTCCTACGAAATGTCACGAATATACTTCCAAAAATATTTAATTCCGATTATTTAACACCTACTAATACGATTTATACCCTTCCTTCATGCATTACCCACATTGCCTTAGTGTTCGTTCAGTCAAGACAGTTTTATTCCCACCCGTAATTATTTTCACATTGAATGTTTAACAGATAACGCATAGCAGCAGCACATTCACATATTGCTTTATCGTATTGATAAACAGACACTTCCACAAGCATGAAAAATTAAATGTCTCCTACATTGTTTACTTGGATCTAGTGTCAAAACTTTCACTTCACTTCGTGACCGGTAGTAAACAGAAGAAAGGTAGTTTCCTTTATGTGAAACAACCAGATTTTTAGTGAAATTACTATCATAGTGCCAAAATAGACTTTTATGGATTTGTTTTGAATGCTTTTTGTACTGAAGAACAAAGATTGAAGTATTACTTTTGACAGAGCTGCTATTAAATTATGAAACATTTGGCACTTTCAACAAACAGTAAATCATTTTCACAAATCACTGTTTCACACTGGAATAGAAGGGAGAACCGATAGAGGTACACAAAGTACCCTCCGCCACACACCGCCAGGTGGCTTGCGGAGTATGGATGTAGATGTAGATTGTTAAGTATTGTATTTATTTGTATGCACATCTGCTGCACATTAAAGAAAAAAAAAAAAAAAAAAAACAATCTTAGTGCCTGACATAGGAGAATGTCCCAAAAGCAGCTTATATTGTCATGTTCATTGAATAGATGATAATGCAGAAATTTTGTAACTGTTTACTAAAATCACAGTATTTTATATTGTTGGAGGCAGTGATTGTTGTTACAGATATTTGCTGATACATGGTGCTATTATTCTAAATTTTTGTTTTTTATTGTATTACTTTTCATTGTATTGTATTGCACTGGTATTGGCAGTTTAAGTGGACAATGAAAATTGTGCTTTGGCTCTTCTCATTGCCATAGTGTAATAATCGTAAGGAGATGTCAGTCACCAAACTTATTTCTTTTATCCTGTCAAACAGTGCAAAATCCAGAATGGAATAGCGATGGTATTATGAAAAGGATAGATTGCTACTACCCACCATCATGTTTTTGTGAATGTGTGTGTTTTCTTCTTTAGAAGAAGGCCTTTTGGCTGAACGTCAGATGTATAGCAGTATCTTTGTTCTGCTTATCTGCGACTCATTTCCTCTGTATGGCGAGTAGCAGTCTGTCCCTTTCATAATATTCCTTTATCCTGTTTACACAATGAATAAATGGGTGAATAACAATCTAAGACACGTGGGTGGTAGCTATTGCCTGTTGAAATGTCTAGTTTATTCTTAGACCTTTCTATCGAGGGAAACTCCCCATCGCATGCACAACCCCTTACTTTCCCGGATTTAGTGGTAAGAGGGCCCAGTAGACAACCTGTCAAAACCAAACACAGATCAAGCATGAAAACAGGTAGTAGTTGTATTAAACTAAGAAAAAATAGAAACACTCCAAGGAGAAGTGCAACATAGAGCAGCCTGAAAGAGCAACAGCGTCATGGTTAAGTGGTCATGGTGTTGAATTTTTTATTTTCCGCGCGGTTCACTATATTGAAATTTGTGCCTGTGTCGTGGTGTAAGGAAGGGACTTAGTGACAGTTGATTCTGCAAAACTACTGTTAGCAGCTGAAAGGAAGTGGCTTTCAAATGGGAACGACAAACGCTTTATTGACAAGGCAACCAGTCAACCGAATCCTTCACCGGAACACACATCTGGTATGTCATAGATGGCATTAGTGACAGTATGTGCCATCATAGGAATTTCTTATTGACGCACCTAATTTGTAAGGCTGATATGTGAATCAGATATGCCTCCTTGCCCGATTTAGGCTGCAACAAATGAAGACAACAGTTACGCAATCTCACAGTTTTGCTATTCTCTGTCAAAACATATGTTTTTTAACTTTTCGAAGTTTCGTTTCATTTTGGAAGTTTTGACTCTTGAATTCCCTTGTTGTAACATAGCTGACACCTATTTTTTTAAAAAAAATCTATATTGTATCTCACCTGCTCTCACTATTCATCACATTTACTAGCAACGGTAACATATTAATACTTACCACATGACACATATTCTATAACCAATGTACAGTATTAAAACTGCCCAAACTACAGATATTCCAGTAACCGGATGGACAGTTCATAATAGTGTGAAAAGAAAAATAAATTTCAGGGGAGAGTTTCAAACACAGCTCATCCTGTGTACAGTATTTTATTATTATTTATTTTTCTTTTTTTGACAGCTCAGTATACCTTCTACCTGTTTTCATGCTTGATCTGTGTTCAGTTTTTGATAGGCTGTCCAGTGAGCCACCTTATCACTAAATATTAGGGGGTTGTGGTGGGGAGTTTCCCTTATAATTCACCCCCCCCCCTCCTCGTCCTCCTCCTCCTCCTCCTCCTCCTCCTCCTGCTCCTGCTCCTGCTCCTCCTCTATGGGGTTGGCATTGTTATATGGTTTGATTCAATGTTAGTAACATTGGTGGGATGCCCTTTCATTCACCACCGCTACCCACGGGTCGGAATCTGTATCCCTTCTGTCTGCCTACAGCTTAATGGGTACCGGAGGTGGGATGTAGCTATTTACCCAAGTAGATTTTGGAAACTAATTGAAAACTAATGGGTACCTGAGGTGGGATGTAGCTATTTACCCAAGTAGATTTTGGAAACATAATTGAAAACTATGTTCAGGCTGGCTGGCTCACCAGCCCTCGCCATTGACCTGCAAGGCATACTTGGTCATGAGCAGGCTTGACTCCCTAAATATCCCAGAAGCTGTGTGCTAATCTGCTTGACTGTTGGAATCCTTCTCAGACCTTTCTAAGATGTTGCACATTTGTTCACTGTTTTAAATGACAAGGACATACTCCCTCTATGACTTAATGTGGATAAGTGCCTGACTGCAGTAGCAGCAAACATTGGTTTTATGAGAGAAAAATATACCAGTAATAGTCCTACTTATTTTTGCCACTGCTATCCCATTTTGAGAATGTACATTGAAACACATTAATTGGCCCTACAGAACAATTAAGCAGACATTTCAGAGCATTTAGAAGTTGTGGGCGCAACAGTGAGGGTGAAACTCGTTTTCAGAATACTTCAATGTAAAAGTGTACAGTGGTGCCTATTTGCAGTGTTAGCCAGTTAAGGAAGACACACTGACAAAATTTTATGTAAATGAGGTCAAAATGCTGGTATATAACTTTAAAGCCAGATTGTTTAGTGTGTTGATGTAGAAATAGGCAAGTGTTTTATGCATGTCAAGATGTATTTGATTCATTTCCTAATGCATAACTTCTTCAGTCATTCACACTAAATCTTAAAAATGACTAAAATATTGCATGCATTAACATTATGCTAACTGTTAAAAAAAATGTAAAAATGAAGCAAACGTACAAATCTTGGGGGGGGGGGGGGGGCAGAGAGAAAGCACAAAATGGAAAAAAGCAGGAATGGCTTGAGGAGAGATTAAAATTTCCAGAAGCATGCACCACAGTGGGAAAGGTAGCTGCTGCACATAGGAGAATAAAAAGAAAGCTTTGAACAAAGAGAACTACTGTACAAATACAAAGAGCTAAGATGGACAGGAAGTACTAAGCAAGGCAGTGAAGGCTGAAAGGTGGAAGGAACAGGTAGGGGGTCTATTCAAAGGAAACAACCTCAAAGACAATACTACATTAAGGGAAGAAAAAGTTAAACATGATGGGAGAGCCAAGTTTTGATACTGTGAGTGTACTTTGTCAGAAGCACTGAAAGATCCAAGTTGAAACTAGACAGCTGGCGTAGATGACATTCCCTCGGAATGATTCTTTGGGAGAATCAACAGTGACAGAACTATTCTCCTGGCATGCAAGACACAATGCAGGGGGGGGGGGGGGGGGAGAAGAGTTCACACTTCAAGAAAAATTTAATTATTAAGAAAAGAAAGGGTGGGTGAGGGGGGGGGGGGGTGTTAATTGATAAGTGTGGATATTAACAAATCATCCATTTAACAAGTCATGGTTGCAGAGTACAGATGCAGTTTTACAGACAACAATAAGATTGGCGGTTGCAGAGTACAGATGCAGTTTTACAGACAATAATAAGATTGGTGTAAGTCAACATGAGGGGAAATTCGTTTGGGTGCTGTTGGAATTTAGAACATTGAGGCAGTACTGGCCTAAAAATTTATCTACACCCATCACCATTATTTGGGCTTCTTCCCTTCCATTCACATGGGATAATCGATTGCTTAAACTTCTCTGTGTACACTGCAATTAGTATAATTTTGCCTTAATACCTATGGGAGTGATATGTAGGAGCTATAGTATATGCTTAGATTTATCACATAAAGTTGGATCTTGAAGCTTTGTAAGAAAGATTTTACAGGCTAATTCACATCTATCTTCAAGCGTGTGTCAGTTGCTTTTTCAGTATCTCCGTGATGCTCTCCTATGGATGAAACAAACCATTGATCTTTTGTCTTTCGTGCTGCCCTTCTGTGTATGTTAAGTATCGCCTGTTAGATTTGGTATGAGACCCCCCACACTTAGCAATATTTTCTGATGGACTGCACGAGTATTTTGTTAGCAATCTTGTTTGTACAATGTTTACATTTCCCTAGTATTCTACCAGTGAACCGAAGTTTACAAACTGTTTTATGTAAGATTAGGTTTATATGTTCATTCCATTTCATATTGCTACAAATTGTTACACACAGGTGTGTATAAGCTGACTAATTCCAGTTGTGACTCATCAATATTCTAGTCATAGTACACTACATTGTTTGTTTTGTGAAGTGCAAGACTTTACCTCTCCGAACATTTAAAGCAAGTTGCCAAAACCAGTTTGAAATCTTATCAAGAGCTGACTTAATATTTATGCAGCTTTTTGCAGATAGAAATTCATTACAGATAACCATGTAATCTGCAAAATGCCTTAAGTTCCTATTAATATCATCTGCGAGGTCATTAACATAAAACATGAACAGCGAGAATTCCCACACACTTCGCCGGAACACATCTGAAGTTATTTTTATATCTGTTGATGACTCTCCATCTGAGATGTATGCTGTATCCTCCCTGTCAAGAAATTCTCAGTCCATTCACAAATATTGCATGATACTGCATATGATTAAACTTCCAATGATAATTGTAGGTGTAGCTTTGTGTTAGGGTGAAGTGGGGTAAGTGTAACCATGGGGTTAGTGTAACCACAGCTTATGGTGCCTTAAAGAAGCTGTATTTTTACCTCTCACCTATCACACATATTAATTTACTCCTTTCTTTGTTATATTTAACCATAAGTTGCCAAATCTGACATAAATTAGTAATTAATTTTTGGACTTGAATTGACATCTACATTTTCACTCTGCGAGTGAGTGACACGCTCAGAATTTGGTAGTCTGTCATTCTTGCAGTTTTAAAGATAACTGCACAATTTTTTGGTTACAAACTAACTTTTGCATGACAATTTCAAATATGAGATTCATTTTACTCTACTGATAAAGCTCTTGATATGCCAGGCATGGTTACACTTACCCCAACTTTTTCCTATGTGGGGCAAGTGTTTATCCCCCCCCCCCCCCCCCCTTCCGGTTACACTTGCCCCAAACAAACTTACCGGAACAGATTTATTTATTTAAGCCGTAACCTTGTTTTTGCTATCACACTAGATCAACTAAACTGGCCTTCCTGTACATATGGAGTTTGTGTGAGATATATTTTATTTTTGTCTACTATATTTTTAAACCACGTTTCCTTTTATAAAATATGACACTGTCCGATAGTGTAGTCCCACTGGTAACACAAAGAAGGAAAGAATTGCACCACGAGCTGAAGTTATCACTTTTCAAGATGCCATCTATAAAGAAAAAGTTTTCAAAGGAAACAAGAATAATAATGAGAAAGCAAAACGAAAGAGCATTATCGACATAAAAAAGGGCTTGGTAATGAAAAGTAAATCTTCCAAACAAAGTGCTGTTGTGGAAAAAAATCCCTGATTGCTCATGTGGGTAACAAAAAAAAGACTCGAGTTGAAGCAACAAGTGAAGAAAGTGAAACTGAAGGAGGCCTATCTTTAATAAGTGGTGATGAAGGAAATGGGATCATAACAACACTGGACGATCTCAGGAAAGAAATGATAAACTGTGAAGAAGAAAAAGAGACAAACTTTTTTGAAGCCAAAGATAAAATTACAGTTGGAATCTATGTTCTGGTAGCTTTTGAAACAAAATGTAAGAAGGTTCATTTTATTGGCCATGTTACCAAAATTAGTGATTTAGGAGATCCAGAAGTGATTTTCCTCAGGTGCAAAAATAAGACAAAGCATGGCACCACATTCTACTGGCCTGATAGAAGAGATGAGATGGAAGTTCCATCCTCTGACGTCATTCCAGTGCTGCCTGAGCCTACTTTGTCGCAGGGGAGACCTGACATTTGGTGTTAAATTTTATTCATACAAGATTCAGTGACTAAATAACAGTTAGGGTCTAAGTGTGAATATAATAAGTTGAATTAGGGCAGTTTAGCGTTAAACACAAATTTCCAACAACTTGAGTTCAATTACCATGGAAAATAATAGAAAGTGAACTTATAAAGTGAATTTTTCTTTTCTCTTGATACTAGATATTTTATTATTTTTGTTAAATTGCCTACTAAAGAAAAAATATTACTTTTGTAGAATTTAAACTAATAAATTACTGGCCTAAAACAAAAATAAATCATTTATGAAGCATTCTGTTTCAGTGTTTTATGGTTTAGGCTAACACTTATTTTTTAGTTTAGCTAACATTTTCTGTGTATTTCATAATATACAAAGAGGCGTGTGCAAAAAAGTTCATATCTTGAGTAAAATTTAAGATATTTTAATAATTTAAAAATCCTCAAGTTCAGTAAAAATTGGGTAATCAGGTCACTTACCCCAAGTCTCTTTTACAATGCTCTGTATGGGTACAACAATGCGGGGTTACACTTGCCCCGAACCATGGGGCAAGTGTAACCTCACAACACAAAATTTTGAAAACAATTAATTGACCCTATAATTTCTTTTTTCAAAAACAAAATGTAGATATTTTAAAAGTCAATAAGTTAAACTTTAAGTATGAAAAATTTCAAAATCATATCTTCAATAACAAGTTGGCAATTTGGTGTCAAAGTTGAACTATGCCAAAACGTGGTTACACTTACCCCACTTCACCCTAAATACTTTTCATGAAGTCTGCAAAACTCTGCGTCTACCTGACTGCCTTGATTGAACTCCGCTGGGCCCTGGATCTCCGTTCAGCTTTAACCATTTCAGCTGTTTCTTAGTGTCATTGACTTGCTGTTACAGTCATCATAGCCATGGTATGGGAATTGAATTGGGTCAATAATCCCACTGGATGTTCGTTTGTAAAGCATTTAAAAACTGAGATTTTGCTTTGATTTCCTCAGGCCATAGTTGGGCTTTCAAATTTTGAAATCAAAAAAACGAAAAAAACAAAAAAACATTTGTAGCTAGTGTTAATTATATTGACCTTTGCCACTACTGTTGTCAAGTCATGTGCAGTATCTGGTGTAATGTGACCATTTGGTAGTTGCTCAAATCAACTTGGCCACAGGGATAGGCTCTTCCCTCATATGGTTCCTGCAGCACCATGTTCGAGAACCGTTCCCTGTATCTGGCAGGAGAAGTTGCACCCTCCTCTGGCGTCTACCGATGACAGGGCTTTCTCTCCCTGAAAATCTACAGATCAGAGATCCATCACAAGTCAGTGGCTAGAGGAGCCATGGACTGTGGGTCTCAGGGCTGCCTGCTCTTCTTCTATTCCTACATCTGCAGTTGATAAAACCGCAGAGGAATATTGACCACCAAATGATGTGAAAGCGAAGGAGAAATCTCTGCAAAAGGCTACTCTTATGACCCAGGCAGCCCCAGATTTGCTTGTGCTGTCAGATACTGAACCACTGTTCATTGATGATCTGCAGCTACTGTTGACACAGTGATACTGGGGTATGAACTGTCCTCCACCACTAATCAGGATACTCTCAACGTGATCCAGTGGAACTGCCATGAATATTACTGTCATTTGCCAGACCTACAACAACTAATTTCCTCTTGTTCTCCTATCTGTGTTGCTCTCCAAGGAAAAAACCTCACTGATGACAATTCCCCAGATCTTTGAAGTTCCCATATATTCTGTTGGAAGTATACTGACCCCAAGAGAGCATCTGGAGGAGGCTGGAATTTGGTTCACATTGATATCACCAGGGAGTGGATTCCTCTCCATACCTAATTGGAAGCAATAGCAGTGCAAGTTGAGATGCCCTAATGATCGCCATTTGTCTCCAGGCAGAGCATTTACTTATCTTGAGATTAAAACCTTAATCCAACCATTTTCCACCCACCCCTTTTCTCCCAATTGGGGATTTCAGTGCATACCAGTGCTCAGGAGCATCTTCAATTTGAAATTGTTGTCCCCAGTCTATCATCTTGGAATATGACTGGCCATTGATGCTTTCTGGACTAGTTATGTAGACAGTCTGCTTGCCAAAGCAGGCATCTTCTCTCTTCAGTATCAGCTCATGGTCTCCTATGCAATCACTAGTTGATAATTTCCTGATCATCCAAATACCCTATTCTCTTTCCATAAAAGGGTCCACACCTGCCTTGAGGTGGGATTTCCAGTTCGAATGCATCTCGCAACCTTCTGCCAGGACCTCCGCTTCTCCATAGAATGTACTCCCCTTGTTTTCCCATGGACCCCCTTTTTTGGTTTAGAGGCCATGAATTAGGACCAATCTATTTCAGGGTCCTAAGATTTGTCGTCCCTTGACCTTTTGTTGTCTGCTCCTTTCAGTTTTTAGTAGTTTAAGGATGCGACCATCTTTTACACTGATGGCTCTAAAACTGTGAATATGACAGATATGACGTGACTTCTGAAATTTTCCCGGCGTATTTTTTCTTCCAGTAATTTTCGGGTTTTCAGCCCGATCCCATCAACATTCTGCCATGATATTTCAGCCCAGAGACATCTGGCCATCCTCAGGTGAGTAGGCGAAGTACTGAAGAGACCTGATGCGGTCGTGGTATTTATGGCGAATTCCACGCATGCGAATCGTACTGGCGGTTTACAGCACATGCATTAGGTGGCATGCGCGAGGCAGCCAAGAAGTGTGTGCTGCCCTCAGTGGTGAAGTAAGAACAGTCTAATCACAGAGTATTGACTGAACATGTCGATTCCGCTGTGACCTCATAATTTTAATAATTGAATTCCAGTTTTTATCCAGCTGAAAGCCGTTATCACGATCATTAAATTGTCAACAAGGCGTATTTCCATGGGTTCTTTAATTACAGAGCCCCAGAAGCTGGAAACTTACTGCACCACTGAGGACAGCACACACTACTTGGCTACCTCGCACATGTCACCCCCTAACACATGTGCTGTAAACCACCAGTACAATTTGCATGCATGGAATTCGCCATAAATACCTTGACTGCATCAGGTCTCTTCAGTACTTCGTCTACTCACCTGAGGATGGCCGGACGTCTCTGGGCCAAAATATCTTGGCAGAATGTTGATGGGATCTGGCTGCGAACCCAAAAATTACTGGAGGAAGACAGGATATGCTTTTACATATCCTGCTTGACAGAAATACCATCCATTGTAGGAAACATGTGGAGCTGATAGCTGTTAACACAGCCATCTGTAATACAAATGGGTCTTTCTTAACCTCATTCTAGTATGTAGTGAGTCAGCGAGCAGTCTCCATGTCATTACCTATGTTACTCTTGTCACCTGGTGATATCCGGTATTTATGATTTTAACTCTGATCGTAATCGTACCACCTGATCAGTTGTCTTCCTGGGTTCCAAGTCATGTGGGTACCTCAGGGAATTAACAGGCCAACTTTGGCGTGAGAAGCAATTACTTATCCCACATTTAGTTCAATGATCTCAGGTGCAGGTGAAACCTCTGCTCACTCAGAGATGGAATGATATCTGATGGGCTATTGCTTCCCCTAATAAACTGTGCACTGTCAAGATCCAGAAGAATAGACCATCATATCCCGCCTCTTCGTTGGTCATACCAGACTGACCCATAGGTCTATTTTATGTAACTAGCTACCCATACATTGTGGTTGCTCTTATCCTGGTGGAATACCCCATCCTTTTTGTTCTCCATGCTAAGCATGGTCTTCAGATTTCTTTGTCTGTCAGGATGGCAGATGACACAACCACAATTGAAGTGGTCATCTTGTTTTCTCCATGATAGGGGTTTTTATTATCAGATATAACATTTTAAACTACTTTTGGTGCAAGAGCTGGTTGTTTGGAGTTGAGATGCCTGTCATTGCATACTGGGTTTGGGAGTCCTCACTCTTAGCACTTTTGGCAGCTCTTCTTTTAATTGTCTTTTAGATGTGGTTAGCCCAATTTTTCTGCTGTATCCTATTTTCCATTTTAGGGGTAGCACTCCAATGAATAGTGGGTATTGTCCTCCTCTTTAACACTCTGACTATAACGAAATGTGTGTGCAAAAGCTGTAGGAGTGATAGCCACTGTCTTATACGCACTCTCTTTCCTCCTCCTATCCACTGAGGTGATTATTCCTCTCACCTTGTTATAGGATTGTTGGCCAAACTGATGTCAGTTACTTTTTTAGTTTTCTCACTTTTACTATTATGAATCTTCTGGTTAGAAGGCATTCTTTGCTCTGAAACATGATTCATCATTAGCCCTTAATCATGTTGGCAGGAGGTGCATTGTGGGTGGGATGTCTCTTGCCACAGCCATTTGCTAAATTAAATTTTATGTTCTTGTTATTCAATGTAATGTGTCTGTTGTAATTGTCAGTTAAGTTATGGTCACAGAGCATTTCAGATATTCGTCTTGATCTGTGTTTACTGAAACCTGAGGCTTTAAGCACTTTGAATGGTGAGTGAAAACATTATTAATAAAATTTTTTGTCCTTATAACAGGGGAGGTTGTGAACCATGACAGATTGTAATGTGAACTAGAAGATATTCTTATGACACAGTTCGGAATAAATTCCATTTCGAGACCTTGTGGTACGTATAATTATAGATATATTAATATAGATGAACAGATGTACCAAGCTGATATTTTTTTTTAAAAATCTTTTTATCACAATAATTTATAGGTAATAATGTAGCAGATCCAAAAAGTTGTAGTACTAAGGGGGCTTAATCTGTTATTTCAGTTAACTGTATCTGAGAAATGAGCTGATATTTTGTCTTATGACTGAAGAATATGAGTGCCAAGGAGTCTGTGTATCAAACAGAACTTTTAGCATTGCAGATCAAAAATAGTAACAAGAATAGTAAAGACTACAAATAGACAGGAATAAATAATTTATTGAAGGAATAAAAATATTTACGGAATTTTTCACATTTTCTTTAGCCCTTTGGAGAGGGATATGGGAAGTAGACAGAATTTGCTGTGACCCAAGCACAGATTGCCCCAAGGTGGAGAGGTTAGAGGGGTAAGTAAGTACCACCACCCTCCTTATAGTATTGGTAACCCCCCTCCCCCCCCCCCCCACCTTCTCCTGTCACTCACTCACTTTCCCCCCACCAAAGCTACTAACTATTTCAAGGTGGATTGCAGGGGTAACAAACACTTCATTATTTCATGTGAACTGTAGTAGCTTTATAATTTTTATGTGCTGGCATATACATGTCACCTTTCATTAGAACTTTTTTTTAAGTAACAATTCATTTTTATTGTAGTTGTGTGAAAGCTAGAAAAAGGACAAAATTCATCATGGTCAGCGTCTGTTACCAGTATGTCTTAATGATTCGCTAGTCACCATTACAGTCAGAAGTAGAAGCACTGGGACCAATGTAATTTTCAATGAGTTCATTGTATCTCCATTACTCTATTGAAGGTACTTTGCTTTAGTGCAAGCCTTGCCACTCATTTAATAAGAATTCTCTGAAACAAAACACCTAAATAGTTTTGCAAATTTCCTGCGAACCTTTCCACTAGGTATTGTGATTATACAATATATCGCTTTTGTGCATCACATTTTCACGGTATTCATGTCACAGTTGCAAGACATGATTTCATCACATTTCTGTGTAGCTGTGACATAAAATGGACCAAAAAGCTTCAAGAGGAAGAGAGCCTCTTTCCTTGTTCCATTATCATAGGACATATGTCTCCGTTGGTGTCATTCATCCATTATGGTTTCTCTGTTTGTATTTATAATTCAGGAACACATTTTGTTCAAACCAATTCTCTAAATGTGACAAATTCCTTTGCCTGTGGCAATCTCCTTGTATATTATCAGGAGCATCAGTTGTATTCACCTACAGAAGTCTTCCTGAAGCTGACTGTTAACTATTGTTCTGAAAGAGTTTAAATTGTTCAGGTGAAGTAATAAAATGTAATAATAGTTATTGTTATTCACTACTGTGTTCACATAATAAATATTTTGCCAGCATTGAAATACATAATTCATACCAATAGATATTTTTTGTCAGATCTGTTGGTTTGGGATTTGAAAAAGCTACCTTTTCTTGTTGAAAGTTAATACAGACTTAAGGTGGTGAGTTTTGTAAAACATGTTTATTCCTAGTGTATGATGCAACTGGTGATAGTAATAGTGAAACAAATTTTTGAAGTATATGCAAGTAAATTAAATTGGTTTCTTTTAAGTTCTGTTTGCAATAAACAGAAATTTAGTGTTGTATTTGCGTATTAATAATGTGGCAGAAAATATTTATAGTAATCTCAGACTTGTACGAAGCATTTAGCCGTAGGGAAGTAAATGAAAGAAAGATATTAAAACAGACAGCAGAGCTACAGCGGTATTCAAAACGTTAATTTACATAAAGGACAGTACTGTATATATTTGCTCCATTGCATTATGCTGCACCGTGTTGGACAAAATTGGTGTCTAATATATAGAAACTGCCAAATTGGCAATTGTGGTGCTACTGTTAACATAAGAAATATATTAAGATAGCTGTGAAGTAGCCCTTGAAAAGTGCTAGTGGAATGGAAACAGGAAAACCTAATCCATTAACTTTCAACTACACATAGTATAACCATTGTTGACACATTTATTTGAACTTCCTTATCATTATATGGAATACTGTCTATGCTGGATGAATGCTTTTTGTTTAGTGCCGATTGTAAAATTTTTGCCAGTTATAATTTTCTGTAGACCTAACAAATTTATTGATATGTAGTTTGTTCAACTTGGAATTTTCTTTCACTTGCAGCAAAATAAGGTGCCATGTTTCTCAGTTTCATGTGGCTAATAATTCTATGTTGATATGAACTACCAGAATGATGTGACACTGTAACATGTTAGAACTGGTAAAGCAGTTACTGAGAGATATCTGGTAAGTATGCAGAAAACTGCCAGGAACTATTATTGTTTCAGGCTTATAAGTCACTTCAATAACTTATTATTTTAAAGGAGATTTTTAAGTACCAGTGTTTCAAAAACCATCTTCAACATGAAATGTCTACACAGATATTCAGTTAGATCTTGATGATATTTCAAAGCATTGTAAAGATAGGCAGCTTGCGTTAGAGGTTCAGAAATTTAAATTTGTGCACTTCACAAAACAAAACAAAAAACCAACATAACCACAATTGGAATTCTGTAATAATTTACTTCGACTATTACTCCACTGTTAAAATATTGCAGTATTTGTTTGAAACAGTTTTCATGTGCCTTCCACAAGTCAGCAGACTGCTACTGTATTTAAAGAACACTAAATGATAGTCCTTTCAAAATTCTCTAGAAATCAGTTTTTGATTTCCAAGGGTACACACTTGCTTGCTGCCATAACAATTTTTATTGTCTTTCAAGAAAATGAAATCTAATCAGTAACTGCATAATTATTCTACATATTGTACAGTCAATATTTGCATTAAGAACTGGAGCAGATGGGAGGGGGGTGCACATGCAATTTCTTTTTCTCAAAAAGCCTGTTCCATTGGCGTTAGATGCCTATTTCCCATACACCGCCTTTGTACTTGATCTGTTGAATTTCACATTTGGCTCTTATTGCCTCTGTCTTTTTCACAGGAAGTGCCTCAAAGATTTTCTGTTAACATATATTCTTTCCACCTTTAGCATGCTTTGATAATACCACAGTTCAAAACTCTTTGAGAATGCTAACATGAGCAAATACTTCTTTTCATTTATGTGCAGTTTTGTAATATTTAGTAATTTGTAGGGAAGTTGTATGTATCATTATAAAACCATGTTTTAAGGAAGTCGGCATGACATTAAAATATGGGTCTTTGCAGTGTTGCCAACATCTTGTCATTTTCATTAGCTACTAGACATCCATTTCTGAATAAAGGTCTCTTTTAGACTTTCCCATGCAGCATGGTCTTCAGATGTTTGATCCTGCCTCTAATTTTAATGTCATCTTTCCGCTTGTGTTAGGACAATGATGCATTCTATTTTCTTATATCTCAGAATCCAGTAAAGATCATCCTAGGTCCTTCTACACTCCATTTGCCTGGCAAACGGCCATGCTCACCTCAATTTCATTGTCATTGCAGTCATAATTAAGTCTTTCACTTCACTGTGTTTGCTAGTCCATCTGTTTGTTTCCTGTTTTTCCTGCTAATTTCTTGTGTGTGGATCTCCATTACGTATCGAGCAAAAACTCAGTGTTATCAGCAAAATGAAAGTGATTAAAATACATTCTATTACTACCTAATTTCCTGGTCAGAGGTCCTGCAGGACAGCTAAGAACAATTTTGCTAGTAGGGAATTGCCATGATTAACTACGCCTTCAGTTACGAAGTTCTCACAGTTCTGATTAAATGTAATGGAAGCTGTAGCATTGACACACACATTCTTCACTTCCCTCACATGGTTGAATCTGTCCCTTGTTTCTAAATGTCTGTCTGTACAGCTGTGTTGGAATACAGTTAAAAGATTTTCAAAATTTATATCATCATCCATCCTCTGCAGCCCACTGTGAAGTGCATGACAAACATTACGCCCCATTGTACTGTGTCTTAAAGTTTCTTCCCATTCCATTTGCATATGGATCATATAAATGCTGCTTAAATGCCTTTGTGTGTGCACTGTAATTGGTCTAATCTTGTCTCTGTATAATGCATTCCTAGATTCCTCATTCATGGCTGTTTTTTTTTTTTTTTTTTTTTATAAGTAGGTGGTCACAGGATAGTTGACGCCATCTTTGAGTGCCTGGCAGTTCAGGTTTTTTCAATATTTCCATGGCGCTCTCCCAAGTTTCCCATAAGTTAAGCTAACACGTGGCTATTTGTGTTGCACTTCCATGTATGCGTCCAGTATCCCCCCGTTAGTAATATGTGATATGGGTCCCAGACTCACACAGTTGAGCAATAGTGTAGAGTTGCTTCCACAGATATTTTGCAAGCAGAAACCCATTCATTGTAAACTAATGGCATTTTTGCAGTATTGTATGCATGAATAAAGTCTGTGGCCTGTTTACTCATGAATGAGCCCATGTGATCATTTGATTTCACATCCCCACACATTATTTTGGTCTGGCATTTGTATGAATTTACTGATTCCAGTAATGAGTCATTAGTAACTGATACTGTAGTCATTGGATAATATATTTTTGTGTTTTGTGAGGTGCATATTTTTATCTTCTTGAGCATTTAAAATAAGTTTCCAGTCTTTGCACAACTTTGAAATCCTATCAAAATCTGTTTGGACATTTGTGCAGCTTTCTTCAGATAGTGCTTCTTTATAGATAACTGTGTCATCTGTAAAAAGTCTGGGGTTACTGTTGTTGTCTGTGAGGACATTAATATACAATACAAACATCATGGGTCACACTACACTTCCTGTGGAACATGCTAGAAGTTACTTCTACGTCTGTCAATGACTCGTGTCAGGTATACAGTAAAACCCCATATTAACAAGTCCACTTTTAAGCAGTTCCTTCTTTCTATGAACATTTTTGTCGGTCCCTGTGATAAACCTGTAAGAACAATGTTTAAAAAATAAATGTTCCACATCTCTTCCTAAACCACAGAACCAATTTCAACTGAACTTGGTACAAATATCTCTTACTATAAGACAGCAATTGCTGTTTGGGTGGGAACCAACTATCAACGAATACTGAGATGTGAGGAAAAATGCTGGATCATGCATGAAGTTTTCATACAGTTGTTCTTCACAACTGAGATACTCCTACGGCCAAGTAAGCTTAAGGAAAGGCCTGACACCTGGGAGCACTTTTGACCTGCAGCTGTTTTTTCTTGTCTGTTATGTTTCTTGTGAGTTATAACAATTACAACATTTTTCTAGTTTTGAGTGATTTCTTGTCTTTCACAGGCATTATGTAAATTATTTTGCTGGCACCTTTTGCACTTCTTTTCCGTCCACTCTGATATCTTGTAATGAAACAATATCTTCAGACTCCTTTCTTTTCTTAATACCGCACCAGACATTTCTTACAGAATGTCATTAGTAACTGCTTACATTTCTGTTTGGACTGCTAAGTGACACAAATGTTTTTTTAAGTATAAAAAAAACTTGGTATGCTTGTGTGTATCTCTGGAGAAACTTAAATGTAGTCACAAAGTTGTTGATGTGGCAGTAAACATAGAATGACATATTAATATGCATGAAGAAGTTTGCCCTACTGATATTTATGTAATGTCACATAAAATTGTATTTCCCTGTCAAATAATGCTTTGTTCTTATCCTGAACCTGTTGGTAGTCTTATCACAAATCTGAACAGTGAGTGTTGAGATGAATTATTTGCTTCCACAGGAGTCTGCAATGAATGCACAGACAGCAGATTCGCTGACTGTGCTGCATGGTGCAGACACAGCACATGCTCATGCTGTAGTTACTGATGAGGAAGATGACGACGGATGTCCATCTTCCCCAGGCTCTAGCACGCAATATGTCGAAGGCGGTGACTTGATGGCCGCTGCTATGAATGATGAGGTGACAGCGCAGCTCGCCGCAGCAGGTTGGCAAAAGACACACGGTGATTTCACTTTGCTTTGTTTGTCTTTAGTTTTATTACGTTTATAATTTGTGCTTGCGATGGTCCACTGGGGGATATTGGTTATGGTCACCCAATTTTTCTGTAACAGATGGTCAGTTACTTCTTCATTCATAACTGGCTGTAACATTGGTCTTTCTAACATAACTGTGTTAGATATGTAGCTTTGAAGCTTAATTCCTGGTGCTGGTAATATTTCCGGTCAATGTCTGTACATTTTTGGTGATTCATAACACATTTCACCCCATCATGGTGCTGGAATATTTGTCTCAAATGTAAGCTCAAATGACCAAGATTTTTTATAAAACCCAAGAAACTAATCACTCTCACAGCACCATTTTGTCTAGTACTGTTTACTTTGTCATTTCAGTGCTTCAGAAAATGAAATATGGTCACAGTATCTACAAGACAAACAGTTTTGTACCTACAGAAGACCATTTGGAGGTCTGACTGTAGATAAAACTTGTAATAATAATAATAATAATAAATAAAATTAAATGAGTTCCACAATTTAAATATCTCAACAAAACAATTCAGAAAAATGAAATAGAAGTGAAAGCCAACAAGTCAGATGACAGAAGATGGACATTGCTTATCAACTCACTCAAAATATCTCCAATAAAAAGTGTGTTCAAGCACACAAAACTACATTACATTACCGTCATAAAAACAATGCCTACATGGATCAGAGACACTAATTTTAAACAGGAAACAGACATAGAAAACTTTCAGAAAAAGGAACGGAAGATCATAAGAAAAAATTTAGGTCCAAAACTTGTAGATGAACAGTATTGGCTTAGGGGCAAACAGGAAATCAAACTGCTGTGGTGCGCACAGCCACACAAACGCAATGGTCAGTTACCGCGGGAGAGTTAAGCGGCGCCTGCAACATAGTACCAGCGTGTTCCACCAGCCGGCGCTAGAGGTGTTCCCGCCAAACATTCAATCAGTCGCGAACTACGCACGTGCACGAGCCTTTTTCCTGCACGTTTGGTCACACTATGATATCACCATCCACCAGTCAGGGATTGCCAACAGCCGCCAATCACCACTCCGGAATCAGTGGAGGAAGGCTGGAGCCGCCATGTTAAATAGCCGGAAGAAAGGGAAGCAGGTGTCTTTCGACTCGCCGTGGACTGCCGTCTGGAGGATACATTGATGCAGCCGGAACGTCCAGGTCCCATGTCTTTGCTACGCCGGCCAATGACCCTGGACTCTGTGCCCATCTACTTCCTCAGCATCCACCGGAAAGCATCGAGAGGAAACCCGACAAAGGAGCGTAAATTCAGATCAGTTGCTAATATTTCAATTCAATAAGGTGGCATAATTCTTTGGCTTGTTATAAAATTTTGGTAGGAGAAGCAGCTTTTTTTAAAGGAAGTTTATCTTTTTGTAAAATTAAGCGGTGGCCTTGCTCCACCTAATAAAAATATTTTGTTTGCACATGTGTGTTAATCTGTGGATATAACACAAACATTACTCTAATATTCACAGTGACATTAGAAAACACAGATTAAGATTCTATGAACACATCAAAAGAATGAATCCGGACAGACTTACGAAGCAAATAGTTGAATTCTATGAAGAAAGGAGTAAATCTAAAACAGACCCAATGAAATGGATTAGCGAAATCAAAACAGATCTGAAACTAGCAGGAATTACACCAGAGGATATCCAAAATGGAAATCTTCAGATCCAAAATTGGCACGTGGCAAGCTGACCAAGAGGAGAAACCAAAGAAGAAGACTGGAACAACGTGGTCTCAAGAAAGAAAAGAAACCCACAGCAAAAGAATGAAAGAAGTATGAGCACAAAGAAAGGCAAATGCACGCCACTAAGTACTTTACGTAGTCCTAATTGGCTCATTCATATATATATATGCATATGACTATCGTGTAAACACTGTTCTGTGTTGGAAGATAAATATTGGAAGGAGCAATATTTATTTAAAGTGATTTAAAGATAATTTATTTTATTTAACTAATGACATAGTGGAAGAAACTGAATTGATGCTTAAAGATTACCTGTAATTTTGCTGTAATACCATATAGCAAGTACTGGAATGATCCAGTAAATAACACTGTGGCCAATTTTTTCTGTAGTCTATATATATTGATATATCCAATGGAGCTTATTACAGTGGGATCAGGGACCATTGCAATGACAGCAGAAGGTAATAGAATGGGACAAATAATGTACATATTAGTGTAACATGGATAAAAGATAACTGTATATGATTATTTCCTTGCTTTGTGGGGAGGGGGGGGGGGGGGGGGGCAGGCAATCTGTGTATCAAGTTATTCGGTAGCAGAAAATTGCAATTTGTGAATAATAAGCATACAGAATGCACTGGAAATTACCCAGTTTCAATAGCTGAGGCTACAACAGGTTTTAGTCATGATTTGCAGTGTCTTCACCAAATTTGGAATTGAAAAACCTCATCTGCTGTGCTGTTTTCAAGGTTTGCCTACAATGATTTCCCCCCCCCCTTTCCCCCCTTTCCCCCCCTCTCCCCCCCTCTCCCCCCCCTCTCCCCCCCTCTCCCCCCCTCTCCACCCCTCTCCACCCCTCTCCCCCCTTTCCCCCCCTTTCCCCCCCTCTCCTCCCCCTCCCCATGCACCTTTTCAAGGTTTTTTCATGTTGGAAAATTGTTTAAAGTTAAAAATTATTTCGTCTAATTAACTATCCCAGAGAATGGCTACTGTTTAAATCACACTGTCTTCTGTTATGTTTACATGATATGCATTTCATCATGAGTGTGATGAGATTTCATGTAATGTCTTCCGAAGATGATTAAGGGGAGGTTGGTTATCACTTTTCTTGTGCAGTTGATTTTCTTCACCAGGAATGGCTGTTTATTTCTCACTCTTGGACATAATTTTGGTATAGAGTTGTTTATTATACAGTGGGTTTTTGTCAGTTTTTTGAAATAAGTACATGATCCGTGTTATTACTTGTACTGTTAATTTTTTTTGCGTCAGGTATGCCTTTTATATACCTCATCAGTTGACATTTTAGCCATTTTACACACACTGCGGCTGTCATTGGAAATGGATAGGTCTGTGGTGGAGTCTTCGCAATGCATGTTGGGAGGCGCTGTTTTAACAGTCATGATTGTTTTGGTTTTTTAACTTTATTTGCATTTACTTGCTTATTGAGTAGCATAGAAGCATGATGTTTTTCTTCTTTACAGTAGTTTATTTACAGGGAGATACATAGTTGATAATATGTGAGTGTTTTGATACTGTTGATTCAGCTGGAAAATGTGTGTGTGTGTGTGTGTGTGTGTGTGTGTGTGTGGTATTTTCTGTAGGTCTGTTAATGTTTCAGATGTTAGTTTCTGCAACTAATTAACATATGGATAGTGAACGTATTGTACAATTGTCATTGTGAAAAGTATGCATCTACTGTGCATGCATATACATGCTTTAGTAGTCACAAAGAATTTGAGATTCTGACTATAGTTCTTGCTTAGCACATTGGCAGAATGTTGTCATTATTAACAACAGAACATACACATACACACACACACACACACACACACACACACACACACACACACACACACACACACACACACCTCTACCTCCATTACATGTCTGAAATCTGTCACGTGAAACATATGCATCTTACTTTATCTGATAGGCATTCTGCAGTCTTGTATTTCATAGACCCTTAACTGTGTTCGGATGACAAGAGACTGATCTTCATACTATGAGTTATTTCACATTGAATAAGATTGTGGAAACAAGTTCTTAGCTCACCAGCAACCATTTGAAATCTGTTACTGGATTGAGGCTTCCAAGCATTATGGACTTCAACTATTGCTTCATGTTGCTCCTTCATGTCTTCATAACATTCATTTTCTAAGATGCTGAACTTGTCAGTTTCTTTTTTAGTTCCATTTTGGTCCTTACTAAGTTTTTTGTCTACTGCTGGCCATTAAAATGACGGAACTGTGAAAGCGGCTCGTTGCAAATGTCAAATTTACATGAAGCGCACTACATAGTGCAATATGCCAATAATTAGCATTCCAGTGCAACTACACCAGGCAGACAGGAGTGATGCTATTTACATTCTGTATACAAGGAAATCTTACGCAAAAGGTTTCTCATTCAGAAATTGCATTTGAATGTTGTTTATTTTTGAGAAGTTCATTTTATGCCTTGTGTAAGGAGGAGAAACCTCTACCAAATGTATTGGAAGTTGATACTAGAAAGACACATCCTATCAAGAATGCAGTTTTTTGTTCTGTGATACTGCTGCTTGCATTGGTAGAGATCCTACAGCTGTCATGTTAATATAGAATTGGTGGGTTCAGTAGGGCATACTTAACAAAAAGATGCCAACTATGACAAATCATTCAAATAATTACGAATTTCCTTCAATAATTATGACTTTATGAATGATGTAGCAAAAATTAATATTTTTAAAATTTTTTTTTGACTTATAAGAGTAAGCGTATAAAGTGCTCAAAAGGATGCTCAAGAGAAAATCATTCGTTACAACTTGAATTCTCAACAATATTTCTTGGTATACTTGTCCTTTTCTGCCCTTTGTAGACTTCTCATTTCACCAAATACTATGTATGGTATATGACTTCACCCTTCATAATGTATAACTAGATATGAAGTGGTATATCTTGCACAGTTGTTATCTTTGCTGATCATATGACTATCCCTGGCAAGCTCCTCCTAGAGATGTCTTTTTTGTGTTGCTATGACAAATTGCAGTTGAGCTCTGTTTGGTGGTTAATGTGTGTGTGTGTGTGTGTGTGTGTGTGTGTGTGTGTGTGTGTGTGTTAACAAGTGTTTATTGCATTTATCATAAACACATTAATGTAGAATTCTTTTCTAGTGCATACGAGGCATGTGTCAGGGAAATATGTTCAAAAGATTTTGAAATAAACAATGAAAGAATTTCAGGTGCAGCAAAAGTGTGTGATGACATTACAGGGACTAGTGACAGTGTTAAGAAACCAAGAATTGTTAAAAAAATTTAGGGAAGAATACTTGAAAGCATGGCCCTGTCTACTGCGCTCCTCCAAATCTGATTCACACACACTTTTTAGTAGTGTGTATAGCTGGAATTTTTTCAGTTGTCTGATGGAAGAGACAATTGCCGTAAATATGTGGGTAGCAAAATTTGTTGACGTACACTGAAGCTGAGGGACACAAACAAGAATTTAACAGTTTTTGCTGAATCCTTTTAAGATGAAAGTTTGGCAACAAATGCAGAATTGTTATTTATGACATTCCTTGTTGAGCACAATGCAAGATGTTTGTTAAAGAAAATGTTGTTGATTTGAAAGTAGCTTCAGAGCATGGTTGTGTGAGAACAAAAATGGGTGTGCTAGTTAAACGCATAAACACATGGCATCAAAACAAAAAGCATGTCCCCAGTGTAATTTTAACAATCAGGAGCTGCTAGCTGCTAAGGGGGCAACTAGAGTATTTATTCAAAACATGAGCCTTCAACTTATAGTTCAGAAATATAGTGCTGATCTGAGACAACATCAAACTGTAGTAGGTAAAAAAAAAGCTCTGTATTAATCTTTGAATATACTGCATTTTTTCAATTTTGGGTTGATTTGTAGTAATGTCTGATTTAGCAATGCATCAAAATATCCGGCCACTACCACTCACATGCACATAACCTGCTTCCCCCCCCCCCCCCCCCCTCTTTTCCCCTGCTTGTACTATCCAGCACATTATTTAATGGATTTCTTAAATGTTGGCATCTCTATAAAGATGATGCAGCATCTCAGCAGCTCCATGTCAGTAGCACCTGAGAGGACACACACAGCTTGCTCTGCTGTGAGAGATTGTACAGCAATGTCAGGTACTTTGAGTCAGGAAAGGGGCTTATTTCTTCACACTGTTTTATGACGTTTTGAGCTGCACAGTGACCAGTTTTACAGCTTCCCATCACGCAACAGCAAAGAGGGGTGTCTCAACAGTGATATGCTTGACAACACTGTACACGGGAGTGGCTCCACATCCATCCATATGAGTCGTGGTTCTGAGTACAGCACCACAATGAATGTATCCTTGTGTGGAGGCTTCCAGGATGGCAGTAATTGCCATATTCCATTTATCATTGTCATACCTTTTGTGATGGTATGGTGTGCCATTGCATACACAACACTATCACCTCCGGTTTTGTTTTCACAGCTAGTAATTTGGCCAGCAGCCATTACATTACTGACACGTTAAGACCAATGGTTGTACGTTATTTAGGAGGTCTCCTGACACTATCTTTCTGCAAAATAACACAAGACTGCATGTTGCCTTGCTGCTTTCACCTACCTCGATACAGAGGTTGTTAGACTGTTGCATTGGCCAGCAGGTTCTCCAGATCTTTCACCCATTGAAAACATCTAGTGGTTGGTTGCTCAGAATCTAGTATACCACCTTTCACCAGTCACTTTGACTGACAAACTTAGCATAGAGTTGAAGAAGCATGGAATGATGCGCCCATACCTGTTACCCTAGCTCATTTCACCTTGATAACCAGTCTGGTTAGACCTATATTGCTGCCAACTCTATGTACCAAATTTCGCACCCGTATACCCCCAGATCATCTACAAATTTAATCTTCAGGCATGCATACCATTTTTCACGACGTGAGCAGGCATGTGGCGCACTTTGTACACGTGTAAAGAATAGCTGCCTTTGTTACCAAGGGTAACATGTATTAGCAAAATCCCAGTTTGATTGTAGTTTAATTAAACGATGATAAAATAAACTTACATTATATGTGCTAAGTCATTGTTGTAAACAATAATAAAATAAATTTTTCATTATATCGCTCTGTGTGGTATCATAAAAGTATTACTCCGCAGTAAAGACCCACTCAAAGCATAAAGAGTGCAATTGCATCTGATTCATGCTAACTGCTTATTCGATTACTAATTATCTTGGAGACAATTGCCTCATTGTGAGACTGTTGCTAGCTTGGAATCTGGGTCATTTTTTTGCACAGATCATAAATTATTTCTCACCTAACTTGCTATTTATTTTGTACTACTCCTGCTCATTTGAATGTATGATAACAGAAATGACTACAGTGTTAGCTGAAGCAGTGATGAAGTAATACAGACATGGGCTCATAGTTGTAAAACAACAATGGAACAGTAGAAGACAATGTGATTGGCACATTGTATACACAGCCGCACCCACTTGAGGGTTAATAATGTATTTTCCCTAGTATACTGCATATGCACAGTAAGCAAAATTTCATTGTTTACTATCCTTATTGGTGTTGCAGTTTCAATCCCCAACAGTCTATTTGTTTTATACTGTTGTGTGACATCTGCCATTTCTGGTATAGTGTATAAGAGTCATCTTTGTTTTGCTTTAAAATGAACTGTTATCGTCTTGTAGTGAAATTTGCTGTTATTTTCCAGCTGCTGTAACTCTATAGTGGTTTTCTTCTTTCCCATCAGATTGTAGGCACTTTGATGTCCAGACTTAAAAAATGTTCATAGAATATCTTTTATTTTTTTTATTTTTTTATTTTTATTTTTTTTAACAAATCTTGCTTTATCATTGTGAAACCCATTCAGGATCGGGAATCTTGTTTCTAATTTTCTTGTTTGCAATAAACCCTACTCAGGAATTTCCACCTTGTTGTTTTCTTTGTAATGAAACATGTATACTGAATTTAATTATGTTTGGCCTCACATTTGTTTACTTTATCTTCCAACTCCATTAACTTATCTTCAATTTCAAAACTGTGTAATTTATTTTCCTTGAATTAAAATTAATAGAAGCAGTTGTGATTGAAGGGTCCATGCCATTGTCACTTTAGCCATACTTAATGAAGATAGGTGTTGGTGGAGGTGTAACTGTGCATGGCACATGGACTACAGATGTCATGCGAGTTCCTTTGCTCCACTATTATCAGCCTGGCTCTACAATGGAAGTGTGTCTACATCAAGTAATGGAAGTATTATCAGTAGTGTTTCATCTGTATTGGCATATCAATGTCCCATAAATCCACATATGCTGAATATCTCCCATCAACCCTGTACATTGTACCTGAGCCTTCCAGGTCTCCAGGAGTTTGATCGGTTGGCAAACAATGCCAAATATTAGCAAACATGCTAACCTCAAACTTTGCACAGGCCCGAGTGTTTGTAGTGTAATTCATTTAATTCAGAAGGTAGCAGAGTTCCACTCCCCACATTTCTTCCATTCAAGTTGCTGAGATTCATATCCTTATTTGTTCCACATAAAGCAATCAGTCGAGCATTTCATTATGAATACTAGCCACTGAAAAGCATGAGCATCTAAATTGCTTATTTGGACTTATCCTGATTGGTTCACTCGATCCTAGGAAAAGTGTCATTGTGGGATCTGCCTCATATCTTAGTAGAGCTACCATTTGTATCTATTCTTGGGCTATTATTTAGTAAAAACAATGGGGTTAGTTGCAAAATAGTTACTAATAATCTTACTAACAGTTTAGTTTTTAGTGTTGTCTTAAGTATTAGTGTAATAAGTGATACTTACCACTAGTCATTTTTGTACAAATGTGCATGGTAACATTAAGTCAATTTTTATTTCATTGTAATAGTTTGATTTGCATGCCATGTTTGTTAAAACTTTGTATGAGTGTTCGCATTTAAACATTGTTAGATTGGTTTTTATATCTGGAGAGTTGAATAAATTTTATGAGTGATACCAAATGTTCATCAGAAATTGTAGTCAGATTCTCCCCCTTTCTCTCATACCCAACCAAAACACTTGAATTTGTCATGTAAGACATGTTTCTGTAAAGTAAGGAGACTGTTTCTGTAAATGCTAGTTCTGTTTTTTGTACAAGATCTACTGCCATGAACAGCAACTTTGAAACATCTTTTGACCAGAAACATTTCACATTTTGTTTAGCAAACATTCTTGTCATTCCAGAATGATATTTTCACTCTGCAGCGGAGTGTGCGCTGATATGAAACTTCCTGGCAGATTAAAACTGTGTGCCGGACCGAGACTCGAACTCAGGACGTTTGCCTTTCGCGGGCAAGCACACACTCCGCTGCAGAGTAAAATCTCATTCTGGAAACATTCCCCAGGCTGTGGCTAAGCCATGTCTCCGCAATATCCTTTCTTCCGGGAGTGCTAGTTTTGCGAGGATCACAGAAGAGCTTCTGTGAAGTTTGGAAGGTTGGAGATGAGGTACTGGCAGAATTGAAGCTGTGGGGACTGGTCGTGAGTCGTGCTTGAGTAGCTCAGTTGGTAGAGCACTTCCCCGCGAAAGGTAAAGGTCCTGAGTTCGAGTCTTGGTCCAGCAAACAGTTTTAATCTGCTAGGAAGTTTCATCCTTGCCAGTCATTCATTAACATGTAATTAATGTTTCATTACTTGTCTTATTTTATAAACTGATAGGGTGTGTCAATGTTACGAAAGAAGTTTGTGCAGTGTGGTGGGGAAACTAATATGGAAATTTAAATCTGTAGACGCTTACGCTCACCCCCCCCCCCCCCCCCCCCCACACACACACACACACACACACACACACACACACACACACACAGTTTCATTACTTTACAGATACATAGTACGTATTCACTTAAACTGCCTCAAGTATCAGGTACTACGGTAACACTCATTAAAATAAGATGTTCTTTACTTTTAATGCTGCCTAAACCTATGCTTGAATTTCCATAGAAATGATTTGCAGTCATTATATGATGATACTTGAATACCAGGTAAGTTGATTATACAGGCAGCATATAGCAGTTGTTGCTTTATATTGTAAGAACACCGGCCGGAGTGGCCGTGCGGTTCTATGAGCTACAGTCTGGAGCCGAGCGACCGCTACGGTTGCAGGTTCGAATCCTGCCTCGGACATGGATGTGTGTGATGTCCTTAGGTTAGTTAGGTTTAATTAGTTCTAAGTTGTAGGCGACTGATGACCTCAGAAGTTAAGTCGCATAGTGCTCAGAGCCATTTGAACCATTTTTTATTGTAAGAACAGATGGTGGTAAAAGCATGAAATCAAGTTACTATGACCAGTGAGTCGGCTTAATTCTGATTAAAATAGTCATGTCATTTTGGTGAATGTAATTGGAATCCTTCAGTAAAGACTGTTTACTTTGATTTTGAAATACTGTCAGAAAAATAAGTCTTTCTGTTCTGACACCTTCAGCTTCTTTGAGGTTGTAAGGCCCATAAGTAATAAGTATCTGCAAGGGCTGTTAATTGTAACTTTCAGCTATCTTGCTAGATGAGATTTGTGAATTCTGATTTTTGTATATGACATACCTCACAGAAGTAAGTTCCAGGAAGATAAATCTGATGAGCTTGAACTCAGTCCTATTGGCAAAATCTGATTTTGCATGAAGAAGAAATAGTATTTGAACATTTGCATCACAACCTCAACTTTGTAGGTTATGGTTGTTACTCTGCTGAATTGTGGCTCTCAAAATTTTGGATGGAACAAATTGTATAACTTGTCTACGTAGTTCTTCCAATTCACTGTTACTGGAGGCCCCTGTTCTGAATTGTCTTCACTTACAAAACACTATGTCAAAAAATAATCTTTTTAGTGTAGAGAGTTCTATGGTGTAATTCTTCATTGGCCAAAATAAGCAACTTTATTTCATTCACATTAGCGTCCAAAGGCATGTACGAAGTGTGATCAAAAAGTAAGAGGAAGTTTTTAATTTTACTGGCTTTATATATCAGATTTCCAATTTTTTATATATAAAAATAATGTCACTTAGACATCACTCAGAACCTGCTGAGTGAAGTCAATGATCCAGACTCACTAAAGAACGTTATAACAGATGACAAAATGTGTGTATATTTGATGTGAATCTTCAGGTTTTCGCGGCGCAAAGACTGCTCCATTAAATTTCGGGAATGCAGCCACATAAATTCTGCTTCTTCTTCTAATATTTCGGCTGTATATCTTTCAGCCATCTGCAGAGAGAGCCGTACGACTGACGCTCCAGCGCTCGCTCAATCCTTTTAAACTCGCGGACCGCGCCACTGCGCATGCGGCCACAGATGAACAAGGCGCCAGTGATGTTGATCGGCGGCAAAGACGTAACATATGCATGAGTTACGTCTGTGGCTGCACATTCGATCCATGCTGGGAGATCGATGTATTACTGGGAGCTGAACTGTAGCGACGTCTTTGTAAGTTCAATATTGAAAGTGCCGGATTCCATGATTTATCTAATGTGAAACCGCTGTCTCTATTAATTAAATTCTTCGCCAAGCGGATTTCAATGGCCTCTTTTACTACGGAGTCCCAGAAAGATGAAACAGAAGTCAGAATTTCGACATTTTCATATACCATAGAGTGACCAGAATCAATACAATGCTCTGCCACAGACGATTTACTGGGTTGTAAGAGCCGAGTGTACCTGCGATGTTCCGTACACATCTCTTGGACTGTACGATTCGTTTGTCCGATATATGAAAGGCCACATTCACATGGTATCTTGTAAACTCCAGGTTTGCGGAGTAGTAAGTCATCTTTAACGGAACCCAGGAGTGCAGCCGTCTTCGCCGGTGGACGAAAGATCACTTTTACTTTATGTTTAGTGAGGATCCGTCCTATTTTGGATGAAAGGCTTCCCACATACGGCAGGACAGCCATGGATTTAAATGTTTCCTCGTCATCTTCTGCATTCCTTACGGACACCTTAGGTTTTATTTGTAGTGCCTTACGTATCTGTTGTGGAGAATACCCGTTGTCCTCAAAAACTCTCTTCAAATGTAAAAGTTCGTCTTTTAAACTACTTTCATCAGATATGACGTGTGCTCGGTGTACCAAAGTTCTTAGAACACTACTCGTCTGCAAAGGATGGTGACAGCTATTTGCATGTAAATATAAGTCTGTATGGGTCGGTTTCCGATATACTGCATGACCCAGAGCGCCATCTTCTTTACGCCGAACCAAGACATCCAAAAATGGAAGACATCCCTCGTTTTCCACTTCCATTGTAAACTGAATTTGTCCGTGGATGGAATTCAGATGGTTTAAGAAGTCCTGCAATTTGTCCTCGCCATGGGGCCACACTACAAAGGTGTCGTCAACGTACCTCCAAAAAACTGTAGGCTTCAAACTAGCAGACTCCAGGGCCTTCTCCTCGAAATCCTCCATAAATAAATTGGCCACCAAGGGTGACAAAGGACTACCCATGGCAACACCGTCAGTCTGTTCAAAAAAGTCATTATTAAATAAAAAGTATGTGGAGGTCATCACATGGTGAAACAAAGCTAAAATCTCCTTATCAAAACTTTTTCCAATGAGATCTAAAGATTCAGAGAGAGGTACCTTAGTAAATAGCGACACTACATCAAAGCTGACTAATAGATCAGAGGTGTTCAGTTTCAAAGATTTTAATTTGCCAATGAAATCTGGAGAGTTCCTTATATGATGATCACATTTTCCCACAAGCGGCCTCAATAGTGACGCCAGGTGCTTGGCACAATCATAGTTGGGAGAACCAATATTGCTCACGATAGGACGTAGAGGAACGTCTTTCTTATGGATCTTTGGGAGTCCATAAAGCCTTGGAGGCACTGCACCACTTGGTTTCAGTCTTCGTATGACTTCCGGTGGAAATGGGGAGGCATTCAAAAGCGACGCCGTCTTCCTTACCACCTTGTTGGTGGGGTCCTTACTGATCTTCCGGTACATACTATCATTCAGTAAGCTGTATATCTTATCATGGTAGTCGTCACGTGACATTAAAACAGTGGCATTACCTTTATCAGCAGGGTAATGCTGTCACCATCCTTTGCAGACGAGTAGTGTTCTAAGAACTTTGGTACACCGAGCACACGTCATATCTGATGAAAGTAGTTTAAAAGACGAACTTTTACATTTGAAGAGAGTTTTTGAGGACAACGGGTATTCTCCACAACAGATACGTAAGGCACTACAAATAAAACCTAAGGTGTCCGTAAGGAATGCAGAAGATGACGAGGAAACATTTAAATCCATGGCTGTCCTGCCGTATGTGGGAAGCCTTTCATCCAAAATAGGACGGATCCTCACTAAACATAAAGTAAAAGTGATCTTTCGTCCACCGGCGAAGACGGCTGCACTCCTGGGTTCCGTTAAAGATGACTTACTACTCCGCAAACCTGGAGTTTACAAGATACCATGTGAATGTGGCCTTTCATATATCGGACAAACGAATCGTACAGTCCAAGAGAGGTGTACGGAACATCGCAGGTACACTCGGCTCTTACAACCCAGTAAATCGTCTGTGGCAGAGCATTGTATTGATTCTGGTCACTCTATGGTATATGAAAATGTCGAAATTCTGACTTCTGTTTCATCTTTCTGGGACTCCGTAGTAAAAGAGGCCATTGAAATCCGCTTGGCGAAGAATTTAATTAATAGAGACAGCGGTTTCACATTAGATAAATCATGGAATCCGGCACTTTCAATATTGAACTTACAAAGACGTCGCCACAGTTCAGCTCCCAGTAATACATCGATCTCCCAGCATGGATCGAATGCGCAGCCACAGACGTAACTCATGCATATGTTACGTCTTTGCCGCCGATCAACATCACTGGCGCCTTGTTCATCTGTGGCCGCATGCGCAGTGGCGCGGTCCGCGAGTTTAAAAGGATGTAGCGAGCGCTGGAGCGTCAGTCGTACGGCTCTCTCTGAAGATGGCTGAAAGATATACAGCCGAAATATTAGAAGAAGAAGCAGAATTTATGCGGCTGCATTCCCGAAATTTAATGTGTGTATATTTGTTCGACTTCAAAACCAACACCCAGTCGTTCCAATAGAAACTACCTGAAGCACTAAGACTGGGGGGGGGGGGGGGGGGGGGGGTTGCATGGGGAGATTTCTATCTGGCTGTGTTGAATAGACTATACAGATTGGTGGAGCAGAAACGTAGTTGAACCATGACTTTACTCACTCTCAGTATTTCTTAGTCATAGCCCTACATGATCGTTGATTCGCTCTTCATAAACTGATGCACTCTTTGAAATGTTCTCACATTTTGAATCACTATGGCAGTATCAGAGATAGCTCCATTGTTCACATTTTTGAACTGATTACAAAAAACTGTGGGATTGTGACAATAGGTGTGTTATTAGCGAAAGAAAAGTACAAGGTTGTACTTACTTGCTCACTCTGAGTGTGACAAATTTCTGCTTCCCACTTCTGCACTCCACTGTACATTCTCTGCTGTGGACTGATATCCTGATCTGAAATGACAAATTGTGGCACTTTCTACTAAGAAATATGAAGTAACAATTTGCTAATTATTAGTGCTGTCTGCATAGTCAATAAAATTGTGTGTGCTCACTTTTAAAGTAACAGTGTAGAAGTTCAGTTTTAATAATTCCCATGAAATTATCTTCTGTACAGAATAATAAAATTTGTCATATAGTTTATTGAAGTGTCAGACATCAATTTATGTAATTTCAGATGGGCAACTCATAGGCCATAACACTTGAATGCTGTGGCTTCAATGAATCCTGCTTTGACACTGAGATGCAGTGGTTCAATATATTCATTTGCTCTTGCTGACAGGCCCTGTGGGAGTAGCAGCAGCAGCGGCCATAGTATCGGCTAAGAAACGCAAACGACCACACTCGTTTGAGACCAATCCCTCAATTAGGAAGAGGCAGCAGAATAGATTGCTTCGAAAGTTACGGGTATGTTGGAAAATACATTCATCATTTCCAGCAAAGATATAGGAAAAAAGAAATATTCATGTGTGTTATTCTCATTAAATATGTGTGCAGTGTTCTAGCGTGACAAGAAAGCAACCTTGCTTACTTTTATAGCAGGATGAATTTATTCTTTTGTTTATGTAACTTTTCATAATACTGTGGCATGCAATAGTATGCATGTTATATTGTAGAAAGACAGTAAATTTAAGTCTAAAATTAATTATTCCTGTTTGCAGCAAACAATCGATGAATTTGCGACGAGGGTAGGACAGCAGGCTGTTGTAGTTGTAGCAACGCCTGGCAAGCCCCAAAACAGCTTCAAAGTGTTTGGGGCTAAACCACTAGAAGATGTGGTAAGAATGTAATTTGCTTGATTCTTAATTTTAGAATTCTTTGATTAAAAGTGAAAGCATATCTATAGGTAGAAACAAATCCGTGGTAACACAGTGATAGTGTAGATGACTTCAGAAAATAAAAGGTGCAGTGTGTGGCTGATTATCTTTGGTAAAGTTTTTAGTAGTATATCAGCACATTATAGAGGAAGATAATGGAGTGAAATATAAGTTGAGGCAAAATGTTGATCTCATAAATAGTATGGAGAGAAATAAGTATTTTTTGTCTGTGTGTATTCAGAGGAATGAGAGTGTTTACTGCAGAATCAGGGAGGAAAGAAATATATAAAAATACATTAACAAAAAGAAGGGACAAGATGACAGGATATCTGTTAAGACGTAATGGAATAATTTCCATGGCACTAGAGGGAGTTGTAGGGGGTAAAAACTGTAGAGGAAGATAGAGATTGGAATACATCCAGCAAATAATTGAGGACAAAGCTTTCAGGTGCTACTCTGAGATGAAGAGGTTGGCACAGGAGAGGAATTTGTGGCAGGCTGCATCAAACCAGTCAGAAGATCGATCACGCAAAAAATTTAAAGCATTTATAAGATCTGTGTTCCAAATAATGTGACGGTCTCAGATCATCACACATCACTGCTCCAGAGAAAGATATCTGCACATTGAGTTTGGAGTCATTACTTGTGTGTGTCTTCAAATCCCTTTCCAAAATTTGGGTATGAGTTCTTGTTTTTAATCACTTAGGAAAGTTCCTCCTATGAGCTTCATTGAAGGTTGAGGGTATAATACTAATTTCACGTGTTTGATGGTACATGCACCCAAAAGGTAAAAAACTATTCAGAATTAGATGTTGGAGCAATGTGTTAAAGTAAATGATGATAATTTTTGGCACCTGGTGTGATTGGGGATGTCTTGTGTGTCAAGGATTATCTGTAGAGTTTGTTTCATTTTCACACACAATTTAAAGAGAAGAGTTGGAGGAATGGAGTACTTGAGCAAGAGAAAAACATTACTTCTGAGTAAGGCTTCACATACATCCTCATTGTATCTGTTTTATACTTTGTGCTTTCTTGCGCCAAATTTTTGCACAAGTCTCACCCTCACCCCTTTCAAGAAAAAATTTTTGGCTTCCCTGTTCAAGTCACTGAGTAAGGTTGTGTATTGAAAAGACACTGGACACTCTGTCCAGCCATCCTGATGTAGGTTTTTTGTGATTTCCATAAATAGCTTAAGGAGAATGCTGTAATGGTTTCTTTGAAAGTGTAAGGCAGACTTCCTTCTGCATTTCGAGCATGTCCTCCATCTAGGATGAAGTTGTTGTTGACAGGACACTAAACACTTCATCCATTGGTCTGTAGAAGGTTCAGATTACTGCAAACATAGGTTTCATCACATGTTGTCTGCTTCAGAAATACTTTTACAGGTATATAATCATGTTTCGTGTCATGATGTTGGTCATATTGGCAAGTTTGCAAGTCATCTTCATCAGTGTGGCAACACTATAAATATTGTTTAATAGTCATTGGCATTTACTGAAAACTATAGTCTGCATCACGTTGGAGGGTGGTCTAGTTTTCAGCCGTTTTGCGCACCCCCCTCCACTAGCCACTGGCAACCAGTAATATTCATTCTCTTCCCAAGCGGCCAGCACCAAGTTACAGCTAGACAGTGAGAATCTCGCTCCTACATGCTGCATTGTTGCCGTACTTTGTGAGAAGTGAATTATTTGTTCAACTGTGAGGTGTGTGTGTGGGTTTTTTTTTCCAGTATAGGTGTAAATGTGTATCTGTAAATGTATAAATGCCATTAAAAAAAAAACCAGGTGACAGCATTAAATGTGAAGTGCCTCATAAGCAGATGATGGAGATTATTTACCGCATTTATAACTTTTTCAAATGTGATTTTGAAACCAGGTCTCCTACTGTTGACATTTGAAGACACAGGAACAGACTGCAGAACCATGTGATCTCAGCAAGAGAACTGTAAAAGAGAATTGCAAACGAAAGTGTCAGAGCTGTAGGAACAGTAGAAAAAGTTGACTTCGTGTTGTCTGGAAAGCATCGAAATCGCAAAGAATCTGTAACACAAATGGATGGTTTTAACAACAATGTTTTAAAGTGCTCCATGTGAATGATGAATGCCTGACATCACAAAAACGTGTTACAGTTATGCAGGAGAAAATTAGCTGCAGTGGTAAGCGCTTCGTTAATGTAAAGAACTTTAAAAGATGTTGGTTCCTGATACGTTAAGAAGAGGTTTTAGTTCAAAGACGTGACATAGGTGCAGCAAGAACTACATCCCATATAAAGATTCATGATGGAAGAGGAGGAGGTAGCTCAACAGTGTGTATTATCTTGATGGAAACACAGGTCAGTTAGGATCTTTCCAGGAAGATTTGCTGGAAAATGAGTGATGGCACTGGCGATTTTAAATTTTTCATAGGAATATGAATAGGTTCTCGGATAATTATTTTGCATGCTGGCTCTTCTGGTTTTGTTTCTGAGAGTAAACTTGTATTTATGTGTAAGAAAAACTGCAGTGACTACCATTCGGAAATGAACGCTGTTAGTTTCATGACGTGATTCACAATTCTTGTCGTACCTTGCTCCGAAGTCGGTCACTGCCAGTTATAATTCAATTGTTACAGAGAAAACACCAAGTATAAACACCAAAGAAGTAGGTAGTCTTCCCTGGCTTAAAAATAAAAATATTAAGCATAGTGTAAACCAGACTCGTCCCGATTTCCCGCAGTTCGTTAATTTATGCAAGTCACATGACAGAATGTACAAACTTGACTTCCTTGCGTGTGAAAGGGGTCACACAGTTTTGCGTTTATCCACGTGACACTGTCAGTTTAGACGTATTGAATTTATTTGGGCAATGAATAAGGCTATGTGGGAGGAAAAAAAAAAATATATATATTAAAGATAACTTTCACTGAATCACTTGTGCATGAGGCAATAGGCAACACCCCACGTGTAGTGTGGGCACCTTGTGTGCGACGTGCTGAAAAGCTTCAGAAAGAATAATTTGACAGGGAAGTGATGATGGATATAAGCCTTGAACTTATCATCGTAAATTTACAATTAGGTCGATCGGAAACATATTCAAGTAGAAGTATGGTGGTATTGTGATGTAGGCTTTGGAGCAAAGTAATAATATTTCTTAGTTTTAAAGACTCGTGGTTTCAAAAATTTTTGTCAACATATCAGTTGCATACATAATAATGAGAATTTTCTAGCCTTTTTGATTAGGACTTTGTATCCTTTGAATTATGCAGACTATAATGTTGAACATATTGCCCAATTAGAAGTTAAGCTTCTCTCACCATGTTGTATGTTCTAATAACACACAAGAATGCAGCTGGATAAATTTGTCAAACGTCCAATATTTCCACATGTAAACCCTTGTCATTTTCAAGACACGAACCAGATAAGACCCTAAAATGACAGTAACTGTTACTTGTCGAGATATCGGTGGTTTTCAGTGTTATTGGTCATCGTTCCCTGGAGTTATTCGCAGTGGTTAATTGTTTGCTTGTTCAATTGATTATAAATGCGGTCTCTGACTGCAATGTCAGACGAGTTAGTTTACACTGATAATCGCCATTAACAGTGAAAAATGACAACTTACTAACCAGTATTACAATAGTCTTTTCATTAGTCTTTTCTACCACATAATTCTTCTTTTATGTGCAGTGATTACACTAAACTAGAGTCAAACACCTCAGCACACACACACTCACACACACACACACACACACACACCTTATACACATTTTTAGAAATCCTATTGTGTAGAAACAGTTGTAAAGCAAATATAATGATTTCGATTTGTGCTTGACGTTAACTTCGTTGCGTATTAAATTTTTACTTATAATACAGTTCAAATTGCAATAAATGATGATTATTGTAAGCAGTTTCAATGATCATGTTGTTAGACAGTTGTCATTTTGAGAAAAATTGTACTTAGTATCTTCACAAAGTTTGCCTCCTGACTTCACACAGAGTAAATCTGTAGAGCAGTGGATGCAGTGTCGTCAAGACGTGAATTAATATTTCTCTCAAGATGACTGACCGAAATTGGTTTTAATATTTACTATTTCCCTCGTAGATCTGATGTACCGTAGGCAAATAAGTTTGACTGTTGCCCGCAGCAATGCAGTTTGGCAGCATGGACTTGGTTTGCCTGCTCTCTGCTGCCGCGCATACGCAGTTCTCATCCCTTCACTGCTTCGCCTTTATGTGTGGAAGTGCCATCTTCTGTGACGCGAGCAATAGATCAGTGTTGGGAAGTAGAGCTTCTTGTTAGTTTCTGTTCTAATGCCAAACACAGTAAAAGACACTGGCACAAGAAACCAACTTCTTGTTAAGTCACAGTGTGGCAGCATAAGTACAATACAGTTTAGAGAACATACACAAGACTGCTGGCTCATTTTCGCCACCAGAGGCCACTTGCTATTGGCTGCAGACCAATTTGCTGCAATTTTGGTCTTATGTAAAGGCTGTTAGTGGCACCAAAGTGTCCAGACCCTAGCAAAGGAGACAGGAACTGACACTGAGGATAGTAAAGCAAAAGCTGAAATGCTTAACTTAATTTTTAAATGTTCCTTTACAAAGGAAAGCCCAAAAGAATTGCCCCAGTTTAATCCTCATACCACTGAAAAGATGAATGAATGAAATAAGAATTAGTGTCAGTAATATTGAGAAACAGCTGAAATCGTTAAAACTGAACAAAGCTCCAGGGCCCAATGGATTCCCTGTCAGACTCTAAACTGAATTTGTGGCTGAGTTAGCCCCTCTTCTAACTACAATCTATCATAAATCCCTTGAACAAAAAACTGTGCCCGGTTCTTGGAAAAAAGCTCAGGTCACTTGTGTCTACAAGAAGGGTAGTAGAAGCGATCCACAAAACTACTGTCCAATATCCTTAACATTGATTTGTTGTAAAATTTTAGAACATATTCCGAGCTCAAAACGTAGTGAGGTATCTTGAGCAGAATGACCTCCTTGATGCCAACCAGCATGGTGTCTGAAAATAATCGATTATGTGAAACCCAGCTTTCACTTTTCTCGCTTGACATACTGGATGGGAGAGAGTCATAAAGATGCTGAAGGAACTGAACTGGAAGATTCTTGAAGATAGACATAAACTATCCCAAGAAAGTCTATTAATAAAGTTTCACATGAAATATCCCAAGAAAGACTGTTAACGAAGTTTTAAGAACCAGCTTTAAATGGTGACTCTAGGAATATACTACAATCCCCTATGTATCCGTCACATAGGGATCCTTAGGATAAGATTAGAATAATTACTGCACGCACTGAGGCATTCAGACAACCGTTCTTCCCACTCCCCATATGAAATGAAACAGGAAGAGACCCTAATAACTTGGAGTGTGGGATGTACCTTCTGCCATGCACCTCATGGTGGTTTGCAGGATGCAGATGCAGATGTAGGTCAATGGCCTCTGGTAGGGGCCTGGAGCAGCCGAACGGTACACTCCTCAAATGAGTGCGCTGTATTGGTATGCATTGCCATACTGGTGGCAGAGGTGTAGAATGTGCGGATTACCTCAGTTTCATTATTGTTTTCCTTACCACAACAATATACTCAATGATATGTGATAAAGAGATGTCAGCTCATATTTATGATAGTACTATTGAGGATGTAACAGCTGGAAATATTTTCTTGGTGAGGTGTGTGTGTGTGTGTGTGTGTGGGGGGGGGGGGGGGGGGGGGGGGGGGTCGTCTTACCTGGTTTTCCCATTAGTACACAAGTTTCTACACAATTGGAATGTATTTATCAAATTAATAATATTTTCAAAATGTTTTTTCTGCTTTAATTTGATTGCTTCACAGTACTTCCTTGTGCCAGTAAAAGGTTTCGAACATACTTTTTGTTATCTGGGTTTTCGTGGGTCACCTGGATGAGAAAATATATTGACAGTAAGCCATAGCTGTTTACCTGTGAAGTTTTCTGTGATTTTCAAAATACACTGAGAAGCCAAAGAAACTGGTACAGCTGTCTTCTAAAATTGTGTAGGGCCCCACGCAGGCACGTAGAAGTGCCACAGCATGACATGGCATGGACTTTACTAATGTCCGAAGTAATGCTGGAGGGAATTGACACCGTGGATCCTGCAGGGCTCTTCATAAAACAGTAAGAGTATGAAGGTTTTCTGGATGTGTGGGGTGTCACTTTCTCCTGCTGGAATTGCCCAAGTCCGTTGGGATGCATAGTGGACGTGAATGGATGCAGGTGATCAGACAGATGCTTACATACGTGTCACCTGTCAGAGTCATATCTAGACGTGTCATCAGGGGTCCCATATCACTCCTGCTGCACATGCCCCACACCATTACAGAGACTCCACCAACTTGAACAGTCCCCTGCTGACATGTAAGGTCCAGGGATTCATGAGGTTGTCTCCTTACCCAAGCACATCCATCCACTCGATACAATTTGAAATGAGACTCGTCCGACCAGGCAACGTGTTTCCAGTTATAAACAGTCCAGTGTCGGTGTTGGCAGTCCCAGGCAAGGCGTAAAGGTTTGTCATGCAGTCAGGGTGAGCCTGCGGCTCTGAAAGCCCATATCGATGAGGTTTCGTTTAATGGTTCACACGCTGACACTTGTTGATGGCCCAGCATTGAAATCTGCAGCAATTTGCAGAAGGGTTGCACTTCTGTCACATTGAACGATTCTCTTCAGTCGTCATCAGCAGTCCCATTCTTGCAGGATCTTTTTCTGGCCACAGTGATGTTGGAGATTTGATGTTTTACCGGGTTCGTTATTTTCACGGCTCACGCATGAAATCGTCATACAGGAAAATCCCCAATTCATTGGTACCTTGGAGTTGCTGTGTCCCGCTGTGCGCCAACTGTAACACTCACCCAAATCTTGATAACCTGCCATTGTAGCAACAGTAACTGATCTAACAACTGTGCCAGACACTTGGTGTTTATACAGGTGTTGCCAACGGCAGTGCCATATCGGCCTGTTTACATATCTCTCTATTTAAATACACATGCCTATACCAGTTTATTTGGCGCTTCAGCACAATGTTGCTCCATATGACCGTGGATAGGCTAGGAGGATTTATCCTCTTATTAAACCTTTTGTCAGCGTAGGGAAGCAATACTTCACTGGAACTAATTCTCAGTCATAATTTACCTCTTTTCTGGCCTTTGTTTGGTTTCAGAAGTTCACACTCTCTGTTTCTGGCTGGGGATGAGTCCAAGGAGAGATAACGTGGCCTATAGAGAGTTTAATTGGCACCTTGACATACCGCTTTTGACTGTAATACAGGGACATGTGTGCAGAACTCTCTAATATGAATGTAAACTTCTCCCACTACCATGCGACACTGTCTGAATGAGAAGAGGGGGAGAAACTGCAAACACATTGCCTTAGATTGCAGAGAAGGTGCAAGGAACATTGAATGGCATACATGCTGCTATGCTGTAGTAGGAAATTCATAAATCTGAGGCTATGTACACATTATGAAGAGCAATATTATGCTATTACTGACTGTAGATACAAGAAAATACACCTACAAAAATAAAATGAAGTTCGTGTACACCAGAAATATTGTACATGCTATTATGTTCCCCATAAAATTCTAACAAATTTCAAACTGAGGTATAGAAAGAGAGAGAAAAACAAATAGTCTCTATTGCATGCCATGAAATAAGGAAGAAATAACGCAAGCTACATGTGAAAGAAACTACACTTCATTATCTAAAATATTTCTACTGATATTGCATTGATTACAACCCTCAACAAAATACAGAGTGTATCAAAAAGAATCATCCAATTATAAAGACATAACCATTACGTTATTTGAGATACGTGTGTGAATTCAGTGCTAGTAAAAATGGTGTTGGGACAACAGAAAAAATTTTTTGTTCCATGTTTTGTGCAGTGTTGGTTCAGTAAAAAACTATTCAGCTTGACTTTCGTACTATGTATGGCGTGGATCATTCTACAGCACAGAGCAATCGATTATCACATGAGCAATCCTGTGAAACAGGTTGTTTGTGTAAAGACAAATCGCCTGACCTTCCCCGAGTTTCTGACAGATGTCAAATGCATCTGCCACAGTTTCAAAAGGATTTCACAGAAATCAGTTTTGCCGTGCAGCTCAATATGCCCCCAATGTCCGTCCAGCGTGTGTTGCATCCATGTTTACACATGAAACCATACAAAATTCAACTACTGCAAGATCTTCATGAAGCTGACAAACAACGTGGGGCATTCTGTATTTCTTTTCTGCACGATGGAGGATGACAATTTTCCTCCACGCTCAATGTTTAGTGACGAGGCAATATTTCATTTAAGTGGGAAGTTGAACCGTCATAATGTGCAGATATGGGGTATAGAGCAACCACATGAAGTTGTACACATGAGAGGGACTCTCCAAAATTTAATGCATTTTGTGCAATTTCACAGGAAAAGGTGTATGGTCCATTTGTCTTTGCCGAGAACTCTGTTACAGGAAGCACATATCGCAATATTCTTCAGAACTTTCTTTTCCCACACAGTTGGAGACTGACTTGAATGACTTCATTTGCCAACAAGATGGGCACTGTCACACTGGCATGTGGAAGTGCGGGAATTTTTAAAATCAAAGGATTATTGAACGATGGATCAGTCGCACTGGACCAAAAGATTCACCCTTACATTACTGGCCTCCAAGGTCACCGGATCTGACTATATGTGATTATCTCTTGTGGCAGTTTACAAAAAAACTCTGTTTATGTGCCTCCAACATCAACAGTAATGAATGAACTGAGACATCACATAACAGCAGCTGTGGAATCTGGAACTCAAAACATGCTTGCTGCAGTGTGGGAACAGTTTGAATACTGCATTGACATATGCCGTGCATCTCAAGGTGTGCATATTGAATACCTATGAAAAAGTATGAATAAAAGCTTTGTGAGTTTATCAAAAACAAAATTCATTGCATATGTTAGTTTCAGAATTATAGACATGCCAAATCAGAGGATTCTTTTTGACACACCCTGTATATCACAAAAAAACCACCATTATTTATTATTTTTGGTTCACTGAAAATACAATAAAATTGTATGTGACACACCACATAATCGTGATTTAATTAGTTTCCTTATCAAAATATACCTTTCACTCACACAAATGTTGAACCAGACATAGATATCACTTTTTCAGTCTCATTATAGAGATGTGAAGCTCCTCCAAAAGAAAACAGTAAAAGTCTTGTACAGTTTTAACGTAAAAGAATTTTTATTTTGATCGGGAATTACGCTGGAGATTAATCAGTTCCATTTGAAAATTCAGAGGGGGTGCTTTCAACTGGAAAGGAAAATGCCCTCAGTATTATCTCAAACATAAATGGGAGATTGGCAGTATCATGAAAATGTTTAGAAAACTGTTCCTGAATTTCTTCCAGCATGGAAATGAAGTCTTCAAAATTAGCGTTTTAACACCAGAGACATAAGGAAAATGGCTAGTGTTTCTTGTGTGAAGTTGTTCCTTCCACAATGTGATTGTGATTTTCTTTTGAAATGCATACACTTTTCCCATCAGTTCAAATATAGGCCTAGTTGCTTCATACCTTGAAATACATTACTACAGATGCTCAAGTGTGCAGTCAAGTCAACTAAAAATTTGTAGTCTGCAATCCATTTTGGATTTTCTGATTTTGGTCCCTGCTATCCATTTTACTACAGAAATTGAACAATAACAGGTCTAAAACCAAATAATTGTTCCCGGTACGCCCTTCGCCTTAAGCAACGTACTTCATAATAGTAAATAATGTCTCCATACTAATCATTTAATTTCATCAAAAACTGTTGAAACAGTCTAATAACACATTCCACTTAGAAAATGTGCATTTTGGGCCAGCAACTTAATGACATCCTCCGTACCTGCAGGTTTAGAACAAAGAGTTTGCTCAACAATGCTACAGCAAACCTATTTTGTTGTAACCCCCCCCCCCCCCCCCCCCCAAATCACCAGCACTCCATCGATAGTACTGAGAACAACATGTTCCAATTCAGGTCAATGGCTTCAATGGCCTCTTCAACGGTTTTGAGCAGATTGATCCCTCTCATTGTGTCTGTCAATGGCACCAATGTGTGAACATAAATTGCAAGTCGTGCCATGTCTGAAACATTGGTCGACTTGGGGCAAGAGTGCAATGGCATTGTCAGTTACTGCCTGTAGACATCCGCTGCCATTAGTTACGCAGAGAGTTATTGTTTGTTGTGAAAGACTAATTTTGCAAAACTTCTGTAGCTCTCCAGGATTTGCTTGCTGTGCAGCACTGTATCCTCTTAGATTCACCAACTTGTTTACTTTTTAATTGCCAACTAAATCTTTAAATTCCATGTGTGTTGTGCTGTAATGCCATTCTATAGCAAATTTGCAGTGCCCAGCAATTATCTTGGTGCATAATAGACATTGAGAACTATCATCCTTCTCTTTGAAAGAGGACTGTGATTCACATGAGGTTTTAAAGACCTTTGCCAATGGTTCACTAGACTCCCTCTTTTTGAGTATGTGATTCATTGCAACAGTTGTACCTTTAAACTTTGTTTAAACCATGAGCAAATAGTGAGGAATAAACAGCATTGGCCCTGTGATTCTGCCAAAGTGGAGAAAGCTGTGTTGATCAAAAAATCTGCACCATATGCTGGAAGAAACAGTGGCACATCACACTGCTACATGAAATGCCACTTCATGATTAGTAGTTCTGAGAAGGACCAAGCAAAGCCAAGAACTGCCAAGTAGCGGTGAGGTAGGCTGGGTCATGCCTCATGTGCACATCAACATATTGTGCACACGTGCTATTTTGCAAGATTTGGTTGACCATGTTGTAGTACCTGGTAGGAATCTTCCCTCAAATATCACGGCTTTGAAATTTCAGTGGCATATAGCTGAAAGGTCTGCATTTTGCTGATGTAGCCCAAATAATATTAAATAGGTGCCATTAACTGGAATGTAACACATTTGATTTCTACATGAGCTTTCTAAACTCTGCTACACTTTCAAAAGCAAACAATATAGTTTCCTTTATCAGCTGATTGTCCATGCACTTCAAAATACTCAACATGTCTTTGTTCTTCCAGTATGTGGGTAACTTTAAAACAGAATTAAACGATTTCAGTAACTGATATTGAACTGGCTGACAAAAATACACACATCAAAAAAAGTTTTGCATCACCCCGCTTCCCAGAACTCCTGAAGATAGACGTTGACTGTGGATATTGTATCACAGACACACAGGAGGTCCGACAGCTGATCAGTTCCAGTCATTCCACCAGGAAGCAGTTACATGGCTCATGTTGTCTGTAGTTCAACCATGTCTAGGTGGTCAATATTGCAGTTTGATCACATCCGCATTGTTACTTTGTGCCAGGAAGGGCTCTCAACAGGGTAAGTGTCCGGGCATCTCTGAGTGAACCAAAGCAATGTTGTTTGGACATGGAGGAGATACAGAGAGACAGGAACTGTCGATGACATTCCTCGCTCAGGCCGCTCAAGTGCTACTATTGCAGTGGATGACCGCTACCTATGGGTTATGGCTCGGAGGAACCCTGACAGCAATGCCACCATGTTGAATAATGCTTTTTGTGCAGCTACAGGATGTTGCGTTACAATTCAAAGTGTGTGCAATAGGTTGCATCATGCACAACTTCACTCCTGACATTAATGGCAAGGTCCATCTTTGCAACCAAGACACCATGCAGTGTGGTACAGATGGGCCCAACAACATGCTGAATGGACCGCTCAGGATTGGCATCTCGTTCTCTTCACCGATGAGTGTCGTATATGCCTTCAACTAGACAATCGTCGGAGACGAGTTTGGTGGCAACCCAGTCAGCCTGAACACCTTAGACACACTGTCCAGCGAGTGCAGCAAGGTGGAGGTTACCTGCTGGGATGGCATTATCTGGGGCCCGACATATGCTGTTGGCGGTTATGAAAGGTGCTGTAACGGCTGTACGATACGTGAATGCCATCCTCCGACCAATCGTGCAACCATATCAGCAGCATATTGGCAGGACATCCATCTTCCTGGACGACAATTGTGCCCCTATCATGCACATCTTGTGAATGACTTCCTTCAGGATAACATCATCACTTTACTAGAGTGGCCAGCATGTTCTCCAGACATGAACCCCATCGAACATGCCTGGGGCAGATGAAAAAGGGCTGTTTATGGACGACATGACCTACCAACCAATCTGAGGGATCTACATCGAATTGCGGTTGAGAAGTGGGACAATATGGACCAACAGTGCCTTGATGAACTAGGGGATAGTATACCGTGACAAGTACAGGCAAGCATGAATGCAAGAGAATGTGCTACTGGGTATTAGAGGTACCAGTGTGTACAGCAATCTGGACCACCACCTCTGAAGGTCTCGCTGTATGGTGGTACAACATGCAATGTGTGGTTTTCATGAGCAGTAAAAAGGGCGGAAATGAGATTTATGTTGATCTCTATTCCAATATTCTGTACAGGTTCCGGAACTCTCAGACTGAAGTGATGCAAAACTTTTTTTGATGTATGTATTTATTTTTGCGTACTCCATATCAGTTCATTTCTTGCACTAATTTGTTCTGTTAGAAATCTTGCATGACCCTGTTATCTTGCAGTATCCTTTCCACTGGTGTGTATGAAAGTAAGGCATATTCCATAAGTGTATTCGTTATTTAATGACAAGCAATTTTTGTTATGACTGCAAATCACAAACTTTATATCGATATTGAAAAGTACATTTGTAGTAAAACAGCCACATGACCAGGATGGAGATAGAGGGATCATCATTACCCAAAAGTTGACAAGTTTTTGCTTACGTGATTGCTCTGTGGTGATATGGATATGACTTGGCTTTTACATTGCTTGCCAAACAATTTATAATTGAATTTATTAACTTGACTAAGAAAAAATGTTCTGGTATTTAAATGTTGTCTTTGGGATTGCATAGCAGTAGGTGCACACTTGACTATAAAATACTGCATATATATAGTTGAATGAGTTACATACAGATTTCAGTGTACAAATAACTTTTTCGTAATACATTGCCCCACCTGTGTGTAGTAATAGGAAAACCCTTTCCAACATTTAGCTTTTAATTCAGTGCTCATACAGAGTACGTTTCTAGCATTTGTAGACTTAGAGAAAGCTTTTGACAATGTTGACTGGAATACTCTCTTTCAAATTCTGGAGGTGGCAGGGGTAAAATACAGGGAACGAAAGGCTATTTACAATTTGTACAGAAACCAGATGGCAGTTATAAGAGTCGAGGGACATGAAAGGGAAGCAGTGGTTGGGAAGGGAGTGAAACAGGGTTGTAGTCTCTCCCCCATGTTATTCAATCTGTATATTGAGCAAGTAGTGAAGGAAACGAGAAAATTTCGGAGTAGGTATTAAAATCCATGGAGAAGAAATAAAAACTTTGAGGTTCGCCGATGACATTGTAATTCTGTCAGACAGCAAAGGACTTGGAAGAGCAGTTGAACGGAATGGATAGTGTCTTGAAAGGAGGATATAAGATGAACATCAACAAAAGCAAAACGAGGATAATGGAACGTAGTCAAATTAAATCGGGTGATGCTGAGGGAATTAGATTAGGAAATGAGACACTTAAAGTAGTAAATGATTTTTGCTATTTGGGGAGCAAACTAACTGATGATGGTCAAAGTAGAGAGGATATAAAATGTAGACTGGCAATGGCAAGGAAAGCGTTTCTGAAGAAGAGATATTTGTTAACATAGAGTACAGATTTAAGTGTCAGGAAGTCTTTTCTGAAAATATTTGTATGGAGTGTAGCCATGTATGGAAGTGAAACATGGACGATAAATAGTTTGGACAAGAAGAGAACAGAAACTTTCGAAATGTGGCGCTACAGAAGAATGCTGAAGATTAGATGGGTAGATCACATAACTAATGAGGAGGTATTGAATAGGTTTAGGGAGAAGAGAAATTTGTGGCACAACTTGACTAGAAGAAGGGATTGGTTGGTAGGACATGTTCTGAGGCATCAAGGGATCACCAATTTAGTATTGGAGGGCAGCATGGAGGGTAAAAATCATAGAGGGAGACCAAGAGATGAATACACTAAGCAGATTCAGAAGGATGTAGGTTGCGGTAGGTACTGGGAGATGAAGAAGCTTGCACAGGATATAGTAGCATGGAGAGCTGCATCAAACCAGTCTCAGGACTGAAGACCACAACAACAACAACAACAACAGAGTAATGGCAAAAGTAACATTAAACATCAGTTATTGTACCCTTCATAACCATAATATAAATAACTCACAACTTTGAATATGGAACATTTTTTGTATTTCAAATTATTACTTGTTTATGTTTTTCCCATTTGACTCACTTTATGGGAGAGTGTATGGCTTAATGGTCTTAATTTGTGACAGTTCTTAGAACTTTGTTTTCTTCTTCTGCCACACATCTAGGCCAATGTGTTCTGTGCAGGAAAATTGTCAAGCTATTCCATGATTTAGATTCAATGCAAAACACTGGTTTCCACAAAATTGATTAGCTCACCTTACAAATAGATGGTAGGAACGCAAGGGCAAACTGCATTCATTAGTATCATATATAGTAAAGCAGTAACTTGCTCAGACCAAGCTTTAGATTGGTAACAGCTTTATAAACTGTGATAGGTTACTTTTGCAACAATCATATAAACTGATATTACAACATATTGATTGAGAACAACTGTGCGTTGTAGTCTGAATTGTTTGACATATAAGACAGTGTAACATATTCACATCATTTCTTTAGTTCTACGAAGATTGGACATTCCTTGCTAAGAATAGGTGAATACCCTAGTGAAAGGGACACTGTTTCAGTGGATTAGATGGTTTTTGATCAGGTGTATCCTTATGTAGATAACAGATGACCAGTCAGCTGCTTCTTCTGTGATTTAGAGGTAGTATATTTCACTAGATCCTACCCTAATCATTATAATAATGTTGTTCCTACAGCTTCTACCTACTGATTTCCATCATTTCAGACTTTCAAAAATAACTGTCATTTTAAGCAATTAGTGTTTGATATAGATGTTAACAGAACCGTTATGGCATAGCTTCAGATTTTATATGTGCAAGCATTGAGTTTTTGGTGCTGTGGCACTACTTTAATTTTGCTGTTTATTTTGGCTTTTAGGAATATTTTCAAATCTCTGTTCTGTGCACCAGCATAAACTTACATATAGATTTGATATATCTCTCTCCCCCATCCCCCCTCCTGCCTCCCCTCTCCCTCCCCTCTCCCTCCCTCCCCTCTCCCTCCCTCCCCTCTCCCTCCCTCCCCTCTCCCTCCCTCCCCTCTCCCTCCCTCCCCTCTCCCTCCCTCCCCTCTCCCTCCCTCCCCTCTCCCTCCCTCCCCTCTCCCTCCCTCCCCTCTCCCTCCCTCCCCTCTCCCTCTCCCTCCCTCCCCTCTCCCTCTCCCTCCCTCCCCTCTCCCTCTCCCTCCCTCCCCTCTCCCTCTCCCTCCCTCCCCTCTCCCTCTCCCTCCCTCCCCTCTCCCTCTCCCTCTCCCTCCCTCCCCTCTCCCTCTCCCTCCCTCCCCTCTCCCTCTCCCTCCCTCCCCTCTCCCTCCCCTCTCCCTCCCTCCCCTCTCCCTCTCCCTCCCTCCCCTCCCCTCCCCTCTCCCTCCCTCCCCTCCCCTCTCCCTCCCTCCCTCCCTCCCCTCCCCTCTCCCTCTCCCTCACCGAGTGAGCAAGTGAAGGAAAGAGATGTGGAGTGGGACTGGAGGTGGGGGAGAAAGTGTTTGATGCTGGGAGGGAGGCAGAGAACACCCACCTTCACTGGTGTACTGAGAACAGACAAAGAAAGGAGCTGTGAAGAAGAGGTGTGAGTACATGAGGAGAGAAGTTAAGAGCATAGAGCAGGGGCTCAAGGTGAATTGGAACAGTGGTTAGTGGAGATTGAAGTCTGGAGATTACAGAATTGGAGAATGTGTTGCAAAGACAACTCCAGTCTGTGTGATTCACAGAAGCTGCTGTTGAGGAGGGAAGAATTCATCAGATGGCATGGGTCATAAAGCAACCATAGAAATAAAGCTTGTGCCTACCCACTTAGGAGGGGGGAACAAAAAAGGGAAATTCATCATAAGACTTTATTTCTTAATTAATTTAATTTTATTTTTTATTTATTTATTCTTTACGCCTTCCAGTGATTTTTGTTTTACCTCCTCCACAGTGTCATGTCCCTTTTGTGTCTGGGGAACAAAAAAAAAAAAAAAATCCCAGGGTATAGATCTGGTGAGGAGGGGGCTGGTGGACAATTGGTGTCATGCCGATTTTGGACCAAAACTGCTTTATGTGGTTCAGCACATTGTCATGATGGAAGAACCAGTCACCTGTGCTCCAAAAATCTGCCCTTTTCTTCCGGATACTCTCCCTCAGTCTTTTCGAAACCTCCAACTAGAACACCTGGTCGACAGTTTGACCAGGGAGAACGAATTGCGCGTGCACAACATCTCTGCAATCAAAGAAACAAATGAGCATTGTCTTGATATTTGACTTCACTTGTTGAGCTTTTTGGGACAAGGAGAGCCACTTGTCTTCCACTGGCTTGATTGCTGCTTTGTTTTGGGGCATATCCATATCATGATGATTCATCATCAGTAATAACCTTGGAAAAAAATTTGGGGTTCTCTTTGAGCTGATTTTGAAGGTCAAAACATGCCGGAAGTCAGTGCTCCCTTTGTTCATCTGTGAGAAGGCAAGTGACAAATTTGGCTGCAACCTTTATCGTGTGCAAATCTTCAGATACCTCTGAATTGAAGTCCACGATATTCCAGAAATCTCACAGAATTGATCAGTGGTTCGGCGAAGGTCTTCATGAATGAGGGCATTGATTTTGTCAACGTTTTCGTCACTTCTTGACGTTGAGGGGTGTCCTGAATGGGGTTGATCTTCAGTTGACATTTCCCCATTTTTAAAATGTGAAAACCACTCACTCTAGTTTTACTTAGGGCAGCATCCCCATAAGCAGTCTTAAGCATTACACTAGTTTCTGCAGCACATTTCCCCAACAGAAAACAAAATTTCACAGCTGCGCCTTGCTCTCAGCAATCTGCCATCACATTTTTGCAAAAACAAAAAAGTTATTTTATTAAAAACTTTCAAGGGCAAACCGATGCACTCACAGTAACACAACCTCGCACACTGACTCAGGCGTGACTGTAATGTACATCTGGTTGAACAATGGATTCCTCCACTCTTCCTCCCCACCACAACTAAATTCTGTTACTTTTAGGTCCCCCCCTCGTATTTCCCCACTTGGTGGTTAGCTCTGCTCTTGGCCACAGTTTAGTAGTGGCCAACCATTCGGGTGTACGCCCAGTTTGTGATCATGCATATGTGAAACACTTTACTGAAGTTGCAACAGAGCTGGTACATATGTGACATTACTGGCTTCAAAGGTGGCCCTGCCTCTGATAAAGTAGGATTGGCATAGGGTGTTCAGGGTGTTGTATTGGACAGCTCTTCCACCTGGGTGTGACCCATTTGGCAATGGGTTGAGAATAGAAGTTGTCTCGTGCTAGAATGAACTCACCAGTGCCACATTCCTGTCCCATGTAGCCTGCTTTCTCTCCCTCTAAACTGTCAGCCACCCTTCCCTAATGCTGCTTACGTCCTCGTTCCTCCCCTCACCCACTCCACTTGACAAGACTCCTTATCCAAGTGAAGCTGCAGTGCATGCACATTAGTCAGCTGGGATAATGTAGCCATGCAGGGGTGTCTGTGTGTGTGTGTGTGTGTGTGTGTGTGTGTGTGTGTGTGTGTGTGTGTGTGTCCTACACAAATCTGAAGAAGAATTCATCTGAAAGCTAGCAGCATTCTCAGTCAATTCAATGCCTCAACTTTTCAGAGAGTTGTTATCTTGCATTACTTATATCCCACCAAGGTCTTTCCATTATCATATTCAGAATTAAAATTAAATGGATAGTGGCATATGTTTGGATGAGTGGCACAGTGAATTTGTTGACATTAATGCCCTGTTGCTGTAAATACTTTCGCCTATTTACAAAGTTTTTGAACTGTAAACACATTAGAAGCCTCTACAACAGGACATCGTAACTTTCACCACAGTAAAACAAATGCTGAGTATTATATTTGCACACATCTAGCTAGCAGAATCTTATTCAAACATTCAGCAACTTTGTTACGCATATTAGAACAAGATAGTAATTGGTTTGCGTCATTGAGCCTTTCCATTTGCGAAGGCAACAAATGCTTACTTTCAAATGTGGATTATTTAGTTTTTCATGATGTATGTTACATAATTATTTTATACAGAGAAACTGGGATTGCTCATTTTGAAGTTTCTTGTTTTTGTTAAGTTATTTACATACATTCTAAGGACATTGTTTTATAATTTCATGCAATATTATACTTGTGTAATAATGAGAAGCTTGGCTCAAACTGAAGACTCATCTTAGCTGCAGAGAAATATATCTTTTATCTTCTTCATTAACCTCTAAAATTCATCTTCTGAACTAGATTTTGTCCACAATTTTTCTGCAGATGAGGAACATCCGCACAATGATAATGGATGAATTGGAATCTGCATTAGCACAACAAGCTCCACCACCCGTCCAGGAAGACCCGTCGCTGTATGAATTACCTCCACTTATCATCGACGGTATCCCTACGCCTGTCGAAAAGATGACTCAAGCACAACTGCGAGCCTTCATTCCTCTGATGCTCAAATATTCGACAGGGCGTGGGAAACCAGGGTGGGGTCGTGAGTCGACGAGACCTCCTTGGTGGCCCAAGGAACTACCTTGGGCAAATGTGCGTATGGATGCGCGCACAGAGGATGAGAAGCAAAAGGTTAGCTCACAACTCCTTTCCCCTTGCTCCCACTTGATTCATCCTTCTGCTTAGGAGTCTTTGGAAAAGGTCCAAGGAAATTGTTTCCAGCACCTCACCATTCAAGTTTTTAGTTGCATGTTAATCTCTCTACGGTTCTTAAAAAGATACCAATTTAATGATTTTTTCTTTTAATTATAGTATTTCTCTTTTCAAAATTAATTTGTTATGTACTCTGTAATCAATTGTTGGCAGTAGCATGGACAGATATGCAAGTATTGTGACCAGTTCATAAATACTCTCATGAAACAAATTTGTCATGAATCGCAAAAGAAAAGAAACCTAATCCTTCATCCAGTACAGTGATGAAATTTTTGTATGAGTTGTCCCTGTTGGTTCAATTAAGTAGTGGCAATAGTAGTTTTTGGTGGTTTTGTGGTAGCAAAAGTATTAGTAAGCATTAATTGATAGTCTGTAGCACACAGCAAGCAGATATAATGTGTGTAAAACTAGTTTTCCTTGTGTTATTGCTGACAATAGTTAGTTTTGATTGAAAGCAGCAAAGACTGCAGCTTTAACTTTTAGCAGCTATTGTTTATTTGGCATGCAGTTCCCACATCCTTATTTACATGTAACTGTTGTTACTGAATCACACTTTTAAGTGTTTCTTATGAATTCAATGGTACCCGCCCTACTTGTCCGTCAAACTCTGGCGGGCAGTGCTGGGAGCGTGTACATCTGAGATGCAGTGCCGCAATTTGCAGATATCGTGGACACATGCTCTGCGCCAAATAGTCATCAACTGCTACAAGTACCATGGGAGGGAAGATCTGCTCCCTGCATTCAGTGAGGATGAAGAGGCCAACGGGACTGTGACAGCGGTCGTTTCTGGCAGCTCTTCTAGTAACACTGGCTCAGCATCACTTGTGGGCACTGCTGCTACCAGTACTGGTACTGCGACCATTGTGGGAACAGCGAATAGGAGTTCAGTGTCTGCTGCAACACAGGCAACAGTACAGTATATGTTTTCATATTTGATCTGTGTAATAGATTATGTAATGAGAACAGATATAGTCTGTGTTAAACATCTAAATGTGTGAAAATTTACAAGCTTAAATGTGAATGAGAAGTATTTCTCAGGAGTATTTAGACAGGCAATAGATGTTTATTTTTCTCTTCTGCTGTTAAATATCTTATACAGGATCAAGTTATTTGATTTTACATTATACTTTACAGATTGCTTATTGTTCCTGTTCAGTAGAACTTAGCAGTGCTAATGTCCAAGTCCATAGTTAAAGTTCATCCAATATATGCCATTAGACTACTGTACTTGGAAATAAGCCAGTTGTTTTCAGGGTTAAATGAACAGAGTCCGCAAGTCTTCTTTTATTGTGCTTACAAATTCATGTCATACCTGTTTGCTTCAGATGTTTTATTGTCTTGTGTACAAGTGAGCAGCAATAATATAAAATAAACAGCAAGCTAGGTGAGAAAAAATTTATGATCCATGCAAGAAAATGACCCATATTTCGAGCTAGCAGCACAATTCCGCAATGAGGCACTTGTCTCCAATTAGTAATCAATAAGTATTTGGCAGGGATCTGATGATACTGTCCTGTTTAATGCTCCAAGGAGGTCATTACAGGGAGTAACACTTGTATTTGGCTACAGAGTATACAAAAAAAGTTTATTTTATTGTTGTTTGACTAAACCTTGAATTAGCTCATATAATATAAGTCTATTTTATCGTTGAACAATTAAACTAAGATTAAATTGTGAAGTTACTCGTACAACTTTACCTTGGTAACATAAAGACAGTTCTCCTGTACGTAGGTACAAAGTATGTCGCAGACCCGCTTGTGTTAAAAAAAATCTGCACACCTGCTCAAGGCATTCTGCATTTACATAACAGATTATACTTCAGAGGTAGTAATAAAGGAAAATAAGACAAGGTTCTGGGCTAGAAGGATATCCATTAGGAAAAATCGAACAGTGGAGACTCCAGGTTGTAATATTAAGAAAAGGATAGATTGCTGATCGCCATAAAGATAACCCATTGAGTTGCAGGCAGGCACACAAAAAAAGACTGTTAAACATTGTAGCTTTTGGCCAAATTCGCCACTCCCCCCTCTATCCCCCCTCCCTCCCTCCCCCTCTCTCCCTCCCTCCCCCTCTCTCCCTCCCTCCCCCTCTCTCCCTCCCTCCCCCCCTCTCCCTCCCTCCCCCTCTCTCCCTCCCTCCCCCTCTCTCCCTCCCTCCCCCTCTCTCCCTCCCTCCCCCTCTCTCCCTCCCTCCCCCTCTCCCCCTCCCTCCCTCCCCCTCTCCCCCTCCCTCCCTCCCCCTCTCTCCCTCCCTCCCTCCCCCTCTCTCCCTCCCTCCCTCCCCCTCTCTCCCTCCCTCCCTCCCCCTCTCTCCCTCCCTCCCTCCCCCTCTCTCCCTCCCTCCCTCCCCCTCTCTCCCTCCCTCCCTCCCCCTCTCTCCCTCCCTCCCTCCCCCTCTCTCCCTCCCTCCCTCCCCCTCTCTCCCTCCCTCCCTCCCCCTCTCTCCCTCCCTCCCTCCCCCTCTCTCCCTCCCTCCCTCCCCCTCTCTCCCTCCCTCCCTCCCCCTCTCTCCCCCTTTCTCCCTCTCTCCCCCTCTCTCCCTCTCTCCCTCTCTCCCCCTCTCTCCCTCTCTCTCCCTCCCTCCTCCTCTCCCCCTCCCTCCCCCTCTCACCCTCCCTCCCCCTCTCACCCTCCCTCCCCCTCCCTCCCCCTCCCTCCCCCTCCCTCCCCCTCTCCCCCTCCCTCCCCCTCTCCCCCTCCCTCCCCCTCTCCCCCTCCCTCCCCCTCCCTCCCCCTCTCCCCCTCCCTCCCCCTCCCTCCCCCTCTCCCCCTCCCTCCCCCTCTCCCCCTCCCTCCCCCTCTCCCCCTCCCTCCCCGTCCCTCCCCCTCTCCCCCTCCCTCCCCCCTCTCTCCCTCCCTCCCCCTCCCTCCCCCCTCTCTCCCTCCCTCCCCCTCCCTCCCCCCTATCTCCCTCCCTCCCCCCTCTCTCCCTCCCACCACCTCTCCCTCTAACCCTCCCTCCCCCTCTCTCCCTCCACCTCCCCCCTCTCTCCCACCCTCCCCCTCTCTCCCTCCACCTCCCCCCTCTCTCCCACCCTCCCCCTCTCTCCCTCCCTACCTACCCCCTCACCGCCCATCTTTCTCTTCCTCCCTCCCCCCCTCTCTTTCTCTTCCCCCCTCCCACTCCCCCTCTCTTTCTCTTCCCCCCTCCCACTCCCCCTCTCTCTTTCTCTCCCCCCTCCCACTCCCCCTCTCTCTTTCTCTCCCCCCTCCCACTCCCCCTCTCTCTTTCTCTCCCTGCATCCCCTCTCTCGCCCCCCTCTGTCCCCTCTCTCGCCCCTAGAGTAATCTTTGGCTAAAAGTCTTTTCAGTGTGCCTGTCTGCAACTCAGTCGGTCATCTTTACAGTTAGCAGCAGTCTATCTTACATCTAAATCTTCATACTTACTCTGCAATTCATACTTACATGCCTGGCAGAGGGCAATGGATAACTCTTATAATGTCATATGTCCAGGTGAGCTGCAGTAATATTAAATAAAAAGTGAGCTATGTGAGGAAAAAAAAATTAAGATACACACAAGAAAATGACCCAGATCCGAACTGGCACAACAATCTCAGAGTGAGGCAAATGTCTGCAAAATAATTAGTAATCAAATAAGTTTTTGAAAGGGATCTGATGCAACTATGCTTTTTAATGCTCCAAGGGGTCATTACTGGGGGTAACATTTTTGTGTTGCACAGAGTGATAAAACGAAAGTTTTAATTTTTGTTTTATGAAACAGTTATTTTGCTCATACAATATAAGTTAATTTTGTTGTTGTGTGATTAAATTAAGATTAAACTGTGAATTTCCTAATACGTTTACCTTGGCAAAACATAAGTACAGCTATTCTGTGCATGTGTAAAAATTGTGCCACTCATCTGCTTGAGTTATGAAAATCCTGCCCTGTCAAGGTTTAATAATCATAGTTATTGTAATATCTTGCATTTATGTAGCAGACTATGAGTTTGCATTTGGTGTGTGTGAGATCATACATTGCTGCTTATGAAATTTAGCTAACACATTGAATTTTTCTTTAAACTCAGGAGGAGGCCAATATGTATCTCCAATCTCAAGAAAATCGATTTTATATAGTGCATTCAGTTCTACCCACGTGCGTCGAAATAAAGCAAAAGAGAATTATTCATATAACATTTACTGCATCTCCTAAACAGTTCAAGATATCGAAACTATTTTTGGAGAAATGACAACGTGCTTCATTGATAGCTTGTGAAATGAGGATAGTGAAGGAATTCCGTAATTATTTTCATACTGAGGATGTGCTTTTTCATAAGCTGGTGACTTAAGTTGCTCTCTTTATAACCCACTGTTTCAGGATTCTGTTTGCAATTGGAACTGCACTGGGATGTTAGTAAGGTGACACTGTGTACACTCCACTGTGTCAGTGTAGTGAAAGGGAAAGAAGATGAGGGTTTGTGGACAGATAAGTGTAGGGTAAGATAACAGCAGCAGAAAATGGTACAACAGAAGTAAGATTGTTTATGAGCAGGAAGGCAGGACAAAGAATGAGTTACTGGGAACAGTTCAGTGATACTGCTGTTCTCATCATAGTCAACAGCAAACCAACACCTACAACAGTAGTTTAGATATACATGCTGACGTCGCAAGCTGAAGATAAAGAGGTATATGAGGATGTTAAATGGGTGATTCAGTACATAAAGGGAGACGAAAGTCTAATAGTCATGGGGTATTGGAATGCGGTTGTAGGGGAAGGAGTAGAAGAAAGGGTTATGGAGGAATATGGGCTTGGTATTAGGAATAAGAGGAGAAAGACTGAGTTCTGCAATGAATTTCATTTAGTAACAGCAAATACTCTGTTCAAGAATCACAAGAGGGGGTGGAATACTTTAAAAAAGGCTGGGAGATAGGGGAAGATTTCAGTTAGATTACATTATGGTCAGGCAGCAATTCCAAAATCAGATATTGAATTTAAGGATTACTCAGTAGCAGATATAGACTCAGATCACAATTTCGTAGTGAATGAGAGTAGGCTGAAGTTTCAGAGACTAGTCAGAAAGAACCAGCACACAAAGAAGTGGGATACAGAAGTACTAAGGAATGAAGAGAGACGCTTGAAGTTCTCTGAGGATATAGGTACTGTGTAATGAGTTGTTCAGTAGGCATTTCAGTTAAAAAGTAATGGACATCTCTGAAAAAGGTAATCGCAGAAGTTGGAGACAAAAATGGAGGTTTGAGGGAGTAGCTGTGAAGAAACCCTAGGTAACAGAAGAAATAATTGAGTTGATCGATGAAGGAAGTATGTACAAAAATGTTTGGGAAAATCAGGAATACAGAAATAAGTCTAAATAAATAGGAATGCAAGGAAGCTAAGGCAAAATGGTTGCAGGAAAAGTGTGAAGAAATCTAAAAAGAAATGATTGCTGGAACGACTGATTCAGCGTATAGAAAAGTCAAAACAACCATCGGTGAAATTAAATGGAAGGGTAGTAACATTAAGAATGCAGTGGGAGTTCTAGTTCCATTGTTAAACACAGAGGAGAGAGAGCAGGTAGGTTGAAAGAGTACGTCGAATGTGTCTGTGAGGGAAGACTTGTTGACTCCAATTACAAAGGGTTTTAAGGAGGGATGTAGCCTTTAGTCCTTACCATTCAATTTGTACATTCAAGAAGCAGTGACGGAAGTAAAAGAAAGGTTCAACAGTGGAATTAAAATTCGAGCTGAAAGGATATCATTGTTAAGATTCTCTGGTGACATTATCTGCAGTGAAAGTCAAGAAGAATTACAGGACCTGTTGAACGGAATGAACAGTCTAATGAGTACAGAATATGGATTGAGAGTAAATCAAAGAAAGAAAAAATTAAGGGGAAATAGCAGAAATGAGAACAGTGAGAGACTTAATGTCAGAATTGGTGATCACAAAGCAGTTGAAGTTAAGGAACTCTGCTACCTAGGCAGCCAAATAACTCACGATAGACAGAGTAAGGAGGACATAAAAAGCATTCTAGCACTGGCAAAAACAACATTCCTTACCAAGAGAGGTCTGCTAGTATCAAGCATAGGCCTTAATTTGGGGAAGAAATTTCTGAGAACATACATTTGGAGCATAGCATTGTATGTTAGTGAAACATGGACTGTGGGAAAACCAGAATAGAAGCACTTCAGATGTGGTACTACTGAAAAATGTTGAAAATAAGATTCACTAATAAGGTAAGAATGAGGTGGCTCTGCAGAGCATTGGAGAGGAAAGGAATATGTGGAAAGCAGTGGCAAGGAGAAGGGACAGGATGATAGGCCATCTGTTAAGACGTCAGGGAATGACTTCCGTGGTACTAGAGAGCAGTAGAGGATAAAAACTGTAGAGGAAGACAGAGATTGGAATATACCCAGCAAATAATTGAGGACATAGGTTGTAAGTGCTACTCTGAGGTGAAGAGGTTTGCACTGGAGAGGAATTCATGGGTGGGCCACATCAAACCAGTCAGAAGACTGATGACTCAAAGCAACTCCAAAGAGTATTTAAGGACAATAAGGTGTACACTGGAGCTTTCATCCTAGTGTTCCATGGAAATGTTTTGCATGAGAAACTCAAGGTTGTGGTTTATAGGTGCGACGTCAGATGCAATTGTCCTCCCCACGAGATGTTTTTGGTGTCAAAGTTTTGAACCCATGTCCTCCCACTGTTCTAAGGAGGCTACATGTGGCACATGCAAAAGGGCAACACATGAGGTCAGGCTCCCCCTGTTGTTTGCCAAGATCCAGTTTTCAAGAGAGTAGTAGTACAATGAATATAAAATGCTTGACCACCTGTCGTATAAAGATGATATGAAAAGGTATGAGTGGCTCCCCCCTATCACTACAATGTGAAATTTTGCAAATGTGTCGAAATCCACACAAGGCTGCAAACAGTGACTCCTGGTTCTACCCACACGTCAGTGTATGTTAGAGGAGGGGACTTCATCTCTTCGACACCCAAACGCAGTGCACCAGTGGTAGCCATACCTTGGGTGCAACCAGAGATGCTGTGTCCTCTTTCATCATCATCATCAGTGAAGGGGACACCTGCCAAGGTGCCCTGCTTCCAGGATGAAGCAGACCAGCAGTCTATCACCAACCAGTGGCTAAAAGCCATAGGCCATCGTACAATATGCGTTAGATGAGTATGTGCCAAGCAAGATCGTAAGAGATGGAAAAGAGCCACCGTGGTACAACAACCGAGCTAGAAAACTGATGCGGAAACAGAGAGAACTTCACAGCAAACATAAATATAGCCAAAGCCTTGCAGACAAACAAAAATTACGCGAAGCGAAATGTAGTGCGGGGAGGGCTATGCGAGAGGCGTTCAATGAATTTGAAAGTAAAGTTCTGCGTACTGACTTGGCAGAAAATCCTAAGAAATTTTGGTCTTATGTCAAAGCGGTAGGTTGATCAAAAAAAAATGTCCAGACACTCTGTGACCAAAATGGTACTGAAACAGAGGATGACAGACTAAAGGCCGAAATATTAAATGTCTTTTTCCAAAGCTGTTTCAGAGGGAGAGTGCACTGTAGTTCCTTCTCTAGATTGTTGAACAGATGACAAAATGGTAGATATCGAAATAGACGACAGAGGGATAGAGACCACGGGACCCCGAGCTAATGTGGCCTTCCTTCCTTTCCGGGCTGCATACCTTCCCTTTCCGCATCCTTCCCCATACCCCATCTTTGGCCCCCCTCACCTCTGGCTCTTACCTTCCCTTTCTCCCCCTCTGGAAGTATGGTTTGTGCCTACGTCCGGAGACGGACGCTTGTAAATGTACCGCATTCTTCGCCTTCCTTGCTTGTATGTCTTCATCCTTCCTTTGTGCTTCTCTTTTCCTTACCTCTTCTCTTTAACCTTTTCTCCGCTGCGGTGTTTGAGACCTCTCTTCTTTCCTTTCCCTTTCTCTTTCTTCCTCCCTGTGCGTGTCTGAAGGCCGACCCACACACTTCCATGCGTAGCTGGTGACAGGGTAACGCGTAATTCCCCGCCCCGGGTAGACAGGTAGGACACGTACGTACCCCCTGGTAACGGCCAGGCCCAGGGAGGGGTGAATACCCGAGCTGATACCTTCCGAAAGTGCCGATTTGTCCCTCCGTTCGTTTGTCGGGAGGTGTGACCTGAGGTGTGAACAATCACCTAAGGCGGGAGTGCCCTCAGAGAGGGCCCCCACAAGGGAGGAGCGCGCCATCGGAGACGCCGGTAATCATGGCGGATTCTTCCGCAATGGTTTCCTCACCTTCCACTATGTCTGCCCACAAACGTAAGTTCACTGAGTCTCAGTCACAGTCAGTTCCTCCATCGTTGCCACAGTTCCTTGTTGTTTCTCGGTCTGACGACGGTCATGACTTCTCCACGGTCAACCCTTTCCTTATTCAGAAAGGTGTCGACGCAATTGCAGGTCCTGTAAAGTCTTGTTCCAGATTACGGAATGGCACCCTGTTGTTAGAAACAGTCAGTGCCCTCTAGGCACAAAAATGGCTGCGTACCTCACTACTATACACCTTCCCAGTCCGGGTGGAACCGCACCGTACTTTAAATTCCTCGCGTGGAGTCGTTTAGACACGCTGCCTCGATGGATTGTCTGACGAAGAAATTCAGCACTACCTGTCTGACCAGGGCGTAACGGCTGTTCATAGGGTTATGAAAAGGGTTGACACGAACATCATTCCAACCCGCACTGTCTTCTTGACATTTGACAAAGTTCAACTCCCATCGACAATCAAAGCAAGCTATGAGATAATTTCCGTTCGCCCTTACGTCCCAAACCCTACGCGTTGCTATCGGTGTCAGCGGTTCAATCACACAAGCCAGTCCTGTTCCAATCCGGCCAAATGTGTTACATGTGGCAAGGATGCCCATGAGGATGCTTGTCCACCTCCATCCCCTCGCTGCATCAACTGTATGGGTGACCACGCTGCTTCTTCTCGAGATTGTCCCGTTTTTAAGGACGAAAAGCTCATCCAGGAAATTAGAGTAAAGGAAAAGGTGTCGACCTTTGCTGCTCGAAAATTATTCGCCAGTCGACAGCCCACCGTGCCTCAGAAAGGAAAATACAGCACTGTCCTTGCTTCTCCTCGGCCAACAAAGGAGGTGGCCACGCAGACTTGCGACCTCACCTTTAGTGCCACGGTTGTCAGATCGGCCAGCGCAAAGATCGCCCGTTCAACCTCACCACTTTCACCTGCCCACTCTCTGGCTCACCCTTCGTCGAGTTCTGCTAAATCTCGAGCCCAAAAGTCAGACACCAAGACCTCATGAAGAGTTTTTACGTACCGCAACTTCCCAACCATCGGTTCGTCCTTCATTTAAACATCATACTTCCAAGAAGGCTACAAAGAAACCCAGTTCCTCTCCTTCTCTGCCAAGGCGTGTCCCATCTACAGCACCACCTGGCAGAAATCGCCCTCGGCCATCCTCTGTGTCGCCGAGGCGCACTGCTGGCGGCCGCTCAACCGGCCGATCGCTGGTGGCAGGAGCTGCTCCTGACCAACCTATGGATCAGGATCTTCTGCCTTCGGCTGAATGAATGCCATTCCATGCTGTCGGTCGCAAGCTCTGAGCAGTCGTTGAGTTGACCGCGACCTTGGTCACATTCCTCCATTTTCTGTTCACCCTATGTCCATTATCCACTGGAATATCCACGGCATTCGAGCCAATCGGGATGAATTGTCGGTCCTCATACGATCCTACTCGCCGGTCATCTTCTGTCTTCAGGAAACAAAGCTGCGTCCCCATGACCGCTTTGTTCTCCCTCATTTTCAGTCCATCCGATATGATCTCCCCTCTGTTGAAGGCACTCCAGCACATGGAGGACTCATGATTCTTCTCCATGAAACTCTCCATTATCACCCAATCCATTTAAACACTTCCTTCCAAGCTGTCGCCGTCCGTCTTTCCCTTTCCGGATACACGTTCTCTCTATGTACTGTATACGTTCCATCGTCCACACCAATGGCACGAGCTGATCTCCTTCATCTTCTTGGTCAGCTTCCACCCCCATATTTGCTGGTTGGGGACTTCAATGCCCACCACCCGCTTTGGGGATCTCCACATCCTTGTCCACGTGGCTCACTATTGCTAGACGTCTTCCACCAAGCATATCTAGTTTGCCTCAACACTTGGGTCCCTACATTTTTGTCTGCCTCCACGACAAATTTATCTCATTTGGACCTTGCGGTCGGTACTGTTCCACTAGCTCGGGGCGCCGAATGGTTCGCTCTTGATGATACACACTCCAGTGACCACTTTCCATGTGTCCTTAGACTGCAGCCTCAACTGCCCTACATGCGCCCGCGACGCTGAAAGTTTGCCCAAGCCGATTGGACACTTTTTTTGTCTCTAGCGACTTTTGATGACCGTCATCTTCCCAGCGTCGACGATGAGGTCACACATATTACCGACGTTATTCTTACAGCTGCGGAACATTCAATACCACGCACCTCCGATTTGCCCCGGCGCCCCCCAGTTTCTTGGTGGAACGAGGCATGCCATGATGCAATACGTGAGCGGCGGCGTGCTCTCCGCGTTTTCCGCCACCATCCTACTTTGGCCAACTGTATCCGCTATAAGCAGTTCCGAGCGCGATGCCGTCGTGTCATCCACGATAGCAAGAAGGCCAGCTGGAAATTCTTTATTAGCTCATTTAACACCTTCACTCCCTCCTCGGAAGTTTGGAGTCGGCTTCGACGGTTCTCAGGTGCGCCTAGTTTCTCCCCGGTCTCTGGGCTCACTGTCGCGCATGACACATTAGTGGACCCCGTCGCAATTTCTAACTCGTTGGGTCAGCACTTTGCTGAGATTTCGAGCTCTTCAAATTACCCGCCAGCGTTTCTCCCGAAGAAACGTGCAGCGGAAGTGCGGCCTGTTGCTTTCTCTCCTCAAAATTGCGAAAGCTACAATACTGTTTTCTCCTTGCGGGAACTCCAACATGCACTCTCTTCTTCTCGCTCCTCCGCCCCAGGACCGGATGGTATCCACGTCCAAATGTTGCTGCATTTATCAACCCATAGTCTGCGTTACCTCCTTCGCCTTTATAATCGAATTTGGACCGACAGTACTTTTCCCAGACGATGGCGGGAAGCTATCATCGTTCCTGTTCCGAAACCTGGAAAGGACAAACGTCTCCCCTCTCGCTATCGCCCCATTTCTCTCACGAGTAGTGTCTGTAAGGTTTTGGAGCGTATGGTGAATTACTGTTTAGCGTGGTGGCTGGAATCCCGCAGTCTTTTAACACCTGCCCAATGCGGATTCCGAAAGCATCGTTCTGCAGTTGACCATCTTGTTGCTCTCTCCACTTATATCATGAACAATTTTCTCCGGAAACGCCAAACAGTAGCAATATTTTTTGATCTGGAGAGAGCATACGATACCTGTTGGAGGACAGGCGTCCTCCGCACACTGTTCTCTTGGGGCTTTCGAGGTCGGCTGCCCCTTTTTCTTCGCGAATTTATGGCACAGCGCACATTTAGGGTGCAGGTGAACACTACTCTCTCCCGTACTTTCTCCCAAGAAAATGGGGTACCCGAGGGCTCAGTGCTGAGTGTTGGACTGTTTTGCCATTGCCATAAATCCAATTATGGATTGTCTCCTTCCTGATGTCTCGGGCTCCCTCTTTGTGGACGATTTTGCGATCTACTACAGCTCTCAACGGACCAGCCTTCTTGAACGACGTCTTCAAGGATGTCTCGATCGCCTCCACTCTTGGAGCATCGAAACCGGCTTCCATTTTTCTCCCAGTAAGACCGTTTGTGTTAATTTTTGGCGACGTAAGGAGCTTCTTCCGCCCTCCTTACATCTAGGTTCTGTCAACCTTCCGTTTTCAGACGTCGCTAAATTCTTGGGTCTTATGTTTGACAGAAAACTGTGCTGGTCCTCCCACGTTTCCTATCTTTCGGCTCGCTGTCTGCGATCCCTCAACACCCTCCGTGTCCTGAATGGTACCTCCTGGGGAGCGGACCGAGTGGTCCTTCTCCGCCTCTATCGCGCCTTACTGCGCTCGAAATTGGACTACGGAAGCATAGTCTACTCCTCTGCTCGGACGTCTATTCTTCGGCGTCTCGACTCTATCCACCACCGTGGATTACGTTTAGTGTCTGGAGCTTTTTACACCAGCCCTGTGGAAAGCCTTTATGCTAAGACTGCTCAACCTCCGCTGTCCAATCAGCGAGCAGTCCTTCTGAGTCGTTATGCTAGCCATCTGTCTTCCATGCCTGCTAATCCAGCCCATGACCTTTTTTTCGATGCCTCCTTTGATGTAGGGTATGCAGGCCGCCCCTCCTCCCTACTACCACCGGGAGTCCGCTTCCGTCAACTGCTCCATTCTCTTTCCTTCCGCTTTCCTAAAACCTTCTTAACAACTTGAGGTACAGCACCTCCTTGGCTCCGTCCCCGGATCTGCCTGCTCCGTGACCTTTGTCACTTTCCCATGGATGGTACCCCCTCACTTGTTTATCGTCGGGCATTTGCTGTCTATGTGCACAAATTACGGACGCCACATTTATTTACACCGACGGCTCGAAAACATCATTAGGTGTAGGGAGTGCCTATATTGTTGGCGACACCCCAAATCACTTTCGGCTTCCCGACCAGTGTTCGGTTTATACTGCGGAGCTTTACGCTGTTCTCCAGGCTGTCCACTACATCCGCCGCCACCAGCGGATACAGTACGTTATCTGCTCAGATTCTCTCAGCTCTCTCCTCAGTCTCCAAGCTCTTTATCCTGTGCACCCTCTGGTCCACTGGATTCAGGACTGTCTGTGCTTGCTCCACCTGGGGGGCATCTCGGTGGCGTTCCTCTGGCTCCCGGGACACGTTGGTATCTGTGGAAATGAGGCGGCCGATATAGCGGCCAAGGCTGCAGTCTCTCTTCCTCGGCCAGCTATTCAATCGATTCCCTTCGCCGATCTACGGAGCGTTCTATGTCGACGTGTTATTCTTTTATGGCACATGCATTGGTCGACACTTACCCATAATAAATTGCGGGACATGAAAGCTCTTCCTTGTGCTTGGACCTCTTCCTCCCAAACGCGTCGTCGGGAGGAGGTAATTTTAACTAGACTCCGGATAGGGCACTGTCTTTTTAGCCATTGACATCTTTTAAGCGGCGATCCTCCCCCACTCTGTCCCCACTGCTCTCAGCTGTGGACGGTAAGATACCTTTTAATTGAGTGCCCCTATTTTAATCCGTTACGCTCCCGTCTACAGCTATCGCCTGATATATCGTCGATTTTAGCAGATGACACGCGCTCAGCCGACCGCGTTCTCAAGTTTATTAGTGCCAGTGAAATGACGTCAGTCATTTGAAGCCTTTTTTGGGGTCAACCAACCCCTTTCTGTAGTGGATTTTAAGCCTTCCTTCTGCTTTTAGTTTCTCCAATTTATGACTTCCGTTCGCATTGCTGCTGGTTTTCAATTTCGGCTTTTTACTGTTTCCTAAGTCACGGACCGGGCGCTAATGACCCTAGAAGTTTTGCGCCCTAAAACAAAAAAAAAGAGGGATAGAGAAACAATTAAAATCGCTCAGAAGAGGAAAGGCCGCTGGACTTGATGGGATACCAGTTCGATTTTACACAGAGTACGCGAAGGAACTTGCCCCCCTTCTTGCAGCGGTGTACCGTAGGTCTCTAGATGAGCGTAGCGTTCCAAAGGATTGGAAAAGGGCACAGGTCATCCCGGTTTTCAAGAAGGGACGTCGAACATATGTGCAGAACTATAGACCTATATCTCTAACGTCGATCAGTTGTAGAATTTTGGAACACGTATTATGTTCGAGTATAATGACTTTTCTGGAGACTAGAAATCTACTCTGTAGGAATCAGCATGGATTTCGAAAAAGACGATCGTGTGAAACCCAGCTTGCGCTATTCGTCCACGAGACTCGGAGTGCCATAGACATGGGTTCCCAGGTAGATGCCGTGTTTCTTGGCTTCCGCAAGGCGTTTGATACAATTCCCCACAGTCGTTTAATGAACAAAGTAAGAGCATATGGACTGATACAGTTCCCCACAGTCGTTTAATGAACAAAGTAAGAGGATATGGACTATCAGACCAGTTGTGTGATTGGATTGAAGAGTTCCTAGCTAACAGAACGCAGCATGTCATTCTCAATGGAGAGAAGTCTTCCAAAGTAAGAGTGATTTCAGGTGTGCCGCAGGGGAGTGTCGTAGGACCGTTGCTATTCACAATATACATAAATGACCTTGTGGATGACATCGGAAGTTCACTGAGGCTTTTTGCAGATAATGCTGTGGTGTATCGAGAGGTTGTAACAATGGAAAATTGTACTGAAATGCAGGAGGATCTGCAGCGAATTGACGCATCGTGCAGGGAATGGCAATTGAATCTCAATGCAGACAAGTGTAATGTGCTGCGAATACATAGAAAGAAAGATCCTTTATCATTTAGCTACAATATAGCAGGTCAGCAACTGGAAGCAGTTAATTCCATAAATTATCTGGGAGTACGCATTAGGAATGATTTAAAATGGAATGATCATACAAAGTTGATCATCGGTAAAGCAGATGCCAGACTGAGATTCATTGGAACAATCCTAAGGAAATGCAATCCGAAAATAAAGGAACTAGGTTACAGTACGCTTATTCACCTGCTGCTTGAATACTGCTCAGCAGTGTGGGATCTGTACCAGATTGGGTTGATAGGAGAGATAGAGAAGATCTAACGGAGAGCGGCACGCTTCGTTACAGGCTCATTTAGTAATCGCGAAAGCGTTACGGAGTTTATAGATAAACTCCAGTGGAAGACTCTGCAGGAGAGACGCACAGTAGCTCGGTACGGGCTTTTGTTGAAGTTTCGAGAACATACTTTCACCGAGGAGTCAAGCAGTATATTGCTCCCTCCTACGTATATCTCGCGAAGAGACCATGGGGATAAAATCTGAGAGATTAGAGCCCACACAGAGGCATACCGACAATCCTTCTTTCCACGAACAATACGAGACTGGAATAGAAGGGAGAACCGATAGAGGTACTCAAGGTACCCTCCGCCACACACCGTCAGGTGGCTTGCGGAGTATGGATGTAGATGTGGATGTAGATGTCATAAAAAAAGAATGTCCTCTTCTGTTCCAGCAGTTGGGGCAGGAAAACACTCGCAGAAACCTGAAATCTCACTGGGAAAAGAACATAAAATCGAAAATTAAGCCAAATTCTGTTCTTCTTGTCAGTCTTGTCTCCCATCTACCTAGAGGCTGCACATATGAAGAATCTCACTTTCAGGTGGAACATGACTCAGCAAAAAAGTAATTCATACTCTCATTTTCCATTCATGGCTTGCTGAGATCCCAACCCTAACTTCCCTTCAATGGCACTGTAATGCTGATCATCAGTATGTGTCCGAACTCCATCACTTAATGGCTGCTTACTCTGCAGTTGGTGTGGCATTTCAGGAGACACGGTTCTCAGAAGCCCAACTCACTACTATTAAAAGCTAAAAAATCCTACTGTAAAACTTGCATTAATGTCTAGAGGGCGTCTGGAGGAGTATGTACACTCAAATGCTGTGACACCTTCAATGAACAGGTGCCAGTAACCGCTGCGTTAGGAGCTGTGGCTGTTCATGTGTCTCAGTTACGCTAATAGTATGGAACACCTACCTATCTCTGAATAGGTTTATAGCATATCACCAACTGTTCAAGCTAGTTGAATGGCTGTGTCCACATTTCCTGCTACAGGGGGACTTGAGTGTCCAAAATTCTCTTTGATGCAATGAAACCATGGAACAATTAATTTCAGAACTGCAAGTCTGCCTCCTTAACATTGGAGCTGCAACACATTCCAGTATGGTCCATGGAACTTACTCGGCCATTGATCTTACAGTCTGCAGCCCAAGTATGTCACCCGTGTTCCAATGGTGTGTCCATCGCAACCCTTGTGAAGGCAAAAACTTTCCTATCATTCGCTCTTTCTCCAATCACCAATGACCCTTGTGAAGGCAAAAACTTCCCTATCATTCGCTCTTTCTCCAATCACCAATGAGTGGAACATACACTGCATTGCTCAATTTGGAAAGCCAACTGGCAAGCTTTCACCATCAAAGCGACTTTTGAAACCGGTCAAGAGCAGGATATCAAAGGAGTTGTACAGGGTATTATTGACACAGTTATACACACTGTGGAAATAACGATATCCTATTCTTTATGCCATTACCACTGGTTACCTGTGCCACAGTGGTCTGAAGAAATGGCTGGGTCTGAAGAAATGGCTGCAGCTACCAGAAGGTTTTGATGGGCACTTCTACAACACAAAGCGCCATCCTTGTGCGGAACAGCATTTAAAAGACCTCGAGTAAAACTACTGTTCATAATAAAGAAGAGAAAGCAGAGATGGTGGGAAAAGTATGTATCATGTATGAGAGCCCACATTCCATTGTCTCAAGTAGGGACTAAACTCCACCGCATTTGTGGCCACCCTCCATCCACAGTAGTCCCTCCTCCGGGTCCGGGGTAAGAATAGGCCCGAGGTATTCCTGCCTGTCGTAAAAGGCGACTAAAAGGAGTCCCTCCCCCTCAAGGGGGTAGTTTGCGCCTGCGTCCGGAGACAGACGGTTCAATGACTTACATTTGTGGTTGGACGCTTATTCTGCTTTCTACCTTCCTTTCTTTTTCCTTTCTTTGTCCTTCTCCCTCTCTGTCTTCCTTACTTTTTACTTTGCCTTCTTCTCCTTCTCCTAGCCTTCTTCTCCTTCTCCTAGCCTTCTTCTCCTTCTCCTAGCCTTCTTCTCCTTCTCCTAGCCTTCTTCTCCTTCTCCTAGCCTTCTTCTCCTTCTCCTAGCCTTCTTCTCCTTCTCCTAGCCTTCTTCTCCTTCTCCTAGCCTTCTTCTCCTTCTCCTAGCCTTCTTCTCCTTCTCCTAGCCTTCTTCTCCTTCTCCTAGCCTTCTTCTCCTTCTCCTAGCCTTCTTCTCCTTCTCCTAGCCTTCTTCTCCTTCTCCTAGCCTTCTTCTCCTTCTCCTAGCCTTCTTCTCCTTCTCCTAGCCTTCTTCTCCTTCTCCTAGCCTTCTTCTCCTTCTCCTAGCCTCCTCCTTCTCCTTCTCCTAGCCTCCTCCTTCTCCTTCTCCTTGCCTCCTCCTTCTCCTTCTCCTTGCCTCCTCCTTCTCCTTCTCCTTCTCCTTGCCTCCTCCTTCTCCTTCTCCTTGCCTCCTCCTTCTCCTTCTCCTTGCCTCCTCCTTCTCCTTCTCCTTGCCTCCTCCTTCTCCTTCTCCTTGCCTCCTCCTTCTCCTTCTCCTTGCCTCCTCCTTCTCCTTCTCCTTGCCTCCTCCTTCTCCTTCTCCATGCCTCCTCCTCCTTCTCCTTCTCCTTGCCTCCTCCTTCTCCTTCTCCTTGCCTCCTCCTCCTCCTCCTTCTCCTTGCCTCCTCCTCCTCCTCCTTCTCCTTGCCTCCTCCTTCTCCTTCTCCTTGCCTCCTCCTTCTCCTTCTCCTTGCCTCCTCCTTCTCCTTCTCCTTGCCTCCTCCTTCTCCTCCTCCTTGCCTCCTCCTTCTCCTCCTCCTTGCCTCCTCCTTCTCCTCCTCCTTGCCTCCTCCTTCTCCTCCTCCTTCTCCTCCTCCTTCGCCTCCTCCTTCTCCTCCTCCTTGCCTCCTCCTTCGCCTCCTCCTTCGCCTCCTCCTTCTCCTCCTCCTTGCCTCCTCCTTCTCCTCCTCCTTGCCTCCTCCTTGCCTCCTCCTCCTCCTCCTCCTCCTCCTCCTCCTTGCCTCCTCCTCCTCCTCCTCCTCGCCTCCTCCTCCTCCTCGCCTCCTCCTCCTCCTCCTCCTCCTCCTCGCCTCCTCCTCCTCCTTCTCCTCGCCTCCTCCTCCTCCTCCTCCTCGCCTCCTCCGCCTCCTCCTCCTCCTCCTCGCCGCCTCCTCCTCCTCCTCCTCGCCCTCCTCCTCCTCCGCCTCCTCCTTCTCCTCCTCCTCCTTGCCTCCTCCTCCTCCTCCTCCTCCTCCTTGCCTCCTCCTCCTTGCCTCCTCCTCCTCCTCCTCCTTGCCTCCTCCTCCTTGCCTCCTCCTCCTTGCCTCCTCCTCCTCCTCCTTCTTCTCTTCTTTTCCTCCTTCTCCTTTCCTCCTTCTCCTTTCCTCCTTCTCCTTCTTGCCTCCTCCTCCTTCTCCTCCTTGCCTCCTCCTCCTTCGCCTCCTCCTTTCCTCTATCTCCTCCTCCTCCTCCTCCTCCTCCTCCTCCTCCTCCTCCTCGGCTTCTTCTCCTCCTCCTTTCCTCTATCTCCTCCTCCTCCTCCTCCTCCTCCTCCTCCTCCTCGGCTTTTTCTCCTCCTCCTTTCCTCTATCTCCTCCTCCTCCTCCTCCTCCTCCTCCTCGGCTTCTTCTCCTCCTCCTTTCCTCTATCTCCTCCTCCTCCTCCTCCTCCTCCTCCTCCTCGGCTTCTTCTCCTCCTCCTTTCCTCTTATCTCCTCCTCCTCCTCCTCCTCCTCCTCCTCCTCCTCCTTGACTTCTTCTCCTCCTCCTTTCCTCTATCTCCTCCTCCTCCTCCTCCTCCTCCTCCTCCTCCTCCTCGGCTTCTTCTCCTCCTCCTCCCCGACTTTCTCCACCCTATGGTCCCCGCCTCAGCGTTTGATACGGTCTGTCCTTTCTCTCCCTCTCTCCCTTTTTTTCCCTATTCTTCTTTCCTCCCTGTGCGTGCCTGAAGGCCGACCCACGCGTAGCCGGTGATGGGGTAATGGGTAATTCCCCGCCCTGGATAGACAACTAAGGCACGCACATACCCCTTGGTAAAGGCCAGGCCCAGGGAGGGGTGATTGCCTGAGCTGACAACTTCCTACCATGCCGATTGGTCCCTCTCTCCGTTTCTCGGGAGATGTGACATGAGGTGTAAACATCCATCTAAGGCGGGAGCGCCCTCTGAGAGGGTCCCCACAAGGAAGGAGTGCGCCGTGGGAGATGCTGGCAATCATGGATGATTCATCCGCAATGGATTTCTGTACTTCTTCTTCTTCTTCTTCTTCTTCTCTCTTGACTTCTGCCCAAAAACGGAAACTTGACCAGGCACCAGCGACAAAATTACTACCGCCTGCCCCAAAGTTCCTTGTAGTTTCTAGATCTGAGGACGGAAAGGATTTTTCATCTGTCAACCCTTTCGTTGTTCAGAAGGGTGTAGATGCCATAGCCGGACCTGTCAAGTCTTGTACCAGGATGCATAACGGTACCTTGTTGTTGGAAACTGAGAGCGCTTTTCAGGCACAAAAACTCCTTCGGGCCACACTCCTGTACACGTTCCCTGTCCGGGTGGAGGCTCACTGCACTTTGAATTCGTCGCACGGTGTGGTATCTACTAGATCACTCTGCGGATTGACTGACGAGGAGATTCAGTCTTTCCTCGTTGAGCAGGGTGTGATGGCTGTCCATAGGGTCATGAAAAAGGTCGACTATGACCTTGAACCAACCCGGACATTTTTCTTGACCTTTGATAGTGTTCAGCTGCCATCGCGCATCAAAGTGGTCTATGAGGTTATTTCTATTTGCCCCTATGTCCCGACACCTATGCGCTGCTACCAGTGTCAGCGTTTTAATCACACCTGCCAGTCTTGTTCTAATGCGGCTAAATGCGTCACTTGTGGCAGGGACGCCCATGAGGGTTACTGTCCACCTCCATCTCCTCGTTGCATGAACTGTCAGGGTGACCATGCAGCGTCCTCCCGCGACTGTCCCATCTACAAGGATGAACGCTGTATACAGGAAATTCGGGTCAAAGAGAAAGTGTCCACCTCGGCTGCTTGCAAGCTATTTGCTAGTAGGAAGCCCACGCTGCTCCCAACGGGGAAATACAGTACTGTCTTCGCCTCTCCTTGGCCTACCAGGGATGTGTCGACGCAGACATGCGATCTGACCTTTAGCACTACGGTCATCCGTTCGGCCAGTGCTAAGATCGCCCGGTCAACGTCTCCTCCTCCTTCTGTCACCCCTAAGACACAAGCACCTTCATCAGCTGCTGCCAAGAGTAAGACCCAGAAGTCAGATGCACGGGCCTTCAAGAAGGTATGCCCTGTGGCAGGTATTCCCGTGAAGACTTCCTACGTACCCCGAACTCCCAGCCATCAACCAGTACTTCGACTAAACGACCTTCCAAGAAGGTTCATAGGAAGCAAAGTACTCCTCCTCTGCCACGGTGTGTTTCTTCTCCTGGTCCACCCAGTGGTTGCCGCCCCAGGCCGTCATCCGTTTCGCCTGGTCACACCGCTGGTAGCCGAACATCTGGCCGTTCACCGGCGGAGGAAGCTCCCCCTCCCGGCCATCTTAACATGGTGGCCGACGAAACTATTGAAAAAAATGGACGATGACTCTCCGCCTATTGATAGCGGCAGCAGTGCTTGCTTGAAGCCAGGCCCTCAGTGGCCTTCGAGGTGACCCCTTCTTCCTTCTCCTTTTTCTTTTTCTTATCACGATGGCACTTCTTCATTGGAATATTTGCGGCATTCGCTCCAACCGAGAAGAGTTAAAAGTTGCTGCTACGCTTGCACTGTCCGATCATAGTAGCTCTCCAGGAAACGAAGCTATGCCAATGATTTCGAATTGAATTGGCACACTATGCCTCTGTGCGTTTTGACCTGCCCCCTGTGGCAGGTATTCCGGCTCATGGAGGGGTTATGTTGCTGGTCCGGGATGATACCTACTACGATCCCATCACATTGCACACCGATCTACAGGCAGTTGCCGTCCGAATTACTCTCCCCCACTTTCACATTTTCCATTTGTACCATTTACACTCCATCGTCGTCTGCTGTTACTAGGGCAGACATGATGCAAATTATTGCTCAGCTACCTGCACCATTTTTGTTGACTGGAGACTTCAGTGCCCACAATCCCCTTTGGGGCTCTCCAGCATCCTGCCCGAGAGGCCTCCTGTTGACAGACCTTTTCAACCACTTCAATCTTGTCTGCCCCAATACTGGTGCCCCTACTTTTCTTTCAGATGCAACTCACACCTATTCCCATTTAGACCTCTCTATATGTACTACCCAACTTGCACACCGGTTTGAGTGGTACGCTCTTTCTGATACATATTCGAGCGACCACTTCCCTTGTGTCATCCATCTCCTGCATCATCCTCATCTCCATGCTCAACTAGTTGGAACATCTCCAAAGCCGACTGGGGGCTCTTCTCTTCCAGGGCGACATTTCAGTATCAAAACTTTGCAAGCTGCGGTAGTCAGGTCGCACACCTCACGGAAGTCATTCTCACTGCTGCTGAATATTCCATCCCTCATACTACTTCTTCTCCACGTTGTATACTGGCCCTCTGGTGGACCACAGCATGTAGACACACTTTACGTGCTCGTCGACGTACTTGACGCATCTTTAAACGCCACCCTACGATGGCGAATTGTATTAATTATAAACGATTACGTGCACAGTGTCGTCGTGTTATTAAAGAAAGCAAGAAAGCTAGCTGGGCTGCTTTCACAAGCTCCTTCAACAGTTTTACTCCTTCTGTTGTCAGGGGTAGCCTGCGCTGGCTATCTGGCACTAAGGTCCACTCACCAGTTTCTGGCTTGACGGCCGCGAATGACGTCCTTGTGGCCCCTGATGATGTCTCCAATGCCTTTGGGCGATTTTTCGCAGAGGTGTCGAGCTCTGCTCATTACCACCTTGCCTTCTTCCCCCGAAAACAGGCAGAGGAAGCAAGGCCACCTAACTTCCGCTCCTAGACTCAGGAAAGTTATAATGCCCCATTCACCATGCGGGAACTCGAAAGCGCACTTGCCCGATCATGGTCCTCCGCTCCAGGGCCTGATTCTATTCATATTCAGATGATGAAGAACCTTTCTCCTGCAGGTAAAGGTTTTCTTCTTCGTACTTCTAATTGCATCTGGATTGAGGGTCATGTTCCCACATGCTGGCGCAAATCTATTGTTGTCCCGATTCCTAAGCTGGGGAAGGATATAGCACTTGCCTTCCAGTTATCGACCCATTTGCCTTACCAGCTGTGTCTGTAAGGTGAAGGAACGAATGGTTAACTCTCGTTGGGTTTGGCTGCTCGAATCTCGGCGCCTACTTACCGATGTTCAATGTGGATTTTGTATGCGCCGCTCTGCTGTTGACCATCTGGTTACCTTGTCGACCTTCATTATGAATAACTTCTTGCGGAAGCGCCAGACAGTGGCTGTGTTCTTTGATTTGGAGAAGGCTTACGACACCCGTTGGAGGGCGGGCATTCTCCACACCATGCATACATGGGGCCTTCGGTCGCCTCTCTCTTTTTATCCGTGCATTTTAATGGATCGAAAGTTCAGGGTACGTGTGGGTTCAGTCCTGTCCGACGCCTTTCGCCAGGAGAATGGGGAGCCACAGGGCTCAGTTTTGAGCGTTACTCTCTTTGCCATAGCGATCAATCCAATAATGGATTGCCTCCAGCTGATGTATCAGGCCCACTTTTCGTGGACGATTTTACCATCTGCTGCAGCACGCAGCGTACATGTTTCCTGGAGTGCTGTCTTCAGTGTTGTCTTGACCGTCTTTACTCCTGGAGTGTCGCCAATGGCTTCCGTTTTTCTGTCAATAAGACGGTCTGTATTAACTTCTGGCGCTCCAAAGAGTTTCTCACACCATCCTTACATCTCGGTCCCGTTGCTCTCCCATTTGTGAAGACAACAAAATTTTTAGGTCTTACATATGACAGGAAACTTAGCTGGTCTCCACATGTGTCATATTTGGCTGCCCGTTGTACCTGTTCCCTAAATGTCCTCCGTGTTCTCAGCAGTACGTCGTGGGGAGCGGATCGAACCATCCTACTTCGCCTGTATCGGTCGACCGTCCACTCAACACTGGATCATGAGAGCTTTGTATACTCCTCTGCATGGCCATCCATCTTACGCCGCCTCAACTCTGTACAACATCGGGGGTTACGTCTTGCGTTCAAAGCGTTCTATACTAGTCCCGTCGAGAGTCTTCATGCTGAGCTGGTGAATTGCCACTAACCTACCGGCACGATATACTGCTTTGTCGGTATGCCTGTCGGCTATTATCAGTGCCCGACCACCCGTCTTATCGTTCCTTTTTTGATGACTCTCGACCATCAGTACGGGTTGTATGTATCTGCCCTTGCTACCCCCTGAAGTTCGCTTTCGTTGCCTCTGTCAGCACTTTGATTTTTCACTCCCTGCAACCTTTAGAGTGGGTGAGAGCCAAACGCCACCTTGGCTCCAGGCTCAGATTCGCGTTCACTTTGACCCCAGCTCGCTCCCAAAGGAGGTTACCCCAGCTTCGGTATACCGCTCACGGTTTGTCGAACTTCATTCTAAGTTCATTAATGCGATCTTCATTTATGCAGATGGCTCTAAGACCAATGACGGTGTCGGGTGTTCTTTTATTGTCGGGCACACAGTTTCAAATACCGGCTCCATGGCCATTGTTCGGTCTTCACAGCTGAGCTATTTGCCCTCTATCAGGCTGTTCTTTACATCTGCTGCCACCAACATTCTGCTTATGTCATCTGCTCTGATTCCCTTAGCGCCATCCAGAGCCTCAGTGATCCGTATCTGGTTCACCCTTTCATGCACTGGACCCAACACACTCTTCAGCAGCTGGCAGTGGACGGTTCTCCGGTTACCTTTATGTGGGTTCCTGGCCATGTCGGTATCCCTGGGAACGAAGCTGCAGATGCCGCGGCCAAGGCTGCGGTCCTCCAGCCTCCGACAGCTTCTTGTTGTGTGCCCCCATCTGATTTTAGCAGGGTCATTTGTCAGCGCAGTTTATCGCTGTGGCATGCCAATTGGTCTACACTTACTGAAAACAAACTTCAGGTCTTGAAACCTCTCCCCACGGCTTGGATGACCTCTTCACGCCCTTCTCGGTGGGAGGAGGTCGTTTTGGCCCGGTTACGGATTGGACACTGCCGGTTCAGCCACCGCCATCTGCTGACGGCTGCGCTGGCACCGTTCTGCCCATGTGGGCAAGTGCTAATGGTACGCCACATTTTAATGTCCTGTCCGAATTTTAATACCCTGCGCATTGATCTTGGCGTGCCATGTACTCAGGATGAAATTTTAGCGGATGACCCAGGAGCAGCTGCTCGCGTTCCTCGTACAGTAACTGACATCATACCTTCTTGACCTGAAACACCTGGCAGAGCAAAACTCCTTATCCTTCCATGCATAAGGTTTTGAATCATACAGTGTTCCATTTAGTGAATGACAGTTCTGCAATGCTTTAGCAATGTGTTGAGATGCAGTGTGTGGACTCAAAAAAAATCCATAATCAAATGCTTCAACACCTTAGCAGTGACATCAGGAAACACACACTCTGGTTCTTTAATACAGGGTCACCTTATATTCTCAGATTAAACTAATACACTACTTAAACTAACTTACGTTAAGAACAACATACACACCCATGCCCGAGGGAGGACTCGAACCTCTGGCAGGAGGGTCCGTGCAATCCGTGACATGGTACCTCAAACCACGCAGCCACTCCACACGGCTGTCTAACAAAAGAAATATCATATTAAACTGACTGTAATTGTTATAGTGAGAATAAATTACAGTGGCAAGACTTGTCATGGAGGTAGTACCAAGTGTCACTAGATCGTAGGATGAGTGAAAGTTCAAGAATGGGGCTGAATCGTACTAGCTTTCTTATAGTTGTGTATTAGTTGTTTTTACATATGAGCTGCACATTAGAAGATATTGTGGTCTGTTTTTCACAGCTGCTCAAGCTCAGCACTACAGGAGGGTTGGAAGGGAACAGTGACACAATCTTGGCTGAGAGCTTGGATAATTCCAGGTAGGGGAGCGGTGAGTAAGCAACAAATTTGATGATATTGCCAACTGTGGTAATCTATTCCACATACTTTGGCTTATTATGAACATGTATCACATTTAAACTGCAGTTTGCCTGAATCTATTTGTAGTTGGAATTGAAGTGACTTTAAAATTGGACAAATACTCAACAATAGTAGGTAGTTTCTCCAGCAGACAGTAAAGTTTAGATAGGGGCCAGTGGCTTTGTTATGTACATCTTGCTACTATGTTTTCAACACTCGCTGGGTCATGTGACGAGAATGAAAGGGGGTGTGTCAGCTGTTTCTACAGAGCCTATGAGTGAGTGACAGGCAAGTGACATGTTTGGAAGCAAGAGATGGTGTAATAGTATCATGTCAGTATACAAGTGAAATCCAATATGTATTTGAAGGAAGAAGAAAAAGGGGGAGGGGGGTTGTGTCAACAAAATAGTTTGTAATTTTGATTAGTCACAGTATTTTAAAAATAATTTTTTTCTCAAGGAGCCTCTTAAAAAAATGGGGTCGTCTTATATTCAGGGTCATCTTATACTCGAGTAAATACGGTATTATTCCTATCCTGGAACAGGGAAAAGACCCTAAAATTTTGGCTGATTCTTGCCCAGTCTGGCTAACGAACTGTTTGTGTAACTTATTTAAAAGAATGGTCAATAGACTCCTGTTTTGGTGCCTGAAAGTCAGAGGACATTTATTGCATTTTGAACATTCCGGTCCACCACAAACCAACAGATTCACCTCAGATCTACAGTAGGCAGTGCTTTTTCTCATTGCCAACATATGATCGTCTTTGATCTGCAGAAAACATTTGATACTACCTGACACCATCACATTACTTACAGTGCTGCTATCCATTGTATCAAGAATTTCTCTTCCCTCCAACTGTTTCATGTCCAGATAGGTTCAGCCTTCGACATACTATATGTACAGGAAACTAGGGTCCCTCAGGGGTTGATTTTTAGAGTAACTCCCTTCACAATCACCATCAATGGAATAGTGACTGCAGTGGGACTTAGTCTAACCATCACTGTATGTGGACGATCTTTGTCTGTATCACAGCTCTGCACCATTGTGTACCGCAGAACGTATACTTCAAGTGGCCACATGTAAAGTATATAATTGGGCCTTGAGTCTTGAATAACAATTTGTTCATACAGTGACGTGCATTATTCACCTTCGTAGCCTGAGGACTGTGCACCTGCACCCAGAACTTTACTTCAGTTACCAGTTATTAGAAGTTGTTGAAACTTTCTGATTTTTAGGCCTTTTGTTTGGCAACAAGTTAACTTGTGTACAAAAGCTCAGCTCAGTTTGCACAAGGAAACTTAATGCCCTCAGATTTCTCAGCAGCACCTGCACCAATCCTACAAAGCTCCTGTCTAGATTACGTGTGTTTCGCTTATGGCTGGGTAGTACCATCAGTTGTGAGTTTGTTAGAACCAGTCCAACATAGAGTATTACTCAACTGTTGCTTTGCAACCAACAGTTTAGACTACGTGCAGAATACCCAAAAATGGGTAGACCAGCAGAGATACAATTGGAAGCTCTATGCAAGGACCTCTGACTGCCGCATCTCATCTGTGTACATAAGAGCTGCCTCTTGACATTTCTGGGTGCTTTTGCACATGTAAAGGGGTCCGAGAAGTATTCTTTGCCGAGTGCATGCAGCGTATACACTGCATGATTGGTTGCCATGTCATGGGCTTTGCAGTTCATTAAAACTCTCCCTGCTTATTGGGTTTCTTGAGACTCCATAAGCTGCATACAGTGCTACCCAAAGAAGTTTTGTTTGCTTGTATCCAAGACATACAAGTTTTCTCCACAGCTCTGGAATGATGGCAACATTCATCTGGACCCTGAGGCATGTGGTTATTCCAGGAAATGAACTTGCTGACAAATTAACTAAAGAAGCAACTGCATGAGACAAACTTGAACTCTGAGTATCTGGCACAGACCTACAATTACAACTGCAATATCAAAGTTTGAAAACCTGGGATATGGAATGGCAAGCTACTATGCCCCTTAACAAGCCGAGATCAATCAAAGGCACCACTAACATGTGGCATACTTCTCCCCAGATCTCTCAGAATCATGCCATCATACTGTGCTTACTGTGTATCAGCCACTTCACACTTGTCCGCAAGTTTGCATCAAGAGAACTCCCCTTATTACAGCTTGCCAAAACCTTGTTTTGATGTCTAGAACCATTTATGAAATATGATACAGGTTTATGAATAGTTCTCTTTGTACTATTGTGGCATGCATGGGTGGACCTGAATGCACCACTTAAAATCCATTTTCTCAAGACTGAAGACGCATATAAACCACCTACAGTTTAAATAAAAATTCAATATGTTAGCTAAATTTCATATGCAGCAGTATATGATGTAATGTGCACCAAAAGTGAAAACATAGCAACCCCATTTTTTTTATTCCAACCTATTTGAATTTCATACAATGTATTACTTAAATGCAAAATATCACAGTAACTATGACTGTTAACAAAATGATGGGCACTTTACAATGAAGCTGACACATAAAGCTATAATAACAAAAATCAGATTTTTTTACTGAATAGTTTCTGTAATATTGTTCGAGAAAGATCACCAGCACGCGTGCCTTGATTTTGTCAGTGCAGACCATCATTAACTGCCAGTGCTGGCAAACAGTGTCTTGTACATTTTGGCTCGCCAGCAGGCTCTTGTCTGCACCATTTGGTTCCACCACATGGCTGCCATTGTGTGCCAACATGAGGATATTCACTGCACTGGTTCAAATAGCCTCACACTGTCCTCCACTGGCCGTTTTGGCCGAGCAATTCTAGGCGCTTCAGTCCGGAACTGCACTGCTGCTACAGTTGCAGGTTTGAATCCTGCTTCGGGCATGGATGTGTGTGATGTCCTTAGGTTAGTTAGGTTTAAGTAGTTCTAAGTCTAGGGGACTGATGACCTCAGATGTTAAGTTCCATAGTGCTCATAGCCATTTGAACACTGTCCTCTAGTATGCAGGTAGCCTGCTTTCTGTGAGTATGCTCACATACAAGCCACCAGTACCATCATGCATACTTCAAAAACATTCAGTGTGATTCGAACACATTTCAGTAATGTAACTTTGCAGGATGATAATGATAACATTCTTTATGACTAGGATGTTAAGGAAGTTCAGATATGTGAGTGGCTCAGACTTCTGAAGTAATAGAACCCAGTGTGTGGTCCTCAACATCGCATGTTCCTCAGAGACAAGGATATCATCAGGAGTGCCCCAGTGAAGTGTGATAGGACCGATGTTGTTCTCTATAAACATAAATGATTTGGTGTAGAGGGTGGGCAGCAGTCTTCAGTTGTTTGCTGATGATGCTGTGATGTGTCGTAAGTTGTTGAACATGAGTAACTGTAGGAAGATACAAGATGACTTAGACAAAATTTCCAGTTGGTGTGACGAATGGCAGCCAGCCATAAATGTAGAAAAATGTAAGTAAATGTGGATGAGTAGGAAGATAAAATCTGCAATATTCAGATACAGGAGGTCTAGTGTCCTGCTTGACACAATCAAGTCATTTATATATCTGGGTGTAACATTGCAGGGCAATATGAGGTGGAACAAGCATGTGAGAACTGTGGAAAGGAAGGCAAATGGTCAGCTTCGGTTTAAAGGGAAAATTTTAGGGAAAGAGTGGGTCACCTGTAAAGGAGACCATACGTAGGACGCTGGTGCAACCTATTCTTGAGTGCTGCTCGAATGTTTGGGATCCTTACCAGGTCAGATTGAAGGAAGAAACTGAAGCAATTCAGAGGCGGGCTGTTAGATTTGTTAGCGGTAGGTTTGAACAACATGTAAGTGTTACGTAGATGCTTCAGAAACTCAAATGGGTATCCCTGGAGGGAAAGCGACTTTTTTTTAGAAACACTAATGAGAGAATTCAGAGAACCGTCATTTCAAGCTGACTGCCAAACGATTCTACTGCCGCCAGCATACATGGCGTGTAAGGACCATGAAGATAAGATACAAGAAATTAATGCTCATACAGAGGCTTACAGATATTCGTTTTTCCCTTGCTCTATTTGCGAATGCAACAGGAGGGGGAAACGACAAGTAGCGGTACAGGGTACCCTCCACCACACACGGTACAGTGGCTTGTGGGTTATCGATGTAGATATACAGCTATGAAAAGTGTAATAGTACTACAGGCTTTCTAAGTACCACTTCTCTGAAATCTGATTATATGAAAGGTCTGTTTGTTAATATAGTAGGAACCAGATTTGTATATTTTGTAATGTAAAACTAATGTTAATGATAAATCTTATGTCATATCAAACAATTCTCAAGCAGTAGTTCTATAGTTAGAAGATATAAACCAATATCATAGCCCATTTGAACACCAAAGATATCTAAACCGCAAAAATTACATAAATCATGTCGTTAATTAATGCAAGTGGCTTACCATTTCAATTGTTTCTCTTATAATTGACTTAAACCATTAACTCTTGCAGGCTAAATTTTTATCCACCACATTTATCTCTGAATGGGCAAATTATTATTCTTAATTCAGAGGGACTGTTTTTGGGAAATTTAATTCCATATCAGTCAGGGTAACACTGTAATTGTCTAGTGAATATTATTCTTAGTTTTCTCAGTATTGGGTGGCTTAATGTTTAGCAACTTTTCCCTTAAAGCGGCATGTAAAAAGTGGCCAAATATATGGACACTATCTCGTAAACTTGGCTTTACTCATATTGGTTTATTTATTCTGTATAAAAAAGAACAAATTGCTTAATTGCTGAATGTAATTTAATGTAAATTTTAAACCATACAATAAGTGTTTAAAAAAAAAAAAAGGTCTCTTAACATCATGCTGATTTTATTACAGCACATGTAAAATCTCAAAATTAACCATGAAATGGTACAAAACAGTCAATACCCGAGCCCACTTCACAGGATTTGCAGATAATGTTAGACCTTTTGACAACTTTCTTTGTGCTTCAGTAAGTACTTCTGCATCTACCGCTGACTGGTAAATGATTCCCAACATCAGTAAATTTTTGCAATGATTTTAAGCTTTGCCACTTGTCTTTTGTATCTTGTAACTTGAACTTGTTACTGCAACATTTGGTCTTCTCCCTTTCAGTAGCCTACTGCAATAACTTGGTCAACTCATCTGTGAGCAGCTTAAAGAATTTCAAAACGTGTTATCGGCTTTTCTCTACATGTTGACAGTTGCGTAGTTGTCTTGTATATAATGTATGAGTTCACAGTAGCAGAATCTATGAGAAAATATAACAGTTTCATCCACCATCTCCTAAACTTAGAGGAAATAGAGTAGAAAGACATAAGTTGATGAAACAGGTCGACACTCCCCATGTATTTGTTTTTATCATGTATACACAAAAGGCATAGAATGTGCTCTTTCTCCCCAGACTTTTTCCTCCTCCTGCCAAACGCCAGTGCATTTGGATTGTGAATATTTGATCCAATTACAAGACATTTTTTGCTTTTGTCCTTCCATTTACAGACTGCTAACTCTCCTGTTGAAACAAAATGACTCTTGCTGACTATTTTTAGGTAAGTGGCTTTGCACAAATATGTTTTGGGTAAAATTTTCTGTTTGTCTTCGTAGTTCCATGTGCAAACAGGCGTCAGAGAGAGAGGATTTTGAAGCAATGATATGGGGCGGGAAGGGGGGGGGGGAGCGGGGGGGGGGGGGGGGGGGGGGAATCTGAAGAGACAGTAACCATTTGACTGGAACACATTTGTCAAGCTTAGCATTACTCCTTCACCCAAGGTAAACTTATTAATTTCTGCACTTTTCCCTTCATATACCTCACATACTAATAAAAACTCTGTTTCTGCACAAGACAGTACTCCATAACTTGAAACCACACTTTACAGTCTTCAGGGACGTATTATTTCACAGAGGTCCTGTCTTTGAAACCTACCACGCACTCATCTACAGACAAGTATCTACTATGATTGAAAACACTGTTGTAAACTTTATTAAGATTTTTTACCAACAACCTAACCTTGTACAGCTTGTCAAAGTGTTGGCTACCTCTTTGTGGCATTTTTTCACTGCCATTGAGGTGACAGTTTCTTATAACTTTGAGAAATCTCTTAAGTGACATTACCTTAGAAATTCTTGGCACACTAAAATCATCATCAGCGGACTAGTATAGCTTAAAACTTGGTAAAACATGTTACCCCATCACTTTCAGAACCCCAAGGAAGGCCTACAGTTCAGTAACAGAAATATGTAAATCAACACCTCTGTTGATCATACAAACTGATCATCATTGTCTGCTGACTACCTTGTGCTGACACTGGCCACAGTGATATTGTTGACATTGTCCGCATCATTGTCAGCTTCTAAATCAGAGTTGAAAGGCTGATCATCACTGCTCTCTACAAGAGGGCAATTTCTGCCTTCATCACTGAGGTTCTCCAGTTCATCTGCCGTATAATTATTTCTGGACGTTCTATGAGAAAAATAAATGAGAACTTAGCCTTCGAATAACATAATTGTATTACACATAACACTAGTCATGTGTAACAACACGTAATTTGACACAAAATACATGGAAACTCGCAACATGAAAAAGTAAGTGTAAAGTCGTAAGGCCTTAATGTGTCAAGTAATCTATTTGTTCCCATAACTTGTTAGCGCAGAACGTAAGAAACAGTAAGCAGCCAAAAGTTTACCTCAGACACTGAAGTTGTTACTGCAGTTTGATCAGAGAACAACACGGATATTTTCATAAAGATTAACACTTGACAGAACATAAATCAGTTGTTTACTCTTTTATGAATGTAAAACTTGAAACGTCATAACAACTTTCGTGAAAATGGTGTCTGTGTAAATACAATATCAAACAATGTGTAAATAAAGAAGTCGGCTCCATGGTTTTGAACGTTTTCTATGAAACATTGCTGAAAGGCGACATCCCAGATGGCGGAATGAACATTGAACAAATAGTTAGCCACATTTCAGGTAGGTGGCAGCACTCACTAGTGAAAGCTGTCCTCAACAAAAGTGGCTACATATTTGACCACAGAATGTTTGGCTACAGTATTTTAGGCGATAAGGTTCAAATCTAATGGTTACTTACAGAGAGATTCGAGCATAATGGAAGTGTCCAAATATTTAGCCACCATCTGTTAACAACAGAACCATATCAAATATTGTGAGTGTTAAAGGGTTAATGGATTTGGTCCGTGTAAATTCTGAACCCTTCATATGTGCAGCATCTAAGAGTTATGGATAGGAGAGAAGGGAAAATACAGTAGACATGTAGACAAACCTTGAGGGCAAAGGTGTTTCTATCCCACAAAGCTACCTTATACTTGAAACAATGTTATGTCAAATTGAAAATATTTGATTAAATGATCACAGTATACTGATAATTACTGATTACTAATCACTGTGTTCAACAATCTTGTCAACATAATACTTGGCCTTAGCTCACTGAAGGACTCTCCAATGACATATTTAACATTATACCAGCCGCATTTCTAAATTTTAAATTATTTAAATGCTTGCATTACAGGTGACAGCGCAGTATGCTCCAGCAGTTCTGCAGACAATTAGCAATGCAGATGGTACAGTCTCCATCATCCAGGTGGACCCAAATAATCCTATCATCACATTACCTGATGGTACAACTGCTCAAGTCCAGAGTGTCACGGTAAGCTGTTTGTAGATAAATTGATGTTTAACCCACAAAAGCTGTATAAAACCCATTGCTGAAACTGCAATGGTGCTATAAGCACTGCTAGAGAATTCTCACAAAAAAATCTATTTGTTGTTTTTAAAGAAGGGTTTACAGACATGAGAAGTCACATATTGCTTTCATATCTCTTATTCATTTTTACCATATAAGATGGAATGACGTTTGTTTGATGATAAATGGAATTAAAGACAGCTGCTGTGGTAGGAGAGCAAGCACCCATGTCAGTATGGCAAATGGTGTAGTTCAGCATTTCACACAATTGAGATGTCGGAGCTTCCGTTAGCCATCATTGATGCACTCCAGGGTACAATGGCCATCACATATTGGAGCCCTAAGAGTTCTTATTGTTTAAACAATGGAAAATCCAGGATGGAATGTAACAGTATTATGAAAAGGATAGTTGCTACTCACCATATAGCAGAGATGCTGGGTATGGGTGGGGGATGCTTGAAACGTGCAGGGGCGAGGTGGAGAGCAGGGCATGGGAGGTTTGATGGAGGGCATGGGGGAAATTAGGGTAGCAGGAAAGGAGTGGGATCGGGGAAGAGGCTACATAGGTAAGGACAATGGCTAACAAAGATTGAGGCCAGGAGGGTTATGGGAACGTAGGATATACTGCAGGGACAGTTCCCACCTGCACAGTTCAGAAAAGCTGGTGTTGGTGGGAAGGGTCCACACAGCACAGGCTGTGAAGCAGTCATTGAAGTGAACAGCATCTTGCTAGGCGGCATGCTCAACAATGTGGTAGTCCAATTGTTTCTGGGCCACAGTTTGTGGGTGGCCATTCAGTTATCATGACCACATAGAATGCAGCTTAGTTTGTAGATCACATGACTGGTTTGATGGGATAGGTGATGATAGTAACTGGACTGGTGGTGGTGGTTGTATGGGACGGGTCTTGCATCTAGGTGTGTTACAGGTGTATGAGCCATCAGGCAAGGGGTTGAGAGCAGGGATTGCGTAGGGTTGGACGAGGATATTTTATAGGTTCGGAAGGTATCGGAATGCCACTATGGGAGGGGTGGGAAGGGTAGCGGGTAAGACATTCCTCATTTCAGTGCACGACGAGAGGTAATCAAAACCCTGGGTGGTACCGAATCACGGGGGAAATGCTTCTTTGTGACTGGACGGTGGGACTTCAGGAATTGTCAGGTGTTGGAAAGATAAGGCATGTGTATTTACTTTTGTACTAGGTTAGGAGGGTAATTACGGTCTGTAAAGGCCTCAGTGAGACCCTCGGTATATTTTGGGAGGGACTGCTCATCACAACAGATGTAACGGCCATGGGTGGCTAGGCTCTTTGGAAGGGACTTAGCGGTATGGAATGGGTGGCAGCTGTCAAAGTGGAGATATTGCTGTTGGTTGGTAGGTTTGACAAGGACAGAGGTACTGATGTAGCCATCTTTGAAGTGGTCAACATAGAGTAATGTGGCTTGATGGGTGGAGTAGGACCAGGTGAATTGAATGAGGGAGAAGGTGTTGAGGTTCTGGAGGAGTGTGGACAGGGTATTCTCACCCTCGATCCAGATCACAAAGATGTCATCAGTGACTCTGAACGAGGTGAGGGATTTGGGATTCTGGGTGTTTAAAAGGGATTAACTTAGATAGTCCACGATTAGGTTGGCATCGGAAGCTGCCATGCGGGTGCCCTTAGCTGTACCTCGGATTTGTTTGTAGTTAATTGCTTCAAAGGAGAAGTAATTGTGGGGGAGGATATTGTTGGTCATATAGAATAGGAAGGAGATGGTTGGTTTGGAATCCGTCAGGCATTGGGAAAGGTAGTATTCAATAACAGTAAGGCCCTGGCCATGCGATTCATCATGTCCACTGTATGGTGAGCTCTTATTATTTGGTACCACTGTTTAATCCAGTGTGAGCTATGGAGGTGTCTCTGTAACATCAGTTACCAAAATCTGTAGTGTAATGCGTCATTGGTAGCATAGAAATTGATGTTACAGCATGGGATAGCAAATCCAATTACTGTATACCGAAGTGTAATTTCAGTACTGTGGTATCACTTTCAAACAGTGGGCAGTATTCAAAGAACACCACAACAAGGTCTTGTGTGAGTAGCTAAAATCTGACAGTTCTAATAGCTTTTTGAAATAGTTGGCAGAATGTGAGTAATTTAAATGACACTTCTTGCAGAGGCAGGACACGGATGTTTTGCAACTGTCAACAGTAAAAATTATGTCTTTGCCTACTTTATGGAACTCGTGTTAACAAAACAATACTGACAAAACTGATACATTAGACACAAGAACATCGTGGGTATGAGCTCTGCATAGGGTTGAGTTTTTGTACTCTGGTCATTTCAAGCTTATGCAGAGCTTTGCATGAAATGCAGCAACTTTTGTTTGTGAATGAACCCGTATTTTGATTATATAAAGTATTGGGAGTATCCATGGTAATCTACAGAAAGCCAAGTGGTTTTAGAAAGTGCAGAGATGATAATCTGACTTTTACTCTACCATATAGTAATGACATTTGTAATTATGTATTTCTAACACACAATAGTGCTCATCCACTTAGGGCCTCGTTGATGGAATTTGTAATGCAAAGAACTGTGAGTTGATAATTGTGGCTGCCTGAGATTACTTGAAAGACAGTTTACAAGTAGGGCATCTCTTCCTACAATTGTCCTAGGAGAGTGAAGTAGTCTATGAAAAATTTGTCAGCAAAGTCATTAAAGCCTTGTCATGTGTGTTAAACAGTTTTGGCCATCTGTAGCCATCAACCTGTATTTGCAAGGATGCTTAATTGTTTTGGACACTGTAAAAAATTGCCCAAAATCCAAGGCTTGATTGTTACCTGGGCATTACAGTCAAAGAATTAACGTTACAAGATTGCATTTCAATTAATTGTTGTGTTCTGGTTGCAGGCTCTGGCTGAAGTTGGCCCAGGTCAAGGTGAAAATGTGGCTGTGGACCTTAACAGTGTAACAGAAGCCACTCTTAATCAGGATGGCCAGATAATTCTTACTGCAGAGGATGGTCATGGTGAGCATCAACGCTATCTGATGGTTTCCATTCTTACATCTGACTTGTACTGTAAAGTTGAGTAGTCGAAAGTGAGTTACAGGTTAATTCTTATAAAATTCTACTCATGAAAAACAAATAGCACCTTTACCAGTTCTGCACCAACGGGTTCATCATCAGATGGCTCTTCACATTTATTGTTTCATAAATTGTGCTCCACACAAGATGTTGACCAGTTTTGGTGTCGGTGGGAGTTTTTTGAGGTGGTGATGTGAAACAACTGCAACTCTCAAAACAGATAACAGAAAGACCACTATTTTACTTTCGTCTGATCTAATGATGATCTAAAACAATGTTATCAACTTGCTAAGATAAGAACTATTTTCATTTTGTGGTACTTATATTGAAAACACTGTCCCTTCATATATCATAAACACCACAATTTGCTTTTAATAAACAGCATTATTGGTTGTGTCTGATTATTTAATATATCCATCCAGTCTTTTACCTTGCTGTTGGTGGGGAGGCTTGCGTGCCTCAGCGATACAGATGGCCGTACCGTAGGTGCAACCACAACGGAGGGGTATCTGTTGAGAGGCCAGACAAACATGTGGTTCCTGAAGAGGGGCAGCAGCCTTTTCAGTAGTTGCAGGGGCAACAGTCTGGATGATTGACTGATCTGGCCTTGTAACATTAACCAAAACGGCCTTGCTGTGCTGGTACTGCGAACAGCTGAAAGCAAGGGGAAACTACAGCCGTAATTTTTCCCGAGGACATGCAGCTTTACTGTATGATTAAATGATGATGGCGTCCTCTTGGGTAAAATATTCCGGAGGTAAAATACTCCCCCATTCGGATCTCCGGGCGGGGACTACTCAAGAGGACGTCGTTATCAGGAGAAAGAAATCTGGCGTTCTACGGATCGGAGCGTGGAATGTCAGATCACTTAATCGGGCAGGTAGGTTAGAAAATTTAAAAAGGGAAATGGATAGGTTAAAGTTAGATATAGTGGGAATTAGTGAAGTTCGGGGCCAGGAGGAACAAGACTTCTGGTCAGGTGAATACAGGGTTATAAATACAAAATCAAATAGGGGTAATGCAGGAGTAAGTTTAATAATGAATAAAAAAATAGGTGTACGGGTAAGCTACTACAAACAGCATAGTGAACGCATTATTGTGGCCAAGATAGACACGAAGCCCACGCCTACTACAGTAGTACAAGTTTATATGCCAACTAGCTCTGCAGATGACGAAGAAATTGAAGAAATGTATGATGAGATAAAAGAAATTATTCAGGTAGTGAATGGAGACGAAAATTTAATAGTAATGGGTGACTGGAATTCAAGAGTAGGAAAAGGGAGAGAAGGAAACATAGTAGGTGAATATGGATTGGGGCTAAGAAATGAAAGAGGAAGCCGTCTGTTAGAATTTTGCACAGAGCATAACTTAATCATAGCTAACACTTGGTTCAAGAATCATAAAAGAAGGTTGTATACATGGAAGAATCCTGGAGATACTAAAAGGTATCAGATAGATTACATAATGGTAAGACAGAGATTTAGGAACCAGGTTTTAAATTGTAGGACATTTCCAGGGGCAGATGTGGATTCTGACCACAATCTATTGGTTATGAACTGCAGATTGAAACTGAAGAAGCTGCAAAAAGGTGGGAATTTAAGGAGATGGGACCTGGATAAACTGAAAGAACCAGAGGTTGTACAGAGTTTCAGGGAGAGCATAAGGGAACAATTGACAGGAATGGGGGAAAGAAATACAGTAGAAGAAGAATGGGTAGCTCTGAGGGATGAAGTAGTGAAGGCAGCAGACGATCAAGTAGGTAAAAAGACGAGGGCTAGTAGAAATCCTTGGGTAACAGAGGAAATATTGAATTTAATTGATGAAAGTAGAAAATATAAAAATGCAGTAAATGAAGCAGGCAAAAAGGAATACAAACGTCTCAAAAATGAGATCGACAGGAAGTGCAAAATGGCTAAGCAGGCATGGCTAGAGGACAAATGTAAGGATGTAGAGGCTTGTCTCTCTAGGGGTAAGATAGATACTGCCTACAGGAAAATTAAAGAGACCTATGGAGAGAAGAGAACCACTTGTATGAATATCAAGAGTTCAGATGGCAACCCATTTCTAAGCAAAGAAGGGAAGGCAGAAAGGTGGAAGGAGTATATAGAGGGTTTATACAAGGGCGATGTACTTGAGGACAATATAATGGAAATGGAAGAGGATGTAGATGAAGATGAAATGGGAGATAAGATACTGCGTGAAGAGTTTGACAGAGCACTGAAAGACCTGAGTCGAAACAAGGCCCCGGGAGTAGACAACATTCCATTAGAACTACTGATGGCCTTGGGAGAGCCAGTCATGACAAAACTCTACCATCTGGTGAGCAAGATGTATGAGACAGGCAAAATACCCTCAGACTTCAAGAAGAATATAATAATTCCAATCCCAAAGAAAGCAGGTGTTGACAGATGTGAAAATTACCAAACTATCAGTTTAATAAGCCACGACTGCAAAATACTAACACGAATTCTTTACAGACGAATGGAAAAACTGGTAGAAGCGGACCTCGGGGAAGATCAGTTTGGATTCCGTAGAAATGTTGGAACATGTGAGGCAATACTAACCTTACGACTTATCTTAGAAGAAAGATTAAGAAAAGGCAAACCTAGGTTTGTAGCATTTGTGGACTTAGAGAAAGCTTTTGAAAATGTTAACTGGAATACTCTCTTTCAAATTCTGAAGGTGGCAAGGGTAAAATACAGGGAGCAAAAGGCTATTTACAATTTGTACAGAAACCAGATGGCAGTTATAAGAGTCGAGGGGCATGAAAGGGAAGCAGTGGTTGGGAAAAGAGTGAGACAGGGTTGTAGCCTCTCCCCGATGTTATTCAATCTGTATATTGAGCAAGCAGTAAAGGAAACAAAAGAAAAATTCGGTGTAGGTATTAAAATTCATGGAGAAGAAGTAAAAACTTTGAGGTTCGCCGATAACATTGTAATTCTGTCAGAGACAGCAAAGGACTTGGAAGAGCAGTTGAACGGAATGGACAGTGTCTTGAAAGGAGGATATAAGATGAACATCAACAAAAGCAAATCGAGGATAATGGAATGTAGTCAAATTAAATCGGGTGATGCTGAGGGAATTAGATTAGGAAATGATACAGGATATAAAATGTAGACTGGCAATGGCAAGGAAAGCGTTTCTGAAGAAGAGAAATTTGTTATCATCGCGTATTGGTTTAAGTGTCAGGAAGTCGTTTCTGAAAGTATTTGTATGGAGTGTAGCCATGTATGGAAGTGGAACATGGACGATAACTAGTCTGGACAAGAAGAGAATAGAAGCTTTCGAAATGTGGTGCTACAGAAGAATGCTGAAGATAATGTGGGTAGATCACGTAACTAATGAGGAGGTATTGAATAGGATTGGGGAGAAGAGAAGTTTGTGGCACAACTTGACTAGAAGAATGGATCGGTTGGTAGGACGTGTTCTGAGGCATCAAGGGATCACCAGTTTAGTATTGGAGGGCAGCGTGGAGGGTAAAAATCATAGAGGGAGACCAAGAGATGAATACACTAAGCAGATTGAGAAGGATGTAGGTTGCGGTAGGTACTGGGAGATGAAGGAGCTTGCACAGGATGGAGTAGCATGGAGAGCTGCATCAAACCAGTCTCAGGACTGAAGACGACAACAACAACAATCCATCCAGTCTCTCACCGTGAGAATAGCTCTGTGTTGATCATGACATTATATTTACAGAATACGTGAAACTAAAATAGTCTCATTAATTAACAGTGCTCTGCTGGTTGACACTGTATGGCACATTGTTAGAAATGATTCGTAAAACTGAACATCAGTTGAAACCTGCAGTTACCTTGTAGTTCTAATGTTTCATTCAGTGTTCCCCGATGTAGAGTTGTTATAAGATTACCTGACTTCTTAATGTTTCCGTAGCCATCATTCTGTAGACTCCTCAGTGCGTAAAACATAAGCTGATATTGTTCACTCACTATTTCACTAGTGGACAAACATTGTCATCCATGTTACACCTGGAATAACATTAAACCTCAACTTCTACTTCCAACCCCTATCTTGGACAGTAGGATGAATATTTGGATTACATCAAGGGAGACAAAAGCAGATTGTACTCAACATTTACAAAACGTATTACAGTTCATCTGATATTGTTGAAGTTGTTTGAGCTTCTACATCGTTTCAAACAGCTAGGTGAAAACTCAACAACATGTACATCTGCATTTTTATTCTGCAAATCCTTGTGAAGTGTGTGGCAAGAGGTTCCCTTTGTACAACATATTAGGGGTCCTACCCAGAAATGCTCTAAGTGTAACCCTGTCCTTGCACTTAAATGTGCTATAGTGGGATAGTTTGAGTCTTACCTTAGGGTGTCTCCTAGTTCAGATTTTTCGGCATTTCCAATGCTATCTTAAGAGTCAAAAAAACCTATGACCATTCATTCTGCCCTTCATTGTGTATGTTCATTATACCCTGTTAGTCCGATTTTGTATAGATCATACACACTTCAAAAATCCAGGGTGGAATGTAACAATATTATATAACGGACATGCTGAGTCGCAGATAGGCACAACAAAAAGACTGTCACAAATAAGCTTTCGGCTAGCAAGGCCGTCGTCAAAAACACACACACACACACACACACACACACACACACACACACACACACAGTGTGTGATTGTTTTGTCATCTCCTTTTCAGGCTGACTGACTTCTTCCAGTATGCTACCAATAAACCGAAGTTTTGTCACGTGCTCTACTAATGATTGAGACATTTCATATTGACGCCAATTGTTACAGCTAGGTATTTGACTGATTCAAATTATGAATCATTGTCAGACTAGTCATAGAATACTAAATTTTTGTGTTTTGTGAAGTGCACAGTTCCACTTTCTGAACTTAAAGTAAGTTGCAAAACTTTGAATTTCTGTCAGGTGTAGTTTCTTGAGACAGTACTTCACAATAGATAAATGCATATCTTCCACCCAAGACAACATTAAAGAATAATCAAATAGAATGCACAGATTTCAGCTCAAAGGCTGAGACCAACTGTATTGAACAGAACACAACAATATCAAGCTGTAGGCTACCTTCAGCTTTTGCTCATATTGAAATGTGCAATAATGTTGAGGTTGGCTGCAGCAGTTGCGTCCCAAATATTTAGAATTTCAATGTAACACTCTTATGTCTGCTTATGTCTGCTTATGTCTGCTTATGTCTGCTTGTGTCTGTGTATGTGTGGATGGATATGTGTGTGTGTGCGAGTGTATACCTGTCCTTTTTTCCCCCTAAGGTAAGTCTTTCCGCTCCCGGGATTGGAATGACTCCTTACCCTCTCCCTTAAAACCCATATCCTTTTGTCTTTCCTTCTCCTTCCCTCTTTCCTGACGAGGCAACCATTGGTTGCGAAAGCTAGAATTTTGTGTGTATGTTTGTGTGTCTATCGACCTGCCAGCGCTTTTGTTTGGTAAGTTTCATCATCTTTCTTTTTAGATATATAACACTCTTATTAGTTTCACATTCCTGTAGCACTCATGTATATATGTTTATTAAAATGATGTTGGCGTCCTTCAACATAAAGGCTTTGATTTTTGTTTCAAATCAGCAAAAAATTTCTTTTACTACTTTCAATGTGGAAAAAACATTTAATGAAACAGATTCAGAATTGCATTGTTAGCCCAAAACAGAAGGCTTGTTTTCTTAGTGCTCCACAGTTTTTCCTATTTTCATTCAGATAAACTGATGCTACTGTGTTCATCTTTGGCATGTTAATGCAGAAGGTGTCGCAAATTCAGTTAAGTAATGTTCCACATTTATTTTATGTTTATAAGCAAACTTTGTTCTTCATTTGTGTGAGATTGTGTATGCCACATAGTTTCTTTCCCATTATCTTCATTGGTTACGTCAAGGCTTGTTCATTTTTCAGCATTTCAGAATTCCAAGCAAAAGTCATGCTGTTCATCAGCTGTAAACTATATTTGTGCTTCTCTAAGACATTTTGAAATTATGGCATTAGTATCGCAGATCTGCCAACTTTTACAGTTTATCCGTAAAATTTACAGAAGTCACAGCATTTTACAGTTTTACATATGGACAGTGTCATTGTACAACATAGCAGACAAAAATTTGAAACGTTAACATTCGATAATCGCCCCACTTCTGTACAGCCGATTGTTAGTGTGGGTCGAAGGCAGGTCTACTATAGTCGATAACTCATTCTTTGATATGATTTGTACTTTTAACCATGTAATGTTCGCGTTGTCACGGGAATTGAATTTAAAGCTGGGATAACAGTTCTTCCTTGTGAATTTTGTGTGTCGACTGGCTCTGCTCCACAAACTCTTTGTTCGCTCCATTTGCTTGTTGTGATATAATCCATATTTGTTGACCACGTGCAGACTAATTTCATTCATTCTGTGTGTGTGTGTGTGTGTGTGTGTGTGTGTGTGTGTGTGTGTTTCATTTAATGGTTTAAGACTGTATGCTTTGACATGTTTCAATGAATTGTTTGACTGCCTTGATTGTTTGCTTTTATTTTATGTGACATTCTGTGATCCAGGTTTCTTTCAGTGTCTCAGTACATAGTGTGACATATACCAATTGTAGAATTCATGAATAAATCTAAGACTGAAATTCTGTCAATTTTCGCTGCATACTAAAATCAAGAAAAGCAGAAAAATTTGCCTTTTGTACAGTATGTGGACGTGATATTAATATTGCACATGGTGGAAGAAATGATATAAGAAATCATGCTGAGTGTGGTAAACAAGTAAGTTATGTTAAATCAAAGGGAGATAACAAGAAATCAACATCTTTTTTGCCAAGTCTGGAAATTATGTCAGTAATGTAATTAGAGCAGAGTGTTTGTCTACTTCCTTTTTGGTGGAACACAATGTGCCCTTAGCTGTGGCTGATCATGCTGGTGCTTTATTTAAGATTATGTTTACAACATCAGAAGCTGCAAGGAAATATAGCTGTGGTCGCACAAAAATGACTTACACTGTAAATAAAAGGGCAAAAAATGCATCATCTGAAGTTTTACGTGCCTTCAGAACAGGCCATTTTCCATGGCAATGGGTGGAAACAATGACATGAATGCCAAATTGTATCCTGTTGTTGTTACATTCTATGATATTCTGCAGGAAAAAGTGATGTTATCACAACTGAGTTTTCATAACGTAAAAATTGAAAACTGTGTGGCATTCTGCTCCAACATTGCTCCTGTTGTGATAGGACACAAAAATGAGGTTTCAGCAGTTCTGAAGGAAGTTCAACCAGTTATTGCCATTGTAGGTTGCATTTGCTACCTTATTAATTAAGCAGCTGAAAACTTGAACAGGGCCTTCTGCACTTTCCATCATGTGACTATTCCTGTATGTGACAAATTGAATGTTGCCCTTCAGAATTCTTCCCCACAAGTTCACTTTTTATTAGGACTTCTAATGAATTTGCCAAAACAGTTGGTCACCAAGTTTGTTAAGCCCAAAATTGTCAAAAGCTCATCATTGTTCAAAGTCGAGTACAACTTGATTCAAAAGCAGGGAAGTAATGATGAGTTAGTGATTGGCATTCATACTTCAAACATAGTGAATGATCTCCAGGATACAGATAAATTCTGTTTCTTTTCATCAGTGAGGAACTGTTTGTACTGCCTGTGACTACATAGTCTACAAGTTTCCACTCAATGGTGAAGTGTTAAAAGCGTGCTCAGGTTGCTAGGTTAGACAAAATTGAAGATGCACAGTTTTCTCCCATTCCTTTTTTCTTGGGAAAATTTCATGTCATGTTATACAAGGAAGAGAGTGAAACTACAGATGAGGTGGTGAATGAGCTTCAGAGGCAATTCACTGCTCTTAGGTAGAGGACATGCTGCAAGTGATTCCAGTTGGCCACAAATATCAGGAATTTGTGGAGCTAATGGACTACTTAAGTATAACCGAATTTCTAGAGTAATGCTCTCTGTTCTCACCATATCCCACAGCAATACAGAATGTGGACGTGTGTTCAGCCTTGCAAAGAAAATAGAACAGAGTTCAGATAATCTATGTCCAGTGAATGTGTGGAGCCTTATTTCTATTTTGAAGACCAGGGGTTCTGCTCTCTCTTATGAAAAAACATTTTCTCAAGACTTTTTACAGGAAGCTAAAAAGCCACAACTGTGACTTTAAAGTTGAACTATCATGCGATTCACTGTGTGAATTATATTATTTCTTGCCTGTCATGTTAAACAAGTTTTTTTGTGTAAAGCACTTTTCAATTACTGCATATGTGCTTAATTTATCAAGGAAGTCATGTTATGTATGCTCCAAACTAATATTCACCATGCCTCCTGCTGTTTAACATGGATTTCTTTTTTACTGTTATGTTCATATACAAGTCATTGGCGTATGATGTAAGTAGATGTAATTTCATTGACATATCCTGTTTAAAGCATGTATTGTTATACTTTGTAGCCCAGAATATTGTTATTTTCATCGAGCCAGGGGAATGTCGAAAATCATTAATTTTTTTGGTCGCACATGAGTTTTACCGATAGCCCATTTCAAAAGTTGGTGTATATGGTATTAGGTACTAATTTCAGTTGGTATTTATGTGGTGAAGAGTATATATATTTGATACTCTGGGGGAAGCTTAAGAGTTTTGTAAAATATTTGATACTCTGGGGAAGCTTAAGAGTTTTGTAAAATATTTGATAGTAAATAAATGGTTGAGACCTTCAACTGTGTATGCTGCAAACTGGTAACAATATCATTGAAGGAAATAATTCCCCCTTTTTGCAGTGTTGGAACTTCTGTAATTAGTGAACCATTTTCATCTGTTCCGCTTTTTTATCTGTTTGTTTTAAGTCAGTGGTTTAAATATTATGATTGTGGTGTAAACTTAGTTCTTACGAAGTCAACTCTGCAGCTTAATATTGACATTTCACACATATTATATACAGGGTGGTCCATTCGGGCCAAATATCTCACAAAATTAGCATCAAACGAAAAAATAAGAACAAATAATCTGCTCAAGCGTAATGGGGGGAAAACAGATGGCGTTATGGATGGCCCACTAGATGATGCTGCCACAGGTCAAATTGATAGAAACTGCATTTTTTTTTAATAGGTACCCCCATTTTTATTACATATTCATATAGTACATAAATAAATATGAATGTTTGATTTGAAACATTTGTTTCACTTTGTGATGAATGGCGCTGTAATATCCGAACACTTATAATATGCCTCACCCATTTAGATGAACAGTTGGTAATAATGTCGTTTTTTAAATTAAAATAAAAAGTAGTTATGTTTGGACTTTATTTCTGTTGTTCCAATGTGATACATTTACTTTCGTGACTTTATCATAAATTATGGGAACGCATGCTGTTTTTCTGCATGAGCAACCGTAATAACATCATTAATGTAATAAATGCTCAAAATGATGTCCTTCAGCTTCAATGCATTTGGTAATATGCGTAACGAAATTCGTCTCAACAGCGAGTAGATCGCCTTCAGTAATTGTCACACATGCTTTGACAATACGCTGACGCATGTTTTCAGGCATTGTCAGTGGATCATGATAACAAATATCATTCAATTTTCCCCAAAGAAAGAAGTCTGAAGATGTAAGGCCCAGTGAACGTGTAGGCTGTGGTATTGTGCTTCTACAACCAGTCCACCTGTGATTAAATATTCTATTTAATACTGCTTCAACTGCATGTGTGCTGTGTGCTGGACATCCATCATGTTGAAATTACATCTGCATTATGTCATGAAGTTAAACATCTTGTAGTAGAATCGGTAAAACATTAGTTAAGAAATAGACATACATTGCAACATTTAGATTGCCATCGATAAAATAAGGGCCAATTAGATGTCCTCCCATAATTCCACACCATGCATTAACCTGCCAGAATTGCTGATGTTCCATTTGTTGCACCCGTTGTGGATTTTCCATTGCCCAGTAGTGCTTGTTATGCCAGTTTACGTTACGTCTTTTTGTGAATGACGCTTCTTCACTAAATAGAACTCTTATTTATTTTGTGCCCAGTGGCAAAAATTTACACGACATTCCAAATCATTTCCATGCAATTCCTGGTGTATAGAAATATGGTTAGGGTTAAACGTATGATGATGTAGAATTCTCAAAACCGACTTTTTTGAAAATTCCAATTCTCACTCAATTTGTCTGCTACTGATGGGCGGATTAGCCTCAACTGCAGCTAAAACACTTATTTGGGCATCTTAATTTGTTACAGTTCTTGGTTGTGTCTTCTTCTTTGGCTGAACACTTCCAGTTTCTTTAAATACATTAACTATCTGATGAAAGGTCGGGACACGTGGATGCCGTCTGTCAGGATAATGAACAACATACATAGCACAGGCTTGTTGAGCATTTTGATCACAATAGCCATAAACAAACACCATATCTACCTATTCTGCAACTGTTAAACTTTCCATTTTATCAAGATTATGTCTTCCGTTTAATTATTATGACTGGAGAAGTGTATTATCATATCTAATTTAAGTAATGAATTGCACACAATGCTATCGGTTGCGTTGGTATATTTGTCAGAATATTACAGTGCCATCCATAACAAAGCGAAACAAATGTTCCAAATCAAATATTCATAAAATAGAAAGAAACATTCCACATGGGAAAAATATATTAAAAACAAAGATTCCATGACTTACCAAACGGGAAAGTGCTGGTAGATAGGCACAATAAAAAACACACACACACACACAAAATTTCAAGCTTTCGCAACTCACGGTTGCTTCGTCAGGAAAGAGGGAAGGAGAGGGAAAGATGAAAGGATGTGGGTTTTAAGGGAGAGGCTAAGGAGTCATTCCAATCCTGGGAGCGGAAAGACTTACCTTAGGGGGGAAAAAGGACAGATATACACTCGCGCGCGCCCACACACACACACACACACATATATATATATATATATATATATATATATATATATATATATATATATATACAGACACAAGCAGACATAGTTAAAGGCAAATCCAACTAAGCTTTTCTCGCCTGACATCCTGTGAAAGCTATAGGAGGTTATCAAGTGGCTGCAATATTTCTTGACTTTTAAGTCCATACCTCACCACTTACGTAAGTATGAACATAGTGGGTGTCAAATGAAATTTGTAACAGGATTGAGGGCATGGATGGAGAGTCATTGACAGAAGTAGAAGTAAATTCAGATGTGTTGGAATCTTGCTTTTCATGTTAAAGTTAGTTACCCAAGAGATGAGACTAATAGTAACGTCACACCTTTTGCAGACAATGCAATTATCTATAAGACAGCCCCTTTTGAAAAAATTGCATAAATTTTCATTCAGGCTGTGCTTTATAAGCTTACAAAATTGTACAAAAACTGACAACTTGTATTAAATGTTGAACTGTAACATTGTGGACTTAGCAGTATAAAAGCGTAGTCTCTTGTTGTTAGAATATCATTAGGGTCACAATTGGAATAGTCAGTCCATACAAATACCTTGGTATAGCAATTTGTAGGCACTTAAAATGGAATGACCACATAGGCTTGGATGTCAGTAAAGTAGGTGGCAGACTCCTGTTCATTGTTAGTACACTAGGAAAATGCAGTATGTCAACAAACAAGATAGCTTAAAAAATGCTTGCATGACACATCCTAGAATAATGCTCAAGTTTGAGAGGCACCCACTAAATCAGGGGACATTGAACTTACACAGAAAAGGGTAGCATGAATGGTCACAGGTCTGTTTGACTTGGGGGAGAGCATCAATGAAATGCTGAAAAATCTAAACTGGTAAATGCTTGCAAATAGGCACACGCAATGGTATGAAATACTTATTTAGAAATTTTCAGAATCGGCGTTAAGTGAGGAGTCCAAGACCAAGAATATACATCTGACTACCTCCCTACATATCACTCTCATAGAATATGCGACCTGCAAGTGCTCCATATCCACAGGGGGTGGGGGGTGGTAGTGATACTAAGAACTCTCCTCTCTGCCATGTACTTTAGTGGCTTGCAGAGTATGTATGTCCATGAAGATATAGAACCTCACGAACAGTGCTTGATAGTCTGAAGATAATTGTGGGAATGTGAGATAACGTTATCTTGAGTACTGATATCTGATGTTTGCTTAATAATTTTGTTTTAATAAACAAAATTTTGGAAAGACAGCCACCAACCTATAGATGTTTGATGATGCTATTAGTGGTTGTTGGAGAGGATGGGGGTAGGGGGGAGGGGGGGGAGAAAGGCAAAAGCAGTTGATGAAATCTGCCCCCACCCCCTCTCCCATTATTATCTGTCTGCCCCCTCCCCTCCTATCATATACAGGTCTAATATGTATTTATGTTGTTTCCAACCGAACCCATTATGTTGTTGGATTGTTTGAAAGATATGTACCACATATACAAGCCAATTTAACAAGTTTATATTTTGTGTGACATAAAACAGTCCTCTTCACCCTACAAACTTGTTTTTAGGTTATCCAGTATCTGTCTCTGGAATGATAACTGTGCCAGTCACTGGATCAATGTATCAAACTGTGGTGGCAAATCTACAACACCTCCATCCACAAGGGGAGCCAGGTAGTTTGCAGGTGAGTAAGAATTAAATTACATTCTTCAGCATTACTTAACATTCAGCTATGTAGTAGCAGTATGTGGATAGTGTTCTTGAGTATTATTTGTAAGCATCTGGTGAAAGATATTGGTAATTTGAAAGTGTTTAGGGTAGTATTATTATACTCTCCATACCTATTAAAAAAATGTATATAGTGGTCTTCAGCATTCTCCCTGTCACAATTACATGTGTGTTAAACATGACATTTGGAGTCTTATACAAGCTCTTACTTTGTTGAGTGGTTATGTCAAATACTGTACTGTCACCCAGGTATTCAATAATTAGGTAGGAGTGACTGAGTTACACAGAAGTAGTAAGTCCTCTCTAATCCCAAACTCTTCATGTACTGGAAGCTAAAAATATAGGTTAGCTCCAATGTGTAAATAACCAATCAAATATCAGTTTCCGTTAATGAAGCCGTTATGTAGAAAAGAAATTGTTCTCTGAACTAAAACTCCAGAAGTTCAGAAGACTACGGCATTTAGTAGGAAAGACAAAATTTTCTTTCTGAGAGATGGCACATTTGTCAGTAAAAATCATAGAGGGAAACAGAGATGAATACAGTAAGCAGATTCAGTACTTGCTCAGAGATGAAAAGGCTTGCACAGGCACAGGCTATAGTAGTATAGTCTCCTGACCAAAGAACACAACAAGAACAGTTGTTCTTCCTCTGCTCTAACATTGGCATCTAAATTTCTTTGCAAAGTTTCTGCAGTCATTTAATGCTATTGAAGTCATAGCGTAAAATTGTTTTTATATGTTCTTATAACATTTAAAAATTCATTTACTTCTTCCTTTACTTACAGCCAAACTAATTAATAAAAAAAGTTCCTACTCCATGTTGAGATATGAAATAAAATATAGAATTTCATGGTATAGGCAAAACTTATGTATCTGGCTTGGTTATCAGAAAATTAGATTTATCTACATTTCCTAATAATGCCCTCATCATTAATTGTACAATTTTAACATATTAACTTGTTTCTGTAGCTTTGAACACACGAAAGGTTTAAGAACATTTAATAGAAATACATTTGGGTTAATACTGCATTGGAATATGATGGTAGTAATGTTTGCTAAATTACATTGCATCAATCATTGTTTGTGATTATGTTTTTTGCGAATTACAAAAGAGCCAGATAATGTTGTTCACTCCTACCAATGTCAGCAGTACATTTCAGTACATAGAACATTATTACATAGTTACTATTTCCATAATATTTCTCTGAGGTGATTTGCGTTCATGTTAAACTGTTTTGTATTATTGTATTTTGATATTGTTACTATCTATGGTTACATGTGTTTGCTTGTAAATTCAGTATGTATATACATACATCAGTATCTGGACATCAGTATTTAGGAAATTAATATTCTGTACGTGACTTCGGATACAGTTGAAATCAGCTCCTGAAAGATTTGCATACTATGAAGATTGGGCAAAACCTTTAAGAGCAGATAGATGGAACAGCTGATTGACAAAATGAACTTATTTGTTTTGAAAAATTGATTAATACAACAAATATTTTTTACATGCAAAAAATATATCCCTTAACAGAATTAAAATTTCAGAAGATACAATGTTATATAGAAAATATTGTTAAACAACATGTAGGAAACTGTAGAATGACATATGTTAAAGATCAGAATACCTTTTCATCAAAATATTACGTAACATCGGAAAAATGTCTGGTTAATCATCTAATACAATTTAGAAAGATATACAGTGAAATACAGTGTCACTGGATTGGTTCCCTTTTTGTAAAGAAATACTGGGAACAGTGTTTGCTCATAGGTTTTCCTACCCTCCCCCCAAGGTTATTTAGGAAGCAAGGGTTTTATGCGCAGGGGTTAACTCAAGATTTGTCTCTTAAGTTTATTCACAGAGTTTCCACATTTTGGAAGATTTGAAAAATCAGTTTATGATTAATCTGATCACAGACTCAGAGAATCACTGCTTTTGTTTAAATTCTAAAAATATTTGCATAGAAATATTAAAGTATTTCCCACCATCAGTACTGTTTTTAGTTAGTGTGTTTCCTTGTAAGCAAATACACACACATTTAAACAAAATGAAGAGACTTAAATTTAATAGTTTGCACTTTATGAAGCTAAATGTAGTCTTTTCTCTCTCAAACATAACTAGTGTTGATTCATATTTTTCATGTAAAACAGTAGTGTATCAGATTTACAGCTGAAATCTTACTCCACATCAGTCCTCAACAAAATCCATCAGATGAGGCTTTGTTTCTCACAAAAACAGGTAGAACGTCAATAGCATTGGCAGAGAGATTTCTCAGGACAAATAATGGTAGTGCCAGTTTGTTTTCAAGTGTATCTTTAGCTGTGTAGTCATTCTAATAATGTTAAGTGTCTTCCCAAAATCTTATCCATTTACAAGTGTAGTATAAGTAAATGTTGTAAAATTGGGCACGATAACAGCTTCACTTCCAAAGTCACTTCTTACTCTCACTTCATCTCATTGCATACTAACACAGAAAGCATAAGTTTCAGCATTTCATCCTATCCAGCACAGTTCTCTCTTCATTCACCATAACCAACGTGTACAGAGTTGTAAAAGAACTATCATCAAATGTGTCATTGAGTTTCTCAGTAATATCAGATCTCTACATCCTCTGAATATCATCAAAATCCTCAAAGTTCATAAAAGTGTATTAAAATTTGTGAATGTAAGATTATTAACTGTGCATCAAAGTATTCATTTTCAATCACAAGATCATTCATCAGTAGCAATGAAGCATCTCTTATTCTCTCACTCATAATACATCAGTAACTTAAAGTGTGAAAGTTTGTATCAGGCTCTCACAAAATATCTTAAGTATTTTTTAAATAATTCTCAGTAGTGTCATAGTGCTGTAGTAAAGATCATAGACAATCATAAGTGTCAAAGCATGTTATTTTTGCCAAAAGTATAAATGTATTCTCTCTAAGCAATCTCTTCTCTTTGTCAGCAATGTTGTTGTAAGATTAGCAATAAGTTATGTGGTGGTCAACGTATTAAGGCACAAAATTCTTAAAAGGTATGTTTTCCTTCACCATCAACAGGTGTTCAAAATAACTTGCCAGACACAGGGAGAAGTATATTCAATAAATTTCTTCAACAATCTTACAGTCAAAGTTTGTGTGTTGCCTGGTGTCAAAAGTTCTTGTAAAACTAACCTTACATCTTGTCATAATAACAGAATGATAGAAGTAAGTCCTAAATCAAGTGGAAATATTTTCCCATAACTTACATCCGAGAATATATGTAACTAAATATAGCTAAAGTGCAGTACTGGTTTCTGAGTGATGCGACATCTGGAATGTGTAAATGAGGCTCATAGACATACAGTAAATAACTGATAAACAAGTTGCATTAAAGTGTTTATGAAGTTTCAAGTCAGGTAAAATATAGTAAAGGTGTTTGTGCAAATTTGTGACGTCATTGTAGCTGTGTAAGAAAATGCCAAATGGTTAGGGCCTTGTGTATGCCACACACACGAAGCATAGAGTATGCATCCTGCTGTGGTAGACTGAAATTCTTCTTAAAAATTTCTTCTATTGTTGGAACACAAATAATAAAGTAAAAACAAAGTGGATATCAGTGTTCATATCAAGTAGTAAATTTGTAACATTTCTGAGCCCAAACAGTTTTCTTGATTTGGGATAGATGAGCTGGTATGCATTAGAGTGAGGATTTCCCACAACCTCAAATGGGCCAATGTATATGTCAAAGAAGTTTTTGATATCACTGTTTATGAAGTTAGATCTTGCATAATTTTTTTTTGTAAGTCCAAGTCACTAACATTGAATTGAGTTTATTTTACCCTACCATCATGTCTTTGTTTTCTTTTGTTGCAATGTTGCTTCTTAGTTACCCCGACAACATGCACCCTCTCTTCTGCTGAGATCTGGTTGCCCAGTTGAAATTGTGGTGTTCTTTGTTCAAATATGCAGGTTGTTTATCATACATTATTTCATAGGGTGTGAATCATATGGTGGTATGTTGCAGACTGTTTACAGCATCTAAAAAGTTTTCAGTATTTTCTAACCAGTTGGAATGGTCCCTTCTACAATAGGTCCTGCACAGTCTACTTATTTCCCACATGTATAATTATTTTGGATTACAGGATGGAGAGTTGACTGAGGTTTAATGTCGTTTTCACTTGTAAACTCCTTCCAGGTTTTGGATGTGATCTGGCTTCTATTATCTGAAAGCAACGTTTTTGGTGTAGTGTATGAAAGTAGTCTTCGGTTAGTTTTTGAATTTTTTTCTTGCTGGTTGCTTTCTTTGGAAGGTACATTTTAATGAACTTAGAGAATAGGTCTGCCATTACAAAAATGTAGCAATACCATCCTTCTGCTCTGTGTAATTACCCTATAAGTCAGTACCCATGAGGTCTATTTGCTTGTTAGGTATTAAACTCTGTAAATGGCCCCTATTCGTGTGATTATCAACTTTGACACTTAGGCACCTGTCACAGGGTGTAAGGCACTTTGTTACCCTGCAGACAGTGTTATGAAAGTACACACACTGCCATATTTTTTGAGTACACTTAAGGAACCCACAGTGACCAAAACTGGTATAAGTGTAAAGTATTCAGAGGTCTGTGTATTCTTCAGGCCAGCAAACCCTCCACCAATCACTGTCAGGGCTGTGCCTGTAAAAAAGAATCTTCTTGAAAACCTGACAGTATTGTTGTACCTCTTCATGGCCCTTTTTTACCAGATAACTTCTTACCAGTTTCCAATTGTCGTCATGGTTCTGATTTCATCGAGTTGATTGCAAATTATTCTAATATCCCTGTCCTCTTTCACTCCTTTATTTACATCGTGGTGAAGTTTTTCTCTTGATTTCCATTTGCAGTGTCATTTACATTTCCCACTGGTAACCTGGATATGGCATCAGCCACAATGTTGTCCCTCCCCTTAATGTATTCTACAGAAAAGTTGAATTACGGGAAAAACATAGTCCATTGAGTCTGTCTAGTGTGGTAGTGTTTGCATTCTTGAATATAGCTGAAGGCTTTATGATCTTATGTGCCTGTACTTGGTGACCCAATAAGTAGTTCCTAAATTTTTGGAATCTCCATTTATAGCCAGAAGTTCTTCTTCTCAAATGGAGTATTTTTCTCCTCTCTCTCTCTCTCTCTCTCTCTCTCTCTCTGTGTGTGTGTGTGTGTGTGTGTGTGTGTGTGTGTGTGTGTGTGTGTGTGTGTGTGTGTCCCCCTACGAGTGAAGGCAACTGAATCATGCATTTTAACCTCGTGGCTTTTTTTTATTATTATTATTTTGTTTAATAAATGAACCACCCATCCAAAATCATTGCTGTCAGTTGAAAGGCAAAAAGGGATGGATAAGTCAAGTCTGTGTAGTCTCATAGTTAACTGTGCTTTGATATCATCAAATGCAGATTGGCATCCATTGACCCATTCCCAGACACTATTCTTTGTAAGCAATTTATTGAGACATGGTGCATTTAATGCTTGTTTTTTCATGTATTTGTGAAAGAACCCTAGTAAACCGAAAAATGACTGAACTTGTTACTTAATCCTAGGAGGAAGGAAATCAGCAACTGCTTACACTTTCTTTCTCAGAGAGAATCCTACCTTTAGTGATCGTATGTCCCAGAAACTTACAGTGTTTGAGAGCAAATTTACATTTGGATGGCTTCAATGTCTTTCCTCCCCATCTCATTTTGTCGTCAATTTCCGTCAAAGTTCCCTTGTATTTTTCCCAAGTTTTGGTTGAGAGTAAAATTTCATATACGTGTATAGTCAGTTTTTTTTAGTCATTATTTTCTCAGTATACAATCCAACCCCCTTATAAACTCTTCCACTGACAAATATTTTCCAAAAGGCACCTCACAGTAGTCATTGAAGGGGAAGGCATTATATTTTAAGACACTATATTTTCTGGATTCATCTTCCAATTCTGTCTGATGTCTAGATATCAAGTCAAGGCAAGTCATGTATTTTACTTTGTTGAACTTGTTAAGTAATTTGTCTATACTTTCAGGATGGTCAGTCTCAAATTCTAAAAAATTTTTCAGATGTCTTGAGTCAAGAACTAATCTAATGCCCCCATCAGTCTTAGATACTAAAACCAGCAGGTTATTGTACTGTCTGCTATTACATTTTATTATTATTATTATTTTTTTTTTTTTTTTTTAAAGTTCTCTACCGCCTCTTCTCTTTTGCAAATGGGAATACGATAGGGCTTTATAAAGACCAGGTTATGGAGTTTTAATCCTAAGGTGCATTTATAATCGTTCACCCTTCCAGTTCTTTCCCTGAGAATACCACAGTATTCCCATACAAATGCATCAAGTTCTGTCTTCTCTTCTATACTTAATTCTTCAGGGTGTCTACGAACCGGGAGATCTGGGAAAAACCCGGGAATTTTTTCATCCGGGAGAAAACCGGGAAAAACCCAAGAATTTTTTAGAATTCCGGGAATCTATTATCGTTTTAGTTTTCAATTAAATTTTTGTGATTTTGACTGGTAAGAATCAATACTCCAACAAAGGATATTACTGTATCCCGCTTCTGCAGAATAATACTGCAGCAGCAAAACATGAACGAGAGGAAAAATGAACAAAAATAAAACTTAAGTCTCAAAGGAAATGCACCATACACAACAGCAAAACGTAGTGCTCATACAAGCGTCTGCCAACAGCAAAGTGTGTCAAATGCTTCAGAAAGACTATGCATTGCTTCCTAACAACAAATTGTCTCCAATGAGCATGACGTCACAGCTGTTTACATTAGATTCGTTTGAGCAGTTGCGGGCGGGTTCTTGTGCATGCGCAGTTGAGTCGCGTATGAGTAATACCTTCTCCCGCTTCTGGATACGGATGTGTGGCTGGGCGCCACTACCTAATATTGCCCCGGTTCGGAAATGTCGTAGATCCGGGGCTGATGCACAGAGCAGTCTGAGCTGTAGTGGGGAGGTGGGTAGTCTCCACGTGACCCGTGTTTACGTTTAGTGATTTTGCTGTTTCCTCTTCATTAATTGCTCTCACATTAAATGAAAACGAAACGGATTTCTGTGGCCGGGAGCTATCAAATGAATTAAAATACGTTCGCATGTTTACGGAAGGCTAAAATTTGCTCTACCTTTCTGACAGTCAAGCATTAATCGCCTTGGAGAATAATGAAGTTATTTTTGTCGGTTTGCTAAAGAGATGTGACTTTTAGTAGTCTTTAGCAATGAGGCAGCCAATTTATTTGAAACGAAGTGTTTAATTTCACACTGTTGGTTAGTTTCAACTGTTCACTGCATTTCAAGTGCACGTTTTCCGTTTACTAGCTCGCATGGCCTTATGCCATAATAAAGAACCAAACATGAGACAATACAGTAGTGGTACTCGAGAAAATTTACATCCGAATCTGGACATACGAACGTGCGCTTTAAGCCGAATTATGCATTTTAGTATGGTTCACGAAATTCCGATACTCTTGAAGTATCCTCTGATGTCTTGTTTCTTTTGTGACATAATGCAAAATCTTTTAATGTTTTATACGTACAAACATACGAGCTTCCTCCGTCATCGTAGCTGCGCAAGAACAGGGGAGCCTGTTATCTGGCGCTCTCTGACAACTGCTGAAATGAATCAGTTTCTAACACGTCACGGGAAAATATTGCAAATGGTGGTTTGAAAAGCGTTACTTTTTTAAAGTAAATTTCCTTTTACATAAGATGAACTGTGTGTGAGAATGTACAATGAATTTCTTAAATCACAGAGCATTTGACTCTCAATTAAAAATCAACTCTTTGAGGACGACCATCTAGAAGAATTTCGAGCCCAGAAGATCAGAAATTTACGTCGTTATTAAAAATTTTACTGGCACATTTGTGTGATACATCTCAAAGTGTAACATGCGCAAAAAAGATCAACATTATATGTGGAAGCTTAGCTTCTCTTGCAGCTTATTAATCTTCGAGACCACTATTATATGTGAAAGCTTTGTTTTTCTTGTAGCAACACTATGTATATTAATTTAAACCATTAACTTTTCCTATTTGTATTTTTGCACTACTTATTAGTGATCTTGCTATTGGCTGACTACATCACGTGTTCTATGCTGTCTTCAGCTGGCGAGATCACGTGACATGAGCTATGACTGGCTTACAGAAGCGCGTCGCAATCTCGATTTCAATGCTTTGGAAAGTAACATGCGGTGTTTGGTGGAATTCGAAGTTATACCTTCATAACACGAAACTATGCAGCGTACATGTTGCTGCACATCAGAGATCTTTCCAAAACGTGTTTTGTTTCCCCCCTTAGTTTCGTTTTCTTAAGTTCCGGGAAATTCTACGTCGCCATATAAAACCATAAACATTCAAAGTACTGATAAATTTTACAGTGCCAAGGAAAAGTATACTATCACTTAACACGGGAAAAGTGTATTTCACCCTGTTCTTTAGCCTAACCTGGAACACAAACTTCTTCCAGCCCCCGGATCTGGTTACTGGTACCATTACATAACATTGACATTTCTGTTTCCCCTGAAATTCCAATCTTTGGGTCAGTAAATATAATCCTTTTATCATTCTATTTAAATTGATCCTTGGCTTTTGTTATTCAGTCTGTGCGTAATATTATAACAACAAAAATAATCAATTATTGATAATATAATATAATATAAATGGATAGATAAGAAATCTACTCACAAAGTGGCAGCAGGGGTACACATTATGTAGGCACAGATGGGGAAGTATATGATAGTCCCATTATTCCAGTTCATATTACAGTATAATCCTGCTTCTACATTCCCGGAATTAACGTTTTCCCGCCATTTACGACATTTTTTATTGGCCCTGTCAAATTTCCTATGCCCTATATTTAAAATTTTCCGGCAATTTATGCATTGAGAAAAAATGTTTGTGGAGAAAAATGTTTGTGGAGAAAAAATGTCACTGGCATGATGTTGGCTGTCTAGTAGTGTTTACAAATATTACATTGTTAAGTTTCTTGACACCAGGGCACTCTACTCAGCAGATTTGAACTGGTTGGTTGGTTGTTTTTGGGGGGAAGGAGACCAGACAGCGAGGTCATCGGTCTCATCGGATTAGGGAAGGAAGTCGGCCATGCCCTTTGAAAGGAACCATCCCGGCATTTGCCTGGAGCGATTTAGGGAAATCACGGAAAACCTAAATCAGGATGGCCGGACGCGGGATTGAACCGTCGTCCTTCCGAATGCGAGTCCAGTGTGATTTGAACTGGTAAACATGTAAAAGTTCGGACAATTCGCTCCATATCTCCCGCCTCTGCCAAGGTCTACTTGGCATGGTAGCTGATGGGATTATTAGATTAATTCGAATGAAGATATCAACTATTTCCAAACTGTCTCTGCTGTGCAAATGCAGTTTTGTGATTGCTGTGATCATCGTGACACCTTTGTCGAACCATATTGAGCTTGTTTCGGCATATGGCCACTTGGAGCACTAGTTAAAACCGTCATTCACTTTAAAACCGTCATTTACTTTGAGATGATCAAATGTTTGTAGTGGAAACACAGTGCCAGTTATATATTTTATTGATGCTGAACAAAACTTGTTTCGAGAATTTATTCTTGTTGTCAAGTGCGGTATTTACGTATGTACATTTCGTGATGTTACGAAAAACAAACAATGTGAGTGATAGTTTTTGTGTTTGTTTGTTTGTTTGTTTGTTTGTGCATAACTGATGAGGCACGATAACTGATAATCTCAAAAAGATGACTACAGTGCAAGAGACACAGAACCACACATATTCGAACACCACACAAAATACTTATGTACATATTTGCACTTGACAATGAGAAAAAGTTCTCAAAATGCATAGTGCTAAGCATGAAAAAATACATAACTAGTGCTGTATTTCATTGTTTAAATAATGAATACCAGCTGCAGGCTTTCAAAAACATCAGTTATGACACATGGAATCGGGTCAAACATTGCTACTTCCCTGACAGTAATCAGTTCCAGCCATATCAGTGGTTTTTATTAAATAATAAACAAGTCCCTGACAAGTCTTTTGATGCGCGCGTGTGTGTGTGTGTGTGTGTGTGTGTGTGTGTGTGTGTAAACAAAGATGATGTGTCTTACCAAATGAAAGTGCTGGCAGGTCGACAGACACACAAACATACACACAAAATTCAAGCTTTCGCAACAAACTGTTGCCTCATCAGGAAAGAAGGAAGGAGAGGGAAAGCTTGAATTTTGTGTGTATGTTTGTGTGTCTGTCGACCTGCCAGCACTTTCATTTGGTAAGTCACATCATCTTTGTTTTTAGATATATTTTTCCTACGTGGAATGTTTCCCTCTATTATAACCATATATATATACAGGGTGATTCAAAAAGAATACCACAACTTTAAAAATGTGTATTTAATGAAAGAAACATAATATAACCTTCTGTTATACATCATTACAAAGAGTATTTAAAAAGGGTTTCTTTTTTTTCCACTCAAAAACAAGTTCAGAGATGTTCAATATGGCCCCCTCCAGACACTCGAGCAATATCAACCCGATACTCCAACTCGTTCCACACTCTCTGTAGCATATCAGGCGTAACAGTTTGGATAGCTGCTGTTATTTCTCGTTTCAAATCATCAATGGTGGCTGGGAGAGGTGGCCGAAACACCATATCCTTAACATACCCCCATAAGAAAAAATCGCAGGGGGTAAGATCAGGGCTTCTTGGAGGCCAGTGATGAAGTGCTCTGTCACGGGCTGCCTGGCGGCCGATCCATCGCCTCGGGTAGTTGACGTTCAGGTTTCATAACTAACCTTTTTCGTAGGACTCTCCATACAGCTGATTGTGGAATTTGCAGCTCTCTGCTAGCTCTACGAGTCGATTTTCCTGGGCTGCGAACAAATGCTTGCTGGATGCGTGCTACATTTTCATCACTCGTTCTCGGCCGTCCAGAACTTTTCCCTTTGCACAAACACCCTTTCTCTGTAAACTGTTTATACCAACGTTTAATACACCACCTATCAGGAGGTTTAACAACTTCGTTCGAAATGCACGCTGAACAACTGTCGTCGATTCACTTCTGCCGTACTCAATAACACAAAAAGCTTTCTGTTGAGCGGTCGCCATCTTAGCATCAACTGACGCTGACGCCTAGTCAACAGCGCCTCAAGCGAACAAATGTACAACTAAATGAAACTTTGTAGCTCCCTTAATTCGCCGACAGATAGTGCTTAGCTCTGCCTTTTGTCGTTGCAGAGTTATAAATTCCTAAAGTTGTGGTATTCTTTTTGAATCACCCTGTATATATGGTTATAATAGAGGGTTTGGTGTGAAGCACGTCCGTCCACATCAAACCCACCAACAGGAACAGTACCTCCATTATGACAGCTGTCACCCATTCCACATCAAACGGTCCCTTCCCCACAGCCTAGGTCTTCGTGGCAAATGAATCTGCTCCAGTCCGGAATCCCTGAACCATTACACCAACAACCTGAAAACAGCTTTCGCATCCCGCAACTACCCTCCCGACCTGGTACAGAAGCAAATAACCAGAGTCACTTCCTCATCTCCTCAAACCCAGAACCTCCCACAGAAGAACCCCAAAAGTGCCCCACTTGTGACAGGATACTTTCCGGGACTGGATCAGACTCTGAATGTGGCTCTCCAGCAGGGATACGACTTCCTCAAATCCTGCCCAGAAATGAGATCCATCCTTCATGAAATCCTCCCCACTCCACCAAGAGTGTCTTTCCGCCATCCACCTAACCTTCGTAACCTCTTAGTTCATCCCTATGAAATCCCCAAACCACCTTCCCTACCCTCTGGCTCCTACCCTTGTAACCGCCCCCAGTGTAAAACCTGTCCCAAGCACCCTCCCACCACCACCTACTCCAGTCCTGTAACCTGGGAGGTGTACACGATCAAAGGCAGAGCCACGTGTGAAAGCACCCACGTGATTTACCAACTGACCTGCCTACACTGTGAAGCTTTCTATGTGGGAATGACCAGCAACAAACTGTCCATCCGCATGAATGGACACAGGCAGACAGTGTTTGTTGGTAATGAGGATCACCCTGTGGCTAAACATGCCTTGGTGCACGACCAGCACATCTTGGCACAGTGTTACACCATCCGGGTTATCTGGATACTTCCCACTAACACCAAACTGTCAGAACTCCGGAGATGGGAACTTGCCCTTCAGTATATCCTGTCTTCTCGTTACCCGCCAGGCCTCAACCTCCGCTAATTTCAAGTTGCCGCCGCTCATACCTCACCTGTCATTCAACATCATCTTTGCCTCTTTACTTCCGCCTCGACTGACATCTCTGCCCAAACTCTTTGCCTTTACAAATGTCTGCTTGTGTCTGTGTATGTGCGGATGGAAGTGTCTGTGTATCTGTGTGTGTGTGTCTCTGTGTGTGTGTGTGTGCGTGCATGCGCGTGCGCTAGTGTATACCCGTCCTTTTTTCCCCCTAAGGTAAGTCTTTCCGCTCCCGGGATTGGAATGACTCCTTACCCTCTCCCTTAAAACCCACATCCTTTCGTCTTTCCCTCTCCTTCCCTCTTTCCTGATGAGGCAACAGTTTGTTGCGAAAGCTTGAATTTTGTGTGTATGTTTGTGTCTCTATCAACCTGACGGCGCTTTCGTTTGGTAAGCCACATCATCTTTGTTTTTAGATATATTTTTCCTACGTGGAATGTTTCCCTCTAGTGTTAGGGGGTATCCAGTACGTAACTTTTACAGTTTAAAATGTTATTTCCCACATTTTACATTTTCCTGGATTTTACACTTAAGTATTTTCAAAAGTGTAAAAGCAGGGTTTCATTGTTGTTGTATAGTGTCCAAGTATGCAGATCAAGTCAAAAGAGAGGAATTGCTTTTTGGACAGATTAGGGAAGCTTACTACAGAGTATTTGATAAATTTGAAAAGCGTAATAATGAAGAAGGGATAGTGGATGTAATTTTCCAGGATTGTAGACCAGAAAGTGAAGCTAATTATAAAACAAATGTTGATCCAATTGCAGTACTGTAGTTAAAATTTTACAGCCTATCGAAAGTAATGTCCCTGTTGAAAAACAAAATGTCTGGTGGCTAGAGCCTCCCGTCGGCTAGACCGGAAGCTTGGTACACGTCTTTTTTAGTTGCCTCCACTACGGCAACTTGCATGTTGATGGGGATGAGATGATGATGATGATGATGATGATGATGATAACACGACACCCAGTTCCTGAGCAGAGAAAATCTCCAACCCAGCCGGGAATCGAACCCGGGCCTCTTTCCATAGCATTCCGCAGTACTGACCACTCAGCTATCGAGGCAGACATGTCCCTGTTGAAAACAAGAAAGACTTCTTATACAGGAGGGAAAATATAGGTAACATTGAAATTCGAGGGAGCTCATATATTCATATCCAGTTGCATAACTTGAAAGGAAACTGCCCGAGAGATACTGGGAGTGCAATTTATGGAATCTCTAGAAAATTGAGAGATAAAATATGAACATCAGTTTCACTGAATTCCCTGAACAGGAGTTAAGCCAAAGGATGCGACAGGGAGAAACAGTAAACTAATTATAAAACCGGTTCTTCTGTGCTTTAAAATTAATGAGTGTTCACACAAGGGTGCCTAGTGGTGGATGATCTGAATGAATATCTAATATTAGGCATATAATATAAACAGATAGGTTCACCAGGCTATCAGAATGTTAGATATGTTTACATTTCCTAATAATGCCCTAACCATGAATTGTACAATTTTAATATGTTAATTTGTTTCTATAGCTTTGAACACATGAAGAGTTTAAGAACATTTAATAGAAATACATTTGGGTTAATATTACACTGAAATATGACAGCAGTAATGTTGGCTAAATTACATTGCACTCATTGTATGTTTTCACAAATTACAAAAGATCCAGATGATCTTATTGATTCCTTTCAATGTCAGCAGTACATTTCAATACATAGAAAATTATTACATAGTTATTATTTCCACAATATTTCCCTAACGTGATTTGTGCTCATGTTAGGCTTTTTTGTATTATTGTCTTTTGGTATTGTTTCTATCTACGGTTACATGTAGCTATGCTTGTAAATTCAGTATGTATATACATAGATCAGTATTTAGGAAATGAATATTCTGTATGTGACTTCCGATTTGATCAAATTCAGCTGTTAAAACTGATTACACAGTGCTTCCATCAAATTGATAAAATTTGTGGTGCTATTTCCACATGCTCCTTCAGACATTTTCTGGTTGCAGAGTTTTGAAGCAGTAGTAAGGTTCATGTCCAGGTCTGGCACAAATTATCAAGTCATCATAGATGTCCAGCAGAAAGATTTAAACTTTTGGATTCAATGTCTGTTGTATGCTTTGATAAATAGCATTCAGCTTTTTTTGTCTGGAAGTGCCAAGTGCGTTTCACAGGATTTGAGATTTACAAACTCCACATCAGCAAGAACGACTAATGGTGTATAAAAAAGGTATTGTACTCAGCCTTGGTCATGTTGGTCTCCTCCAAGTTGAAAAGGGTGGGTCCTCATATTGTGGAGAAAGGTTTAATATTTGCTGTCGTCTCTCAAACAAAAACACTAGCTGTATAATTTGTTGTAAATCTCCATTTATTCACAAATAGACTAATATTTACTCATTGTAAAATATTGCACAGTATCCAGTAGTGTTGCTCAGTAATTTCACATACAGAATTCATGGCAATCACATCCATATATTAATATATTCAAACTGCATGTTTTTTTCTGCATCAAAAAGTCCAAGGTCACATACAGTACTCCCAGCACTAACTTATCTGTTGCAATTTTACCCTTTTACACAGGTGATTTTCCAAAAACAGTAAAGGTCTAAAAATTAATTGGATGTTAATGTTTCTCTCAGATAGTATGTTGTTAAACTGGTGTTTATAGTGCACCTTTGGTGCAGGGGTAGCACCTTTTATTGGTAATCAAAACACCATCTGTCCTGGGTTTGAACTGTGTCACAGCTTAAATTTTGAATAAAAATCACCAACAGTGGTGGCCTTGTCAAAGGGGGTGGAGGGACGGACAGATGCTAATGGCACTCTCTTGTCCTTGGCATGGAAAGATGCCCCTAAAAGGCATAAGAATCAGCAATGACCAACGGCATGAGGATGCAGAAGGCAATGGAAACCACTGCATTAAAGACACACAATGTGTACTCACCGGACATGTGGCCTGTAATTGAAAAAAATGTCATGATCATCTCTCCATTGGTAAAAGATTCTGGACTAGTCCCCCACTGAGTGAAGAGGTACAGTTGCTAGCATACTGTACTCACGTTCGGGAGGATGACTGTTAAAAGTCACGTCCTGCCATCCTGATTTAGGTTTTCCGTCCTTTCCCTAAATCGCTTCAGGCAAATGCTGGAATGATGCCTTTGAAATGGCATGGCCAACTCCCTTACCCATCCTTCCCGAATCTAATGTGACCGACGACCTCGTTGTTTGGTCCCCTCCCCCAAATCAATCAACAAGTTCTCCATTCAGATCTCTGGGAGGGGAGGGGGTTGCCAAGGAGGAGGTGGCCATGATAAAAATATTGAATAACCAACAAAAGGATAGTATAGTATGAGTTAGGGTGTGGAATATCAGAAGTTTGAATGTGGTAGGGACGCTAGAAAATCCAAAAAGGGAAATGCTGTGGCTCAATCCAGATATAGTGGTAGTCAGTAAAGTTAAATGGGAAGAAGACAAGGATTTGTGGTCTTACGATTACAGGGTAATATGCAGAAAATGGTATAGCAAGAGTAGGCTTCATTATGACTAGGACAGAGAGTAGTTACCGTGAGTAGTTCGTAGACAGGATTTTTCTGATAGGGGTTGACAGCAAACCAACATGGACAACAGTAGTTCAGGTATATATGTAGACGTCACAATCTGAAGGTGAGGAACAGAGAAAGTATATCAGAATATTGAATGGATACTTGAGGATGTAATGGGAGTTGAGAATCTAATAGCCACGGGCTATTGAAATATGGTTGTAGGGAAGGAAATAGAAGAAAGGATTACAGGAGAATATGGGGTTGGTACTAAGAATAAAAGAGGAGAAACACTAAGCTCTGCAATAAATTTCATCTAATAATAGTAAATACTCAATTCCAGACACTTTAAGAGACTAGTCGGGAAGCATCGTGTGCCAAGAAGTGAGGTACAGGTGTGCTAAGGAATAAAGAGATACACTGGAATGTTTCTGAGGCTGTAGATTCTGTGATAATGAATAGCTCAGAAGGCATTTCAGTTGAAAAGGAATGAACATCTCTTGGAAGGGCACTCACTGAAGCTGGAGAGAAAAACATAGGTTCAAGAAAGGTAACTCTGAAGAGACTGTGGGCAACAGTAGTACTACTTCAGGTGATCGACATAAAAAGGTAGTACAGAAATGTTTTGGGAAGTTCAAGAATACAGAAATACGAGTCACATTAAGAGTTCAGTTAGAATTCCATTGTTAAATGAAGAGGAGAGAGCAGATACGTGGAAAGAGTAGATTGAGGGCCTCTGTAATAGGGAGGACTTATCTTATGAAGTGAAAGGGAACCCAGTAGTCGAAACAGAGTTTAGAATAGCTTTGGAAGTCTTAAAATCAAATAAGGCAGAAGGGATGGATAACATTCTATTGTAATTTCTAAAATCATTGAAGGAAGTGGCAACAAAATGGTTATTCACAACAGCGTGTAGAATGTACAAGACTGGCAGGTTTTCGGAAAATCGTCCATACAATTCCCAAAATTGCAAGAGTCAACAAGTGGGAAAAAAATTGCACAATCAGTTTAACACCTCATGCATCCATGTTGCTGCCGAGAATAATATAAAGAAGAATGGAAAACAAAATTGAGGATCTGTTAGATGATGACCAGATATGCTTTAGGAAAGGTAAAGGCATCAGAGAGGCAGTTTTGACATTGCAGTTGATAATGGATGCAAGATGGATGAAAAATCAAGGTGCATTTATAGGATTTGTTGACCTGGACAAAGCATTTGACAATACAAAATGGTGCAAGGTGTTTGAAATACTGAGAAAAATAGAGTTATGCTGTAGGGAAAGATGGGTAGTATAACAATAAGATTGGAAGACCAAAATGAAGTGCTTGGATTAAGAAGTGTGTTAAGATAGGAATATAGTCTTCCGCCTCCACTGCTCAAGCTATACATTGAAAAAGCAATTAAGCAAGTAAAAGAAAAGTTAAAGAGCAGAATTAAAATTCAAGGTGAAGTGTTTCCTTACTTTAACAGTGTGAAAATATAAATAGAAATTTGGTGTTAACAAGTGTGCAAGCCTGTTGTGTTATGAAGTTGCGATTTACATTTTAAGAATTCTCCCTCAGCTTAGCATACTGGTGGGATATAAATCCTTTAAAAAATAATTACTTTTGTAAACATGAAACGAAACACGTACCTCATCAGATTTAATTATTGCTTCCATTGTGTAATAATTTTGATGGTCATATGAGTATATAAGTTGCAGTTAGTGACAGACTAGATTGCTATTGTGATTTAAATTGCTTCATGCTTTGAGTTTTGGTTCATTGTGTATTTTCAGATGTGGTACTAATCGCTAATCAGGAGGAAAAAAGTCATCTTTATGATATTTGTAAATAAAGGTATCATGTATAGTATATAGAAGTTTGTCATTCCAATTATAGGCATTATTTTATAAACCAGAGTGTAAAAACGTCAACTGAAGAGATCAGTACCCAGCATCATGTGATTTGTTTCTTGACAACAGACCCAGTAACTACATGCATAAGTGTAACAGCATGCAAATGACAATTGAGCTGTTACAAAGGGTAATCAAAGAATTTAGAGCTGGACTGGAACAAAAAGTGTCAGCTATATGGAGAAACCTCCCAGTATCTACGTGTAAAACAGTTCTTAAATCACTGTTGACAGACAAAGATAATGCATTATTTATTTAAAGTCAAAGTTGGTCACTAATTAAAAATTAATATAAATATTGCATGAAGTAGAAATAACTATTTACATTTATTGAAACAGAAATGATTGACTTGGAGCTGACTGAATACTAATAAGTAACTAAATACAGTGCCTCCAGTTTTTGGAAATTTTTTTGCTGTATTGGTTATTTTTTAAGTACACTAAAAATAAAACAACTGTACTTCTAAAAACCAGTTGGAATTATGATTTAATAAATATGACTTCAGTAAGCACTGATCATTAAAGTTAGTTTATGATCACCAGTGCAACATATTTGGTACACACGTTTTAGTATGCAGGGCAAACTTTGATTGGATTGCGTGTTACCTACGTAACGAAGTTTAACCAAGAATTATTCATTAGACTGTCAGTGAAAATATACTTAAACATGTGTGTGCTGTCTGTAAAGAGGCATTCATATTGTTTGTGTAAAGCATAAGTTAATGATTATTGGTTGACATTCACCAGTTTTAAATGGTAAAGTGGCTGACTGTAAGTTTGTCAGGGTGTGTCCATAGCAATGTTGCTTTAGACAAGGTAAAAACTCTGTAGGTTATTGTCTATACTTTCAAATACATAAGTGTTTCCTATAAAATCCATGCTACATAATTACTATGATTATTTTTTTAAATATAATCTATACAATCAATAATGAAAATTGAAAACCTCTTCCACCATTTGCTTGCTGAATGAAACTGAAATGGTGGTGCAAAAATACAAAGTCTCTTTCCTAATCAGTTGACTTTGCCCTGTATACTAAATATCAGGATGATTTAAATAAAAGTCTGAAAGGTATAGTAAAAATTCAGAATATTGTAGTTTCATTCTGAAAGTAGGCTGAAAATATTGACAGAAATTATGTAAAGATGCATGTGGTTGCATCTCTTGGTGCTCAAACCTAATCAGTAAGCAAGGTTATGGTTCTTCCCCGGCAGGGTGAAGACCGTCTGTTCCAGGTGGTGACACCAATGGTACAGGTACCAAAGGCAGAGCCAGGGGGTGATGCATCTGCTGCCACAGAGGTGGAGGCTATCACAGTAACGCCCCAGCAGTTGCTGGGACCGCACCAGCTAGTTAGTGTCCCTGGTGAACCACAGCTACTGCAGGTTCTGTCTCTGAAAGAGAGCCCACCAACTCCAGGTAATGCAGCTGTACATACCCCTCCTCACAGATCGACTATGCAGTTACTGTCTCTCAAGGACAGCTCATCAACTCCAGGTAATGCACCAGTGCAGACCCCACCTCACAGACCGACCACGCCGGCTGGTAAGAGGTCTGCGGCTGTCGGCCCAGGAGAATCGTCGGTAGTGGAGGTCAGCATCGATGTCAAAGAGGAAGAGGCACCTGCGCCGACATCAGTGTCCGGTACAGGTGGATCGAGTTCTGATCAGTGACGACTTACGGCCCCTAGTCATCTCAAGGCTTTGAGTTGTCGTGGAGTGTAGCTCTTGCAGAGGATACCTGAAAATGGGTTACTTCACCAGAACTGGAGAAATAATTGAAGACTCCTTTACATTAGTACCTGTTTTGAGACTCGTCAAGAGATGACAGCTCCACTGTCTGTTTCTGTCTCTCTCAGTACCATGTGTCCAAAGTGCAGGACAAGTTTTGGAGTTTGTAGTTTATTTTCCATCTGCTGTAGTTTGTGAGTCCTTTTCGTAGAGTTTGGTTTGGTACCTTTCTCTTTTGGAAGAGTGACACTACCAACAAGTGTGTGTTCCTCTCACATGAAGTAAGTCTGTAGCTTTAAACAGAGAGTTTCACTCAATGTTGCAGTATCACATGTGTATGGTATTTAATCTGTAAAACTATGTTGTTTATTCAGTCATCTAGTAACACATACTGCTACAGTTTTTATTTAATGTTGCAGTATTAGTAAAGTGCAACTATAGTATTTGAACTTTAAGATCAGTTAAAAATTCCAAAGTTATTGGTACCATTATGATCTGACAGAGGTCAGAGCGCTGTGTTTCCTCCCCTTTGTAATGAATACAGAGCTTCAGTTATTTCAAAACAAAATCGTCAACATTACTTCAGCTGTGAGTTGTGGATGTGAAGTGTTCCTCACTTACGCGGTAAGAAAACTACATCTGTCATAAATAATATTTGTTTCTTCAACATTCATTTGCAAGAACTAATAATCTTATGCATACAAATTATTTGGTCAAATTTCTGTGAGCATTATCTTGCACAGAGATTATCAAAATATGTGTATGAAATCTGTTCATAGTGAATTAAATCATTCACATACCAGATAAAGTTTTTAATATTATTAAGGAGCTATGGATACAGATCTCCATGAGCTTTAATGTTAAAAGAGAAAGATCACCATGTTGTTGTTTGTCATTTTCTGCTGGGATCAAGTATAATCTTGAAGACATTTCCAAAAACAATGTCTTTCTCTTGATTAGTATTAAATATCTTGTGATAGTTGAAATATTTCCCATGGACCCAGTACATGAAATATTATTTTTACACAGTAGTGATTTTTCCTTTACAGCATTTGTTTACTTTGATAGACCATAAATTGTACATGATATGCTGGGTCATGTGAGAACTATAAACATCTAATTTCAAAGTCTACAGCCAACCAGGAATCCACTGCTCACTGCTGTAGTGCTTTGTGGGCCAAATAAGTTACACTATAAAACAGTAATTATATTACTTGAACGTTCAGTCAGGGTTGAGTATTTTGTTCCCAGATGTAAATACTTCTGATAATTAATATTTTATGCAAGTATTTTATTGGAATTTTCATTTTTTTGTACCATAAATATTTGTAAATAATGAAAAATTAATGAAAATCCTTTGCAGTGTTAATATTTATAAATTTTTACACAGTATGATATAAATTTGTATTGTGCTTGTCATATCTTAGCTTAAAGCTTTCACTTTTTCTGTATCTTCTCCATATTCACATTTCATTGCAAAAACGTGAAACAGTAAATCAGTGCTGAAACTTATAATTGCACAAATGTCATCACAACATTTGTTTTTTTTCCCCCTCGTGTTTGCATGCTATCGAGTTTGTTCAGGCATAAGTAGCCTCTTAGGGTAACAGAATTCATTACAGTTTCGTGCCATGTCATAAACTGGGCATCTGGAAAGAAATTTAAGATTTTCTCTTGTTTTTATATCAACCTGACATCTGCGTTGGAATAGTCATTGCACATAATAAAATCCAACCAGTCTTTATTCTACTTATTTCTGGTTTCTAACAGAAATTGGTATCAGAAAGCACATTATAATGTTCCCAAGTGCTTCATTAAGAGCAAATGCAGGGAATGAAGTTACCAAAGAAACTTTATTTTATGATACATTCTAGTGTAAAATGCTAGTGATACTTTGTTGATCTGTTTATAGTGTACAGTTATTTTACTTCGTGCTCCACCAAAAGTAGAGGGTAACAGGCAAGTTGCATGAACTCATCAGCACTCTGTTGACATTGTTAATTTTACCAAATTTTTTACCAACACACAATAAGTTTGTGTTACCAAAATGTTGATTAATTGTAATGAAGTAGTAACTTTTATCAGTTTTTGCTAGTAATGTACTGGACTGTTGCATATATTGTTGCCTCATTGCAGATATATCAATCTTTGACACTTTTAGAATACTGAGAATGCTTACTATCCTGGTCCAGCATCTCTCTCTCTCTCTCCCTCTCTCTCCCTCTCTCTCCCTCCCTCTGTGTGTGTGTGTGTGTGTGTGTGTGTGTGTGTGTGTGTGTGTGTGTGTGGGTGGGTGGGTGGGTGTGGGCGCGCGCACGGGTGGTCGTGCGTGGATTTCAGTTGTAGAGTCACCTTTTAACTTGTGCCTGTTGTCTTTAACACAGTCTATTTTAGGGAACTATTTCTAGGCAAATTACTGTATTAACAGTTGATTGCAGAGGAAACTAGAAGAACCATTCACTGTAAAAATTGTACTGTGGCATCTGTGTAATTCTCCATCAGGCACATATCATTATGAAGAATCAGTATTTTGGGAAATATGTTTAAAGAACTTTAAAATTTGCATTTTTTTTTTTTTTTTTTTTTTTTTTTTTTTTTTTTTTTTTTTTTTTTTTTTTTTTTGCATATTTACTGCAACGCATCTGACATTCATTCAATGTGAATATATTTGTAGTTCTAGGAGAAGCATGATGTTCGCATGAAATGTGATATTCCTAATATGCTAGGCAATGTAATGAGAACACAATAGCTAGAAAATTGGTAGAAGTGTTAACGGTTCATGTGACTGTTAATGTATTGTAATAGTGTGTCTGGTAATTTGATATACCTTAAGAGTGTCTTAACAAAATTTTTAATAATACAGTAATGATTATGTTGGACTGAAATGGACATTTACTTACCAGTTGATAAAATGTGAAAGCATAGGAAAACTATCAGACACAAGCGAGGTGAATAAAAGATACATATCTTGAATCTCTAATTTTGAAAATCTTAGTGACGAGGCAGTTAGTTAAGAGGAAGAGGAGGAGGGGGGAGATATACTGTGATACGAGAGAGTTGGAAATTACACCTCTAAGCCTCATTTAGACAAGTCAGATGGTATGGATATTGACAGAAATCACTGTGGGCTATACCAACAGAAATCAAATTCTACAGTTACTTTTTGCTTAATTTCCTGCACCTTTCTCTCTCAGATTCTGTCTCGGCTTCTTCTGCCTGGCACATAAATTTTCAAAAGCTGGAGATTCATTATCTGTTTTATCACTTGTGTTTTGTCAGGTTTTCCTCAGCTTTTTTGTTAAGTATATGTTCTTCTTTGTCCCACATATGTTTGTGTTGTATTCTGCTTTACTTTTGTGAATTTTAATTATACAGTGACTGGTTCTTGCACTTGACTTGCACAGAAACCACCATTGGGATAGTAATGCCTGCCTTTACTCCCTTATTTCAGGATGAACCTAAGATGTGAGGTGATCTGTTCTCTGCCAACAATATATGCAGCTTCCAGTAATGTTCTTCTTTGGCATATAAGAAGCTTAATATGTGACTGAAAGTGAATAAATAAGCAAGTTGCCAGTTGCTCTCGTTTTTGTTTGTAGGAGTTATTCTTGTTGTTCAGGTATTTTTAAAAACAGGAGCAAGGGTAAAATTGAAGAAGTTCCTTTAAAAAGGTATCAGCTGAAATTGTGTTACATACTATTTTGTTGTTCCAACAAATAGCGAAATGTTCTGTTGTCGCACTTTATTGTGCAGTTCTGTTGTTTTTTTTTAATTGTGTAATGTATAGTTTGTTGTGAGTACCAAATTATGTTATATACTTTCGTTAATATGTGATTGATCAGACAATGTAAAATAACTAGGAAGTATTATAGTACTGGATGAAGGAGAGGGTGGTAGAATGTGTTATGCATCTACCTAGTCATGTTTTTCATTACAAGTGACCTATGAGAAATATAAAGGGTTTTATGAAGCAGTGAACCTCAGCTCTATGGTCCAGAGGACCAGTGAGTATGTCTGAACAGTTCATGAAATAATGCATTTAGACTGATGTATTGCAAGCACGACACTGAATAGTCATTTTCCTGTGATCTTTGTGCCATAGGAAATATTTACATTTTATATTTGTGAGCTTAAATACAGGGTGTCCTCTCACATGGAAAACCGGTAATGATTTGTGCAGTTGCTGAAAAATGCAAAACAAGATAAAATGTGTTTGGGCTGCTGTTCTATTTAACAAGCATGTTGTCCGTGAGTTGCTGTCAAAAGGACCAATATGTTTCTGGTCATTGTTGCTTGTATTATGTTTTTGTGGTATCACTGAATAAAAACCATTTTGCTCCTGGCACATTTTGAAAACTTAATTTGTCAAAAATGTTGACAGTGTAATAGTGATGGTGTGAAAACACTGTGCAATTAGGCTGTAATAAAAGATTTTTTAAAAATAAAATGAATACATACATATAATATTCAGAAACAGAGTGAACATGTAAGCCTGATACACTGAGCTTTGATTGTGTATTCTGTGCTTGTTGGATTTCAATAAAATATGTAATGATGGTGAGGTTCGCAAACAAATCATGAAACGAGTGACAATGGCAGAAGGAAGCATCTTTAGCTATTTTCAAAATTGGAACTTAGTGTAGTAAACTTAGGTATTGAGTCAGCTGTCACATTTTGTGAACATTGCATATTCAGTCTATGTACCATAAATTTAGTCATACATGAAAAATAAGAGAAAGACTGAAGAATTGTTACTAATAGTGTTAAATATGAGTGGGCACCCTGCACAAAGGAGTAAATAAAATAGAGAAGAGTGTGTGTGTGTGTGTGTGTGTGTGTGTGAACGTGTGCATGCTTAGGAGTGTGTGAGCGAGGGCAAGTGCGCAAACGTGCGTGCGCTTGGGAGTGTGTGAGCGTGCGTGCGTGTGCTCGTTTGTACATCCGGTTATTGGTGAGGGATATTCAGACATTTAATTTGGATAACATTCATTCTGAAAGATCACATTTTCATATTCAAAAGTCTATTCATTAGCAATTGTCATTCCAATATCACTTTGTGTCTGGTGGTTTTAATCATTGTTATATAGATCACAGAGCCTCTGATGTATGTTGTTTACGTGGTATTGTTATGTGAGTATTAAGATTTATTTTCTTCTTCCCACAGAAATTTCATTTTAACCATGATTGCTTTAGAAATGATATCAATAGTGCATTGAGTTATTTATTTTTCAAAATGTATACAGCACAGAAGGAGACAGTGATACAAATTGCATCACATGGGACTTAGGTGTGCTAACAATTTCAAGCCCTCTAGAGATTTTTACAGTACTCAGCTTCACACTAAGGATTTCATGTTAGTGAAGAGCTTTATTGCTTTCTCATAGTGGCTTAACTGGCTGCAGATCACTGCAGTTGCAACTAAAAGACCTTTATTTAGAAAGATGCTGTCCCCATATTCCAGAACTCTGTGGTGTGTATAAAGTCCTAGGATGTGATCTCTCAGGTTTTCTCGGGGCAGTTATTTAATTGTGTACGTCCAGTTGTTCTGTCAAGCTGCTGTTTCCATTTTGTGCACAGTATTTTAACAAGTAACCCAGCCATCCTGTTCAGGTGCTGTAAGTTTTGTTATGTGTACTTGCTGCCTGGGCTCCATCCAGACTGTGAGCTGGGTTGGTCTCATGCCAGTATTTGTAGCAGAGTTTGATTCCCAATGCCGACTGTGCCCTTTTGTTTTTCAGAGCCTGCACAGATATTCCATGAAATGCAAATCCTCTCAGCATTTCTCATCTTTGGTGGATGTGGTGGCCAGCAAGATCTTAATAAATTGCATGCCAGATCCCAAGCTAGGTTTAATTTGAAACCTCATCCCTGTCTAACATGTTTTTTATTGAAGTATGGATTTAAGAAAATTTAATAAACAAGGCTGGAGATTTCAGTTTAAACAACGCTTGTGGTTTGGTTCTCAAATTGTTAAGATCTAAGTGACCTTCACTTCCACCAGAGCTGGAAAACACTGAGAGAATTTGCATTTCACGGAATATCAGTACAGTCTTTGAAAAACAAAAGAACTTCAAACGGTGTTGTGGGCCTCAGGAATCAAACTCGGCTACAAATAGTGGTGCGAGTGAACAATAATACAGAGACTGCTAGGAGTCCAGGTAGTGAGTATGCTCAACAGCAAAACTCTTAGCACCTGAAGAGGATGGCTGGGTTGGACATTGAAATATTACGCATAAAATCGAAATAAATACGCAGTAGATCCCTGGGAAACACCATTAAGTCCCAGGGTGCTGTCCCTACCATCATAACTTATTTTTGTGTGTGTGTGTGTGTGTGTGTGTGTGTGTGTGTGTGTGTGTTATGAAAGGGAGAGAGGTGGGGAGGGGGGGGAAGGGTTAATAATTAATGGATGTTTGTAAGAGATGAATGAAATGAGAGGAGCAGAATGGTCGTTCAGAGCATCGAAATACTGTGTTCAGGTACTGAATGTGATGTATTGTGTTTTTACTTGTATATTGTGGGCAGTGAGTAGTGGCGATCAAAGATGAATGTTTCAAGTTAGACTGTAATTCTTGGAAATCGTGTGACTTGTAAGTTTTTAATTCAAAACTCTCAGTAATGAATATGTGCAATTATTTAAGAATAAGTGCTGTTTGTGTCTGAAATTGTATAATACAACCTGGCAGTTGCATGTGTTCATGCTATTTGTGTAAATTACCTAACAGACTTTTTTTTACTATTGTAGAAAAAAAGCCATTATTCTCTTTCTCAGCTACACCATTGTATGGAAGAATTTAATAGTGTAGTATTTGATGTTCAACAATTCTATATCAGATAACTGTGTGTTAAATAAATTAAGAAACAATTTTCAAAATATTTGTTCTCTTGATTCTCAATTACTACGTTGATACTTGATCATGTTACTTCAGATACTGAAAATTGAAGTAATGTAATGAATATAAATGGGTTTTTATAAATGTAAGTGAGAGTAAACCATTTATCACCATATTCACAGTCGAGAATATGGTGATAAATGGTTTACTGAAAAACATTAGTGGAAAGCACTGAAATTACATTTATGTGCCTATTTCAAAATGGGAAAATTTCTGTTTCATGCCACCATCTTAGATTTTAAACAAAGTGAAAAACAAGTAACATATTCCTTAGGTTCATAAATAGTTCTTGAGATGTATTTGGACTAAATTCAAATTAGAATTTTAGTTTGTCCTTCGTTTTAGACCTGTGCTTACATGATTTGCTTTTGTGTAGTAGGGATATGCTTTCTTCCAGGAATGCTAGTTCCGCTAAGTATGCAAGAGAGATATAAAGTTTGAAAAAGAGAGGAGAGATACTGGCTGAAATGAAGTCTTAACGGCAGGTCATGCATGATAGCTCAGTCAGAAAGAACATTGCATGTGAAAGGCAAGGGTCTGGGAGCCCGAGGCTGGCACATAGTTTGTTTGCCAAGACGTATCAAAACAATGTTCCCTCTGATGCTGAATGAAAGATTCATTTTATATATCTGTAAATTTTTTTCTGCTCACAAAAAACTGGTAATAGTTGGCTTCACCGTCCTAAACTCTTTGGCAGTGCTAAATACGATCTCATTAACATCTTGTATACAGTCATTTGATAGATGTTTTTCTCTTCTCGAATTTTTCTCTTCCAAATCGTTACATGCTTTTTTACAAGTGCTTTTATGTATATAATATTGGAATAGTATCCTCACGTGTAAAATCAATATTATTTGTGACTGGAGAGTCATCAGTATTGCTGATAGCAGATATTGTGAGTTTTTCTTGCAATTTGTGTGCATTATATTTTCAGTATATTCATAAGTTGGGTTGATAGTCTCTATGCCAATTTTGACTAAATTGTTTAAGTTTCCTTATAGCTATTCACAAGAATGCTTTCCTGTGGATAGTATAATTTTCAATGAATATTTGACTGTGCAGCTTTCTTTGTCTGATTCATCGTCTGTGTACGAGATGACCAAATTGTGGGGTTCAAATAAAATTGAGACCTCTTTATTGATGTTAGTTCATTTCCAAGTTATTTATATTCTAGATATACATTGAACAAGAGTTTGGAACGCTCCCCTGCTCTATTCTCATGTTCAGTGCAGGGGGTTCCATTTCATCCTGGAGTCTGAGTGACCGTCCCTTCCTTTTCAACCTTTTTCAACTTTCCACCTCTAACCACCCAAAGAAGGAACTATTACTTCTAAAAGCTAGGAAGTATATCAATTTCATGTTGTGTGTGTCAATTGACAGTACTAATTTTGCCTTCTGGAGGTAAGAACTGGTCAGTAATTCAGTCCTCGTCAACCCAAACAAATGCTGGTCTTCATATTTTGTAATTGCCCAGTGTCAGTAAAAATATCAGTTTGTTATTTGCCTTGAAAGATAGTGGGTATATTTTAAAAGGGAGTGGGAGGAGTAACATGTGCCTGCATGAAAGAACTGTACCAGATTAGTGTGGAGTGATATAATCTTAAATACTGTAAATGTTAATCGTGTTAAGAATGTGGGAAGTTACACAGTAGTGGGCTGTATTAGCATTGCAGTTACAGGGCATGTTCTCAGTCAGTCTCTATTGCACCCTCTCCCCCTCCTTCCCTGTGCACAGCTGTAAATAAGTGTTGCTGGAATACTGGCTACTTTTCATGTTTTACTGTCCCTTTTCACATGTATCATTAAATAAAATTTGGGACCTTTCTATCAAAAGAACATATAAAACTCCATTTGATGGCATTTTATTTGTAATAGGATTTTCTGTTTATTGCAGAAATGAAATTACAGATATCTGCAAAGGCAACAGAAAAAACGAGCCTGGTGACTTAAGAGACATTCTCAGTAAACAGGGTGAACCAGAATTGACAAATTTTCAGAGGCTGTTCAGGAATACCTTCTGAGTATTTTGGTATAAAGGACCCGTGGTCTCCAGCGGCTCGTTGCAAAGTACTAAATTAATAATATAATTCTGATTTATTTGGTTTGTCAGCACAATCACCTTAGTTTCTGTGAAAGTACATTCACAACAATGTAGCAGCCTGTAATATGCAATAACCTAAATGTACAACACTCATAAACAGACAAACGCAAGAACCGTCAGATACAAAGGTATTGTGATGTGCTTGATGTCGGTGCAGGAACAGCCAGCGTACCATCATCGTGCCGCTCTTCTTCAATAAACCTATGCATAGTACTGTTGTGGATCACTGCTGGACAACATAACCCTATACAGAACCAAGCAGCACTGGAGGACATTACTGTTACCAACAGCAGGTACCCTGAGTGAATGGAAGCAAGAGACACATACAAACCATTGACAGTTGCACTGTTTTGCACTACTTACAGTGCAGTACAGGTACAAAGTTAACTGGGGTAAGAAACTGAAGGAAATCCAAAAACTTTGTAATAAGTCACCAGATACCATGGCTCCCTAACTTCAAAGTATCCCTGAACAACAACTGAAAGTTTGTCAGTGAACATCTGATTCTCCCTGGATCTACACACACACACACACACACCCAGTCTCTCTCTGCTAATTAATTAGGCCCCATTGCATATACAAGAGAGAACTTGCATTAAAGAGATATCTAACTGTTTTAAATATGAACAACATCCTTATGGAACATGTCGAAAGTCAAAACTGTGCTATAAGTGGAAAGCATTAAGTACAGAATTTCATCTAAGGCTTCAGGTCTGAGCTAGTTTGGTCCTGAGAGTTATGGATAGTATGTCAACCAATATTTAGTATAACTAAGAATTGTTAAAAGTGAAATGACCGTGCTGACATCAGTTCTGTTTTCTTGTCAATTGAAAATGCCTATTTTTAACTATACACTTGTGATAGTCGTAATTTGTTTATTATTATTTACATTTTATGGCCTTTAAAGGACCCTTCTAGCCAATTATACAAATATTTGCATGAGTAGTTAGTATTTTAAACAGTTACATAATACAATACGTAAAGTAGGGGAAAGGCAAAGCCACACATTGATCTGCAATAGGTAAGAGTGGTTGCTTTTCCTTCATTTTACAGATTGCTACATCCAATAGTTTCTGTTGTTGTTATCTATAATACAATAGTTATACAAAGGCAGTATAAATGGTGTTAGTTTCTGGCAGAATGTAAATAATTTGGGAGCAAAAGAGACCACTCGCAAAATAGTCACACTGTAGGTGCAGAGGTGGTTTGGGGGGGGGGGGGGGGGGGTCATGTATGTAAGTTATACATTATTGTTATATAAGCAGTTTTTGCTCTCCTGTCGACCCAACATATAGTCTCTGTAGTTCTTTCACTGAACTTCTTTTGTAGTCCAGTTTTTGTGTCTTGCAGTACATTTTCTTTTTCATCTACTGTAATTTTCAGTTACCTTATACCTTCTTTAATGTATGTAATCCATTTAATGTTGCCTTAATACCCCACAATCATTCTGTTATTCTCTTACAGTTTTGTTTTATGGTGTTCTGATCAGATGACCAAAGAATGACATGTATTTCTTCCTGACTGTAGTGACTAGCAGTTCTGTTTTTGGTTGTGTAACAGTGTTTTAATGTTGCAGCTAAGACAGGCCTGTTTGTGTTTTTGGTAGTTAAATTATTCTGTTTTATCAAATCAGTTTCTCATTTAGGTTGTGTGTTGTGATTTCACTTAAATATTTAAAAGTGATTTTCTGTTTTTCTCCTGTAATTTTGTTTGCAGGTGGTGGATGAGTTAGAGTACACTGATTTTTTTTTTTTTTTTTTTTTTCCCCCCAGACAATATTCTAAGACTCATTTTCTGCATTACGAGTATTTCTTGTAAGTGATTTAACTTCTAGTCTGGTTTCTTGAACATTATTGACTAGGAGAGCAAGATCAGCAGCAAATACCAGGCAGTTTCAACTTCTCACTTTTAGAGCTTCCAATCCCTATTTTCTTTGAATTATTCTTGTACCATTATCTCATTATATCTTCCAATGTACAGTTGAATAGTAATAATGATAGGCCATCACCTGTCTTAAAACTTTTTGTGGGGAATTGTTCTGAAATTGTTCCTCTAAACTTGACTTTCGATTTGATCCTGGTTATGACAGTTTCTGAAGCCTACAGGTGTTATTGCCAGAGGTTTGTTCAGTTTCCTATTGTTGTTGTTGTGGTCTTCAGTCCTGAGACTGGTTTGATGCAGCTCTCTATGCTACTCTATCCTGTGCAAGCTCCTTCATCTCCCAGTACCTACTGCAGCCTACATCCTTCTGAATCTGCTTAGTGTATTCATCTCTTGGTCTCCCTCTATGATTTTTACCCTCCACGCTGCCCTCCAATGCTAAATTTGTGATCCCTTGATGCTTCAGAACATGTCCTACCAACCGATCCCTTCTTCTGGTCAAGTTGTGCCACAAACTCCTCTTCTCCCCAATTCTGTTCAATACCTCCTCATTAATTATGTGATCTACCCATCTAATCTTATTCATTCTTCTGTAGCACCACATTTCAAAAGCTTCTATTCTCTTCTTGTCTAAACTATTTATCGTCCACGTTTCACTTCCATACATGGCTACACTCCATACAAATACTTTCTGAAACGACTTCCTGACACTTAAATCTATACTCAATGTTAACAAACTTCTCTTCTTCAGGAACGCTTTCCTTGCCATTGCCAGTCTACATTTTATATCCTCTCTACTTCGACCATCATCAGTTATTTTGATCCCCAAATAGCAAAACTCCTTTACTACTGTAAGTGTCTCATTCTCTAATCTAATTCCCTCAGCATCACCCGACTTAATTCGATTACATTCCATTATCCTCGTTTTGCTTTTGTTGATGTTCATCTTATACCCTCCTTTCAAGACACTGTCCATTCCGTTCAACTGCTCTTCCAAGTCCTTTGCTGTCTCTGACAGAATGACAATGTCATCGGCGAACGTCAGTTTTAATTTCTTCTCCATGGATTTTAATACCTACTCCGAACTTTTCTTTTGTGTCCTTTTCCTGTTATATGTCGTAATTAATTTAAACCGGTGGTCTGCTTTCCATAGATTCTCCAAGCCAGTCGTATTGGAAGGTTATATGTGTGTGTGTGTGTGTGTGTGTGTGTGTGTGTGTGTGTGTGTGTGTGTGTGTGTGTTTGCCTATGCACTTTTCAGTATAACAAAATAGAAAGTACAGGAGTCATTAACCCTCACATTCTCATCATTTAGCCTCAAGAATGTTGTTGTTGTTGTTGTTGTTGTTGTTGTTGTTGTTGTTGTCTCTGTCGTCAGGTCCAGGTTGGTCTCTTCACCATGTGCTACTGAAAACAATATTTTCAGGGAGCGCACAATTGTTGCTGTGTATTCATTGTCTTTATTCTTGTAGATTGTATGCGCAGTGTGTGATGCAGTGGGAATGTATAATGAGAAGGAGAATGATGATGATTGGTATCCATGAAAACAAATTTTGTACTCCCAAATACAGAAAAGAATAGGAAACAACTTTGAGAGGGCACAGCCGACTTCCTTCCCCATTGTTCCCTAATCCGATGGAACCGATAACCTCGCTGTTTGCTCCCCTCCCCCAAGTCAACGAACCAACTAATTATGAGCTACTAGCAGTCAACAGATCAAAGAGAAGGTGTAACGTGGTGAAAATCACAAGCAGCATACATAACAGAACAACAAAGGAATCCCAAAAGCAAGGTAAGCAAAAGGTGAGTTTGGAAGGGATAACAAGTGAGTTTAAAATGTAATGAAAAGAAAATGAAAGGCAGTGGTAAGGGAAACAGTGGTGGAAGAGGATCGAGAAGCAAGAATGTAAATACTGCAGTAAATTAATACCATTCAGATAGCAAAAATCAGGAGCACCAGTTTTCGTCTCACTACTTCGTACAGTTGTTACGATTGTGAATCCATGTGACCTGAGTGCCGAACCAGTCATTTGCTTTCGAATTTTTAGTGCACTGCAAGCACTTCACCAAATGTATCCAGTAGACCAGCTGATTCAGCTCATCCGTGACTCCTTACAGCGGCTCCAGTACCGTGGCAAGGAGGTGATCTTTTGCTGGGTACTGGCCACATCGAGATACGGGGAAACGACACGGCCAACAAAGCCACGAAGGAAGCATGTTGGGATGGTGATGTCCATCAGTGTCCCATCCCTTTGCATGCCATCATCTCATTTTTTGACATGCGTCAGTGGGAGACTGAATGGTTGCAGGTGACAGAAAAAAAACTGCAGTCGCTCAAATCAACCAAAAAGGCATGGCGGGCTTCATGTCAGCCTCACTGCTGCATGGAGTTTCTCCTTACCAGACTGTGTATCGGACGTAGCCCATTAACGCAAGGTGTTAGCCTCTGATGGGAGGATCCACCATTCTGTGAAGTTTGTGACATGCCACTTTCAGTTAAGCATATTTTGGCAATGTATGTCCCATATACTGGTATTAGAGCAGCCATCAGTCTCAATGGAGATCTGCCCACCATCCTCGCAGATACTGATTCCAGTGTTACAATGGTGGTGAAATTTTGTAAACTATCAGACCTCATCCCTAAATTGGTGGGGAAGGGAAGCAGATACATTGTAAACTGCTCCGCATGTGGGGACAGCCTTCGTCCCCACCCATGAGATTGGCATTCTGACTTCTCATCAGGGCAGTGATGACCATTATGTCGAGCATCACTCACCTCAAATCATCATTTATTTGTTCATTCACTCATCATGTTCGCTAAATTTCATCATGAAGGAAAGGCTTCAGGGATTTGGAATGAATCAAATGATACATTACCATGCAGAAGCAGCCGCTCCTGGCTACCTCTACGAAGCATGCTTGATGACAAATGTTGACTACTGCTAATCTGCTGAAACTGATAATTATATAATTAATTTATATGTGTACATTAGGAGAAAACCAACTGCTCTGAAGGAGCCACTGCACCACCTCCTATACTACTCATTTGCTGTTCTCATCCAGCACCACTAGGTATCTATCTACCTACGTACTTATAAACTCAAGATCTATGTAACACAAATATCAGCTATGCAGACATACACAGTCCTGAGAGCAAGATTCCCTATAAATTATAGTAGTAGTAGTTTATCAGGTTTCCTTTTACTATATTTTTAAGTACTTGAGCATTTGCTATTTCTTGCCTGGTGCCCAGAAGCAACCTGTTACAGGCTTTTGACCCTAATACAAAACCCCGTTTATGAACCCTAGAAAGGGATGCATATTTATGTGGAAATTATTTCCAGTATTGTAGTTGTAAATTACTGAGTTCCTCCTAAATTAACTCTAATTACTAGCCACAAATAGCATTAGGGAGTATATGTGTTGCCACGTAAGTGAGAGATCCACAGGTCCCTGAAGAGGCATGTCCAATGTGTTTAGTTATCACATTTACATAAGTCTTATTGCACACTTCTGTAGAATAAATACTTTTTCACCATAGCTGCAGTGCCCCAGAAGATTATCCAATAGAACAGTATTGAGTGAAAATATGCTTGGCAATCCTGTCTGCATGTCACCACAGTGCCACCAAAGTTTATTATCCATGTGTATGCCTTTGAACCTTACCTATGGAGACTCATCTATGGTATGTCCATTGAACTTTACTTTTGATACCCGTAAAACATTATTGTTGGTCTGAAATTACATAATACAAATTTTTGTAAGATTAAGGACTCCAGAAAATATCCGACTTTGTAACAAAGGGCCCTTCTTTGCCATTTTAACCCACTGACAAGCAGTTATCTTGGCTTGCACTTTTTCTCCTTTCTTTTCAATGTGTTCCTGCACTCCCTGGGTTTCCTGCACATTTTTCACATCAGCTACTTAGATCCTTGTTACCAGTGCTTGATTTGTAACAGTATGCACCGTTATGCTGTACCAGTATCCCTGATTAAACAAAAAGGGTTAAAATAATGTTTTCAGGCATGTAAATTTCAAACACCCAGACGGGAACATTCAGTTTGTAATTATTCATTGTTGTAAGATCTTGGCAAGAACATCAATATGAAATAGTTAAAACCCGCAAACCACATTTGTTAGCACATGGTGCCCTCTTATCAGTTAAATATTAGCTCACAAAATGTGGTAATGCCAGATGCATAGATCAGTTATTGTAAATGACTATAGACAGCATGTCAAAGATGTCATAGGGTGTAGAAATTGTTGTTAACGGAAGTTGAATTGCAGGCAGAAGGTTAATCTGGAGGTAAGTGTTGGTCACATTTCACTTCATACGTGAGTAAGTTTCCATTCAAAGGTAAATTAATCATTAATTGGTGCAAAATTTGAAATGAAGACTGCTGTCATTCATTGTGTTTTGTATATTGAGTGAGTGATGTGGAAATACATATAATTAACCTTCCTGCTACAAGGTGGAATGTCACGTCACGTGTCACAAGGCCGTGTAATATATGACACTTGGCGAAAAAATGGTTTTTTCCCCTTGTAAATAAGTTTCATCACACACACACACACACACACACACACACAAAAGTGCTGTTTCCTGTGCAAAGAAAAACAAACAAGATGTCAGATCCGACATCACCTTCGAGTTGGAAGATTTATTACATGTGGTATGTCAAGGGCACTGAACTTTTTTGTATACACTTTTTAAAAAGTCTACACTTTAGTATGTTATGTAATTGTAAAAACATATGCTGCATTTGTTATTTCACTATTCATTTGTTCTTCCACTTGAACATACTTCACAGTTACCTGATTATATTGACAGTTGCTGAAATGTAACGGCCACCAAACTGTACAAGGATGGAGTCTTCCGATGGATATTGTTACAAGAGTTGTGACAAGATACTTTCAAACCCAGAGCCATAATATTCATATAATTTACTATAGGATTTATAATAATTTTAATTTGATTTTGAGTTTTTAAATATTTATCTAAGTCCTTGATGTATGTGTGTGATCCGTTAGTTAAAAATTTTGCACTACAATAATTAAAACTGACCCAGCCCAAGATTGTGCTCCAGTTTGTTTTGTATGTTAACAAAATGTTAAACTTTGACATTGCTTCCTTAAGAGTGAATCATATCACTATGGTTAACATATTTTATTCTAATTATGAATATCATAGTTAACTCTTTTGTGGGCACCTTCCCCCCCCCCCCCCCTTCCCCCCCCCCCCCCCCCCCCCCCCCCCCCCCCCCCCAGCAAAAAAAAATTATGATTGTGCACAAGAATAAGTTAATCATAGCTAACACTTGGTTTAAGAATTGTGAAAGAAGGTTTTACACATGGAAGAGTCCTGGAGACACTGGAAGGTTTCAGATAGGTTATGTAATGGTAAGACAGAGATTCAGGAAGCAGGTTTAAAATTTTAAGGCATTTCCAGGGGCAGATGTGGACTCTGACCACAATCTGTTGGTTATGAACTGCAGATTAAAACTAAAGAAACTGTAAAAGGGTGGGAATTTAAAGAGATGGGACCTCGATAAACTGAAAGAACCAGAGGTTGTAGAGAGTTTCAGAGAGAGCATTAGGGAATGATTGACAGGAACGGTAGAAAGAAATACAGTAGAAGAAGAATGGGTAGCTTTGAGAGATGAAATAGTGAAGGCAGCAGAGGATCAAGTAGGTAAAAAGACGAGGGCTAGTAGAAATCCTTGGGTAACAAGAGAGATATTGATTTAATTGATGAAAGGAGAAAATATAAAAATGCAGTAAATGAAGCAGGCAAAAAGGAATACAAACGTCTCAAAAATGAGATCGACAGGAAGTGCAAAATGGCTAAGCAGGCATGGCTAGAGGACAAATGTAAGGATGTAGAGGCTTGTCTCTCTAGGGGTAAGATAGATACTGCCTACAGGAAAATTAAAGACACCTTTGGAGAAAAGAGAACCACTTGTATGAATATCAAGAGCTCAGATGGAAAATCAGTTCTAAGCAAAGAAGGGAAAGCAGAAAGGTAGGAGGAGTATATAGAGGTTCTATACAAGGGTGATGTACTTGAGGACAATATTATGGAAATGGAAGAGGACGTAGAGGAAGGTGAAATGGGAGATATGATACTGCATGAATAATTTGACAGAGCACCGAAAGACCCAAGTTGAAACAAGGCCTCTGAGTAGACAACATTCCATTAAAAGAGCCAGTCCTGACAAAACTCTACCATCTGGTGAGCAAGATGTATCAGACAGGTGAAATACCCTCAGACTTCAGGAAGAATATAATAATTCCAATCTCAAAGAAAGAAGGTGGTGGTTGACAGTTGTGAAAATTACCAAACTATCAGTTTAATAACTCACAGCTGCAAAACACTAACAACAATTCTTTACAGACGAATGGAAAAACTAGCATTTGTAAACTTAGATAATGCTTTTGAAAATGTTGACTGGAATACTCTCTTTCAAATTATGAAGGTGGCAGTGGTCAAATACAGGGAACAAAAGACTATTTACAATTTATACAGAAACCAATGAAAGGGAAGCAGTGGTTGAGAAGGGAGTGAGACAGGGTTGTAGCCTGATCCCAATGTTACTGAATTTGTATATTGAGCAAGCAGTAAAGGAAAGAAAAGAAAAATTTGGACTAGGAATTAAAATCCATGGAGAAGAAATAAAAACTTCGAGGTTCGCCGATGAGAACAGAGACAGCAAAGGACTTGGAAGAGCAGTTGAACGAAATGGATAGTGTCTTGAAAGGAAGATGTAAGATGAATATCAACAAAAGCAAAATGAGGATAATGGAATGTAGTCGAATTAAATCGGGTGATGCTGAGGAATTGGATTAGGAAATGACACACTTAAAGTAGTAGATGAGCTTCGCTATTTGGGGAGCAAAATAATTGATGATGGTCGGAGTAGGGAGGATATAAAATATAGACTGGTAATGGCAAGGAAAGTGTTTCTGATGAAGAGAAATTTATTAGCATAGAGTATAGATTTAAGTGTCAGGAAATTTTTCTGGAAGTATTTGTACGGAGTGCCAGAAAATCTTTTCCGAAAGTATTCATATGGAGTGTAGCCATGTACGGAAGTGAAATATGGGCAATAAATAGTTTATACAAGATGAGAGTAGAAGCTTTTGAAATGTGGCGTTACAGAAGAATTCTGAAGATTAAATGGGTACATCACGTAACTAATGGGCAGGTACTGAATAGAATTGGGGAGAAGAGGAACAACTTGACTGGCAGAAGGGATTGTTTGGTAGGACATGTTCTGGTACACACACACACACACACACACACACACACACACACACACACACACACAAAAGACAATTACTTACACTTTTGCTGCCCAGAAGCCAGAAGTTAGCAACCTCTATTGCATTTGGCATTGCATGTAGCAGGTCTTCTGTTGTGCATGTTGCTGGACATTGGGTACACTGGAGCAGGTGGAAGGTCATTTGCGTTGCTCCACACTCAAAGAGTGGCAGCTCCTCTAGGAAACCTCATTTAGTCAAATTGCTCTTGCATATCGTGACACCCGAGTGTAGTCTGTTCAGGAATCGCTATGTACTCCAATACTCTGTGCAGCCGGGTGGTAGTCTTTCACGTGGTGCATAGCTCTAAGCACTATGCGACTTAACTTCTGAGGTCTTCAGTTGCCTAGAACTTAGAACTAATTAAGCCTAACTAACCTAAGGACATCACATCACATCCATGCCAGAGGCAGGATTCGAACCTGCGACCGTAGCGGTCGCCTGGTTCCAGACTGTGGCGTCTAGAACCGCACGGCCACTCCGGCCGGCTCACCTGGTGTTATCCATCCCACAGTACTGGTCAGCCTTGCACGCCATAGTTCGATTCGGCATTGCTGTGGTGCACCAACTAGAGCCTCAGTAGATCTGAGGAAGCTCTTTTTGGATTTTAGTCATGGGTTTGCTGGTTGATAGCCATTTAGGGGGTGAGCTTCAGAAGTTTCTGATTCCCCCCCACTCACTTTTTGCTGCTACCTCGTGGGGGGTGCAATTCCCAAGAGGCTGTAAAGTTTATCCAGAGGAATAGTCTTCGGGCACCCGGTGATGTTACGACAAGTATCATTAAGAGTGACATCTACTGTTTTGGTATGGCAGGAATTGAACCACATTGGGCTTGCATATTCTCTGGCAGAGTAACCCAATGCAAAGGAAGAGGTTCTCATAGTGTTGGCATGTGCTCCCCACATTGTGCCTGTTAGCTTTCTGATGATATTGTTCCTGCCTGCCACTTTTTGCTTGGCGTTTAGGCAGTGCCTCTTATATGTTAATGCACTGTCAAGGGTGACCCCTATGTATTTGGGATACGTACAATGTTCTAGTGATGTTTCTTCCTAGGTGATTTTGAGGGCTCTAGCAGCCTGCCGGTTTTTAAGATGGAAAGTGCAAGTGTATGTTTTTCCAGGATTTGGTCTCAACTGGTTTTCCTTGTAGTAAGCTGACAGTTCTCTCAATGCATTAAACAGATTCGCTTCAACAGTTTCAAAGCAGCAGGCTTGGGCGGTGATAGCACAATCATCTGCATAGATGGAGCTGTGCGTTCCTTCAGGTAGTGGCTGATCATTTGTGTAGTTGTTAAACAAAGCTGGAGCAAGCACACATCCCTGGGGAATCCGTTTTTCTGTGATCTCCATCTGCCTCTCTTACCCTGGAATTCGACAAAAAAATTTCTATTTTCAAGGAGATTCCTTATGAAACAGGTTAGCTGGTAGTCTCTAGTGCATTGTACAGCTGCATAAGAAGTCTTCTATGATTAACTGTGTTATAAGCTGCTGTTAGACCTATAAAAACAGCTCCTGTGATCTCTTCTCTTTCAAAACCATGTTTGATGCGCTGTGTTAATTTCAACACTTGAGATGTGCAGTTCTTTCCCTGTCTGAATCGAGCCTGCTGTGGAATGTATATTGTCTCTAGCTTCTCCGTTAGTTGGTGTAGGATGAGTCTTTCAAGAAGTTTATACAGATGACATAGGAGAGATACAGGGCGGTAGCTTTTAGGATCATTTTGGTCCTTGCCTGGCTTAACTTTGGCTTTCCTCCAGAGTTTAGGAACCTTGCACGAGAGGACACAGTTGTTCATTAGGTCTCTCAGCCATGCTATTGTTATCGGCCCAAAGTTCTTTATCTGCTCCACTCTTATATCATCAAGGCGTGCTGCTTTCCCATTTTCGCACTCACTCAGAGTGAGATCCACCTCAGTCTGGGTAAATGGTTGAAGCAGAGTATTGGTTTCTTGGTCAGGTCGTCTCTCACATGTCTTCTTACCAGGCCTGGTTGAATAAGGTGGTTTCCCATTTTGTATGAGCTGGTATGCAATTTGATCAGCTCGGACATTCGCATACATATTCGCCTGTGAAGGGTCATTATTCAAGAGTTTTAGAAGCCTCTAGGCCTCGTGACTATTTCTACTCATATCACAGTCTTCCATCAGTTTATCCCACTGTGTTCTCTTTGCCTCGGAGATTGAGGAGAGGACAGATCTAGCTATTTGGGAGGTTTCCTCACTGAGTGCGTTTTCATTGTATTGGGTATAATACTCCTCGAGCAATGTAGCTGTTTCTGAAGTTACGCCCTGCAGGTAGTTTGTCTTGCAGCCTCTTGGGATACATGCTCGCGAGCAGAATTTAACAAGCTCAACAAAAGTGTTCATACTCTTCAGGCACAGGCTTAATTGTATGAACTTTATCGTCCAGCATTTTAGAAAGTGTCGACCAATCTTCCTTCTTGAAATTATACCTTCTTCTCTAAAACCAGTTTCTCGGGATCTTATGATAGGGAGAAGTCGGCACATTATTGGTCTATGTTGTGTGTTAAGTATGGTATGACATACTGATTTGTTACCATGTTGCACTGCATTTTCACTCACAAATAAGAGGTCAGGGTCGTACCCTCGTTGCCACCCTCCACTGTCAAAGGATGGAGGTAGTTTACTATCATGAATGAGGGAGAGGGAGTTAGCTTCACCATTTTCATCTTCTCGAGTGTATCACCATGCATGCCTGTGGCTATTAAAATTCCCTATTGCCACAGATATCTTGCGTGAATCAAAGTTTTTAGGAGGAACAAAGGAGAATTTTTCGGAAGGAGTCTTGTACACTGACGTGATTACACAGTTGCTGAGTTCCAAGGTGATGATCTTGATGTTATTGTCATGTGTATGAGGTGTGTTTTTTAAGTAAGCACCGTTTTGAAATTAATAAACGATGTGCTAAGGTATCTCAATTTTATTTTTACATGAAAGCCTGTACCTCAATCTACTTTTCTAGATAATTTCCATCAATATTGAGGCACTCGTCATAACATTGTACCAGTTTTTGAATACCCTCCTCATAGAAGTCTGCCACCTGACTTGTTAACCACTGCATCGCCACTGTTTTGACTTCGTCATTGTCTTGAGGACTCTGACTGACCAGGTGTTTCTCCAAGTGCAGGAACAGATGGTAGTCACTGGGCGCAAGACCAGGGCTGTACGGAGGACGATCTAGAGTTTCCCATCAAAAAGATGTGATGAGATCTTTGGTCTGATTTCCCACATGCGGACGGGTATTGCCTTGCAGCAAAACGATGCCCTTGCTCAACTTGCCACGTCTTTTGTTCTGAATTGAATGGCGCAGATTGTGCAATGTCTTACAGTAAGCTGCTGCATTGATTGTCTCATTATGAGGCAGAAATTCCACAAGCAATACTCCTTTTCTGTCCCAAAAAACTGTGCACTTTATTTTCCGGGCAGAAAATGTTTGCTTAAACTTCACTTTTCTGGGTGAATCTGAATGCTGCCTCATGGACTGTTGCTTTGATTCTGGTGTGACATAGGCCACTTTTGTTTCATCACCCTTAACAATTTGGCTTAAGATATCATCACTGTCGTTGTGGTACTGCTGAAGGAAAGTCATTGCACTGTCTAAATGTTTGGCTTTGTGCACATCTGTCAACATATTTGGTACCCAACGTGCACACAATTTTCGGCAATTCAAGTGCTCGGTCACAATGCCTTACAGAACATTACGAGAAACATTAGGAAAGTAATCCCGCAAGGAGGAAATCGTAAAGCGTCTGTTTTCTCTCCCCTTATTGCCCACCTCCCGCACCAAACTTTCATTAAGGACCGACGGATGCCCACTGCGTTGTTCATCATGCACATTTGTGCGGCCATCTTTAAATGCTCTCGCCCACTTTCTTACCATTCCATCACTCATAATGCTTTCTCTGTAAACTGCACAGATCTCACGATGAATATCAATCACTTTTAGGCCTTTAGCACTAAGAAATCTCATAATAGCCCGTACTTCACAGTCGGCGGGAATCACGATTATCGGTGGCATCTTAAACCCTCAGTACATTTCGTAAACAAGGAAGAATCAGACTGTAATGGTGTCAGTGCGTAGATTAAGGTACAGGCTTCCATGTAAAAATATAATTATTGAGATATCTTAGCACTTCTTTTTTTAAATTTCGAAACAGTACTTACTTAAAAAGAAACACACCTCGTACAGTAGGCACTCAAGACTTGGATTTCTGGCTTGACGAAAATGGCACTTCCATAGTTAGCATGAGGTATTTCTGCAGCTAGCTGCAAACCAGGTATTTTTGCTGGGTATCCCTGTGAGTTTCTTGTATGCACAGTACATCACACTTCTGTTCACAGCACAGTTCTTGAAGCAGCTGTTGCTTAGGTTGTGACATGCCTTCAATATTTACTGAAATAACTGTCAGAACAGGTTCTAAAAAGAGCCATTTATTTAAATGTATCTTGTTCGAACTCATAAGTGCTTCTGGAATGCTGATGTTCATTTTAGTACCTATTTCAGATACCCATGCAGGGGCACCAAGTGAAGGAATCAGCTTCACCCCCATTAGTGATGAAGCAGCTTGCACAGGATAGAGTAGCATAGAGAGCTACATCAAACCAGTCTGTGGACTGAAGACCACAACAACAACATTAGAATTGTGATCAACTGACTGCATTTATTTTTTGATGATTTTATTTTTTTTATTTAGGACCTAAAAAAAACTATGGTGGTACATGTATCACCACAGCACCTTTGTGAGGTATTAATATTGTGGTGTAAATGGACTTCCCACTTCCCTTTTGTGAGCTGTTGTGTTGCTATTACACGTAAAAAAAAGTAATGAACAGTGTTTTCTGTTTTTATTTTATGTTTTCTTTCACTTTATTTTAAAAATGTTTGTTATCAGTGTTAATTAGCTTACCACAATGTGAAAACAATCCTTGAAACTTTATCTCACAGTAAAGATATGAGCTGATACCGGTCAAAATATTGTATACTGCAGAAGCGAAGCAATGTGTTCTGACAACAATAGTGATCCCATGGCAAACAAAGTGGCTATTGTACCAGTTTTCATACGCCTGCTACCATAAATGACGGATCAATTTTGTTGTAAGCATACTTTCCAATGACCATTAAAAAACACTGTTGCTTGGTGGGATGTATACTTCTCACAGTCCTGAAGGCTATAATTCACAACAAATAGAAACTACAGCAGGTGCAGTGGACTGCCACTAGAAGCCAGGAGCATAACACATATTCCCTTAAACACTGTACATGAAATACATTTGGTAGGAAGTATAAACACCCCCTCCCCCCATGGCCCATTAATATTAGACTTTTAATATTATTGGTGTTATTATTTGGACAGCAATAGATAATAATTTGTAAAACAATTAACACACTTATTTCTTTTATGGGCACATACTGGTTATATGAATCTTTGCAATTGATTACTTGTTGTGCCTGTGCAAATATTGACTTACGTTGTATGAACTATGGAAGACAACGAAGTTTTCATGTAGCATATAAGCACATTTATGTTTTGGCTAAGCATTTTGTTTCCACGATTGGATTACTTGAGAAATTTGTTGATATATACTTCACTCCTTTCTCAACCAGACTTAGATTTAGCAAAGGGTATTGAAGATAATTATATTACTAATATTATTGACAAACAGAAATGAGATGTTGGCAGAGGATTTGACTGGAAAATAAATGCCACTGAGGTTGTTGACAATGTATACAACTGCTTAACTATAATCTAAAATACCACACTAATGAACAGTGCACACATGTCTTTCTTTCTGTGCAAATTCTTTTTAGTACTGTCAGAGAGGTGTGTGGGCTTGCTGACAAACCAAGCACCACTCTGCAACAGGAGGGATAATGGTGTGAAGGTAGCTAGCTCAACCTTACTCTTGTAATTCAAGTACTGTGATACATACTGAGCATCTGTGCTAATAGAAATTACCCATGCAAGTAACGAATGTTTTAAATTTTTGAGTAATCAAAACTGAAAGCACCTGTTGAATACTTGAGTATTCTTGCTTATCGCCAAAAATTATCTGCCCAGTTGTAAAAAATGCAACATTCGTTAACGTCTAATGCACTGATGTTGAAAACAGAATTTTTTGATGGTTAAGGTTGGCAGTGGCCGAAGACAAAATGTTTGTGGCCTGAAAGGTTTATACTACTTAAAAAAATTTAGCTAGGAAGCTGAATGCTCAAGAAAAGGTTTACAGTTGGTCACATGTATTTCCAGGAGTATTTAGTAGTAATTGGGCCACGTATTTGTGAGGTGATTTGGTTTCATTGGAAGTGGGGTATGTATTTGCTGTTAGCCTACTGTTGCTTTTTAACCATTCCCTGTACATTCTATCTGATGATCTTGAATTTTTTTCCTTCATTCCAGAACTGGAGCAATTTGTTATTCCCAATTCCTTGGATTGACTGGTGGCAAAGGAAAAGTACCAAGACATAGAGATTCAATCATCATTTCTTCCTCTCCCTTGCCCCCGCCCATCTCTTCTTGTTTTGGCTTAATGATGACTCGCTATTTTGCCTTCTGTCAGAAGCATTGTCAGTATACGAAGTGTAACACATGCATAAAATTGTTGTGTTCATATTAATCAACTGTCGGAACGTAATGCATCTCAATTCTCCACACGGATTACAGTTGGCATACGAGTGCTCCCTTTCTTATGTTAGTATGGAAAAGGATAGATTACTACTCACCATATAGCGAAGATGCCGAGTTACAGATAGGCACAACAGACTGTCAGACAAGTAAGTTTATGGCTGAAAAGGCCTTCATTGGAATTAAACACACACACACACACACACACAAACACAAAAAAAAAGCACATTCTCTGGCTGCTGAGGCCAGACCACGTTGTAACGTTATACATCATCATGAAGGATACCAAATAATGAAGTTTTACATATATAGTGTGTGGGTGTGGACAATAAGTAAAACTTCATTATTTGGTATCCTTCATGATGATGTATAACGTTACAACGTGGTCTGGCCTCGGCAGCCAAAGACTGCTCTGTATAAGAGGGGGAAATCAGATGAAAGCCAAACGCCTGCCACAACATGACAATGGAATGGTTCCATTCAAAAGTAATCACCACACTTGTTACAACATTTGCGTCACTGGGAGACAAGACAATTGGCTCCTGTTTCATAGGATACAGGTGGCTGCTGACAGATCAACCACCGCACTCTTGCATTTCATCGTCCAGCTAAGATTGACATCCACATGTCTTTGTTCCGGCCACCAGAAGTGTGAATATCACATGGTGAAATATCCGAGCTGTTCTGAGGATATTGCAGTATTTCCCAAACAAATCACTGAAGTGTAACATTCGTCAGAGTGGCACTATATGGGTAGACATTATTGTGCAGCAGGATGAATTCCATCTGACAGCCAGAGGGCAAACGGCAAAGCCAACAATGGAAACTCCCCATCGAAGAAATTTGAAGTTTTTTCATGCAAGTTCCAAAAATTTCATGACAATCGTCTTCTTTGACTGCAGTGGCCCTTTGAACATTAAGTTCCTCGAGCGTGGAATCATAATCGGTGTGTAGCGCTATGAAGACACTTCCCAGAAACTACAACGTACCATGAAATCAAAATATCTAGGACAGAATCATCCTGTTGCACGATAATGCCTGCCCCCAACTGCCAGATGCTGACTTGGTTGAGAAACACTGCAACATACTACCTACAGCCGAGATCTTTCACCATGTGAATTTTCTCATCTTTGGTGGCCTGAAGAAAGAAATGCACGGATGTCGGTTTCAGTCGGACGAGGAAATGCAAAAGTGAGTGCAGTTATGGATCAGTCAGCGGCCAACCACATTCTACATAACAGGAATTGATCACCTCATCTCATCTCCCTGTGAGACAAATATCTTATCAGTTTACTGTTGAATGGAGCCATTCCATTACCCAGTCATGGAAGTGTTCGGTTTTCATTTGACTGCCTCTTAAATATAATATGAACCAATGCATGATTAAATTTGTTAGTGATGTGGTCATATACAACTGCAAAATTCAATACATGGAGCTTGCACCTCTAGCAGCAACAGCAGCTCTAACCCAGCTGCATATCAAGTGAGACTGACAGACACAGCTATGTAACTCCAGGCTACATAAGCTCTATTCCAGAGTTTTACAATAGTGAATGGTAATGTGCCAGTCTCCAGCAATTCGTGACTAGATGTTCAGATCAACAGCTCAATACCATCTGTACGGAAGGAAGTCAGGACGCTGCAGGCCAAATGTGGCCTTGCTCTATATTAGTGAAAGATAACAACACAGACACACCAAACATAAGGCAGAACAACTCAACTAAACATGCCCGAAAGGAAAGACCTGCTGTCCAAATGATTGATTATGTGAACCGGAGGTGATTGTATTGAATTCTCAGATACTCTGTACCATCACTCGAGGGGCTCTATACATATGACAGTGAAAAATTCAATCTTGCAACATTTTTTCACCACAAATCCTCCACACATGGCTGCATCCATTGTAGCGCTATATGCAGAACCGTGACTTCACTGAAAACACATCGAGGTGCTATAGCTGGCCCCCAATGTTGTCTTTTGGTACACTATGCTCGGCACATTTCTTTGCTGCTACATTAAAGAAAGCTGGAACGATGGGTGCCCTACTGACACTGTCACTGTTCTCGTGGATACTTTTCTTTGTCTGAATGAGCCCATTTTCTGATGCAAGGTGTGTGTCTTAGTTGAAGAAGCTGCGCAGCCAAGTGATCAATATTTCTGTCACGTCAAGTGATAGTTGTGTGGGGCCACGGGCCCTGAGACCCTGTGAAGTGTGGAGTATGGTTCTCCTGAACTCAACAATTCTATATTCAGGCACACAGGAGTTACAGACATGGGCTGTGGGTGGGCAAAGATTTAAGTCAATGGGGAAAGTTGAAAATTTGTACCAGATTGGAATTCAAACCCACATCTCCTGCTTACTATGCAGATGCTCTGACCAGTAAACCATCTGGACACTGGTCATCACAATTATATGGACTACCCTAGCAAGCCTCCTGTCAGACCCAATGTTGTGCTGTTGCCCATTATCATCATTACCTGCGGCATTTTGCCAATTTCCATAAGAGTTCGAGCCTGGTTGTGCATCCACACTGAAGAGATCATTGGCCATTCTCTCCTTAATTATATGTATGTGGTGTCTGTTCTTTCGGACTTGTCCAAAAGATCCTGCCACTGTCACATTTCAGCTTGTGCTGGTGAATGTTCAGATTGGCTGTGCGTGGGAAACCAGATTCTGTAATCTTTCTTTACCTATCTACTTGACATGATTGTGCTGCAATGCTGTTCGCCACATATGCCGCATGCAGCCTTCATGGTGCTGCAGTTTTAGTGGCCAGCAGTGTATGTACGAGGTCACAACCGTGTCACACTCCTATGCCCTTTCTCTTGTTTACTTGACTTCTGATACCACAAAATATAAAATATTATTGTACGACACCTGTGTCTTGATTCTTGTGATGAGGCAAAAGAACTCTATCACCATGGCAGGTCACATGACTGAGATGGCATCAGACATTGTATTGATTATTGACGAGACAGACAAGGGCAGGACCAGCAAAATTTGCAATATCAGCATATTTTATCTTGTGGGTGTCTGTTGCATGGAACACTAAATCTCCGTGGTCATGCGGTCACTCAGCCTTTCACATGACTTTGTTTCAAGTGTGCACTGTTAGTACCAAGATATAAAGGAAGCATCTGCCACAAAGAGTCAACTGCTGTGAGCATGATGGCAAGAATCAATGTCAACCATAACAGATTTCAACTGCAGTTAGACGAGCCCCAGTGCAGTGCATCACTCACTACTTGATGCTGGAAGGGAACAACTGATAAGCAGCTACACCATCTTGTACTGCCATCTAGCTGTGGAGTCCAAACCTGCCACCACACTTGTGTATTACCTGGTGAATCTAACTGAAGACGTGGCCAGGTTGGTACTCTGTCATGTTTTTGCCTGAGAAACGGGAGAGAAAGGCAGTTAGTGTACATTTTGGTATTCTTGTGAGTAGAGTGTTGTTACTACTCACTGGCACTTTTCTTTGACAATAGTCCTTACACACTATCCGTGTGACAACATTTATTCACTGTGTAAAGTGTACAAAAACACATTTTGTGTGAATAAATCACTGTTCGTTGTAATACTGACAATCCAGTTTTTTGTGAAACTTAATGTTGTATACCTTGCTGAAGGATGTTGTCTGATTCACACTTGATGACTCATTAACCCTGGCACCTTTTAAAAAGAAAATACCCTAGGCAGAACATTTTTTCTTAAAGTTTCTGTGCTAGCCTGTAATTTACCTGTGTTGCAAGAGAAACCCTCATCTATTAGGGTAAGCTAATGAAGCATGTCATACACTTTTCTCGCATAATGATATACCATTTTGTTTTGTATACTGTCATAGTCTATAAGATGTTTGCAAGTGGATAATTTAAGAATGACAGTAATGTATTCTGTAAAGAGAAGCAAAAGAAGAGTTCCTTGTACCATTATAGGTTGTACTCTGTACGTACTGTAAGGCACTATCAAAACCATTGATGAACTGTACTTCCCAATCTGTAGGGTGTCTAGTTTCTGATGGAACAGTAAATATATCGAGCGAGGTGGTGCGGTGCTTAGGACACTGCACTTGCATTCGGGAGGATGATGGTTCAAACCTGCATCCAACCATCCTGATTTAGGTTTTTTGTGATTTCCCTAAATCACTTCAGGCAAATGCCGGGATGGTTCCTTTGAAAGGGAATGGCAGATTTCCTTTCCCAGCCTTCCCTAATTCGATGGGACCGTTGATCTCGCTGTCTGGTCCCCTCTCCCAAACCAAACAACCATTAGTTAATAATATAACAAACCAAGAGAATTTGTTTATATTAGTGAACATCGCGAACATGAACTGGCCAAAGACTGACTGAACAAACCAAATATGAGGCCAGTAAGTTTGATGAATGGATCATTAACAAGCACAATATTTTTTTAAATCCAGTTGCTGTTCAGTTAGGGAACAGATTGTGTTAGAAAAGTCTTAAGTGTTGTGCTTCAGTTTTTAATTATTTAATATACCTTTGTAGATATAATGCAGCTAATAATTAGCTACTATGATTCTCCCTCTTACATAAGTTTTAAAGTAATCATTGTTTTTAGAAAGAGCTTGACTGGCCTATTTACCATAAAAATAACTGAAGATTTCTGTATTAGATGCTACAATTAAATAAGCACGGTGATTCAGGAAAAACAGTAAATATTTTAGGAGGCGAGAGTACAGATCAATTTTAATTAAAACATTCCATATAGTGTGTCCAATTTTTCTTCATTAGATACAAAGTTTTCTTTTCACATATTGGTGCTCTAGTTGCCATGGGTTTATTTATTTATTATCAACTGTCACTTTTGGTTTGAAGTTGTACTTGAGTTTACATAATTGAATTTTTAACTGTGATTGTGAATTGTTGCCAATTCTATTGTATCATTTAAGCATGCTGCATGTATTGCAAATGCTTAATGTGCCGGTATGGTATTTGTGTAAGATTTTGTAATGGAAAAGGTGGGTCTTCTACAGAATATGGTAGGCAACCTCCTACCTGCAGAGCACTGGATTGAAGATTGTTTACTGCCAGCCGGAGTGGCCGTGCGGTTCTAGGCGCTACAGTCTGGAACCGAGCGACACACATCCATGCCTCGGGCATGGATGTGTGTGATGTCCTTAGGTTAGTTAGGTTTAATTAGTTCTAAGTTCTAGGCGACTGATGACCTCAGAAGTTAAGTCGCATGGTGCTCAGAGCCATTTGAAGATTGTTTACTCATTTTTTCACTAAACTATGTGTGACTGGTGCAGTTCCCAGGAGTAATATTTCATCTGCATGTGCAAATGATCAGTGTGGATGAAGTAGAAGACATTATATCAGTTGGTATAATGTAGTCCCTTAACAAGTACATACAGAATTTCTACTGTTTGTACACAATCATTTGACCCTTTTTATTGGAACTGCAAGTATCAGAGAAAATTGGCACTAGTTGGAAGATATTAATTTGTCTCTGAGTGCTGCCAATATTTCTGCACCTGTCAACTCTGTTTTTGTATAAGTACAGGTAATGGTACCAGCACTGTAGGAAGGAATTGGCATTGCCTTCCTCTCACTATTCCTCTCTGCTTGGCAGTCCTAATGCTGGGGCAAGGCACACCACTTGCCGTACCCAACAGCTGTCACATGTAGTGTCAACTCCATCAAGTAGGAGGTACAGATAAACAATTGGAATTTTGTAACTGGCTAATCAAAAAGTACAGGGTAATCCCATTAATATTGTTTATTAATGAAGCCACATTAACTCATGATGTTATCAAAAACACACTTAGCTCACATCAGTGGTCCAGCAAAAATAATCATACCTTTGTGGAGATGCATTTCCAAAAATGCTTCACTGTAAATGTGTGGTGTGGTATGATGGACAAAAAGTTGATTGCACCTGTTGTATTATGAGGCCCTGCTGTCTAGACTTTCGAGCTTCCAGCACTATTGGAAGGGATTCATTTGAGAGCAAGGATGAGTGCATTCTTTCAGTGTGATGGGGCTCTTGCATATTCTAGCCACCAGGTAACATAAGATCTAAACATAACATTCCATGGAAGATGGATTGCCAGAAATGACCCTGTTTCTTGGCCCTCAAGATCCCTGGACCACCCTTTTTTGACTTTTGCCTTTGGGGATGGTTGAAAAGTGAAGTATACAATGAAAAAGTAAAAAGACGATATGAATTGACCATTCAGACCGTGAGTAGTGCTATACCCATAAAATAATGCCAAGATCTCAGAAGAGCTGCACTTGATGTCAAGATAAATAAAGTGTGCATTGAAGTTGGAGGTGTAATTTATGGAATTAACACCTTCTGTATTGTAACAGTTGTGTGTATCCAACCAATAAAATTGGACACACGTAATGTGAAATATCTTGTATGAATTAGTATACAATACCACTTTCTAAAATATTTAAGGTTTCTTTGAAAGCCCTTCTATATAGTACCCTTTTTATTCACAAAGTGTCAGCATTGACCTGGCAGAAGAGAGAGAATTTGAAGAGAGAAAACCAGTCAGGGATATGACCGCATTAACTTTTGTGGTAAGATGAATTAGTATAAAATTATCAGCTTTCTAGCTTCACTCTGCTGAAAACCCAATAACTTTATATTTATTAGAAATTAACAATACTTGCACTTGAAAGTGTGGGCATAATTGGGAAAAGAGGAAAATTAAAAGTGGACAAGCTCTCAAATGACTGTAGAGGCTACTCCCATCTACTTGAATTATGCTGTTTATGTAGAAAAATAATACACTTCACATTTAACATGTGCACATTTCAGATAGAGCATAAACAGTTTGGCTGTCACTTGGTTATGTGCCCCCCCTGCGGGTCCGGGGATTAGAATAGGCCCGCGGTATTCCTGCCTGTCGTAAGAGGCGACTAAAAGGAGTCAATCTCCCTCACGGGGGTAGTTCGCGCCTGCGTCCGGAGACGGACGGTTCCACGACCTATCATCGTGGTCCTTTTGGTTTTTTCACTTCTCGTTTCTTCCTTCCTTTTGTTGGTTCCTTTCTTTGCTCTTCTCCACCTCACTGTCTTCCTTACTCTTTCCCTTGCCTTCTTCTTGCCTTCTCATTGCCTTTTTCTCCTTGCCTTCTCATTGCCTTTTTCTCCTTGCCTTCTCATTGCCTTTTTCTCCTTGCCTTCTTCTCCTTGCCTTCTCATTGCCTTCTTCTCCTTGCCTTCTCATTGCCTTCTTCCCCTTGCTTTCTCATTGCCTTCTTCTCCTTGCTTTCTCTGGTCTCCGCCTCGGCGTTTGAGACAGTCTGTCCTCTTTCTCCCTCTCTCTCTTCTTTTTCCTCTTCTTCCTTCCTCCCTGTGCGTGCCTGAAGGCCGACCCACGCGTTCGCACGCGTAGCCGGTGACGGGGTAACGCGTAAGTCCCCGCCCTGGGTAGACATGTAAGGCACGCGCGTACCCCCTGGTAAAGGCCAGGCCCGGGGAGGGGTGATTGCCTGAGCTGATACCTTCTGACCATGCCGATTGGTCCCTCCGTCTGTTTCTCGGGAGGTGTGACCTGAGGTGTAAACATTCACCTAAGGCGGGAGTGCCCTCTGAGAGGGTCCCCACAAGGAAGGAGCGCGCCATCGGAGACGCTGGCAATCATGGGGGATTCCTCCGCAATGGATTCTACTCCATCTCTTTCGACTTCGACCCAAAAACGGAAACGTGACCAGCCAACAGTGACAAAAGTACTACCGCCTGCCCCACAGTTCCTCGTAGTTTCTCGAACTGAGGACGGAAAGGATTTTTCCTCTGTCAACCCTTTCGTTATTCAGAAGGGCGTAGATGCCATAGCCGGATCTGTCAAATCCTGTACCAGGTTGCGTAACGGCACCTTATTACTAGAAACTGAGAATGCCTTTCAGGCACAAAAACTGCTTCGGGCCACCCTCCTGTACACGTTCCCTGTCCGGGTGGAGGCCCACCGAACTTTGAATTCGTCTCGTGGTGTGGTCTATACTGGCTCCCTCGACGGATTGACTGACGAGGAGCTTCAATCATTCCTCGCTGAGCAGGGCGTGACGGCTGTCCATAGGGTCATGAAAAAGGTCAACAATGACCTTGTACCGACCCGGACACTTTTCTTGACCTTCGATAGTGTTAAGCTGCCATCGCGCATCAAGGCGGGCTACGAGGTTATTTCTGTTCGCCCCTATATCCCGACACCTACGCGCTGCTACCAGTGTCAGCGTTTCAATCACACTCGACAGTCTTGTTCCAATGCTCCTAAATGTGTCACCTGTGGCAGGGATGCCCATGAGGGTGACTGTCCACCTCCGTCTCCTCGTTGTGTGAACTGTCAGGGTGACCATGCCGCATCCTCCCGCGACTGTCCTGTCTATAAGGAAGAACGCTGTATCCAGGAAATTCGGGTCAAAGAGAAAGTGTCCACCTCGGCTGCTCGCAAGCTATTGGCTAGTAGGAAGCCCACGCTGCTCCCAGCGGGGAAATACAGTACTGTCCTCGCCTCTCCTCGGACTACCCGGGAGGTAGCAACCCAGACATGCGATCTGACCTTCAGCACCACGGTCGTCCGTTCGGCCAGTGCTAAGATCGCGCGGTCGACGTCTCCTCTTCCTCCCATCACCCCACAGCCACGAGCACCTTCTTCAGCTTCTGCTACGACGAAGACACCGAAGTCAGATGCACGGGCCTTCAAGAAGGAACCATCCCGTGCAGACTTCCTCCGTACCTCGACCTCCCAGCCTTCGACCGGTACTTCCACTACACGTCCTTCCAAAAAGGCGCATAGGAAGCACAGTTCTCCTTCCCCGCCACGGCGCATTTCTTCTCTTGCGCCACCCAGCGGCTGCCGCCCCAGGCCGTCATCCGTTTCGCCTGGCCGCACCGCTGGTCGCCGTACATCTGGCCGTTCACTGGCGGAGGAAGCTCCCCCTCCCGGCCATCCTCCCGAGATGGCCGATGACCCTATAGACCCAATGGATGATGACTGTCCGCCTACTGATAGCGGCGGCAGTGCTCGCTCGAAGCCAGGCCCTAAGCGGCCTTCGAGGTGACCACTTCTCTCATCTTTCTTTTCTTACGATGGCACTTATTCACTGGAATATTCGCAGCATTCGCTCCAACCGAGAGGACTTGAAGTTGCTGCTCCGCTTGCACCATCCGCTTGTCGTAGCCCTCCAGGAAACGAAGCTACGCCCATGCGATCAAATTGCCTTGGCACACTACACCTCTGTGCGTTTTGACCTACCCCCTGTGGTAGGTATCCCAGCTCATGGAGGGGTTATGTTGCTGGTCCGGGATGATATTTACTACGATCCCATCACGTTGCACACCGGCCTGCAGGCAGTTGCCATCCGCATTACTCTCCCCACTTTTACGTTTTCCTTTTGTACCGTTTACACTCCGTCGTCATCTGCCGTTACCAGGGCAGACGTGATGCAACTTATTGCTCAGCTACCTGCACCATTTTTGTTAACTGGAGACTTCAATGCCCACCATCCCCTTTGGGGCTCTCCAGCATCCTGCCCGAGGGGCTCCTTGTTAGCAGACCTTTTCAACCAGCTCGATCTTGTCTGCCTCAATACTGGCGCCCCTACTTTTCTTTCGGACACATCTCACACCTATTCCCATTTAGACCTCTCTATATGTACTCCCCAACTTGCACGCCGGTTTGAGTGGTATGCACTTTCTGATACATATTCGAGCGACCACTTCCCGTGTGTTATCCATCTCCTGCAGCATACCCCCTCTCCGTGCTTCTCTAATTGGACCATCTCCAAGGCAGACTGGGGGCTCTTCTCTTCCAGGGCGACCTTTCAGGATCAAACCTTTACAAGCTGCGATCGTCAGGTCGCACACCTCACGGAAGTCATTCTCGCTGCTGCTGAATATTCCATCCCTCACCCTCCTTCTTCTCCACGTCGCGTACCGGTCCCCTGGTGGACCGCAGCATGTAGAGACGCTTTACGTGCTCGTCGACGTGCTTTACGCACTTTTAAACGCCACCCTACAGTGGCGAATTGTATCAATTATAAACGATTACGTGCTCAGTGTCGTCGTATTATCAAAGAAAGCAAGAAAGCCAGCTGGGCTGCTTTCACAAGCACCTTCAACAGTTTTACTCCTTCTTCTGTTGTCTGGGGTAACCTGCGCCGGCTATCTGGCACTAAGGTCCACTCACCAGTTTCTGGCTTGAAGGTCGCGAATGACGTCCTTGTGGCCCCTGAGGCTGTCTCCAATGCCTTCGGCCGCTTTTTCGCAGAGGTTTCGAGCTCCGCTCATTACCACCCTGCCTTCCTCCCCCGCAAACAGGCAGAGGAGGCTAGGCCACCTAACTTCCGCTCCTCGAATTGTGAAAGTTATAATGCCCCATTCACCATGCGGGAACTCGAAAACGCACTTGGCCGATCACGGTCCTCTGCTCCAGGGCCAGATTCTATTCATATTCAGATGCTGAAGAACCTTTCTCCTGCGGGTAAAGGTTTTCTTCTTCGTACATACAATCGCATCTGGATTGAGGGACATGTTCCCGCATGCTGGCGCGAGTCTATTGTTGTCCCGATTCCTAAGCCGGGGAAGGACAAGCACTTGCCTTCCAGTTATCGACCTATCTCGCTTACCAGCTGTATCTGTAAAGTGATGGAGCGAATGGTTAACTCTCGATTGGTTTGGCTGCTCGAGTCTCGACGCCTACTTACCAATGTACAATGTGGATTTCGTAGGCGCCGCTCTGCTGTTGACCATCTGGTTACCTTGTCGACCTTCATTATGAATAACTTCTTGCGGAAGCGCCCGACTGCGGCTGTGTTCTTTGATTTGGAGAAGGCTTACGACACCTGTTGGAAGGCGGGCATCCTCCGCACCATGCATACATGGGGCCTTCGCGGTCGCCTCCCTCTTTTTATTCGTTCCTTTTTAATGGATCGACAGTTCAGGGTACGTGTGGGTTCTGTCCTGTCCGACACCTTTCGCCAGGAGAATGGGGTGCCACAGGGCTCAGTTTTGAGCGTCGCTCTCTTCGCCATCGCGATCAATCCAATAATGGATTGCCTCCCAGCTGATGTATCAGGCTCCCTTTTCGTGGACGATTTTACCATCTATTGCAGCGCGCAGTGTACACGTGTCCTGGAGCGCTGTCTTCAGCGTTCTCTTGACCGTCTTTACTCCTGGAGTGTCGCCAATGGCTTCCGTTTTTCTGCCGAGAAGACGGTCTGTATTAACTTCTGGCGATACAAAGAGTTTCTCCCACCGTCCTTAAGACTCGGTCCCGTTGCTCTCCCAATCGTGGAGACAACCAAATTTTTAGGCCTTACATTTGACAGGAAACTTAGCTGGTCTCCACATGTGTTATATTTGACCGCCCGTTGTACCCGTTCTTTAAATGTCCTCCGTGTTCTCAGTGGTCTGTCGTGGGGAGCGGATCGAACCGTCCTACTTCGTCTATATCGGTCGATCGTCCGCTCCAAGCTGGATTATGGGAGCTTCGTATACTCCTCTGCACGGCCATCCATCTTACGCCGCCTCAACTCCATACAACATCGGGGTTTACGACTTGCGATCGGAGCATTTTATACCAGTCCCGTAGAGAGTCTTCATGCTGACGCTGGCGAATTGCCACTCACCTACCGGCGCGATATACTGCTTTGTCGGTATGCCTGTCGGCTACTGTCAATGCCCGACCATCCGTCTTATCGTTCCTTTTTTGACGACTCTCTTGACCGTCAATACGGGTTGTATGTCTCTGCCCTGCTACCCCCTGGCGTTCGCTTTCGTCGCCTCCTTCAACACCTTACTTTTTCCCTCCCTGCAACCTTTCGAGTGGGCGAGAGCCGCACGCCACCTTGGCTCCAGGCTCAGGTCCGCGTTCACCTTGACCTCAGCTCGCTCCCAAAAGAGGTCACCCCCGATTCGGTCTACCACTCCCGTTTTTTGGAACTTCGTTCGAAGTTCATCGACATGACTTTCATTTATACAGATGGCTCTAAGACCAATGACGGGGTCGGGTGTTCCTTTATTGTCGAGGCACAAAGTTTCAAATACCGGCTCCATGGCCATTGTTCGGTCTTCACAGCTGAGCTCTTTGCCCTCTACCAGGCTGTTCTTTACATCTGCCGCCACCGACATTCTGCTTATGTCATCTGCTCAGATTCCCTGAGCGCCATCCAGAGCCTCAGTGATCCGTACCCGGTTCACCCTTTCGTACACCGGATCCAACGCTCTCTTCAGCAGCTGGTGGACGTCGGTTCTCCAGTTAGCTTTATGTGGGTTCCGGGCCATGTCGGTATCCCTGGGAACGAAGCTGCAGATGCCGCGGCCAAGGCTGCGGTCCTCCAGCCTCGAACAGCTTCTTGTTGCGTCCCTTCGTCCGATTTTAGCAGGGTGATTTGTCGGCGCATCTTATCTCTGTGGCATGCCGATTGGGCTGCACTTACCGACAACAAGCTTCGGGCCTTAAAACCTCTTCCCGTGGCTTGGACGTCCTCCTCACGCCCTTCTCGGCGGGAGGAGGTCGTTTTAGCCCGGTTAAGAATTGGACACTGCCTGTTCAGCCATCGCCATCTGCTGACGGCTGCGCCGGCGCCGTTCTGCCCATGTGGGCACTTGCTGACGGTTAGACACATTTTAATGTCCTGTCCAGATCTTAACACACTGCGCCTCGATCTTAACCTGCCAAATACTTTCGATGCCATTTTAGCGGATGACCCACGAGCAGTTGCTCGTGTTCTTCGTTTTATCAATTTGACACACCTCGCTAAGGACATTTGATGATGCTGTTTTTTAATCCTATGCCTGTCAGTCTGTCTTTTATCGTGTTTTCCCTTTTAGTTGTTGTGGTCAACTTGTGCCTCGCGGTGCATTCTTAGAGTAGTCAGGGCGCTAATGACCATTGAAGTTGTGCGCCCTAAAACCACAAAAAAAAAAAAAAAAAAAAAAAAAAAAAAAACTTGGTAATGTTTGTAATGTAATGCAACAAGGTAAATGTAGGACGGAATAATAACAATATTATAAAAAGGATAGATTACTCCTCACCATATAGTGGAAATGTTGAGGTGCAGACAGGCAAGTAAGCTTTCACCCAAGAAGTCTCATTCTGAATTAGTCTAAATCAGGAGGAGGCTTTTTATCTGACAGCTTATTTACTTAGCAGTCCTTTAGTTGTGCCTGTCTGTGACTCAACGTTTCCACTTTATGGGGAGTAGCAATCTATCCTTTTCACAATATTTTAATACAAATGCCATGGCCACCATTTGAACCCTCTTCTTTGCAGACTCATTGAAGCATGTCAGGCACAGACAACAGTTCGTGTTGTTGAATGCACCACATTTTATCATTTCAGTGGTTGGAAATATATTTCAGAGACAGAAATGTTTATCACAAGCAAGAACAAGGGTGACCAAGAATTACCGTTTCACAACAGAGCACAAATCCGGCATTAAGTACACAGTGTAATTCATCAGTTTGTGCAAGACAATGTCTCCAAAACTCATAGCTACTTCAGAAGCTGCCATTACAGGAGAAATTGTGTATTGTGTGTGCACAATCTCAGGCAGTATTGTCCCAGTCCAGTGGTACAGTGAGGCCCTCATTTACTCAAGATTAAACTATCTCAAGATTGGACTATGAATGAAAAGAAGTGTTTGGTCTCTACAAATGAATACCACATCTGTTTACAAAATAATCATCATTGTCAGGGAATGGGAGTAGGAATATTGTGGAAAGAAACAACAGACTGATGGAGAAACAGGATGTTGAATGAGTGTATGGAGAGTCCGTTCTTATGTAGTAGTTAAAAGAATACTGTCAATGTTCAGATCTGAAGCACCGCAACCACATTTGTGACTTCAAAGCTTGCAGTTGGTCTATACTTCCTCATGAACGATAATATCCATCCACAATAAGCTGATCTCGTGAATTATGCATTGCAGATGAAGATATCCACTGAATGGACTTGTCAGTGCTGTTCTACGTGTGAAGCATATGCAGCATGCCTGTATTGAAGATACTAACTGTGGACCTTTGGTCACCACTGAAGACTCTTCCAGATCACCATGCTTCTCAGGAATTGGACTGACTGCTTTTGAAATGACTCTTAGAGGGCCTGTAATTTCATATATGCACATGTGTGTTAGCTAGGATGCTTATATCCCCTATTAACCGTGTTGTTACTTTTTTGTGAAATGCATATCTTTCATTTTACAGTTTTATTATTCCATGTTTTGAAAGCTATTGGTTTCAGTTATGACTGTTCAAGAAATATCCTCCTATTTCTTGACAACACTCAAGGAATGTTAACAAGGAAAGACTCAAGTCAGAACTCTTGTAAAATTAACTGTTTACTGTTTTCAACACACAAAATTTGAATACCTGATAAGTTTGAAGTGTCCTAACAGACAGTTCAGAAGTCAAGAGTAATGGCAGTGTGAATGTCGACTTATTGATGAGACAAAAATCAGATAGTTAAAGTAAAAAGAAGCAAGATGGGGCAGAGGTAAACTGTGGACAATCTGGTAGGAAAATGTGGCAGGATGTTTTATTTATTTCGAAAGGAGGGAGAGGTGAACTGGGAAGTAGCTAATGTTTTGGGCAGTAGACTGGCAGAAATCGAGAACATGCTTAGAGCTATTTCCTCTCCATGAACTATGGTAGTGGTATCGAAACAAGGAACCCAAAGAGCCCATGTGAAGGAGCAGGTTTCACAGTAATGGCTATTTTGTTACAGTGTGTGCTTTTCAGCAAGGTATTGCATATAATTTATATTATCTTACTGTCTCTAACCTTTCATCTTCATTGACGGAGTCATATGGAGACAAGAGACTGAACATTTGTTGCACCTGTTACATGATGTGGGTCATCAGTGCCAGTTTAAGGCCTAAGCAATCACTTGGGGTGCCAAGCAGAGGCATGCCTGAGGTGCAATAACTGTAAGATTTCTGTATGCTGCTGCAGCTGACATTGCCACATTGGTTGCTGCAGCAGCCTACACTGCCTGATTAGCCATTGTCACCACTGCCTCAGTGTCATTAGTTGTTGTCACGACCACCGCAGCCTCACCAGTTTCTGCATCCAATGCTATAGCCACCTCCCAGGTTACTGCCGCTTACATCGTCAGTGCATCATCCATTGGTATCAGTATACGCTCACACATGCTGCGAGTCAATCTCAATTAGGTAGTGTGTGACAGCAGAAAGTTTGTCTTTTAGTAAATATAAGATTGTATGAAGAGAGCTAATCATAATTTGCTGTGAAGGGATTTATCGTATAACATTTCAAAATGGTAAAAAGTGGAGATCAAGAGTAGAATTGTTACACCAGATAAATTAACAGACTATTAAAAGTTATCAGCAGAAGACTGTTTTAGTTAACAGATTGACAGATGTAAATCATGAATTTGAACAACAGGATAGTATGTTGGAAGAGATTGACAGCAAACTCTTACTCGCACAATCAAAAATTCAATAGTCAAATCAGTGGATTAGAGGAAAGGGTAAATCAGATCAAAGACATACTCTGGAATGAAGCAGTAGAAAATGTGGGTTTTGTTTTGAACAAATAAGTTGAGTATGACATTAAAGAGTATCATTTGGTGTAACATGATTTGGAGAATAAGATTAAAGATCTGTGTCATAATTTTGAAATGCTGAAGTGTAGTATAAGTGAGGATCTTAATGATTATAAAGAAAGCATAAATGAATTCTTAAACAGTGATCATTCTGATGTCCATGTAGATATATATAGATGTTTTGAAGAAATGGAAACTTGTTGTGAGCACCAATATAGAAACCGTTTTAGAGGGCGAATTGGGTGTAATTAAATGGAACAGTAGTTCTAGTCTGCAGCAGGCATTGTTCGATAATAAGAATTGCAAGAAAACTCATTCACCTCAAAGTAATAGGGTTTCTGATTCTCCTAAGGAGGCCATAAGTGATATTATTAATGCTAATGGTACTAGTAGACAGCGATATTGGTGTGTAGAAGAAGGAAGATGGTGTTTAAGTTATAGGATCCACTAGTATGTCAAAGTTGGGGAAACGTAGTGTGCAATAATGGGAGATCAGCCCGCCACTCAGCTGGTGAGTAGAGTTAGGAAAACTGAATGGGAGACATACTAATGATGAAAGTACATGGACAGAGTTCCAGATACATTGAGCAATTAAAGAAATTCACCCATAGGTCTAACAGACGATGGGAGGTTGTAGAACAACCTCACAAGAAAACTGTAAAGTTAAAAAAATCCAGGAACAGGAGTAATGAAGAGGCTGTACAGGTTTGGCCATATTTGAGAATACTGTGTCTTCAATGTGAGGAAGAAATTGTGGACGACACGGGTCCTTAACCCCCCATGGGGCCCACAATTCTTTTGTGAGTACATGTGTGGCACGCACGGGTGCCCAAGCTATAGCAGTCTTTCTTCTTTTCCAGGCTGCTTTACGTTACCCTTCCTTCTCCTTCCCTGCCATTATACCTTTCCAGTTACCCGTTCCTTCTCCTTCCCTGCCCTTATACCTTTCCAGTTACCCCTTCCTTTCCCTCTCTTGGTGTTCTTCTTTATGTCAGCCCAGCTATCCTCCTGCCTTTGCTTTGCCTTGCAATTTTGGTTGGTTTGCTTTTCCTCCTTTTTGCCTTTTCTTTCTTTGGTTCCCCTCAGGGGTTTGACCTCCATCTCTAAATTTGAGATCTGTAGTGTGAGCCAGATGGGGAAGAACTGCCTCCCTCCCTAGCATCTTTGCCATGGGTCCTCCTCATCCTCTCCCTCTCCCTCTCCCTTTAGCCCACTTCCCCACCCTCCCCGCCATAGCCCTTTCACCTCCTTGCTAGTTCACGAGCCTCAGTAGCCAGTCCTTGTGTTGGGTTTGTTATATCCCCATCTGGCTGAGTCCCCTGACACCACAGGGATCACACTTATGGTACCTGTGCTGTGAATGCCTTGTGCAAGCCTAGGAGTGGTTGTCATCTTTTCGCACCATTCAAACTCCCGGCAGTGACAGTCCTGCCAGGTGGCCATTGCTGTGACTGGGTGAAACCCACAAGGCGAGCCTTTGTTCAAAGTGGAGGGGGGGGGGGGTTACCAGGGCAGATGTTTGGTGCATGAAATGGATTAAACATTCTGGCCGCTCTTCTGCAGCTGCGTCTCTTCCTAGAAATAGTTCTGTCTCGATTCCTGTTTCTGTCTTCTTAGCATTTGCCCTCCTCAGCTACCCCCTGGGAGGAGGCCCAGGCCTACCAGCTTGTGGCTAAACCTTTCTGAGGTTCCTGGTCTGTACCAAGATGGAAGGGGAGACTACCCCTTTTCTTTGTGGGTCACATTGAGGACAAGTTCGGCAAAGCAGAGTTGTTAAGCAAGATGAGATCTGGCTCCCTTCTTATCAAGACAACTTCTTCCAATCAGTCGTCCTTCATCCATGCCTGTGACCATTTAGAAAACATCCCAGTGAATATCACTCCTCTCAAGTCACTCAATATAGCATAGGGTGTAATTTTCCAAAAGGACCTCCAATCTGGTGATGAACTTAGGACTAATCTTGAATGACATAGCATTCATTTCATCCGGCGTGTCCATAGAGGCCCCTATGGACAATTGTGTAGATACCAGCACTTTCATCCTGGCATATGAGAGACTACCCTTCCTGAGAAGGTCAAGGTAATGATACATAGATGCAAAATCAAACGATATATTCCATCTCCCAAGCATTCTGGTTATTAAAAAATCCAGGAGTATGTGTATCATGTCTGAAATCAGCAACTCTGATAATAAAATTAAAACAATTTGGAATATTATTAAAAGAGAAACAGGTCAACCAAGAGCAGAGGAAGACAGTATTACCATCAAATTGAATGAAAACTTTATGGACAAAAAGTCAGAAGTTGAAAATATTTTTAATAGTCATTTTCTAAATGTTGTGGATATAGTAGGATCCAGGTGTTCATTAGAAGATGCTAGGCTGTTAATGGGAGAGGCCATACCTATGCAATTTGATACAATTGAAATCTCACCCACTTCTCCCTCTGAAATTAGGAAAATAATAAACTTGCTTAAAAGCAAAAACTCACATGGAATTGATGGCATTTCCAGCAAAATACTAAAAGCTTGTTCTCAACAGATAAGTAAGATTCTCAGCCACCTGTGTAATAGCTCTCTGGAACAGGGCATTTTCCCTGATAGACTGAAATATGCTATTGTTATACCTTTGCATAAAAAGGGGGATAGATCTGATGTCAACAATTACCGTCCAATCTCCCTTCTAACAGCTTTATCCAAAATTTTTGAGAAAGTAATGTATTCAAGAGTAGCTTCACATATCTGTAAAAATGAAGTACTAACAAAATGTCAGTTTGGTTTCCAGAAAGGTTTTTCAACAGAAAATGCCATATATGCTTTCACCAGTCAAATTTTGAATGATCTGAATAACCGAACACCACCCATTGGGATTTTTTGTGATCTCTCAAAGGCTTTTGATTGTGTAAATCATGAAATTCTGCTAGACAAGCTCAAGTATTGTGGCATGAGTGGGACAGTGCACAAATGGTTTAATTCGTACCTAACTGGAAGAGTGCAGAAAGTTGAAATAAGTAGTTCTCGTAACATGCAAACATCAGCACATTCCTCAAACTGGGGAACTATCAAGAATGGGGTCCCACAAGGGTCAGTCTTGGGTCCTTTGTTGTTCTTACTATATATTAATGACTTGCCATTCTATATTCATGAAGAGGCAAAGTTAGTTCTCTTTGCTGATGATACAAGTATAGTAATCACACCTGACAAACAAGAATTAACTGATGAAATTGTCAATACTGTCTTTCAGAAAATTACTAAGTGGTTCCTTGTAAACGGACTCTCACTGAATTTTGATAAGACACAGTACATACAGTTCCGTACAGGGAATGGTATGACGCCATTAATAAATATAGACCTTAATCAGAAGCATATAGCTAAGGTAGAATATTCCAAATTTTTAGGTGTGTCCATTGATGAGAGATTAAATTGGAAGAAACACATTGATGATCTGCTGAAACGTATGAGTTCAGCGACTTATGCAATAAGGGTCATTGCAAATTTTGGTGATAAACATCTTAGTAAATTAGCTTACTATGCCTATTTTCACTCATTGCTTTCATATGGCATCATATTTTGGGGGAATTCATCACTGAGGAATAAAGTATTTATTGCACAGAAGCGTGTAATCAGAATAATAGCTGGAGTCCATCCAAGATCATCCTGCAGACATTTATTTAAGGATCTAGGGATATTCACAGTAGCTTCTCAGTATATATACTCTCTTATGAAATTTGTTATTAACAACCAAACCCAATTCAAAAGTAATAGCAGTGTGCATAACTACAATACCAGGAGAAAGGATGATCTTCACTATTCAAGATTAAATATAACTTTGGCACAGAAAGGGGTGAATTATACTGCCACTAAAGTCTTTGGTCACTTACCAAATAGTATCAAAAGTCTGACAGATAACCAACAAGTATTTAAGAAGAAATTAAAAGAATTTCTGAATGACAACTCCTCTACTCCATAGAGGAATTTTTAGATATAAATTAAGAAAAAAAAGAAAAAATATTTAAAAAATAAAAAATAAAGAATAACAAAAAACACAAAAAATAAAGTTGTTATATTAACTTAAGTATGTTGTTAAATTAACCTAATTATGTCATGTATTAGAAAATTCGACTCGTTCCACATCATTACGAAATATCGTATTCATGATCCATGGAACTAGTATTAATCTAATCTAATCTAATCATTGCTTCCGTTGCCTCAAGTTTGGCCACATGTCCTTGCAATGCAATGCCATGCCATTTCCATGTGTGGTGACTGTGGCTGCCCTCTTCATGTGGGAAGCCCTTTCACCCACCCCCCCTCTCCCCGCTTAGCTGTGTAAACTGCTCTATCTCCTGTCTTCCTGCTCACCAGAATGTCCAATGTATATAAAGGAAAAAATAATTCAGGAAATAAAGATTCTTGACTGTCTCAGCTGCTTTGAGGCCTCTCTCCTCCACCTTTGCCTCAGTAACAACTTTCACTCCTGCCCCCCCCCCCCCCCCCCCCCCTCCTCCTTAGCCCCATCCTGCCCCTTTCCCTTTCCTCCCCTCCCAGTGGCTCCTGCCCCTTCCCCTCAAGGGGCTCCTCCTCCTCAGCCAGAGAAGACATCCTCTTCTCCAGCTCTCGTTAGGGATGGGGCTCCCTCTCAGAACACCCCTCCCTGATTTTATCAAGGTAGTAAGTCAGCAACCTCAAGTCAGTCAATGGACCCACACTCTGATGGCCCAAAATTGCTTGCTCTCTGTCCGATCCCAACATCGCTGCCTCCTATTCCCTTACTCTGCGCTCTCTCCAACGGAGAAAAAGAAGCAGTGCAAGCCAAAAATGAGGCTTCCCTGGCGCCTTGCCCCTTCCTCCTCATCCCCAATGAGACCCAGTTTTTATGGATGTCACCCCATTGTCAGTGATGGCCACTGACCCGGTGACATGACTCCCATCAGCTTCTATATGTCTACCCTGGTCTCTAGCCACACAATAATCCAGTGGAATTGCAACAGATATTACTGTCACCTACTGGAAATACAACAACTTGTTTTCTGTTATTTTGCATTCTGTCTTGCTCTTCAAGAAATGCACTTGCATGACCTCCACTTTCCAACATTTCATGGTTATTGGGTGTTCTGTCGGAACCGTGCCGGCCTCAGGATAGCGTCTGGAGGGGTCTGCACTTTGGTTCGTGCCAGTCATTAGTGGCTGGATCCCTCTTCATACCAGTATGGAAGCAAGAGCAGTACAAGAGTGAACAACCCCTGCAATCACCGTTTGCAATGTCTACCTTCCTCCAGGTAGGCCACTTCTTTCTGTTGACTTGCCTACCTTAATACAGCAACTCCTGCTCCCATACCTCCTATTCGGGGACATCAGTGCACACCACCTCCTGTGGCGGAGTGCCACTTTGACAGGTTGGGGTCTTCTAATTGACCAACTTCTTACAGACTTTGATTTTTGTCTCCTCTATGACAGTTCCCCTACCCACTTCAGTGCTGTTCACTGTACCTTTTCTGCTATCATGATCTCCTCCCCTCTACTGTGGCTTCCCTACATTGTTCACCCTATGATGATCTTTGTGACAGTGAACACTTTCTGGTGATTCTATTGTTCCCCTGCTGCCGTGATTCTATTGTTCCCCTGCTACCGGCAGGCCTCTGCGATGGGCATCCAGCAGAGCTAATTGGCCTTTATATATGTATGCTTTGGACTTTGATGCCTCTCTCTTGGATTGCATTGATGCAGTTGTGCAAGACATCTCTGACACTCTTCTTCCTGCTGCTGGCACTGCCATCCCCCTATCCACAGGTCTCCCTCGTCGTCGACCAGTACTGTGGTGGATCAAGAAAGTAGCAGTAGCTATCCAGGACCATAGAAGGGTGCTGCAGTGATTTAAATGGCACCCTTCAGAGACCAACCTTGTCACTTATAAGTGTCTCCATGCTAAAGCTCACTACGTTATCAGTCAAAGTAAGAAGGAATTTTGGGAGCACTACGTTCCCTCCTTTGGAATGTTTGCCTCTTCATCGCAGGTTTGGTCCGAGCTCCATAGCCTTCTGGGCCGCCAATGGCAATCAACTGTAAACATGTCTGATCCTGTGTGCTGACCCATTGTTCCTTGCAGAACACCTTGCAACACACAGCAGCATCGGCATCCTCTTTCTAAGGTGCTACCTTTCTCCAGCAGAAACACGGAGTTGAACAAATACCCCTCTGTTTCAATCCCCACCAAGATGAATCCTGTAATGAATCTTTCACTGAACAGGAATTCTTGCAATTCTTACAGCCCCAGGCCCAGATTCCATCCACAACCAGGTGATCCAACACTTGGACATTACCCAGAGGCAACATCTCCTCAGGGTCCTCAACCGCATTTGGTTCACAGGTACCTTGCCCTCACAATGGTGAGACAGCATAGTTATCCCCGTGCTTGAGCCCGGGCAGAACCCAACATCTCTAGACAGCTACCGTCCGATTAGCCTGATGAATGCACTTTGTAAACTGCTCAAGAGAATAGTAAGCTTCCAATTACGTTGGGTGCTTGAATTTCAGGGCTTTTTGTCCCTGTATGAGTATGGCTTCCTGGAAAGACACTGTGCAACTGCCCATTGACTCAGATTGTAAATATCAATCCAACAGGCTTTTACTAACTGATGGCACCTTGTGATCTTCTTTGACCTACATAGGGAATATGACATGGCTTGATGTCACTTCACTCAGCACCCCTTGGGTCCAGGAGAATTGTATCCTACAGGTTTCTATGTTATGTTTCAAGTTCTTCCTCAACACAATCAATGGGCTTGTGACCTCTGTTGGACCTCTGGTTACTCCGGCGTTGTTTATTGTCGAGTTTTGCATCTGGTGCAGCTCCAACTTGGTAGCATTTGCTAATTTTAATTTCTATATTCGGTTCATGTACATTCTACATGTATCCACAAATGTCAAGAATCATTATACTGGAATGTCCTGTAGCTATATAGGGTGTTACAAAAAGGTATGGCCACACATGTCCACATAACATCTTTTCTTTATTTGTGTGTGAGGAATGTTTCCTGAAAGTTTGGCCGTACCTTTTTGTAACACCCTGTATATATACTGTATGTGCTCTGGCCGGAGACAGTTCTCTCCACGCTCTTGTATGTACAAGTGCTGAATAAACCTTCGTTAAGTGAAGTTAGTGTTCGTCATTCATCCAGTTACATCTTTGTCTACATGACATTATTCTGGTGGAGGCACTGGGTATTGGTACTTGTGATGGCGCGCATTATCAACAACACAGTGTCTCCCATTAGGCCACGACAAAGCCGCTGTTTACATGGCGAGAAACCCAAGTTCGAGCCATATTCAACATATCGCAATCTATCGGATTGTACGCCATCCTGGCTCATTGCATTTTCGCCATTGCTAACAATAATGGAAACTGATTTTTGTGCCATATTTGATTGAATATTACAATTAAAGTTTTTGGAAAACAGAAAATTGAAATATATTATGTTGTGAATTTAAACACACGATTTACTTGTAGTCAGGCGTTGTTTATCTACTTTTTATTACACACGAAATGTTGTAACAAAAAACTTCAAACATTTCTCTCGTTACTCATTACGAAAAATTTCTGAAAAAATTCACTACATTGCGTTTTGGACGGGAAATTAAGGAAAGATATATCTAATTATTAAGCAGGAGGCACTACCAAGCATAGCTAAGCAATCGGTTGCGTAGCGGTCCTACCTTTACTGCGATGAAACAAACACCATATTTTGCAAATTCCGGTTTCTTTTGATTCCTTTTTAGATTGGTTTTCTTCACAAGAATTTTTGGTTCTGGTTATTTTGCTCCCAGTCGTGATGTTGCACATGAACATTTTAAAAATATAATTAGTACATCCAAAATTTTTATACAATGTCGTAAATAATGTTGCATAATTTGCATAACTGGTTACATGGCTTTTTCCATGTCATGTCACTGGGTCAATAGTTGTGCAAATTATTTTTAGTAATAATAAAAATACCTAAATAAGGAAGTTTTTTTTGTAACCAGAAGTCAATTATTTTGTTTTACAATTAATGGCCAAATTCTGTAACTTTATATCTTCCCTCCTTTGAGTCCGTATTAAGTTGAACTTACTTCCATGTTGTCGAGATCTACATGCTTCTGTTAGGTGCTGCTTCTTCCGACGCCACAAAACTTCTGATTCTTGACTGTGTAGGTAATGTAGTTTTCATCTATCGGACTTCTTCCTCATATACAGGCAGCAGGTGTGACATGACCTCCTCATGGTGTGCAGAAGAAAATAGAAAGGCCTCATATTTTTGCACTGACAGAAATTATTATTCTGATACCATGAAAGCTACTACACACATCTCATATTTAAACATGTCCTTTCTCCACGAGAACTCAAGACATAAGGTGACAAAAAATTGAATGAGGTCTGTATCATTTGTTCTTGCTTTCCGGCGTAGCAAAATACATCTTTTGCGGACACTTACAGCGGTTATCCTTGGCTTTTCCTACGTACCAATACAATGCCCACAAGACTGAACCTGAAGTGGAGATAGTGTCATGCTGTAGCAAACAGGCTGCTGCACCAGGGACCTCAGTGACGCATTATAGCATTAACATTATTGCACATGTGTTTAATCTGACTTGAACATCATCAACTATGGCATGCCATCCAGGCTGTCTTGCAGTACAGATGATATGAATGACAACAGTCAGTACCGAGTGCCAATTTTAGTCACACACCATTATAAATAATGTACCAATACAAGTTACTTCACATAAAAAGTTGTTGCAAAGTAATTAATAAACCCTAAAAAAATACACATCATTAGATACAAAGTGCTACTTCAATTTTCTAATGCCCAGCACATTTCACCTGTGACAGAATGATTGTATAAATCTTCTAAGAACTGTTCTACAAGATAAGTTATAATTAAATGCCATATCATTTAATATCTTGATCCTTTGACCATAACTAATAATGCATAGCTGACTTTAAGTTGCATCAATAAACTGAAGGTAATTCTGTATGCGATTTGCATGGATGTGGCAGGCAGTTCTCAAATATTCTGAGAGACTCTACAGAGTTAATCTCTTCATTGATGGGAGTAAACATTCTGAGTCATTTTGTTCCAAACCACATTGAGATTCTGCTTCAGAACAATTTGGCTGTGGGTACTATTGTACCAGAGTGGCTGTAAAGTTTTAATCCTCACTTCAGACTAACAAAGTTAAAAAACTTTTTTTTCCAGATACATGCTTGCAGTTCTGTCTCTCTCAAAATCCTCACAACGCACTATCATAACACATGGATAGAGGAATCAAAAATGAAATGGCACAGCAGATTCATATAAGGGAGTATAATGCAGTAATTGGTTTTTTGCATTTGAAGGGGAACAGTGCTGCAAACATCCATGCTGAGTTTGTGGAAGTGTGCAACAACAATGTACCATCATATAAAAAAGTAGCTAACTGGCAAAAATGCTTCCAAAAAGTGGTCAAAATAAGTCTGATTGGTGAAGAACAAAACAGCAGACAATCAATCTGTGAAGAGCTGGAAATTGCAGCAGAAGTGGGAGCCCTGTTGCATGTAGACCAGCATATTATAATTGAGATGATAATGGAAAAAGTGAAAATCCATCATGGATCAGTTTCCACGTTGAGCATGACATTTTGAACTTGAGGAAGGTTGCCACCTACTGGGTTTTGTGACTACTCATTCTGAAAGTCTGCTGAACTGAGACGGCAGCAGAAATGCTGTATCTGTGTCTGGTCAACCCAGATGTTTTCTTGAACTGCCTGATCATGAAGGACAAGTGCTGAGAGTATCATTATAAATTCAAATTAAAGGAGCAAAGCTAGCAATGGAAACGTGATTCTTCAGCCGAAAAAGATGAAGAACCAACCACCATTGGACAAAATGCCAAATCAAACACCTTTCAGTCATCTAAATTTCCAGATTCTTCTTTTATTGGGCTACCATTTTTGGCGATATATTATGCAATCTTCAGGCCTCCTGACCAATGTGTAGTAAGATTCCAACCTCAATTCCGTCAAAATAGGGGCCAGCATTCAAAGACTGGTGTCTATTTGAGACAGCAATCAATTCAAACATCACCTGCTGATTGTCGGTATAGCACCAAAACTGATAGCCCAATAAAATAACAATTTGGAAATTTAGACAGCTGAAAAGTGTTTGATTTGACATTTTGTACTGAACAACTGAAGTTTGAAACCATCTCTGAAAAAATGGACGTACAGAGACCATTGGACAACATGGTGCTGAGGGCTTTTGAGGACTGCCATGAAGTTTTATGCTCATTAGGGGTAACCTGTCATATGAGCTACTACTGGAATTTCCATATGAGGTTACAGGTGTTTGTCAGAAACTAGTATTGTGGAAAGCTACCTAATGGTTGTTTCAACTTCACGACAATACCCTAGCTCATTCTGCACAGTCACACATTTACACTTTATTGGTCTATGAAATTTTGCTTCCCATCCCTTCCCCATCGCCCTCTTGGTTTCTCCAGATATGACACTCAGTGACTTGTTCAAAAATTGGAAAATCGAGGTTGGAATATCAACAGTATAAGGAAAGAGATAAATTGCTACTCACCATAATGACTGCACTGGCATTCCAATCCAAGCAGAATAACGATTAGACAATTGATTTTCAAAATGGAAAATTTATGAAATAGTTAAAATGCAGCATTCTGTAACTGAGATCTCTGCTAATTCATCCATCACTGAAAATTGAATATGTAGAAAAGGAAAAACACTATCAGCAAGTTTCATGGTTACAGCCTGATTTATTTGAGATGCTAATTAAAACATTATGACTATCCATCATAACGTTTGATACACGATCACAGCCGTGTCTGGCATGCTTGCTGACATTGAAAATCATTGTTACAGTGCTTAGATTCTTGGGCTCTAGGAGTACAATTAAGTGTGACTTAAGTCATTTGATTGCAAACAGCATGGGAGCCTTTACAGCATTGCTTCCTCTTTCTGTGCAGCAAACTTACACTTCAACTATCTCTTCCCTCCTCTGACTTTCCGTCTGATGCCCCTTTTGGTGCAGACCCTGCTTGGACTCGGTTCATGATTTTTGTCTTGATTTATAGTTTCACTCCCAGTTCTATCTTCACCTTCCTTTAACAATTATATGGTCCCCATCATTGGGTATGACCTGCCATCTTTTGCAAATTTTACAGGACTGCATGTCGTGCAGGGAATGTCACCCCCTGTGGTGTATGCACCGCCACTGTGCCCTTCCAACCAGGCATGATTTCTTCCTGTTGTAGTACACCCAAAGCCCAGCACAGCAGCCATCCTTCTTTTTGGGAGTCATCATATACCTGCATAATGGTAGACCCCTGACCACGCAGGGTTTGCACTGTTGATGCCTATGCTGCACACTCCCCATGTATACCCTGGAGTATGTGCCCATCATGACTGTGGCACGGGGACCCCTGGCAGTGGATTACTGGCCAGGTAGCCATTGCTGTAGCTGGGTGGCACCCAAGGGGAGAGCCCCTGTTTGGAGTCGGTGACACCATAGCAGATAGTTTGCACATGAAGCGATGTAAACTTTCTCCCGCTGGTGCTCACATGGCCCCAGCAGTCTCTTCAAATGAGAAGGTGATGTACAATGCAACAAATTACAATCCCAAAGATTCCCTTCCCTTTCCATTCTGTGGGAGGAATGCAGTACTAAACGACAAGGAGCAGAAACCTCCCCCCAATACCTGCTCTGTATCAGGGCTGACGAGGACACCTTTTTGGCCATAAAGTCTTTATTTTTTGTGGAAAATATTGAGAACAATTATAGGGAAGTTGCAGCCAGCTCCAAGATGAAGAGCCGTTCCCTCCTCATTAAAATGTCATTGCCTGCTCAGTCACAGGCATTGCTCTCTTGCTAAAGTTGGGTGACATTTCCATGACTATCACTCCCCACAAAAGTCTCAATATGGTCCCACACATCATCTCCCATGAACTGCAATCAGACAATGAGCTGCGGGACAACTTGGAGTGACGGGGTGTGCACTTCATCTGTCGTGTCCGTAGGGACCAAGGGAAAACAGAGTTGCTACTGGGGCCTTTATCTTGGCTTTTGGAGGTGATACATTGCCTGAGAAGGCCAAGGTGATGGTCTACCAGTGTGATGTGAAACCCTATGTTCCTCCTCCTGTGAGATGCTTCAGGTGTATGAAGTTCAGAAATATGTCTTCGCATTGCACTGCTCCCCCTGTCTGCAGGGATTGTTGACATCTGCTGCTTGTGAACATTCCTTGTGCCCCTCTCCCCATCTGTGTAAATTACAGTGAGCTCCACTCTCCCCACTCACCAGATTGCTCTGTTTTTAAGCTTGAGAAGAAAATCCAGTAGTATAAGACCCTGGATAAGCTCACATATCAAAGGCCAGATAAAAGTATGAGTGTCTAAATTCCAGACAAATGACGCAATATTATGCTACAAGTTGCAACCTCATCACCTTCTCTGTCGATGGTGCCTTCCTCTGTTGCACCTTTTGCAGTGGGACGTCTGTCGATAATTGACCCCCCCACCTTACCCAGGCAGTTGGGGCCCTTCTGGTGCTTCCACTGCACCCACTTTGGGAGTATTGGCTGCCCACCTGCAGGAGACACCAGTCCTCATCCCCCAGCCGGAAGCACCTCATCCTCCTCCGGCTTCTCTAGCTGGGAAGAAGTCCCTTGGAACTCTTCCTTCCACAGTTCCTGCTGGTCCTTAGCCAGATGCTAGCCGTTAGCTAAAGGAAGCACAGGCTGCTCGCCATTGGACTTCTTGTTACTTCTCTGTACCTGAAACCAATTCAGGGAAACCTACTCAGTCCTCAACTTCTAAGGAGAAGATGGAATAAAGAAGTCCTCAAAGATGAAGGAAACTCCAGTGGCCCCCACCAAGATGGAGATCCTGGTGGCCCATGAGAGACCAGATCTCCCCAGACATTTTGCCATAGAACCTCTGTCAGTGGATCCCCTGACATCTCAGTCAGTGGTAGTACATGACCCTGGGTCATAACCCCCCCCCCCCCCCCAGGTCACTCCAGTGGAATTGTAACGGATTTTTCCACCACCTGGCTGAGCTACAGCAGCTTTTAAGCACATACTCTGTTTTCTGGATTGCCACCCAGAAAATGTGGTTTCCAGCAACTTGGACTCCTGCCTTCATGGTTACTGAGGCTATTTTAAGAATCATACAGACTATGAGAGGGTGTTGGGTGGAGTCTGTACGTATGTGCTGGACTCTATATACAGTGACCTTGTACCTCTTGATATTTCATTGGAGGCTTTGGATGTGGCTGTTCGGGTATGGGCACATCAGGATTTTGCCACCTGTAATGTTTATCTTTCCTCCCAATTACGTTATATCCCAGAATGCATTACTCTCTCAGCTCCCCCCCCCCCCCCCCCCCCTCCATTCCTAGTCTTGGGTGACATCAGCACACATAACCCTTTGTGGGGTGCAACAGTGATCACTGGCCATGGTGAAGACATTGAAACTTTACTGGAACACCTTGATCTGTCTCTTGAGCTCCAAGCCCCACACACTTCAGTGGGGCACATGAGACTTACTCAACTATTGGTCTCTCCTTTTGCAGTCATAGTATTCTATCATCTATCCACTGGATGGCCCAGATGACTTTTGCAATAGTGATCCATTCCCAATCTTCCTCTCCTTCCCTCATCGCTGCTCCCCTGAATGCTCGTCCGTAATGCTGACTGGGATGGGTTCACCTCTGCGGTTGTCCTTACGTCCTCATTGCAAGGCAGTATTGATGCAGCTGTTCAGCATACAATGGCAGCCATTCTTTTGACAGCCAACTGAGCCATCCCCTCTTCTTCAGGATTCCCCTATCAGAGGACAGTACCCTGTAGGACCCCAGAGATTGTTGCAGCCATTAGAGATCATAGGCAGCCTCTCATTGACTCGTAAAATGACAAAACTCATAAAATGACAAAAGCAAGAGTCCTGGGGATGGTATGTTTCCACCATTGGATCACGTACTTCCCCATCACAGGTATGGGAAAAGATTAGGGACTCTACAGCTTCCAGTCCCCCACAGGGGTACCAAGTATTTCCTTAGATGGTGCCATTTATACCAATCCAGACACTGTTGGCGAGCATTTTGCTGAGCATTACACTCCCGCATCTGCCTCTGAGAGCTAGCACTCCACCTTACGGTTCATAAAACAGAGGGAGAAGCGAATGTACTTATCTTTCACTACCTGCCACATGGAGCCACATAATGCTCCACTCAGTGAACGGGAACTCTCCAGTGCCCTAACACATTTCCCTGATAAGGCCCCAGGGCCAGGCAGCATCCACAACCAAGTACTGAAACATCTCTGCATGGAATGTCAGCATATCATCCTCGCCCTCTTTAATTGGATCTGGAAATTAGGGTGAGTTCCCATCTCAGTTAGAAGAAAGCACAATAGGTACAGTACTGAAACTGGGTAATAACACCCTCAAAATGGACAGTTATCACCCAATCAGCCTTACTGACATTCTCTGTAAGTTGCTCGAATGCATGGTGAGCAACCGGCTCCTTGAGTTTTGGGGTCTTTTGTCTGCATCTCAGGGCAGTTTTCACTAAGGCCAGTCCACTTCTGATAATTTAGTTCACCTGGTGTCCACCACCTGAATGGCCTTAGCACGTCATCAGGTCCTCATTTCTGTCTTTTTCAACCTACAGAAGGCTTATGATATGACATGGCATCACCACATCCTTACTAGGTTACATGAGTGGGGTCTGCGGAGTCCAGTTGCACTTTTTGTCAAGAACTTCCTGTTGCACTGTACATTCCAGGTTCAAGAGGATGCTTCATTCAGTACCCCCCACATTCAAAGAATGGGTTCACGCAGGGCTCTGTACTGAGAGTCCTCTTTCTGGTGGCCATCAATGGTCTAGCGGTGGCTGTGGAGTCTTTGGCATCGCCCTTCTTCTATGGAGACAAGTTTTGCTTTTGTTATTGCTCCTCTAGTGTGGTTGTTACTGAGCACCACCTACAGACACCATACAAAAGGTACAGTCATGGATTCTCATCCATGGTTTTCAGTCTTCAGCCATCAAATACTAATGCCATGCACTTCTGTAGCTGTCATACTGCACACCCACACCCAGAGCTTTACCTAGTAGTCACTTACTTCTTGTAGTTGAGATGCACTACTTTCTGGGACCAGTCTTCAATTCCCAGCTGACATGGCTTCCCTATCTCTCCACCAAGTTAAGGTAAGTGCTGGTGACACCTCAATAAATTTTGTGTCACAGTAACATTAGCTGTGATGCGGATCACTCTACCCTTTTGCAGCTCTACGAAGCCCTGATTCTGTCCCATCTTGCTTATGGGAGTCTTGCATATCATTCAGCATCACCTTCAGAATTGCAGATACTGGACCCCATTCATCATTGTGGCGTCCGACTTGCGACAGGAACCTTCTGAACTAGTCATGCGATCAGCCTACTAGTCGAGGCTGGAATCCCTCCATTTCCTATCAGGTGTCAACAACAACAGCTGCTGAATTATGCTATACACGCCCATAGCTTCCCTGAATAACCCAACTACCATGTTCTTTTCCCTGGTAGGGAGCTCTGCCTTCCATAACAGTGACTCAGAACTGGGTTTACAATTGCTGAATACCTCTAGTGTATTTGTTCAAAACTGCAACTTACTCCACAGCCATCTCTGGTCAGGGAGACATTGCATGTGCTCCCATGGCTTGTGCCCAGACTTGTATGTGCCTCGAAATCTCCTTTGGTCCAAAAGATTCCACTGACACCACAATTTTTCACCATCTGTTTTTGGTTGTCCTTAAGAAGTATCAGTCTTCGGAAGCAGTATTCACCGATGGCTCAACAGACAACAGATGAAAGAGCACAGTGTAGTGAACCCACTCTCTGCCAAATGGCTGCAGTGTCTTCATTGCTAAATCGATGGCCATTTAATTAGCCCTTAGCCATGTTCATTCTTGCACTGGCAAGAGTATCCTACTCTGTAGTGACTCCCTTAGCAGCATTCAGCCTATAGACCTGTGCTGCTCTCCTCACCCATGATCTTCAGACCTCAACAGAGCTGGGCAGCCAGTCGTTTCCATTTGCACCGTGGTCACATTTGGATTTCAGGAAATGAATGAGCTGACTGGTTGGCCAAGCTGGCCACCAGGATGCCAAGTCTGGAAATTAGGGTTCCAGAACTGGACCTTTGGTCATTTATACACTGTTGATTGCTGAAAGTCTGGAAATCAGAATGGCCTGCCCTGATCTCTGCAAACAAACTAAGGACAATTAAGGAGACCATGACAATGTGGCAATCTTTTCTGGGTGCTTCTTACAGGGAATCCACCATCCTCTGTAGACTCCACATTGGTCACACTTGGCTGACCCGTGGCCACGTTTTCAGACATAAGCCCCTTCACTGCTGATGCGGAGCGTGCCTGACGGTGGCCCACTTACTCATAGACTGCCCTAATTTTGCTGCTTTGAGGCAGCTTCTGAACGTTCCTGACATGCTCTCTCTGGTGCTAGCAGACAATGCCAACTCGACTGACCTGGAGTTTTGTTTTGCCCACAAAAGTGGTTTCTATTCGTCCCTGTAAGGTACGGCTTTTTGGCATCATTGACTGCATATGGGGTTGGTCGGGCACCCCTCTCCGGCTTCCCCCTCCCCTCCCAGGGCACCTTTGGTGGCCTTTGCTGGGTGGCCCAGCCTGGCCTCTACCCTTTCCACCTTTTTATTATTCTCATTGTTCTTTTTCATTTCTTGGTGTGCCACGTTTTGATTAATCTTTTAACATCTTGTCTGTGCTGTCTTTTTTCTGGGATTTATCTCTGTTTCTTATTGTTTTAGTTACACTTCAACTTTCCAGGATTTGCCTTTCTTCTCCTTCCTTTGATGACTGCTTCAGTTTGCCACTTGATGGATGAAGGGGACTTGTAATATTACCCTCCAACATATCACTATTAAATTTTTCTTAGTGTCTTCATTAGTTTCAAAACTTCAAGAGGCGTAAGATATAAAAAGAAAAACTTTTTACCTATCTTCATTTTCTCTTGTTGTTGGCTCCAAGTCTTGCGTCTAGGGGTACATTCTTGTGGCTGAAATTTTGATTTAACATTGTGGGTTCATGATGACTAAGTAACAGATGAAGATTTGCCTGTATATTTCTTGAATTTTACTCTTTGTCACATTATTAAATATCATACCATTTTTACGATTTCCACTTAATATTTCAAACTACATTGTTAGTGTCTATCACATACATAAATATGTCTGTCTGCATCAGAGGCATGCCCAGTTCTACTTACATTATGTGGTACTCACAATATTCCAAACCATTTACAAAGCAAAAGTGTTTACATACTTTCTTGACAAAAGAAGAATATTTACTAAACCACATCATTATTTTATAAATACATTAAGAAATAAATTTAATAATTGGTGTTAGATTGTGCAATTAATAATATGAATTTTAAATATGCCAGATATATCTAAAAAGAAAAATAAATTTAGCTGTATCGATTGTGACAACTTAATTTTTTTATACATTTTAGTGTGAAATATACTACATCATATACAAAATCAAATGAAATTCTTTCAGTGAAACAGCCGAAAATGTTCACCTATACAAGATTCGTTAGTATACATGGTTTCGGTTATTTCTATAAAAAAAATAAAACGTAGTGTTAGAGGAGGGTGTCCCATTACAGACTGATGACTTTGCAGTTTAGTCCCTTTTACTCCACACCAACCGACTGACCAACCCTGCTAATGGAATTTTCTGTTTCCTATTATATGCTTTCCCTACATGAGGTAAAAGAATGCACGTGGTTTTGTACATCCCATTGTTGAGTGCTCTTCCAATAACTTGACTCTGCTTGTGTGTCGACTGCTTTCTTGCATGCATGGCAGGCTTTCAGACTAGCTTGACATTTTAGCAGCTTCAAATGCCAGCACCAGAAACACTTTTAACAGTTTAGTTCAGAATGTACAAACCATGCTTAATCAGGGACAAAGTGCTGATAATAGTTGGCAACACTTAGGAATGACTGTAACTCCTTAATGAAGTTCTTGGCAGGGAATTTGCTAACAGCATCCATGAAGCATAGATCTGGCCTTACTCTTCCACCAGTGATTATTACTGTTGTTGTTATTGTTGTTGTTGTTGTTTTCAGTCCAAAGACTGGTTTGATTCAGATCGTCACTCTAGTCTAACTCTACAAGTGTGTGTCTCCACACTTCCTCCATTACCAAACTGACAGTTCCTTGATGCTTCAGGATGTGATCCGTAATTTTAATCTACTTATTGCTGTTGTGGTCTTCAGTCCAGAAACCGGTTTGATGCAGCTCTCCATGCTACTGTATCCTGTGCAAGCTCCTTCATCTCCCAGTACCTACCACAACCTACATCCTTCTCAATCTGCTTAGTGTATTCATCTCTTGGTCTCCCTCTACGATTTTTACCCTCCACACTACCCTCCAGTACCAAATTGGTGATCCCTTCATGCCTCAGAATATGCCCTACCAACCGATCCCTTCTTCTAGTCAAGTTGTGCCACAAATTTCTCTTCTCTCCAATTCTATTCAATACCTCCTCATTAGTTATGTGATCTACCCATCTAATCTTCAGCATTCTTCTGTAGCACCACATTTCAAAATCTTCTATTCTCTTCTTGTCTAAACGATTTATCGTCCACGTTTCACATGCATACAAATAGTTTCAGAATTGACTTCCTGACACTTAAATCTATACTCAATGTTAACAAATTTCTCTTCTTCAGAAACGCTTTCCTTGCCATTGCCAGTCTACATTTTATATCCTCTCTACTTTGACCATCATCTGTTATTTTGCTCCCCAAATAGCAAAAATCCTTTACTACTTTAAGTGTCTCATTTCCTAATCTAATTCCCACAGCATCACTCGATTTAATTCGACTACATCCCATTATCCTCATTTTGCTTTTGTTGATGTTCATCTTATATCCTCCTTTCAAGACACTGTCCATTCCATTCAACTGCTCTTCCAGGTCCTTTGCTGTCTCTGACAGAAGTTTAATGTCATCGGCAAACCTCAAAGTTTTTATTTCTTCTCCATGGATTTTAATTCCTACTCCCAATTTTTCTTTTGTTTCCTTTACTGCTTTTTCAATATACAGATTGAATAACATCAGGGATAGACTACAACCCTGTCTCACTCCCTTCCCAACCACTGCTTCCCTTTCATTCCCCTCGACTCTTACAACTGCCATCTGGTTTCTGTACAAATTGTAAATAGCCTTTCACTCCCTGTATTTTACCCCTGACACCTCCATAATTTGAAAGAGAGTATTCCAGTCAACATTGGCAAAAGCTTTCTCCAAGTCTACAAATGCTATAAATGTAGGTTTGCCTTTCCTTAATCTATTTTTTAAGATAAGTCATAGGGTCAGTATTGCCTCACGTGTTCCAACATGTCTGCGGAATCCAAACTAATCTTCCCCGAGGTCAGCTTCTACCAGTTCTTCCATTCGTCTGTAAAGAATTTGTGTTAGTATTTTGCAGTCATGGCTTATTAAACTGATAGTTCAGTAATTTTTACATCTGTCAATGCCTGATTTCTTTGGGATTGGAATTATTATATCCTTCTTGAAGTCTGAGGGTATTTCGCCTGTCTCATACATCTTGCTCACTAGATGGTAGAATTTTGTTAGGCCTGGCTCTCCCAAGGCTTTCAGTATTTCTATTGGGATGTTGTCTACTCCCGGAGCCTTGTTTCAACTCAGGTCTTTCAGTGCTCTGTCAAACTCTTCACGCACTATCATATCTCCTATTTCATCTTCATCCACACTCTCTTTCATTTCCATAATGTTGTCTTCAAGAACATCGACCTTGTATAGACCCTCTATATACTCCCTCCACCTTTCTGCTTTCTCTTCTTTGCTTAGAACTGGGTTTCCATCTGAGCTTTTGATATTCATACAAGTGGTTCTCTTTTCTCCAAAGGTGTCTTTAATTTTTCCGTAGGCAGTATCTGTCTTACCCCTAGTGATATGTGCCTCTACATCCTTACATTTGTCTTCTAGGATTTCTATTAGCCCTCATCTTTTTACCTACGTGATCCTCTGCTGCCTTCGCTATTTCATCTCTCAAAGCTACTCATTCTTCTTCTACTGTATTTCTTTCCTCCATTCTTGTCAGTTGTTCCCTAATGCTCTCCCTGTAACTCTCTATAACCTCTGGTTCTTTCAATTTATCCTGGTCCCACCTCCTCAAATTCCCACCTTTTTGCAGTTTCTTCAGTTTCAATCTATAGTTCATAACCAATAGATTGTGGTCAGAGTCCACATCTGCCCCTGGTTCCTGAATCTCAGGCTTACCATTATATAATCTATCTGAAACCTTCTAGTATCTCCAGGCTTCATCCATGTATACAACCTTCTTTCATGATTCTTGAACAGAGTGTTACCTATGATTAAGTTATGCTCTGTGCAAAATTCTACTAGGTGGCGTCCTCTTTCATACCTTACTCCCATTCCATATTCACCTACTACATTTCCTTCTCTTCCTTTTCCTACTGTCGAGTTCCAGTCATCCATGACTATTAAATTTTCGTCTCCTTTCACTATCGAATAATTTCTTTTATCTCATCATACATTTCATCAATCTCTTCGTCATCTGCGGAGCCCAGTTGGCATATGAACTTGTACTACTGTGGTGGGCATGGGCTTCGTATCTATCTTGGCCACAATAATTCATTCAGTATGCTGTTTGTAGTAGCTTACTTGCATTCCTATTTTCCTATTCATTATTAAACCTACTCCTGCATTGCCCCTATTTGATTTTGTATTTATAACCTCTGGTTCACCTGACCAGAAGTCTTGTTCCTCCTGCCACCGAACTTCACTAATTCCCACTATATCTAACTTTAATCTATTCATTTCCCTTTTTAAATTTTCTAACCTACCTGCCCAATTAAGGGATCTGACATTCCACACTCCGATCCGTGAAACGCAAGTTTTCTTTCTCCTCATAATAAGTCTACTTATGAAATAACTTTTTTTTCCACCTACCCTGTTCAATACCTCTGCATTAGTTATTTGGTCTATTCTTCCAATCATCAGCATTGTTCTGTAGTATCACAATTCAAAAACCTCTATTCTCATCTTGCCTGAATCACATATCTTGCATCTGTACAAGGCTACTCTCCAGACAAATACCTTTAGAAAAGATTTCCTAACACCTAAATTTAAATTAGATGTTAACAAATTCTTGTTCCCCAAACATGCTTTTGTTGTGTGTGTGCTCCCTGCCGCCGTTGGATAAGCAGCTGCCAGCAGAATGTCGTATACTCCTAGCTCACTTATTTGTTACATAGTTTAATTCTTAATTTCTTTGCGTGTTTTTGGTACTTGCATTGTTTAATTCATAAATTCGGGCGTATTATAGTATTTGAGAGTTGTAGCATTGCGTTTTAGTACCTGAATAGTATAAAATCGCGTAGTCTCCTTCCGCCGCCGAGCGGTGTGTCAGCAGTGCACAAGTAACAGCATTACTGCACTTACTAGGCAATCTTGTATTTTAATAACCATTTAAATTTTGTGTCGATTTGTTTGTGCTCTCTGTAGATTAGTTCAGACGTTCTTTGCACAACAGTTTTTAGCATGGAGAGGGACTGCAACTGCTGTGTTCGGATGTAGGCTGAGTTGGCATCCCTTCGTTCCCAGCTTCAGACAGTGTTGGCTTCGGTCACACAGCTTGAGGCTGTTGCCAATGGGCATCACTGTGGGGGTCCGGATGGGGGTTTGTCGGGGATGGCCAGCTCGTCCCACGCATCTCCCGATCGGACTATGACTGTGGTTGCCCGGTATACTGCCCACATTGAAGCTGATCCCTCACCTGTGGTAGAGTGGGAGGTCGTCTCAAGGTGTGGCAGGGGGCGAAAGACATTCCGGAGGGCTGAACGGAAGGCCTCTCCAGTTTGTCTGATGAACCTGTTTCAGACTCTGTGTCAGACTGATACTGATCTTGATCTTCGGCTGGACATGGCTGCTTGTCCTGTTCCAGAGGTTGCCCCCCAGTCTGCAAGATCCGGGGCGGTCGCAGAGGGTGGGCTTACTGGTAGTTGGGAGCTCCAACGTCAGGTGCGTAATGGGTCCCCTTAGGGATATGGCAGCAAGAGAGGGGAAGAAAACCAATGTGCACTCCGTGTGCATACCCGGGGGGGGAGTCATTCCAGATGTGGAAAGGGTCCATCCGGATGCCATGAAGGGTACAGGGTGCACCCATCTGCAGGTGGTTGCTCATGTCGGCACCAATGATGTGTGTCACTATGGATTGGAGGAAATCCTCTCTGGCTTCCGGCGGCTATCTGATTTGGTGAAGACTGCCAGTCTCGCTAGCGGGATGAAAGCAGAGCTCACCATCTGCAGCATCGTCGACAGGACTGACTGCAGAACTTTGGTACAGAGCCGAGTGGAGGGTCTGAATCAGAGGCTGAGACGGTTCTGCGACCGTGTGGGCTGCAGATTCCTCGATTTGCGCCATAGGGTGGTGGGGTTTCGGATTCTGCTGGATAGGTCAGGAGTCCACTACACGCAGCAAGCGGCTACACGGGTAGCAGGGGTTGTGTGGTGTGGACTGGGCGGTTTTTTAGGTTAGATGGCCTTGGGCAAGTACAGAAATGGCAACAGCCTCAAAGGGTGCGGGGCAAAGTCAGGACATGCAGGGACGAAGCAGCAATCGGTATTGCAATTGTAAACTGCCGAAGCTGCATTGGTAAAGTACCGGAACTTCAAGCGCTGGTAGAAAGCACCGAAGCTGAAATCGTTATAGGTACAGAAAGCTGGCTGAAGCCAGAGATAAATTCTGCCGAAATTTTTACAAAGGCACAGACGGTGTTTAGAAAGGATAGATTGCATGCAACCGGTGGTGGCGTGTTCATCGCTGTTAGTAGTAGTTTATCCTGTAGTGAAGTAGAAGTGGATAGTTCCTGTGAATTATTATGGGTGGAGGTTACACTCAACAACCGAGCTAGGTTAATAATTGGCTCCTTTTACCAACCTCCCGACTCAGCAGCATTAGTGGCAGAACAACTGAGAGAAAATTTGGAATACATTTCACATAAATTTTCTCAGCATGTTATAATCTTAGATGGAGATTTCAATTTACCAGATACAGACTGAGACACTCAGATGTTTAGGATGGGTGGTAGGGACAGAGCATCGAGCGACATTATACTGAGTGCACTATCCGAAAATTACCTCGAGCAATAAAACAGAGAACCGACTCATGGAGATAACATCTTGGACCTACTGATAACAAACAGACCAGAACTTTTCGACTCTGTATGTGCAGAACAGGGAATCAGTGATCATAAGGCCGTTGCAACATCCCTGAATATGGAAGTTAATAGGAATATAAAAAAGGGGAGTAAGGTTTATCTGTTTAGCAAGAGTAATAGAAGGCAGATTTCAGACTACCTAACAGATCAAAACAGAAAATTTCTGTTCCGACACTGACAATGTTGAGTGTTTATGGAAAAAGTTTCAAGGCAATCGTAAAATGAGTTTTAGACAGGTACGTGCCGAGTAAAACTGTGAGGGACAGGAAAAACCCACCGTGGTACAACAACAAAGTTAGGAAACTACTGCGAAAGCAAAGAGAGCTTCACTGCAAGTTTAAACACAGCCAAAACCTCTCAGACAAACAGAAGCTAAACGGTGTCAAAGTTAGTGTAAGGAGGGCTATGCATGAAGTGTTCAGTGAATTTGAAAGTAAAATTCTATGTACTGACTTGACAGAAAATCCTAGGAAGTTCTGGTCTTACGTTAAATCAGTAAGTGGCTCGAAACAGCATATCCAGACACTCCGGAATGATGATGGCATTGAAACAGAGGATGACACGCGTAAAGCTGAAATACTAAACACCTTTTTCCAAAGCTACATTAGATACAGGCTCCCGGGTAGATGCTATTTTCCTTGACTTCCGGAAGGCGTTCGATACAGTTCCGCACTGTCGCCTGATAAACAAAGTAAGAGCCTACGGAATATCAGACCAGCTGTGTGGCTGGATTGAAGAGTTTTTAGTAAACAGAACACAGCATGTTGTTATCAATGGAGAGACGTCTACAGACGTTAAAGTAACCACTGGCGTGCCACAGGGGAGTGTTATGGGACCATTGCTTTTCACAATATGTATAAATGACCTAATAGATAGTGTCGGAAGTTCCATGCGGTTTTTCGCGGATGATGCTGTAGTATACAGAGAAGTTGCAGCATTAGAAAATTCTAGCAAAATGCAGGAAGATCTGCAGCGGATAGGCACTTGTTGCAGGGAGTGGCAACTGATTCTTAACATAGACACATGTAATGTATTGCGAATACATAGAAAGAGGGATCCTTTATTGTATGATTATATGATAGCGGAACAAACACTGGTAGCAGTTACTTCTATAAAATATCTGGGAGTATGCGTGCGGAACAATTTGAAGTGGAATGATCATATAAAATTAATTGTTGGTAAGGTGGGTACCAGGTTGAGATTCATTCGGAGGGTCCTTAGAAAATGTAGTCCATCAACAAAGGAGGTGGCTTACAAAACACTCGTTCGACCTACACTTGAGTATTGCTCATCAGTGTGGGATCCGTACCAGATTGAGTTGACAGAGGGGATAAAGAAGATCCAAAGAAGAGTGGCACGATTCATCACAGGGTTATTTAGTAACCGTGATAGCGTTACGGAGCTGTTTAGCAAACTCAAGTGGCAGACTCTGCAAGAGAGGTGCTCTGCCTTGCGGTGTAGCTTGCTCGCCAGGTTTCGAGAGGGTGCGTTTCTGGATGAGGTATCGAATATATTGCTTCCCCTTACTTATACCTCCCGAGGAGATCACGAATGTAAAATTAGAGAGATTCGAGTGCGCACGGAGGCTTTCAGACAATCGTTCTTCCCGCGAACCATATGCAACTGGAACAGGGTAGGGAGGTAACGACAGTGGCACGTAAAGTGCCCTCCGCCACACACCGTTGGGTGGCTTGCAGAGTATAAATGTAGATGTAGATGTGGATGTAGATGTTGTTGTTACCAATCTACATTCTATATCCTCTGTATTTTGGCCAATTATTTTTCTACCAAAATAACAAAACTTATCTGCTATATTTAGTGTATCAATTATTATTAAAATTCTCGGTATCATGGGTTTAATTGAACTGCATTTCATTATTCTTGTTTTGATTTTGTGATGTTCTTCTTATCATATTTTTAAGATGCTCTTCATTGTGTTTAACCGATCTCCTAGGTTCTTTGCTGTCTCTGACAGTATTACAGTGTCACTGGCAAACCTCAAAATTTTCTGTTTCTTCTCTCTGAACATTAATTCCCGTTCCAAATTCTGCATTGGTTTTCTTTACTGCTTGTTCAGTATACATATTGAATTACCTCAGGGAGTGGCTACAACCCTGTCTCACTCACTGCTTCCCTTCTGGGTCCTTGTTTCTATACAAGTTGTGAATAACCTTCATGCCATGTATTTTATCTTTGCCACATTTAGAATTTCAGAGAGTGCAGTCAAGTCAACACTGTGAAAAGCTTTTTCTAAATCTACAAATGCTATAAAATGGGTTTGCACATCTTTAACCTATCTTCTGAGATAAGTCATAGGGTGAGTATTGTCTCATGTTTTTCCTCAATTCTCTGGAACCCAATGTGATCTTCCCAGAGATCACCCTCAGTCAGTTTTTCCAGTCTTTTCTAAATAAACCATGGCAATATTTTGCAAACATTAATTATTAAATTTATAGTTCAGTAATGTTCATACCTGTTCCTGCCTTTCTTGGAATTGGGATTATTATATTCTTCTTGGGGTTATTATATTATTCATTCTTCTGAAGGTATTTCACCTAACTTGTATCTGTGCCATACCAGGTAGAACAGCTTTGTCATGGCTGGCTCTCCCATGGATGTTAATAATTCTGAATAAAATTGTCCTCATAGTATCCTATGTTCCCTCTCTTGTCTTCTTTTACTTCCTCTCATCTTGCTATAGTGTTACCTTCAAGTTTGTTTCGTTTGTATCACCTCTTCTATATATTCTTTCATGGGGGAGGAGAGGGGGAAGTGGGTAATGCATGCCACGTCCGTGGTATTTTCAAAAAAAGCCACATGTGCCCCCACCCCTGGTAGTTCTGAATGGCAAGTGCCTTGGTGACTTCAGCTTTTCATTTGCAGGGAACGGGCTTGGGAACCTGAGGATCCTGAGCCAGGGGCTGGTAAGTGCTACCAGCCCGCTGTCCCCATATGCTCTGGGTATACTTTAGCTGTGTGTCTGTGAAATGTTTTGTGTCCCAGAGACTGGGGATATGGCTAAACCCACCAGTATAAACCTCAAAGAAAAAAAGAAAAAGGAAAAAAAACACAATCTGAAAAGATGCACTACCCTAATGAGATACATGGCTGTTGAAGTCCGTGGGCAACCTCTGTCACATAAGGCTTACCCAGGAAAGCAGGACTCTGTCTGCAGGGAACCTTACTGCCCTTGCTAGTCACCAGTCTGTGGTACAATCATTTAACTTATCTCTATAAGTTCCCAGCAGAATGGGTGTACTGTTGGTGGGTATCGATAACAAACCTAACAAGAGGGGCCATGTAGCCAATCCTCTGACATAGGGATTATTCAGAGTACTTGTGTTTACAGTAACAGAACTCTTGCTGCTTGGCAGAATGTGTTGTAATAGTTAGAAGGAAAGCAGAAAGCTTCACCTTTCTACATTCAAAACAGTTTAGAGGGCATTGCTGGCACTTTCAGATCTATAAAGCAATTGAAAAATATGAATTGTTTGTTGAAACATCTAGTACCCAACAAGCAAGACACCTCCAGGCACCTAAATGCCTCAGCGACTGTACCATTGAAACAGAGCTGCACAAGACCTTGAAATGAAGCAAAGATGTTGGAACTGAAAGGCGAGTGGGCTCAAGAAAAAGTTGTCAATTTGCAAAATATGATGAAATGGGAAGATGACAAACTGGTAAAGTCAGATGTCTGTATTCTGACAATCAGTGGCACAACACTTCCAGAGCATATCGGGGCTGGAATCATTTGCTTAAATGAGAGACCTCATAACCCCAGTCCAATATGCTGTTTTAAATGCCAGCACTTTGTGCACACCACTCTAGCAGGTACAGGAGAAGCCACATGTGGCAAATGTGGTTAGAGCTGCCCAGATGGAGTCATTTATCATCTCCTCCAAAATGTGTTAATCACTCTGGGGATCATCCTGTTGGAGTAGAGACTGTATTGTCTACCTTGAAGAAAGGAATATAAATGAACTAAAAACAATGAAACGTACCTTGTGGTGAGGCCAAAAAGATAAGGTCATGCAACCTCCTACTTTCTTTGCTTCAGCTCTCAAAAAGCATGTTCATAAACCCAGTGCCCCTATACCAACAGAGGTTGCTAGTGCCTGCAGTAATACCCATTTTGTCAGTGCAATTGCAAACATGCTGTTATTACAAAACCTATAGCTCACTCTAGAACTACAGAAAAGGCCATGGTTGCTGACAGTCTAGAGCTTCCAACACCTCAACGGAGTATGCGTGCGGAACGATTTGAAGTGGAATGATCATATAAAATTAATTGTTGGTAAGGCGGGTGCCAGGTTGAGATTCATTGGGAGAGTCCTTAGAAAATGTAGTCCATCAACAAAGGAGGTGGCTTACAAAACACTCGTTCGACTTATACTTGAGTATTGCTCATCAGTGTGGGATCCGTACCAGGTCGGGTTGACAGAGGAGATAGAGAAGATCCAAAGAAGAGTGGCGCGTTTCGTCACAGGGTTGTTTGGTAAGCGTGATAGCGTTACAGAGATGTTTAGCAGACTCAAGTGGCAGTCTGCAAGAGAGGCACTCTGCATCGCAGTGTAGCTTGCTGTCCAGGTTTCGAGAGGGTGTGTTTCTGGATGAGGTATCGAATATATTGCTTCCGCCTACTTATACCTCCCGAGGAGATCATGAATGTAAAATTAGAGAGATTTGAGCGCGCACGGAGGCTTTCCGGCAGTCGTTCTTCCCGCGAACCATATGCGACTGGAACAGGAAAGTGAGGTAATGACAGTGGCACGTAAAGTGCCCTCCGCTATATACTGTTGGGTGGCTTGCGGAGTATAAATGTAGATGTAGATGTAGACAGACTCCAATAAACAGACCAGGGCTGCTACTACTACCGCTGTCATGAACTTCCTCCAAAGTCTGTTCTGGGAAGCAAACCAAATGGAAAGCTTTAACAACAGGAGAAAGCAGATCATAAGCTATCAGACTGTTTGGATATCCTCCTATCTGACTTTGGTATCTGCACCAGCTGATACGCCATGGCACTTGAAGGGTGTAGAACCAATGGTGCTGACAGTAGCCAGCGAAATAGTTGTAGTGGCCACTGACATGGTGCGCCTGCACGTGTGTTCTGGAAAGAGCCTTTGCATTTCCAGGTGGGAAGTTAAGGCACCCGCTGACTCTAATTACTTGTGTGTTTGCTAGCTTCGAAATCTGACCTGCTGATATTGTGCCACACTTAGATGTTTGCTTGTTAAGGGGTCACTCTTTATGTCTTTGCTCTCTGGTCATATTAAGTGCATTGTTGACATTTCTGGCTTGTGTACAATTTTGATTAGTTTAGCTCTATGGGCGTTGAAAACTCTCACTTGGAAAACTTGGTTTGGCTCAGACATAGTGCAGTGTTTTCCTCCCAGTTTGCGAATTTATACTTTCAAACCTGTACCCTGGGAGCGAGTTACTGAAGTGGTGACGAGCCTGTAGGGTTGCATTACATCATCATGGACAACTGCTTTATGGTAGGACTATGCTGTAACTATGGTAGGAACAGCAGCAGCAGCAGCCGCTGCTGCTGCAGCTAAATGCTGAGCTTCTGCAAGTGTTGGAATTTCAAAAGCAACCACAGCAGTAGGCACCACCAACCCCAATTCCTTCCTCCAGGTTTCAAACCTTTTGACATGGGTATAGAGAGGTGGGACAACTATCTGGAATATTTCTTGCTCTACTACATGGTAAGGAAAGTTGCTGACTCTGTAGATATGAGTGCACTCCTCTTTTCTTTTAGTTCCTTCCTTTATAATTTGGTAAAAAGCTCTGTCCATGCATGGACCCCACTTCATTGAAATTTGATGACTTGTGTACAGCATTAAGCACAAATTGCCTTGTGTTTTAAGTTAAATCAGTGACTAAAGTGGCTTGACAACTCATAGGTGGAATGGATAGTGGAGGTACAGGGTTTGTCTAGGTATTGTAAGTTTGATTGTAGTCAGTGTGGCATATCTTACATGGTTTTCTTTATTCACAGTATAATTATTTTATTAGCTCCAAATAAGTTATTTTAAGCAAATGCCTTAGAGTCATCTGACCCACCTCTAGCTGAAGTGACACAGTTATCATGCTTGACTGACCTGTCTGCGGCAGCCCAGGAAACCTTTGTTGATGAGTTTCACATGTGGAAGTGGACTGTGGTGTTCTGCCTGCAGTAGATTTCCAGACGACACAGCAGGGTCTTGTGCTCTAGAGCTCAACCTGCCTGAATGACCCATACTTGGTAAAAAGTGGTCTCTCTGCCACCCTGATAAGCAATTTAATAAGGTGGATACCACGAATCAGTTGTACCCATGATTTGACTAAGCCTTCACACAAGGCATGGCTGTCACAATTCCCAGTCTGATAAGGCAGAATGTAATGGCCATCCTCCCTTGGCAATGGATAGTTCCTTGCCCCAATTGCCACACCCAACAAAGTGGTGAAAATGTGTCCATTTAAATAACGCTTGTTTCAACTGTAATCACAAGGGCCACATCACTGCTGTCTGTGCTATGCAGTGTCCTGTTCACAATGTTAACCAGTTATGTATTAATGCACTTTTCATGCTAAGCTCTCGTGTCTGGCAAGTGGGTCATAAATTTTGCTGCAGTTGTCTATTTTGGGATACACAGTTGAGATTCAGCTTGATACTGGGGCTGTAGCCTTGATGATCAGTTTGGCTATGTATCATGAGCTGGGTAGCCTTCCATTACCAAAACAGTATTTTTCTTTAGCCACAAACAAATTCCACTGAGAGGCAACTGATTGTGGCAGCAAAATACAAGAATGTGGAGCACCAAGTAACAGTACTAATGGTCGATTCTGCCTCAGCGTTAAACATTTTTAGGGTGGATGCTTTTATAGCATTTGATTTCCAAGTTGTCAGTCACCCTAATTTAGTGTCCCCCAGTCATTCCTATTCATGACCCTGAGTCACTTATACAGCCTCTAAGACAGTTACATGAGTAAATGTTTGGTAAAGCAAGGGATTTTCTGGCCCACATTCAGCTGAAACCCTCTATGACCCCTAAGTTTCAATGCATTTGTTCTTTTCCATTTGCTCTGAGAGATGAAGTTAAAGCTGAATTAGAAAGACTGCAGAAATTAGCGGTAACTTTGAGTCAGTGGGCTTGCCATTAGTGGTTGTTAAGAAGCCTGTAAAGTTACAGATACTGATCCTGTACTTCACGTTTCATATCTACCCTTACACTTATTTGCTACAGTGCAGTAGAGTCATTGATGTGTATCGCCCTTAGTTGTAGAAGAGACATATTGACACATGGCGAATGTTCGGTACAAAGGATTGAGTCAGTTATGCCAGAACAATTGTGCAAGGAGGACACATCTTTGTTTCAGAGAAGCAATCATGGTAAATATAAATTATGAAGCTTAGGATTAATTTTGTATTGGGGGAGTTTAACCTCTGCAATCGTATGGCAAGAAACTGGTAATGGTAAATTCATATAAGCTTGTAATAGACAAGTGACTATAATTGTAGTGTGGGTGTGGTCAGAACAAGCAGGCATGTAATACTCGAATTGAAAGTGAAATAAATTTATTGTGTTCTAAAAAAGGGTTTACATATTGTAACCTATTCACTATTATTAGAATAATTGGAAGGGATGAACAGACATGTTGATGACAGACATTTTATCTGAAATTACTTCGAAGTATTTTTACTGAATACATATAATTTGGGTTCACCCATATTAGGTGTAGATATACTATCTACTGGTGACATACAAAAATTTGTGCTGTAGTGGGACTCAAATCTGGATTTCCCACCTATTGTGAGTGGTCATCTGAACCTATTGCGAGTGGTCATCTGAACCATTAGGTAATCAGTGCATGCCTCCCGGGCTGACCAAAATTTCCATATGGGCATCAATGTAGGAGACTATGGTATAGGGATGTAGACAGTGTGACATACAGAAGCTTGCTTCAATCCAGGAGGCCTACATGATCCAGTAGTTTAGGCAAGCTCACACGATAAGCGGGAAATTGGACTTTGAATCCTTGTCCAACAAAAATTTCATATCACCAATAGGTAATACATCTTGATCTAAGATGGCTGAAGCTAAGTTATTTGCATTCCATGAATTTATTTCAAAGTAATTAATGGAAGCACTGGAAGCAATGCAAAGGAAACAAAAGTAAGATATTAAAGAAAATAAAGGGTCAATAATAGTGAAAATTGATAAAAAATTGGAGAAACAAGAAGTGAATATCTAGGAAGTGTTTAAAACATGGGGGAAGGGTGGATGATAAAATAAAGAAAGTAGGGGAAGAACAAAGAATGAAGAAGTAAAAGCAGACAGGAAACAGCAATAGATATGATAGCTGTTCCAGAAAATATGACTACCCAAAGGCAAGAGGTAATGTGGTGGCCCGGTGTAATGTTAAGCTCCCTCTATACAGCTTAGGCGTTTTCGTGGACTTACTTGTTGAAGAATACTGGTTCTGCTTTCTTGCAGTGCCGATGTCTTCTGCTAGCACCAGACGCTTCTTCGAAGATTTCACTGCTAGGAAGGGGAAATTTCCACTCTCTCTCTCTCTCTCTCTCTCTCTCTCTCTCTCTCTCTCTCTCTCTCTTCTTATTCAAAAATATGCTACTCTTGGAATATCATTCAATGCACCAGAAAATATTTATTTCCACTTTGTACAAAAAAACAACTAAACGTCATGACGTAAGCCCACACATTACCGGGCACCCAAGATCAGTTAATTACACATTTTTGAACACAATTAATACATAAGCTTTTATCGTGGCTGACTATCCATGTCCAGTCCACGTACTCTCAACAGCAGTTCAACATCTACTAAAACAGTCACTATCTCGAGTCACTCCATTTGCTTTTCAACAATACAAAGGTACATTACTCTTTGCAGCCGGCCATGAAGCTTCCGGGCCGTATGTGTTTATTCTTCGCAGTTCGCACTAAACACTTGCCAGCGCTGACAAACTATCTCCCTTCCAGTTTCGCCTGTACAAATAATAAATGAGTGCAGTATCCCATGCTCATCCTTATGCCCTGCTTTAAAATAACGCGTGTTCGAAACTGCTGGAACACAAGTGTCTCCAGACTTTCATAAAATTCTAGGGGCACTACATATCCCTCCCTTTAGCTCAAACACTCGTTATTTTGCACACAACATATATTTTAATAATTTTTTCTTAACACTTATCTTGTTGCTTTGTACTACATAAAAACATTATGTACAAAAACTCTCTGCCATCTCTGTTATTTCATTAAGCTGTTGCTGATATCTTTCATAGACGTAGTAGTATGATAAACTAATAGTACAACAAGTATCCGCTATTTCCAATAGATTTATCTACTCTTGCTTGCAGGATTGAGCCAAAATAAATCCCTCCCCTTAGCCAGTTTCAAAGTTCAGTCGTTATTCTGAGTCGAGTCTTTACTTCCCCCCCCCCCCTTTGGGTTCCAATCTATGTAAGGGTTGATACTACGAAAACATCTTCTTCCTCATCCTTGGGTAGGTATGCCCCTTCCATTTACAGTAAACTATGGTACAGGTCAAGCCCCTTTTTGGTGCCCCTGCCCGCACAGTATAGGTCAGCCTCCTCTGGGTCTGCCTACCTGCTTCTCTTTCTCTTATTTCATCTGTATCGGATGCACCCTCCCTATCTTCTCTAACAATGATTCATAGTCTTGCCTCTTTCATACTCCTCTGCACACTATTTTATTTAAAATTTCTATGTACCTCTCCTTTCCTCCTCCTGAGTCCTTCAGCCTACCTGCTTAATTTCTTCGCTTGTTCATTGCTTACAGCTCACTTATATAGCCTTAATAACTAAATATGTTTCGTCCATGGTTGTAACTTTATTTCTTTTCTTCGGGCTATTCAGTCTGCACTATCCTATTATTCATCAGAAACTTATTTGACTTGATACCTCTGGCTTAATATCTATTTCTTTTTATCTCCATTCATATTACTTTGTACTACTATAGCTATGAACACAGGTGGATATATACTTCATCCCCCCTTGTTCCTTTAGCTTATTTGACTCGATACCTCTGGCTTAATATCTATTACTTTGAGATGTGCAACCGTCATTACTTAGCACATGTGCTCGAGCCCTTCCTGAGCACTACCTCCCCCCTTATCTGTGACGATTGTTACATCTCCCTGTGTATTACTTGTCTGCGTCTTTGTATTTACTTTTTTGAGTGTGGAAGTGTGATCGTGCATCCTGATTCTTCGGCCCACTAAGGTTCTTAGTTGAAGATTTTTAGAAATCATGGAAGAGAGAAGGACTTCAGCGACAGAAGTATATGAATGTGGACAGAGGGAAAGATAGATTGGTACTCTTAAGAGAAGTAAGAAAGGAAATAAAAGTATTGGTTGCTAAGATCGAAGAAAGAAAGAAGACAGCCCCAAAGACAGGAAACCCTTCCCACCCCCCTTCCCCAGGATCCCCACTTTGCCGGTACTTAGGCGAGAAGCCGGAGGAGGTATGATGTTCGGCATATCCTGCAGAACAGACATTCTCACCGTCACCTTTGAAGTCCCCGAAGAAAAGATCTTAGCACTCCTATGGAGTGGCAAATGATGAAGAACTAGTCACACTTGCTTGCGAGGGTTGTATGAAGGGCGTGGTGTGTGGGTCATGTTTGTGCCTATGCTACTCATCCCTTTCAAAATTAGATATAAACCCTCCCCAATCAGATCACACTTTACAAAAAATATAAAACATTCTATAAAAATAGAAATTATATACACTATAATCAAATAGTTATTCAGTTAGTCACTTCACTTTATATTTCATACACATGTTCAGTTTATGTCATCTAGGTATCATTGTTCCTAAACAGTACCATCATATTATATCTCCTGTTAGAATGTTACCCTGTTAGTTTTACCTCCTGCTTAGAGGCTACTGTTTATTGTGACTCCTTAAATTAGTCATAATCGTGTAGTCATAGTTGGTCTCTTTTAATACTAATATGATAGGATAGCTTAAGGGTCATAAATAGATTACAGGATAGTCAAAGATTTGAAGGGAGTTCGGTGTAGGAAAACTAATGTGGAAGCAACACCGAACTCAACTCGGGAACCGGCAAACGTCACTTTGCCTGTTGACACAGAACGTCAACGTCCCTGGGGGTTTTGTACATATCGTTTTATATCCTTAACATTATACATTCCCTTTTCCTCTCCTGTCACAGGATCTACTAAATATAGGGTTTTTTGGTGTACTATTGATTAAATATGATAAGGTCCTACGTATTTCAGAAAAATTTTGTGTATTTCTTTTTTCAGTGCTGAACTTCGAAGGTGTTGTTTTACTAATACTAAGTCATCTACGTGGTATTCTGGGTCAGTTGTGGTTGCATTGTATTTATCTACCCTTTGTTGGGCACTCCTATGTAAGTTTCTAACAACTCTTTCCTGAATTGCTTGGTGATCAGTAGCTTTTTGCTCCGCCACGTAAAACATTTAATTAGAGGTTCTCCTATAAATGGCTTGCCAATGGCTTCTATGGGCATCATTCCTGTAGACAAATGCAGTAGTTCGTTTAAAATAAGCTTAAAATCTTTAATCCTTTCCGCCCATGAGGTATGAGTGTCGTGGCAATAAGTGCGGCACAACCTACCAATCTCTTTCATTACCCTTTCACAAGGGTTCGAAGATGGATTATAGTTGGATATTAAAATGGTTATGATATTTTCCCAGGCTAAAAATTCCTTAACTTCATGGCTGGTAAACTGAGGTCCATTATCCGAAAGAAAACACCTCGGTTTACTTGTTGCTATAAAATATTCTTGCAAACACTTGATCAGGGTTTGCACATTAGCCTTCTTAATAGGATACAGTCTTACATATTTCGACCAACATTCTATAAGTACTAATATATAAGCCACGCCTCCCTTCCCTTTGGGTATGGGTCCAAAAAAATCGGCAGCTGTGAGGTCATTTAATGCTTCAGGAATAATCGGATACATCTTATACTTTACATGGGTATTATTCTCCTTAGCTTTCTGACAGCTGTCACACGTTTTAATAGTAGCAGTTACCTTACGTCCTAATCGCTTAAAATAATAAAACTGATTCATGTGAGCTATACACTTTTTCACCCCAAAGTGTCCATATCCACTATGAATGTACTGTATTAATTTAAACTCTGCTATTTATGGTATACACAGCTGCCAATAGCTTGACTCTTTGCTGTTTCTCCAGAACAAGTTGTGATTTGTTACCTCCCACTGTTCCCTTTTGTTTACCGGTAATGGCTCTCTTATACACATGGCATAGATCTCTCTAAAATGAGGGTCTTGTTTAATATTTTCCGTTATCGTTTGGGCTAACTCGTGTACGTCCCTTGCTGTATATTCTGTTGTTATAAAATTGATCGCGAAAACTACCCCAGGTCCTTCTGTACATTGTAGATCTTTCATGTTTTGAGGTAGTCGCGACAAATCATCGGGTACTATATTTTCTGACCCTTTTATATATTGTATTTTAATATCATATTCTTGTAAAAACAACATCCACCTCATTAGTCTACTGTGTAATAATCTACTACTCATTAGGAATGACAAAGCCTGGTGGTCGGTATAAATGTAGATTTCCGAACCCCATATCAAAGTTTGGAACTTTTGTATACTCCATACTACCGCTAGCAATTCTTTCTTGGTAGCAGTACAATTTTGTTCATGCTTATTTAAGCTTCAACTAATAAACGCTATAGATCTATGATCATAGGTTTCTATCCCCCATTCCCCTTGGAATAATTCTGCTGCAGTACCATAATCTGAGGCATCAGTTGCTATCTTAAAAGGTTCATTCATTACGGGATGTTGTAAGATGGGCGCATTTACTAAAGTTTGTTTTAGTTTGTCAAAGGCTTCTTGGGTCCCTTGGTCCCAATTCCATGATATACATTTACGTAATGATCTTAATAGTCTAGGGTCATTCATTTCTTGGCTTTGCACATAGCGTCGATAATAACCTGCCATTCCCAGAAACCCTTTTAGTTGTTTAACGTTTCGAGGAGATGGACAGTTTTTAATAGCCTCGATTCTCTTGGGGTCTGGTTTAATGCCTTTTACTCCCACGGTGTGTCCTAAAAACTTTAATTCCTGCCTCACAAAGTGAGATTTGCTTAACTTTAAGGTGATACCCTTTTCCTTAAATCACTCCAAAGTTTTTTCCAATGTCCTACAATGTTCTTCCCAAGTAGGTGAAATAATCAAGATGTCATCCACATAAATAAATAGTTTTTTCAATAATTCTCTTCTAATAGCCTCATCAAGTGCTCTTATAAATACCGATATTGATACATTTAGTCCAAAAGGTAGTACATTAAAGTGGTAAGATTTTCCGTCGAACAAAAAAGCAGTATACTTTTCTGAATTGGGATGTAACCGGATTTGCCAGTACCCAGCTGTCAGATCAATGAAGCTAAAATACTGGGCATCCTTAAATTTAGTTAATAATTCATCTATATTAACCGGACGATCTCTTTTGGTTTCAATACGACAGTTGAAAGTGCGTGCATCTAACACCAATCTCACTCCACCTGTAGCTTTTTTCACTACTACTAAGGGATTATTGTAGACACTCATTCTCCTTTCTATTATATCTTGATCAATCATTTTATTAATCTCCTCCCTAACCACTTCTTTAAGGCTTATAGGTATAGAGTACGGTTTGCAAAAAAACGGAGTCTCGTCCTTAATCTTAAATTTGCAAACATAATCACTAACAGTACCCGGATTCTCTGAAAATACTGAATGGTATTTAGACAAAATTCTCACTAAATCCGTTTGCTGTTCAATATTTAACACTTCAGATTCACTTATCTTTTTGTGAAAGTCGTCTTGTGGACATGCAGTATTAGTTAACTTTCTCTCTGGAGACAACTGAGGTGACGTGGTTAATTGTAATCTTCAGTGTTCAGATGTTTGTTTATACATATTGCTGTCCATCACAAACTTAATGCAATGTTTATTCTCGGGTTCTCCCACATAAATACAGTTCTCGTCAAAATCTAGTATAACATTAAAATCAGTTAACCAGTCTAAACCAAACAATATATCTCTATTTATGTCTTCCACTACTAACAGAGGTTGTCGAAACGTCATATCACTTATACGGCAGTGTGCCAAGGTTTCGTATTTAACAACCTTACTCTTCTTTCCAGTTAAACCAACTATGTATACCCCAGTTACTGGTAAAACAGGTAAATTACTTTTAGTTTTTAATGTATTAAAGTATTCCTTATAAATAAGTGATACTTCACTACCAGACTCGATGAATATGTCTGCTTTGTGGTTTTCTTTCTCTCCTTTTATAATAGGTTGTGGTGATGTAGTTATTTTGCTCGTTTCCTCGAGCAGTAGCCACTCCTTGGTAGGTACTTTATGCATAAAGGAAACCTGTACTCTCTTATTTAGGCCCCTCAATGTATTTCGACAACCTGGGCCCTGGCCCTGGGTCCAGATCGCTCCACGTTTTCCTCATTGGTAGCAACCACAGGACGATTTCCAAACGTTGCAACTGCGTTACCCCCTGTTCCACAGCTGTTGCTGGGCACGAATTCCTGCGTAATTATCAGAGCGAGGTTGGCCGTTAATGTTCCTCATGAGCAACCCCCTCTATTTACATTCCTGCTAGGTCAATGGACTCGGGTAAGATGGGATTCATAAGGCTTTGACTGGTTATTATGATTCATCTTATTCCTCCTAAAATTCGGATTTTCTTGCACATGCAAGTTCTCGTTCCTGTCTTTATTGATTGCATCGAGTGCATCTACAAAGGATAACAGTTCCTCCACCGTTTTCCACCCACTGCATAGCATATCTTTTCTAGCATAAGTAGGTAGACATCTTACTAAAATTCTAACTAATCCCTCTTCCATTGGTCGATCTAAATATTTTGCCCTTGTCAAATGCCAGTCAAAATACTTGCGCATTGTACCCCAGGCATTACTATAGTATTTAGGATCCCACAAATTTGAGATCAGCTTCTCTTGTGCACTTGAAGACCAATATTTTTCCTTAAACTTTCTCTGAAAATCTTCGCAGGATGTGAAGTTTTCAATTTACTGTGCCCCTTTCTGAAGCTTCACCCTCCAAATACCCTACCGCAAACTCTATTTGCTTAGCATCCTCCCAACTTTTAGGTATGGCTTGGTTAAACCGTTTTAAGAAATGGGTGGGGTGTATCTCCCCATCTCGTTTGAATTTAGGAAACTGTCTCGACAAGCCTGAATTTGATCCCCATTGCAAATCAATTATCATGTCCTTATTTAATATAATATTTTGTGGAACTGTGCCTTTCTCTAGTTTCCCCTGCACAAGCTTGAATTCTTTCCTCAACATTTCTAAGTCTTTCTTGGTGTTATCTAAATTGGAAGTTACTATAGGCGAAGAGATATCAACACTTAGTTTCTCTTCAACCTTTCGTCCTATTAATTCTTGTACTTGTTCTTCTAAGCCATTCAAATTTATAAGCTCTGCAGTCATTAACTTTTCTTTGAAGTTCTGTTCTACTGTTTCCACCCATGATTTGACCCCTGAAATTTGCGCCTGTACTAGGGGGAGCAACTTATCTTGTTTCTGGACATTGGTTTTTAGCGTAGTTAATTCTTGTTCGACCACATCAAATGTAACACTACATACATTTTTCAAAGAGTCGTATTTTTCGTTAAACTGTGTTTCCAAATTACTACATTTACAGTCTACATCATATTCTAATTTTTGAACTAATCCTTTTATATTGGCTTCATTTCTTTGTTCTAAATCCTTAAATAAAATATTTGTCTGTTCACTCAGGGAATCAGACAATTCTTTTTTCAATTCTTGCATCTGATTACTTATGATATTACCTTGAGCCTCTAGTTTTGTGTTTCGTGATTCAAACTGCACTTTGATAAACCACATTAATTCGCCTAAATCTGGCCCGTTTTTCAATTCCCATAGCCCCAACAGACTCTACGGATTGATGTTCCTTTTCCATTGTGTTTTGTTTTGCCTTTAATCTAGTTATCATTAGAAGTACACTTGCTTATTTCTACAACACCACACACTTCACAATCAATCAAAGGTCAGTAGTATCTCACCCGGCGTCAGTGGAAGGCAGCGGCCGCGTTGGTGTACGGCGGCGTCGGCGTTTGTAGATGGCGGCGTCGGCGATTTGAGACTAACTGCAGCGTTGTGCGATTTTCTTGATTCCCTTAATCATTTCGCCATTTATCAACACGATATTTCTGGATAAGTATCGTGGAATCGCTCTTCACCTCGCTGTTATCGGTTGCTTTGGCAACTCCCAACTGTTTTTTTTTTTTTATTTTTCTTATAAATTCCTTAATATTTCCCCTTCTTTCTCAGGTCCTTTCTTTACGGTTGCCACGTTCTTGTGGTGGCCCGGTGTAATGTTAAGCTCCCTCTACACAGCTTAAGCGTTTTCATGGACTTACTTGTTGAAGAATGCTGGTTCTGCTTTCTTACAGCGGCGATGTCTTCTGCTAGCACCAGATGCTTCTCCGAAGATTTCACAGCTAGGAAGGGGAAATTTACACTCTCTCTCTCTCTCTCTCTCTCCTTATTCAAAAATACGCTACTCTTGGAATATCATTCAATGCACCAGAACATATTTATTTCCACTTTGTACAAAAAAAAACGAAACTTTATGACGTAAGCCCACACATTACCGGGCACCCAAGATCAGTTAATTACACATTTTTGAACACAATTAATACATAAGCTTTTATCGTGGCTGACTATCCATGTCCAGTCCACGTACTCTCAACAGCAGTTCAACATCTACTAAAACAGTCACTATCTCGAGTCACTCATTTGTTTTTCAGCGATACAAAGGTACATTACTGTTTGCAGCCGGCCACGGAGATTCCGGCCCATATGTGTTTATTCTTCGCAGGTTGCGCTGAACACTTGCCAGTGCCGACGAACTATCTCCCTTCCAGTTTCGCCTGCGCAAACAATAAATGGGTGCAGTATCCCATGCTCATCCTTACGCCCTGCTTTAAAATAACACATATTCGAAACGGCTGGAACACAAGTGTCTCCAGACTTTCGTAAAGTTCTGGGGGCACTACAGTAACTAATAAATGCTTAAAGGAGATAGAGTACAAAGTAGCAGTCACAAACCAAGTGGTAGGAGAAGTACTGAAAGTACAGCGAGCTACTGAACAGCACATTGAACAGACAGTCAATAGCAGACGACACAGTGAAGCGAAACGTCAGCAAGGGGCCAAACCGCAATAGTGCCTAAAGATGATCCCCAAATGGAATTTATACATAGTTGTAAATTCAGGAAATTCCATTCTAAAGGCAAGTTGCTTCCAGCTACGTACTTAAGAAATTTTCACAGGTTATTGCAGGAAGTATGAGACAATGAAACAAAAAATTGCTTGTGTTGTAAATCAAATGGACAATGAAGCATATAACTGGGTACACGGTTAGGAAAGGAACACTTAATTTAAAAAAAAACTTTCTAAACAAATATTGACCTAAGAGTAAATAGGATGATATTCTAATTTCTATATGTAAACATAATAGGAGAATGGATGGAACTTACAGTAAGTTCTTGGTAAAGGAATTGGAGAGAAACCAATCTTGACACACCTGACAATGACAGAAATGTGATGTGATGGGTGGTACAATGATTACCAAATGAAATACGTAGCCATTTAATAAGAACAATTATTGACTCAGTGGAGCAGGCCAGGGTCATATTTGCACAATTAGAATGTGAAGCTAGGCAGCCAGAAGTGTAAAGAGAGAACTTCAGTAATGCAACACCACAGTGTGGCATGCACCCTGAACAAGAGTAGAGAAATGAATTCAGAGACGAAGAGGCCAGTGATGCAATGATTATGCTTTCAGGTACCACGAAGAGAGATGCACAGGCAGATGACAGGAAGCAGAACATGGCTCACACAAAGATAGATACGAAGGATGGGGCCAGAGAATGAGAACACAGCTAACATTAGGGGTTTCAGGATTGATCTGTCCTGAAACGTATATGGAGGGGCCTCAAACAACTAGGGAAGAAGAAAAACACTTTTATGTAATAACACCTTAAAAATTAAGTGATGAACAAAATGTCATTTTAGAATAAGATGTTGTATTGAAAGATGCGACAGTAACCACCCCTATAATCAAGGTTAAAATATATGGACATGTGACTAAATCATTAATTGACTCAGGGAGCCAGCAGTGTGTAATACCAGACAATGTGTATAATGAATTGAAAAAATCAGGAGATGAAATCCTGAGCTTGCTGGTCAGTGGATTCAAAATGAAAGAAGCTATAGGTGAATATGGGAAAACCACTAATCGTCAGGTAATGTTGCAGGTTGAAATAGAAAAAGAATCATATCAAATAGACACTGTAGTCATGCCCAATCTGCAAATTATCAAAAAATAAAGATAGTCAGTTGATCACAATTCTAATGTTGTTGTTGTTTTCAGTCCAAAAACTGGTTTGATACAGCTCTCCATGCTACTGTACCCTGTGCAAACCTCTTCATCTACGAATAACTACTGCAACCTACATCCTTCTGAATCTGCTGATTGTATCACCTTTTGATCTCCCTCTATGATTTTTATCCCCCCCCCCCCCCCCCCACTTCCTCCAGTGCTAAATTAGTGATCCCTTGATGTCTTAGAATGTGTCCTATCAACCACTCCCTTCTTCTAGTCAGGTTGTGCCATAAATTTCTTTTCTCCCCAATTCTATTCAGTACCTCCTCGTTAAGGAAGATTGGGTTTGATGTCCCATTGATATCGAGGTCATTAGAGATGGAGCACAAGCTTGGATTGTGTCAAGAATGGGAAGGATATTGGCCATGCCTTTTGAAGGAACCATCCCAGCATTTGCCTAGGATGATTTAGGGAATCACACCTCCTCATTAGTTATGTGATCTACCCATCTAATCTTCAGCATTCTTGTGTAGCACCACATTTCAAAGCTTCTATTTTCCTCTTGTCCAAACTGTTTATCATCCATGTTTCACTTCCATAAATGGCTACACTCCATACCATTACTTTTGGAAAAGAGTTCCTAACACTTAAATCTTTATTCAATGTTAACAAATTTCTCTTCTTCAGAAATGCTTTTCTTGCCATTGTCAGTCTACATTTTATCTACTTTGGCCATCATCAGTTATTTTGCTGCTCAAATAGCAAACTTGTCTACTATTTGAAGTCTTCTTATTTCCTAATCTAATACCCTCAGCAGCACCTGATGTAATTTTACTACATTATCCTTGTTTTCCTTACATTGATATTCATCTTATGTCCTCCTTTCAAGACACTGTCACCGAGCCCATATAAAACATTTTTATACAAAGGGAGATGTTATCAATACAATGCACTGAATGTATCAGTATGAGCTTTTATAAGGACAATAGATTAATTGCAAGGGGAATAATTATTGAATAAAATTAACCATTTGCATGGATCGTATATTGATAGCCAATGAAACATGGAAGGAACACATAAAGACATTAGAAGAAATATTAGAAAAGTGTGCACTTAAAGGTGCAAGTCTCAGTTTTCAAAACTCAGAGTTTGAAAGACTGGAGATACCTTTCCTAGGACGCATCATAGGGCCAGAAAGGATAAAACTTAACACAGAAAAGCTGGCAGCCGTAAGAGATTTTCCATCAACAAGAAATAGGAAGCAATTAAAAAGTTCTTTTGGTCTCTGCTGAGTCTATCATCGTTTCATCAATGAAAAAACCTTAAATAGCGAATTGCTGTTGCGTAGACTATTGAAGAAAAATAATCCACAGTCCTGGACAGTAGAATATATGACAGAATTTGAGAAAATAAAACAAAAGCTCTGTAATGCTCCAATACTGGTTCATCCAGGTATGATGAAAACATTCTCCCTAGGTTGTAATGCATCAGATTATGGTCTCAGGGTCCATTTATACCGAAAAGAAGAAGAAGATGGGAAGGAAGTGACAAAAACAATTGCCTTTGGTAGTCAGGTATTAAATCCCTGTGAGCAAAAGTACTCCATAACTGAGAAGGAGGCATTAGCAGTTTGTTTTCTTTTTTTCCCCAGATTCAGAAAGCTTAGGTACTATCTGGTGAGGTGAAAATCAGTCACTGTAACATATCATAAGGGGCTGTCTTTTATGTTAATGTATATACTGGCACAGCAAAATGGTGAGGTGAATGCTTGTTCTAGAAGAATTTGATTTTGGTATCCATTAAAATGCCAGGTATACAACAAATAGTTTCAGATGCACTATCATGTTTGCCTTTAGGACTAGAGAATGAACCAACACTGCCTCAGCTGAGGGAAAATAGTATTTGTCTTATAAAAGGGGTTACACATGAATAAGCAATATGAAGAATTATAAGGAACTTCAAGAGAGAGCAAAATGAAAACGAAAAGCTAGCGCTCATCAAGAGAAAATATGACAGTGCCAGGGAAGATGATGGAATCAAAACATATTACCTTGTGTACATTGGCATATTATACCATAGAAACAACGGATATGAAGAGGAATGGAATGTGTGGATTCCAGAACAAGGAATAGAAACATTCTTATGGTGTACTCACCTTAGCTGTGGGCATTTTGGTCTGAAGAAATATATGGAAAAGCCTCAACAAGATAGTCGGTTTTTGAATGTGGCTTAGAGAATAAGGAAATTATTGAAGATATGTCAAATAAAAAAAGCTACTATGATACAACATAAAAGATATATGCATGCTGTGCTGACAAAAGAACCGAAAGAAACCGTCATGGTGGACCCCCCAAGGACCCCTTCCAAAATCTAGCGGGGGAGCAACTTATACATTCATGGCAACTGAATTATTCTCATGTTATATATGGATGAGAAGTTAGCCAAAGACTACGTTAACAAGCTATGCTTGCTTAAGCATATGATTAGTGACAATGGAAGTCATTTCATTAGTAGGCATGGAGCAATACATTGACACAACATAAGGTGCAATCAATATGTGTTATGTTATGACAACAGACATAGCAAGTGGACACAGTGGATTAGCACATTTGGAGATAACAGGTTATTCTGCAGTGGAAATACTATTTAACCAATGTCTGAGCAGCCTAATCAGAAATACTGTGCTTATTAGAAGAGCTGAAGCAAGAAAAAGACAGTATGATGAACTGGTGCATCCTACAAGGTGTGGATCTGGTGTTAAGACATACACACTTTTAGTCAAAGAAGGATGATCATGGGATAAAAAAGTGCATTATGTACAAGGAACGATATAGGGTTATAGCATTGAAATACCCTAACACACTGGAACCTGAAGACTGTACAAATGGTAAGCACCATAGTAATGAATACATTCGTAATGTAAAGAACTATTTTACAATCCCGCAAGAAGAGGAAGCAGAAAACATAAAAATAAATTAGCAATGCTGAAAAAGTAAGACCTAATTTAGTAGACAGGACTGCCAGGAATGAACAGTGTCAGTTATGTGTAGTTAGACTTATATATACTCCTCTTAAGGACAGTGCTGTGTGTTTATCTTGACTGTTAATGAATTGCTAAAGAATTGTGATATGTGCACACCTCTGTTAAGGTTTCTTTGAACATCTTCAGTTATGTAACCACTTATTTAGACTGTTGTGTTAAAGCACAGTGATTCAAAAGGTAGAAAAGTGGGCCCAGCACTTGCAACTCTTGTTAGGTGGTTTGGCAGGTATGAGTGGCCATAGAGAGTGTACGAGAAGAAACTGTTTCTCTCTCAGTGTGATATGTTGTTCCATGCTGAAAGCTGGCAGGGTGAGGCACTCGAATTAACTGTAGAACTGGAGAGCGGCTTTGTTGGTCAGCTTTCGGACAGTGTATGAAGCAGCCGATAGGAAAAGGGGGGGAAGGAGAGGTAGGAGGATTCAGCAGCTGGCCATACGTCTTCAGCAAGTGCAGACATCGACCCCATCAGCTGCCAACAGCAGGTGTGGGCCAGCTCACCTACTTGTTGCGTATGCTACACAAACTATACCGGGGCGGAATGCGAGGAGAGTGAGCTGCGCATTACAGTGATTAAGTGTGTGCATGTGCAAGTGTGTGGATCCTCTTCAATATACCAGAAGTGTCTCCCTGTGTGTTTATCTGTGTAGTGTAAAGATGTGCTCATGAATCAATGCACAAAACCATTTTTTTTATTTGCAACAATCTGAAATTTTCAATTTATGTCTTGTTAATTGTGTTATTCATTTTTATTAGATTTCTAAAGCATTAAGGACTTTGGAAAAAAAAGAAACATTTCTATGAAATACAAGGTGTGTCCAGAAAGAAGTACCTTTTTGTTCTATCACCACTGCAGCACCAGTGTCATAGTTCTGCACATTTACACTAATTTCTCTAGTTCATTGTCTTTCCACTGATGATTTATAGCCAGATTGTGTTGTGTTTACATTTGTCAGCAATTGTTCAAAATGTTTAAGACAATCTTTGAGCCTCCTGACTGTGAAGTGTGTTTTGTAATATGGGTTTTGAATGCAAAGAATGTTAAACCAGCTGCAGTTCATCATGTCACTGCCTCGAAACAACAATCATTGAAGTTGAGGTACTCTCAATGGCCCAAAAAAACAAAAATTCAAATTCAACATTTGTCAGCACAAAAAATCATGCTCACTGTGTTCTAGGACAGACAGGGCATTCTGCTTGCTGAGTTCCTTCCCAGAGGTGGAACCATCAATGTGGTATGGTACTGTGAAACATTGAGACAATGCTGTTCAAACCAAAAGATGTGGAATGATTGCTCAGTCAAGGCATTGTGTTTTTTCATGACAGGGCACATCCCCATTCTGCCAGTGTCACTCAAAAACCTATTCAGCCATATGGTTGAGAGCAGTTCAATCATCTACCACACAGCTGCAGTCTCCCACATTCTGATTACCACTTGTCCTTGAACTTGAAGCATAATTTTAGAGGGAGGTGCTTACACAAAAGTTGGTATTCAGCAAAGACTGTCTTTACTGGTGGTATCTTTCTACGAAGACAGGATAGAAAAGTTGGTTTCCCACTATAACAAATGTCTGAATGCTGTTGGAAACTGTGTAGAAAAATAATTTAAGAAATGGTCTTGTAAAAATAAATTTTGGATAGAAAATAATGTTTTTATGGGTCTTCCCCCAAAACGGTACTTACATTCCAGACATACCTCATACTCAAATAATTTTTGAAAGATTATTGATTTCTAGATTTGTTGTCATACAGAACATCTTTTTTTAACTTAAATACTTAGCTGATGTGGGGATTAGATTAGATTAGATTAATTATTCATTCCATAGACCCACAAAAGAGGGGATCCTCCTGGGTGTGGAACATGTCAGATAAACACATTACAAAAATGGTTAAATGAAATAACAAAATGTGATGTTAAGAATTTTGAGAAACATGTTTCTATGTATTTTTCTAAATGTGTTTATTTGTATTTTTCTTTCAGCAAGGACTTTTATATTTCATTAATTTTGAAATAGACTGAAACAAAATGTAATTGAAATCTTCAGTTTGATCTTTTCCTGTCTGAATAGATCTATGCATTTTGAAATTCAATATATCTTTCTAAATGTCAAAAACAATAGGTATGAATAGATGTGACAAAGTAAATTTTGAAAAAAAGTGAGAAATGTCTCTTTCATTAATTGAGAGGACTTTTTAAATTTTTTTCAAAAATCCTTGTTTCATGCAGATTTTGAAACGAGGTAATTGGGGAATGTAAGGGTACAGATATCAATTGGCAGTAGTAAACTCGTATAAGTTCACAATAGATGAGTTACTATGATTATAGTGTGAGGCAATAAGAACAAGAAGGGATTTAATGCTTGAATGTAAAGTGAAATAAATTAATTGTGTTGTATGAAAGTGTTCACATATTGCAATCTCTACAGTGTTGTTAGAAATTCTGGAAGGGAATGAGTTATAGAACAATAAGGGAGAATAGATAGGGCATGCACGTAGCCTTGTGATCAGAACTTTGATTATAATTATATATGTATTTTGGGAGTTAGGTCACAATCGAAAAAAGGCTACTTATGTATGTCCAATGCCTAATTTTCCAACCAGCCACACTATAGCAATTAATAATTAAGTGTAAATCAATATATAATTTGAAGTGATAGCTTACAAACCCAATGGGGTGATTCAATTGTGTGGCGATTTTAAATCCACAGTTAATGCCCAGAGTTAGGTAGAAGTTAAATCCCCTGTGCAAAGATGTGAGACTGACTGATGGACATTAGTTTTTGAAGATTGATTTGTGAGATGCCTATCTGTAATTGCCCCTTGATGATGAGTCACAGCAGTCGCTCATTATTAATATGCCATTTGGCTTGTACAGGTTACATTTTGGTGTTGCATCAGCCTCAGGAATTTTTCAGCATTTTATTCAGTAGAGTGTTCACCATATCCCATAGAGTGCAACTTATCTGGCTTATTTAATTGTCACAGGTGTCACCAATGAAGAACATTTGCAGAACTTGCAGGCAGTGTGTCAGTTGCTGGAGGACAGTGGTCTGCTTTGTAACTTGGAAAAGTGTACTTTCTGCACCCATTGCCAAGTATTTAGGGCATTCTTGAATAAGGAGGGCTTTAAACTAATTGGTTACCACATCCCAGAAATTGATAAGTTGCCCAGAATTCGAATGAGATAACAGATTCATACCAAATGCAACAGTGGTCTCACAATCTCTCAATCATTTTGTAAGAAAGGTATGATTTTTACTATAACGTTATTTATGCTTTGCTCCTTGCCTTGCTACCTTTGACCCAAAGAAAAGCTTAACACTGCCTGCTGACACTTCGATGTATGGGGTTGGTGCTGTACTTTCCCATAGAAACCCAGATGGATAAGAACAACTGATTCCTGTCACACATAAGATGCTGTTGCCTGCCCAAAGAATTACTCCCAGATAGAGAAAGAGGTACTGGCCTTAGCCTATGTGTTAGCAAGTTTCACTTTTTTCTGTATAGCTCCAAATTTCACTTGGTCATGGATCATAAACCATTGGCATTGTTATGCCTCCTGACAAGACAGCTCAAATACCGCAGCCTTGGGCACTATTTCTTAGCAATTCTTTTTATGATATCCATTTTTGGCCCACAATTCCTATTCATTGTCCAAGTTGCCCACAGGTCTCGAAACAGAGTTTGATAGGGAGGAAACAATTTGTTTTGTGATTGACTATGCATTAGACACAACAATGCAAGATTTTCCCATCACCACCAAAGAAGCAGCAGAAGCATAAGTCATGACTCAATATTGCACAGCTATGTTATAGGTGTTCAATTGGGACAACCAGATCACCTCCCGAAGGGTGTCCCTCTCGATTTTCGACCTTTTATCGGGTTGAAAAAGCAGCTCAAGGTATGCCAGGGAGTGTCGCTGCATACAACAGAGGATGATTTCTGTATTGTAGTTCTGGATTCACTCCATTTGTGTGTCCTCCAGTTGCTGCATTTTTCTCACAGAGGGATGTTTCCTACGAAAGCATTAGCTTGATGGCACGAATATTGGCCTGCGATAAGCACCCATATTGAACATGCGGTGAGGCCATGCCATGCCTGTCTGTAGAACCAAATGACCTCTCCATATGAGTTTTTATTCTGACATCTACATCCTCAGCCATTTGATAGAGTACATGTTGATTTCACCGTTCTTTTTCACGGAAATGTGGTTCATACTGGTGGTCTCCCTGTCCTACTTCTGCTGTCCACCATGACAGCAAGATCCAGCATCTGGGGACTCACAACTATATTTGCAACAGAGGCTGTGCCAACCACACTGATCTCTGATAATGGTCCACAGTTTATGATGTCGGAGGTTCAGGCATTCTGTCGCTACAATTGTGTCCAGCATCTGACTGCTCCTCTCTTCCATCCAGAATCCAAATCTGAGGCAGAGTGGGTGATCCAGACATTTAAGACCCAAATGAGGATGGCAGTGCAAACTATACCAATAAATGAGGCTCTTCTGCACTTCTTAGCCACATACTGCACAACCCTGGTAAATGGGCATAGTCTAGTGCTGCTCCCGCATGCACAGTGGCCCCATACATAGTTGGATCCCTTGTGCCCTGCCTCCCAACCCCAACAGTCATATTTTATGCCTCATTTCCAGAAAGGTGTGTTGGTTAGAGTCCACACATTTGGGCATCCACTACGGTGGTTGGAAGGGATAATAGTCTAGCACAGAGTTTGGCAACCTTTTGGGGTTGCAGTCAGAGACAATAGGTGCACGAGACACAAGAACCACTTAAGGCCACAACATGAGCATAGCCAACCACCACCTGAGGAATCAACTTCAGGGCCTTCTACCTGTATGGATGACATCAGTATTTCCCCTCATCAGATAAGGCAGTGGGATTCACCACCCCCACACTGTGATTATTATGTCAGGTCACAGTGTGATATCCCGTGGTGTGTGAGACTGTGAAAACTAGCAGAGTAATGCAATTACCCACACTCCATCACACTCCTCTTAAGACTCCATACTACCTGTAAATTATACAATGGAATTGCTATCTTGCAGGAATCCTATGATATAACTACCCATTCAATCAGCAGAATAAATTGGTGAATTGAAGGGAACTACATTGTGCTCTTTCATATAAAAATGTGAATGTAACATAAACCAATTATTTATTATAGTAACCAATTACAAAGTATTTGCTTCAACATTCTATGAAAAAAAAGTTACCTGCTGATAACAACTAACTAGATAGGCAGGCGGAGAGATGGCTACCATATCCTGGCTGCACATTACATCATTAATCCATGACTAAGAGTGTGTGAAGTGTATGTGCAAACTCCCCACTTCTCTTACACAAGTAGACATACTTGGGAATGTGCAGCTATCTTCTTGTCTGGATAGCTGGCTTCTAGAATCTCTGCAAACTTCTTCTCCAAAGAATGATGCCAGTAGTCACAATAATATTTAAGTCTCTCTCTCTCTCTCTCTCTCTCTCTCTCTCTCTCTCTTTGTGAAACAATGAGGTACTCGAAGAATACTTTTCAACAACTATCGGTATATTGGAACTTCAACAAAGAACAAAATTCACACTTCTCACATAAACAATTGACTTCTTGTAAGTCACCTGTGTCATCTCACATTAGAAACAATTAAGTTAAATTTACAACAGAGTTGGCTTGATAACCACGATTCTATTATACAGGAATCATACACGTCTTGCTTCTAGCAAGTTCAAGTTAAAAGTTACTAAAAATCTTTTTTCACTCAATTGTTCTTTCATCAGTAACAATAGTCACAGTAACAAAACAACACAGGTAACAGGTAACCGTGATAGCGTTACGGAGATGTTTAATAAACTCAAGTGGCAGACTCTGCAAGAGAGGCGCTCTGCATCGCGGTGTAGCTTGCTCGCCAGGTTTCGAGAGGGTGCGTTTCTGGATGAGGTATCGAATATATTGCTTCCCCCTACTTATACCTCCCGAGGAGATCATGAATGTAAAATTAGAGAGATTAGAGCACGCACGGAGGCTTTCAGACAGTCGTTCTTCCTGCGAACCATACGCGACTGGAACAGGAAAGGGAGGTAATGACAGTGGCACGTAAAGTGGTCTCCGCCACACACCGTTGGGTGGCTTGCGGAGTATAAATGTAGATGTAGAATAACACAGAAGTTCCTTGGCGCTGCCATGTGCTTTCATTAAGATTTCCATGGATGACCGACAAGTACTTGTCGGTGCCGTTCGACCGCTGTGTCTACCGTCTTCATACGACAAAACTTCAAGCCTGCACACACATACAGGTGACGTGCAGTAAATAGGGTTCTTTTCTCCCATTCACATCTAAAATATCATGTGTTCGAGATGGTGGAACGCCGAATGATTCTAGAATTCAAGTGGAAATTCTCGAAACACTACATATCCCCCCTCAGATCGGACACGAGATATTTTATATATAATCATTACGTAAATAACATGACTCAACAACATTTCATATCATAACAATATACTTTTCTTCTACATGTTTCTACATACATCTTTCACTTCAACAACAATCTTTTCTTTCCTCTAGAACAATTTTTAACTGAGCGTTCCTTTATTCTGTTCTTATTTCCCCTTGACATCAAGACCAGTACATTTTTCCATATTTTTAGTCATCTTTTATAATATTTAAGAATTGTGAGAACTCTTTCCTTATTTCCAATCGTAAACTGCAGATATTCATGATACTTGAGTATTCCATTTTCTGTTTATATCCTCTGTACTACCTTTTCTTTAGCATGTACTAGCTTCGTTATCTGTTGTAGTTTGGAGGAACTCTGGGCAAAATGAAAGTGTTCTTTTTGACACTCATGAACTTACATAAAACTTAATAATGCTTGTTGTGCATAGAATTCAAACTTTCCAGAATAATCCCTACATAATTTTGTGACTTTTGTCACGATACTGTCCCTTTTCCCTAGGGTCAGTACCTACACTGTGCTTGTGGGTTGACCTTATGAGAGCACTTCCTCTTTCTATTCTGGTAGGTACACCCCTTTAATAAAACATTCCCAGTTTTTCAGGCCACAGGTTGTCTTATCTCCAAGTAGGTACGCCAGCCCCATTACTTAGCCAATGCCAGGTATGCCCCCCTTATCCTGTCTGAGTAGGCCTCACGGTTCATTACCCCAGTATACATTCCAATGTATACTATAATTAAGTATTTTCAGGTAAAGTTACAAATCTACTCTACAGTTCGTGTGTGCTTCATCTAATCCCTAGAGTCCTCCTCTACTTATCAACTTATATACTTCCAGTAGATATCATGTCTGTATACACTATTCAATAGATAATATGCTTCCTTAGGCTATTAGAGTCCCACTATCCTACAATTCGTCATTCATCACTTTATCAGAGTATTTATTATACTGACTTTTCTTAGATGACTACCATCACCAATTCCACTCTTGCTTGCCTTTTTTTTTTTTTTGCCCGGGCCTCCTCCTTATGTATACTCAATGTAGAATTGTCCTAGTTCTTAGATACTTATGTATATGTATGATAGTTTTTCAAGAAGATAGCCCCCTAAGACAGGAGACCCTTCCCATCCCCCTTCCTCAGGATCCATACCCCTCAGGTACTTGAGTGAGATGCCGGAGGAGGTTTGGTGTTAAATCGTCTCCTACAGAATGGGCAGTCCCACCTTCACCCTCAAGGCCCCAAAGGAAATCTTAGCAACCGTATGGAAACGGCAAATGGTGAAGAACCGGCCAGATTTGTTTGCGAGGGTTGTCTGAAAGGTGTGATGTGTGTTTTGTGTTAGCCATGGTTTATTTGCCCTTGTAAACCATGCTTTTATCTACAACACCCAGCCCTTTCAAACTTAATACAAACCCTCCCATTTATATCACATCTCACAAAAGGTATAAAATATTCTATACAAAATAGAAAATCTATATACTATAGTATATTAGTTGTTCAACTAGTCACACAATGTTATGTTTTCTGCAAACATAATATTCCATTCAGTTCACTTTATCTAAATTTCACTTTTTACCTGTGATTCTCTAGGATTTTTTTTTTATTTGATTGTCATATCGAGTTTCCTAAGATATAAGATTACAAGATCGTTTAAGATTTTAGGAATAGATGACAGAATAGTTTAAGATTTTAAAGGAATTCGGTGCAGGAAAACTATTTTGGAAGTAACACCGAAAGCAATTCGGGAGCCGATGGTCGTCACTCCACCCGTTAACTTAGAATGTTAACATCCCTGGGGGATAGATGAATCCACCCGGGTCCCATGGATCTGATATTAACTTTTCTTGTGCACTGGCAAACCAGTAATTCTCTTTAAATCTCTTTTGAAAGTCTTCCCAAGAGGAAAAATTCTCAATATTTACTGTTCCCCATTCTGAGGCCTCTCCTAGTAGGTACCCCACAGCAAATTCGATCTTTTTAGAATCTTCCCAATTCTTTGGCAAAGCTCGGTTAAACCTTTTGAAGAAATGTGTTGGGTGCACATCTCCATTGGGCTTGAATTTAGGGAATTGTCTCGATAACCCTAAATTCACTCCCCATTGCAAATCAGTCACCACTTCATTAGTTCACACAACATTAGGTGACACTACCAATTTTTCTACTTTGTTCTGGATAAGCTTGACTTCTCTCCACAGGTCATCTATGCCCTTCCTGGTATCAGTAAGTTCGGAAGAAACAATAGGCGACACGAACCCGGATGTCATTCTCTCACTGACTTTTTGATCTATGATCCCTTCAAATTGTTCCACCAAACTACTTATATTTACTGTATCAGAGTTTGCTATCTTCTCTTGGAAGCTTCGTTTTAAATTATCCACTCGCATACTTAAACCTGTAATTTGCGATTGGATTATTGGCATTAACTTATCTTGCTTCTCAACACTCTCTTTTAATGTATTCAATCCCTGCTATACAGCATCAAACTTAACATTGCATACATTTTCAGATGATCCTAACTTTTCATTGATTTCTGATTCTACAATAGTACATTTTCCCTCAATATCAAATTCTACTTTTTTTGCTAAATCTTGTAATTGATCATTCTGTTTCAGGCTAAAGTCAGCGAACAGTTGATTTACATGAATGTCCAATGAATTGGTCAATTCTTTCATCAGGTCTAATTTCAGGTCCTCTACTTTACTATTCAAGGTATCAAAATAGTCTTAAAGCATCAATGCCTTTCCATAGATTACCAAATACTTTGCTCTGTGAGTCGACTTTATCATTTAACAATCCTAAATTCTTTGCTTGGGCTTTCAGTTGGGACTTCACTGAGTCTAGTTCTCTACTTAAAGTCACACTCTGTGCATCTAGTTTTTCACTTAGAGCAACATTTACCGAGTCTAACTTAAGATTCTGGGCATTCAAAGCTTCCCTCTGAGCATTTGAGTTAGAACGTAATGAGTCTATCTTAAGATTCTGAGCTTTGATTAGATTTATGAACTCATACCAGTCAGGTCCTTCTGTAGTAATTCTCATAGCCCTCGCTGGTTATGACGTCTCTCCTGCTTGCTGAATGGGACCCATGATTTTACAAGCTTCAGACCTTGTGAGCATTTAAAAATTAACATTAAGTGTAAAGTCCATTAAATATTTTGTATCACTTCTTGCTAAGGTACTAAAGTTTTGTTGTGCACTCACTCGGCATGGAATTCTCGCAGCGTAGATGAGCAGATGTGATGGCAGGGCAGCACCAGTGAACAGCAACTGGTGCCAGCGGCGTTCGATGTTGATTTCCGCGTCTGTGTCCCCGCGAGGCATGTGAGAGCTGTATACTCTCTACACCAGTCAGAGTGATCTCGGCATATTTCTTCTTAGAGAAACACATTGGAATCTTCTTCACTATTTCTCAATTCAAATTTTTTTCTCTTTTGAATATCCGGTCATGTTCTGAAGTCTCGGAGAAAATTCCTTATCGCGTTTGGTTTGGTTGCTATGGTCACATACAACATCCAATTTTCTCGTTTTTGGTCTTAAAATTCCTGTTTTTTTTCCTCGGTCCTGACGCAGTTGCCATGTTCTAAAGTTTTAGATTAATAAGAGTGCGTGAAGTATATGTGCAAACTCCCCACTTCTCTTACACAAGTAGACTTACTTGGGATTGCGCAGCCATCTTCTTCTGTGGATAGCTGGCTTCTGGAATCTCTACAAACTTCTCTCTTTCTCTCTCTCTCTTTGTGAAATAATGAGGTACTCTAAGAATACTTTTCAACAACTATCGGTATATTTGAACTTCAACAAAGAACAAAATTCACACTTCTCACATAAACAATTGACTTTTTGTAAGTCACCCGTGTCATCTCACACTAGGAACAATTAAGTTACATTTACAACAGAGTTGGCTTGATAATCATGACTCTATTATACAGGAATCATACACGTCTTCCCTCTAGCAAGTTCAAGTTGTTGTTGTTGTGGTCTTCAGTCCTGAGACTGGTTTGATGCAGCTCTCCATCCTACTCTATGCTGTGCAAGCTTCTTCATCTCCCAGTACCTACTGCAACCTACATCCTTCTGAATCTGCTTAGTGTATTCATCTCTTGGTCTCCCTCTACGATTTTTACCCAGCACGCTGCCCTCCAGTACTAAACTGGTGATCCCTTAATGCCTCAGAACATGTCCTACCAACCGATCCCTTCTTCTAGTCAAGTTGTGCCACAAACTTCTCTTCTCACCAATCCTATTCAATACTTCCTCATTAGTTATGTGATCTACCCATCTAATCTTCAGAATTCTTCTGTAGCACCACATTTCGAAAGCTTCTATTCTCTTCTTGTCCAAACTATTTATCGTCCATGTTTCACTTCCATACATGGCTATACTCCGTACAAATACTTTCAGAAATGACTTCCTGACACTTAAACCTATACTCGATGTTAACAAATTTCTCTTCTTCAGAAATGCTTTCCTTGCCATTGCCAGTCTACATTTTATATCCTCTCTACTTCGACAATCATCAGTTATTTTGCTCCCCAAATAGCAAAACTCCTTTACTACTTGAAGTGTCTCATTTCCTAATCTAATTCCCTCAGCATCACCCGACTTAATTCGACTACATTCCATTATCCTTGTTTTGCTTTTGTTTATGTTCATCTTATATCCTCCTTTCAAGACACTATCTATTCCGTTCAACTACTCTTCCAAGTCCTTTGCAGTCTCTGACAGAATTACAATGCCATCAGGGAACCTCAAAGTTTTTATTTCTTCTCCATGGATTTTAATACCTACTCCGAATGTTTCTTTTGTATCCTTCATTGCTTGCTCAATATACAGGTTGAATAACATCGGGGAGAGGCTACAACCCTGTCTCACTCCCTTCCCAACCACTGCTTCCCTTTCATGTCCCTCGACTCTTATAACTGCCATCTGGTTTCTGTACAAATTGTAAATAGCCTTTCGCTCCATGTATTTTACCACTGCCACCTTCAGAATTTGAAAGAGAGTATTCTAGTCAACATTGTCAAAAGCTTTCTCTAAGTCTACAAATGCTAGAAACGTAGGTTTGCCTTTTCTTAATCTAGCTTCTAAGATAAGTCGTAGGGTCAGTATTGCCTCGTGTGTTCCCATATTTCTACGGAATCCAAACTGATCTTCCTCGAGGTCGGCTTCTAACAGTTTTTCCATTTGTCTGTAAAGAATTCGCGTTAGTATTTTGCAGCTGTGACTTATTAAACTGATAGTTTGGTAATTTTCACATCTGTCAACACCTGCTTTCTTTGTGATTGGAATTATTATATTCTTCTAGAAGTCTGAGGGTATTTCGCCTGTCTCACACATCTTGCGCATCAGATGGTATAGTTTTGTCAGGACTGGCTCTCCCAAGGCTGTCAGTAATTCTAAAGGAATGTTGTCTACTCCCGGGGCCTTGTTTCGACTCAGGTCTTACAGTGCTCTGTCAAACTCTTCATGCACTATCATATCTCCCATTTCATCTTCATCTACATCCTCTTGCATTTCCATAATATTGCCCTCACGAACATCGCCCTTGTATAGACCCTCTATATACTCCTTCCACCTTTCTGCTTTCCCTTCTTTGCTTAGAACTGGGTTTCCATCTGAGCTCTTGATATTCATACACGTGGCTCTCTTTTCTCCAAAGGTGTCTTTAATTTTCCTGTAGGCAGTATCTATCTTACCCCTAGTGAGATAAGCCTCTACATCCTTACATTTGTGCTGTAGCCATCCCTGCTTAGCCATTTTGCACTTCCTGTCGATCTCATTTTTGAGACGTTTGTATTCCTTTTTGCCTGCTTCATTTACTGCATTTTTATATTTTCTCCTTTCATCAATTAAATTTGTTCAAGTTACTAAAAATCTTTTTTCACTCAATTGCTCTTTCAACACTAACAATAGTCACAGTTGCAAAACAGCACAGAATAACACAGAAGTTCCGTGGTGCTACCGTGTGCTTTCATTACGACTTCCATGGACCAACCGACAAGTACTTGTCAGCGCTGTTCGACTGCTGTGTCTACCGTCTTCGTATGACAAACTTCAAACCTGCACACACAGACAGGTGACGTGCGGTAGATAGGGTTCCTTTCTCCCACTCACATCTACAATTGATTGATTCCAGAATTTGGGTGGAAATTCTATTCAATACCTCCTCATTAGTTCTGTGATCTACCCATCTAATCTGCAGCATTCTTCTGTAGCACCACATTTTGAAGCGTCTATTCTATTCTTGTCCGAACTATTTATCGTCCATGTTTCACTTCCATACATGCTTACACTCCATACAAATACTTTCAGAATCGAATTCCTGACACTTAAATCTAAACTCGATGTAAACAAACTTCTCTTCTTCAGAAACGCTTTCCTTGCCATTGCCAGTCTACATTTTATATCCTCTCTACTTCGACCATCATCTGTTATTTTGCTCCCAAAATAGCAAAACTCACCTACTACTTTAAGTGTCTCATTTCCTAATCTAATTCCCTCAGCATCACCCGACTTAATTCGACTACATTCCATTATCCTCATTTTACTTTTGTTGATGTTCATCTTATATCCTCCTTTCAAGACACTGTCCATTCCATGCAACTGCTCTTCCAGGTCCTTTGCTGTCTCTGACAGAATAATTAAGATCACTCTAATACTAGCACAGTTCCAACAAAGTTTGCCACAGTTGGTCGCAAAATAGAAATAACAAAAGTGAACTGTACACTTTATCCACTTACTAACAATGTGTGACATTAGTAGAGAGAACGATAGTCGGGCCACAGAATCTCGCAAGGAACGAAGACTGAACAGGGTTTGCGAAATTACTTAATATCCCACGGTGTATGAGACTGTGGAACCTATCAGAGTAATGGATCTATCCAGACCCCTTCTTACTCCTCTTAAGACTCCATGTTAAGCGTAAATTGTGCAACAGAATCGCTATCTTGAAATGCCCTAACACAGAATCATAAGGTGGGAAATTGCAATAATCCTGCTATATAACTATCCATTCAATCAATAGAGTAAGACAGTGAACTGAAGGAAACTATGTGCTCCTCCAAATAAAAAATCAAATGAACAGGGTGTATAAGCCCCGTGAGATCCGAGAAAAACCCTGGAATTTTATAGAATTCCGGGAATTTTTCATTGTTTTAGTTTCCAGCTAAATTTTTGTAATTTTGACTGGTAAGAACCGATACTTTAACAAAGGATATTACTGTATCCCGCTACTGCAAAATAATACTTCAACAATAAAACATAAACGAGAAAAAAACAAAGTAGCTTATATTTCAAAGAAAATGCGCTATACTAAACAACGACACATAGTGCTCATGCAAGCTTCTGCCAACATCAAAATGTGTCAAAGGCTTTAGGAAGACTATGCAATGCTTCATAGCAACAAACTGCCTCCATTGTGCATGAAGTCACAACTGTTACATTATGAATTCAGCACAGATACAAATTTTGTAAAGATATTATATAGTTGTTAAAATGTACCCTGACAAATCCTATATCACAAATGTGATCATTGGGATGGTAATAAATAAATAAATAAATAGATTAGTTTTAGAGTTACGAGCGGGCGCATGCGCAGTTGAGTCGCGTTTGATTCTCCACCATTGTAGGTGGTCTTGCTTCTGGCTACAGGAATGTGGCTGTGGAAGCGGCCGCAGCGAGATGCTACCGAGAAAAGGGCGCCAAATTCATATTCTTCAGGAAAAGAACTTGTTTCACAAAGTGCCTAGCGTCCAGCGCACGTTTGTCTATCGATTATTCATATTTTTGAACACATTTTTGGTTGATTTCTGAATGAATCACAAGTTGATTTTTGATTGCGTGATGTCTCTATCAGAAGAATCCTCGTCGGATCTAGAAATAAACTTACCACAGACAAAAGGGGACGGGGCTATACGAGCTGAGCGGAGTAAAGCCGAACGGATGTATGCCAATGTCTGATTATGTGGTTGATTGAGGTTGCGAATGATCAGCATTGTTATAATTACTAGCGAAATCTATAGATTCAGACTATCAGAATGGAAATAAACCACTGACAGGAATAACAGGTGAGAAAGATTACGTATTATCTTCTTGGTGTATCCAAGAAAAGGAAATTTTGACAGAAAATTTTTGGGCAGATCGCTTTTCTAGTAGGAACAGTTGTACAGTCCCCGGCTAGCAGCCTCGTAAGTTCTATTTTGGAAGTAACGCGGTAAACGTGTTGTACGAAAACGTAATAGCGCCTTACCAGAAAATAATCGCGGGATAACTAAACCTGTGATTCTGGCAGGGTTAGTGAAGTTAATCGGCGAACAAATTTTGACTGGCAGGAATAGCTACAGAATTGGTGATGGCAAGATTGTTTGTTAGAACGAGGAAGGAGAGGAAAAGGGGACATCACACAAATTATAGAAGAATAACACGATTCTAAATTTATGTAAAAATTTCGTAATACTACTTTTCGATCTCATGCTTGAGAAACTGATGCGTATGAATGAAATGTGAAACTATTTCCTAATATAAAGCTTTTTACTTGTAGTAGGCCTAATAGGCATTTGATAGTGGTACTTTGTGAATTATATTCTGTCTTCTTATAAAAATGACCATGTGTGCCAAAACCGTCTCGTTTATTTGGTGTGTGTTACAAAATTGCTCCAATATTAGAAAGGCCTATTTTGTTTTATGCAGCAGACAGTGACAAAATAGCCGTAATCAGATCGAGAAACCACACCAGTCTTGGGTATTACTTGTGGTAACAGCTTTTTCAGTATTAGGTAACGACATTTAGATTTTTCATGTAGCAAAATGTTTCACGAACTTTGATGAGGTAATAGATTCTTTTGCAGAAAGGAAAGGACGCCATGTAAAGCTGTAGCAAGATTAGTGAGAAAAAGTGCTAGGAGCTAAGGACTGAAGAAATGTGTAATGTCTTGCTTATCTCTTGTCTTTATTGGTTTTATGTATCCTATATTTAATTTTATATCACACAAAACAGCAAGATATTAGCTAATAGGCAATAAAGAGTGCAAATTTTCTGAAGAGTTCTTGTTCTCCCGATTACAAATAATCCCATCCGCTATTAATTGCGAGGTTTTTTTAAAAACAAGAGGGGCCGGCTGTCAAACCGGCCGACTGGGAGCAGGAGAGGCACCACAGGACATTTAAATTTCCACTGTCCTGAATATAGTCTGATGGTGATGGCATCCATTACAAAATATACACGTTTCAATTCCACAGAGCGAAATACAGTGTCGTGCGGTAGAAAAATGCTTTATGAAGAGGCGTGGCACTGCACTTTGGCACACTTAAGACCAAATAATACGTCTTAACATTTCCTCGAACACATGTGTTTTATGTTTCAGACTTTTCAGAAAGATATGCGCTACAAGATGAACATATTTTTGAAAATTCGAATTTTTTAGTATTGACCCAGTTCGCAAATATCGTAGGTCTGGGGCTGATGCGTAGAGCAGCCTTGAGTTATAGCGGGTAGTCTCCACGTGCTCCGTGTTTACATTTAGTGATTTTGCTGTTTCCCCCACGTTTACTCTCAAGTCAAATGAAAACAAAACATATCTCTGGCCGGGAGCTATCATTCACATAATTACGCAAGGCTAAAATAAGTCATTAGTTTCAGATTTTATTTTATTTCCACTTTTTTGACAGTCAAGCATTAATCGCCTTGTGGAACAACGAAGTTATTTTTTGTCTGTTTGCTAAAGAAATTTGACTTTTATAAACTTTTTCCGCAGAGGCAGCCAATGTATTTGAAACGAAATGTTAATTCCACAGTGCTGGCTAGTTACAACTGTTCGCTGCATTTGAAGTTCACGTTTTCATCTTCTATTGCCACAATAAAGGACCGAGCATGATATAATACAGTACTGGTGCTCCAAGAAAATTTACATCCTGAAAACCACACTGAAAAGCGTAATATTAGGTCGAGGTCTACTTCATTGGGAATGCTCTTTAAATGTGCACATTGTAGTATTGTTCACGAAATCCCGATGCTCTTGCAGTATCCTCTGATGTCTTGTTTCTTTTATGACATAATGTATGATCTTATTAATATTTTACACGTACGTAAGCGCGTTGTCGCCTGTTGCTGCGCTCTCTGGCATCTGCTGAAACGAACCTATTTCTAACAGGTTGCGGGAAAATATTGCGAATGGTGGTTTGAAAAACGTTACTTTCAAAGTAAATATCCTTTTACGTAAGTTGAACTATGTGCGAGAATGTGCCATGAATTTCTTAAATCACAGATCGTTTGACTCTCATTTAAAAATCATCTCTTTGATGACGAACCATTTAGAAGAATTTCGAACCTTGGAGATCAGACAGTTTGTCATTATTAAAAATTTTACTGGCACATTTGTGTGATATAAAGTGTAACACGCGCAAAAAAGATCAACATTATATGCGAAAGCTCAACTTCTCTTGCAGTTTATTAACCTTAGAGACCAATATTATATGTGAAAGCTTTGCTTTTATTGTAGCAACACCATGTATATTAATTTAAACTATTAACTTTCCCTGTTTGTGTGTTTGAACTACTTAACAGTGATGTTGCTGTTGGCTGACTACATCACGAGTCCTAGGCTCAATATGCGCTGCCATCGGCTGGCGAGATCACTTGGCATGAGCTATGACTGGCTTATAAACGCGCATCGCAATCTCGATTTCAATGTTTCGGAAAGTAACATGCGGTGTTTGGTGGAATTCCACTGTATGCTTTCGTAATACGAAAATACGCAGCGTACATGTTGCTGCACATCAAAGGTATTTCCAAAACGTGTCTTTTTCCATGAGTTTCGTTTTCACAAGTGCCGGGAAATTCTACACCCGTGTATACATTCAAACGATTGATAAGGGAAAATATACTGTCACTTAACACGGAAAAAGCGTCTTTTCACCCAGGAGAAAGTCTATTTTTAACCGGGAAATCCGGTAATATTTTTTTTCTTGTCCGCGTATACACCCTAAATGAAACATAAACCGATTATTTATTTTATTAAGCAATCACAAAGCATTTGCTTCAACATTCTATGAAAAAACAAAGTTAACTGCTGATTACAGCTAACAAGATAGGCTGGATGGCTACCGTATCCAAGGTGCACATTAAATCATTCATCCAGTACAACCCAATAATTAATTTTGAAACTGCAGTGGTCAATTGAATACTATGTCAAATGATACCAAGACATGAATTGGGTTTAGCGGAACTGTGGCAACAGTATGATTACTATACAAACGTTAACCACTATGTAGTGAGTCATGCTATTGTATGCTCTCATCAATCAGCTGTGGCAGTAAGTCAGAGGACAGTGGTCATAGTGGAGAATCAAAATCTCAATGATCAGAACTTGAACACGTCCATGCGCCACAACATTTCTAACCACCATCAAACCAAGCATATTCTTTTTTCTTCCACCCCAAACATCAAACAAAAAAACTGTTACTCTTTTCCACCAATAGCATCTCGATGCCACATTTAACAAATTCCACCCCAGAATGTCGTCAGTCAAGGGCCAAACACAGCACATCTTCCTTGTTAGTTTGTCTTAGAAATTCCCATCTGACGTCAGCAGGTATTGGGCAAATCAGAGTGTAGTTTAACACTTCTGAATTTCCCAAGGCCAAACCACATTCCAAGGCTTGTACATTTCTGACGTCCCAGTAAGCACTTGAAATGGTTGCCTTGGGCCACCTCAAGAGGCAAGTCATGCCACAGGGCATTACTCCAAATTTAATGAAAAGGGGCAGTAGGTTCTGTAAGCTTCCATTGGTGACCACTTGACATATACAAGCCAGCATAAAGCTGTGTGCATGATACACCTGGCACATTCAGAGCAATGTGTGGGCTGTGCATTTCTGATATAGTTACAGACTAAAACTATTAGCCCCTTTACCAATGACCAGTGAAAGTTTATGTTTCCCCATAATAAATCAATGTAATGAGACTCTAAGTACATGATGCAACTAAAGTGGCCTGTGTATTGCTAGTCATGAAAAGGGGCACATAAATTTAGTGCAAATGGAAGGAGGCATGCCAGACTGCTTGTAACATTCTGACAGCTGTGTTGATCTTCCACGTTGTGGGGAGAGCAACTAATGGAGGTTGTCCCTCCAATGCTACTTCAGCAGCCCATTGAATAGATTTGTTATATTTTGAGCTGCCCTTGGCTCCAGCACCTGAGAGTACCAATGTTGAGATGGAACTACTGGGTGGGCTTCCAGTATCGCTCCCCCCCTCCCCCCCTCCCCTCCCTAGACATTTAAGACATAGATGTTGGCACTTTTGCCCTTGTGTACCCATTAAAGGTGGGAGGAATTTGGTATCTTCCAGTATCTCTCCCTCTCCCCCTCTCTCTCCCTCCCCCTCCCCCCCTCCCTAGACACTTAAGACATAGGAGTTGGCGCTGTTGCCCTTATGTGCCCATTAAAGGTGGGAGGAATTTGGTATTTGTGTCTGCTGAGATTGCCATGGCAATGAAGGATTTGGAACCAATGGTGCTGGCAGCCAGTGAACTGGTTATGATGGCTGCAGATAGGGCACACCCTTGTTGTGTATTGGAAAGAGCCTCTGGCTTCTGATGTGCAAAGTTAAGACAGATGCCAACTCAAGTAACTTGTGTGTTTGCTAGCTTAGAAGCCTGACCTGCTGATATTCTGCCATATTTAGACATTTGCTTGTTTAGGGGTATCTCTTTCTCTTGTCATATTAAGTGCACTGTTGGTGTTTCTGGCTTGTGCATAGTTTTAATTGGTTTAGCTGTATGGATGTTAGAACTCATTGCTGACAACTTGGTTTGGCTTGGACATAGTGTATTGTTTTCCTCCCAGTTTGTGAATTCATGCTTTTGAACCTATGTCCCTAGAATAAGTTGTTAAACTGACATATCCTGGGAATAAGTTGTTAAACTTTTGGTGCTAATAACTGTATTTCAAAGACAATGGGATACAAAGTCAGCCTGATACAACCATGTACCTCAAAGACTTGCTCCAGAGTTTCAGTTTTAGAGAGCCTCGTGCTGTATCAGGAAGTGTGTCTCCTCAGCATGGACAATTTCATTGCTGTTACTGGGTCATCCTCAACCACAGAACTCTCCTTCTGCTCTCAGATACTTATAGATTTTGCTCAGTGGGAAATTACTGATGACCTCCATTCAGGTGACCACTTCCTAGTCTGGATTCGCCTACCAGATGGAGTAATCCTCAACAGAAAGCCACCAAGGTAGATGATAAGCAGAGGTAACTCTACATTGTTCAACCAACTGGCTGTGTTTCACCACCAAGCCTGTGTCCAGCAATGGGAGGACCACACTACACGTGTGATCCACCATCTTCCATCTTGGAAGAAGATCAGGTTTGCGGCTCTGTGATTATTTATGCCCAACAGCAGCTCACAGCCTTTCGAACAGCGAGAGCCGAAGCATGATGCATAATCGAGGAGAGCAAGATAAGGTCATGTCACGCGTTACTGGACTCTATAGTTACTCTACGTGTATATGTATGGGAAGCCTTCAGGATGATTAATGATAAATGCACTTAGTTACCTACAGCAGTGGTGCTGAAGCAGGGGTGTTTCCAAACAATGGCCACAGACACTGCCCAGGCAATAATAGAGCATCGTGTGATGGCTACTGCCACTGCTATCCAGGATCTGCCTCAACTGTATGACCATTGAGAGGGATGAGTTGGGCTTCATATCCAACAATTCTGTCATACAACTGCTCTTTCTCCATGTGGGATCTAGATTCAGCGCTATCGGAGACTTACGATACTGTGCCCAGTCATGGCCGAATCCAGTGTGGCATCATGCGAAATTTGCAAAGAGCATCAAAGAAAATCCTTCTTGAATGTTTTAATTTGATATGGTGGACAGGACAGTTTCACCACTTGTGGAAGGAGACAATTTTGATACCTCTCTTCACACCATGAAAGGAGTAGATATATCTTGTGTAACTACCGGAACATTGCCTCAGTGAGCTGTGTAGGTAAGACCTTGGAGCAAATGGGCAACCATCGTTTGGTTCTGGATATTAGAGACCAGACAGCTCCCTAACTACCCTGAGTGAGAATTCAACAACCTGGCCCTGCTAGAGGTGGCAAATCAGCAAGCTTTTCCTATGTCAATGGCTTTGTAAATGGATCTTTTTTGACATCAGTGAGGCATATAGAGTTACTTGGAGACAAAGTATTGTAGGACAGCTTTCATGGCCACCTACCCATATTTATTTGGTCCTTCTTATCTAAATACAATTTTAGGTACTGAGCTGATACGGTGTTGCTAAATAATTTTGAGCAGGTGAATGGTATTCCCAAGGAAAGTGTTGTAAGTGTTAACCTCTTTGCATAGCCATAAACAGTATATCATCTTCCATAGGGAATCCTGGACAGTGCTCCTTATTTGTGGATGATTTTGCAGTTTTTTGCATTCCTTCTTCAATACTGCAACAGTGACTCATCTGTTACAGCTTACAATGAAGAGGTTGAGGGAGTGGGTTACAAAGACAGGTTTTTAATTTTCTGTAGATAAGTATTTGTATGTGCACCTTAGCCACAGGTCTTAGGGAGTGGAAGGGCATATCTGCTGCAGTTTTAGAGGGCTTTTGTGACACTGTGATTAGACTATGGGTGCACAGTGTATGGATCAGTGAGACTTCTTTCCTGAAGATCATTGGTGCTATCCACCATAAAGGAATCAGGCTGGCCACAGGTGCTTACAGGGTCAGCCCCGTATGCAGCCTCTACTCCTTTCATTAAATCTGTTTACCCTGTGACCACAAATTCCTGAATGCCTCCACTGCAATAGAAACTCTTGCTCTTCAACAGTTGGAATGATATTTCCAGCTTCATCTGAGGAAACTGCCCCAGCTACTCCTGTCTTGTGCCCACATGGGACTCCTATAGCTGAGAAAAATCCTACCAATCTGATCCAGTCCTCCCCTATCAACCCCTCATAGCTCTCCAACCATGTCTTGCTGACTTACTCCATCTTCTAAATTCTCAAAAACGTCTTCCACTGCTCCTGATCACCCATCCTGTAACACGGTTGTCAATTTATTTGGCAAAACCCTGACTCCTGCAGAAGTCTCAGTAGTTTCTAAAGTGCTCACCTTAAGCTCCAAACCTAATTTCAGCCCTGACAAACTTCTAAAGGACCTTATTTCCTTTACTCATTCTCTGCAGTGGAAACATTTCTTTCCCGCATGCGCCACTGACAACAGCCAACCAAAACCTCGTCTAGAACCTTGTTCAAAACAGTTCTAGCCTCCCTCCAACTGTGACCCTCCTCTGATTCCAACCAGTCATCCCCTGGTAATCCACATTTCTAACCTGGCTTCACCTTCCTTTCCTAAATTCTTCCCCAATGAGTGCAACATTGTTCCTATGGAACACACTGCTGTGCATTACCTGAAAAACAATCCTAACATTATCATATTGCCCACATACAAAGTGTTCAGCACAGTGGTCATGAACTATAGTAAATGTGGCTGAAGGTCTCCACCAACTTTCTGACACCTTTGCAAACAAACCTTACAACCACGATCCCATCCGAGAAGCCCAACATGACCTCAAACAACTCCTTAAGACCATTGGTTCGTCCCAAAATCTGACCTCTGAATCTGTCTCTCTCCTTACACCAACAACCACCCACACTCCTCCATTATCTACTCCCCGAACTCCATAAATCCAACCCCACAAGTCTCCCTGCTAGTTATCCCATTGTGGCTGGGTACAATGCTTCCACAGAACGAACCTCTGCTTTGTTGAACAACACCTTCAAACTATTGTCTGTAGCCTTCCAAACTACATTCAAGACACTGCTCACTTCCTTCAGCTCCTCTTCACAGATCCTGTTCCATTAACACTAGAACTGCTTGTTGGTCACTGTGGATGAAACACCCCTGTACACCAACATCTCCATGAACATGGTCTTGAGGGCTTCCCAACATCCTCCAGATACCAAATTTGTCTTCTGTCTCCAAATCTTCCTAGACAGCCACCTCCTGACCCACAATTACTTCACTTTTGAAGACCATATCTATAAACAATCCATGGTACTGCAATGGGTACTCGCATGGCACCATCCTATGCCACCTTATTCATTTGCCATCTGGAGGAATTCTTCCTGTCCAGCAATACCTAAAACCTTTTGACTGTTTCAGATTCACTGATGACATTTGCATGATCTGGATGGGTGGCAAAGACTACCTTTGCTCTTTCCTCGATAATCTCAACATCTACTCCCAAATCCACTTTGTCTTGTCCTGCTCAACTCATCGAGACAGATGATGATCTCCATCTCTCTTATGGCTCCATAACTACATCCATTCATATCAGGCACACATCCTGGCCAAAACCCTTCGTAATCTGTTCCCACTGGCTCACCTTATTTTTGCCCTTCTTTCTCGTGTCCACACCAACCCTTCACCTCTTTCTCCTCTCTTTTTCCCCTTCTTCATCTCTACATTTTTTTTTCTTTTTTTCCCTTTCATTCTCCCCCCCCCCCCCCCCCTCCCTTTTCCCTGTATCTCTTTATCTCTTTTTGCTGTACCCTCTGTACTTCTTTTGTCTTGTTGTGCAGCCGCAGAATCATCTGTCCAAAGACCTGCCTCTTTCCCATTACCCTCTCTATGTGCCCTTCCCATTTCCATCAGATCAGTCAACTGGTTTCAATAATAAGTCTTGCTGTTGTCACGGAAGTGTTCATTTGGGTGTGAATATGTGTACTTTTGCTAGAAAAAGAGCAAGATCTCACAAGCTGGTGTGAAAGCTTTTACCTATTGGGTGTTGCTGTGCTTGATGCATTGCTCTGCTCCATCCAGGAATTTCCACTATGCTATCTATTATCTGTCCTATTTTTATTCTTCTTAAAGGTCCAGAATCTTTTTGTATTTCCATTTATATTTTTTGTTTTAAAAGCTGCAGAAAAATAACAGAAATAGAAAAAAATAAAACGGGAGTCTCCCCCTACATGGTGAGACACAGGCAACTGCATGTGCGGATGTGTGTGCTGGCAGAAGTTGTCAATTAACTCTCTCAGATCTTTCATCCAGTGGGCACATTCCTTTCCACTGATTGAGTAGTCCAAAAATTATTGTACTTCTGTTGTCTTGAAAACACATTAGTATGGATTAATGACCAACCCGTGTGCACGTAGCTATGACGTAAATATTTGCCAAAGGTTGTGGAGATGATCTGTCTTGTCATGTGAATTGGGAATCTTATAAATGTACTTGTAGCTGAAGAGCGGATCATGTGTTACCTCATCCAAGAATTCCTGACAGTTTTACGCTGTTACCAAGTCCAAATAGCATTTGGGTGAGGACATATGGCGTTCAGTCTACGTGTACTTTTTTAATGACCTGTGGAGCGGTTGCTATTGGTAGAACATGGATATGAGGTCGAGTGTTGAAAATACCTACTTGCCCCGGATCATAATGACAAAGTCTTCAGTGTGCAAGACAGGGTAATATTATATTGTTGTCAGTGTGTTAATGTGCCCGTAAATGCCTCATGGTACCCAGCTGTTATCTTTCTTTGGTGCAACGTGCAGTGATAAAGATCAGCTGCTGTTTTATGGGTGGCATACTCCCTGGGTGAACAGTTGGGGAATTCTTGTCTGGCCACGTTCAGTTTTTCAGGTGTCAAGTCTGTGCAGTTTTGCACGAATGGGAGATCCAGGCATCACGCCAGTTTGTTGTACTGTTGAACATCTTATAGGTACTGACATGAGTAATTGGTGGGTGATGCCTGGAAACTGGTATAGTTGATCACAAGAAGGAGTCTCTTGGCAATTGCCCAAATGCTATTGTGGAACAAACATATCTATAGCTCATCGATCAAGCTATTAATCAAATGAATCATTGATAGTGAAGGTCAAGTATGAGACCATAGAAAGACAGGAAATCCACTCCAGTAATTTGGTGAGGCATGCTGGTAACAATGATTTGTGTCAAAGACAAAAATCGATTGGCAGCATTACACAACCACTGTTGACTGATTAGCAAAGTACAAGTGACTGTCACAGAAGGCAGCATGCTTGACAGACAGAGGTTTCAGCACCTGTGCTAACTAGGAATTATAATTTCGCCTTTACTTCATTGACAAATGGTTCACAACTGTCTCCTTGTAAGTCAATCACTGTTACTATTTATGTCACTGGGCATTTCTCATATAACAAGGTGGGTGATACTGGTGGGCTTGATCATTAAAATTGGGATGGTACCAACATATATTTGTTTGTATCTACTTCAGTCCCTGGAAAACTGGAAAAGGTGCATAGGATGTTTTGTTTGAAGCTCTGGTACTTGCCTGGGCAGTTCAGCTACTTGTGCTTCTCTTCTGCTTGGGAAGAGACAGTGACAACATTAGCAGACAGATTTATCTTTGCTATGTGATTGGTTATTTGTGCCAACACATTAAGATTCCTAGTACATAACATCAAGATTTTTTGAGCATCGGAAGGTAAACATGATAGCCAAAACTTCAAAACTGCTTTAGAATGTCTTCATTTATTGCAGCCCCCTCTCCTTCCAACCGTATTGGAGGAGCTGCAATAGTATACAATCTCCAAGACCTTCAGTATGCAAAAGTATGCAAAAATCCCATACTGTGATAGCCAGTGGATAAGGGTGTAATTGATTCTGCCATACTTATGCTCCTTCTGCACCCATCCCTCTACCCTATAGCTCCTACCCCTGTGACTGTTTCCCACTGCAAACTTGCCCTGTGCACCTTCCTACCAACACTTGTCCCAGCCCGGTAACTGGCAAAACATATATTATCAAAGGGAGAGCCACCTGTGAAACAACACATCACATACCAGCTGTTAAGTAAACACTGTACAGCTTTTTACATTGTCATGGCTATCACACAGTTATAAGTTAGGATGGATGGGCATGTGCAGAGGGTGTATAATGGCAACACACAATATCCTGTTGCAGAGCATGCTCTACAACTTGACAGTCATGACCTCGGTGCCTGTTTTACCACACGTGCATTTGGATTCTTCCTGCAGACACCAGTTTCTCAGAACTCCGCAGATGGGAACTAGCGCTACAACATGTTCTTGGTTCTTGCCACCCACCTGGCCTTAATTTAGGTTAATTCCTTTCATCTCAGCATTTCTTCACAGTAACTATTCACTTAATTTCAGTTTGCTACATCTGTCATCTCCTGTCCTTTCTATTTCTCTTCATCCCCCCTCCCACCTCTGTTACATACAATGCACTTAGATTTTCAGTCTTATTAACTATGCACAATGTTTTAGTAGTAATCTCTGTCTTGAATATTACCCTATCTTCCACCTTCTCATCCCGTCTGGCAAGTCTCATCTGACCTGGAGTTCTTTCCTGAACTGTACCATTTTCCTAAACCTCTACAGTCCTTTTCTTTTCCTTCACCCTCTTCCTTCCCCTGTAGCTCTTCTGCCCGAAGGAGGAACCACTGGCTCTGAAAGCTTGTAAAAGTTAAATCTTTTTGTGTGTGTGTTCTCCTGCCGCCACTTAGTGCGTAGATTTTTTATCTATCCATTTACATTATACAGCTTAAATAGTTACAATTGTTTCCATTATGTCCATCTCTGACTCAATTCCTCCTCTATGTGGTGAATAGCACTCTATCTTTTCCATATTGTTGTGTATTCTGACTTAAATTCAATCAAAATAATCTGACCACACCAACTTCTTTCATATTTTTTTTGTTGTCATCTGTTTTAATCTCATGACATTCAGAATGTCTGGTTCTGAATCATACCATATGGGTTTATGAGAAGTTGGGTTTCACTCCATTTCAGTGGTACCAACCTTATAAGATTTTGAAAGTGTTGATGTTAGAATTAGATCTTCTCTTCTGTATCACTATCTCCAATTAATACAGATGACTCAACTCCGAAAATATTACATTCACAAGTTGGCTGACATTCACAGGTAAGTTTATAGAGATTTGAAAAAGTGTTGGTTCTAGTGTGGAATCTTGAGGCATACTCTGCAATATCTTATTCCACTTAGAATAATCATTTCTAGCATTTAAATTACTTTCCTATTCTGTAAGCCACTTCAAAGAACTGCCACTGCTGTCATATTTATATAAGTTGTAGTTTAGAAAGGCATGATATTCATGTGAAAAGCCTATGTAAGATTATAGAAGAGTGTTGGAGCTTTTCTCCTTTGACCTAATGTTGAGCTGCTGTTTCCGACAAAGTTTCTTACTTCATTCACAGTGTTTTTTTCCCTGTTGGAATCCAAAACCATTTCAAAGAATAATATTCTGCAATTTGCAGTGCAGCAATTTTATCTCATACTTTCAGCAAGATTGCAATAATGAAATAGTAATAGTTTTCCATGTTTTCCCCTGAGCCTTTCTTTAACAGAGGTTTCACTGCTGTATATTTAACACATTGGAGAACAACATTGTTTGAAAGATCAGTTAATTAATGAAAATATTAAGGGCCCTACTACGTGATAAATTTCTATAACTAGTAGTGTGGGTATCCCACACTAACCATAAAAATTTTGTTTCTTAATGAAAAAGTAACACTTTCCACAGCCATTAACACAACATTTTTTTAAGGTTTCTAAAGTGCTCACATTCCTAATCAAGGCTAAAGTGATTTTTGAGACTTGAAAATGACACTGGAACCTTATAGTTTCATTTGATTAAAGCACCTGTGCCTGTGTTTCAGGCAAGATCCCATGTCATTCAATGCTGAGGTGCTATCCCAGTACAGTTGGAGAGCCTCTGCAGTGCTGTTTGAGTGTTAGGGGGAATACCAAGCAGGCTCAAGTGTGAATGGAAATTTGGACTGAGAGAGGCATGCTAGGGTAATCTGTGCAGCTGTGCAAAGTCACTGTGCCATGGTGGTATAGTCGTTAACACTATGCCTATGAGCAGGAGACCTGGGTTCGACTGCAGGCCTTGGTACAAATTTTCATTCATCCTTCAGTCTGTATATACACATCATAGTTGTTTGAGACTTGAGAAGGTCTTTGGAACCATACAGTTTCCTTTGACTGAAGGGATTTACTTTACTCTAACAAAATGCTATGTCAAACTCTGCTTTCATTACATTTAAGAAGGATTCGTTTAAGCAATAAAGATATTTGTGACAGGTTATATAATAATTTATCATTTGACTTAGTCAATTATATTACAATTTCTAACACCAAATGAGAATTTTACAACTGGCTGCCCTGCCTCTTTCATCCTTTGATGTTTGAAAATTAACTTATTATTTGCTTTTTACAGCATTGACAGTTGTCTTATATATAATTTTATACTTTCTGACATGCTATTAAGTGTCTATTTTCATTATATTTTCCCAGAACTAGAAACTTGTGTAACTTGAGTGATCCATTATGGTCAAGTTGCCACTTTGTTACATATGGTTGTTTAAACAGAAAGGTTTCATTGGCATTTTCTCATAGTTCTTTTACTTGAAAAGGAAATATCAAAACACCATTCAACCTGTCTTAAATTGCTACTAAATATGGATGAAATATCTTTTTTAATGTTCCTCTTCCTTTGACTTTTTTAGATGAAATTTCTCTCTTTTTTTCCAGCAGTCCTGTGAACAATGCACAATATTCAAGAGATTCTTAAATCAAAGAAAAATTTGCAAACATCTTCAAGTGCATAATTAGTTGAAATATCGTCAATACAGATAACTAACTGACTGTTTTACTCTAGTGGCATCAGAGAAATGTAATTTTGAGCCAAACATTGACATTAATATTGAAATCAGCAGTCATTCCAGTTGTTTTCATCTCATGTTTACCAATTGTTTTGAGCAGACTCTGAAATGTAAGCAGAAATGTTTTGTTTGTTAACATCTCCAGAATTCTGTAAAACAAAAACTGCCATTACATTAATTTATAATTTATTTTGCAATGAAAAGGTACAAATGAATCACCTTCATCTGGTTTATTTCATGTACAAAAGCCATTTGCTATTTTGAAATTTCTGTGTTACTAAAATGTTTAGTTTCATGCTTCGTAACAATAACCAACATAACATCCAACAAGTTATAGGTTAAATTATCATTACTACCATGGCAGATGTTCAAGGTGTAATGGCTTTTTAATGGTATACTTAGGCCATCCATCCCCGGCATTAGGCAACCAAACTGCACAGTTCTCAGATCTGTGGGTGAACACAAAATACATTGATTTGATTTGATTTATTTCGTGTTCCATAGGTCCAACTGTGTTGGATACACAAGGACGTGGAACGAGTCAGCTTTTTACAAATACATCTGATAATCTTATAGCATATACAGAAATTTGAGTAAATAATTATATAAAGACAAAGATGATGTGACTTACCGAACGAAAGTGCTGGCAGGTCGATAGACACACAAACAAACACAAACATACACATGAAATTCTAGCTTTCGCAACAAACTGTTGCCTCATCAGGAAAGAGGGAAGGAGAGGGAAAGACGAAAGGATATGGGTTTTAAGGGAGAGGGTAAGGAGTCATTCCAATCCTGGGAGCGGAAAGACTTACCTTAGGGGGAAAAAAGGACAGGTATACACTCGCACACACACACACATATCCATCCGCACATACACAGACACAGAAATGTCTGCTTGTGTCTGTGTATGTGCGGATGGATATGTGTGTGTGTGCGAGTGTATACCTGCCTTTTTTTCCCCCTAAGGTAAGTCTTTCCGCTCCCGGGATTGGAATGACTCCTTACCCTCTCCCTTAAAACCCACATCCTTTCGTCTTTCCCTCTCCTTCCCTCTTTCCTGATGAGGCAACAGTTTGTAGCGAAAGCTAGAATTTCGTGTGTATGTTTGTGTTTGTTTGTGTGTCTATCGACCTGCCAGCACTTTCGTTCGGTAAGTCACATCATCTGTGTTTTTAGTTACATTTTTCCCACATGGAATGTTTCCCTCTATTATAATTATATAAAGATTAATACAGTAAATTCTTTGGGCAGCAATAGAGAAAAAGAAAATACATATTTTCTTAGTATCATTAAAACACTACAGAAAACAGATACAGAGCACACACAGATACAGATCTCAGGTTAAATAACATTCTTAGTGGCATTATGTCAACTTGTATTATATAATATTAAAATATTACAATTTATTTAGTTAAAAATTCATCTAGACTGTAAAAAGCTTTTTCTAGCAGAAATATTTTTAGTGCTTTCTTAAACTTACTCTTGTTATGAATCCCTGTCTTTATTTAAGGAGGAAGATCATTGAAGAGTTTTGCTCCAGTGTAGTGGACACCCTTTTGCGCCAAGCTCAAATTTCTGAGCTCGCTGTGTATGTGGTTCTTCCTCCGTGTGTTATGCTCAACATAACTACTGTTTGGTTGAAATATCTCTATATTTTTACAAATAAAAAACACGAGAGAAAAAATATATTGGCATGTAGTTGTGTATATTTTAAGTTTACGAAAACTATTTCTACACGAGTCTCTTGGGCGCAATCCACAAATAATTCTTAAAGCTCGCTTCTGTGCAATGAACACTTTCCTGGCTAATGGCTGGTTGCCCCAAAAAATAATTCTGTACTCAATGATAAATTTTACATCAACTGATTTGAACTTCCTGCAATCCTAGCACTTCAGTGTAGCGGTAACTGTTACACATGCATAGGCAGATGACTTGTACCATATGCAGGAATGGAATACAGGTGAATTATAATTACTTTTATTTTTTAAGAATAGTTGATTTTAGATAATGGCTAAAATTTTTGATGGATATTCATTTCTGAACACCAGTAAACTTCCACAATATTTAATAATTTATAGCTTTCTTGTGTTAAGCTAGTATTTAATAAAATTGTTGCTCTTTCTACACTGCAGTCAATTGAAATTGCAACATGAGGAAGGATAGAAAATAATGAAATTTTACTTATTGTGTGTATACAGTACAGCAGGATGAGAACATGATAAAATTTGTATGTGATTTGGGGATATACAGGTTGTGAAATTTGATGCACAGACCTTCAATTTGTGATGACTCTAACCTGGCTGATCATTGAGTCAAATTGAGCTTGGATTACAGAGAAGAGTAAAAGTCACTGTATGCTTCTTTAATTATAGAGGCTGGAGAATGGTGGCATTTCAATCTCTTGGCAATCAATGACAAGATGTTTTCAACGAGTGACAGATCAGGAGAACGTGCTGGGCAGGATGGATTCTGAAAACATCAGTCACATGAAACCTGACTCGCACTTTTCTCACATCACATACTGAAAGCTTTGGATGAGGTGGCATTACTTTTTATATCTGAAAAGCATTTACTCAGTACCGCAACTATGCTTATTGTCAAAAGTTCGATAGTGTGGGGTACCAAGTGAAATTTGTGACTGGATTGAGGACTTTTTGCTAGAAAGGGCACAGAATGTTATCTTGGACAGGATGCCACTGTAAGATGTAGAAGTAATGCAGGTGTGCCCCAGGGAAGTGTGTTGCGACCATTGCTGTTTGTGTTGTATGTTGATGACCTAGTAGACAATATTAATAATAACCTCAGACTTTTTGTGGATGATATAGTTATCTATAATTAAATAGCTACTATCTGAAAGAAGCTGCATAAATACTCAAGTCAAATATTGATAAGATTTTAAAGTAGTGCAAAGACTGGCAACTTGATTTAAATGTTCAGAAATGTAAAACTGTCCACTTAACAAAACGAAAAAACGTAATATCCTATGACTGTACTATCAGCAAGTCAATGCCGAAACTGTCCAACTCATACAAATAGCTCGGTGGAACATTTTGTAGGGACACGAAATGGTATGATCGCACAAGCTCACTTGTGGGTAAAGCAGTTGATACACTTCAGTTTTGGTAGAATACTGGGGCAGTGCAACCAGTCTACAGAGGAGAGTGCTTACAAATCACCTGTGCAACTAGTTTTAGAATATTGCTCAAGTGTGTGGGACCCATATCAAGTAGAACTAGCGGGTTATTGAACGTATACAGAGAAGAGCAGCGAGAATGATCACAGGTTTGTTTAATTCATAGAAGAGTTTGACTGAGATGTTGAAAGAAGTGAACTGGCAGAATCTTGAAGGTAGACATAAACTATCCCAGAAAATCTACTAACAAGGTTTCAAGAAGCATGTTTAAATTACAATTCTAGGAATATACTACTCTATATACTGCTCACATAGGGATCATGAGGATAAGATTAGATTACAGCACACAGAAGCATTCAAATAATCATTCTTTCTTTGCTCCATATGTGAATGGAATGGGAAGAAACCCTAATAACTGGTACAGCGGTGCATGCCCTTTGCCATGCACTTCATGGTGGTTGGCAGAGTATAGATGTAGAAGTAGATATCAAGGTATGTCAGGACAGCTAGGACAACAAGCAGTCTTGCATTACCTTGTTGTAAGGTAACATAATGGAAGCCGTGACTGGCCTCAACTCATCAAAAACTGTCCTAATTGCCAGCTATGCAAACCAGAGGTGATTGTGTTGTGTACCCAATGGCATCCCATACAGTCACGTCAGCTGCTGGACCTGCATGACAATTACGAGTGCAATCAGATGACAACATGTGTAGCACTTTCAACTTGAAGTGGCTGGCACAGGACATCTACCATGCTGTATTCTGTCAACATTACCATCAACAATATTGAGGTCTCCTTCTGATACTTACATTATTAAGGCAAGCTTGGGATTCATTGTCGAACGAGATGTGTCCATTCCTAATATTCTGTTTCTCCCTGTGTAAATACGTCGCATACAAAAATACATTTATATCCAAAATTAGTTATAACATGACAAAAATTAATTAAAAAATTAGAAACATTAAATAAAGAAACTTGTGTCCAATTCAATTCATCTTATTAATGGAAGTGGTGTACAGTTTTTTTGGTGAGGTTTTCTTTCACTTTATAATGTTTTGATGGGAGATATTTGAAAATTTTTAACATTTTGCTGAATAATTGTTGGACCACTGTTTAGCTGCATGGTTAGCATCATTGCCTTTGGTGCAGAAGGACCCGGGTTCGATTCCCAGTACTTTCTCACATTTTCTCTGAGATAAGGAGATTGGAAACAGGTTCCACTCAGCTTCGTGAGGCCTAATGAGGAGCTGCTTGAATCAAGAAGTGGTGGCACCATCAGGATTTATCTGCTCACTATAATGGCTGGAGGGATTGGAGACATACCAGGCAGCAGTCTGCCAGTTGCAGCAGGCTAAGACCTAATCTGTGAGTGGTTTTACTGTTATGTTTACAGTTGGATGCTATGTTCGTATAACATTACATAGTCTACAATTTCTTAGTTTTAAATTGTAATTTACTTCCAGAGAGAACACAAGTTTAAACATTCAATTTGTGCATAGTCTGAACAAAGTAATAAAAGAAAGGTTTAAATAACTGAAACTGAATTCCTATTTCCATTTAACCTCAGTGATGTGCAATTTACATGACAGTACCAGGTAAATACACTGAAACGCCAAAGAAACTGCTATAGGCTTGCACATTCAAGTACAGAGATATGTAAACAGGCAGAATATGATGCTGCATTCAGCAATGCCTTTATAAGACAACAAGTGTCTGGCAGTTACTGATGCTGCAATAGCAGGTGATCATGATTTAAGTGAGTCTGGACATGGTGTTATACTCGACACATGAACAATGGGATACATCACCTCCGAGATAGCGATAAAGTGGAGATTTTCCCATATGACCATTTCACAAGTGTACTGTGAATATCAAGAATCCAGTAAAACATCAGATCCTCAACATCACTGTGGCTGGAAAAAGATCCTGCAAGAACAGGATCAACAACGACTGATGAGAATTGTTTAAAGTGAAAGAAGTGCAACCCTTCCACAAACTGCTGCAGATTTCAGTGCTGGACCATCAAGAAGTGTCAGCATACGAAACATTCAATGAAACATCATCAATATGGGCATTCTGAGCCAAAGGACCACTCTTGTACCTTTGATAACTGCATGACACAAAGCTTTGGCCTCGCCTGGGCCCGTCAACACCGACATTATACAGTCGATGACTGGAAATATGTTGCCTGGTTGGACGAGTGTTGTCCATTATAATTATCCGGGCTGTTATGCCGTGGTCAGTTGATGAATTCTGTGTCAATTCCCAACGTTTCGTCTCCGACTGCGGGAGACATCTTCAAGGGGGTCCGTAGCTCGATGGAAGGTCCAACACACCCACTGGCTTGCTACTGACTGAGCCAGTGGTGAGCCAGTGGGTGTGTTGGACCTTCCATCGAGCTACGGACCCCCTTGAAGATGTCTCCCGCAGTCGGAGACGAAACGTTGGGAATTGACACAGAATTCATCAACCGACCACGGCATAACGGCCCGGATAATTATAATGGACATGAGATTTCTGGCCGTGAAAGACTACATTTTAGTATTGGACGAGTGTTGTTTCAAATTATATTGAGGGGATGGACACGTACAGGTATGGAGACAACCTCATGAATCCATGGACCCTGCATGTGAGCAGGGGACTGTTCAAGCTGGTGGGGGCTCTGTAACGGTGTGGGGTGTGTGCAATTGGAGTGATACAGGATCCCTGATACGTCTAGATATGACTGTGATGGAATATGGGCGTTTGGAGCCAAAGGCCAACTCTTGTACCTGTGATAACTGCACGACACAAAGCTTTACGCCTCGCCTGGGCCAAACAACACCGACATTATAGTGTCGATGATTGGAAATATGTTGCCTGGTTGGATGAGTCTGTTTCAAATTGTATTGAGTGGATGGACATGTACAGGTCTGGAGACAACCTCATGAATCCATGGACCCTGCATGCCAGCAGGGGACTGTTCAAGATGGTGGAGGCTCTGTAATGGTGTGGGGTGTGTTGAGTTGGAGTGATACAGGATCCCTGATACATCTAGATATGACTCTGATGGGTTACTTGTACGTAAGCATCCTGTCTGATCATCTGCATCCACTCATGTCCATTGTGCATTCCAACAAACCTGGGCAATTCCAGCAGGACAATGTGACATACCAAACGTCCAGAATTGCTGCAGATTGGTTCCAGGAACACTCTTCTGAGTTTAAACACTTCCACTGGCCACCAAACTCCCCAGACATGACAAAATTGAGCATATCTGGGATGCCTTGCAACGTGCTGTTCATAATAGATCTCCACCCCCTTGTACTCTTATGGATTTAAGGGCAGCCCTGCAGGATTCACGGTGTCAGTTCCCTCCAGCACTACTCCAGACATTAGTCAAGTCCATGCCACATCGTGTTGCGGCACTTCTGCAAGAGCACTTGTGCCCTACACGATATTAGGCAGGTGTACCAGTTTCTTTGGTTCTTCAGTGTAGTTTGTGACTGGGGGTACTCTCTATGGCATACAGCCTCGGTAAAGAGCATGTGACTGCTGCACAATACAAGCAAAAGAAAGCATCATGAAATTCTGCTAGACAAGCTCAAGTATTGTGGCATGAGTGGGACAGTGCACAAATGGTTTAATTCATACCTAACTGGAAGAGTGCAGAAAGTTGAAATAAGCAGTTCTCATAATATGCAAAGATCAGCACATTCCTCAGACTGGGGAACTATCAAGAATGGGGTTCCACAAGGGTCAGTCTTGGGTCCTTTGTTGTTCTTAATATATATTAATGACTTGCCATTCTATATTCATGAAGAGGCAAAGTATAGTAATCACACCTGACAAACAAGAATTAACTGATGAAATTGTCAATAATGTCTTTCAGAAAATTACTAAATGGTTCCTTGTAAACGGACTCTCACTGAATTTTGATAAGACACAGTACATACAGTTCCGTAGAGTAAATGGTATGATGCCATTAATAAATATAGACCTTAAGCAGAAGCATATAGCTTAGGTAAAATATTCAAAATTTTTAGGTGTGTCCATTGATGAGAGATTAAATTGGAAGAAACACATTGATGATTTGCTGAAACGTATGAGTTCAGCGACTTATGCAATAAGAGTCATTGCAAATTTTGGTGATAAACATCTTAGTAAATTAGCTTACTACACCTATTTTCACTCATTGCTTGCATATGGCATCATATTTTGGGGTAATTCATAACTGAGGAATACAGTATTTATTGCACAAGAGCGTGTAATCAGAATAATAGCTGGAGTCCACCCAAGATCATTCTGCAGACATTTATTTAAGGATCTAGGGATATTCACGGTAGCTTCTCAGTATATATACTCTCTTATGAAATTTGTTATTAACAACCAAACCCAATTCAAAAGTAATAGCAGTGTGCATAACTACAATACTAGGAGAAAGGATGATCTTCACTATTCAAGATTAAATATAACTTTGGCACAGAAAGGGGTGAATTATATTGCCACTAAAGTCTTTGGTCACTTACCAAATAGTATCAAAAGTCTGTCAGATAACCAACAAGTATTTAAGAAGAAATTAAAAGAATTTCTGAATGACAACTCCTCCTACTCCATAGAGGAATTTTTAGATGTGTTATTGCTGTGGTCTTCAGTCCTGAGACTGGTTTGATGCAGCTCTCCATGCTACCCTATCATGTGCAAGCTTCTTCGTCTCCCAGTACCTACTACAGCCTACATCCTTCTGAATCTGCTTAGTGTATTCATCTCTTGGTCTCCCTCTACGATTTTTACCCTCCTCGCTGCCCTCCAATACTAAGTTGGTGATCCCTCGATGTCTTAGAACATGTCCTACCAACCGATCCCTTCATTTAGTCACGTTGTGCCACAAGCTCCTCTTCTCCCCAATTCTATTCAATACCTCCTCATTAGTTATGTGATCTACCCATCTAATCTTCAGCATTCTTCTGTAGCACCACATTTCAAAAGCTTCTATTCTCTTCTTGTCCAAACTATTTATCATCCACGTTTCACTTCCATACATGGCTACACTCCATACAAATACCTTAAGAAACGACTTCCTGACATTTAAATCTATACTCGATGTTAACAAATTTTTCTTTTTCAGAAACGCTTTCCTTGCCATTGCCAGTCTACATTTTATATCCTCTCTACTTCGACCATCATCACTTATTTTGCTCCACAAATAAGAAAACTCCTTTACTACTTTAAGTGTCTCATTTCCTAATCTAATTCTCTCAGCATCACCCGACTTAATTCGACTACATTCCATTATCCTCGTTTTGCTTTTGTTGATGTTCATCTTATACCCTCCTTTCAAGACACTGTCCATTCTGTTCAACTGCTCTTCCAAGTGCTTTGCTGTCTCTGACAGAATTACAATGTCATCAGGGAACCTCAAAGTTTTTATTTCTTCTCCATGGATTTTAATACCTACTCCGAATGTTTCTTTTGTATCCTTCATTGCTTGCTCAATATACAGGTTGAATAACATCGGGGAGAGGCTACAACCCTGTCTCACTCCCTTCCCAACCACTGCTTCCCTTTCATGTCCCTCAACTCTTATAACTGCCATCTGGTTTCTGTACAAATTGTAAATAGCCTTTCGCTCCATGTATTTTACCCCTGCCACCTTCAGAATTTGAAAGAGAGTATTCTAGTCAACATTGTCAAAAGCTTTCTCTAAGTCTACAAATGCTAGAAATGTAGGTTTGCCTTTTCTTAATCTAGCTTCTAAGATAAGTCGTAGGGTCAGTATTGCCTCGTGTGTTCCCATATTTCTACGGAATCCAAACTGATCTTCCTCGAGGTCGGCTTCTAACAGTTTTTCCATTCGTCTGTAAAGAATTCGCGTTAGTATTTTGCAGCTGTGACTTATTAAACTGATAGTTTGGTAATTTTCACATCTGTCAACACCTGCTTTCTTTGTGATTGGAATTATTATATTCTTCTTGAAGTCTGAGGGTATTTCGCCTGTCTCATACATCTTCCTCACCAGACGGTAGAGCTTGGTCAGGACTGGCTCTCCCAAGGCTGTCAGTAGTTCTAATGGAATGTTGTCTACTCCGGGGGCCTTGTTTCGACTCAGGTCTTTCAGTGCTCTGTCAAACTCCTGATGCAGTATCATATCTCCCATATCATCTTCATCTACATCCTCTTCCATTTCCATAATATTGTCCTCAAGTACATCGCCCTTGTATAGACCCTCTATATACTCCTTCCACCTTTTTGCTTTCCCTTCTTTGCTTAGAACTGGGTTTCCATCTGAGCTCTTGACATTCATACAAGTGGTTCTCTTTTCTCCAAAGGTGTCTTTAATTTTCCTGTAGGCCGTATCTATCTTACCCCTAGTGAGATAAGCCTCTACATCCTTACATTTGTCCTCTAGCCATTCCTGCTTAGCCATTTTGCACTTCCTGTCGATCTCATTTTTGAGACGTTTGTATTCCTTTTTGCCTGCTTCATTTACTGCATTTTTATATTTTCTCCTTTCAGCAATTAAATTCACTATTTCTTCTGTTACCCAAGGGTTTCTACTAGCCCTCGTCTTTTTACCTATTTGATTCTCTGCTGCCTTCACTATTTCATCCCTCAGAGCTACCCATTCTTCTTCTACTGTATTTCTTTCCCCCATTCCTGTCAATTGTTGCCTTATGCTCTCCCTGAAACTCTGTACAACCTCTGGTTTTTTCAGTTTATCCATGTCCCATCTCCTTAAATTCCCACCTTTTTGCAGTTTCTTCAGTTTTAATCTATGGTTCAAAACCAATAGATTGTGGTCAGAGTCCACATCTGCACCTGGAAATGTCCTACAATTTAAAACCTGGTTCCTAAATCTCTGTCTTACCATTATATAATCTATCTGATACCTTGTAGTATCTGCAAGTTTCTTCCATGTACACAATCTTCTTTCATGATTCTTGAACCAAGTGTTAGCTATGATTAAGTTATGCTCTGCACAAAATTCTACCAGGCGGCTTCCTCTTTCATTTCTTAGCCCCAATCCATATTCACCTACTATGTTTCCTTCTCTCCCTTTTCCTACTCTTGAATTCCAGTCACCCAAGACTATTAAATTTTCGTCTCCCTTCACTACCTGAATAATTTCTTTTACCTCATCATACATTTCATCAATTTCTTCGTCATCTGCAGAGGTAGTTGGCATATAAACTTGTACCACTGTAGTAGGCCTGGGCTCCGTGTCTATCTTGGCCACTATAATGTGTTTACTATGCTGCTTGTAGTAGCTTACCCATACTCCTATTTTTTTATTCATTATTAAACCTACTCCTGCATTACCCCTATTTGATTTTGTATTTATAACCCTGTATTCACCTGACCAGAAGTCTTGTTCCTCCTGCCACCGAACTTCACAATTCCCACTACATCTAACTTTAACCTACCCATTTCTCTTTTTAAATTTTCTAACCTACCTGCCCGATTATGGGATCTGACATTCCATGCTCCGATCTGTAGAATGCCAGATTTCTTTCTCCTGATAACAACGTCCTCTTGAGTAGTCCCCGCCCGGAGATCCGAATGGGGGACTGTTTTACCTCCGGAATATTTTACCCAAGAGGGCGCCATCATCATTTAATCAGTAAAGCTGCATGCCCTCGGGAAAAATTACGGCTGTAGTTTCCCCTTGCTTTCAGCTGTTCGCAGTACCAGAACAGCAAGGCCATTTTGGTTAGTGTTACAAGGCCAGATCAGTCAATCATCCAGACTGCTGCCCCTGCAACTACTGAAAAAGGCTGCTGCCCCTCTTCAGGAACCACGCGTTTGTCTGGCCTCTCAACAGATACCCCTCCGTTGTGGTTGCACCTACGGTACGGCTATCTGTATCGTTGAGGCACGCAAGCCTCCCCACCAATGCCAAGGTCCATGGTTCATGGGGGGGGGGGGGGGGGGGATTTTTAGATACAAATTAAGAAAGGAAAAAAAATAGTTAACTTAATTATATTTTTAAATTAACTTAATTATGTCATGTATTGGAAAATTTGACTCGTTCCACATCATTACGAAATATCGTATTCATGATCCATGGCACTAGTATTAATCTAATCTAATCATAAAGTGTAGACAGACATATGCTTACTGAAATGTGTTTGGCTGTGAAAAGGGTGATGGGTGAAGAAGCCTCTGATGACTACTGAAGCAGAACATGTATCAAAAGACCTCTCACAAAACCCCAAAGAAATTCTGGTTATATGTAAAGGCTGTCAGGGGCACTAATGGATAAGACAGGAATTGAAATCGATGGTAATGCAAAACAGAAGCGCTTAACCTTGTTTTCAAATGTGTTTTTGGAAAGGATGATCAGGGTATTGCTTCTGAAAGGGAGATTAGAGTTTAATATCCCATCAACAGCGAGGACATTACAGACAGAGCAGAAGCTTGGGTTGCAGAAAGGCGAGGAAGGATATTGGCCTTGCCCTTTTTAAAGGAACCGTCCTGGAATTTGCCTGGAACAATTTAGGGAAATCATGGAAAACATAAATCTGGATGGCCGCACAGGTATTTGAACTGTCGTTCTTCCGAATGTGCATGCAGAGTGCTAACCACTGTGTCACCTCGCTCAGTGTTCTGTTTCTGCTTAATTCTCATATCACTGCAAAGATTAGTGACGTCATTGGTATTGAGAAACAGCTAAAATTACCAAAATTGAACAAGGCCCGATAGCCCAATACGATCCCTTTCTGTTTCCCACAAACAAAATATTGTATCCAGAGTTGAAATGAAATACATGTCACACCTGTCTACAAAAATAATTCACAACACTATTGTCCAATCTAACTGATGTCCAGAATGAGATTTTCACTCTGCAGTGGAGTGTGCGCTGATATGAAACTTCCTGGCAGATTAAAACTGTGTGCCCGAACGAGACTCGAACTCGGGACCTTTGCCTTTCGCGGGCAAGTGCTCTACCATCTGAGCTACCGAAACACGACTCACGCCCAGTACTCACAGCTTTACTTCTGCCAGTACCTTGTCTCCTACCTTCCAAACTTTACAGAAGCTCTCCTGCGAACCTTGCAGAACTAGCACTCCTGAAAGAAAGGATATTGCGTGGACATGGCTTAGCCACAGCCTTGGGGGATGTTTCCAGAATGATATTTTCACTCTGCAGCGGAGTGTGCGCTGATATGAAACTTCCTGGCAGATTAAAACTATGTGCCCGACCGAGAATCGAACTCGGGACCTTTGCCTTTCGCGGGCAAGTGCTCTACCATCTGAGCTACCGAAGCATGACTCACGCCCGGTACTCACAGCTTTACTTCTGCCAGTACCTCGTCTCCTACCTTCCAAACTTTACAGAAGCTCTCCTGCGAACCTTGCACAACTAGCACTCCTGAAAGAAAGGATATTGCGGAGACATGGCTTAGCCACAGCCTGGGGGATGTTTCCAGAATGAGATTTTCACTCTGCAGCGGAGTGTGCGCTGATATGAAACTTCCTGGCAGATTAAAACTGTGTGCCCGACCGAGACACGCCCACGAAAGGCAAAGGTCCCGAGTTCAAGTGCTCTACCATCTGAGCTACCGAAGCACGACTCACGCCCGGTACTCACAGCTTTACTTCTGCCAGTACCTCGTCTCCTACCTTCCAAACTTTACAGAAGCTCTCCTGCGAACCTTGCAGAACTAGCACTCCTGAAGGTAGGAGACGAGGTACTGGCGGAAGTAAAGCTGTGAGTACCGGGCGTGAGTCGTGCATCGGTAGCTCAGATGGTAGAGCACTTGCCCGCGAAAGGCAAAGGTCCCGAGTTCGAGTCTCGGTCGGGCACACAGTTTTAATCTGCCAGGAAGTAACTGATGTCCATCTGTCATGCAGCTCTGGAGCATATATGGAGTTCAAACCTAATGAAGAATCTCAACCATAATGGCCTCATCCATGCCAACCTAAATATTGGTCATAAGAACCCTAACAAACTTTTTTCATGTGACATTAAGAGCTGAAAAATGTAATATCTTACGGCTATGGTGACTGTATGTCGTAACTGGAATCGAACAACTTGGATGAACACCTACAGTATAAACTGTACGGATTTGATACAGAATGATAACTTAGGCTCAGTCACAGATAAAGCATGTGACAGACTTTGGTTTACCGAGTATGATACTATGAAAATGCAAAGTCTACAGAGGAAATTACTGTCAAACTACTTTTTTTTTATCAATCGTAGTATACTACTAAAGTTTGTGGGACTAATACCAAACAGCCGATATTGGACATATACAAAGACGGGCAGCACAAATACAAATTGTCAGTTTTCTTCAACACTGAGGAAAATGTCTAAAGTGCTGAGTGCTGGAAATCTGAACTGGCAAATGCTTGAAGATAAGATGCCAACAATTCCGCTAAAGCCTTTAGAAAGTTCCAAAAACGAGTATTAAATGAGCAACATACTATGGCCCACTATGTAGCACTTCCATAGGGACATGAATAGGGAATTAAACTCATAATCTTGCTCACAGAAGCGTTTAAGTTATTGTTCTTCCTCCATCCCATTCCTAAATGTACTTTACGGTAATTTGGACGGTATTGATGTAGGTGTAGAAATGTTGTAAATGCTGCCCGACAGACAGGCAAAAGAAAGAAGACATAAAGCCAAGAGCTGCATATACGGGCTCTAAATGATAAATAAGTAAAAAACTGAGGGAATGAACAACACAAAGGAAAATTAAGTGCACATGAAGACAACGTAGGAGCTGAACTAAGCGAACAGCAACAGACTGTAGCATACTCTATGAAGTACAAAAGATACGAGACCCACATAGAGACATCCGTAGCAGTGTGTGTGAACCATTATCCATCCATGAAAAAGCTAATTAACGAATCTTACAGATTTTTTTTGAAACAGTTTACGTACTCGGTACAACCAACAATGCAAGCACTGCCATTGTTAAATAGTGTGTTAAGTATTAAATAATAAACTAATGAACGAAAACGGGAGAGGAGTGTGGGGGCCGAAGAGTGCAAATGGTAAATGTTTCTTTAGTGTGGCTACTTTTCGATAACTACGTCCTCATCCGGATTGGCCTTCCTCCTTTTCCTGCGGTTTTTTTATCAGGAAGAGAACAACTGTTTCTAATAACTAATAAAATGATTGTCACTCGCATAACTGTCAATGTAACATAATGTGTCATGACAGGCTCAACTGTCTACCGACAAACAGTATTGTTGTCCAGCTTAATACTTAGGCACGCGCTATTAACTAGAGCTCCTATTTTTGTTGAGTCTTGCTACTGTTGTTTAAGACGAAGGGATTTTTGTTTAGTTTAATGGAAATGGCCGTGCAGTTCTCTGTAGATAGATATACTAATCCCAAATCATCTGTCTATGCACTATGATGCAAGGTTGCTATGAACTCGTCCTCCTGACTGCCTCCTATTCGCAACGGTACTTCTCGATTCAACCAATTGCAGGATACAGGAAGTGCCACTCCTTGATGTCTGTGTGTGTCCAGTTGACAGAAATAGTACACTCTGTGTTCTCTATAAGATCAACAAATCAATATTGTATGAAAATTCTGTTAGAATTTTTTCGTTCTTTATCGATGAAGTATTTTATACCATAAATATATTTTCGTACGAAATTTCCATTGTACATTGCATGTCCACACCAGACCAGTTGCATTTTTAGTTTTATGTGAAGCGAATAACATTAAGTGAAGTGAGGACCGACTATTCCCGAATCATCTGTCTACAAAAATATATTTGCACTAGCACATTTCGTGTTTGTGTTGACGAATGTGGTCGTCACGTGACGCAGCGGAAAGACTTGTTGTAATGCATAAGTGCATAAAGCAAACATGAAATAAACTTTAGTTTACGATTTTTTTCTTTTATCGAGTGACTTGTGTGACAGGTATTCACCAATATTACAGTTCTGAAACTTACACGTCTTTTACTTGAGGGCCAGGACTGCGTCATTGCGGTTTTCCAGATCGATAAAGCTACTGCTGCGGGCAGTAATGGAGTGTTACTAAAAACTCCGGAAGCCTTTTTACATTTACCAATTTTGCACCGAAGCACCGAAATGACGTTTGACTGGAGTTTATATTAGCTCCATGTTTTGATACTGATAGTTTGGTCTTTTCTGAAATGTCAGCAGAGTACTGTGCATATTGTATAAATGTCGCGTCCTGGATAGTGGGTGTTGTCAGTTGGATCTCACGCCTTGGGGGGAATAGTCATTCGGTTAGATCATCAGCCTTTTGGGGCCAATGAATCAAACATATCACTGTAGAATACTCTCATAGCCTGTTGCGAGTCGGTAGGGACAGTGCTGTGCGGCGTAAGGACAGCGAAATTAAGTTTTACGGCTTACTTTGCGTTTTTAGTGTAATTTTCGAAGTCGATTAATTAATTTCTTTTACAGGATTTCTGTGGAACATGGATTCGTTCTGGATTATACGATTAGTGGTATTAATCACGACTTCCCAGTGTCTCGCGCTAAGTAAGTATTAAAATACTAACCGATATGTTTATATATAATGTCCTGAATTGCATGAAATATGTAGGGCGTGTATGGAAACATTAGTGACAGATTGTAAAAACATGTGGTACACACTGAAATGGAACACACTTTGGATTCCCCAGGGAATGAGTTCATTATGGTGTCAACGCGAAATTACACATTGCAGTGCTGTTTGCAAATCTATTCCTGCAGATACCGCTTCGGTCAATAAGTACGATTTCGGAAACAGAATTGTTTTAAGATGGGAGTTGCTGCTTCTTTCATTTAGTCTTATCGGGGACCAAACTTGTTCAGCTTTGTGTTTTCCCTCCCAGAACAGAAGCCACCCTTTTCCTCCAGTGGCCATTTCCAAAAAGTAACTTGGTTTCAGGTAAAGCACGGTTTCAACAGAGTCTGAAAGACTTTTTGATAGGCAACTCCAATTCTATAGATGAATATCTTAACAGAGACTGTGAAGCCAGCTTATGTAAAAATGTCTGCTAGATTTTAGTTTTGACAGCACTTGGTCACAATAGTCAAGATTAGTTATTTTTTGTATGATAAATTTATTAATAGTGCATAACAATGTTTCATTCGGACAGCGTGTTAATTCTGTAAATATTAGCTCTTCTAGTTTACCGCATTTTATTCACGAATTTCGACAATCCCTGACAAATGATCAGGGTAGTAAGTATTACATTCAAATGCTTTATGTTTTTATGTTATATTTTTTGACATTCCCACGAGAATCATCACATTTTTTGGGTCTGTGGGATGAAAACTGAATCTATTCTAATGTAATCTATGGATCCACCTTACTTGCAGTTCATCATACTGTGCATCTGTTACAGAATTGTTACCCCAATATCCATTATAGCGCCTATCCTTCACTATCCAGGTGGTGTGACCATTTCTCTTGGGTCAGTAGATGGAAAGAGGCATTTCCCAATGTAATCTGTGTGCTCTCTCTGAATTTTGAAGACTGCAATTGGGCTGAAGGAATAAAAATGCATATGCCTTCATTTTCTTCCAGTTTTACAGTTAAACATTTCCTGTTTAGTTTGTGCTATGTGGCATACAAAACTCCAAAGCAGGCAGCTTGTTTGGTGTTGCAGCTTTACATTAACTTTTTATAGCTACTTGTCATCTTTGTGGAATGATTTCTAGGTTGAACTCTACATTTTGGTAAAGCTGCCTATTTGACTGTGTGTCTGGTGTTACTGTTTGATTAGGGCCCATATGACAGTATGCCATGTATGATGCAAAAGAATTGTAGCGTCTGTGTAAAAAATATTTGTCATTATCTGTTTTAAATATTGCCCTGACTTTTATGTAATACGTAGAAAACTTTATATTTCATTATTAGCTGTGCAAAGTCACTTACTAGTCATCAATGAGCAGATTGTGTCAGTATTATACTACTATAATATTGTAGTATAGCCTACAATTGATACCACAGCAACACTATAACTTTTACACATATGACAATATAAAGAAGAAATACACAGTGTATTTTAGAAACAGTAGTTGTAATTGCATAAATTAAGAAGATGATAATCATTACATACAAAATAAGTTTGTAGTACAAAGCACAGTGACAAACACACACCCAATAGGGTCATATGAAAGTTGCTATCGACCCACAGACTATAAACACACAAAATAATGATGCATACAAATTCACATCCTAGCAACTAGCAGAAAAGAGCTTGAAACTCAAGAACACATTCACACTACATAGATAACAGACATGCAGTAAGAGGATGAAAAACTTTTGGGAAGATATGAAGAAGAAGGAGGACTTAAACTAGACAACAGTTCCACGTGTGCTTTAAAAGACCAAACAAAAGAATAATTTGGGGCATGTGATGTATGGCAACAATGACACTGCAAAGTTATATAAACTGTACATAACCCGTGGGCGCTGACTGTCTTCTGAATAACTACTTGATCTGTTCAACAAAGAGTAGCCAAATTTCTTGTTATAATATTACATATGTTGGCTTTAGCAGCTTTTAACCAAACTATTGGAACATTTCAATCCAACCTAGATCTTGGGCTATGCTGCAGATAATTAATTCACCTCAGTCTTAGTTCCAGTAAAACACTTGCTGTTAGTTATATTCAATGTCTTTACCAAGTAGTGTCCAAACTGTAGTTATCAGTCTGGATGCACAGTCTTCTTTCCAAACAAATAACAAACAAAAGGTCAAAGCTATGGTGACAGATGTTAAGAAAACCTGTAAAGAATATTGAATAGTTTTACTGCAAGCATTTAAAATACATTACCTCTTTCCTTGCCTCTCAGTGTGTATCTTAAACAATCCTCCTATTGGCTGTGCAAAACTGTGTCATTACAAGAATTGAGGACTTGTTGAATGACTGCTCTGTTTTTGGTCTTCGATTTTTGTACTTCCTTTCTGTAGATATTGTCATGTTGAAATCGTAATCATGTACAGATCTGAAGGCAGGGTTGTCAGTGAAGTACAACACTTAGTACGGAAAGTATGTTTATTACCAATACCAGTGTACAGCCAGAATAGACCAAACCACCTGGATAGGGAATGCAGCTATTTATTCAAGCTTTGAATATTACAGAATGCTGGTGTTGATATGTATTTTGAATATTCCAGAATATGCAAACAATGTAAACATAACATATTTCAAGAATCTTCCAGAACTGATAAATACTAAATAACAGGCAGTTGCTTGTGGTTGGGTTTGAACTGGTGATCTGCAGCATGCCAGCCAGCGATATAACTGTTACCTCACACTACATATACCACCACAGCTCATGACAATGCTTCCTCTCCTAGAGAAGTAGTGACCCACTGTTTCAAAGCTTGGATCAGGATATTGTCAGCGATACTCAGTATAGTGACACTGGCAGATTCTTGCATTCTGGTCATGTTGTCACATCCCCTTCACTGTGGTGAGCATCGAAGCTTTGCGATCATCGTCTGGGTCTTCAATTTTCTTGAACCTCGCATCATCAACCTGTGCCTCTAGATGGTAATGGGGCTTCATACTGAGAGTGTAGTTGACATCTCTGTGCTTTTGTCTTCTTGATGAAAGGTCATAAAATCCTTGACTACATATATGATGTCCAAGAAGTGAAGAAGGATACAATACAGGAACTTTTTCAATAGTCTCAGTTTCTCCACAGGCTTAAAAATCTGTACCAAGTCTTGTGGACTGTATCTCACTTGCCGATGCTTGTCATTAGCACTCTTTGCCTCTCTTGGGCATCCAAGGTCTGTTTGCGAGCAAGCTGCCTTGCCTTTGTGATTCCAGTGATGAGGCATTATCATCTGTTTCAAATGGGAACAGTGTATCCAATGTTGTTTTGGTGCCATAAACATGAAGCACGAAGAGTGGTGTGAAGTCTGTAGTCTCTTGCTTCAGTTTGTTATATGCGAATGCCATAACAGGCGTTGTTGTACCCCAGCCTCTCTGTTCAACAACAATGGACACAGAGAACATGTCTTCCAGTATGGATGGCAGGCAGGTTGTCATTCTGTGGGAGATGACACTATGTGAAATTACTTGTGATACTAATGTCAACTGAAAAACTTACCCATGATCAGAGATCACCAAAGGGGGTGCTGTGTGCTTTGAAATGATGTCTTTTTCAAGGAACTTTGCAATTTCTGAACCTGCAGTCGGCTTAGCTTTAGTGACAGTGTAGCAAGGTGAGGTAGTCAGTGCAGCGAATTATCCATTGATACCTATTTGTTGATTATGCCACACTGCACACATCACAGCTTGTTGCTATATTCTTAACAAATACTTGTAGTGAAGCAAATCTTTGGCACTAACATACTTTGCTGCTTTATTCCAGTCATTTAACATCCAAGCAGTGCATTTTAGATTAGCTGTTATGTGTGCACAGGTGGGAGAGGGGGGTTAGTAGATCCTGATAAATAAGAAAAGACATGGATGACGCTCAAATGAAAAATGAATGGATTACATTAGAATACATTCAGGAGCAGTATGGATGCGTATAGCTGAAGGTAGTAAAGCTTGTAAAAGTGCAGAGGGTTGCAATTTCCTGACTTCCTTCGTGAGTGGTGAGTTCCAGATTGAATATTTTGTTCTGCAGCAGCATGTGAAATGAAACTTCTGTGAAGTGTAGAAATTGGTGCCGAAAGTGAGCTCGAACGTAGGGAATAGCTGTCATGGGCATCATTGTACCATTTGAATGGCAAAGGATTGCATACAAAAAGAAGATATTGGTTTCAGTTCTAATGTAACAAGTAGTTATATTGTGCTTGGAATTTTCCTTTATAAGAAATCTTTTCAGAGAACAGAACTCATTTGAGGCTTATTCTGGGTAATGATTTTACATTCAGGTTTGAGAGAACATAGGGGGAAAAATGTAGAGGAAGGGGGAGAAATGGGTGTACTGCTGTTTTGATGCCCTCCTCCCAAATTTGTGTAGATTTGCTGATGTTGCCTTGCTAAGAATGTCTTTGAGAGCAAAACAGAATATTTAATTTTGGCCAGCAAATGCATTTTTCTCCATTTCCAATTAGTGCTAATAATGCTTTCTTACGTCCTCTAAATGTAAGAAAATTAAAATTTATGGTTGGTAATACCGAGTACAGTTATCAGTGCTCAATTGTGAATAACAAAAATATATTTTACTCAGGACTGCCTTGTTTGTGCCCTTTATGGGATTGTAGAACCATAGTGTTCGTGGAATTGTGTGTTTCAGTTGCTTGCTTAATATTAATAAGCTATAGAATATATTATATGTGTCTTGTTAAGTTAATCACCTAAAGTACACAACAGCACATACATGTAGAGAAGTTATAAAATTGTTATATGATTTATCCACATGACAGAAAATCTTCAGCCAGTGGACATAGATGATGCCCCTCTTAGAAAATGGAAATGAAATTGTTATAATGCCAAAATAGTTTCATTTATCATTTTTGAAGGAAGTAATTTTCTTCATCAAAGCTAGACAGAGAAAGGTGGTGTGTGTGTGTGTGTGTGTGTGTGTGTGTGTGTTGGCATTGACAAGATATGGTTTTATGGAGGATGAGTGATGGGAAAGATTGAATAGCAGATATTCTTCCTATTCCTATTTAATTCATAAATGCTTTAGCACCCATACAATTTGAGAGTTCTTTATCTGCTTTAATTTTCATACATTTTTTGACATATTAACTCCATATTTTCTTGATTTTTGGTACCTTTTATCTGGATTTACAAATAATCTTGAAGCATTTTCTCCAGTAGTTACTGTAACTATTCAAAGTTGCTGAACAGGTGAATAAGTTTAACTTCATCCACATTGCTGTGTGATTTTGGGCATGCATTCAGTCTGCTGCAGAAGTTTGTTGGAACGTATTTTTCTGAGTCAAGTGGGCTAATTTGTAAATAGTTGTTCGTACAGTTCAGAAAAAATAAACAGCATAGCCTGTATGCATTCAGGCAAACAAAGGAAGAAAAAACCTTGCCTATGTAGTATCAGATTGTATTAAATTTAGCGTACATTTGAATTCAGGAAAATGTAAAAAACCTTTCTTTCTCGCCAAAAAAAAAATTCTTCTCCTAGAGATATGGGCCACAGATGAAGCCTTTGGTGATTTTCTTGTCAGATGCATAAAACATTAAAATGCTCTGTTTATGGAATGTTTTGTTGCTCTTTATTTGAAAGATACTTTTCTGATTAAGGTACCCTCAGTTATTCTGTGCATCATGCATCAGTGGGAGACTGAATGGCTGCAGTCGCTCAAATTGACCACAATGGTATGGTGGACTTCATGTCAGCCTTGCCACTGGAAGGAGGTTCTACTAACTAGGCTGCGAATCGGACATAGCCTTCTAACACATGGCTTCCTCCTCCGGCAGTTTAAAGTTTGTGGCGTGCCACTTTCAGTTCAGCATATCGTGGCAATGTGTGCCCTATTTACTAATATTAGGGAGCTCTCAGTCTCAATGGAGATCTGCCCACCATCCTCACAGATGCTGATTCCAGTGCTACAAGAGCAGTGAAATTTTGTGAACTATCAGGCCTCATCCCTAAACTGGTGGGGAAGGGAGGCAGACTTTAATACTTTATAAACTGCTCCTCATGTGGGGACAGCCTTCTTCTCCACCCATGAGATTAGCATGCTGACTTTTTGTCAGGGCACTGATGACCGTGATGTCAAATGCCCCTCACCTCAAACCATCATCAGTTATTTTGCTGCACCAGTCCAATTTTTTAATGGAGTTCAGTCCTCCTCCCCTTGTCCACCTCCACCCAAAAAATGCCAGTCCCAAAAATTGATTCGTTTAACTTTTGATCAGTTTTGTTCAGTACAGAATTTCCTGAAAAGGTGAAATCCCACTTTTAAGTTTAACAAGTTTTACAAACAACTGAAAATTTTTGTCGCACATTAAATCAGTTTCTGCTCTCTTATTCTCATATATTGGACTCATGAAATCAAGGTCTAGTCTATTCTGAAACAGTGTTTCAATACTTCTTAAAGATTGGCTACCTAATAGAGACGTATTTCAAACATACGAAAAGCTTTCAAAATGTATAAACATACAGGTTCCAAACAATAGCATTGTAGTGTACTACACTTATAACAGTAATGAGCAGACCACTGAACTTCATGTTTTTCAGCTGAGTTGGTACCTTCCTTTGCTAATAAATGCTATTGAACTGGGGCTCCAACTATCTTTAAAACATCACAAATTGGAAATGATTTCTGGTGGTATTGTTAATACAAATATATCCAACAGTTGGTCCATGTAGTAGCATATAGTTCATGATAATTTCATTTGATTCACAGCTGATATATATATATATAACAATGCAGTCCTCCAAGGAAGTACCACATACCAGAAACAAACAAGTCTTTCACTATACATCACATACTATTAACAACTTTTCATGTTGTAAGATTTGTATGTCAAGGCTTGAAATAAGTTCTTCAAAGTTCCCACACCAGGTTCAAAATTTCTGCAATACACAGATATGTAGACATCTCTAGGTGGATATGGAACAACCCACTTAGACTAGTGTGTAAAATTTTGATCTTCCAACTGATATGTTAAATATTGAATCTTATACATCACAACAGTTTCTTTAATATCGTAGGCCATGGTTTTTTTTTCCCCCCCTTCTGCAATGGTGTCTCTTTTGTGAGAACAGCCTCACGTATTTCCATATAAAATGACTGTGTCATATGAACATGTACTTTGGAGCAAGATGACTACAATAAGGATCTGGTTTTCTAACCACTCCTTTTGCAGTCCTCACATTTCTTGCATTGTCAGCATCATGTATTTTGATGACAATGGAATGTGGAGGAAAACAATTTTCTTTGAAAGGGTTATGGGATCACTCCAGGGCCGCTTTAAGGCCCAAGCGACACAAGCCACTGCTTGGGGTGCCAAGCTGAAAGGGGCACCACAGACAACTGTAAAATTTCTATAGAGGAGTTACCACAGTTAGCAGTGGTCATTTTGGGTTCTAAGTCGCTGTTGTGGAAGAATGTTTTTTTGAAACCAGCCCTGGATAACTCGACAGTTAACAATTTCCAAATTTCTTTTATCATTTTTATTCTACGACATTGGTCCAAGAGCTGCTTAAGAAAATTATAATAAAATAAAAATAGATAGCAGCAGCAATAGAACATACACATACAGTTGGAACCTCGCATAGTGAGCATAATTCGTTTCAGAATCTTTCTCGTAGTGTGAAAAAATTTATCCTATATAAATAAATGTAAAATAAGATAAAGCATTCCATTCAGAAAAGGTACTAAAAGTTTTATCATATTTATGCCATGTATTCAAAGAAAATTATACATGCACTATTATGTACTTTGAATTAATAGAGGGAAACATTCCACATGGGAAAAATATACCTAAAAACAAAGATGATGTGACTTACCAAACGAAAGCGCTGGCACGTCGATAGACACACAAACATACACACAAAATTCAAGCTTTCGCAACAAACTGTTGCCTCATCAGGAAAGAGCGAAGGAGAGGGAAAGACGAAAGGATGTGGGTTTTAAGGGAGAGGGTAAGGAGTCATTCCAATCCCGGGAGCGGAAAGACTTACCTTAGGGGGAAAAACGGACAGGTATACACTCGCACACACACTCATATCCATCCGCACATACACAGACACAAGCAGACATTTGTAAAGACACTCGCGCACACACACTCATATCCATCCACACATACACAGACACAAGCAGACATTTGTAAAGGCCTTTACAAATGTCTGCTTGTGTCTGTGTATGTGCGGATGGATATGAGTGTGTGTGCGAGTGTATACCTGTCCTTTTTTCCCCCTAAGGTAAGTCTTTCCGCTCCTGGGATTGGAATGACTCCTTACCCTCTCCCTTAAAACCCACATCTTTTCGTCTTTCCCTCTCCTTCCCTCCGTCCTGATGAGGCAACAGTTTGTTGCGAAAGCTTGAATTTTGTGTGTATGTTTGTGTTTGTTTGTGTGTCTGTCGATGTGCCAGCGCTTTCGTTTGGTAAGTCATATCATCTTTGTTTTTAGGTCTATTATGTACTTTATTATTCATAATACGTAACTAATTCTTTTTGTTTTATTAGGAAGCTTGAGCAAGCAGTAAAGGAAACAAAAGAAAAATTTGGAGTAGGTATTAAAATCCAGAGAGAAGAAATAAAAACTTTGAGGTTCGCCGATGACATTGTAATTCTGTCAGAGACAGCAAAGGACTTGGAAGAGCAGTTGAACGGAATGGACAGTGTCTTGAAAGGAAAATATAACATGAACATGAACATCAACAAAAGCAAAACGAGGATAATGGAATGTAGTCGAATTAAGTTGGGTGATGCTGTGGGAATTAGATTAGGAAATGAGACACTTAAAGTAGTAAAGGAGTTTTGCTATTTGGGGAGAAAAATAACTGATGATGGTCGAAATAGAGAGGATATAAAATGTAGACTGGCAATGGCAAGGAAAGTGTTTCTGAAGAAGAGAAATTTGTTAACATTGAGTATAGATTTAAGCATCAGGAAGTATTTTCTGAAAGTATTTGTATGGAGTGTAGCCATGTATGGAAGTGAAACTTGGAGAATAAATAGTTTGAGCAAGAAGGGAATAGAAGCTTTTGAAATGTGGTGCTACAGAAGAATGTTGAAGATTAGGTGGGTAGATCATGTAACTAATGAGGAGGTATTGAATAGGATTGGGGAGAAGAGAAGTTTGTGGCACAACTTGACTAGAAGAAGGGATCAGTTGGTAGGACATGTCCTGAGGCATCAAGGGATCACAAATTTAGCATTGGAGGGCAGCGTGGAGGGTAAAAATCGTAGAGGGAGACCAAGAGATGAATACACTAAGCAGATTCAGAAGGATGTGGGTTGCAGTAGGTACTGGGAGATGAAGAAGCTTGCGCAGGATAGATTAGCTGCATCAAACCAGTCTCAGGACTGAAGACCACAACAACAACAAGCAACCTATAGTCATTTGTTGCTGCAGATGGTTTAACACTTGGCAAAAATGCGACACAGCATTATCGTCAAATAAATTTGTACCAACCATAGTCATTGCTTTATTGGGGTTATGATTTTCAGTGATGACGCAACCGATTCCCATTCTTTCAGCATTTCTCTTATTGCACTGGAAGATTGCTGCTTTACTGTTACTGCCTCCTCCTCCTCCTCCTCCTGCTCCTCCTCTCCACAACTTCCTACTGTGAAAAACACTGCACCTCCATAAGCTCTTTGGTGGTCATTTGTTGGCTGAGATCTCTCACAAGCTCGTCAATCTCATTGTTATCCACTTCTAGTTCTATGCTCTTGGCCAAAGACAAAATCTATTTCGCTACTGGCTCCACAGGTACTTATTCAAATGCCTCAGAGTCAAATTCAACAACGCAGTCCAGCCAAAGCTGCTTCCAAGCAGAAGTGAGAGTTCTCTTGGTAACCCCTTTCCCTCGCCATATCTATCATCGCGATGCAGGCAACAATGTTGAAGTGAAATCTCCAAAACTCTCTGAGAGTGAGATTGGTAGCCTCAGTCAACTCAAAGTAATGCTCAAAAAATGCCTTAGTGAAGAGCTTCTTAAAGTTAGAAGTACTCTGCTAATCCATAGGCTGGAGTAACGGAATGGTGTTGGGACGTAGAAATTGGATCTTGATGAATTGAAATTCTTCAAGAAAGTGGTCTTGTAGTCCAGGAGAATGGGCAGGAGCATTGTCCATTACAAGCAAGACATGGAGTGGCAGAGTCATCTCAAGCAAATATTTTTTTTTACCAAAGGACTAAATACTTCATTGATTCAATCACAAAAAAGATCACGTGTCAGTCAAACCTTGTTGCTGGACCTCCACATCACATTTAACCTGCTCTTCTGGACTTTACATTTCTTGAAGGCTCATGGAGTTTCTGAATGGTACACAAGCAGTGGTTTAATTTTGAAGTCGCCACCTGCATTGGCACGGAATAGCAGTATGCTATGGTCTTTCTTTGGCTTGTGACCAGGCATTGCATTCTCCTCTGTTGTTATAAAGGTACACTTTGGCACCTTTTTCCGGAATAGACACATCTCATCACAATTAAAAACCTGATGCAGCAGATAACCCTCAGAATCTATGAGCATCTTGAAGTGGCTTATGGAGTTCTCTGCTACTTTTGTGTCGGAGCTTATTGCATGGCCATGTCACACAACACTGTGGATGCCGGTTCTTCTCTTAAACTTGTCAAACCACCCACGACTTCCCTCAAACACTTCTTCAGCCACTGATGATCCTGGCACCTTCTTAACAAGTTCGGCAGAAATCATTCTCGCCTTCTCACAAATGAAGTTCTCATTAATGGGTCACCTTGCAGTTGCTTTTCTTTTATACATGTAAGGAGCAACCTTTTGACATAATCCAGAATGCGAAACCGTTGCTTAGATACTCTCTTTCATGCACCTATCTCCTCAGTCTTGTCCTTGAGAATAATGCAAGTAGTTGATGTAGACCAATTGTGCGTGCTAAATCAGCAACGCTTTCGTCATGTTAGCATTTTTCAATAATTTTAAGTTTCATTTCTAAGGTCATTTTCTGTCTCATATGGTTGTCGTCTTACGGCTTTTATCTTTGGAGACATTTCTAAGAAAGTTATTAAAATTTGCACACAGAAATCACTGTGTGAACACAAGTTTAGAAAAATGTGTGATAATAAGCTGCACTAAGATGGTAGCAGAAAGAGTGCTAAAGCCGGACTGCAGTACATATGTTTTGCATGTTATGCGAATTGTGCTTTATGGGAGGTGCTTGTGAAGCGATGTTCCACTGTATTTACAAACCCAGGGTATAATTTTAATCAAGAAAAGTCATCTTTCAAATAAAATATAATGCATTGTAATATTTTGAACTGTTTCAGACGTAGAATATGGTAACATTTTACCAAAAATTGCACATGAAATTTTTCAATTGAGGTGCCAACATTTTGTGGCTGTATCTTGGGGCCATGAATTTTTTGACAAAACAAAAAAAATTGCAGTTATTATTGGTTTCTATGTCTTGAGTTTACTGCAATGAATTAGAGTATTTTACACCAGGTGTGTTTTGCTTAGGTGTGTTTTGCTTTTATTTACAAAGTATCTTCTGTAGTCATTCTGGAAATATGGGTACATGATACTGGTTGTTTTTACATTTTGGTTTTTATAGATTAAAAACAGTGTTTCTTTATGAAGCTGGTGTGCAATTTACTTGTGGTGTTTCAGCCTCTTGTTCACATATTCTGCAAATGACAGCTTTTCGTTCATTGTTAGCGAAGGCTGAGGTTGAAAAAAAGCTTGTACTCACATTTGTCAATTTTTCAGTGGTTTTGAAAGTATTTTTTCTTATGTTACATTGGCATTTTTTCCACTTCACATTCCTTTAGAAATATAATTGCAGTTACCGTACATATATTCCTCATTCAGCACAGTGTTTATCAGAGTACATTTGTTTTTCTGGATAGTTGTGAGCATTGCCAACCTTTGACAAGAAATGGAAATAACACCAGTGCTCAGAATGATCACACAAGATGGATTGCAACAGCTGCTGCAGAAAGTGGCTGCGCAAACAAACATAAAAAACAAATGTAAATAAGTTTAAAAACAAAGATGATGTGACTTACCATACGAAAGCGCTGGCAGGTCGATACAAACACAAACAGACACATACATACACACAAAATTCAAGCTTCCGCAACAAACACAGGATATGTGTGTGTGTGTGCGAGTGTATACCTCTTTTTTCCCCTTAAGGTAAGTCTTTCCGCTCCCGGGATTGGAATGACTCCTTACCCTCTCCCTTAAAACCCACATCCTTTCGTCTTTCCCTCTCCTTCCCTCTCTCCTGATGAGGCAACAGTTAGTTGCGGAAGCTTGAATTTTGTGTGTATGTTTGTGTTTGTTTGTGTTTCTATCGACCTGCCAGCGCTTTCGTATGGTAAGTCACATCATCTTTGTTTTTAAATATATTTTTCCTGCGTGGAATGTTTCCCTATTATATTCATATCATTAAAATGTAAATAAGTTATACACAACTGCAACCAGTCACTTTTTTTCAATAATGATGCTTTATTACATGAACTGGTTTTCGAACCCTTTCAGGTTCATCTAAGTTTACATTGCCGAAATTTGCGCATTGTTCTAATTACCTGGTGTGGTATCAACAGATTATGCTTATCCATTACGGATATTTTAGAACCGTGACTGTGTGTTTCTTACTTTGTCCTGAATTTTGTAAAATTCTCCTTCCAAATCTGTACACTGCAAGCCACTTTGCAGTTTTAGGCAAGAATATCTGACAGTGTGAAGTAAGTGCCTCCTTTTGGAATTGATGTGTTTTGTACCAAACAAACCTGTACACAGCAACACATCTAAATGATTCCATATATACGTAACATTCATCTAGTGTAATGTATATATTCTGCTAAACTAGGCTCAGGAGTCAGAAACTGCAAGTAAATGTTTTTAATCTCTGAACTCGTTATTTAAATAGGTTTTCATTGGGAAATTGAAGACCTCATCACGGATCTTAAAAATTTCACTGTAAAAACAAGTTACACCATAATTTAAAAGATTTCTATTAGGTAAGTAAATGACAAATGGATTTTACTAGAAGACAGTTGCCCAACACATATGCATGTTGTCATAAACAGCAGTTGAGAAAAGGATATTCTTTTCTATGACCAGATGTTTTTAGAAACATAGCATATAAAGCAAGAAGTTATATTTTTCCCAATTGGAATTTCACTGCCTAGCTATTTTCGTGATTACCAAAAAAAAAGCATGCATTTTCATCCTCTTAGACAATGCAAATACATAATGAAAACAGTGACAAAAATGTTGAGTTTAAAGTGTTAAAAAATTATAATGTATCTATTTACTGTTGTTTTAAATTAAGTATTAACACAATAAATACATTTAACATTGTAAATTGTGTTTTATTCCAGTTCAGTCCCCACCACAAATCATTAAACAACCGCCAACAGATGAGCTACTATTTCAGGTAGCTCAACAACAAAATGAAAATGATAAGCCTTTCATCATAGAGTGTGAAGCTGAAGGTGAACCAGCACCTAAGTAAGTTTGCACATTGTACTTTCCACTTTTGTCTCTTTCGTTTCCTTCCCTTCCCATCTTTCATCCACCCTTTTGCGTTAAACCTACCTGTAGCCATATTGTATGATACAAGTATTTCACACAAGATGGGTGACAATTTCATCCCTTGGTTGTAAATACCAACGTTCATAACTAATTCTAGGTGTATAGGGTATATCAAAAAGAATCACCCGATTTAAAAAATCATAACTATTATGTTATTTGAGATATGTGCGTGAACAATGTGTTGGAAAGAGCAAACTCTCAAGTTTTACATAGTTCCCACTCGGCAGCAGCACTGTGTGCCCACTTCAGTTCTAGTAAAAATGGTGTCAGGACAACAGAAAACATTTTATGTTCTTCATTTTGTGCAGTGTGGGTCAGTAATAACTTTCAGCATGACTTTCGTACTAGGTATGGTGGGATCCTCCTACAGTACAGATCATTAAACGATGGCATAAACAATTCTGAGAAACAGGTTGTTTGTGTAAAGGCAAATCACCGAACCATCCCCGAGTGTCTGATGCAGACATTGAATGCATCTGACATAGTTTCACAAGGACTCTGCAGAAATCTGTTCATTGTGTAGCTTGTCACCTACAATGCCCCCCGATGTCCGTCTGCGTTGATGTTTACAGATCAAACCATACAAAATTCCGCTATTGCAAGCCAAGCTCTTCATGAAGGTGACAAACAGCAACGTGTGGAGTTCTGTAATTTCATTCTTGGCAAGATGGAGGATGATAGTTTTCTTCCGTGCTTAGTGTGTAGTGAACAAGCAACATTCCATTTAAAGGGAAAGGTGAACAGTCATAATGTGAGAATATGGGGTACAAAACAATCACGTGAAGTTGTACAACATGAGAGGGACTTTCCAAAATTTAATGTGTTTTGTGCAGTTTCAGGGGAAAAGGTGCGTGGTCCATTTTTCTTTGCCGACAACACATATCTGGATACACATGAGAACATTTTCCCACAGTTCGAGACTGATTCAAACGACTTCATTTGCCGACGGTATGGGGCACCACCACACTGGCATGTGGAAGTGCAGGAATTTTTAAATCAAACAATTATTGAATGCTGGATTGGTCACACTGGACCAAATGATTCACCCCTACATTGCTGGCCTGCAAGGTCACCGGAGCTGGCTGTATGTGATTTTTTTGTGGGAGTTTACAAAAGACTCTGTTTATGTCCCTCTGTTACCAACAATGAATGAACTGAGAAATCACATTACGGCAGCTGTGAAAGCTGTAGGCCTAACTATGAAGAGGTACAGGGGGTGGGGGAGGAGGGGGGGGGGGGGAGAAACTTCGAGTTTCCCATTCCTCAAAAAATCATTGTATATGTTTATTAGTTTCAGAAATATAGTCGTGCCAAATTGGATGATTCTTTTTGATACACCCCTGTATTGTCACGTTTACATAGCTCATTTAACACTATTACTGTAGTACATGTATTTCAGTGATAACAGAATTGTTGGAAAATCAGTATTATTTTGTAGTTTCATGTGGTTTTTCTCTTTCACCACTCAGCATTCATAAGACAGTACATTCTCTCTATAGTGTTTTGCAAATTTATTTGCGTAAAACAGTATGAACAAGGTTTGTAGCATCGATGTGTGTGATTTGTGAGGAAATACAAATATAAAGTGAAGCCCCCAGAAGGGGAGGAGGAAGCAAAATGAAACTTCACAGGTCGAGAGGGTATGTGATGTTATTTGAATGCTTACAATGTTGAGTTAAATTTATAAAGAAATTGGCAGTATGAGCTTGCTTATCGCTATGATGATGCACCCCCTGACCTGGATGCATGCACTAATTCGGTTGGGAATGGTGCCATAAAAGCTTTTGTAACCTTTCCTGAGGTGGGCTGGCCCACAACTTTTGTAACTGGTCATTGATATCCTGGCTACAGGCAGTGAGATGGAGTTGATGACTGAGCTAGCCCCACACACTCGGTCTGGGGATCTTGCTGTCAGTGGGAATTCCTCAGTATCATGCAGACATTTCAGAGAGGCCGTGCCCTGAATGAAAAGGCATTGCCCTGTTGAAAAGTAGCACCCCATCATACTGTCACAAGAGGGGCAGCACATGAGGATGCAGGATGTCTCTGACATACTGTTGCACTGACAGAGCTCTGTTGTTCTCTACCAGCTGTGCCCAAAAGTTGTGCTTGATTGCTCTCCACACTATGATACTGTGAGTAACACTGCTGTTTGTCTCCCAAACAGTAGAAGAAAATTACCTGTACTTAGGTCGCTACCATACTCCCAGATGTTGGTCATCCATGGTAGAGCAGAACTGTGTTTCATCGCTGAACACAATGTGATGCCATCCATCAGCAGTCACTGCTTCCTTGTCATGGTACCATTCCAAAGACAGCAGTTTGTGTTTTTGTGTTAACTGTAGCTTCCGCATGGGATAATAGTAGCCTCCACACAGTTGCTGGTTTCCTACCAATGACGTAGGATGATACAGAATGTTGCGAGGAGTCCAGTACTTGTTTTTGTATGGCAATTGCAAAGGTGAAGGGGTTACAATGTGCTTGTTCCACAATATGGTACTCCTCCCTTGTAGCTAACTGGAACTTTGACAGGGAGTATGCCTGCTCTCATATTTCCATTCAGGCCAACACTAAACCACTGTCACATCCGAGTATCCCGCAACTGTGAATACTGCACGATTCTACCAGCCAGCCAAATGGAGACCCACTATAAAACTGCTTTCAAATTCTGCCAGGTGCTGATAATGCTGTCTCCCTTGAGTACACAGTGTCTGCTTGTCTTTCAGTGGTCACTAAATATCTGACATAATCCACACCCATTATGTAACCAGGCCTGATAACAGCACTCTGGTTGCCATTCTATCACAGAGTGTTGCAACTCTTAAATAATTTACATACCTGCCAGTGGTGTGAGTTGGTGTGTATGTGCGTATGCATGTGCCAAGTTACATAAAAATTGACATTATTTTTTGAGAGCCTTACTTTCTTTGTCATGGAGTGCACATTGGTTTTCATAAACAGTAATATATAGAAGAGTTTTATCTACATGAGTTTGGAAACTTTGCATTGTTCCTAGAAAAAAATTATTTTGAGTACTGTAAAAATAAGTTACGTAGTCTTGGGGCAACAACGTTTTGCAACGAAACTGAATTATCCACCTTACACAGACATAGAAAATACATTAAGATTGCAAGTTTATTTGCAGTTTTTTTATGAAGTATTTTTAGAGATAAGTTACTCTGAAAGTATCGACCAGTAGATTGAGTAATCCATTTGGTGAATGATATATACTAAGAAACTGGCAAGACAGTTTTCTCATTATTTAATTGAAATTAAAATACTATTTATGTGATGATCAACACTTTATAGGTATCGATGGATCAAGAATGGAAAACATTTCAACTGGCAGGCTTATGATAATAGAATCTCACAGCAGCCTGGAAGGGGCACCCTGGTTATAACATCACCCAGAGATGAAGATCTAGGTATGTGTGTTGTGTATGTACTCGTTGAATTGGGTACATTAACATGTCTGTCAGAAATGTGTTGCTTAGTATTTTGATATTTTCGTCAAAGTAGAATTATGTCTTCAGTGATGACCAAAACAAAGTTTTCATATGATACTGGAAATCACATAAATATCTCATGTGATCAGCATCTGTTCCAAATAATATTTATCAAGAAACAAAGTAGCAAACATTGTCACAGTTATCAGAGAAAAGGCTTTAAGAAGAAAGCTCAGTTATACCAAGGTTAACACATATACTCTCTCCAGAGAATAATGGAAATTTGTGCCAGTAAGGTAGGTAAATTTGATTGATGTGCAGACGTTGTGTGTCTACATGAACAAAGCTTTTTGTTCCCTTTTGTAGTTAATTCTGTTATTTCTGCATGAGAAAAAAACATGTAGTACTTTCCTGTGCAAACATTATACATGTCATAATTTTTGTATCTTCTGTGTTAATAATATCTGTACAAGTTTCATGTCATTTTACTTACTTTTGTGACATGCAGTGGACACTGATGGTGACCAAAGAAGCCAAAAGCTGATTCATGACCAAATAAATATAATTTTTTAGGACATTAGGAGGTGTGAAGATGATTTAAATTTGTGGTGTGTTGGCTATAAGTCAAATTTTAAAATTATAATTGCAGAGTCATTGCTATGTATGTTTTATCTCATCTCATCTGAATACAGGTCAGTATCAGTGCTTCGCTGAGAATGAATGGGGCACAGCTACATCAAACTCAGTTTTTGTGCGGAAAGCAGAGCTTAATTCTTTTAAAGACGAGCCACCAATTTCTGTTACTGCGCAGGAGGGAGACCCTTTTAAACTCACCTGCCATCCTCCTGATGGATGGCCAAAACCAAATGTATATTGGCTGATACAGGTGTGTTTGCATTCCAGAAATTTTTTATACAACATACTTAAGTCATACAAATACGTATTTTTAATGAAAATGACACAAGTCAGATGCTTATGATCCAATGTGTAATTTTGTAATGATTTTGTTTTAATGGACCAAAACTGTGATAATCTTTCTACATATGTTTGCCATAGTTTATTTCTCAATTACTTCTTGTTTGTGCTTATGATTTCTAGGCAATGATAATTTTACTTGTATTATTCGTAATCTTTCTCCTTTTGCTGCCACAATAATTTAAAATGGGCTCTTTCTCGCTGTGTATTTATTATTTTCAGTTCTCCATTATTTGAGGAAATGCTTGTTATTTCAAAAACTGCTGAGCTCTTTATGCCAGTTTTGGTTCTGTCAGCTTGTATGGTGTGCATTGATTTTTATCATTCTCCATTTCAGATTTTTATGTGTATTATAATAACTGAAATTTTTAAGGTAATAGGTCCTACAGTATGAAATAAGTAACTGCAATAATGGAAATTCCAGGTAGGAATGTCAACAATGTAGAAAAAGATAGATTGCTACTTACCGTAAAGATGACATGTCATGTTGCAGACAGGCACGATTAGAAGGCAGTGAAATGTACCTTTCGGCCAAAGCCTTTGTTAGTAAAGAGAGGACACACACACACACACACACACACACACACACAAGCAAGCAAGCAAGCAAGCATGCATGCACACCTTACGCACGCATGGCCGCCAACTCCATCATCTCAGGCGTTAATGCAGCGTCATGTAAGACGCAAGCAGCAATCTGGAATGGGAGGGGAAGGGAAAGGGATAGTGATAATAGTGTACGGGTGGGGGACAGACAAATGCTGTCCGATAAGAGTGCGTAGGGACTAGACTCAACAGGTGCAGCAACAGGCAGTTGTGAGCCATGGAGGTGGGGAAAAAAGGAACAAAAAAAGGAGAGGAACGGGTAGAGATGGGCGGATACAGTGACGGAGGGTTACAAATAAACAGGATGGGAGATGAGAATGGGGAGGAGAAGATAGGATATAGAAGGTGGAAACTGTTGGGTGGAGGGTATGGGGACAGTATGTTACATTATTATCATAGGTTGAGGCCAGGATAATTACGTGAGTGGAGAATGGTTGTAAGTATAACTCCCATCCGTGCAGCTCAGAAAAGCTGATGATGGAGCGAAGGATCCAGATAGCTCGGGTAGTGAAGCAGCCATTGAAATCAAGCGTGTTAGTTCAGTTGCATGTTGTCCCACAGGATGGTCTACTGTGCTCTTGGCCACAGTTTAACGGTGGCTGTTCATCCTGATGGACAGCTGGGTGCTAGTCATACTAACATAAAAAGCTGTGCAATGATTGCAGCAGAGCTGGTAAATGACATGGCTGCTGTAAAAGGTGGCTTGGCCCCTTATGGGGTAGGATGAACCAGTACTGGAATAGGAAGTGCTGGGTGGGTGGATTGGTCAGGTTTTGCACCTGGGTCTTGCACAGGGATATAATGCTTGTGGCAAGGGATTTCTGATTGGAGTGGGATAGGGATGGACTAGGATGTTGTGGAGGTTGGGTGGGTGATGGAACACCAATTTAGGAGAGGTGGGAAGTATCTCGGATAGGATGTCCCTCATTTCAGGGCACAATGATGGGTAACCAAATCCATGGCGAAGGATGTGGTCCAGTTGTTCCAGTTCGGGGTGGTACTAGGTGCCGAAGGGGTACTCCTTTGTGGCTAGTTTATGGGGGTGGTGGGAGGCTTGTGGTTGTGAGGGCAAATGGCACAGGAGATCTGTTTGTGGACTAAGTCTGGGAGATAGTTCCTGTCTGGAAGGCCTTGGTGAGACCCTTGGCATATTGAGCAAGGGAGTTTTTGTCACTGCAGATATACCATCCCCAGATACCCAGGCTGTAAGGGAGGGATTTTTTTTGGTGAAAGGGATGACAGCTGTCAAAATGCAGGTACAGTTGGTAGGTTTAATGTGGACACAGGTGTGGATTGAGCCATCAGAGAAGAGAATGTAAACATCTAGGAAGGTGGCATGCTGGATTGAGGAGGACCAAGTGAAGCAGATGGGAGAGAAGTTGTTGAGGTTGTCAAGGAACGAAGACAGACAATAGAAATTATAATTATCCTCCCAACTAAAATGTGTGAGGTAAGTTACTGAGCAATTTCTTTCTTCCAAAATTTCTTGCTCACTCAACAGACATGACGTATTTGTAGCACAATCACAGCAGAATGCGAATCCTAACTGGGACAAACATGAAATTATGTCAATGCGATCATATTGAGTCGGCCATTCATGACAGCAGCTGTTACTTTCGCTAATATTTCTTTTGAAATAATTCTAGAAATTGACAACAGAAGGCAGCACCAGTTAAGGGGTAGGTCACGAGATCTTTGTACATTGTTCTCATACAAAATGAGTCCAGTTTTCAAGTGATAGGTGGTTCACGCATCGAGAAAATTGTGACGTGATCTGTACTTGGGCAAGGTCTTTTTAACACAAAGTTGCAGCCCGGCTTGCTCTCCAAAGTGATAACATGAAATCAAAATTTAAAACTTCACATTTCCTTCACTAGCCTCTATTGCCACACCATACTCTTCAACTGACTGGATAGACACCTTAAATCCATTTAGTGATTTTGTATAGGACCAGGATTTTCTCGGGTTCTCTGCAAGATATTTGATAAGGTATGACGCTGGTAGTAGTTATATTGATCTTTTTACAGAAGTGTGAATCTCTACTAACTTTTGCCTTTGTCATATGTGCCTTCTGTTTTGAACCGAGAGTGCAACAGTCTTGCTTCCTCAGCATCTTCCGAATTTCTGTCTGTAATCCACTTGCTCGGCGGGTAGTTCGCCAGAATGTGATATACGATCCCTTTAAGCGTCACCCATAATTCCTCTACATCCATTATAGTGGAACTAAATCGTATCCATTCATTGGTTAAGTGGGATGCTAACAACTGCCTACCTGCTCTCTCTAGTAAACATACTCACCTAACCTTCTTGTTTATATTATTAACTTTGGTAAATAATGTCACTGTTATATCTTTATCACTAATCCATTTGTCTTTATTGACGTTTTCGATAAGGTCAGGCCTGTGTAGCTACAAGTTCTAAAATATTTTCATAGTGTGTGGGCTCTCAAACTATATGCCCAAGACATCTTTTAGGAAAACGTGTCCAAAAGTACTTACCAAGACAGCCTGTCTGTACCCGCTGCAATGAATCCATAGATATACCAGTCTATAGTTAAAGTTGTCTCAATCTAATATTGCTTGATCTGGGTATTTCTGCACTACTGAGTGTAGATTTCCTTTGAATGACTCTGAAACTGTCATGGTGGAATTGAATGGCCAGTAAAACTATCCAGTAATTAACTTAATTTCAGCTAGACCTGTTGTACATGTCCAGATAACTCCACAGTGTCACTCATATTTTTGTCGCTACAGTGAGCACTCCCTCTCCTATGGCCTCTCGTCTTTTCCTCTGACATAATTCAGTGACACACTAAATATTTCAGAGATTTCTACTTTGAGTTTTAGCCAGCCCTCAATCCCAAAATAATTTGAGTCTGACAAATTTCCTAAAGGGCAGTAAATTTGGGAACATTGTTACAAATACTTCAGCAATTCACTGACAAAAGTTTGACTGTTGAAGGGTCTTTAGTCTGAACATGGCCTGATTTCACTATGTGCTTGTCGACTGGAGAGTGTTCATCAAAATACCTCAAATTATTCATCAAATTACCTCAAATTAGTGGTTTTAAGAAACCATGTGCGCTCCACAAGTACTCTGCTACCTGAGTAGTTGCTTCCTTTGTAGCTGCTTCCTTTGGGTAGTGGACCCTATCCTGTTAGGAGGGGTCCTACAAATCTCCACCCAGTAAAGCAGATCCAGAGAACTGCAACCAAGACCGCCACAGATTCAGGGAAGCCTTTGGTTGGGACACTACACTCGGCTCCAAATGCCACTACTTGTAGACAGCTGCACGCTATATGCTCGATAGCTGCACAATTGGGATGAGCCCCTCCAGCAGACATACTAAGTGCCCTTGGGATTTCTTTCCGGTCCTGAATGTTATTTACTTAAGGAGCTCCATAATACACCTAAAGTTGGAGCACCAAATAACTAGCAAATCCCTCCTCCTGTTTACCTGCTTGGACCTTGCTGAAGGAGCGGCCACTTGTCCCCTCAGAGGGTGAATGAGTGAGGCCAGACAGCCAACCTCCACATTGACCCTCGGCCTCGAGTGATGCAAACATGTTACCACCCACCACTCACCCTGCTGTGAGGGCAGATGCACTGTGTTGGTACATTGGAAGGTGCCCCAGCAGCAGTTACTGTGAACAAAATAAGTGACACTTGAGATGATCCGTGCAGTGTGAAAAATTCTCCGCTATTGCTACACCCCAAGGGAGCACTCTGAAGATGGTTGACTGTAACCAAAAGCACCTTCAGCTGTTCAAGAACTGTAACAAGTCGTCCTGCATCCTCATGCAGCATGCACATATCCTATCCATCCCAGCACAACTAATTTAAAAATTAAACCATAAAAGCATACAGAGAAACCTAAATAAGCAATTTGTTGTCCTCCTGATATGTCGTCAATGTAGACTGATGCCTTATTGAGCTGTGCAGCTGGCTGTTCAAAAGAAGTTACAACTGTGTTACAGACTGATTGAATCTATGTTTTACAGTTACAAAAATGCAAGATTACACCTGTTAAATAGAAAAACACACATGGAATTTAAGAATTAAACTACGGAGAAAAATCAGAAAAAGCTAAATAAGCAACATGCTGCACTGCTGGAGTGTAATGGGCAACAGCTGAAACCTGCACGGTTTTAAAGTGTTCTGGCTGACTACATTATGCCAGCTCTGCAATTCCAGATGGAGTAAGGGGTTGTGTTTTATGCAGAGGGTAAGAGAAGAGGAGTGGGAGGCAGCATTGGCAAAGAGTGACTGACACTTGGGAGGGGGAAGCAGAGGGTGCACAGGATAGGAATGTGACATTGACTTCTTCTGGCCATGGACACAGGGGAGCTGTGCACATCACACAGTGCACATGAAGGAGTGGATTGGGAGAGGGAAATATAATACAGGAAGGAGGAGACTGCGGAGAGAAGGGTATGAATGTAGGAAGAATTAAATTAAGCTCATGGGGCAGGGCTGGAAGTAGGTGTGAGGCAAGGGATAACAGAGATAGTGGCCTCGAGGATTGTGGGATTGAAGGATGTGCCCATGAAATATGTGAAATGTTATGTGTAAAAACAATGTAGTCAGGTCTTCCAGTCTCCATTTGTGTCAGCAATTTTAATCTGCTTTGGGATAGCGGCTATATCGGTTCTGCTGCGTCACTCATTTGTGCAGGTCTTTTTTTACTTTTCCTTTGCAAATACCTGCCTGGTAATGGGTTAACAGTTTTTAGTTATTATGTAGGCGTTTATTGATACACTTATGTTTTTTGAGATGTGTTTAATATATAAATCAACAATAAAGATAAAAATGATGTGTGAGGTGCATGATGTAGCATTTTTAATTAGTTTCTTCTGAAAATTCATGTAAATTCTTTGTGGCATGTGATGGCAGGAAAAAAGTCTGACCTGAATAGAAATTGGTTTGTTTGGACTTGCATTTGCAGTCAAATGATTATTTATTACATGTAATTTTTCTTTTTTCCTTTAGAATAATGATGGTGGTATTAAAAGCATCAATAACTCTCGTATGACTCTTGACCCAGAAGGAAACCTGTGGTTTTCAAATGTGACACGTCAGGATGCAAGTGATGACTTCATGTATGCTTGTGCTGCAACATCATTTTTCAGGTGAGTTTTCTTCAAAATGATTGTCAGTATGCTGTTCAAAGCATGGGCCATTTACTGTCAGCAAACAAATGTACTTGGTTCCTGACTGAACCAACTGAAGTGTGATTTAAGTGGTAACTGAATTGATGACATGACCAAGTACAGCTATGTTCAAGTCTAATGTTGTTCATTCTGTTTCACTCTATCAATAGGAAACCAGTGGTGGAAAATATCTTCAGGGACAGGCTTCACCGTATGTTGTTCATGTCATTAACAGCATGGAGAGAGGTTTAATAATTAAATGTGGAAGTTCTACATAGATTGACAGTGTGAAAGGTACAGTAGCAGGACAATTATGCTGAGGGTAGCGTAATTTGTAAATGTGTACCCAAGTAAAAGAAGCAAATGCTCACAGCAAGTATTGTTAGTTCTGTGAGAAAGGCAGCATGTTCTGCTATACTAAGAAAATTTGATGTAATACTATGAAAAAAAAGAGATTTTGTCAAACAGAAATGCCATCAAAAAATAAGCAAGAAAATAATAGAAAAATTTTTTTGTTTTAAGAATTTGGTTTTAAGACAACGGAGTAAATGAGTGATCACAGGTGAAGTACAAGTTGCAGTGAAGAAGGCATGTTGCATCAAAAGTTCCAGAAAAATATGGAACAACTGATTTTATGGGGCAATAAATATGTTTAGACAAGGATGAGTTTACCGCATCAAACAATTAATAACTGCTAAGTGTGCGCATTGATGAAGAAAATGTGCCAGTCAACTTCTGATTGATATTAGACTTTTATCGCAGGGCAGTGTTTCATTGTAAGAGTGTTGTGCCATCTTGCACACAAATGCACAGTGTAGAACAGTGCAAAATGGAGTGTAGTTCCATTGTGCGCATGAATGTCAGTGGAAATGGAAAACACAACTCTGAAAATAGCAAGTTTGCTTTTAAAGTTGTTTATCGTTAGTGAAGGGAGAAAATGTAGATGTCATCAGTGAGTGACTCCAATGCTGGAAGATCAAGCTGTATGATGGAAACAACCTTTTTAAGTGACTCAAGTCTGTTTAATGATCAGAGGGATATCAGTGATAAAATTCTCTGGTGACTCTGCTATACTCTGTGAAAATGAGGAAGATGTACAGGACATAATGAGTGAAATGAACAGCCTACTTAGCACAGAATAGGGATTGAGAGTAAACTGGAGAAAATGACAGCAACAAGGAGTAGCAGACATGAGATCAATGGAAAACCATCAAAATTGGGGGCCACGAAGTCGACGAATGAAGGAACTAACACAAAAACATATGACAGCGAAGTAAGGATGACATAAAAAGCAGACGAAGCCAAAGAAGGCATTCCTGGCCAGAAGCAGCCTACTAGTATCAAACATCAGCATTAATTTAGGCAATGTGGATTTAAGTTTGGAGGACAGCATTGTATGGAAGTGAATCGTGCACTGTGGAAAACTGGAAAAGAAGAGAATCGAAGAATCTGTGCAGGAAGTGTCACTGCTTGTTTCTCTATGCAGGCCGTGTTCCAAAAATGAACAACTTAGAGAAAGAAGCGGTGACACTTTTTGCAGGACCTGGCTGTCATTTAGCAGGATGAGGGCTGGGCACGAATGTCGCAATTGTGGCTGAGTTTTGCGATTGATGGGGCTGGTAAGTGCGGTGCCACACTGGGCATTCTCTGGAGTTCAGTCCTTGTGACATCAACGTGATTTGTAAGATAAAGGAAGCACTTTATGGCATTCTCTTCTCAACTATTATTGAGATCTGGTGGGCAATGGTCGACTCCACTTGAACTATCAACACAACTGGTACTGCTAAGGGTAATATATGATTCTCACATTGCTGGCAGTGGGTTATACATAACGCTGGTGACTACTTTTAAGAACAGTACAACTTTGAAACTTGTATCTGTTTTGTATAAGTTGTAATAGTTGCCACTAGTAAAGTTACGACCCTTGTACATAGATATAGCTGGTAATGTAATTGTTTGTACAAAAATTTTACTTTCCGCAAAAATAGGGCTAGATTCTTCGGTTTTTTTAATTGATGAACATCACCCCATCTTTTCAGTGAAAGGGAGAACACTAAAAGTCGGCAACATTCCTTCTTCGTGTACCCCTAGGAACATTTATGCTCAATTTTGTACCCAAGAGGATACATCAGCTTAATTAGTTAAATGTTAATTGTATCTGAAAGGAACAACTTAACCATAGAAATATATTAATCAGTTTTAAGTGATGAAAAGTAGTAGTAGAAGTATTATATTCAGTTCATAATTAAATGATTTTGTGTAATGGTTAATTTAACTTTGGTGTACCATCCGAGATATCTTCACACACTCTTGGTGGTGGTGGTGGTGGTGGTGGTGGTGGTGGGGGGGGGGGGGGGGTAAAGGAACCCAATTTTGGGGGGGGGGGTTATGTGTATTCCATTTGTATTCCACTGCTTTAGTTCAACTAATGAAAGTACTACAGTCTGTTTTCACTCAGAAGATTGACTGGGTAGTTCAGTCAGGTAAAACACTAAAGAATAGTTTCAGTTGAAACAATGAATACGTGATTTATCTGACAGAAAAATACAGACTAGTTTCTCTTGAAAAGAAAGAATGAATTACTCAATCAATATTTATCAATAAGCAAAAGTAAAACCGCCTGTGTCAACAGTTTTCATTCAGTTGGTTCCAGAAACTGGTTTCTCACAAAAGCCGTCATTAAGCTGAATAAAATACCACTGTGTCTTACTAAGTGTTGTCTGCTTGTAGATGATGTGACTTTGCCTTTCAGTGATTTGGAGACTTGACTCACATTTTCTATTCTAGAATAACCACCACTTAATGTGCAATCATAACCCTGTAACAAATCATTTACATATGTCGGACAGAGAGAGGGTGGGGGGTAAACACTTTGTGTATAAAGAGGTTGGTTAGTTTACGAGGCTGTTCCACTACATATAATGTATAAAGAGTGTTTCTTTTTAAGCTAAAGTGAAAGTAAGTGTTCAGAAGTACATTACTTTCTATTAATGTTTTGACAGCATATCAAGTGTCACCTGTATTTGTTGTTAAAAAGCTTTCCTTAACTTTTGATGCCTTTTTACATTGGCTGTATTATCCTTCCATCATCTCAGTTCATGAAAACCACATGTAAAGCTAGAACCTATTGAAAATTTCTTTTGTCTTGGCTGTTGAGTATCATTGCTACCACAATAATTGTTTTGTACCACACAGAAAATGGAAGATATCGTCTGACATTGTGTAACTTTTGTTCAAGAATTCAGTGTGGTTCACTTTTTTCTTTTTTAGGAATGAATACAAATTAGGAAATCGTGTCATGCTGAATGTGGAACTGACGGGCTCTTCAGCTGCCCAGAACAGGCACCCACCAGTGAAGCAGTATGTGACAAGAAAGAATGAGGTGGCTTTCAGAGGGAAGAAAGTTGAAATGTATTGTATATTTGGTGGAACGTAAGTATTGCAGCAGTATATACTTCTAAGCTTGTTTCATACAGTTTTTGTTCATTACAGAATTGGATGTGGTGCCAAGTGTACGGGCTCATGTGGAATTGTAGTACTTATACTCCAGTGGAAAATACACACAGAAGTTAGAAAATGTGCAAGGTTTCTGACCCAGTGGCTCCTCCTGGCAGAGGAGTAGAAGAAGAAAGGAAGAGGGATGAAGGAAAAGGACTGGCAAGGTTTAGGAAATGGTAGAGCTACAGAAAAGTTGCCTAGAAACCCAGATCAGGGGTTCATACCCCCTCCCGTCCCTCCTGACCAGAAGGAGCCACTGGCTCAAAAACATTGAACATTTCCTTATCTTTTAGCTGTGTTTCTCCTGCTGATGCTATCTATCCAATTATATTTTCAAAAATGTATTATTTTCGTTGATATATTAGTACCTACACTCTGTATGGCAAGAAATGATTCCTGACATCTGCCAGTGTTGTTGCCAGACTTCAGTTACAAAGTGCAAAAGGCTGCCATCAGTACTGAATACAAGCCATAGTGGCCTGGATCTACAGCAAAACTAAGGTGGTGCCATACAGATATAAAACAAAAACAAAATTGCATTGTGGTTAGCTGCTTTTAATGCATGAAGCAGTTCCACAGGCTCACTTAAACTACCAGAGGTCTATGGGCTATAGAGAATTCATTATTACTGTCAAATATGTAAACCGACACTTTGTGATCTCAAAACAAAATCTGGGGAGAGAAATGCACAAGACATAAACAGCATATGTTGAGAAACAGCAGTGGTCACAATATGGACTTTCTGCATGTCAGTGGAGGATAATGCTACTTTGACCCTCATTTCGTGCTCATTGTTATAGTTGTCTGCTCTCTTAGTACTAGCTGATACTTGCTGGTTAAGATTCTCAGTACCTCAGAGCTGTTTTTATACAATATTGCAAAACACTTTTAGCATTTCATTTTTATTACCCCTTAAATGTCCAACTTATATTTCTTTATTTAATTTTTTAAAATAAAGGTGTAAAGTAAAGACTTTTGTATATTTTTTCTTCTTCAGATGTAGTGTCTAAGAAATAAGGTACATTTTTTCCTCCAAGTAATTAGTTTTGGAAGTGCCTTGTTGGTAGTTTCTTTCATTGTTGTTGTTTTTTAGTTGATTTTCCAACTTTTCCTATACTCCACTTCATTTTTATGTTTTCAGGCCTCTGCCCCAAATAGTCTGGAGTAAAGATGGCAGATCCATCCAGCCGTCAGACAGAATAACACAAGGCAATTATGGAAAGAGCTTAGTAATAAAACATGTAAATTACAATGATTCAGGTGCATACACCTGTGAGGCTAGTAATGGTGTTGGTGGTGCCCAGTCATATTCCATAAATCTACAAGTTATGGGTGAGTTTACAATCACACTTGTTGAGTTTCTGTTTTGCAGAATGTCGTAAATTCTAAAGCATCATATAGCTTTAAATATTCTTGTATTATTCTCTGGAATATTTCTGTATTGTGCAACTTGTAAGCGTACTAGAATAACTGCACTGTCTGAAGTAGCATTAAATTTCCCTCATAGTAAATATATTGCAAAAATTATTAAGTCAGGCAGTTGGAATGTTCCATCATAAAAGGACTTCATTTGCTCTTAAATTGACTAAACATCGTAATTCATGGAAGGTCTAGGCGTAGTATGTATGATTCTGCTCTGAACATACAACAACTTTTGAGCAACATTTCGTGTAATTTGTTGAAATTATAATTTTTTACAAGTACACTTATGCAGCCATTGTATTCATTGTAATATGCCTGTTCTTCACAGCTGCACCATATTTCACTGTTGAGCCTGAAATTATCAATGCAGCGGAAGATGAAACTGTAACTTTCCGATGTGAAGCCGAAGGTGTTCCTGATCCCCAGATTAAGTGGATCCACAATGGGCGACCAATCAGTGAGGCACCACCAAATCCACGCCGTAAAGTCACCACAAATAGCATTACTATTGAGAGGCTTTCAAAAAAGGACACTGGCAACTATGGATGCAACGCTACCAATAGTCATGGCTATGTGTACAAAGATGTGTATGTTAATGTGTTAGGTACGTACTTTATTTTATTGGGTAGAGTTGTCTAAAACTATTCACAACACATACTATATTGCAATTGATTGTGTTTGTATAATTACATGTCATTACATGTTATTGATTTCATTCCTGTTAATACCTTCATTTCATTTCAGTACATTATTCATTTCATAAATGCTATTTTTAACTATATATAAAAACAAAGATGAGGTGACTTACCGAACAAAAGCGTTGGCAGGTCGATAGACACACAAACAAACACAAACATACACACAAAATTCAAGCTTTCGCAACAAACTGTTGCCTCATCAGGAAAGAGGGAAGGAGAGGGGAAGACGAAAGGAAGTGGGTTTTAAGGGAGAGGGTAAGGAGTCATTCCAATCCCGGGGGCGGAAAGACTTACCTTAGGGGGAAAAAAGGACAGGTATACACTCGCACACACGCACATATCCATCCACACATACAGACACAAGCAGACATATTTAAATATGTCTGCTTGTGTCTGTATGTGTGGATGGATATGTGCGTGTGTGCGAGTGTATACCTGTCCTTTTTTCCCCCTAAGGTAAGTCTTTCCGCTCCCGGGATTGGAATGACTCCTTACCCTCTCCCTTAAAACCCACTTCCTTTCGTCTTCCCCTCTCCTTCCCTCTTTCCTGATGAGGCAACAGTTTGTTGCGAAAGCTTGAATTTTGTGTGTATGTTTGTGTTTGTTTGTGTGTCTATCGACCTGCCAACGCTTTTGTTCGGTAAGTCACCTCATCTTTGTTTTTATATATAATTTTTCCCACGTGGAATGTTTCCTTCCATTATATTGATATCATTAATTTGAATCCAACAATTACGTTTGTTATTGTCACTGTTGCATTTCGAAATCTTTTCTGTCGTTTTATTTTCCTCTTTCTGTTAGGTCTTTAAATATGTCTGCTTGTGTCTGTATGTGTGGATGGATATGTGCGTGTGTGCGAGTGTATACCTGTCCTTTTTTCCCCCTAAGGTAAGTCTTTCCGCTCCCGGGATTGGAATGACTCCTTACCCTCTCCCTTAAAACCCACTTCCTTTCGTCTTCCCCTCTCCTTCCCTCTTTCCTGATGAGGCAACAGTTTGTTGCGAAAGCTTGAATTTTGTGTGTATGTTTGTGTTTGTTTGTGTGTCTATCGACCTGCCAACGCTTTTGTTCGGTAAGTCACCTCATCTTTGTTTTTGTATATAATTTTTCCCACGTGGAATGTTTCCTTCCATTATATTGATATCACTATTTTTAACTATTGTAGAGATAAATGTCTAATTATTGCATATGTAGTAAGATCTTGATTATAGTTACCCCAAATTAAAAAAAAAAAATCAAATAAATTTTCCCTCGAATTTGTGGTAGTTACACAGTTTATGACGTCTTTCCTGTATCACAGCAGTTAATATACATGTCATATTCTTATTATTTCCTGATATTACAGTGTTAAAAATAGATTTTTAACTTTGATGCATTCCTTATCACAAGAGCACTATAATGTTGCAAAATTTTCCTGGAGGAGCCCAAGTCTAACAGCCAGTCAGGTTTAGTCTTCCTCCAGGTGCCTTGTCACAAACAGTACTGGATGACAATAAATGCTCTCCTGTAGACTGTGGCATAGCTATACTTTAGTGCTGATGCAAGTTCACTTGTTGTTCTCAAAAGCAGTTTTGTAATACATGGCAACATGGAAGGTGTTTTCCGTCATGTGTAATCAAACTTCATCGCCTTCCTGCCTCCCCCCCCCTCTCTCTCCCCCTCCCCCCCCTCTCTCTCCCCATCCCCCCTCTCTCCCCCCCCTCTCTCTCCCCCTCTCCCGCCCTCCCTCCCAACTGTACATATTTTTCCCAAATAATAATTAGTAAAAAAAAATTTAAAATCCTTAAACTCAATCAACTGAAAAGCTAGAATGAACCTCTGTACTCACTTTGGGACTAAGTACTGTACCAAGACTGAATTATTCAGATATCTCTTGTTGAACTAACAAAATTTTATTTTAATGAAAAATCTCTTCTTCAGGAAACAGTTTATTTTTAATAAAATATAGAATTATTGTTCTGTCGATGACATGAGGACTTTATTCTACTTTCTCATTACTTCTTGCTGTGCTTTCTTGGAGATTTTCATTGTTAAAATGCTTCTAATCTATGTCAGGTACTCCATTATAATATTTTTTTCGAATGACCATTGGTATTGTTTCAAACTTGCATTACTTTTTATGAGCAATGCAATTTTAATATACTGGTATTAAGTCTGATTAACACTTATTTGGGAGGTGGGGGCAAAGGAAAATATCATGTTGAAAATATGTTATGTAAGACATGATGTTGCAGCTTTGCCACCTGAAATAACTGAGCCACCACGTAGTGAACAGACAGTGGACGGCAGAACGGTAACGCTGTTATGCAGGACATTTGGAGCTCCCAAGCCACAGGTGAAATGGATACGTAATGGAAAGGAGCTAACCGGTGGGAGATACACTACTCTGGACAATGGGGACCTGGAAATAAGGTATTTTAATTGTTGTGTCAAAAAGAGTTGTAGCTATAAATTTACTTGTTGGTATTTAACCCTCAACTCAAGCAAATGAGTTGATCTAATGAAAAAGAAACACATATGGACAGTATATATGAGTATGTAAATCTCTGCCCAATTTAATATTACTGGTATTTAAAAAATAATAATTTAATATTATATTTATCACTTTTGGTGTTGGCAAGCTTCTAAAATGATAAAATGCTGCAAAGAAAAATTTTTATTTGTGGATGATGAAATTATATATTCCGCCAACCAACATCAGATTCCTATCAGCCGACAAGAATGTTGACCGATGGCATTGTTTAGAGGCCAGCGACTGATCTAAAAATTACGGAGCTTGTGTAATCACATTGCCCGGATACTGATAGAAAAGACCGGTAAAAGATATCTCAGGAACGCTGAAGTAAAAGTTTGATAAAGTAATAGCCGTTTGAACACTAGTAGTGTTTGGCTGTGGCCACCCAACAGTTTGTTGGCAACTCTTCTTCGCTGCAGTCTGAAAAAGTTCTAAAATGCAGCATAATAATTTGAAATGTGGAATTAATGAAAAAGGAAAGTACAGTCTTAATTAAAACACAGATTTTGAAATTAAATTAGCGTAATTATGTGCCAAACGTTACAGAGCGACACTTACATTTGTGAAACAGCCATTGAAAACGAACGAGAGAGAGAGAGAGAGAGAGAGAGATTGAGTGAGTGAGTGAGTGAGTGCTCACAGCTCCTGCTTTTTTATAATCCAAAAAAAATTACGGCAACTGCCTTCAGCTTGCTTCACAGTTTCGATACATAAACATTTCTCTCGATCTTTCTGTACTGGAACAGCAAAAAAAATCGTGACCTTTTCTCCTTACTTTGCAGATATATTTACAGGAGGGTAATTTATTCTTAATGTATTTTAGGCTTAATTAAAAGATTGGGCATGTTCTATTATTTAAAAAAATCAACATTTCACACTGTTCTACTTTTGCTCAAGGGAAAATTGCTTCTTGGTCATCCTGAAAGCCAGCTGTAGCATTCTTTTGGGGAAGGCAAGCTCTGTGACTATGACCCCTGTTGGCTTTTCATTTTGGAGACAGACTATACCTCCCCAGCATCTCCTACCCAGCTCTCTTATATCGTTAGACAAAATAACTTCACTGATCTCACATTTATATACTTTGTTTGTTTTCAGTTTATTAAATGAGTGCTTATTTGCAGTCATGTGAGCTACTATATAAAAAAGTTAAACATCTAGAACTGTCAGATTTCTGCCACAATGGAGAGCCTGTCCCAAGTGTAATATACTGTCAGTATGTTTTCGGTAGTGTAAATTTTACTGTCTTCACTTTCAATGGCTGGAATATTTTTACATCATCGGTGGTATCAAATGCATCACCTCAGCGTCAGCTCTCCCAATGGCTGAAGAGGCCCAGAGACTGAAATTATGTCCCTATGCATTGGAACTTATGATATTTCAACATCAATCAAGCAGTGCATTATAGCAGATTATGGTTCTAGACATGAACATGATCAGAAGCATTCACAGCCACCTTCAAAGACATACTGTGGACATATGGTAAGTGGCTCTACTCATTGCAGCCCACTGTACAAGTGCTAGCAATTTATCAGTGGAAGAGCTTTATGCTATCTACCAGTAACAAAATTGGTGGTGGGAGAAGTGCAGTAGCTTTTTGATCATTCATTTATTCGCCACCGAGTGACTAGAACACAACTACATGGCTTTACAATATGCTGTCAGTGACAGACAGCAGTAAAGTACCACATTTTACCTATCCATCCGTTTTCCCACCACTACAAAGGTGGCTGAAACATAACACTTACACATTATACACTTCTCAGCCATTGTTTATAGGAACATATTTTACATAAAAGTTCACTTAACAACTGAAAATGAGTACTCATTCAATAAACTACAAATAAATCTAGTATATAAACACAAACTTGGGAAAGTTATATTGTCTGCTGATGTAAGAGAAATGGACAGGAAATGCTGCGGAGGTATAGACTATCTGCAAAATGAAAAGTATACAGTGCTCGTGGTGGGGGAGTTACCTTCCCCAGAAGAATATTACAGATGCCATACAGAATGATTAAGAATTGATTTCTCCTCAAGCAGTGCAGAATAGTAAATAAAGATTTACTTAGATTCTGTCCATATGTGTTTCCTGCATTAGTATTATTAGTAATTGATATCTATATTCTGTAGTATCAGTCCTCTTTGGGTAAAATAAACACAGCCCAGTCACCTCGGCACTCTGCAACACCAGTGATCCATAAGGCAGCGAGTTGATATAACTTTGTGTAACACCCTCTAGTTGATTCCTATGACGTAGAGAGGTACATATTGGGAAATCACCAGTTTGTGGTTTGGTTTACAGAACTTTGAAGGAGGGGAGGTGAATGACCACAACCCAACAGCCTATCTTCCTTGCACTTCTACACTCCATCTGTGCCCCTTACACCCTTTTAAAATCCGAGAACACAGTTTATCCCCTAGTACGGCTCTACTGCACTTAGACATGGCACACACGTGTAATATTTGTTCTTAACCCACTTCATTTAACAGTAAACAGTAATTTTATACAAGTAAGACATGTTTAATAATCTGTGTGCAAACTATTAGTCATAGAGAAAAAAATTAATAGGGACTTTTTTTGTAGGAAGTTTAACATAGTTCAGTTTTGTACTGGGAAACATTTTTGCTGGAAGTTATTAAAGAAAACGATAAAAAATGATATTTAAATGCCCCACCCCCACCCCACCCTAATGCTCACATGCCACGTGTGGAAATTTTTAGTGTGTTGCTCATGACACTCTCTCCTAGCACTGTACAAAAATTTGTGACTATGCAGTTTGTTTCCCCTAATTTTCCTTTGTTGATTGGACTACATGTGTTTCACTGAGGTTCATGTGGATTGCTTTATTAGCTTGATATTAAAATGTTCTTAAAAGTATTATGCATCCCAAAATTGCATTACATACATATGTAAATGTGTACGGTTGATGTTTGACAATTTTGTCAGTTTCCTCAGGTGTATGCACCATAAAAGATGTATTGCTAATTTCAGTGACAATTTTCCAGGGATGTTAACTATTCAGATGGGGGTGACTACACGTGTTATGCAGAGAACAAATTTGGTCATCAGGATGCATCAGGAAAACTTACAGTCAAAGGTCAGTAGTGTTTTTGATCATCATTACTTTTAGTTTACCATTAAATATTTTTTTCAGACTAATTTAGCTTAATGACATCACTGTCATTTAAGCATTTTCACTGATGATGTGTGCACAGTGGAAATTCCAGTAACCAAAGCAAAAACAGTACCCTTCCACATTTATTTTTGTTTATTTTGTCCTTAAAAGACAGCTTCCTTTTAGGTACAATTATGAACATGCAACCTGTACATCATATATATTATATATCAACCACATAGTGCTAACCTTCCAAGTCAAATCAAACATTCCTTATATGCATACAGGGACACCAGGTGCTCACAGTGCATTATCATTGTGTGTCTGAAACCAGTTAAATTGTGAAATATTGGTGTGATTGTTTCAATAAAAGGATATTATAAGTCAGTTGTGAGCATTACTGACAGAACTGCCACTTCTACTCTGTTAATATCGGTCACGTCTCTACTAGTAACAACCAGTTAAAGTGTCGAATTATTTGCAGAGCACACACGGATTACCACAGAACCTGAAGACTACGAAGTGGCAGCGGGAATGTCTGCTACATTTAGATGCAATGCTGTTGCTGATAATTCACTTCAGCTGACAGTTGACTGGATGAAGAAGGGTCAGCTGATTGATTTTGAAGCAGAACCACGCTTCATCCAATCGTCTGATACATCTCTTACCATAACAAAGGCCATCGAACTGGATTCAGGCACTTATACTTGTGTTGCCCGTACAGAGCTGGATGAAGCAACAGCTTCTGCTACACTCACGGTTCAAGGTTGGTGAATCTGTAGCTTTTTATTTAACTGGAATACATTGACAGCAGTAGTATGTTAAAAGAATTGGTTCTATGTTTGTTGCTTATTTTATTTGTGTGTTGAAATAACCATGTTTATGGCCATAAATATGAGGTGTTGGGATTTAACATCACTATTCATTTGCAAAATACGTCAAATAATCATTGCTGATATATCTGTGATTTTAATTTTTCTGTTCGTGCATGTTGAAAAGCCTTATTGATATCTCAAACAATGGAAAATCCAGGAGGGAATGTAACAATATTATCAAAAGGAAAGTTGCTATTCACCATATAGCGGAGATGCTGAGTTGCTGAAAGGCACAACAGAAAGACTGTCATAAATAAAGCTTTCGGCCATTAAGACCTACATCAACAATAGATCACACACACACACACACACACACACACACACACACAACTGCTGTATATTTAGTGTTGTAATTTCTCAGAAATGTAGTTTGAAGGTAAAAGTTTTGAGAAATGTCAGTCATTATGGTGTCTCCACTTGGCATTTTGGAAGAACCAGCAATGTTAAGGTAGTGTTACCGAGGAAGTCTGCAGTGTGTAGTCAGTCAAAGGGCTCCTCAAGTGTAAGATATTTTTTCACCTTTCTTGAGTAAAAATTTTCATCTTATCCCTCGATCAAAATAACAAAAGTGATTAACAGTCGAACATGGAAGGGGGTGATGTTGGTTCAGTCAAGCATGGGATGTGGTGATGGTTCACATTTGTCTGCACACACGATATGGCTGTGGCAGCAGGAGCAGCTGGGCATTTCCATTCTGGGTGCATTCACACACTGTCTGTTAATATTGAGAATTGGGTTTGCTTAACAGGATAGGAGTAGTCTTTATCACTTTCCCGCATATTTTTGCAACTAGTTTATGACATTGTCACATAAAATAAATACACTGCACACAAACAGTGGAAACCATGAAAACTACTCATGATTGTTACGTTACTGGTTCACCTGTAACTGACTGTGGCAATTGCCCCTGAGGTAGCAGAGCATATGACTGTGATGGGACAGAATGGGAAGTGTGACTGAGCTCGTTCTCTGATATGTTGTTGCAGTAGCAGTCTGTAAACAAGTACCGTATTTACTCGAATCTAAGCCGCACTTTTTTTCCGGTTTTTGTAATCCAAAAAAACGCCTGCAGCTTAGAATCAAGTGCAAAGTATGCAGAAGTTCTGAAAAATGTTGGTAGGTGCCGCCACAACTAACTTCAGCCGTCGAATATATGTAGTGCTACACAGGCATGTTTTGCAGGCACAATGGTAAATACTGGTGCCAAAACCTCTGCGTCAGTAAATAAATTTTTAAAAAAGGTGGAAGACGAGCTTTTTTCTCCGCCCCGCCTTTCAACCACTGCATTTTCATACATTATCCCACGAAGTAAATACAAATTCCGTATTGTTCATCTTCGAATGTAGCAGCATTTCAGTGTACTACGAAAAACCGAATGGCAAGACTGGGATGTTTGTCAATATGGCCAACTCTACATTCTGAAATTTTCCTACCTGTGAGAAGAGATGGTTGCTAATAGGAACTTTTTGAATTGTGAATCACATGCAGTATTCTCTTCACCATAAGAATTATACGAATATAAACATTTTGCCATGTATTCTTTCGTGTTTGCTGCTATCTCATTTAAATCCTGTCTGCCTAATAAACTACGAAATTAGAGTGAGACAACAGCAAACGCGGAAGAATATACCTATCACGTCATGTTTATATCCGTATTATTCTTATGCCTAATAGTGATAGTCAGAAATGAAGCATGGCAATTGACTAGATTTTTAAGCCTAAGATGACCCTAATTTCTGTGCAGAATGTAATGTACTAAAGAGGCGTCTGCAAAGATTTTCAAACGGAGAAAAATTTTCGCTAAACTCTCATTCAGAACATCTTATATCATACACGGTCTATTATTTAGTTCTTGTTGATCATTATCAAAGAAAGCAGCAGTGTAACTAACAACAAATAGCAGTCTCTTGCCATTGTTTCACTAATGAGACGATTTCTCTCTCTCTCTCTCTCTCTCTTTTTTTTTGTAAGTGGCGGTAGCGCGCACAAAAGCAAGCCATGCCGCGAGCGGCGACAGACCGTAAACACTCATTATCAGAATGTGACAAACAATGCATGATACAATACAATAATGCATTTTCAGCTTAGAGTGACGTAAACACCTATAACAAAAAGAACGGCACTTATCAGATCAAAGAAAAATAAGCAATCAATTCAAACCAGACGAAGCACGTGAAAAAGGAAGGGTACCCGTATAAATATGGACGGAGTGCCTGACGCATAGCAATGGCTACCTGGTAAAGCTTAACTGCTAAGCTTACGACTGTAGCTGTATCACCATTCATTCGACCTAAATTGTGTCTCATATTACAATGGACCAACTTCGTTTCGATTTGGAGGTGCGGCCTAAAACTTCTCTCTCCCCTTGAATTTCGAGTGTCAACTTTCAGGTGCGGCTTAGATTCGGGAAATTTTTTTTTTCGTTGATTTCGAGTCTCATTTTTCATGTGTGGCTTAGATTCGAGTGCGGCTTAGATTTGAGTAAATACGGTAGCTGTCAATCACTCATTTAATCTGCACCAGGTGTACCTATTGGATTGTGTGACTATGAAGTTCTTCATTCCACCACCGGGGGAGGGTGTTTTTATTTATATATATATATATATATATATAATGGAAGGAAACATTCCACGTGGGAAAAATTATATATAAAAACAAAGATGAGGTGACTTACCGAACAAAAGCGCTGGCAGGTTGATAGACACACAAACAAACACAAACATACACACAAAATTCAAGCTTTCGCAACAAACTGTTGCCTCATCAGGAAAGAGGGAAGGAGAGGGGAAGACGAAAGGAAGTGGGTTTTAAAGGAGAGGGTAAGGAGTCATTCCAATCCCGGGAGCGGAAAGACTTACCTTAGGGGGAAAAAAGGACAGGTATACACTCGCACACACGCACATATGTGCGTCCTTTTTTCCCCCTAAGGTAAGTCTTTCCGCTCCCGGGATTGGAATGACTCCTTACCCTCTCCTTTAAAACCCACTTCCTTTCGTCTTCCCCTCTCCTTCCCTCTTTCCTGATGAGGCAACAGTTTGTTGCGAAAGCTTGAATTTTGTGTGTATGTTTGTGTTTGTTTGTGTGTCTATCGACCTGCCAGCGCTTTTGTTCGGTAAGTCACCTCATCTTTGTTTTTTTTATATATATATATATATATATATATATATATATATATATATATATGTTAATGGAATTGTGCGTTTCTCACTCATTGGTTAAACATAAAATAAAATAGAAGTCAATTCTCTTTCACATTCAATTGAAAAACTCTCATAGTTTTGTCAGTCACCCCACCATTGCAGGCAAGCTTCCAAAAATTTGCATTTGGGTGCATGCACACCCACATGAGTGCCCGCGCGCTCACGCGCACACGCACGTACACACACACGCACACACACGTATCATAGAACTTCAGTTTTGCAATAAACAAATGAACTTCATCGGGACATAGCTAAGGAAATGTGTTGCAGTTCCATCTGCCAACTGAACTACCAATATCTGCAGCTCTAGAAAAGTAGCATTTGTGTAATATTGGCGAGATATGCAATCTTTCACATCCTGCTCAGTATGGGATGTGAACCACATATGTCAACATAAACTTAAAAAATTGATTTGTAATACTAGGCGATTGACTTCCTTTTGTTTCCATGAATGAATGTCGCACTTTTTCTCCACTCATGCTGTTATTTATTTAAATCTTTCTTTCTTTCTTTCTTTTTCTTTTTTACATGTATTAACAGTAGATGACAGCTCTTGTGTAAATAGTAAAAACAGGTGATTGCTTTTAATAATGAAAACTTAGTTCTTGTGGAAATAGTAAAAAGAAGAGATTGTTTTAAGTAGCAAAAACATTTGTTTTCTGAATATGCATTTGTGTAGCTATGCATATGTACAAATGCATGAACTAATGGTTTGTCAGTTGGAGAGTAAACATAAACTATTTAGGAAAAAATGAATTGCTACTTACCAAAAAGATGACATGCCAAAATGCCGACAGGCACATTAAGACACTTACACAGAAGCCTTCGGCCTCGGCCTGGAAAAAGAGAAACACATACCATTCATTCACACAAGCAAGCACACCTCCCACATACATGATCACCAACTAATGTCATGTGTGCATGAGGTGTGCTTGCTTGTATGAAGGAATTGTGTTTTTCTTTTTCCAACTAAGGCTGAGGCTGAAATCTTATGTGTAAGTGTCTGTTAATTGTGCCTGTCTGCAATTATGCATGTTATCTGTATGGAAAGTAGCATTATTGATACTCCTGCCTGGAGTTTCCATTGTTTCGAGAGTAAACATAGGTGGTTACATTTATAAAAGGCAGTAGGTGTTCACACAATTATGCTGAGCTCCCGATAATTGTGGATTTCAGAATTGCAATGCTCAATTTCCTTGGTTTTTCATCTTTCTGTTTTGTGTCTTCCACTCAAATTTAAATATACCTTCGAACTGTTTGCTGCAGGAGACCCTAAACTAGGATAATTTTAACTCGTTCATCCGTATTCATATCTGCTATCCCCTAAATTTCTTAAAAGTACTAAGGAATAAAGCAGATAAAATGTGTCGATCATTGTACGTAATGTATAAAAGTACAGATGATATTGGCTGTCAGAAATAAAGATTATTATTATTATTATTATTTTGATGTATTCCTTTACTTCAGAAGTTATTAAGTATGTGTGTGTTATTTTGACAGATGTGCCAAATCCTCCAGAATTGCAGTATGTAACATGCAGCAAACGAGAAGCTCGTATTAACTGGAAGCCAATGGGTGACAATCGTGCTCCAATTTTACGGTATATTATACAGTATAACACTAGCTTCACTCCTGATTCGTGGGAAGTAGCTGTGGATTCTGTTCCTGCTACTGACATGTCCTATACGGTTAGTGCAGATACTTTAATTAGCAGTTTTGCTTTATTGCTGTGTTAAATGTTAAGAGTAAATAGTTATTTTGAATATATTCATTTAAGGAGCACCAGTTTCTTTGTTTATATTTGTGTCATGTAAAAAACATAAACTGGGAAATATTGATTTTAGTGTGTATTTTTGATGGAAAAGTTTTGTATGCTTTCCTGGAAATAGGTCTTTGTTAATGTGATGAGTAACAGAGTTTGTGAACGTTACTGAATGAGTGAAGACAAATATCACAAAGGAAGATGTGGAAAGTTTTAGTAGACAACATAGACAGAAGCAGCAGTTAATATCACTTTCTATATAAAATGTTTGTTTGTTTGAAATGCCCTCCCTACCTTGCTGTCATTTGTTTTCAAATACAAATGTATGGCATGGCATGGCATTTCAGAGAGAAGTGAGTGCAATATTGTTTCAAAGATTTAAGTATGCTGCACGGTAATACACACATCAGTACCGAAAGAATTATGTGGTGTGCTCATATATCTTGGCCTAATGCCTTTTCTGCGTTGTACAGAAGTTTCATTTTAATATGTTGTATTTACTATGTTGTATTTTGAATTACACCATTAATATTTTTGCTCATACTTTGAGCATTTGTAAATCATTGCAAAGAGTATGTCCCGTTTAACTTTCATTTTATTTACAGCAGTGTCTTATATTGTCATAACTTTTGTTTGCTTGCAGGTTGGTATGAGTCCTTGGGCAAACTACACTTTCCGAGTGATAGCTGTAAACAAGATTGGTCAGTCACAAGCTTCACAACACTCCCTGATGTGTTCGACACCACCTGATGTCCCCTACAAGAATCCAGATAATGTGGAAGGGAAGGGAACAGACCCAAGCAATATAGTCATTAGTTGGACAGTAAGTATACCTATACACCACATTGGTTTGTAGCAGTCAGGTCTGGGACTAGAGTAGTGTACACCAAAGAAGGCTGCTGAGGGATTCATTTTGTGTAGGGAGAGGCAGACAGTACCGTGTACCATTGCCAGTTGCTTATCATCTCTTTTGGCTTCTTAGCCCCTCATTGTATGCTTAGGTTGCTCTTTCCTGACATCTGCCTTGAAAAATCTATGCAGGGAGAAAGAGAAGTGACAGTATACAACAATGAATTTCCACTCAACCAATATGAGGGCTGTAATGATACGAAGTTACCTTTCCATTTATTAGTGTGAATTCACACACACACACACACACACACACACACACACATACACACACAGAGAGAGAGAGAGAGATTATCCAAAGCCAACTTTCCAGCATATTATTTATGAAATTCCCCAAATCATTTGATTGAGGAATTTGGCAAGTAAAGAACCTTGTCATGCTGTATAAAATTATTTTTCCCATTATGAAAGTAGTAAATAAATATTTTAATCACACTTGAACATACTGTTTGTCACACTACTAGATGTCACAAAATATGAGGTTACTTAATGTTCATTCTCTTTATGAGCAAATTATCATTCAGAAGTAATTTCGTTACACACCTGCATGGAATCCTGGGTATGTGCGTTTGCATATAGTATTTGAAATATGGGATTTTACTGATATTTTTGTATGTAAATTCTTTTATGAAAATGTTCATATTATTATGATTTATTATTAATAGTATTTATCCTTCTGCAGCCAATGCCTGAGATTGAACATAATGCACCAGGCTTTTCATACCGTGTGTATTGGAGACGCAATATTGATGGAACACAGTGGACTTCCAGAGACATAACAGACTGGCAGCAATCACAGTTTGAAGTGACAGGACAGCCAACTTTCCAAGAATACCGTATTAAGGTTGTTGCCATCAATGAAATGGGAGAATCAAATGTCTCCCCTCGGGAGGTCATTGGGTACTCTGGAGAAGATGGTAAGAACAGCTCTGTTCATTTTGTGCGATAAGTAGTTCAATCTTGTACTGGGTCCTGTGATAATTGCTATAATTTGTGCTCACATGAATCCTTGTAAACTAATTGGAGCTAAATAGTTACCCCTTATAATGAAATGGCTGTTCACTCTTGCAAAGATTGGACAAAAAACAAGCATAGAAACACCATATACATGAAAAGCTCTCATATGTACAAAAAAACTTTTATCAAGCAAGAGAGATTACGGAGGCTGTGCTTATGTAATGAGGAGAATATTGAACTAATTATTATCTGACTTCCCACCATAGGATGGTGGTGAAGCTTCCGTAACTCTCAGGGAGGAGGTGGGGGGCAGGGGGGGGGGGGTAAGAAAATGAAAGAGAATGAAGGAATGTAAACTTTTAACTGCCAACTGTCGAGTAGAGGGATGGAAAGTTAGTGTGGAAACGGGTCAGCTGTAAGTAGGCATTTTCCATGTTCTTTTGTAAAAATGTGAGGAATGTGAGAGTTGCAATTCACTAATATTATTAACTGATAGTGATTCAGTGTTGAAATTAGATCTTGATTTTTTTCCTCAAGGCTCATGTTCACTTACCTTACAGTTCATTTCCTACATATAAATAAGTCATGTCGTAGATGTAACTTTATTATATTTTCAGCTTACTTTGTTGGTAACAGTTTTATTCTCTGGCACCACAATTCTTGACACTTCAGTACGATGAATTGCACAGAAAACGTTGTGTTTTGGGAAGTGTTTATTGTGGAGCTCCAGTTAATCTGAATGTTTTCATAACATGCAAGTATAAATAGATAAACCACCAAATATAGAACCTTAGCTTAGGCATGCAGCTCTACTGTATGTTTAATGATGGCATCATCTTGGGTAAAATATTCAGGAGGTAAAAGAGTTCCCCATTCAGATCTCCAGGCGGGGGACTACTCAGGACAATGGAGTCATCAGGAAAAAGCAAAACTGGCATTCTACAGGTCAGACCACAGAATTTTAGATCTCTTAATTGGGCAGGTACGTTAGAAAACTTAAAAAGGGAAATAGATAGGGTGAAGTTAAAGATTGTGGGGATTAGTGGAGTGAGTATCAGGTTATAAATATGAAATCAGGTAGGGGTAATGTAGTAGTATGTTTAATAGTGTATAAGAAAATACGAACATGGGTAAGCTACCATGAACAGCATGGTGAGTCCATTATTGTAACCAAGAAACATGAAACCAACACCCTCCACAGTAGTACAAGTTTTATGTTTCCACTAGCTGTGCTGCTGATGAAGAGATTGAAAAATTTTATGACGAGACAAAAGAAACTGTTGAGATAGTTAAGGAAGAGGAAAATTTGATTGTGATGGGGGGCTGTAATTCAATAGTAGGTGAATATAGACTGAGGGTAAGGAATAAAAGGGGAAACTGCCTGATAGAATATTGCACGGAGCATAATTTAATCATCTATAAACACTTGGTTTAAGAATCATAAAAGAAGGTTGTATACATGGCAGGGACCTGGAGACACCAGAAGTTTTCAAATAGATTATATAATGGGAAGAGAGAGATTTCAGAACCAGATTTTAAACTGTAAGACATTTCCAGGAGTAGATGTGGCCTTTGACCACAATTTATTGTTTATAAACTGTAGATTAAAACTAAACAAAGTTGCAAAAACTTACAAAATTAAAGATATGAACCTTGGATAAGTTGAAAGAACCAGTGTTTGTTGGGGGTTTCAGAAAGAGTTTTAGGCAGCAACTAATTGAAAAGGGGGTAGGATCACAGTAGAAGATTGGATGGGTAGCTTTGAGGGATGAAATAGTGAAGGCAGCAGAGAATCAAGTAGATAAAAAGACGAGGTAGTAGAAATCCTTAGATAGACCAGGAAATATTGAATTTAATTGATCAAGGGAGAAAATATAAAAATGCTGCAAATGAAGAAGACAAAAGTGAATAGAAATGTCTAAAAAATGAGGTGGATAGGAAGTGCAAAATTGCCAAGCAGGAATGGCTAGAGGACAAATGTAAGGATGTAGGGAAAGCTAGATACTGCCTATAGGAAAGTTAAAGAAATATTTGGAGACAAGAGAAGCAGCTGTATGAATAGAAAGAGCTTAGATGGAAAACCAGTACTAAGCAAAGAAGGGAAAACTGAAAGGTGGAAGAACTCTATAGAAGGACTGTACTGTCAATTTTATAGAAAGGAAAATGAAGTAGATGAAGGTGAGATGGGAGATATGACACTGAGAGAAGAATTTGACCAGAGCATTGAAAGACGTGTCAAAACAAAGCCCCTGCAGTAGACAACATTCTCTGAGAATTACTGATATCCTTGGGAGAGCCAGCCATAACAAAATTTTACCACCTGGTGTCCAAGTTGTATGATACAGGCAAAATATGCTCAGACTTCAAGAAAAATGTAATAATTGTAATTCCAAAGAAAGCAGGCGCTTGACAGGTGAGACAGGGTGTATACGACCTGGGACAACCGGGTCCGGGAATTTTTCATTGTTTTAGTTTTTAGTTACATTTTTGTGATTTTAACTGGTAAGAACCAATACTCTAACAAAGAATATTACTGTATCCCACTTCTGCAGAATAAAACTGCAACAACAAAACATGAACGAGAGAGAAAAAACGAAAATAAAACTTAAGTCGCAAAGGAAATGTGCCATATACAACAACAAAACACAGTGCTCATACAAGCGTCTGCCAACAGCAAAGTGTGCCAAAGGCTTTAGGAAGACTATGCAATGCTTCTTAACAACAAATTGCCTCCAATGAGCGTGACATGACAGCTGTTGATGTTAGATTCATTTTAATGCAAGATCTTTTAATGTTTTACATGTACAAACATATGGGCTTCCTGGGTCATCGTAGCTGTGCAAGTGCAATGAGGCCTATTATCTCACCGAGCGGGGTGGCGCAGTGGTTAGACACTGGACTCGCATTCGGGAGGAGCGTCCGGCCATCCTGATTTAGGTTTTCCGTGATTTCCCTAAATCACTCCACGCAAATGCCGGGATGGTTCCTCTGAAAGGGCACGGCCGACTTCCTTCCCAATCCTTCCCTAATCTGATGAGACCGATGACCACGCTGTCTGGTCTCCTTCCCCAAACCAACCAACCAACCAACCTATTATCTGGCACTCTCTGGCAACTGCTGAAACGAGCATATTTCTAACAGATCACGGTAAAATATTGTGACTGGTGGTTTGAAAAGTTTCAAAGTAAATTTCCTTTTATGCAAGACGAGCTAAGAGCTAGAATGTACGACAAATTCCTTAAATCACAGAGTGTTTGACTCTTATTTAAAAATCAACTCTTTGAGGATGACCATCTAGAAGAATTTCGAGCCCAGATCAGACATTAATGCCGTTATTAAAAATTTTACTGGCACATTTATGAGATGTATCTTAAAAGTGTAACACGCACAAAAAAGATCAACATTATATGTGGAAGTTTTTGTTTCTCTTGCAGCTTATTAACCCTTTTAGTGCCAGATATTTTCTCAAACGATCATGTTAAAAGTGCCATGCGATTTTACAGTAAAATGCAGACCTTTGCCATACTTGCAATAAAATCGAAACTATTGCATAAAGGAATGTAATTTTTTTTTAATTTTTAGGGAATGCTGCTGGCTACAGTAATATGTGCAATACACATTGTCAAAGAACATATTTTCAGAGAAAAAAAATATTTTCATGATGGGGTTTATCGAAAAAATTAAAACTTTGATTTCAGTTTACTCTGAGACCCATCAAATGATGATATACTCAAAAATTTCAGGTATATATAGAATCTCTGTAGTTTCCTTAACAAAAACACCATAAAGGACTACAAAATTTTTTTATTTCACTAAGGAAAAAATCAAAAAGAACATAACATTACAAAAAAAAATTGTTTTGCTCTGAATGTGTTCTCAGTTCTTCAGTCATAAATCACTGACAAATGTGAGGTTGCAGTTATGACAACTACTTGCACACATGCTGACCAACACATGAAGGATGCAGTCCTTTCTTGCAACAAACACACACTGTTCGTAAACGCCGCTTCTTATCCTTCGTAGAACAAACACTACAGTAGCGTTCCTTTCTCCCTGGAAGAGTCTCTACACCATATACTGTTGGAGCAGGTATATTTATATCTATTGCACTTGTGGTTGCAGTCCTTGCCTGAAACCACTGTTGAGAAAGTTTGCAAATGACTATGCTGTTAAACTTCAGCCGTGTCAGTGGTTTGTCGCTGGGGTTTAGGCTTTCCTTATACAAAACATATGCATTCAGCAACATCCTGGTAATTATGCTGAACACTACCTTCTTCCACATCTTGACAGTCCTTCTCTCATCTAAATAGCAGTATGCCATCATATCAGATGAGTCAATGCCACCCATATACTTATTATATTCAAAAATAACATCCAGTTTCTTGACCGACTGTCTATTACGAATTGTCTTTTCTGATGATGTAGCAGAGGATGATGTACTCACAAGGAGGACTGGATTTCTCTGTGATTTCTTCTGTCTGAAGCCACAGTGAAGTATAAAAGATTTCTTGAAAAACTTTAGCTGACCTACAGCATAATTCGACAGAAGACCACATGGCAGGAATTTTCTGTTTCTTCTAATTGTTCCCGTTAGATAAGTGCCAACTGAATACAGCTTTTCTGCCAGAGGAATAGATGTAAAAAAGTTATCGCAAAACACATGGTAACCTTTTTGCATGTAGCTCCCAAGAGCTAGTAGTTTCATGACGACTACATATCCCAGGCCATTCTCTTTTATTTCGTTTTTGTCATCATCACTTTTTGCACCACGGTATGCATAAAACCCTAGGCAGTAATTTACGACTGAATCACACAGCATCCAAAATTTGACTCCCCATCTGTGATGATGTTTATTGGGAAGGTACTGGATTAGCTGTGAGTGCGCCTTTGTCCCAACAAGACTTTCATCGACACTCAGTTGCTGGTGTGGAGTGTAGTAGCGACGGAAAGCATTGTTGGCAATATCCACCAACACTTGAAACTTGGCTGTTGGATCATATAATGGGTGACCAGGAGGGTGAAGTTTTGAGTTGTCTACAAAATGGAAAAACCGCAGCAACAACTGAAACCTGTTACGTGAAAACATTTGTGAAAACCACGGTGTCAACAGGTTTGCATCAGTTGACCAATAACTAAAAATCGTCGGTTTTTTTATCAGTCCCATATTCAAAATTACGGCTACAAAAGCTCTCATTTCTGCTACAGTTGTTGGTTGCCACTGTTTGATTCTCGAATTTGGCGATAAATGCATTGACTGAATCACCTGGCGAGCGTATCTATTAGTCTCTGTCACCATAATCGTAAAAAGCCGCAGTGAGAAAAACAAATTGAAAAAATCAATTGGTGTGGCATTTGCTGGTATATGTTTAGGGCCTGGTACGTCTGCATACACAAAGCTTGGAGGAGGTGGATTATCTGATGCCTCATCCATTACTTCAACAAAAGTATTTGCACTGCAATTTAGTTGTGTTTGGTCGTCGTCGTCGTCATTTGCTGACGCACAATCGTCACTTGAAGAAAACGACGAGTCCTCTTCTCCACCTGACATCTCATAATCCGATTCACTTTCTGCAAATCCTGCAAAATCATCTTCACTTCCACTACTTATCATATTATTGTCTAAATCACTTGTATCGGACCGCAACTTTTTACTTGGCGACGCCATGCTGCCGCGAAATAGTCGGTAAAAAAACACCACCAGAGAAGTTTATTTTACTCGAAATATCGCACTGACAATCGAAAAGAAGATCGATATGCTGTGCCTTCGACCTTCCTCCTGCGTCTTAGCTAGGAAATACTAACAACTTTGCCTTCAAGCGCGGAAAAAATTAATGAGAAAGGCATCACGATCAGATCGTTACTGGCATTTTTTGCCAAAAATCTGGATCACGATCAGATCGTATTTAGCACTAAAAGGGTTAATCTTAGAGACCAATATTATACTTGAAAGCTTTTCTTTTCTTGTAGCAACAATATGTGTTTTAAATTAAACCATTAACTTTTCTTATTTGTGTGTTCGCACCACTTAAGAGTGATCTTGCTATTGGCTGACTGCATCACGTGTCCTATGCTGTCATCAGCTGGCGAGATGACGTGACATGAGCTGTGACTGGCTTACAAAAACGCGTAACAATCTCTATTTCAATACTTCGGAAAGTAACATGCGGTGATGGTGGAATTCAAATCTATACCTTCGTAACATGAAAATATGCAGTGTAGATGTTGCTGCACATTGAAGACCTTTCCAAAACGTGTTTTTTGTCCCTGAGTTTCATTTTCTAAAGTGCCGGTAAATTCTACATCGGTGTATAAAACCATAAATCATCAAAAGAGTGATAAGTTTTACAGGCCGAGGAAAAGTATACTGTCACTTTACACAGAAGAAGTGTATTTTCACCCGGGAGAAAGTGTATTTTCAACCGGGAAATCAGGGAAAAATCCAGGAATTTTTTTTCCTTCTCCATGTATACACCCTGTTAAAATATTAACGGTCTATCAGGTGCAAGATACTAGCACAAATCATTTGCAGAAAATGGAAAAATTGCTAGAAGCCGACCTCGTGGAAGACCAGTGAGGATTATGGAGAAATGTAGGAACACGTGGGGCAATGCTGACTCTGTGACTTACCTTAAAAGATGTGCTAAGAGGAAAGGCGAATATATGTCTATAGCCATAATGGAATTGGAGAAATCTTTTGACAGTTTTGACTGGGCTATGCTCTTTGAAATTTTGAAGGTAGCAGGGGTAAAATACAGGGTGCAAAAGATTATACTACTTGAACAGAAACCAGATGACAGTTATAAAGGGTCAGAGGCCACAAAAGGGAAGCAGTGGTTGACAAGAGAGTAACATAGGATTGTATCTTATTCCCCAATGTTATTCAGTATGTATATTGAGCAAGCAGTAGAGGAAACCAGAGAAAAATTTGGAGAAAGAATTAGAGATCGGAGAGAAGAACTAAAAACCGGGGTTTACAGATGACATTGTAATTATGTGAGAGACGGCAGAGTACTTGGAAGATCAATTGAACAGAATGGACAGCATTTTGAAAGGAGGATATAAGATGAACATAAACAAAAGCAAAACAGAGATAATGGAATGTAGTTGAATTAAATCAGGTTATGCTAAGAGAATCAGATTAGGAAACAAGACACTTAAGGTAGGAGTTTTGCTTTTTCGGTAGAAAAGTAACTGATAGTGGCTGAAGCACAGATGATATAAAATATTATGGCAAGAAAAGCGCTTTCTGAAGAAGAGAAATTTGTTGACACCGAATATAGATTTAAGTGTTAGAAAGTCTTTTTCTGAAGGTATTTGTCTGGAGTGTTGCCTTGTATGAAAGTGAAACATGGGTAGGAAAAGAAATTTGTTGTATAACTTGACTAAGAAAAGAGATTTGACACACAACTTGACTAAGAAAAGAGATTTGTCGCTGAACTTGCTAAGACAAGAGGTTTGTTGCTAGGGCACATTCTGAGAGAACAAGGGGTCACCAGATTGGTACTAGAGGAAAGTGGGGGGGGGGGGGGGGGGGGGGGGGGGTAAAAATTTAAGTGGAGACCAAGAGATGAATATAGTAAGCAGATTCAAAAGGGTGTAGGTTGCAATAATTATTTGGAGATGAAGAGGCGTTCACAGAATACAGTAGTGTGGAAAGCTGCATCAAACAGTCTTCGGACTGAAGAACACAACAAAAGCTGTGTGAACATACTGATCAACAAGGTGCTTGCTCTGGTTACTTTTATCAGCTAATCACCACACAGGATACATGACATCCCACGAACATACGTGTTGTCACTTATGATAGGTGATAGTACGACAGTTTCTTTCCAACTCTCAATCTATCATCTTTCAATCTAACATAGTTGCCAGGGTACATTTCTCCATAAATTTCATTCAGACAGTAGTGAAAATAATGTTGAATAAATATTGAAATAAACATTCTGTGTTCGGTTATAACACAGGAAACATATTTTCATGACATCAAGTTTCCTGTAATGTGATTGGATGATGGTCACAAACCTACGAGACGCAGTTTAGTGAAGCTAAAGTGCCATATGTGGTTGCTTGGTATTAATATTTATTACAAAAATGTGCACCATACTAATGATCTCTCCAAAACTTGCAATTTTTGGTACGATTTGTTCTGCGAAAATGTCAAGAAAGGCGATGTTGGTGCATGAAACTGTTTCTTCAATACCAAGTTAAAACAATTTGAAGATGGCATTATTATTGTGAGAAAATGGATTATATTTCATGAAACCAACAAGCGTTTGAAACACATGAAGAGACAAACTCCAGAGGCAAAGGAATTGATGAAAACCAATTCTTTTCACCTTCAAACTAGTCCACAGATCCATACCCATCTGTGATCGTGGCCCTTCATTCTAATTTCAAACAAAGACTAGTAATGATGACTTCTATTAATTTTACCTGGCAAAGATTCTGTTATGAATTCCTGAAATGGCAGGTCTCAGCAATGTAGCTATTTGGAAGTGGTACAAATCCCTTCAGAATTTACAGGGAATATTTTTTAGGGATACAGATCCCTTTAGGATTTAGTGGAAAAGCTATTTCCTGTGCCAGCAAGAAATACTGACATCACTAAATATCTGCTGCTGTGTTGAAGGCAGTTTGTCTTCCATGTTCAAATGTAGATTCTTAGTGGCTTTTACACATAATAGTGAAGCTTTGGCATCATAATGTCTCGGGAGAAACCTTTGTATTGAAGACAGTGCTTTTTTTTGAAAAACTGTCAAATTTTTATTGTTGCAGAGTTATTTTTCTGTAATTGATTAGGTTTAATAAGAGGTGTAAATATTACTTTTTGCAGTAACATAAACAAATATGATTTAGAATTTCAATTAACATAACGTATTTGATATGTATATTTTCAGCACAACACTGAAAAACCAGAGAAATAAGACAAAAATTTGGTACTTGAAGAAAATCCATTCAGAAATAATGCCAATATTGGCTAAAAAATAACACTGAAATTGGCAAAAAATTACACTGACAATGCCCATAAAATATTTTTCAAATTTTTTCCTGTCTTTAGTTATAAGCATTTTTGAATATATGTTTTTACAATGTTGAAGGTAGGTGGACTTGCTATTCTAGTAATGTTAGTAAAAAAGTGTATAACAGGGATAAATCACAGGTATTACTTATAAACTATTAAAGTAGTAATGTAAATGTCGTGTGACTAGGGCCTCCTGTCGGGTAGACCGTTCGCCGGGTGCAAGTCTTTTGATTTGACGCCACTTCAGCAGCTTATGTGTTGATGAGGATGAAATGATGATGATCAAGACAACAGAACACCCAGTCCCTGAGTGGAGAAAATCTCTGACCCATTCGGAAATCGAACCAGGGCCCTTAGGATTGACAATCTGTCGCGCTGACCACTCGGCTACCGTGGGCGGACGAAGTAGTAATAAAACCAGTGAATAACAGGAGGTGCCAGTGTTGTGGGTTGCTAGACTTGAATTTCAACAACTGAACAAGCTCTGTTATGTGTGGCATTTGTGTACATACAAGTTTCTGTATGCGTGTATACGTTCTGGTAACCTTTATGTACTTGATTTATTCTTATTTTATTCCTTTCATCTCTCATTGAAAGACTAATTAACTTGCACAAGTATGTGAAATTTCAGTTGCTTGGTTGTAAATTCAGATGAGTGTAAATTAATTTTTTTCACATTGTTTTCCTGGAAGAGATTAATCCTGGTTCCTTGGTTGGCAGTTGCAGTTGCATCACACCTTGAAGACAAGGGAGGAAAGGGAAGAGAGGGGGGGGGGGGGCAGTGGAAAAGATGAACATTGCACTACTCCGTAGTTTCTTTTCTTATTTTTCACTGTCCTCATAATGTACCCCTAATTCAACTGCACATTCTGCATGAACACAACAGACATGTAATAAATTATTGTACTTTTATAGTTCCAACCATGGCTCCACAGAACTTCACAGTTGAAAATGTGCATGATAGCACTAGTGCCTTACTTAGCTGGATGCCTGTTCCACCAGAGTCAGTGCGTGGGCACTTCAAGGGGTATAAGGTAGGACTGCCTGCAGGTGTCTTCTATTACTTGAAGATAGATTTATCTGTTAAGTGCCCTTTATCACTAGCGAACGTTTTTGATCCTTTTTTACTTATTGAAGTGGTGTGGATGAAATTGCTATTTTGATGATAGTACCATATTTTGGACCTCTTTGTGTACAGATTCAGACATGGACCGAGCGAGATGGAGAATCAGCAATGCGAGAAATTCAGGTGAAAGGAGAATCGACACGAACTCTTGTTACCAAATTTGTGCCACATTCGAAAAACTATGCTCGTGTGTTGGTTTACAATGGCAGATACAATGGACCACCAAGTGACACACTTACATTTCAGACACCCGAAGGAGGTAAGTATCCATACTTTATATGGGAGCTTATGTGATTCGAAATGACATATCTTTGTGACAGTGCATTGGACTTTGTATCTTTACAGTTTATTATATATTTGGAAGAAAATATCTAAGAAAAAACAGAAGAAATTTATGAGAATAGTGGCAGGAACACATTAGAATGGGCGGGTGGATGGATAGACAGGTTGACACTGAATGAATATTTATGACATAAAATTTAAGACCTTTGGTTCCAACCACTACAAGAGGGAAGATATTAAGGTGCTGATGGCACTGAGTTGTAGATTTTCTGCTCTCTTCAGTTGCATATTGAGCAAGGTGAAAAATGACTGTTTCTACGCTTGTGTATGTGGCCTAATGTCTCTTTTCTTTTCTGATACCTGAACGAGGTATACAATGGTGGCAGTAGAATTTTTGCAGTCTTTTTCAAATCCGAATCCTCTAAATTTATCTAACAATGTTTCTTGAGAATTATGTCATCTTTCTTTCAAGGATTCCTAGTTAACACACTGAAATTTTCACTCTGCAGTGGAGTGTGTGCTGATATGAAACTTCCTGGCAGATTAAAACTGCATGCCAGGCTGGGACTCAAACTCTGGATCTTTGCCTTTTGCAGGCAAGTGTGCTACCAACTGAGCTACCCAAGCATGACTCATCCTTGTAGGTTTACTTCTACCAATACCTCATGTCCTACCTTCCAAACTTCACAGAAGCTCTCCTGCGGACCATGCAAGACTAGAACTCGTGGGAGAAAGATATTGACATGGCTTAGCCACATGCTGGGGGATGTTTGCAGAATGAAATTTTCAATCTGCAGTGAGTTAATGTCAGCCTGGCATACAATTTTAATCTGCCAGGAAGTTTCATATCAGCCCACATTCTGCTGCAGAATGAAAATTTCATTCTGGAAACATTCCTCAGGCTGTGCCTAAGCCGTGCCTCTGCAGTATCCTTTCTTCCAGGAGTGTTAGTCTTGCAAGATTCGCAAGAGAGCTTCTGTGAAGTTTGAAAGGTAGGAGACAAGCTACTGGCAGAATTAAAGCTGTGACGACATGCTTGAGTAGCTCAGTTGGCAGAACACTTACCCACAAGAGGCAAAGGTCTCAAGTTAGAGTCTTGGTCTGGCACACTTTTTTAACCTGCTGGGAAGTTCCCCAAGCATTTTTGTTATACTTTCATATGGACTTTGCCGAACAATTATGATCCTAGCTACTTGATAAAGACTCCAAATGTTGGAACAATACCTAAAATTGTTTGCACTAGCATCATATGTGTGTTTTCCTTTACAGATGCACTGCATTTACCCCGGACCTTTCCAACAAATCAAAGTCTTCCACCTGCCTTCCCAAATACCGATTACATGTTGTTTTTCCATTTTGTATCACTTTGTGTTATTATCTCTAAATACTTAACATGCTCAAGGTGTTCACAGTAATCTTGTAATCAGATACTATCTGGTTCTTCAGATGCTGAAAGTCATACAGTGCACTCACTGTCTGCCCAGTGTATCTCCATATGTTATACCGAACATTTACCCAGTACAAGACTCGCCTGATCACACACACAATGCAAGACTTAGCCAAGAATGTTAATTGGCTTTGTTTTAAAACAGTTTAATGGAGGAACACAGATTCGATTTTAAGACGATGTCCATTATCTGTGCAATGGGTGGTTTCTGAGACAGTATCATTAAGGAGACAGTTGAAGTATATGTGACATAAAATTTTGTGACTCATTATGTCGGTTTTGTCTGCAGTGCAGCTTCAAAGCAATAAGATGAGAGTGGCAGCACACTGCATATTTGGGGGGGGGGGGGGGGGCATTGTGGATAGTGAGCATGAGCTGCTGACCACATAAAAACAGGTATCGGCAGCAGTAAAGCCATTTATGGAGACGCCAGTGCCATGATTTAAATGTCTGCTGATGACTATACAATGTGTGTCAAATAAACATCAACAGTATGTTGGGTAAGAAGCAAACTTCTCAGTTTTGAAGAGCGAATCTTTGTGTCTAGAAATGCAGTTTTGTTGCTGAGGGATGTCAGAGTTTATGAATGATCACGTTAAAGCTTCTTTGAATTGTATGTCTGGAGATATGCGACTTGGTAGCCATCAGTGTAAGGTGGCTTCATGGACCGCATATAATAAGATTCTTGGACGTAAATTGTAACTTCCTTTGTTCCCATTGTAATTGAGTAGTTGTGTTGTGTTTATCTGTGCACTATTGTTAGTGACAGCATTTTGATAAGAAGCATTACACAAGTAATCGAATAACTGGTGTGCTTCCTGCTCGAGGTGAGGTCAGAGCTACAGCACAGTTATCTGCAACAAGGGTTCACAACAGAAATACCATTCACAATTCAAGGCTAGTTCCAATACCATAAAAGACTGGAAAGGTGTCAGTAGGTACAGCATTTTCCACCTGGAATAGTAGTACCACGTGGTATCAAGAAATTTATTTTGTCTGGTAGGCCTCCTAAATACTGTATCCTTGTATGGTATATTGATAATTTTTACTTTTGGATTGTCAAACTACAACTGAATCAAAAACAATTTTCGTGCCACACACGTTTTGCCTTTATTCTCTGCAAAGCATCTTCAGTGGCTTAGAATATGTACGTATTTTTACTATTTAGTTTATATTTGGGGCAATGTACCTATAACCTATAAACAGTTCTGGTGGTTGTTTTTTTTTCTGTGATGTAGTAATATTTTAAATTCTACTTACAGGTTGCGTGGACATTTTTCTACGTGTTATGTTTCTGTTCCATTTTTGGTGCTGTTCCTCTTCTTATAGTTGCCACTTGGGGTTTTTGTTTTCCACATTTCTCAGCACTAGGAACTGAACACTTGTTTTGATGAATTGTTTTGGTTTGTGTTGTCGACTGTCAAATGTTATTGCCGAAGTTCGAATGTTATTGCCAACTTTTGAGATCTTTGGTCTGTTGGTGTATATATATATATATATATATATATATATAAAAAAACAAAGATGATGTGACTTACCAAATGAAAGTGCTGGCAGGTCGACAGACACACAAACATACACACAAAATTCAAGCTTTCGCAACAAACTGTTGCCTCATCAGGAAAGAGGGAAGGAGAGGGAAAGACGAAAGGAAGTGGGTTTTAAGTGAGAGGGTAAGGAGTCATTCCAATCCCGGGAGCGGAAAGACTTACCTTAGGGGGAAAAAAAAGGACGGGTATACACTCGCACACACACACATATCCATCCACACATATACAGACACAAGCAGACATATTTATTACCTTGTACAAAAAGAGATCACAGATATCTCAAAAAATACACTCAAAAGTTGGCAATAACATTCGATCTTTGGCAATAGCATTCAACAGTCAGCAACACAAACCAAAACATTGCACCAAAACAAGTGTTCACTTCCCAGTATTGTGAAATATGAAAAACAAAACCCTAAGTGGCAATTATAAGAAGAAAAACTTCACAAAAATGGAACAGAGACGTAACATGTAGAAGAACATCCACGCAACCTGTAAGTAGAATTTAAAATATTACTACGTAAAAAAAATACACCAGAACTGTTTATGGGTTATAAGTACATTTGCTCCAAAACGTAAACTAAATAGTAAATATATGTACATATTCTAGGCCACGGTAGATGCCTTACAGAGAATAAAGGCGAAACGTGTATGGTGTGAAAATTGTGTTCCATTCAATTGTAGTTTGATGGTCCAAAAGTAAAAATTATCAATATATCATAATATTACATACAACTGAGGAAGACAGGGCTAAAAAGTTGAGGATGTTACTGTGTCAGCAGTTGTTCAGTATTTCTGCCCAGTATAAGGTGTAAAAATAAAATGAAAGAGGGGGGGAGGGGGAGGGGAGGGGGGGGGCACCACTACATTTCAAGAGGAACCATCCGCAAGTCCTCAACAAGTGGTGAAGCATTGGCCACATCTGGTACTGATATGTGGAGAGTTGTCTGTTGAGTCATCTGCAGAAAGTTGTACAGTGCCCAAACTGTGATTATGTGGATGTGAATTCCAACTTGAAAAATGATCTCTTTGATGTTCATTTCAACATACTGAGCGTGCTACAGGTGCAGCCTGTGGTTCCACTCCACCTAGATTGATATTTAATGGATTAGTGCTTGTACTGTGTGTCTGTGGATCACAGTTCCCTCCAAAAAAAAAAAAAGAGACCAGTTTACAAAGCTTTGTTAACACACTCTGAATTTGATGTTGTAAGAAATCTAAGATAATTTTATCACACTGATGCACTGTGAAATTTATCTTCCTCATGATGTTGACCTTTCCTTTGGCTAACTGTTTGAGACATAAGACTATTTTATTTAACTGCAGTATTTTGAAAGAGAGAGTCATTTAAAATTGCAGGTGTGCATTCCCTATTGATATGAATGTATGTATTAGTGCAACAGATATGAAATAGCAAAGGAATGGTTTTCAGCAGGTTTATATTCCATATCTAATGGAAATTTTAGTCACCAGTGAAATAAAGAAAAAATATAAATTGTGTCATGGATCAGCTGGCTTCTAAAGTGGATAAGAAAGGAGGCTACATTTCTATTCTGGAATGTTCACTGCACAGGAGTCTGCTTTCTTTTTGGTGTTGAAATCCCTTTTTTCCTTAAAGAAGTAGTAAAAAATACTTTTAACTCAAATGAAAGATATTTCTCCTAAACTTGAGAATGTACTGCCTTAAGGGTTACATTAAAAATAAAGTTATTTTGAATTCCATTCTCTAGAGCAAACACTTAACAAGTAGACCTATTTCACTGCTCACAATTTTTTTCTCAGGGCTTCTTGACAGCAGCCTACTAATTTGTTACTTAACTAGCACATTTGTGGAAGATTTTTGATATGCAGTAGGCCACAGCTGTGATATGTTGCAGAAACTAGTCTGTGACCAACATCTTCATCTGCTGAAGTAAGCTATGTAATTCAGCAGCTAAACTTGTTAGTCCAAGTGCCATTCCTATAGTATATTTTTTTATGTTAATGATGTCGTAATGTTCTCTTGTTGAAGTATCAACTAAGTGTTGTGCATTTCAGTTCCAGGGACAGTACAGTATTTTGAGGCAGTTCCAATGGGTTCCTCAGCATTTTATCTCATTTGGAAGAAACCTGAACAACCAAATGGCATTCTTACAGGCTATCGAATTTATTATCAGACTGTAGTTGGTACAAAAGTAAGAATACTTGAATTATTTATTTGTATAGTTAATACTTTTTGGAATTACTCCATGACCATTTGGATAAATACTACCCCACTACTTCTGTAATTGTTGCTCTCTCCGTCTCCCTCTCCCACCCCCCACCCCCATGCTGTTTGTCTTTTGTGTACCGTTTCAAGAGGCCAGAGCCTTGAGTCTTGTACTTGTGCTGAAAGCTGTTTGTGATTTCCCTTTCACTTGTAGGTTGGTCCTCTGATGGAGCGTGAACCTCCAGTCAGAGATCCAAAGCAGACACGGGCAAAGCTAGCAGGTTTGGAACCAAATACTAAGTATCGGCTGCATATACGTGCAACAACTGCAGCAGGTGAGGGTGAAGATTACTTTCTGGAACAGCGTACCAGAGGTCCAGCAGACATCACACCAGGTGTGCCTCGCTTTACATGGACTCGATTACCTTCAGATAATGGTTATGCTTCTGTCCGTGTGAATTGGGTGCCTGATATAGCTGACGGACGACCTGGATCTCATTTCTTTGTTAAATATAGGTAAGCAATCATCTTGATGCTGCATACATTTGCTATGTCACTTTAATCTTCTTCGTTCACTAATTTTATTGTGGTATGTTTCGTTGTCTTATACAATTGTTAAAATCGTGGTACACCATGAATGAGAACATTTCATGCAAAATTATATTCATAATCCCTGAACACTATAAATTTGAATCATATTTACCACAAGAGAACTGAATGTAATCATGATATGCAGAATGATGCATCCAGTAGTAGTTTTTTAAATATTTGATACTACAATACATGAGGTAAATAGCGTTGTTTAGTGTTACCTTATGTTTTGGCTAGACATCAGCCTTTACAGTTTTCCCGATTGTTGCGTTTTGACGCACAGTCGACCACTATCTTTCTTCAAGTAGCTCTAAAATGCAGATACTTATAGCAAAGCTGGTACTGTTATTGGCTGACACTAGCAGTATCTTTTATTGCCTGAGAGATAATGTTTCTGTTTTTCCTTCATGTAGGCAAAAGGGTGAGACAATGTTCCAGGAAACCAGCAGAGAGATGAATGAAGATTATTTAATTGTAAGAGGCCTAATACCAGGAGAAATATATGAGTTTGTTGTGGTTTCTGTCGATGGAGAGCGTCAGACAGAGAGTGAACCAGAAGAGGTGGAGACATACACTGTTGGTTAGTATTGGTCATGCTCATTATCTGTTTGTTATGTTAACTGAAAAGCTTGGTCATGTGCGTGTAGTTCAGTGTCATAATGTGAACTTAATGGTCTAAATCGTATTTATGAGAGCAGAGCATTGATGCACTAATGAGAATTTAATGGGATAATTCATAGGTGTTAGAACAGAACATTTGGTGCAGCATATAAAATTTGAGAAAGGCAGTTAATTGTATCAGAAGGAAAATTCACTTGAAATAGAGTGAATGACTAGTACTTCTGTGGGGAAGAAAGAGTGAAGGAACTAACAGTTCTGGTAGCTAGGACAGTTTCTTGTAGTTTTGTAGCTATTGTAAGAATTTCACCTCCTAAAGTACTAGCCATTGATTCTTTCTTATAATTTTAAAATGTGAGAAAGCTCAAAATTACTACTTTGGATGATTTTTCATAATAACAGTAAGTAAGTTTCAATCACACACTAAATGTGCAGTGACAGTGAAAGTGCATAGGGAAGATTGAGTTATTAAATTTCACTTCATGAGTGGTTTTTGTAATAATGAATGCAGTGTATTGAACACAGTGCAACAGGTATACAGTCCAGCTAATTAGGTGACTTCCAGCTTTCTGTCTCTGCTGTTAGAGCACACAAGAAAATGGAACAGATTGAGTTACTTGGTGGCCAATAAAGTTGAGTAGTAGTGATACTACTTTCAAAATTATGTTAGATAAAAGCCAGCTATTTAATAAAGTACCCGTATACAGCTGGAGCTGCACTCATGGTTCAGTTTGTTTCTTAACCTCCACCACTTTGGCAAGTAACCTACTCTATTGGTCACAGCTTCAGTAAATCTCAATTATCTTGACTTGCAAGATTTGTTTTCTGTTTGTCAGACTGATATGAAGTATTTCTAGTAATAGCCCAAAGTGAAAATTACATTGACATTCCTTATGCACTGTGTGATAGTTGGTTTGCTCCTAGCTTTGATTCTGTATGGCTACTGCCTGCCAGTTGTTGGATGTTGTATGTAAGTGGATGAACACTGCCATAGACTAATCCTTCTGAAATCTGGGGCAAAAGTGCAAAGGTTTTTCAATATTTGGTCATTTGCAATGCTTCGAGAAGTTTTGTTTCTTTCTTGCCACAACCACTGTCCCCCCTCCCCCCCTCGACAGTCTTTTTATCCTCCTGCATGTAATACCTTCTAGGTTCCAACACTTTCTAAGTTTAATATCTATCTACAAGGTTTTTGTAAGGGGTGTTTTTTTTCGGGGGGGGGGGGGAGGGGGGGATGAATGGTTCTAGCTGTGAAACACTGAACAGTTGGCTCCCTCTGATCTGAGTTACCAGCAGTAGCTCCCTATTTGTTTACAGATTCCACAGGCATGCAAATATTTGCTTGGGTGAATCATGTGAACAAAAACCAGGCTGTGGAGAACACAGTAAAAAGTATTGATATGTCATCTGATAAAAGTACAAAATACATCTGTTCTTCAAGCAGTCTTTTGAAAAAGTTGCTGCTAATTGTAGTAGTATATGGAAAGGGTTTGTGAATGTGAATCTCAGCAGGCTGCCACCCGCCTTAAAAGCAATGTTGTAGTAGAAGTGCACACAGCCTCTATATTAGCGAAAGTGTTGTAACTGTAATGTAATGATCTAATGCACATTGCAACAAGAGAGCAGCAGCAAGAGTAAGAAGGAAGAGGAGTTTGACATATCAAACTTTATCGAAAGAATGTAAAACAGTGTGGATACACCCTGGGAAATGCAGGAAAAATGTTTTGACTGATCAGAACTGATACCCTAACAAAGACTTTTACTTCAGCCTGCTACTTCAGAATAATAATGCAGCAATAAAACATAAGTGAGAGAACAACACCAAAATAAAACTTTAGTTGCAAAGAAAATGTGCCACTTAAACAACAACAACAAAACACAGCAAAATGCATCAAAGGCTTTAGGAGAAGAATATGCAATACTTCGTAACAACAAATTGCTTTCTATGAGCATGACATCACAACTGTTCACATTTCTAACGGGTTGTGGGAAAATATTGCATATAGTGCTTCGAGCAGTGTTAACTTTCAAAGTAAATTTCCTTTTGCGCAAGATGAATTATGCTATGTGTAAGAATGGACGATGAAATTCTAAAATCAAGGGGTGTATGACCCATATTCAGAACTTAATACTTGAAGACCAGCCACTTAGAAAACTTTTGGGTACAGAAGACCAGCCATTTATGCCATTACTTATAATTTTACTGGCACATTTGTATTTGATATACTGCATCTTAAAGGGAACACACAGTAAAATATTCCAAGCTTCAAGGTTAGTTTTTCATATTTATTTTAGTTCTTTCATAGATTACAGATTATGCATAATGATGGCAAAAGTAGTGTAATTATCTTTAATTTAAAAAAAAAAAAAAAAAAAAAAAAAAAATGTACGAAGTGAGTTCTTGAGAAATTTCACACGTAACTGGCTTGTCTGTGCATGACGGAACATGTATTCAGTCGGGCTACCCACGAAATGTTTGGTGCACAGTGCACAGCATTGAAATTTATATTTGTGCTTGTCAGGAATATTCGTCTGCTGCAATTTAAGCTGAACGGTTAGGATCCTGCCTAACCACACTCTCGGGGAGGGTGGAGGGGAGGCAAAAAATGGTTTATGATCAATATTGTATGTTACAGCTTAGCTTTTCTTGTCACTATGGTGTATGTATATTAATTTAAACCATTAACTTTCCCTATTTGTGTGTTCGTGTTACTTAACAGTGTGGTTGCTTTTTGCCGACTATATCACGTGTCCTATGCTCTGAGTATCTGCTGCCATTGACTGGCTAGATCATGAGCCATGAGCTCTGATTGGCTGACAAAAAGGCATCACAATCCTGATTTCAGTGCTTTGGAAGCTACCATGCTGTATTTAGTGGAATTTGTGTTTACACTTTTGTAATACAAAAATATGCAGTGTACATGTGGCTGTACATTGAAGATTTTTCCAAAATGCATTGCTTTTTGCTGGGTTTCGTTTCCTAATGTGCTGGGAAGTTCTACTCTTCTATAAAACTTTTACCATTCAAAAGATTGATAAGTTTTACAGCTCTGAAGAAAAGTATATTGTCATTTAACAAGGAAAAAATGAACTTTCGCCCAGGATATAGTGTATTTTCAAGCAGGAAAAAGTGTATTTTTATCTGGCAAAATCTGTGATTTTTTTTCTTATCTTTTTCTTTTGTTTCTCATGTATACATTCTGTAAAGAGTTGCGAAAAAAGATACATGTAAAAAGGAAAGCTGCCTTCATGCTTGCCTTTGTTAGTTTGATATCACTTAAAAATATGAAAAAGGACGTATTCAACATCAAGATATGGCCCCGTATTCCAAATCCTACAATTCGCTGTAAATTTCAAATGTCTCGAAGCATTACAATTGCTGAGAGAGCATTGTCATAAATGCTTCTATAATTCAACAGAATATGGACGAATTGAGAACCCATATAGAGTAATTTAATGCTTTGAAGAGTGCCCTTCCAGAGAGGCTTTTATCAGCTGGACCAGCAGATTTTCATTGTTTTTAGAGGAAAAGAGAAAAGAAAAAAGAAATGGAAAAATTAGTGGTTAGACAATCTTAACCCTATTGTCAGATTGAAGTTTAGCCCTTTGTTAGCTAATAAAAATTTATATTAAATGTGTTTAGCTTAATATAACACTGCACAATTAAAAAAAAAGTACTCTTATTTATCTGAGAGAAAGTTTGTACATAGTTCGTTTCAGTGTATGTATTTTAAAGCAGTTGGGTATACATAGAGCAAGAACACAATTGAGGTAGTAACAAGAAGTTTCCTTACTTAAATCTTGGGCTCTTTTTTCCTTACTGGCGTGCACTGACATAAATTCAACGTGTATCTTGCTTTTGTTCTGTTGATGGTAAATTCCCTAGAAAATGTCTTCCATTCAGTCAGCTTGGGTTAGGTCCAGGTTCTGAGGAACACATTGGTATGTATTTATGTATGTTAATCCCATTAGAGAACAATTTGTCGACTCTGTCTGGCACTGCACTAGTCCATAATTTTTCCTTTCATTTGGGCTTCTGATTTTCAGGTATAAAGTGCATGGAATAGATAGCTTCTTCAACTACTTCAGAGAAAATGGTAGTCTACTGTACATTCAGAACTGATCTATAAACGCCTGTTTTGTGTTTCTTGTTATTTAGCACATCAGGCCTTATTTTAGTGACATAAGTTACTGGTGACCACACAACAATCTTAAATGTAGATGCTGTATGGAATGCTACCAGCATCAAAACAAAGTTTAAACTTTCATATTTCTGATGCATAAATGAACTCCATAACAATCTAAATCAAACAGTGGAAAATCCAGGATGGAATGTTACAGTATTATGAAAAGGATAGTACTCACCATATAGCAGAGATGCTGAATTTCAGATAGGCACAACAAAAGGACTGTCAGAAAGCGAGCTTTCGGTCAACAAGGACTTCCTCTATAATAGACAACATAGAATGAAAAATTGAAAACAGGCTGTAAGAGTCTGTTAGTGTAGTGATTGGCTCCACATGGAAATGATTTTGTGTTCAAAATATCAAGAATACCTGTGTAGCTTGACTTCATCTTATTTATTCTCTTAATCACTCCTTGTTTCTTATTATTGCTCATGAGAGGCACTGATCATTATTTTAATTCACCAAACACTTTTTAGGAAATTGAGTGTGTTAAATCAGACACACATGTTTTGATGTAGCTAGTACCTATTATTAGAAGAGCATAAACTCACTTTTCTCTGATTTCAGCATAAATTGTTGCCATATTTCTAATGACTACTGACTTGTATTTTTGCTGATATGCTTTTATCAGGTCACTGTTTCACACTTCCTGTTTTCTGCTTGTTGATGTGAACATTATGTTTTTGTGCCCTGTTTTTTGAATAATTGGCCCTTTGTAAACAGTTTGCCTGGCAGTGTGTGAAACACCACCTTTCCTCAAGTGGATTCACATTTTGCAGTGTCATCATCATTTTTTTTTTCTCTTCCCAGAAGGTCCAATCATCCAGCCTAAGGAAAATGTGGCTACAGCAGGATGGTTCATTGGAATGATGCTGGCAATTGCTTTCCTATTGCTAGTATTGGTCATTGTATGTATAATAAAGCGGAATCGTGGCGGAAAGTATGCTGTTCATGAGAGGGAAGCAGCACATGGGCGCAGTGACTATCCGGATGAACCAGGCTTCCATGAGTATTCACAGCCGTAAGTTATTTTAATATCTGAATATGTTGTTGACATAGGTATTGTATTGTGAGTCTAGAGATAGTACTTGGACAAAAAATTCAGAAATGTTATATTTCTTCTAATTTACCTGGTTGAAATTTTCACCCTTTCCATTGTTTTCTCTTTAGTGGAACATTTAAGCGATGGTATATTATTTTTGAAATGTTTAATAGCATTCCAGGTCTTCATAATGAAAAAACACTACCAGTTTTCAGTAATATGGAGCTAATTTGATTACCTTTCCACGAAGGTATATTTTTGTGCCAGTAAAATTGAGGAAAGTTAAAACATAAATGATTATAGACATGATCCATTTGCAGTGCAGTGATTCATTAATATAAATTAAATATACAATAGATATAAATTCCTGCTTTCATTGAAGAAGTTTGTGTTGCTGTTACTTTTCCACTTGCTTGAGAAAATGTGCGTGACACTGACAAGATTAACCTTGCCTATATACTTGCAAAACCATTGTAGTCTTTTTTCTGAATCACTTCATACACTAGGGTCCATGGTATGGCATAGTAACCAAGCCACAATACTCCCAATTCTCACCAAGAAAGTATGCATATTTGTATGCTGGTTGCAACTTGAATCTTCAAATATTATTTGCTGCATTTTATATTTGTGACCAACAGAAAGATCTATGGTGCTGTCCAATATTTACGACTTCTGTTACTAAGGAAGCGAAGTAAAATATCATTTGCGAAAGTTGTCTTCTAAATATGACTGAAGGTGAGCTGTATAACATTGCTGGGAGCTTACAGATCCAAATAGTCATGGCTCATTTGAAAACTTCAAAATTGTTAGAGCTTCTGTTCATTAAATTATAGACACTGCATACATAATCAGTTGTCATTTAGTCACATATACTCTTTTAAGAATATTTGAAACCTACAGATATAACCATAGATAGCCGTTGGCAGTTTTTTCTTGGATTAAGATAATGTTTCCATTGTCACTACTTATAATTAATTATTCTGTGATTGTGTGAACACTGGTATTTACAGGCAGATATCCTAGTGCTGACTGTTTGGTGCTATGTACTTTTGAAGATATAATCTAATAACTGTCCTGGTATATTTCACAGTGATGTGAAAAAACTGCAGAAAATGTGAACTAACACCCAAGCATAACACGCCCCCCCCCCCTTTCCCCAAACAATCCAGTGTATCTTATCTTGACCTTGAAAGTTTATTTTGAGATTTCTTTCAATTGTGTGTGAGGTAACTATATTAAAACTTTCTGGATAGTTACCAACGTCTTGTGCCATCAAATGTGGTTACTAAAACAAGTTAATTTCTATTATGTCTGTGTTCCCTAATTGCTTAGTACAGGATGATTATGCTTAAAGAATGTTCCCAACTTTGAATGGAATATTGTTGAAGAAGTGGGCAACATCATGGGGGGGGGTGAAAATTTTCCACTAAATTATGCTGTTTGACTATAAATGGCAGATAAATCACAATACAATGACTGTGGTGTGAGGTGTGAGTTGCACATTATACCCAAAGTACTGTGCAGTGTGAAAGTTCGACATTCAGCAGTTGTGGCAGTGTAAGGTAAGCCCATCCACCATGACAAGGTCATACACATTGGATGGGAAAAATAGGTTTTTAATTGTCCTCGGGCCAAAAACCACATAAAAAGCAATGATGAAATCGGTTTTTAATTGTTGTGAAACTGGTGCAAGACATGTTCAGTAGTGTATGCTATCCATCGTTTCTGTCACAAGTTGAAGTCGAGAAACAGCATGTTCCACAACAGATGGAATGTTTCGGGTCACGTTAGAATGTGTTGCGCAGTACGTGCCTTCAATTCCCTGTGTTTGTAATTTGAGCACTGAACACAGCTTCTTTCACATAATGACGTGGACGGCCAAGCTGTGGGGAAATGATGGCTGAGAATTCTAGAAATTCCAAAATGCTTCTGTAGCAGCTGCCTCACTGGCTGTGCAATGCGCAGAGGGGCTCCATCTTGCACAAAAATGATTCTACCTACACACCCATACTGTTGATGGGGTTGGAATGAGATTGGAGTGCAAAAGGCAGTACAAGTAACAGGATCCATCTCCTCAACAAAAATGTGGCCCTATGATAAACGATACCATCACAGTCACCTCTGTAGAATAAAAAGGTACTGGTTGATGTGCCCAAATTCTGCAGTTGTGTGTATTGAATTGTCCTTGGTGGGATGGAAATGGGCTTTGTCTGGCCACAGATGTCCCCTGGCCATTCATTGTCCACTTCCATGTGAGCAAGAAATTCTAGAGCAAATGTTTGTTTTACTGGCAGATCTGTATGAAGCAGCTTCTGTACATGGGTAATGTTGCATGGATAGCAGTGCAGGATGTTTTGTAGAATTTTGTGTGCAGCGCTCACAGGCATGTCCAGAATTCTGCCAATTCCCAGTCCACTGCATGTTTGCACACCACTGCTCGACCCCTCCAGAGTGATGTAGCTGCATCTTCTACTGACATAAGCTCAGTTGCTTTCCTCCTCTTGACACTTGAAGAGAATGTGTCTTTTTGAATTTCGTAATCATTTTCTCCAGACCCTTAGCAGACGTCAGACCAATGCCTTTTTTATACTGCTGAGTGTCCAGAACCAGCAGCATGCGATCCAGTATTGAGACAGACTTCCTAAGTGTCTTAGATTCAAACTTAGGAACAGCCATGTGCACCCCATCTTTTACACTGAGGTAACAAAAGTCACGGGATACCACCTTCTACTGACATAAGCTCAGTTGCTTTCCTCCTCTTGACACTTGAAGAGAATGTGTCTTTTTGAATTTCGTAATCATTTTCTCCAGACCCTTAGCAGACGTCAGACCAATGCCTTTTTTATACTGCTGAGTGTCCAGAACCAGCAGCATGCGATCCAGTATTGAGACAGACTTCCTAAGTGTCTTAGATTCAAACTTAGGAACAGCCATGTGCACCCCATCTTTTACACTGAGGTAACAAAAGTCACGGGATACCACCTTTTGTCCAGTGTAGTGCAGCAACTCAACGTGGCATGTACTCAACAAGTTGTTGGAAGTCCCCTGCAGAAAAATTCAAGCCACGCTGCCTTTACAGCCATCCATAATTGCAGAAGTGTTGTCGGTGCAGGATTTTGTGAACGAACTGACCTCTCAATTATGTCCCCTAAATGATCGATGGAACTTATGTTGGGCGATTTGGGTGGCTAAATCATTTGTTCCAATTGTCCAGAATGCTTTCCAAACCGATCGTGAGTGGTGACATGGCACATTACCAACCATAAAAATTCCATCGTTACACAAGTAGTCCATGAATAGCTGCAGATGGTCTCAAAAGTAGCTGAACATAACCCTTTTCACTCAATAACTGGTTCAATTGGACCAGAAGTCCCAGTGCATTCCATGTAAACACAGCCCACAACATTATAGAGCTACCACCAGACTGCACAGTTCTTTGTTGACAACTTGGGTCTGTGGTTTTGTGGGGTCTGCAGGTCTGCACCACACTCGAACCCTACCACAGCTCTTACCAGCTGGTATCAGGAATCATCTGACCAGGGCATGGCTTTCCAGTCATCTAGATTCCAACCAATATGGTCATGAGACTAGGAGAGGCAGTGCAGGGGATATTGTGCTGTTAGCAAAGGCACTCACACTGGTCGTCTGTTGCCATAGACCATTAATGCCAAATATCGTCACACTGTCCTAATGGATATGTTCATCGTACATCACATATTGATTTCTGAGGTTATTTCACACAGTATTGCTTGTCTGTTAACACTGATAACTCTGCACAAACGCCACTGCTCTCAGTTGTTAAGTGAAGGTCATTGGTCACTGCGTTGTCTGTGGTGAAAGATAATGGTTGCAATTTGGTGTCTTCAGCATACTGTTCAAACTGCGGATCTCAAAATATTGAATTCTCTGCTGATTTCTGAAATGGAATGTCCCACACATCTACCTCTCACTACCAGTCTGCGTCTAGAGTCTGTTAATTCTCATCGTGCGGCCATAATCACATTGGAAACGTTCTCATATGAGTCACCTGTGTACAAATCACAACTCTGCGAATGACTGTCCTTTCCTATCTCGTGTATGTGATACTACCACCATTTGTATATTTGCATACCACTATCACATGACTTTTGTCACCTCAGTGTATTTTGCATATTCTGCCACTTAAGGAGCCATCTAGAGGTAAAATTTTCGTTAAAATTTTGTTTCCATAGTGTTTTCTTCTGGTGTGATAATATTACGTTCAAATTTGACATCATTCTTAGAAGTGGTTCTATTTTTACAGCAGTTTACTTAAATTATAATCACCCTGTACATCCAAGTAATCAGATAAGGGGAGTTATCTCCATACTGTAGCCAAGCCTGTCAACTTTTAGTTTATCCTTAAAATTTACAGGAATTGCAGCATTTTATGGCGTTACAGATGTACAATGTCAATTTAAGACTTCATGGACAAAAATTTGAAACTTTAACATTCAATAATCACCCCACTTCCGTACAGTTGATTGTTTGCGTGGGTCGAAGGCAAGTCTACGATATAATTCTTCAAGTTTTCCCGGCGAGGCATTGTCGTGTTGATTAAGCGGGTTTCTGCCGGTTATTTGCGTCTTTCCTGCACGATATTTCAACTGTGTGACTCGCAGTCCTCTTCAGGTGCTGTCTAATCCTGATTCCAGTGTGGAACGAGTCTGGTATTTATGGCTAAGTTGTGCTAGGCGTTCCCTTTGTGGTCCGTGCCGCATCTGGCACTTCGTCTGTGGTGTGCGCCGACCAATAGCAACGGATGTAGCATTTTCTTCCAGCCGCTGCTGTTCTGTACACTGTGCGCGTGCTTTGTGGTTATTATCCGTTGTCAGTATAGTTGAATTAAGTTCTGAATGGCATCCAAGCTGTGCTAGACGTTCTATCTTCCAACTGTCATAATTTGGAGTCCTTCTGTGAATTAGGATGTTCTGTTACTGTGCTGTATCGTGTTAGCCATGATGTCCGAAGTTCTTGCTCTCCAGGAGCGGCTGCAGTGTCACTTTCAGGCCGATTGTGTTCAAACCGACACTTGAGACTCGGAAGAACATCCTCAGATACTTTGTCTGTTCTCTGAGGTGCCATTTCACATACATCCTTAGTTACATGTACCGGGCTGTCACGTCTAATTCAAACCTTGTACTTGTGTCTCTTGGGGTCTGAATGTTGCCTACGTTGCGTCTTCAGAAGATTGAGTGCTGGGTTCCAAGCCGGTATCATTATACTTCATAGAATGGTTGAGGTCTAAACAATGCTCGGCAATCGCTGACTTGGTTGCCTGCCTCAGTTTTGTGTGCCTTTGGTGCTCTTTGCACCTGATGTCAATGGTCCTGATCATCTCGCCGATGTATGCCATACCACATTCACATGGTACATGGTAAATGCCCATTTCTGTAGACACAGGTCATCCATCACATCCCCTAGCAGAGCTTTAATCTTGGTGGGTGGATGGAACACGCTTTTAATGTTATGTTTTTGGAGAATTCTGTTGATTTTGGCAGATATTGGCCCAACATATGGCAAATGTGCAACTTCTTGCACCTAGCACAACGTAGGCATAAATACTGGACTTGTTCCACACTAGAATCAGTATTAGGCAGCACCTGAAGACTGTGAGGTACGTAATTGAAATATCGTGCAGGAAAGACGTGAATAACCGGCAGAAACCTGATTAATCAACATGACAAGTCTACGATAGTCCATAATTTATTCTTTGATATGATTGGTACTTCTGACTGTGTGATGTTTGTGTCGTCGTTGGAATTGAATTTAAAGCTGGGATAACAGTTCTTCCCTGTGAGTCTTATATGTTGACAGGCTCTGCTCAGCAATTTCTTTGTTCTGGTCCGTTCACTTGCTGTGATTTAACCATATTCTTTGACCATGTGTGAACTAGTTACATTTAATTCTTACGTGTGTGTGTGGGGGGGGGGGGGGGTTGTTGGCGGCTTTCCCCCCCCCCCCCCCCCCCCCCCCCCCTCCATGTGCTTTTTCTACATTCACGAGGTTGGCGTCATGTTGATTTAATGGTTTAAGACTTTGTTTGCTTCGAGATGTTTCAAGAAAGTGTTTGACTGCCTTGAATGTTTATGTCATAACTTATATGTGACATTCTGTTATCCAGGTTCCATTCGATATGTATCGAAACATTTGTTCTTGGACATTTTCATATGCTGTATTCCTGTTGTAAGATTCATGAATAAATTCACCAAGAAACAGTACTTCCAGACGTTTAAAGAATCATATTCTGCTGATTTTCCATGCGTACTAAAATATAGAAAGGGAGAAAAATTTGCCTTCTGCACGTTATGTGGGTGTGATATGAATACTGCGTATGGTGGAAGAAACAATTTGAGAAATCCTGTGAAGTGCGGTAAAAACATAAATTATGTTAAAAGTGAAGGAAGGTAACAAGAAAATCAACACCTTTTTCTTTGCCAAGTCTGGAAACATTGACAGTGACATAATTAGGGCCGAGTGTCTGTTTACTTCCTTTTTGATGGAACACAATGTTCCCTTAGGTGCAGCTGATTGTGCTGGTGCTTTATGTAAGATTATGTTTCACACATCAGAAGTTGCAAAGAAATATAGCTGTGGTCATACGAAAACGACTTGCATTGTAAATAAAATGGCAGAAAATGCATCATCTGAAGTTTTATGTGCCTTCAGAATGAACCATTTTCTTTGGCAACGGATGGAAGCAATGATTCCAATGCCAAGTTGTATCCTGTTGTTGTTACATTCTATGATATTCTGCAGGAAAAAGAACTGAACACTGTGCTGTCCATGCCAGTGTTAGACGGGAGCTCAACAGGGCGAAACATAGGTAACCTGATGTTATAACAGCTGAATTCTCATAACATACCAATTGAAAACTGTGTGGCTTTCTGTTCCGACAATGCTGCTGTTACGATAGGACACGAAAATGGTGTTTCAGCAGTTCTGAAGGAAGTTCAACCAGGTATTGCAGTCATAGGTTGGATTTGGCACCTGATTAATCTAGCAGCTGAAAAAAAGTGCTGGAAGATTACCACTTAAAGTGGATGAGATCTTTGTTGATATATTTTATTCTTTAGAGAAGAACGTCAAAAGAAAAGAATGCCTTCAGAAATTTCAGAACTTGCACAATAAAGAGGCAAAGAAAATTCTGAAGCATGTACATACTACATGGTTATCTTTAGTCAGATGTTTGGATAGACTACTGGACCATTAGGATCCACCTCTTCCTTTCTTCAAGGAGGAAGTAATATTATGTACCCAAAACATTTCCTCAAGCTTGACATCTTTTAGAATACCTAGAGTTGAACAGAGGGGATTCAAGAGTATCAGAAGAAGAGAATTCTTGATTCTGCTATTACACATGCCATTAAAAGAATAGCATATTCTTCCAAATGAGACAAACCCATCCTTAGAAGTACGACGTCTGCCACAACATGTAAGGTAAAATTGTTTATGGTCTTTGTCCTCAAACTTAAACAAGGCCTTTTGCATTTCCCTTCATGTGGCTATGCCTGTATTTGACAAATTGAATGTTGCCCTTGAGACTTCTTCCCTACAAGTTCACTTTTTGTTACAATTTCTAATGGATTTGCTAAAGCAGTTGTTCACTAAAGCTCCTAATTGCTTGAAATGGAGCACAACTTGATTCAAAAGCAAAGAAGTGATGATGAGTTAGTTATTGACACATTCAGACTTCGTACATAGTGAATGATATCCAGGATTACAGATAAATCTCATTTCTTTTCATTGGTGATAAACTACATTTGCACTGCCTGTGACTACATTATCATCAAGTTTCCACTCAAGGATGATGTATTAAAGCATGCTCAAGTTGCTAGGTTAGACAAAATTAAAGATGCACAGTTTTCTTCCAATTGTTTTTTCTTGGGAAAATTTCCTATCGTATTGTGCAAGGAAGAGAATGAAATTACAGGTGAGGTGGTGAATGAACTCCAGAAGCAGTTCACAGCTCTTCATCAGCAGTTCACAGTTCTTCAGGTAGATGATACTAAGCAATTGCAGTGGGGCACAAATACCAAGACTTTTTGGAGCTGATGGATGTCTTTAAGTTCAACTGACTTTCTATAGTGATACTCTCTGTTCTCACCATTCCCCATAGCAATGCAGAATGAGAAGGTGTTTCAGCCTTGCGAAGAAAAATTGAACAGAGTTCATATCATCCATGTTCAGTGAATCTCTGGAGTCTATTTCTCTTTTGAAGACCATGAGTTCCGGTCCCTGTTATGACAAATCATTTTCTCAAGACTTGTTGCAGGAAGCTAAAAATGCCAAAACTGTGACTTTTAAGGTCAAACTCGCGTGTGATTTGCAGTGTGTATTATATTTTTCTTGCCTGTGTTATGTTGAACAAGTTTTATTGTGTAAAGGCTTTGTCAGTTATTCTGTATCTGCTTCATTTATCAAGGAAGTCCAAACTAATATTCACCACACCTGCTGCTGTTTAACATTGATTTCTTCTTCTGCTGCTCTTTAACATTGATTTCTTCTTTATTGTTATGTTCATATACAAATCATTGGCTATGATGTAAGTAGGTTTGATTTCATTGAACTATCCTGTTTAAAACATGAATTATTGTATTTTGTAGCACAAAAGTCCTCCCCCCATGAACCATGGACCTTGAAGTTGGTGGGGAGCCTTGCATGCCTCAACGATACAGATAGCCGTACCGTAGGTGCAACCACAACGGAGGGGTATCTGCTGAGAGGCCAGACAAACGTGTGGTTCCTGAAGAGGGGTAGCAGCCTTTTCAGTAGTTGCAGGGGCAACAGTCTGGATGATTGACTGATCTGGCCTTGTAACATTTACCAAAACGGCCTTGCTGTTGTGGTACTGCGAACGGCTGAAAGCAAGGGGAAACTACAGCCGTAACTTATCCCGAGGGCACGCAGCTTTACTTTATGGTTAAATGATGATGGCGTCCTCTTGGGTAAAATATTCCGGAGGTAAAATAGTCCCCCATTCGGATCTCCGGGCTGGGACTACTCAGGAGGACGTTGTTATCAGGAGAAAGAAAACTGGTATTCTACGGATCGGAGCGTGGAATGTCAGATCCCTTAATCGGGCAGGTAGGTTAGAAAATTTAAAAAGGGAAATGGATAGGTTAAAGTTAGATATAGTGGGAATTAGTGAAGTTCGGGGCCAGGAGGAACAAGACTTCTGGTCAGGTGAATACAGGGTTATAAATACAAAATCAAATAGGGGTAATGCAGGAGTAAGTTTAATAATGAATAAAAAAATAGGTGTACGGGTAAGCTACTACAAACAGCATAGTGAACGCATTATTGTGGCCAAGATAGACACGAAGCCCACGCCTACTACAGTAGTACAAGTTTATATGCCAACTAGCTCTGCAGATGACGAAGAAATTGAAGAAATGTATGATGAGATAAAAGAAATTATTCAGGTAGTGAATGGAGACGAAAATTTAATAGTAATGGGTGACTGGAATTCAAGAGTAGGAAAAGGGAGAGAAGGAAACATAGTAGGTGAATATGGATTGGGGCTAAGAAATGAAAGAGGAAGCCGTCTGTTAGAATTTTGCACAGAGCATAACTTAATCATAGCTAACACTTGGTTCAAGAATCATAAAAGAGAAGGTTGTATATATGGAAGAATCCTGGAGATACTAAAAGGTATCAGATAGATTATATAATGGTAAGACGGAGATTTAGGAACCAGGTTTTAAATTGTAAAACATTTCCTGGGGCAGATGTGGACTTTGACCACAATCTATTGGTTATGAACTGTAGATTAAAACTGAAGAAATTGCAAAAAGGTGGGAATTTAAGGAGATGGGACCTGGATAAACTGAAAGAACCAGAGGTTGTACAGAGTTTCAGGGAGAGCATAAGGGAATGATTGACAGGAATGGGGGAAAGAAATACAGTAGAAGATGAATGGGTAGCTCTGAGGGATGAAGTAGTGAAGGCAGCAGAGGATCAAGTAGGTAAAAAGACGAGGGCTACAAGAAATCCTTGGGTAACAGAAGAAATATTGAATTTAATTGATGAGAGGAGAAAATATGAAAATGCAGTAAATGAAGCAGGCAAAAAGGAATACAAACGTCCCAAAAATGAGATCGACAGGAAGTGCAAAATGGCTAAGCAGGCATGGCTAGAGGACAAATGTAAGGATGTGGAGGCTTATCTCACTAGGGCTAAGGTAGATACAGCCTACAGGAAAATTAAAGAGACCTTTGGAGAAACGAGAGCCACTTGTATTAATATCAAGAGCTCAGATGGAAACCCAGTTCTAAGCAAAGAGGGGAAAGCAGAAAGGTGGAAGGAGTATATAGAGGGTCTGTACAAGGGCGATGTACTTGAGGACAATATTATGGAAATGGAAGAAGATGTCGATGAAGATGAAATGGGAGATACGATACTGCGTGAAGAGTTTGACAGAGCACTGAAAGACCTAAGTCGAAACAAGGCCCCGGGAGTAGACAACATTCCATTAGAACTACTGACAGCCTTGGGAGAGCCAGTCCTGACAAAACTCTTCCATCTGGTGAGCAAGATGTACGAGACAGGCAAAATACCCTCAGACTTCAAGAAGAATATAATAATTCCAATCCCAAAGAAAGCAGGTGTTGACAGATGTGAAAATTACCGAACTATCAGTTTAATAAGCCACAGCTGCAAAATACTAACACGAATTATTTACAGACGAATGGAAAAACTGATAGAAGCCGACCTCGGGGAAGATCAGTTTGGATTCCATAGAAATGTTGGAACACATGAGGCAATACTGACCTTACGACTTATCTTAGAAGAAAGATTAAGGAAAGGGAAACCTACGTTTCTAGCATTTGTAGACTTAGAGAAAGCTTTTGACAATGTTGACTGGAATACTCTCTTTCAAATTCTAAAGGTGGCAGTGGTAAAATACAGGGAGCGAAAGGCTATTTACAATTTGTACGGAAACCAGATGGCAGTTACAAGAGTCGAGGGGCATGAAAGGGAAGCAGTGGTTGGGAAGGGAGTGAGACAGGGTTGTAGCCTCTCCCCGATGTTATTCAATCTGTATATTGAGCAAGCAGTAAAGGAAACAAAAGAAAAATTTGGAGTAGGTATTAAAATCCAGGGAGAAGAAATAAAAACTTTGAGGTTCATTGATGACATTGTAATTCTGTCAGAGACAGCAAAGGACTTGGAAGAGCAGTTGAATGGAATGGACAGTGTCATGAAAGGAGGATATAAGATGAACATCAACAAAAGCAAAACAAGGATAATGGAATGTAGTCGAATTAAGTCGGGTGATGCTGAGGGAATTAGATTAGGAAATGAGACACTTAAAGTAGTAAAGGAGTTTTGGTATTTGGGGCGCAAAATAACTGATGATGGTCGAAGTAGAGAGGATATAAAATGTAGACTGGCAATGGCAAGGAAAGAGTTTCTGAAGAAGAGAAATTTGTTAACATCGAGTATAGATTTAAGTGTCAGGAAGTCGTTTCTGAAAGTATTTGTATGGAGTGTAGCCATGTATGGAAGTGAAACATGGACGATAAATAGTTTTGACAAGAAGAGAATAGAAGCTTTGAAGATTAGGTGGGTAGATCACGTAACTAATGAGGAGGTATTGAATAGGATTGGGGAGAAGAGAAGTTTGTGGCACAGCTTGACTAGAAGAAGGGATTGGCTGGTAGGACATGTCCTGAGGCATCAAGGGATCACAAATTTAGCATTGGAGGGCAGCGTGGAGGGTAAAAATCGTAGAGGGAGACCAAGAGATGAGTACACTAAGCAGATTCAGAAGGATGTAGGTTGCAGTAGGTACTGGGAGATGAAGGAGCTTGCACAGGATAGATTAGCATGGAGAGCTGCATCAAACCAGTCGTAGGACTGAAGACCACAACAACAACAAGAACAACAGCACAAAAGTATTTTTTTTTCGTCAAGTCGGGGTATAATAAAATTCATTAGATTTTTTTGTCAAGCATGAGTTTTATTGATAGCCCATTTCAGAAGTTGGCAGGTATATATAGCAAATTGGATACGAATACTCATCCACCATCAGTATAAACCAGTTCAGAGTTAATAGTGAAGTACTTTGTAAAACTTGTCGATATGGATTTGAGTTAGTAAGTGGGACTGATTTTTGTGGTACCATGTCAACAAAGAATTTCATATTGCAGGACTATGAAAGAAAATCTACACAAACATTTGAGAATAAGCAAAACATGGCATCCAACATACAGGTGGACCAAAGCGCATTGTGTACGTCTAGTCTGAAATGTATGGAATGAATGTCTAATCTACCCCCCCCCCCCCCCCCCTTCCCCTGCTCTCTCTCTCTCTCTCTCTCTCTCTCTCACACACACACACACACACACACACACACACACACACAAATCTTCTATTTTTCCTCATGTGTATTTATTTATTCATTTTACTTCATTTCATTTAGGCTTGATAACAAGTCACATGGTCGTGGATCAACTGCCAGTGATCAGAAAGCTGCACCAGAAAGTGATACGGATTCAATGGCGGAGTATGGTGATGGTGATACAGGTGCGTGAATGTCTTATGACTTGAATGAAATTACAGAATGAGACTTTTTTTTAACTTGCTTGCTTTAATAGTGTTTCGTAACTCAGTGTGGTGTAAGTATATTTAACCAGCCATTCTCTTTCACAGGTTAGTATATATCAGTAAAATTGGGAAATTACTTTTTATGACTTGGAAGTTTTCCCACATTGACAGTAGTTAATGGCACCTGAAGACTCATGCAGAATTGATAGCTGAACCTGTATTATAGTGTGTGTGTGTGTGTATGTGTGTGTGTGTGTGTGTGTGTGTGTGTGTGTGTGTGGAGACTCTGCCATAATGTTATAATGGTTACCGCCAGGTTAAAATATTCCCCCCATTTGGATCTCTGACAGTCTACTTGATAGGAGATGTCGTACAAAAATAGAATGCTAATTACTGTGGATGTATGGAATGTTACAGCACAAAAGTAGCGTGGAAAACTAGAAGAATCTGAAGGTTGAAATAGGAAGAATGCTGATAAATATTTTAAGAGTCAGTGAGATATGATGGAGAGAATGGGGAGATTTTTGATGTGAAGATCATGGGCTTATTCATTGTGGGTTATATAATAGTAAAGCAGCAGTAGGAATAAGAGCAAATAGAAGACTTTGTGATAGAACAAAAGATTATCTGCAACAACAGAAAGAACAATACTGATGACATTGAATGGACATCCAATAGATACTGTAATTGTATATGTAAATTGGTAACCACAGATGTGAATGACATTGAAACAGAAAAACATGAAAAATATATCAAAGGGGTTGAGAATTTAACCCTAATGGAAGACAGGAGTGCAATCACAAAGTAAGATAGAGAACAAAAAGTAAAAGGAAAGCTCTACCTTGGCAAGAAAAATGAGATGGAAGAAAGATCAATAAAATTCTGCCTGGGGCAAGTACATGTGAAAGATGCTAAGGAACTGAAAAAGGTAATGAGATAACCAATATTTCAGGAAAACAAAAATTCTTGTCTCAAATGAAGGACTGAAAGTTATACAGCTGCTGACATTGATAGTGATCATAACCAATTACTAATGAAATTTCTGTTGAAATTCAAGAAGTAGAGAAGAAGTTGAAATGTCAAAAGTAGATAAGTTGAAGTAATAAAAAACTGGAGCTTTCTCAGAAGCATACGACCGTAAATTACAGATTAAGCCTGAAAGAAATTGATAAAGAGCTAGCAAAATTTTAAAAATGTTTAATGTGAACTGGTACTGAACAAAAATGTCGTAAGTTGGAATACACTCTCAGGTTTTCAAATTTTTCCTGTGTAGCCCCCAGCAATCAGTCTTTCGTTCTCATCCCATCTGGTAAGTCTTCCCTAAAGTCAAGGTTCTGGACAACTTTTCCAAAGTTTCTTCTTGTCCTAAACCTCACCAGCTGTTTTCCTACACCTTTGTCCATTCCCGTTCAGCCTTTCTGTCAGAAGGAGCTACTGACTGCTAAAGCTTGCAAATTCCAGTGCTTTTGTTATATGTGTGTGTTATCCTGCCGCAACTTAACGAGTAGATTTCTTATCTATCCAGTTACATTATATAAGTTACCATTTAGCTTCTTAAACCATGATGTATCTTAGTCCTCTGTTCATGATCTCAACTTTATAGCCATGGTGGTCATTTGTTTGCATTTACACTTGAATTACTACAGTGTCCTTGGAATTTAATGAACATCAACCTGTCACTGTAGTTTTTCACATGATGAGTATTTTCTAGTTTGATTTGTTAGCAGGGTGACAACTCCTGTTTCAGCTTTCTCTCTTTCCTCAGTAGAACATGTTTTTTCCCCTTTTTCCTGCTCAAATTCTTCACTAAATCATACATTTAAGTTTTCTAATTCTCCTGTGTTTTGTAATGTTCTTACATTCCCTCCAGTGTAGTCTGTACTCAGTTTAAATGGAGTACTGTTATACTTGCAGAGTATTTTACCCCATTTTCAGAGATTTTGTCTCCTTTGTAGGTTAGTATCTCCGTGCTGCTGACAGACTTGTTATTACCCTACTGTATAGGATAGTTCCCCATCTTTAAGACAAGAAATTTCCTTTTTGCTTACTCATTCATATACACATGATATAGTACATTGGTGTTTAGCAGAAGTGGATTTCTTATCTCAGTAGAGTTTCTATACACACCAGCGTTTGCCACAGTATATGTTGACCTCCACCTTTCTGTAGGAGGTGTTGGATGCAACAGAATGCAGAACTAGAACACCCATGATGTGATATATTATTGATGTGTTAATGTCCCCACAATGATAGATTTGGGGCAAGGGTCTTGAGGTGCATTCTTTGATGCATAAAACTCGTACTTGCGCTTTTGTGCCTGATGCCTGATGCCAAAATGATACAGTTACAACAGTTCTCTGGATATAATTAAATGACAAGATGGGAGACAAATAATTTTGTAAAATATATCTCAGTTGTTATTATTGAGCTTAGATCTTTCAAAACTCGTGGAAGTATAGTTTGTCTGGTGACCACATTTCTTCCTTGTGAACAAGAGTGCAGTGTTAATGGTAAGAGATACTGTATTGGGCTGTTTGACACTTTATTTCATCTCGTAATATGTTTGTCTGGAAAGTATACTTACAGCACTCGAAAGAAAATGTATTTTGTGTCACACGCATGTTGATGCCCCAGAGAGATGAGAAGATTTTTTACATTCTCTTTCTGTCTTATGTTAGCACCATTTTGTTTTACTGTGTTTTGCATGCTGCTTTTTCTGTTTTGTTGTTGTAGCTTTGTAGCTATTTTTTGTATGTAACATTTTTGCTTTTGGATGCCGGCGTGTGGCCACGCAGAAGGTATGAATGAAGATGGTTCTTTCATTGGTCAGTATGGTCGTCAGCAAAGGAAAGCAGAAACAGCATCAGCGGGTGGCGGATTTGCTACCTTGGTCTAGGTATCCTGCAGAGGTAAGACAATAATAATTCTTGGAAGTTTACTACTAATATTTTGATGCCTCATGCAAACTGATACTGCAAAGTGTTCATTTCAAGCTGCAGTGAAATCGCAGTTGTACAATGGCAGGAGTAAATTTCATACATCACAGAATGGAAAAACACAGGATACAATGAGTATAATATCAATGAGTCACATTTGGAATCTGCAAACTCATGCAAATACCTGGGTATAACATTTTGTAGGGATATGAAATAGAATGATCACATAGGCTTCATTGTGGGTAAAGCAGGTGGTAGATGTCGGTTTATTGGTAGACTACTGGGGAAGTGCAGTCAATCTACAAACGAGATTGCTTACAAAGCAATTGTGCGTCCCATTCCAGAATATTGCTCAAGTGTGTGGGACCAGACCAAATAGGACCAACAGGGAATATTGAATGTATACAGAAAAAGGCAGCGCAAATGGTCACAGGTTTGTTTTACCCATGGGAGAGTGTCACAGAGGTGCTGAAGAAACTGATCTGGCAGACTCTTTAAGGTAGACGCAAACTGTTCTGATAAAGTCAACTACAAAGTTTCAAGAAATGGCTTTAAATGATGATTCTAGGAATACACTGTATTACAGCCTCCTGCATATTTCCCACATAGGGATTGTGAGAACAAGATTAGATTAATTACAGCACACACAGATGCATTTAGCAGTCATTGTTCCTGCACTCAATATGTGAATAGAATGGGCAAAAACCCTAATAACTGGTACAATGGGGTGTAGCCTCTGCCAAGCACATGACAGTGGTTTGCAGATTACAGATTCAGGTGTAGATTATGACTCAAGTAGCAATCTGCTTTGCTAGATGTAAAATCGAAGCATATAAGCTAATTCGCCAACTCAAAGGCAGAAAAGTCTTTATATCTGATGGAAAAAGCCACCGCCCTTATAAGCTAGAAATAAAAATATACAAAGAGTAAAGTGGAGACAAACAGTTGGAACGGTTAGGTTATAAAATGACAGAAATCATACTCCTTGTGGTAAACACCGCATGTAAAATTTTGTAGATTTATTCAAGACTAGCTGAGTACCCAGTGTTACCCTGGTACATATTTATTTTAAGTTCTATTAGTCCACCTTTCTGTCCATCTCCTCCTTCCCTCATCTCTTCCGATGAACCGTGTGTTGGACAATGATATGATTTTGTAGGTAGATTCAGTATCATATGTGGGTCTAAGGCCCAGTCCCTTGTTGACAAATCTGGTGTGGCAGTTGAAGAGAGCAAAACGAAAGCCAAAGTTTTAAGTTTCACATTCAAGAAACCGTTCACAAAGGAGAATCGTACAAACATTACAGTCATTTGACCATCAGACTGACTCCCATATTGACGACATAGTTATAAAAATCTCTGGTGTAGAGGAACAATGGAAATATAATGCACATAGCCCCAAGCGACTGCAAAAAAGCACGGGTGACTCCAATATATAAGAAAGGTAAAGGAACAGACCTGCAAAATTACAGACCGGTATCCCTAACTTCGGTTTGAATGCAGAATCCTTGAACATATTCTCAGTTCGAGCATAATAAACTTTCTCAAGACTGAGAAGTTTATGCCCATGAATCATCACAGTTTTAGAAAGCATTGCTTGAGTGAAAGTCAGCATGCCCTTTTCTCAAAAGATATACTGCGAACTGTGGATGAATGGCAACAGGGAGATTCCATATTTCTAGATGTCCAGAAAGCATTTGACACATTGCCCTGTGGCAGGCTGTTAACGAAGGTATGAGCATATGGAATAAGTTCACAAATATGTGAGTGGCTTGAAGACTTTTTAAGAAATAAAACCCAGTATGCTGTCTTCAATGGTGAATGTTCATCAGGACAAGGGCATCGTCAGGGGTGCCCCAGGGAAGTGTGATAGGACCACTGTTGTTCTCTGTGTACATAAATGATTTGGCAGACAGGGTGAGTAGCAGTCAGCAATTGTTTGCTGATGGTGCTGTGGTGTACGGTAAGGTGTCAAAGTTGAATGACTCTAGGACGATACACGATGGCTTACTGGTTGTGATGAATGGCAGCTAGCTCTAAATATGGAAAAGTGTAAGTTAATGTGGATGAATATGAAGGACAAAACTGTAATGTTCAGATACAGTATTACTAGTGTCCTGCGTGACAGTCAAGTAATTTAAATATCTGGGCACAACTTTGCAAAGCGACATGAAATGGAACGAGCATGTGAGAACTATGATAGGAAAGACTCACAGTCATCAGATTATTGGGAGAATTTTAGAAAAGAGTGGTTCACCTGTAAAGGAGGCTGTTGTGACTTATTCTTGAGTATTGCTTTAGTGTTTGGGATCTGTACAGGGGCGTATTGAAGGAAGACGTCAAAGCAATTCAGAGGTGGGCTGCTAGATTTGTTGCTGGTAGGTTCGAATAACACACAAGTCTTACGGAGGTGTTCGGCAAATCAAATAGGAATCCCTGGAGGGAAGGGGACATTCTTTTCAAAAGTGGGAAAATTTAGACAACCGTCATTTGAAGGTGACTGCTGAATGATTGTACTGCTGCCAACATACATTTTGTGCAAGGACCATGAAGATAAGATAAGAGAAACTAGGGCTCATATGGAGGCATATAAACAGTCATTTTTGCCTCACTCTGTTTGTGAGTGGAACAGGAAAGGAAATGACTGGTAGTGGTACGGGGTACCCTCCACCCAGCGATTTTTTTGCAGACAGTAAGCTAAATGTGCTAAAAATAGAGTTAGTAACAAAGAAGCAATAAATGTGAATGTCAGGCCTCATGCGACAATTTTACTGCATGTACAGCAAAAATGTAGTAAGCAATAAACTTTTTCTGTTTGTCATGATGTAGGCGGTGTCAGTAAGAAAAGTTTTGTAAAGGTTTGGAATTGTGTGTAAAGTTTGTTGAAGTCACTAAGTGCTCTCATTCTCAAATACTGAATGAATAAAATCTGGGTATTCATACATCATAGTTAACATTTCTCTTTCACCCCCACGCCTTTGATAGATAGGCGGTCTTTACCTCCCAGCAATTTTTTGCAGACAGTAAGTACCAAGTTTGGTTGGAACTGGTCCAGAGATTTTGGACGAGATTTGGTACTAACATTAATTTTTATAATATCTATGAATATCAATTTTTCCATGCTCAGATTTTCATGAAATATAGCCTATGCATTGCCCAAAACTATTTTCAAATTACCTGTGAAAACCCCATGAAAATTCATCTGGTAGCTGTGGAGATTAGCTTGTTCAAAGACAGCCAGACACAACAGTTTCAAAGATTTATTATTAGTGTAGATTAATGCTGGGGCAGCTTGTTTGGGAATAAGGCAGTACCTTACGGATTAGGATGCTGTGCATTGCTCATTAGCTTGAATTGATTAGCCATTAACCTTGCAAGAGGAAGGCAGGAGAGCAAGTAATGGATAAGTTAAACATACTGAGATCAATGAGGTAAGATCTACGAAACCACTGAAGTGCCAAAGAAACTGGTATATGCATGCATATTCAAATGCAGAGATATGTAAACAGAGAGAATATGTTGCTGCAGTTGGCAACACATACATAAGACAAGAAGTGTCTGGTGCAGTTGTTAGATCGGTTACTGCTGCTACAATGGCAGGTAATCAATTCAAGTGAGCTTGAACATGGTGTTGTAGTTGGCGCATGAGTGATGGGACACAGCATCTCCGATGTAACGATGAAGTGGGGATTTTCCCATATGACCATTTCACGAGTGTACCATAAATATCAGGAATTCCATCAAACATCTAATCTCCGACATTGTTGCGGCCGTGAAAAGATCCTGCAAGAAAGGCACCAACAACGTCTGAAGATAATCACCTAGCATGACAGAAGTGCAACCCTTCTGCAAATTGCTGCAGATTTCAGTGCTGGGCCATCAACAAGTGTCAATGTGCGAACCATTCAATGAAACATCATCAGTATGGGCTTTCAGAGCCAAAGGCCTACTCCCGACTGCATGACACAAAGCTTTTCACCTCACCTGGGCCTGTCAACACCAACATTGGACTGTAGCTGACTGGAAACAGGTTGCTTGGTCGGACGAGTCTCATTTCAAATTGTATTGAGTGGGTGGACGTGTACAGAGACAACGTCATTAATCCCTGGACCTTGCATGTTAGCAGGGGACCTATCAAGCTGGTGGAGGCTCTGTAATGGTGTGGGACATGTGCAATTGGAGTGATATGGGACCCCTGATATGACTAGATATGACTCAACAGGTGACACACACATAAGCATCCTGTCTGATCACCTGCATCCATTCACATCCATTGTGCATCCTAACAGACTTAGGAAATTCCAGCAGGACAGTGTGACACCCTGTACATCCAGAATTGCTACAGAGGAGCTCCAGGAACACTCTTCTGAGTTTAAAGACAACTGCTGGCCACCAAACTCCCCAGACATGAACATTATTGAGCATATCTGGGATGCCTAGCAATGTGCTATTCAGAAGAGATATCCACCACCTCGTACCCTTATGGATTTATGGGCAGCCCTGCAGGATTCATGGTGTCAATTCCCCACAGCACTACTTTAGACATTAGCTGAGTCCATGCCACATCATGTTGTGGCACTTCCGCGTGCTCGCAGGTGCCCCACACAGTATTAGGCCGGTGTGCCTGTTTCTTTGGCTCTTCAGTGTATCTCAGTTGACCAAGCTAATTTAATAGAGCAAAGTTACCAGCAGGGTATTGCATCTTGGAAATGCTGGCAATAAGGACAAAGTAAGAAGTCTTTCCAGAGATTCATATGCAGCTTGTTTTTGGAGCCATAAATCCACCCCCCCCCCTTTCTTCTAGCTTATTTGCATCATTTGTTTGCAGATTTTCTTTTCTGTCTAGATTTCTCATATAATTTTATTTCTTAGTTTGTCAATTAGCCTTTCTTTTGTAATACTCCTGTAGATATATGAATAGATGAGAATTGTATAGTAGTGTTAACACTTTAGAGAGAGGCCACTTGAAGAAAAGTTGGCCTAGGAAACTGGCCATTTACGTCATTATTTAAAGCATTACTGGCACATATTTAATCGATGTAGTGGTACATAGTTAAAAACAGCTAAGCGTCAAGATTTCTTTTTCATATTTACTTTAGTTCTTAATCGATGTAGTAATACATAGTTAAAAATAGTTAATCTTGAAGATGTATTTTTCATATTTGCTTTAATTCTTTGATACGAGGGTCATCCACAAAGTAAGTTCCGTTTCTATTTCTATCTGCGGCAGTGCTACGATCGCAGTTCCGAGAGTGGGCGGCAGTTGCTCTGACTCAAGGAGAAGACATGTACGCCATTTTCTGATCCCTCCTGCCGACGTCTGCTTTGTAGTGCTTCTTTATAATGTCAGCCGTAATTGAAAATGCCGCCGCATGTGAAATCAGATGTGTGATTCGTTTTCTAAATGCAAAGAAAGTTAAACCAAACGAAATTCATCGGCAAATCTGCGAGATTTACGGACAAAATGCTACGAGTGATTCAATGGTTAAAAGATGGGTCACACTGTTCAATGAAGGATCAAGTGCATGATGAAGAACGAAATAGACGCCCGTCTGTGGTTACTGATGAACCGTTTCACACAATTGAGGAGAAGATTAAGCACAGCCCTAAGTTCACACTTATTGCGAACTATGGAAGTTCCGCAAATCTTACCCATCAATATTTCATGAAATTGTTACTGAAAAACTGAAATTTCGAAAACTTTTCTCACGCTGGGTATTCAAAATTCTTACTGAACAACACAAAAAACAACGAATAGGCAGTGCACTTCAGTTTTTGACACGCTACCTTGAAGAGGGCAATGGTTTTCTTTCTCGGATAGTAACGGGGGATGAAACTTGGGTATCGTACGACACCCCTGAAACAAAACAGCAATCAATGGAATGGAGGCACACTTCATCCCCAACGAAGGTTAAGCCTAAGCAACTCTTGACACCTCGAAAAGTCATGTGCACTGTTTTTTTGGTACAGAAAAGGCATTTTGCTGGTTGATTTCTTACCACGAGGCCGAACAATCAATGCAGATGGTTGCTGCGATATCATTAAGAAATTGCGCCGCGCAAGACAGAACAAGCGCTGAGGATTACTGTCAAAAGGTGTTGTTTTTTTTCCACGATAATGCCCGACCTCACATGGCGAATGTGACCAAACAACTCTTACGGGAATTTCACTGGGACGCGTTTGATCATCCTTCGTACAGCCCGGACCTCGCTCCTAGCGACTTTCATCTCTTCTTATGCCTGAAATCTGTCCTTTGTGGTCAACACTTCAGGAGGGTTACGGGAGCATAGGATATATTGTAAGGAGAGTTCCCGCGACCGAGCGAGGTGGCGCAGTGGTTAGCACACTGGACTCGCATTCGGAAGGACGACGGTTCAATCCCGTCTCCGGCCATCCTGATTTAGGTTTTCTGTGATTTCCCTAAATCGCTTCAGGCAAATGCCGGGATGGTTCCTCTGAAAGGGCTCGGTCAATTTCCTTCCCTCACCCGAGCTTGCGCTCCATCTCTAATGACCTCGTTGTCGACAGGACGTTTAACACTAATCTCCTCCAGAGTTCCCGCCTGTGCAATTCAGAAAAACTGGTGTTGGTGGAAAGGATCCAGGTGGCACAGGCTGTGAAGAAGTCACTGAAATGAAGAATGCAGTGTTGGGCAGTGTGTTCTGCAATTAGGTGGTCCAGCTGTTTCTTGGCCACAGTTTGTCAGTAGCCATTCATGCGGACAGACTGTTTGTTAGTTGTCATGCCCACGTAGAATGCAGCCTGTGGTTGCAGCTTAGCTTGTAGATCACATGACTGGTGTCACAGGTAGCCCTGCCTGTGGTGGGATGTTTGTGACCGGACTGGAGTAGGTTGTGTTGGGAGGTCTTGCATCTAGGTCTGTTACAAGCATATGAGCCATGAGGTAAGGGGTTGGGAGCAGGGCTTGTGTAGCGATGGACGAGGATTTTGTGTAGGTTCGGTGAGTGGCGGGATACCACTATGGGAAGGATAGTGGGTAGGACAAGAGGCAGTCGAAACCCTGATGGAGAATGTAATTCTGTTGCTCCAGTCCTGGGTAGTTCCGAGTCATGAGGGGAATGTTTCTTGTGGCCGGGTCATGGGACATTGGGAGGTGGTGGGGGACGGGAAAGATAAGGCATGGGATATCTGTTTTTGTCCAAGGTTGGGAGGGAATTCCAGTCTGTAAAGGCCTCAGTAAGATCCTTGGTATACTTCTCCTTTGAAGGCATTACCTACAAACAAATCTGGGGTACAGTTACGGGTGCCTGTATCACACCATCCTATGCCAACCTATGCCTGGGCCATCTGTAGGAATCCTTCCGAAACACTCAGAATTCCAAATCCTTCACCTGGTTCAAATTCATTGATGACTACTTCGTGATCTGGATCAAGGTTGAGGACACCCCATCCACATTCCTCCAGAACCTCAACACCTTCTCCTCCATTCACTTCACCTGTTCCTACTCAACCCAACAAGCCACATACCTCGATGGGCCTCCACCTGAAAGACGGCTAAATCAGTACCTCTGTCCATATCAGACCTACCAACCACCAGCAATACCTCGACTTCGACAGTTGTCACTCATTCCGTACGAAGAAGTCCCTTCCACACAGCCTAGCCACCCATGGCTGCCGCATCTGGGGTAACAACCGGTCCCTCTGTAGATCTTCCTCTCCCGTTGCTGATAAGAAAGAAAAGAGAAGATAACACTTAACTTCATACTGTAAGTAGAACTGCACCTTCTTCTTTGCCATAAATGTGGAAAGTTTAGCACTGAATATTTCAAATGCAATAGTAAATGTTTCATACAAGTTCCACAATCTTGCTTTACATGAGACTAATGTAATTTAAATGTGGGGTACTTTCATCAGTGAACTTTGTGTGTGATGTGTAATTTATTAAAGTTGTGTATTTGTAGACTTGTAAGTCACATTTTTGATTTGGCTTTGTTATGCTGCTTGGCTCTACTTTGGTACTAATGATAATATCAAAACAGTGGATAGAAATTTTAGCATGGTGATAACTTGTTTGGATACAAGGCTGAACTGAAGTGATAGATAGCTCCAGTCCTGCTACAGTGATGAATCAAGAAACATTTCTGGCAAAATAAGAATTCCGCACAAGAAAAATTTTAATGGAGAAAAACTGGAGATGGGTTTTTGGAATTTTTTTGGCAGAATAAAATAAGTCTTGACATTGAACTTACCAAGCAAAATCATTGTAATGATGTGTGGCAATAACATGTACTGGACTTATTGCAGTAATAGCAGCTGTATTGGAATCTTAAGGATATTTGAAAATCGGACCATGCATTGCTTAATTTCATATTTAACTCTAAATGAATGTATACGCAGAGCTGAATTTGAAATTGGATGCTATAAAGTATGTATTGAGCAATTGAATTAGGCACAAGTTCCTAGTTTATAATACATTCATGACAATGCTATAGTAGCATGTTTATAGTTTGAAAAAATACTTTTCAGGTAAATTCACAGAGGATGGTTCATTCATTGGACAGTATGGACCAGGAAAACGAAGACCAGAAGATCAACCAACACCAGCGGGTGTGGGAGCAGCTGCCACATATGTTTAGCCCTGTTGTGGGCTAATTCTTCAAGATCTACTTTGCTGTTCAATGGGACGTACAGAATAAACGAAAATGCATTTTTCAGTGCGACCGCTTGTGCAGCGTGTGACTGAGAGGTACCACTCGATGACTAAATGGAGTGTGGGCAACTTTGAAGCTCCCTCCTGCTGTTGCATTTGCCACGGTTTTTTGTGCTTCGAGAGTGGTAGTATAGGTGTTATTTCAAAATATTAAATATTATGAACTGTGTTTTCTATACAAGAAATGTCCCTTCTGTTTGCACTTCCTTCTTACTCTTGAAGTACTGCAACAGCTGTTTACTTTCTTGTTAATGTACAGTCCAGATTATCAGTATGTTAGAAAATTGTTGTGAATGGGCTACGAAGACTGCTATAGTGCGCTGACATTTTCTTCATTATGTGAGAAAAACACAGAATCTTGACTTCATATCTGCATTTAAAAATGTGGTCGCTTCCTGCAGCTGCCACATAAAACTGTATCAGAGAAATATGTTTTTACATATTTATTTGTCATCCTAGCCAGCTACCTAATTGTTACTGAGTTGGACACGGTTTTCTATGCAATTCTGAATCTGGTGGCTGGTCAGTGTCATGGGACGAATGTGAACTGAAGTGTGAAGTAAGATGGCAGGTTGAAGAAAGTGGTGGTGCTCTTGTAGCCCACCAGTTTGTCTCGTGATACAGTTGTTACATATTTAGTGTGTGCATGTTGATGTCTACTAGCTGGTGCTGTATGTACCACGCTATAAATTAAAGTGCATTAATATTCCTGGCTGTGTCAGATGTTGCACCACTGTTAGGTATGTTGCATTGTGAACTGTTGGTTTACTGATAGGTCAAAAAGTGGAAGGGTTACTTATAAAATGTGATTCCATGACCATGTCCATGGGCAGTGATACGGAGTGTTAAGCCCTAATTATGCTTTTTTTTCTTTGTAAAAAAGAGATCTATAATTGTATGTTTCCTAAAAGGCCATTATACATCGGCATAATGTGAAGGCTTATAAATGTAATTTGATGATGTCTTGTTCTGACATGGTGTGCCTGATGTTGAAGCTTAGGTTAAAAAATACATTTAAAAATGAGGTTATTTCAAGCACGAGACAGGTTGGTGGCCTACTTGATGTTAATTGAATAATATAAATGTTGTTATTCGCTGAGATGTTTTTGCTTCTGTAAAGGTTGTTTATTTTTGCACTATTATTACTTGCGTAAGCACAGTTGCACGATAGATAAGGTGGCAGCTTTGTCGGTTGTGTGAGTAGTTCGCATGCTTGCAAAATAACTCTGTTGCTTATTGGAATTTCACACTTTATATCTTTGTTATATTTGTAGTATACTCAATTATTGCTGACCATCTTCAGCAGCAACAACACTTATGCTGTTGTACTGCAGTATATAAGCTCAGTGCTGAAATTACTGATCTCTTGCCTTTGAGTTTCCAATTTTTTATCTCCAACACCATTGTTTGTGTACAGTGGGTTTGATTGTACAGACACCTGAAAGAAATTTCAGTGTGCAGAATATGAATCTCATAAACCATCTATGATATAATTGCACCACATTGTCTTGTAACAGAAAGTTGATTTAAGAACTATTGTAGTGGGGAAGTTTATATTAATTTCCCATATAAGAAGAGACCTTTATTATTTTTCTCTTGTATTTTTGTATGCTTGCAGATGATTTTGAATATGCAGCATTATTTTTTTAAAGTGTACTGAAATTGCAGCCATATGTTGGTATTGTAGCAGCTGCAATAGTTTCTTTGACACTCCGAAAGTATTGCACAATTCTTGTTACGTGGTAACAGTGAAAATTAAGTAATATTTTTGTATTTGCAGAGCATCCATGTCCATTGCAATCCTTTAGCTGTGTGACATAAATATAATTACTGATTTAACTGCTAATGCTTTCTTCAACTCAGCATTTAGCATCTAATGATTGAAAATGCTTCTGGCTGTCATTACTGTGGTTCAAACGGTTTCAAATATCTAACTTGGTGTGTTTTATTTGATTAAAATTTAACATTATAAGTTAGTCAGTTGTAAATATTTATGTCATTACAGCACCAGTATAAACCTACATTATATGTAGACAATGGGATTGCGTTTCAGAATACTTAATTATGTAAGGTAATGGATCTGTTGTGGGGTGGTATCTCCTGATGACACTGACAGGAGACCTTGTGAACTAACTAATGATCTGTTCTGTTCTAAGTATTATTAATAATTTCTATAAGTTATTTTAATTTTTTATGATAGTTGCCAGGCAACTGTAAAGTCATCATTCCCAGCTTAACACCCACTCTGAGTGAAATTATTTTATATGTGTATTTTTATTTTATTTTTGTCTACAGCCACAAATATTAAATACAAAATGAGGAAAAAAAAAAACTAACATTGTCAGCTCTCTTTATTTTGCAACCTATATCCAAATCAATACAGCATCTGACATACTTATCACAGAACATGTAGTACAACAACATCTCTTTTTGTCAGTTTGATAACCAGAACAAACCGGTAACTGGTTTCATCCTACCACAAAAAAGAGTGGAAGTAAGCTGGCGCCACTCAAAAGCATCATGTGATAAAAGTAATGTACATTTTCAGATATCAATAACAGCTTGCAGACTACCAGCGTAAACTGAAGTTATTAAATATGAAGTTCCCAAAAAAAATGTCTTCGTTAAAATCTTGTACTTAAATAGTATTTGCTAAAGGGCTGTTTTTATAACCAGTCACAACAATAAACCTGCAGCCATCAAAAAACAAAATTGGACCATACATAAACAGAACAAGTCTGACAAAACTTATCAGTACATGGGTAAATTGGGCAAGATATCAAGGTCATTGTCCCCATGATTAAAGCAAGCATCAAATACGAGATTGCCACCAGTCTTAAATGAAAACATCAGCAGTTTGTTACTTTCCTGTTTGGCACAGATTTTTAAAATGTTATTAACTAAGTGAAAATGCATTAACTATACAATATTACAAAAATGTGGCACACTACTGTAACCTGCACAGTGCTTTGTGATAAATTTGACACAGACATCAATGACAAAAGGCACGAGTGTTGCAAAGTAAGGCACTAAAATTTTTCTCAATACAGTCAACATCAAGCCAGCCATGATACCACCAACTGCCATCCAGTAAATATGGGCTATAATTTTTCAACTGTGGATCACAGAGAAGAGCCGCTCCTTGTAGTCTTCCTGCTGAAGCTTCCTCATTAGGTTGTTCAACAACAAACCACCTTCCAAGAATTCCCTCAAGTTATGTACAGTGAAATGTATGCGATGATCTACTACAGTATCTCGCTGGAAATTGTACGTGCGTATCTTATCAGATCGCATGCTCATTCCAATCTGCAACAAACAACGATTTATTACAAGCTTAATCCTTTCCATTTTAATTGATCTTTCCTTAATAAGGGCTACTTTGTGAACAGCATCTCCATAAGCACATCAGATTATGTACAGAAAAATACATCATTTCTAAGTACTACCCTGGATCAGGAAATTTTATTTCTGAATCAATTATTTAATTCTGCTGTGTAAATATTTTAACCATTCCAAACTCATCAGCCTGCCTTTACATAAGACCTCTACAACTAAGCAGGAGACTTTTGGTAAAATAACAAATCCTGTCATTTTAATAATCTTCCAGCCTCCCTGGGAATGGCCACATAGAGATATTTCTTTTTCCGTAATACTGTGTGCTCTCTTTGAGTCTGTTCACACTGCTAGGGAAAATATCTGTCATGGCATATTACTGTAAACTCAAATTGTATCCATTTGCTTTGACAAATTTAACCAATACCAACCAACTCAAAGCAGTTTGCTACAGACATAAAACTTTTTCACAAATTAAAACTGTATGCACTACTGAGACTCTGGCACAGAATCTTGCCTTTCACGAGCAGTACTCAACTGTGCCACCCAGGCATGTACTGTGACCCTTACAGCTTCACTTCTACTAGTGCCACACTACTGTTTTCCAAACTTTCTGCTTACTTCTATACTCTGATCAGAATAAGAAAGTGACTGACTAATCTGTGGCAACAAACCACAGAATGCACTTGGTTGCCCCTTTTGTTGTATTTGCAGTTATCAAGTAGCTCTGTAATGGCAAGTAGCAGTTACTAGTCTGTTGCAGATGCACAAATAAGCTAACATTGAAGTGGCTCTGTTTTTTCTGATCTTACTTCCTGCTATTTCACGTTGAGGACCCATTTTGTCACATGAAACACAAAGTTAGTTCTGCAATATTGTGGCAACATGCCACGTAACGTGGAACCGATGGGAAGAGAAAATGTTTCCTATATCACAAGCAGAATGTGAGATGATATTTTGTATTTGTCGTGTTCAGCAGAAGCCCATATTTGGTGGGTTTTTTTATGTTATATCTTCAACTTATGACTATATGCTGTTTCTAGGCAGCAGCACATTGAATGCCTCCAGAACAATTCATTTTGGATTGATTTGTGTTAAAATGACAGGATATGTCATATTGGTGGTTAAAGACATGCCGTATTGTTATTTTTTACATTATAACTAGGGTTTTATGAAGATTCATGAAAAACATGTCATTATTGTTAGGACTTATTATGTCACCTAATGACATTTTAGTAATTAAAGCCGTTAGGATACTGTAACATAAAATACAAGGGCACTCACTGCAGACTTTCAGTGTAGTATAGTTGGTAGCAGGTGCCACATTATGGAACAAAGGGTAGAGTGGTGCAGGTTTGGGTTCCTGCTGTAATCAATTTCTTTTCTTCCTTTTTTTTTTCTCTCACCTTTGCCTTTCTAAAAGGTTGTGGGATTTTCTTATGAAGAAAAAATTTGTGTAATATTTGATAAGTGGGCTATCTGGAGTGAGTTTGTTAAATTTTGTAAGCTGATGCCCTTAGTGACTGAACATATATCTTTTCTTTTTGTTTTACTTTAAGTTCATGGACACTGGTGAAGTTTTTATTTATGTATACCACAGACAGAACACCATGATTAGCATGTGGACAAGGGAGGAAATGTGTGTTTTAAAAGAGCTAACGTAGGAATTTTACACTTGTCCACTTTCATAAACAAACTGTATACTTTGGGAGCCAAATAAAGCCGACAACTGCTACCCATCACATGTGCTGATAGCACTGGTTCTCGATGTTGGATATCCTGTCTGCATTTACATGAATGTTAGCTGCCTCGTCCTGTGTGATGACGGCTTTACCATTGGTCAAGTAACAGTTGAGATTTGTTTCCATCGTGTGCTTTGTTTCTGTGTGTGGCATGTTTATTTTACACTACACAATGTTTGAAGTTTGCAGGAAAAGTGTGGTTGCTAAACAGGAATTTTAGTGATCTACACTCAAGTTTTGCATGGTCACTCATCAGTTTGTGTGCTTGGTCCAGCAATATTTTGAAGAGAGAGAATGGTGTAACTACTGTTCCTCATGAAGGTAGCCAAAAGAACTGCAGATGCTTTGAACATTCACAAAAATGTGGTTGTGAAAGTGCAAGGAAAAATACTCTTCTGTAGAACAGGAAGGGGATGATTTTATCTCAGCTACAGACACAGTAAGAAGAAGAAGACAAAATCGCTATAAATGAGTATTACAGAAGTACATCCAACTAAGAGAGTTAAACAGTTTTGGAAAGATTGCATGGTTGGATAAAACTCGGATAAATGCGAGTTATTCTTTCCGAAAAGACTGAACTGGTGAAAGTATTGTGGAAGTCCACCTGTTCCCATGGGAAAAGGTTCAAACATTATCATCTTGTGCACTGGAACTTCCACTGGTTTACAATAATCTCATTGCTGGAAGAATTAAGAAAAAAAAAGTGGTAAAGAATGAAGTCAAAAATAGGGAGAATAAAATTTATAAACTCTGTATGCATGAGTACCCCATAAGACATAGATATCTGTTTTGAAACAGTCTTAAAAGAAATAGAGAATGGAGGAGAGGAAGACGATCCAAAGAAGAACAGCATGTTCTATCAAAACCAATGTGCACTCTGTGTGGATACCGGGTGGAGTCATTCCAGATGTGGAAAGGGTCCTCCCGGATGCCATGAAGAGCACAGGGTGCAGCCAACTGCAGGTGGTTGCTCATATTGGTACCAATGATGTGTGTCACTTTGGATCAGACGAGATTCTCTCTGGTTTCGATCGGCTAACAGAAGTGGTAAGGGCTGCCAGTCTTGCTTGCAAGATGAAAGCAAAAGCCAGTCTTGCTTGCAAGATGAAAGCAAAGCTGACCATTTGCAGCATAGTCGACAGGACCGATTGCGAGCCTCTGGTACAGAGCCGAGTGGAGGGTCTGAATCAGAGGCTCAGAAGGTTCTGCGACCGTGTAGGCTGCAAATTCCTTGACTTGCGGCAAAGGGTGGTTGGGTTTCGAGTTCCGCTGAATAGGTCAGGTGTCCACTATACGCAGGAGCTGGCTAAATGGGTAGCAGAGGCTGTGTGGCGTGGACTGGGTGGTTTTTTAGGTTAGAGAGTCTCGGGAAAACACAAGAAGGGCCACAGTCCCAAAGGGTGCAGGCTGAACACAGGAAGAACGTAGATACAGAAACCATTGGTAAAATAGTTGTAAATTGTCGTAGCTGTGTTGGGAAAGTACCAGAGCTCCAAGCGCTAATAGAAAGCGGTGATGCTCAAATCGTTATAGGCACTGAAAGCTGGCTAAAGCCGGATATAAGCTCAGCCGAGATTTTTGCGAAGAACCTAATGGTGTTCCGAAAAGATAGGCTAAACATGGTTGGCAGTGGCCGGTTTGTTGCTGTCAGAAGTAGTTTAACTTGTTGCAAAATTGAAGTAGATACTTTCTGTGAGTTAGTATGGGCAGAGGTCATTGTTGGCAACTGGAATGAAATAATAATTGGATCCTTTTACTGACCTACCAGTTCAGATGATACAGTTGCTGAAAGGTTCAAAGAAAACTTAAGTTTGATTTCAAACACATACCTGACTCATACGATAATAGTTGGTGGTGATTTCAATTTACCCTCGATATGTTGGTGAAAATACATGTTTAATTCCGGAGGTACACATAAAATATCACCCGAAACTGTGCTAAATGCATTCTCTGAAAATTATTTCGAGCAGTTAGTTCATGAGCCCACGTGAATAGTAAACGGTTGTGAAAACACACTTGACCTCTTAGCAACAAATAATCCTGACTTAGTAACGAGCATCAAAACCGATATAGGGTTTAGTGAACACAGGGTTGTTGTAGCGAGATTGAATATTGTAATAACCCAAATCCTTGAAAAATAAGTGAAAAATATACCTATTCAAAAAAGCAGATAAAAATTCACTTGATGCCATCCTGACAGACAATATCCACTCATTCCAAATTAATAATATAAGCGTAGACCAGATGTGGCTTAAATTCAAAGAAATAGTATCAGCAGCAATTGAGAGATTTATACCAAATAAATTAACAAACGACGGAGCTGATCCTCCTTGGTATACAAAATGGGTTAGAACACTGTTGCAGAAACAATGGAACAAACATGCCAAATTTAAACAAATGCAAAATCACCAAGATTGGCGATCCTTTACAGAAGTTCGAAATTTAGCGTGGAGTTCAATGCGAGACGCCTGTAACACTTTCCACAACAAAACTTTGTCTCAAAACCTAGCAGAAAATCCAAAGCTATTCTGGTTGTACGTGAAGTTTGTTAGTGGCAAGAAACAATCAATGCCTTCTCTGCATAATAACAACGGAGATACTATCAAAGACAGTGCTGCCAAAGCAGAGTTACTAAACACAGCCTTCCGAAATGCCTTCACAAAAGAAGACGAAGTAAATATTCCAGAATTCGAATCGAGAACAGTTGCCAACATGAGTAATGTAGAAGTAAATATCCTCGGAGTAGTGAAGCAACTCACATCACTTAATAAAAGCAAGTCTTCTGATCCAGACAGTATACCAATTAGGTTCCTTTCCGAGTATGCTGATGCATTAGCTCCATACTTAACAATCATATATAACCGTTCGCTTGAAGAAAGATCCTTAACCAAAGACTGGAAAGTTTAAATTCCAATCACCAACTTTCTCCTCCGAATGCGAAAATATTTTGTTGACACTGACCTACATAGAGAGGAACGATCACCACAATAAAATAAGGGAAATCAGAGCTCTTACGAAAAGCTATAGGTGTTCATTCCTTCCACGCACTATACGAGATTGGAATAATAGGGAACTGTGAAGGTGGTTCGATGAACCCTCTGCCAGGCACTTAAATGTGATTTGCGGAGTATCCATGTAGATGTAGAAGAGTCGATCTCTTCCAATGCCCCTAAATGGCGTGCAGCAGGTGTTTCCCTCTCGAGATGAACTCAGTCTGATTTTTTATTCTCTTGTAAATTACAGCAACTAATAGTTATTCCTCTCCAAATTTTCATTTGATTTCTTATCAATCTACTTTAAGTAAATCCCAAATGTTTTGAGATTCTTCATTTTCTTTTTCATCACAGTCCAAGTTTGGGGAGGGTCTCCTCATACGTTTGCAGTGGTAAATTTCTGTGGCATTCCAGGCATCATACACCCTAAGCATTGGAACCCCCCCCCCCCCCCCCCTCCCCATGAACCATGGACCTTGCCATTGGTGGGGAGGCTTGCGTGCCTCAACGATACAGATAGCCGTACCGTAGGTGCAACCACAATGGAGAGGTATCTGTTGAGAGGCCAGACAAACGTGTGGTTCCTGAAGAGGGGCAGCAGCCTCTTCAGTAGTTGCAGGGGCAACAGTCTGGATGATTGACTGATCTGGCCTTGTAACACTAACCAAAATGGCCTTGCTGTTCTGGTACTGCGAACGGCTGAAAGCAAGGGGAAACTAAAGCCGTAATTTTTCCTGAGGGCATGCAGCTTCACTGTATGATTAAATGGTGATGGCATCCTCTGGGGTAAAATATTCCGGAGGTAAAATAGTCCCCCATTCGGATCTCTGGGCGGGGACTACTCAAGAGGACGTTGTTATCAGGAGAAAGAAAACTGGTGTTCTACGGATCGGAGTGTGGAATGTCAGATCCCGTAATTGGCCAGGTAGGTTGGAAAATTTAAAAAGGGAAATGGATAAGTTAAGGTTAGATACAGTGTGAATTAGTGAAGTACGGTGGCAGTAGGAACAAGACTTTTGGTCAGGTGAATACAGGGTTATAAATACAAAATCAAATTGGGGTAATGCAGGAGTAGGTTTAATAATGAATAAAAAAATAGGAATGCGGGTAAGCTACTACAAACAGCATAGTGAACGCATTATTGTGGCCAAGATAGACATGAAGCCCACACCTACTACAGTAGTACAAGTTTATATGCCAACTAGCTCTGCAGATGACGAAGAAATTGAAGAAATGTATGATGAGATAAAAGAAATTATTCAGGTAGTGAAGGGAGACGAAAATTTAATATTAATGGGTGACTGGAATTCAAGAGTAGGAAAAGGGAGAGAAGGAAAAATAGTAGGTGAATATGGATCGGGGCTAAGAAATGAAAGAGGAAGCCGCCTGGTAGAATTTTGACAGAGCATAACTTAATCATAGCTAACACTTAGTTTAAAAATCATGAAAGACGATTGTATACATGGAAGAACCCTGGAGATACTAAAAAGTATCAGATAGATTATATAATGGTAAGACAGAGATTTAGGAACCAGGTTTTAAATTGTAAGACATTTCCAGGGGCAGATGTGGACTCTGACCACAATTTATTGGTTATGAACTGTAGATTAAAACTGAAGAACCTGCAAAAAGGTGGGAATTTAAGGAGATGGGACCTGGATAAACTGAAAGAACCAGAGGTTGTACAGAGTTTCAGGGAGAGCATAAGGGAACAACTGACAGGAATGGGGGAAAGAAATACAGTAGAAGAAGAATGGGTAGCTTTGAGGGATGAAATAGTGAAGGCAGCAGAGGATCAAATAGGTAAAAAGACGAGGGCTAGTAGAAACCCTTGGGTAACAAGAAATATTGAATTTAATTGGTGAAAGGAGAAAATATAGAAATGCAGTAAATGAAGCAGGCAAAAAGGAATAGAAACGTCTCAAAAATGAGATCGTCAGGAAGCGCAAAATGGCTAAACAGGGATGGCTAGAGGACAAATGTAAGGATCTAGAGGCATATCTCACTGGGGTAAGATAGATACTGCTTACAGGAAAATTAAAGAGACCTTTGGAGAAAGGAGAACCACTTGTTTGAATATCAAGAGCTTTGATGGAAACCCAGTTCTAAGCAAAGAAGGGAACGCAGAAAGTTGGAAGGAGTATATAGAGGGTCTATACAAGGGCGATGTACTTGAGGGCAATATTATGGAAATGGAAGAGGATGTAGATGAAGATGAAACGGGAGATATGATACTGCGTGACGAGTTTGACAGAGCACTGAAAGACCTGATTCGAAACAAGGCCCCCGGAGTAGACAACATTCCATTAGAACTACTGACAGCTTTGGGAGAGGCAGTCCTGACAAAACTCTACCATCTGGTGAGCAAGATGTATGAGGCAGGCGAAATACCCTCAGACTTCAAGAAGAATATAATAATTCCAATCCAAAAGCAAGCAGGTGTTGACAGATGTGAAAATTACTGAACTAACAGTTTAATAAGTCACAGCTGCAAAATACTAACGCGAATTCTTTACAGACGAATGGAAAAACTGATTGAAGCCGACCTCGGGGAAGATCAGTTTGGATTCCGTAGAAACACTGGAACACGTGAGGCAATACTGACCTTACGACTTATCTTAGAAGAAAGATTAAGGAAAGGCAAACCTACATTTCTAGCATTTGTAGACTTAGAGAAAGCTTTTGACAACGTTGATTGGAATGCTCTCTTTCAAATTCTGAAGGTGGCAGGGGTAAAATACAAGGAGCGAAAGGCTATTTACAATTTGTACAGAAACCAGATGGCAGTTATGAGAGTCGAGGGGTATGAAAGGGAAGCAGTGGTTGGGAAGGGAGTGAGACAGGGTTGTAGCCTATCCCCGATGTTATTCAATCTGTATATTGAGCAAGAAATAAAGAAAACAAAAGAAAAGTTTGGAATAGGTATTAAAATCCATGGAGAAGAAATAAAAACTTTGGGGTTCGCCGATGACATTGTAATTCTGTCAGAGACAGCAAAGGACTTGGAAGAGCAGTTGAACGGAATGGACAGTGTCTTGAAAGGAGGATATAAGATGAACAACAAAAGCAAAACGAGGATAATGGAATGTAATCGAATTAAGTCGGGTGATGCTGAGGGAATTAGATTAGGAAATGAGACACTTAAAGTAGTAGATGAGTTTTGCTAATTGGGGAGCAAAATAACTGATGATGGCCGAAGTAGAGAGGATATAAAATGTAGACTGGCAATGGCAAGGAAAGCGTTTCTGAAGAAGAGAAATTTGTTATCATCGCGTATTGGTTTAAGTGTCAGGAAGTCGTTTCTGAAAGTATTTGTATGGAGTGTAGCCATGTATGGAAGTTAAACATGGACGATAAATAGTTTAGACATGAAGAGAATAGAAGCTTTTGAAATATGGTGCTACAGAAGAATGCTGGAGATTAGATGGATAGACCACATAACAAATGAGGAGGTATTGAATAGAATTGGCGAGAAGAGGAGCTTATGGCACAACTTGACTAGAAGAAGGGATCGGTTGGTAGGACATGTTCTGAGACATCGAGGGATCACCACTTTAGTATTGGAGGGCAGCGTAGAGGGTCAAAATCGTAGAGGGAGACCAAGAGATGAATACACTAAGCAGATTCAGAAGGATGTAGGTTGCAGTAGGTACAGGGAGATGAAAAAGCTTGCACAGGATAGAGTAGCATGGAGAGCTGCATCAAACCAGTCTCAGGACTGAAGACCACCACAACAACAACTAGCATTGGAAGTAATCGACATCTTCCTTGAGCCTGTTTTTCACTGCTATTGTCAGTGCTGTTTCATACTTGTTAGTAACTACTTTTGATTTTTCGAAGTTTACTCCTACATCAGGAATTCCTTCTGTCAGCTGCTTAAGAATCTTTTGCAAGTTTTCTTCGTGCCTAACCAATAGCACTAGATCAACAGCATATTTAATAGACTTGATGACTCTTCTCCTCCAATTGCGAAATCTATTTCTTAAAAGACTTTGCATAACCAACCAAACACACACACACACACACACACACACACACACACACACACACACACCATACAATAATTCAATGCCACTTTCTTTTCAGGCTGTCTATTCAACCAATTCCCCTCTCACAGAAGTTGAAAAAGAAAGACATGTCCACAGATCCCAAACTACTACTCATTATGTTCTCCCATGCCATTTCCTAAGTCTTTAAAAAGTTTCCTCAACTACAAGTAGTTACATGTTCATTTAAAGCATCTGAATAACCAAAATACCATAAGCCATTTGTTTTACCTGTGATTTACGTTCAGCACTCAAGCGACTTTCCTCTTCTTCTGTACGCATCTTCCAGATGCGGGCACGGAGTCTCTCCATGGCGATAGCTTTGTTTTTGTGTTGAGACCTATCAACCTGACTCTCCACTACAATACCTGGAATATATATATAAATATGAAAAGTTTTTTTTTGCAGTACATACTAATCTGCAGCATAAGCTGCAAAGTGGAATATATTACTTATTGTAATTTGTTTAACATACTGAACAGGTCTTCAGTGTTGACTGACATTGCACAGATTTGATTTCATGCATGAACTGAAAGAAATACTACTGATCAAGTACTTTTAGAGTTTTCTATCGTACAGTGGTCACAGACTTCCATCCCAACACACTATGTTAGGTCCTGCAGTGTTCAAAGCAACCAGTGGATTGATAATCACTTCACTTCAGGGAGCACACCTAATACATTTAATTATCTCTGTCTAACATGAACCAAGGAAAAAAAAGAAAAAAAAACTGAATGATGAGAAGTATGCTCTAAACTCTCCTTCACATAAGCCACTGCTTACCTGTAGGACGGTGTGTGATTCTCACAGCACTGTCGGTAGTGTTAACATGCTGGCCCCCTGCTCCACTTGCCCTTTTTGTCTCGATTTCCAGGTCACTCTCCCTTAAAATGACCTCTACCTATGAACAACATCTATTTATGTACATAAATAGACTGAATTTTATTACACAGCTCTACAAACTACAGTGAAAAGATTTTCCGCAATACCAGTTTTAGCAATTCAACTAACTACTGGCAATGAGACATCGAAGGCAGATACAGGTTTGCAGGTAAGATCACATTTCATCTGGTGCTTGTTAGGGTGAGGGAACCTTCCTGCCGGCCAGAGTGGCCGAGCAGTTCTAGGCGCTACAGTCTGGAACTGCGTGACCGCTACGGTCGCAGGTTCGAATCCTGCCTCGGGCATGGATGTGTGTGGTGTCCTTAGGTTAGTTAGGTTTAAGTCGTTCTAAGTTCTAGGGGACTGATGATCTCAGATGTTAAGTCCCATAGTGCTCAGAGCCATTTGAACCATTTTTGAACCTTCCTGTTTTGGCACGCTGTTGAAAACTGCAAACTTGGTGAGGTATGACATAGCGGCAAACTATTTGCTGATTATTAAGATTAATAGACATTCGATATTAATGAACAGTGACAGTGGAAGGTTTAGACTTCACGTGGACATGAGAGCAGTGCACAAAGTTCATAGTTGTAACATTTCGACACTGTGTAAAAAACACAAATGCAGAAACTGGCTGCCATCTTTGGGAGCACTTAAGTTAATGAGGAACCAAAAGGGTGAGGAGAGTCCAAATGTAAATAAATCAGCCTGAACTGGAAATATGGGTAGACTGATGAGCAGATGACAATTATTCATAGCAGCAGCAACTGATGCCAGAACAATTCAAGATATAAGTGTGTGTTATTAAGTGCTCATCCAAAACTGACAAGACAGAAGACTGGTTCAAAGTGACTGGATAAGTGATGAAAATCATAAGAAAATTCTCAAGAGGCTCATATAAATGATGTCAATGTTAATAGAAATGCATAAAAACATGGACTGAACTAACAACAGCAGCAAGGAAATGATTGAAAATGTGTGTAGAAAAAATAAGTTAGGTATAGCTTTTGTTCTAACTTAGATTCAAATCAAATATGGTTAGAAGAGAAAACAAAGTATAGATGAGACGTTAGGTTCAAAAGTAGATGCTCTTGGTAACGATACGGTACACAAAAAGACAAAATCGAAAATTTATGCAGCAAGCAGATGGAAGTTGATTCTGGAACAAAATATGTGCAAGTTTTACATGAGATTGTTGACAAAGTTGATGATATTGTGACTGGTTGCAACTTGTACAAAATATTGATGCAAATGCAGGCAGCTTTAATGTTATAGCAACGAAAACAATCAATTATTGATAAAATTATTTATTGGATAGATAAAAAATCTACTCAACAAGTGGCGGCAGAGAACACACACAGGAAAGACTGTTGTGACTGGCAAGCTTTCGGAGCCAGTCTCTCCTTCTTCAGGCAGAAGGGTTGAAGAGGAAGGAAGAAGCATGAAGGAAAAGAACTGGAGAGGTATAGGAAAAGGGGTAGATTTTTGGAAGGGGAGACTTACTGTATGGGATGAGAAGGAAAGACTGATTGCTGGGGATTGCATCAGGTGAGATTTGAAAACCTGAGAGCTTAAAGGTGGCAGACAGTGCAATATGCAAGACAGAGATTACTACTAAAATCATGCACAAGTTAATAAGAGTGAGAAGCTAAGAGCATTGTACGTAACAGAGGTGGGACGGGTCGGTGAAAAATAGATGGGAAAGACAATTAAAGATGTAGAAAACTAAAATGATGTCAAGCCAAGAGTAGTTACAGTGAAGAAATGCTGAGACGGAAGAAATTAACATAAATTGGCCAGGTGTGTGGCAAGAGTGAAGGGCATGTTGTAGTGCTAGTTCTCACCTGCGGAGTTCTGAGAAATTGGTGTCTGGGGAAGAATCCAGATGGCGTGTGTGGTGAAACAGGCACCGAGGTCACGAATGTCACATTGTAGAGCATGCTCTGCAACAGGATATTGTGAGTTGCCAGTATATACCCTCTGCCTATGCCCATTCATCCTAATAGATAATTTGTTGGTAGTCATGCCGATGTAGAAGGTTGAACAGTGTTCACATAATAGTTGGTAAATGACGTGTTGTTTTGCTGGTGGCTCTCTCTTTGATAGTATATGTTTTGCCAGTTGCAGGGCCATTATAGGTGCTGGTAGGAGGGTGCAAAAGGCAAGTCTTATAGTGAGGACAGTCACAGGTGTAGGAGCCATAGTGTAGCGAGATGGGTGCAGAAGGAGCATAGGGTCTAACAAGAATATTGTGGAAATTGGGAGGGCGACGGAAAGCTATACTAGATGTGGTGGGCAAAATTTCAGACAGGTTGGATCTCATTTCAGGGTATGATTTTAGAGTCACGGCCCTGTCGATGTAGCTGATTAACACATTCCAGACCAGGAAAGTACTGAGTCACCATTGGTGTGCTCCAAAGCTGTTTTGTGGAGGGATCAACAGTATCAGGGCTGGATGTAATAGCCTGGGAAATCTGCTTTTTAACTAGGCTGATGGGGTAACTATGTGCAGTGAGGGCTGAGGTGAGAATGGTGGTGTACTGCTGTAAAGAGACTGCATCCGAACAAATATGCTTGCCTTGGATGCCAAGGCTGTATGGGAGGGAATGTTTGACGTGGAATGAATGGCAACTGTCAAAATCTAAGTACTGTTGTTTGTTGCTAGGTTTAATGTGGATGGAAGAAGCTCGTCTTTCCTTGAGGTTGATGTCATCCTCGCTGAAGGCCAGCTGTACACTTCCGTACACAGTAAACTTACCAACAAACAACATAACTTACACTTTGACTGTTGCCATCCTTTCCATGTCAAACATTCTCTCCCATACAGCCTTGGCATCCGAGGCAAATGTATTTGTTGGGATGCAGACTCATTACAGAAATACACCACCATTCTCACTCAGCCATCACTGCACATAATTACCCCACCGGTCTAGTTAAAAAGCAGCTTTCTCGGGCCATCACACCCAATCCTGGTACTGCTGATCCCTTCACAAAACTGTTAGGAGCACACCATTGGTGACTCAGTATTATCCTGGTCTGGAATGTGTTAATCAGCTACTTCGACAGGGCCATGACTTCCTAAAATAATGCCCTGAAATGAGATCCATTCAGTCTGAAACTTTGCCCACCATACCTAGAATAGCTTTACCTCACCCTCCCAATCTCCACAATATTCTTGTCAGACCCTATGCTCCCCCTGCACCCATCTTCCTACCCTCTGGCTGCTAACCCTGTGACCATCCCTGCTGCAAGACTTGCCCCATGCACCTTCCTACCACCACCTATTATAGTCCTGTAACTGACAAAACATACTATCAAAGGGAGAGCCACCTGCAAAACGACACGTCATTGAACAGCTATTATGTAAACACTATTCAGCCTTCTATATTGGCACGACTACACCAAATTAGGATGAATGGGCATAGGCAGAGGGTATATGCTGGCAACATGTAAGTAGTGTTGTTTGTTGGTAGGTTTAATGTGGACGGAAGAAGCTGGTCTTTCCTTGACGTCTATCTCATCCTCACCGAAGGCCAGCTGTACACTTCTGTACACAGTAAACTTACCAACGAACAACAGTACTTACACTTTTACATTCACGACCTCGGTGCCCGTTTCACCACACGCGCCATCTGGATTCTTCCCCCAGACACCAGTTTCTCAGGACTCCGCAGGTAAGAACTAGCACTACAACATGTCCTTGGTTCTTGCCACTCACCTGGCCTTAATTTATGTTAATTTCTTCCGTCTCAGCTTTTCTTCACTGTAACTACTCTGTGCTTGACTCCATTTTAGTTGTCTACATCTTTCATTGTCTTTCCCATCTATTTTTCACCGCCCGCTCCTACCTCTGTTACATACAATGCACTTAGCTTCTCACTCTTATTAATTCGTGCATGGTTTTAGTTGTAATCTCTGTCTTGCATATTACCCTGTCTGCTACCTTTAAGCTATCAGGTTTTCTAATCTTGTCCAATGCAGTCCCCAACAATCAGACTTTCCTTCTCCTCTCATACAGTAAGTCTCCCCTGACCCGTGGTTCTGGGTGACTTTCCCAAAATCTACCCCTTTTCTTATACCTCTCCAGTCCTTTTCCTTCACCCTTCTTCTGTCCCCTTCAACTCTTCTGCCTGGAGGAAGAGCCATTGGCTCCAAAAGCTTGCCAATCACAATAGCCTTTTCTGTGTGTGTATTTTGCTGCCGCTTGTTGAGTATATTTTTTTTTTCTATCCAATTAAATAACTTAAATGTTAGTATGATCAGATATGTGCAAGAAGGGAATGAAATTACTGAAAAAGTTAATGATATTGTTGGAAATCAGAGCAAAGCCTGTGTAATCAGCAGTAACATAAATGAAATGAAATTAGTAAAGGTGAACGTAAACAATGTGTGACGAATGATATGTTGGTAAAGAAAACAAAGTTTGGAAAGGTAAATACTACTAAAGTAAACAAAAATGTTGTTAAATGTACAGTATTAAATGTAGATAAAATTTTCAAAGCTGACACGGAAATGAACAAGATGCAGCGAGTAATTTTCAATAAGTCTATGTTATTTGTGGCATTGCACTAGGAACTGTTTTGATAAGTAAATGTGGAAAGTTATCCAATGTTGCAAAAGTAGATGGAGGAGCAGGTGATCAGAGTAATTGTGAATGTATGAACAGACAGGCGTTTCACTGAACTTCAGTGAGCACACTATGTGGCCAGTAATGCCTTTACCAGCTGGGTAACGTCATTCTTGCTTTACTGTATCACTCTCTTCTGTTATCCTTTCTACAGATTGTAAGAAAAAAGTAATCTTCTTCTACTCTCTTTAATTTATGGGTAATTTGAATCTGTGTTATTTCAATAACTGAATTGTTAAATGTTAATGGATATTAATTGGTAAGATCATGGAAGCAAAAAATGCCATCAGTTAAAAGTCGAATGATGAAAATATCTATATCTGTAATTAGTAACTTTGAAAAATTTGTGTGAGTAATGGTAAAACATTTTTCAGCTTCATCAATAAAGTTAAGAATACACAAGATAGTAATAAAGCAGCAGCAAAACTAAATTTAATGCTACTTAAAGCAGTAACATTTATTTATTTCTACTGCTTACAGCACCGAGCGAGGTGGTGCAGTGGTTAGCACACTGGACTCGCATTCGGGAGGACGACGGTTCAATCCCGTCTCCGGCCATCCTGATTTAGGTTTTCCGTGATTTCCCTACATCGCTTCAGGCAAATGCCGGGATGGTTCCTTTGAAAGGGCACGGCCGATTTCCTTCCCCATCCTTCCCTCACCCGAGCTTGCGCTCCGTCTCTAATGACCTCGTTGTCGACGGGACGTTAAACACTAATCTCCTCCTCCTACTGCTTACAGCAAAACTAGTATCAATTTGTTATAGGACTGAGTCAGTACCATAAAAATGTGTAACTGTATTGTTCTTTGGACCAAAGTAAAGAGAGCTAAGGAAACTTAAGTTATGTTGCCCACAGTAATGTTTATGGGAAGGAAAGGTTTGTCATGATGTAGCCCTTCAGGATGGAACAGAGGAAAGTAGGTGGTTTAAAATAAAATAATATCCTCATCTGAAGCATGAAATCCAGTAGATAAGAATTCTGTCTGTTTATAACGAAAAGAAGTTTTGTTAAATAATGATAGGGTTTGTTGCTGTGGAGTGTCATCACAGAGTTGTTTTTTCTATTTTTTATTTTTTATAAGAAACAAATCAGGGATTCAATGTTTGATGACATTGTAATAAAGACATAAAAAGTAATGAGATAATGATAATGTGGTAATAAAGTGATGAAATGAAGTAATGAGTCAACAGAATATGAGGACCTAAAAGGAAGGGAAAAAATACAAGTAAATAAGGAATGAAGTAATAATGAGATAATGAAGTGAGTACTGCATGAAGCAGTGACAATTAGGGACGATTTCTTTGGAATAGTTTATTTTGTGAATGGTCTTCTACAGACAACCAGTTTGTGTGAAAAGGATTTAATCACAAGCCAGAAACATGAGTTGCATAATGAAATGTAAACATGTGCACGTAAATATTTTCTGTTGAAGTAAAACATCTGTACAAAGTGAGGTAATTTTTGAGTAATATACATAATACAGGGTGGTTATAATTAAAGTTCCAGATTCATGCTCAAAATGATCTCAAATCGGTACAGAATATCACCCAGAGAAGGGAAAAATGTTATGGAAACAAAATAATAATAATAATGAAAATGGCACTGCAATCAGAAGAATGTGCGAAATAAAAGACATGGGGTACATGGCTGTTGTTCTGTTTGCATCTGAGATAGTTGGCTTGTGAATGTCTCAATGGAGGATTACAAGCTACCAGTAAAAACAAAAATGGTGACTGTATGCCAGTATTCCAGCACAAGTTCCAGACAATCAAAGGTAAGCAAAAAGGCACTGCTCTGATGTCTGCCACATGTCTGGAGAAAATGATTGCTAAATTTGAAAAGACAGATTCTTTTTAAGTACAATGGGGCACAAGGAAGGAACAACTGAGCTAAAGTCAGTAGGAGATGTGAGCACAGTACTGCAGTAGGGATTGACAAGTAGTGCGCTAACACGCAGTGAATGAGGAATTGCCCAAACTTTGGACATGCCTGTGAGCATGGTGTATAAAATTCTACAAAACATTCTACATTGCTATCCAAACAAAATTTCCCATGTTCAGGAATTGCTTCACACTGTCCTTCCAGTAAGACAAATGTTTGCTCTAGAAATTCTTACTCGCATGGAAGTGGACGACAGACGGATATGGAACATTCTGTTGTCACACGATGCCCATTTTTTCCATCTCCAAGAATATGTCAATAGACACAACTGCAGAATACAGGCTAGAAGATCAGCACAGACATCAACCAATACCACTTCATTCGAAATGGTAACTGTGCAGTGTGATGCCACTGTTTGCCGTAGGGCCATATATCTTTTTGAGGAGATGAGTCCTGCAGGTCCTGATGTCTGTACTGTCACCAGTAAATGGTATAAGAGTTCTCTGTACACCAATGTCATTCCACCACTACAACAGCATGGATGTGTGAATAGGATCATTTTTATGGAAGATGGCACTACTCTGCACATTGCACAGCCAGTGAAACAGCTGCTGCAGAAGCATTTTGGAAATGCTAGAATTGTCAGCCATCATTTCTCTACAGCCTGTCTGTCCAAATCACCTAATCTTAAGTCATCTGACTTCTGGCTGTGGGGTTATCTGAAAGATGCTGCATTCAGTGCTTTGCACTGAAGGCATGCATTGCGTAACACATTCTCAACGTGCCCCCTATGACACACTGATCTGTTGTGAAACGTGCCGTTTCTTGATTTCAACTTGCGACAGAAAATGGTGCTCCAGAAGCTTTTTGGAACTTCTTCTACTAATGATGATGTGTGCAGGATCATTGTGGATTACATGCAAAACTCGCCCTATTCTGGTTTAAGAAACATTTTATTACCTGCACCTATGGGTGAACGTTTTTGAAATACGTAATCTCAAGATGGGAAAGACCAATATTTGTAATCATGAAGAAAGTCTCAAATGGAGAATGTATCTTCATGCAACAGTATACAAATAATTACTTTCTGAACAGAATAAGACGTCTTTGCATTTTGTTTTTTAGATGGGAGTTCAGGAAGAAACCTTAACCTTAACCACACTGTCATATGTTTCTTTTCTGCTGAAACAGTTGTTGGCAGAGTTTTCTGATTAGGGGACACATTTTCCTTTCCTGTGGTTGAGATTTCAATGTTATAAAATGATCTTTGGAAAAAAATTGACCAAGTCTACCCACCAGAAAAATATGCAAGAAAGATTGCAGAATCAAATAACTCTGGTAAATTCATTGTAACACTGATGAAAACTGAAGACACCTAAGATTATAAACGATGTTGGATGAAATGTTATAAGAAAGATGCATTTCCCACAGAGTCTTTAGGGAAAAGTGTTCCTAAAATCTTTGGAGAAGAAATAAAAATTTTGAGGTTTGCTGATGACATTGTAATTGTGTCAGAGATAGCAAAGGACTTGGAAGAACAGTTGAATGGAATGGACAGTGTCTTGAAAGGCGGATATAAGATGAATATCAAAAAAATCAAAATGAGGGTAATGGAATTTAGTCGAATTAAATCACATGATGCTGAGAGAATTAGATTAGGAAATGAGACACTTAAAGTAATAGATGAGCTTTGGTATTTGGGGAGTGAAATAACTGATGATGGTCAAAGTAGAGAGGATATAAAATGTAAACTGGCTAAGGCAAGGAAAGTGATTCTAAAGAAGAGTAATTTGTTAACATTGAGTCTAGATTTAAGTGTCAGGAAGTCTTCTCTGAAAATATTTGTATGGAGTGTAGCCTTGTATGGAAGTGAGTCACAGATGATAAATAGTTTAGACAAGAAGAGAATAGAAGCTTTCAGAACATGATGCTGCAGAAGAATGCTAAAGATTAGAGGGATAGATCACATAACTAATGAGGAGGTGCTGAATAGAATTGGGGAGATTCCTAAAGGACAAAACAGTCACCTATTTTTCACTCACACTTTGTGAACAGCTCAAAAGCACAGGGGTCATAGTGTCATAAACATGCATCTGTGGGCTTCTAAGGAACACCATGAGACTGCTAAAAATCTCTGAAGGGGATAAGGGTAAGATACTGTTGTCAACTTCGAAAGCTTACACACAGAAAATATCTATATGTCAAACAAACTGCAAGACATCAGCAAGGTTATGTAATAATCCCTCAAAGCATGATGAATTTAACAAGGACATTCTGAAGTGGCCAAACTGATTGTGAACATGGTGAACATTGCTCCTATTAAGTAGCAACTCTATTGTTCCTACATAGAAAAATAATTTTGTTTATTTTTAAAAGAACACATGTCCACTGACTTAAGTACACCTGATTGGGAAGACAAACATTTGTATTTGTATGCATTCTAGTGTAAGTACCATATTCTTAATGGGAAAAGTCCATGAACCATGGACCTTGCTGTTGCTGGGGAGGCTTACATGCCTCAGCGATACAGATAGCCGTTCTGGGTGATTGACTGATCTGGCCTTGTAACATTAACCAAAATGGACTTGCCGTGCTGGTACTGTGAATGGCTGAAAGCAAGGGGAAACACCAGCCATAATTTTTCCCGAAGGCATGCAGCTTTACTGTATGGTTAAATAATTATGGCGTCCTCTTGGGTAAAGTATTCTGGAGGTAAAATAGTTCCCCATTCGAATTTCCAGACAAGGACTACTCAGGAAGACATTGTTATCAGGAGAAAGAACACTGGCTTTCTACGAATCAGAGTGAGGAATTTCAGATCGTTTAATTGGGCAGGTAGGTTAGAAAATTTAAAAAAGGAAATGGATAGGTCAATGTTAGACATAGTGGGAATTAGTGAAGTTCTGTGGCAAGCAGAAAGAGACTTCTGGTCAAGTGAATACAGGGTTATAAACACAAAATGAAAAAGGGGTAATGCAGGAGTAGGTCTAATAACGAATAAATGAAATGCGACTCAGTATCTCTGCTATATGTTGAGTATCAACTTTCCTTTTCATAATACTGTTGCATTCCATCCTGGATTTTCCATTGTTTGATTCTTCCCAAAGTGGTTCCATTATCTATTGCATTTTCATAAACTACTAAATATTTTATAAACCAAATTACTGCATTTACATGCAGCTTATTTAAATTATCAAAATCTACCCTACTTTCTTTTTAAACCATTAAGCAACTTCCAAAACCAAAATGAGTTCATAATCATTACTTCAAAGCTACCACCTGCTTATACTGCATTACCTGTCCAGTGTCAACCAAGTTTATTTCTGTGCATTATTATCAGACTGAGTTCACTAATTGTGAAATTTGAAGCCAACTTTTATATTCATCTGTGACATTTCATATGTAAAAGTGCACTGGGGTTGTCTTGTCACAGTCAAACTGTTTTGTAGGAAACCTGTTAACAACTAATTCATGCAAAAATTGGAATTGTTCAGCATACTGCTTCCAGTGACAACAGAAATGGGAAAAATCACACTAATTAAAAGTCGTATGGTAACATTATTAGAAGATCTCCTGTAATACAAGTTTTACAGCAATTCAACATACTACCTACAATGAGACATAGAGGGCACAATAAAGTTTTGCAGGTAGGCCACATTCCAGACTCTGTCGAAGGTTGACCGTTTAAATGAAAAAGGGAAATTAAGGAACATAATAGTAGTAATAAAAATAATAATTATTATTCATATAAAGAAGAAAACAACAGGTGATTAAGGAACAATTTTATGTGGGCTATGAAAACACATTTAGTATAAAAATAAGAGCAAATAGTTTTGCTGAGAACACAACCGTAGCAAATACCTTGTTCACTATCACTGAGTTGATTAATTTTGAGGAAACAATACAAGGGTACATATCACCAGACACTAAAAGATGTACTGAGAGAAACATGAGTGCCAATAAGGTAAATTGACATGCAAAGCGATGTAAAATAGACCACAGAAAAATGAAATTACCCTGAAAAAATAAAATGTTACAAATGAAAATAAGAAATATGTTGAAATCAAATGAGGAAATGACAGGAGACCAACATAGGAAGAACAAGATCTCGAAAGCTGTGAATGAGGAACCAGAAGAAACAATCAGAATAAAATGAAAGGAAACAAACGAAAATAACAGTCTGACAATGGCATTTACATACAAACGTATTCCATGAACATTACTGAGGTCATCTTACTGTCATGTTTGCCTCATTTCATACCCTTTGTGTCTCGATTATGACGAGCTATCATTTTCTTATAGACTTCCTATTTAACATATAGCACTTTGATTATCTATTCAATTCATTTTTTTTAGGGAGTTCTGTCCGTGATATACAGTTTTATTCAAACAGATTCCTAAGCAGCGCCTTTAGGGAGATGGACAGAATTTCAAATTCTACTTCCATGCCACCTGTAGCTGGTAAGTTGGAAAGCCGTAAAGACACAACTAACGACTGGGAAATCAGAATATACGGATAAGGAGAAATGTTATCACCATACAGGTACAGCAGAACTGTGAGCTGTCCACAAGGCATTTCCAAGATCAGTGATAAAAAAATTGACTGAAAATATACTTAGAGCATTGTTGTTGTTGTTGTTGTTGTTATGGTCTTCAGTCTAGAGACTGGTTTGATGCAGCTCTCCATGCTACTCTATCCTGTGCAAGTCTCTTCATCTCCAAGTACTTACTGCAGCCTACATCCTTCTGAATCTGCTTAGTGTATTCATCTCTTGGTCTCCCTCTGCGGTTTTTACCCTCCAATACTAAATTGGTGATCCCTTGATGCCTCAGAACATGTCTTACCAACCAATCCCCTCTTCTAGACAAGTTTTGCCACAACTTTCTCTTCTCCCCAATTCTATTCAGTACATCATCATTAGTTACATGATCTATCCATCTAATCTTCAGCATTCTTCTGTAGTACCATATTTCGAAAGTCTCTATTCTCTTCTTGTCTAAACTATTTATCATCTTTGTTTCACTTCCATACATGGCTACACTCCATACAAATACATTCAGAAAAGACTTCCTGGCACTTAAATCTATACTCAATGTTAACAAATTTCTCTTCTTTGGAAACCCTTTCCTTGCCACTACCAGTCTACATTTTATATCCACTCTACTTCAACCATCATCAGTTATTTTGCTCCCCAAATAGCGAAGCTCATCTACTACTTTAAGTGTCCCATTTCCTAATCTAATTCCCTCAGCTTCACATGATTTAATTTGACTACATTCCATTATCCTCGTTTTGCTTTTGTTGATGTTCATTTTATATCCTCCTTTCAAGACACTATCCACTCCATTCAACTGCTCTTCCAGGACCTTTGCTCTCTCTGATAGAATTGCAATGTCATCGGCAAATCTCAAAGATTTTATTTCTTCTGCATGGATTTTAATTCCTACTCCAAATTTTTCTTTTGTTTCTTTTACTGATTGCTCAATATATAAATGGAATAACATTGGGGATAGGCTACAACCCTGTTTACTCTCTTCCCAATCACTGCTTCCCCTTCATGCCCCTCGACTCTTATAACTGCCATCTGGTTTCTGTACAAATTGTAAATAGCCTTTCACTCCCTGTATTTTACCCCTGTCACCTTCAGAATTTGAAAGAGAGCACATGGGTGTGATTTTTGTACAAATGGAGGCACTACTGTCATTTTGCTGGCATTAGGAAAATGATGAACAAATTTTAGGAATATGACAGCTGCCCACTTCATATTTGTTGATCTCAGAGATTTGTTTCATGTTCACTGGTAGGCATTGAATATGACACTAAAATAGATGGACACGTGTGTCAGTTTAATACTATGTGATGTGACAATGAAGGATAAAAATGCAAAAGAAAATCTCAGTAATATAATTATCATGAGCTCTAACTGTACAGCAGGAGTGAATGGCCTCTCTCTGAAGTTCCGTTTAACTTGGCATTAGACATGTGATATAGGAAAGATGTAGCATTATAATAATGAAATCAAGCCAGATATGTGAACATTCAAATGATAGTGCAATTGTGGGAAGAGATAGACACTCTTTAAAAGTATGTACTGAGTAATACAGTAATAAGGGACATAAACGAAAATAATACTAAGTAGAAGGTAATTTCAATTCTACGACTGGAACACAGTACAAAAATCCAACAGCAGATGCTTCAGTTACTTAGATGTCCTTTATCCAGTGATAATAACATGGGAGAGGGGGAGAGAGGGAGAGAGGGGGGGGGGGGGGGGGAGAGAGAGAGAGAGAGAGAGAGAGAGAGAGAGAGAGAGAGAGAGAGAGAGAGAGAGAGAGGGGGGGGGGGGAATCAAAGAAAAGTTATAAGTAAGGAACAGAACCTATTTTCGAAACTTATGTTAAAGGAATTTAAATTTGCACTGTTGCATTGTGTGGCCAATTGTTTCACACAAGTGAGGAGGGTGAATCATGACAGGTAACATAAACTACCAGAATATGAACAGAGAATGAGGTATTGCCATGAAGTATACAAAGGATACACGAGCAGTTCTTAATTAGGATGCACCAAGTACCTTACAGTCAGTTCTGAGAGAAAAGATTGAAAATATAAACCACAGAAATTTGTTAAATACAAGATTTAATTAATTTTAAAGTTTAGGTATGTCCGGTAAATGTTTAAATGGACTATTATGCTATATACCTCTATCATTACATTTTTCACTTGGAAGGATAAATTTTAACAATTTACAGGATTTGGTTTACTATCTCTCAGAAACTTCAATAAAAGTATATGACATCAGATTTATTGTCAGTATTAGATTTCTATACAAATTTGTTTCATATTATATTAACACACTGACACAACAAATCCGCAGTTTTCACTGAAGTGCTACTTATAAGAATGTAATACTACAGGGTTATCCTAAATAATGGATCCATTTTCAAAAATTTGTACGTATTCAAGTACAAATCCAAAATGAACACACTTTATACCAATGAAGAGAGGAATTTCCAAAGATTTTTGTGGGTGGTGGTGGGCGGGCAGTGATGGTTTCAGAAGCGGCCGTTAGAGTTTGTGCAGCAATAGGGCCCTCATTCCATTTCACTGTCAGGTTTTCTGTGTTCTTCAGTTCACGAAAAGTGAGTCTCAAATTGCAGTGCAGCAGGCATTTCGTACCAAATTCAGTATTCAACCACCAACTCGAAAAAGCATTGTGCAAAGGAAAAAGCACAGGCCAACCGCGTGTGCATAAGTCAGAGGATGATGTCTGATGGATTCAACAAAGTTTTGTGCGCGGTCTCAGTAAGCCTGCCAACAGAGCCAGTTGAGAACATGGAAAATCCCAACCAACTGTATGGAAAGTACTGAAACAGCATTTGCTGTACAAGCCTTACCGATTACAACCTCTGCAGGCCCTCAACCACTATGACAAAGAGAAGTGTCTCGCATGGTTATGTGACTGCAAAGATGCAGGATGACACATTTCTAAGGCATGTAATTTTTAGCAATGACGCGACATTCCACCTTAATGGAAAAGTCAACAGACACAGTGTTCACATATGGGATTTGGAAAATCCGCATCCACCACTGCAACACGAAAGAGACTCACCGAGATCAACATTTTATGTGCCATATCCCATACAAAGGTTTATGGACCATTTTTCTTTGCCGAAAGAACTGTAACAGGAATCACGTACCTTGACATGTTGGAACAATGGCTGTTCCCTCAATTTATGGAAGGTTCCCAGGACTTCATTTTCCAACAGTATGGAGTTCCGCCCCATTGGCACTGTGATGTATGAGGCTTTTTGAATGACTCCCTTCCTCAGAACTGGATCTGTCGCAGGGGACTTGAGGACCTGGCCCTGCACTTCTGGCCACAGAGGTCTGATCTCACACCCTGTGACTATTTCGTATGGGGTTATGTGAAGGAAGTTGTTTACATCCCACCTCAAACACCAACTCCGAACCAGGTCACTGCTGCCGTGCACTCAGTAACAGCAGATACGCTTTCGCGTGTGTGGGACGAGTTCAGCTGTTGTGTCGATGTTTACCATGCAACCGCTGGTGACCACAGTAAACATTTATAACATTTTGCACATTTATAATTAGTAAATAATTATTAAAACTAATTAATTACAAATTATTAAATCAATATCAAACATTATGAAAAAAAACTTTGAAGCTTCCTCTTTTCATTGGTATAAAGCTTGTTCATTTTGGATTTGTACTTGAATAAATACAAAGTTTTGAAAATGGGTCCATCATTTAGAATTACCCTGTATTACACTTATCACAACTGTATATTAAAGTATTTCTTAGTAATCTAGTCATAAAAAGTAACAACACCACAAAGAAAATATTGCTACTCACTGTAAAGATGACACACCGAGTTGCAGACAGGCACAATGAAAAGATTGTTACACACAGAGCTTTTGGCTGCAAGCACGCACATCACACACATGTACATGACCAATATCTCCAGTCGCTATGGCCAAAATGCAACATTTGCGTTGAACGAAAGCAGTGAGCTGGAGTGGGGCAGAGAAGGGGTAGGGGTTGCAGGGTATGGATCAGATGCTGGGGGAGAGAAGAGTGCTGTTTGGCAAGAGTGCGCAGGAACCAGCAGGTGGCAGGACAAGCCTGCCAGGCACAGCACACAGCATTGGGGGGGGGGGGGGGGAGTGCAAAAGACTGGTGGGTGCTTTGGCAGGGAGCAGTGTGCAATGCGGGTGAGTGGACATAAAATGAGAGGTGACAGGTTACAGGGTACAGAAACTGTTGGGTGGAGGATGTGGGGCAGTAAGTTATCATACATTGAGGGTGGGATAATTTCAGGAGCTGAGTATGTGTTGTAAGGACAACTCCCATCTGCACTATTCGGAACAGGCGGTTGTGTAATAGCCAATTAAGTTGAGCATGTTATGGTCAGCTGCATACTGTGCCAAACAGTGGTCCACTTTGCTCTTGGTCACAGTTTGGTGGTGGCCATTCATCCTGGCAGATAGCTGGCTGGTAGTCGTATATGATTGTGGCTGAGCTGGAGTGTCACATGTATGTTTTCAAGGCCTCTGGCTGGCTGGAATACGTCTGTGACAGGACTGGATAGAAACTGCAGGGGAATTGGACTGGCCAGGTCTTAGACCTGGGTCTTCCGTCTTAGACCTGGGTCTTCCACAGCAAAATAATCCCTGAGGTAAGGGGCTACAATTGGGAGTGGCATAGGGATGGACTAGGATGCTTGAAGGTTAGATGGTGATGAAACACCACTTCAGGTGGTGTGGGGAGAACCTTGGGTAAGATTTCCCTCATTTCAGGCCATGATGATACATGGCCAAAGCCTTGACAAAGGATGTGATTCTGCTGTTACAATCCAGGGTGGTATTGGGTTCAAAGGGGGCACCCCTTTCTAGCTGGTTGTCAGGGCTAGTGGATGGAGTAGGAGTGTGTGGGGGGTGTGACACAGGAAATCTCTTTGTGGATTAGGTCTGCAGGATAGTGTCTGTCTGTGCAGGCCTTTGTGACCATCAGCATACTGGGCAGGGGAGTTTTTGAAACCAAAGATGTGCTGCCCCCTGGTGGCATGGCTATATGGTAGGAAGTTTGAGGTTTCAAAGGGATGGCACCTGTTGAAATGCAGATACTGTTGGTGATTGGTGGGTTTAATGCGGTCAGTGTTCTGGATGGGGCAATCATAGAGAAGGAAGAAACATATTGGAAGGTGGTATGCTGGGGTGAGATGGACCAGGTAAAGTAGATAGAAAAGAAGGTGTTGAGGTTGTGAAGGAATGAGGATAGGGTGTTTTGACTCTGAGTCCAGAACCTGAATCAGATCAAGGTTTTTGGGGTTTTGGGAGGCTTGAAAGGTTTCCTTTAAATGACCAATAAACAGGTTGGCAGATGTGGGTGCCCATGGCTATGCCGTGGATTTGTGTGTATGACTGTCCTTTCTTCTGCTAGAAGGTTGGTGATCTTAGGAAAGGACTTGCTAAAGGATGGTAAGACCAAGTTGAAGGCAAGAAATTCCTGTAAGATGGTTAGGTTGGAGAGGGCAGTGGGGGAGGTAAGTGAGGGAGTATCATGGTTGGATGATGGTATTAACTGGGAGAGGCAGAGTTCAATGTTGGGACTGGGTTGGCTTTGGTTGGGGGAACTAGTAGAAAAAAGGTTTGTCCTTTTAATTTTATCCATATTTTGCAGCTTCAAACATAGCTGTATTCAATACACTGGAAGTATGAATTAAGAAATGCCTTCAGTCACAATGTTTCATGTTTTATTAAGTACACAATCCATTTTGGACCCTGTGGATCCATCATCAGATGTAATTTGCTTCATTTTTTTCTGTTGAATGAGATGAAATGCATACTCCTGTCATGAAAAGGTGTGATGCTAGGTTATGAATTTCGTAAGTCAATTACAGAAAATAAGTGAGAAATAGGGGAAAAGATTAACAGTGTGAGCTTACCACACAATCCAAGAAAAGCGTTTTTAACATTTAACACCATTATACACTCTTTTCTCCATCCTTTTCATACACATCACTTCACTCAAGAGGCACATTTGTATACATGTTTGTTAACATTTCACAGATGTTTTTATACATGATGCGATCAAAGTGAATTTATTCGTAGTGCTAAAGATACAATTATTAAATAATTGACATACACAACTTTAGAATAGGTCTTTAAAATTAATGAAATAGCTATGGCTTGCGAATCTATTTGTTCATTTGACATAGATTGTGTTTTTTTTATTTTTATTTTGTGGAGGTATATCTCAAGTTGTTCTAACAGATTTAGGGTCTTACTGTTCGCTTTATTATGTAGTACTACCAAATTGTTTTCTAGACTGTTGATGACATGTTTTGTTTCCAACATATGTTGTGCAATGACTGACTTTTCGTAATGATTGAGCCTGAAAGCATTTATGTGGTCTTGAATATTTTAAGGTTTCTGCTTGTTTCCTTACATAATAGGCAGGACAACTGGGGCATGATACTTGGTACACTCCACTGTTGTTGCATTTTTTTGTTTGTTTTTGTTAGCGATTTAAGATTCATGAAAGAAGGTTGTATATGTAGAAGAGGCCTGGAGACATTGGAAGGTTTCAGACAGATTATATAGTGGCAAGACAGAGATTTACAAACCAGGTTTTAAATTGTAAAACATTTCCAGGGGCGGATGTGGACTCTGACCACAATTTATTAGTTATAAACTGTATGTTAAAGCTGAAGAAACTGCAGAAAGGTAGGAATTTAGGGAAACGGGACCTGGACAGATTGAAAGAACTAGAGGTTGTAGAGAGTTTCAGAGGGAGCATTACGGAATGATTGATGACAATAACAGGGGAAAGGAATACAGTAGAAGAAGAATGGCTAGATTTGAGACACAAAATAGTGAAGGCAGCAGAAGATCAAGTAGGTAAAAAGACGAGGGCTAGTAAAAATCCTTTGGTAAGACAAGAGATATTGAACTGAATTGATGAAAGGAGAAAATGTGTAAATGCAGTAAATGAAGCAGATGAAAATGAATACAAACATCTCAAAAACGAGATCAGCAATAGGTGCAAAATGGCTAAGCAGGGATGGCTAGAAGACAAATGTAAGGCTATGGAGGCATATATCACTAGGGGGTAAGATAGATACTGCCTACAGGAAAATTAGAGAGACGTTTGGAGAAAAGAGAACCATCTGTATGAATCTCAAGAGCTCAGATGGTAAAAAAGTTCTAAGCAAAGAAGGGAAAGCTGAAAGGTGGAAGGAGTATACAGACGATGTACTTGAGAGCAACATTATGGAAATGGAAGAGGACATATATAAAGATGAGATGGGAGATATGATACTGCATGAAGAATCTGACAGAGCACAAAAAGACCTAAGTAGAAACAAGGCCCCGGGAGTGTATAACATTCCGTTAGAACTGTGATAGCCTTAGGAGAGCCAGCCATGACAAAACTCTTCCATCTGGTGGACAAGATGTACCAGACAGCGAAATACCTTCAGACTTCAAGAAGAATATAATAATTTCAATTCCAAAGAAAGCAAGTGTTGACAGGTGTGAAAATTACTGAACTTTCAGTTTAAAAGCCACAGCTGCAAAATACTAACATGAATTCTTTACAGACGAATGGAAAAACTGGTAGAAGCTGACCTCGGGGAAGATCAGTTTGGATTCCGTAGAAATTTTGGAACATGTGAGCCAATACTGACCCATGACTTATCTTAGAAGCTAGGTTAAGGAAAGGCAAACCTACATTTATAGCACTTGTAGACTTATAAACAGCTTTTGACAATGTTGATTGGAATACTCTCTTTCAAATTCTGAAGGTGGCAGGGGTCAAATACATGGAGCGAAAGGCTATTTACAGTTTGCACAGAAACCAGATGGCAGATATAAGGGTCAAGGGGTATGATAGGGAAGCAGTGGTTGAGAAGGGAGTGAGACAGGGTTGTAGCCTATCCCTAATATTATTCAATCTATATATCGAGGAAGCAGTAAAGGAAACAAAATAACAATTTGGAGTAGATATTAAAATCCATGGAGAAAAAACAAAAACTTTGAGGTTTTCTGATGACATTGCAATTCTCTCAGACACAGCAAAGATCCTTGAAGAGCAGTTGAACGGAGTGGACAGTGTCTTGAAAGGAGGATATATGATGATCATCAACAAAAGCAAAATGAGGATAATAGAATGTAGTCGAATTAAATCACGTGATGCTGAGGGAATTAAATTAGGAAATGAGACACTTCAAATAGTAGATGAGTTTTGCTATTTGGGGAGCAAAATAGCTGATGATGGCCAAAGTAGAGAGGATATAAAATGTAGACTGGCAATGGGAAGGAAAGTGTTTCTGAAGAAGAGTAATTTGTTAACATAGAGTACAGATTTAAGTGTCAGGAAGTCTTTTCTGAAAGTATTTGTATGGAGTGTAGCCATGTATAGATGTGAAACATGGACGATAAATAATTTAGACTAGAAGACAATAAAAGATTTTGAATTGTGGTGTACGGAAGAATGCTGACGATTAGTTGGGTAGATCACGTAACTAATGAGGAAGTACTGAACAGAATTGGGGAGAAAAGGAATTTGTGGCACAACTTGACTATAAGAAGGGATTGGTTGGTAGGACACACTGTGAGGCATCAAGGGATCACCAATTTAGTACTTGATGGAAGCGTGGAGAGTAAAAATCGTGTAGGGGACACCAAGAGATGAATACACTAAGCAGCCTCAAAAGGATGTACATTGCACTAGTTACTCAGTGATGAAGAAGCTTGCACAGGATAGAGTAGCTTGGAGAGCTGTATCAAACCAGTCTTTGGACTGAAGAGCACAACAACAACATCACCACTTTGGCCTCACTATTCTTCCCCAATTCTCTTCCTAAGAACACCAACCTTTCAGCAGAAAGAAGGAAAGAAGGAGAGCCATACACAGCCTGAAAACAGAGCATCACCTAACCATATACCAGCACACATAGGTTTCATCACTGTCATTATAAATCACAATGACTACTTTGCGGAATGCTGCTGCCAATTATCTGACTCTTCCACCAATAAACTCTGCCAGAGTGATCTCATCCAAGAAGTCCAACATAACTGCCAGTCCCTGCTTAACCCATCATTTTCTGGCAGGACATAGGAGCCCCAAGAGATTCTGTGTGGAATTACGCAACTCAAAAGCCCACTAAGCCAGCACGGATTCAAAAGTCCCTGTCCATACACTTTGTGCATGCTACGCTGGAATTTGGTACAGTCTGTACATAATTCTGAATCCCATACCACTCTGAAACGTGAACAGCTGTGTTGCAAATGGCTGCTTGATGTATGAAACAATGCTGCAAGGTTACATAAATAAAAGCAAGGTTTATATGTGAGCTGCAGTGAGTGACAGTTTCTATTAACTTACTTTTATGCATACTAATGTTAATTCTGATAAAATATCAAAACACTATGCTTGTAATATTCAATTCCAATGTTAAATATAATTGGCGTTTAGCAGTCCTATCAGATCCGGGGCAGTGTCTTTATAGCTTTTTCCATTTTCAAGACCTTTTGTAAATAAAAGCATTCATAGCTGAGGACGATATAGCATTTCCTTTTGTAAAAAATCAATTGAAAAATTGAGTGACTTGTAAAACATTAATGAACTTAGTAATCTTTTGTTTCAGGCTATGACTACCTATTACAGATGAAGAAATTCATATTCATCTAGAAAATTTTCCAGATGATTTTGATGCACCATCTGATGTACTGATGACAGTCAATATGAAATGACGCGAAGTACTCCGCAAAATAATAATGTAGAACCTCTTCAGTTGTATGCTAGTTCTTCACAAAATATTACAGAATCTGAACTAAGGGCTAATGAGGAACAGGTACACAATAAAAAAAATGCTCAAAGTGTATTTCTTCAAGCATGTGCTAGTATGTCTAAGAATATGGGTTGACAATCATGCAGTCCATTTTCTTTCAAATTGTCATGGAAGTAAAGTAAGCAGTGTTTTCAGAACCCAGAAAGATGGAACAAAGACTGAAGTGGGGGCAATGACAGTTATACAAAATTATAATGAACACGTGGGTAGCAGAGATGAATTGGGCATGCTGAGTTCTCCTTATGAAACATATAGAAAGTCAAAAAAATATTGATGCAGACTGTTTTACACAATGGCGGAAATGATCTTTGGTTTTTCTATATTTTGTATTGTGATGTAAAAGGGGCACTTTCATTGATTGATTTCAAACATAAAACTACATCTGGTCTACTCACACTCGGAAAGCAAATGTTCAAAAAGTGGGGAAGACACAAAAAGAATCAAAATTCTCCTCTTTCAGCCCCAAGGAGAAGAAAGACAGGATTTTTGGTAGCAAAAGATGTAAGTTTTCAGAATACAGGATCTTACTGGTGAACATTTGTCTATTCAAGATGCACATGTGAACTTTTCTCATCTATAAAGTTGGAATTCAGACCCCATTCAAAATGTTGAGAGGGCAATATTTTTTTGTATGTAAATTAAAAAAAGAACTGTTTTCATAAGTTCTCCCAGAAGGAATAATTCTAGCAGTATTATTCTTTTGGGACTTCTCCAATCCTTAATATACTTTGCCTGTCTTATCCCATGAATATCTACAAGTCCTCTGAACATTTTATGCATTTCAATGACTTTGTATCATTTTTTAAATAAAATAATTTACTATTAATTCAATAAGTGTTCACCAAGTATTAAAGTAAAAATTTTGAGCCCTGATTTTCTGTTTTTTACAACTACAGTGAATAAAGAGTTGCAGCCTTGGGCCCTTCCCAGAACCTCTCCCCTGAATCTATTTCCTTCCTCACTTCTACAATAAATACGCGTTACACCATGGTCACCCACATGGCACTCTCCTATGCCAACTTGTTTATGGGCATCAAGAGCAAACCTTTCTAGCCCCCAAAGCCCCAAACCCCTGGTATGATACAGGTATATTGATGACATTTTCATGATCTGTACTCAGGGCCCACACACCCTATCCTCATTCCTTCACTACCTCAACACCTTCTTTCCCATCCACTTCACCTGGTCCTTCTCAATCCAGCATACCACCTTCCAGGACATTTCTTCCTTCTCTCTGATGGCTCCATCCAGAACACTGTCCACATTAAACCCTCCAAACACCAACAGCACCTGTGTTTCAACAGGTGTCATCTCTTCCACATCTCAAAATCCCTCCCATATAGCCGCGCAACCAGGAGACAGCACATCTGCGGTGACAAAAACTGCCCTGCCCAGTATGCTGAAGGTCTCACAAAGGCCTGCACAGGCAGGCACTATCATGCAGACCTAATCTGGAAACAGGTTTTCTGTGCCACAATCCCACACCACCTACTCCCTCCACTACCCCTGACAACCCGCTAGAAAGGGGTACCCCCTCTGAACCCAATACCGCCCTGGACTGTAACAGCAGAATCACATTCTTTGTCACGGCTTTGACCATGTATCATCACACCCTGAAATTAAGGACGTCCTACTCCACCTAAAGTGGTGTTCCATCAACACCTAACCTTCACAATCCTAGTCCACCCCCATGTCACTCCCGATCCCAGCCCCTTGCCACAGGGATTATTTCCCTGTGGAAGACACAAGTGAAAGACCTGGCTGGTCAACCTGCCCTTCACTGCCCATCCAGTCCTGTCACAGGTTTATCCTACCCCATCAGAGGCTGTGAAAGCAGCCACATGATACACCAGCTTTGCCACAATCATGTATGACTACCAGCCAGCTATCCAATAGGATGAATGGCCAACACCAGACTGTGACCAAGAGCAAAATGGACCGCTCTGTGGCACAACATGCAGCTGAACATACCATGCCCACACCCTCCATCCAACAGTTTCCACCCCGTGTCTTATTACCTCTTCCTATTTTGTGTCCACTCACTCGATTCCACACTGCTCTCTGCCGAAGCACCCACCAGTCTTTTTCCCTCTCTGTTCCTCTCCATTTGCACTCCTTCCCCCAACCCCACCCCTCCACCACAGCCTCTCGATGCTGTGCCTGGCAGGCTTGTCCAGTTGCCTTCTAGTTCCTGTATGCTGTGGCCGGAGATAGTGGTCATGTATATGTACATAAGTGCTGTGCCTGCTTATGTGTTTTTTCCTTTCTTTTCAGAAAAAGGCTTTGGACATTGGCTCAGCATGTAACAGTCTCTAAATTTTGGACGTCTGCAACTCAATCTCTATGGTGAGTAGCAATCTATCCTTTTCAATTGTTTTTATTCCAATGTGGAGTTTTCATTGTTTCATTTAGTCATAAAAATGTCATTCATGTCCTAATTCTGCAAAAATAAATCAATGGAGATTGTGTTTAATTATACTGAAGTACATGACAGGCATTGGTGGCCCTTATGGCAGGAGTGATTTCATGTTTTTTCTGTGCACTCACTGGTCTCCTGGGTGATAAAGTAAAACTCGATATACATTTACTCGAGACTGCAGAGGTCTTACTTGTCCTTTCTTTCCCAGATAAATCTGTCGAATGGAAGTAAACAGTGCACTGAAAGTTTCTTTAAATATAGTCTTTGAGAACAAGTCTTTTTCAAATTTCATTCACCCTACATTCTGCCTCTGTAGCTCAGTGCTCAGCATGTCTGGATGCTATGCGAGAACCTGCATTCAATTTCCAGGGATTTTTCCTTGGCAGGGAGACTGGGTGCACTCAACCTTGTGAGGCCAACTGAGGACCTACTCAACTGAAAAGTGGAGGCTCTGAGGTCAAAAAAAGCCAATCATGACTGAACAGGCAGTGTACTGACCTCGTACCATTCCGTGCCACATCCAACTGACCCCCAGGGGTCAGTCAGTCCCAAATGGCCCACCTAAGCCACAATGAGGAACTCTGCTTGCTGTTGCTTATATTCATCCAATTGACAGACTCTCCTTTTGTGTCCACTTACTTAGCTTGCATTTATCATGAATCTCTCACCCAGCACAAAGACCCAAGTGACTGGAAAAAAGTATGGCTCCAGTGTAGAAGAGCAAAAGGATAACCTGCAAAATTACAGACCAATATCCTTAACATCAGTCTGCTGCAGAAACCTTGAACATATTCCCAATTCGAATATAAAAAATTTCTTGAGACAGAGCAGCTTACATCCATGAATCAGCATGGCTTTAGAAAAGATCGCTTGTGCAAAACTCAGCTTGTCCTTTTCTCTCATGATATACTGCAAACTATGGATGAAGGACAACAGGAAAGATTATATAGTTCTATATTTCTGGAAAGGGTTTTCATGGTGTCCCATTGCAGGCTGTTAAAGAAGGTACAAGCATATGGAATAAGTTCACAGGTATGTGAGTGGCTCAGAGACCTCTTAAGTAATAGAACCCAGTATGAGTCCTCGATGGCGAGTGTTCATCAGGAGAGCCTCAGGGAAATGTGATGGGACCACTATTATTTTGTATGTACATAAATGATTTGGCAGCACGGAGGGCAGCAATCTGTGGCTGTTTGCTGATGATGCTGTGGTGTAGCTCTAAATGTAGAAAAATGTAAGTAAATGGGGATGAGAAGAAAAAACAAACCCATAATGTTCATAACAGCATTAGTAGTGTCCTGCTTGACACAGTAACGTCATTTAAATATCTGGGCACAGCATTGCAAAGTGATATGAAATGAAACAAGCATGTGAGGATCATGATAGGAAAGGCGAATGGTTGACTTTGGTTTACTGGGGGAATTCTAGGAAAGTGGGTTCATCTGTAAAAGAGACCACATATACGATGCTAGCATGACTTGTTCTTGAGCACTGCTCGAGTGTTTGGTATTTGTAACAGGTTGGGCAAAAGGAAGACATCAAAGCAATTCAGAGGCAGGCTGCTAGGTTTGTTACTGGTAAGTTCGAACAACATGCAAGTGTTATGGATATGCAACTGGGGACTCAAATGGGAATCCCTGGAGGGAAGGCAACATTCTTTTTGAGGAAAACTATTGGGAAAATTTAGAGAACCAGCATCTGATACTGACTGCAGTACGATTTTGTTGCCTCCAGTATACACTGCGCATACAGGCCACGAAGACAAGGTACAAGAAATCAGGGCTCACATGGAGGCACACAGTCTTTCTCCCTGATTCCACTTACTTTCATCATGATAATAAACCAATATAAGCAAACACAAACACGATGACTGGTCAAGCAGCCATAGCACTTGTACACTAGTGTTGTTCCAGTCTTGGAAGTAATTCCAACTTACGTATTATATATCTTATTATCATGTCACTGTAAAAGAACCTTTAAGGAATTCTGATGTTTTAACAGCCATCAATGTTTTTCTTAATCATACTTTAGCTATGTAATTTTTATTTCAAAAATCGTGTACAGTGACAGTCTCTGTAAACCCTACTTGTAATCTGATTGTCTTGCAGTTCACAGGTAGTATGAAAATGGATGACACTCCTTCCTGCGGTACGGAATGGTGAGAAACAAGTTGTTCTTAATGTTTCTCAGAAGATCACAGAGAAAAATGAGTTTTGATATTTTTAGAGAAACACTATGTAATAAATATACAGTAGGGTAATTTAGTTATATGCGTGGCGTAAGCAACAGCATCGTAGAATGATAATCGTGCTTGCTGGCAGATGGCGGTTTGAAACTCATAGTAGTCTATAACTCTTTTTTTTGTTCATTTTGAATACCTAAATCATTTAAATATGAAATTCATTAAATATATGTTAATTAATTCATAGTTAACCATAATTTTTCATGAAAAATGCATGACATAGTTTCTAATTACATATCACATGCGAAATTGTGGTTTTTATTGCAAATATACATTCTTAATTACTGATATTTCGTAGGAGATTGTGGAAATTAAGAAAACATTACACAATTAAATTTTTTGGAGAAAAATGAAAAACCAAATACTCTTTATTTGAATATCCTTTGTTTTGTAGGACAGATGTGGTCTCTCATGAGCCAGAGCGATAAGCGTCATAGAAACATGGAAAACAATAATTTTCATGGCATCGAGCACACTGTACAAATGCTGCATTTTTACAGCTGTCACAATAACATTGCAATCTGTAACCAACAGAATTGATCCGGAGCCAAGTTAAGGGATTTGTCGCAAGAAATAACAAGACATTTAAGCTGCCACTGGAACTAATGCACAAAGCTTTGCGACACGTCACTGCCGAACGATAGAGAAATGCAGAACAGCACGCCATAAAAGAGGAGGAGCAAATACAGATTTTTTGGTGGCTTGGGATTCTGTTGATGATTGCCTCATTATCAATATAACAGTACTGAAATGTAGTGTATTCCTTGGAGTACAATATAAAATGCAGGAAAATTACTCTTGTTAAGTCAGGGATTTTGAACACTCTTGTTTTTAATTACAATACAGTGTTAGTTAAGATGGAGAGCATGTTATGTTTTCCATCCCAGCACCAAAGAAGCATGTTGCCTCAATTTTGCCATATATTATTTTCTTATGTTTAAAAATTAAATGACATTCAAAGCTATATTGTTCCTCTGCTCTTATCTTTTTATCTCTTAACTGCAATTGTTCACATCACTGTTGTTAGTTGGATCACTTGCCTGGCCAGTGCTGTCCAATTAAATGCAACAGTAAAGCTGCTGTTCCGTATCATTGCTAAGTCAATGTTCGTGTAACACACAACATAAAGCTTAACCTCATTATTATACTTGACTGCACTCAAGACGGCTTGGCTTCCAGTCCACGTGTTATCCAATGAGGTTCCAGCAAATGCAGAAGACTACATAGTGTAATGGTTATATTAGTCTTACAATGAATGGAGTATATTTGAGGGTGTTTGATTATTATGTTTTATTTGGGAAACGTCTTTGAACAGTTCATCAAGTCTTCAAAACATTGTTTTGTTACATGGTGTTGTAGTTTCATTCAAGACTTACTTTCCTTGTATCATTATTTTTTTCCTCCTCTGTTGTGAGTTTTTGAAAGAGACTACTGCTGTCTGAGGATCCTAAGATCAGTCTCAATGTTAGGTGGGAAGTGGTTTCCTTGTATAAGGTGATCTGCAGAAGTGGATTGTGTTTAGAAATTTCTGCGTGTTTGGCCTCTGTAGACAGAGTGGCATGAGCTACAGGTTAACTTATAGATTGCAGCTTTGGAGAACTTGCCTCTGGAGGTGTTCTTAGTCTTTAGAGTATCCTGCGCTGTGTTGTTTGTGTGGAATGATATTTGTAATCTCATTCCTCCAGGATGTTCCCCATCCCATGGGTGTTTTTGTTTCTGTATGCTAGTATGTGCCATGCTGTATTCTTTACAAGGTGTTCCTGGTTCCTCATCTTTCACAAGTGTTTGTGTTTCTGGTTCTCTGTTGTGGCTGGCGATTTGTTCATGGTTCGTTCGTTTTTAACCCTAGGATGCATATACAGGGCCTCCGAGGCCCTTACATGTCTTAATTTTTTTTTTTTTTTAAATCTGTAACTTTTTGTTTGATTTCAAACTGCTTTCCAGTACTCTTTCCATTCCTCCTACCAAGTCTGAATGAGATACCTTTTTAAGTTTTTAGTATAATTCAATACGTTTACCCATATACTGTGAATGCATAAGCAGGGCTTCAGAAGCCCTCACACATTTATAAATGTTCTTTAGCCTATATTGTCTTCAACATTTGTTTGGGAGCAGTTATTAATTCAACAATAACTATAGTGGTATTTTCAGCAACAGGAGTGCCAACAGCAGCAGTAGCTGTAGTAGTAATAGTATAACTAAAAAATAATGCGCACTACTTTCACATATTGGCAATGTCGGTGTATTATTGATCTTTTTGCTATCAAATGTTTTATTATTGAATAGTATTGTTATCCTGAGCTGCTCTTGTCAGCCTCATTGTTACTGTAGTTTATTTGTTGCTGCAAGGCCCATATTGTTACGAGTATGACTTGTTTAGTGCTGCACAAGCTGCTGTTCAAGAGACACGCGTTTTGCTATGGGTTCGACATGCAAAGCAAGAGAGTCAGTATGTGCAAATGCAGCTAATTTTGAAAGTGTTGTGGCTCAGTGGTTTGAAGAAGATGATTCTTGCGAGGAAGGAAATATGTTTGAAGATGAATGTAGTGTAGAATCAGCCAATGAACCTGCAGATGTGAATATTGAGGCAGATGACAGTCCTTCCGATAATATTACTTCATCAGAGTCTGAAAATGAAGAGCCATCACAAAAAAGTATAGAAGACCACACATACATTAGTCGGAATGGAACAATTTGGAAATTAGATCCTCCTGCAACTTTTCGTATGCCTGTCCATAATATCGTAAAGAAGGCACCTGGTCCAGCCCGTGGTCTGAAAACCTGTAAACCTAAGGATGCCTGGGACTATTTCATCTCCAAGGAAATACTAGAGGAAATCATCAACTGCACAAATATTGAAGGCAGAAGAGTGGCTGCTTTACGTGGTACAATGTGGAAAAACGTTTCGCTTGCTGAAATGGAGGGTTTTCTTGCTCTTTTACTGCTTTCTGGTGTTGGGAAGAGTTGGTATGTCCCTATTAGAGAATTATTCTGGGATAAAAAGGCAAATCCTACATATAAGGCCACCATGTCAGTAAATAGAATCAAAGATATAAGGAGAATGATTAGATTTGATGACAGGCGTACCTGTGAAGCTCGATCTGCAGATGACAAACTTGCAGCTGTTCGCTGTGTATGGGAACTATTGCTTGACAAGTGTAGAAATAGAATGATTCCCAATGATTCGATCACAGCTGACGAACAGCTAGTCCCATTCCGTGGAACATGCAGCTTCACCCAGTATATGCCCTCTAAACCAGCCAAGTATGGCATAAAAATGTTTGGGTTATGTGATGCTATATCTGCATATGCTTTAGACGGAATTGTTTACACGGGAAGGAAGCCCCATGAACCTAATCAGAAAAATCTTGGATTGAATATGGTGAAATATCTTGCTAAAAGCATTGAAGGATCATCAAAAAATATTACTGTTGACAACTTCTTTAGTAGTGTGCAGCTGGCAGAAGAGATGATTCAGAAGCAAATTACAGTGGTGGGAACAATCAAACAAAATAAACCAGAAATTCCTAATGAGATGAAACCATCTGCCTCAAGAGCAATTCATTCCTCTTTGTTTGCATTTCGAGGTGACATGGTGAGTTATGTTCCCAAAAAGAAAAAGTCTGCATCACGACAGAAACATTGGTGAAACTCATGCCAAAAAGAAACCAAATATAATAAAGTTCTATAACTCTACGAAGGGTGGAGTAGATCAAATGGACCAGAAAATTCATTATTACACTTGCAAGAGACAAACAAGAACATGGCCATTTGCATTATGGATGAATATCATGGACGTCGCAGCAATAAAGAGTGAAATTTTATTTTCTGCCCAACATCTAACATACCATAGTGGAAGAAGTGATAAAAGGCGTTTGTTCCTAAGAGATTTAGCAGAGAAAATTGTAAGACCACTAATGGAACTTCGTATTCAGATCCCTATCTTCCAAAGAAAATCATTGATGCCATGCAAAGATGTGGTTTTCAAAAGATGTCATATTGCCGAACCAACTACCTGTTTCAGGAAAAAGAACAAGATGCAATTATTGTCCATATAATAAACACAGGAAAAGTGCTATGACATGCATTAAGCGTATTACCAACATTTGTAAGGAACATAGTGGCACTCTTTGTGCTTCTTGTTTGTCACATGTTGAAAACTAAGGAAAATGCAATTTTGTGTTCCCCCAGTCTCAGGGAACACCTGATGAAGACGTCAAGTAATGACGTCGAAATATCGTGTTTGGAAGATGCTGATATCCGGCAGAAAACCCGATTTCCACGAGATGTCATCAAATCAATGAATTTAATGTTTGGATGGACTGTGTTTATATCACTGTGTAGTTGTTTTTCGGGGTGTCTGTTTCATCTATCTAGCAAAAGATGTCATCCACGTAGTGGTACCAGTATAAAGTCTTGTATTTTTTTGTATGTATAATTTTACTGAATATTTTGTTTTCAATGAGGTTCAGAAACAAGTAGACCACTAACCAGTGAGTCCACTTTGTAGGCCATCTTTTTGTAGAGAAAACTCCTTAATAAAAGCAAAGTAGCTCTCTTCTGTTATAATCTTTAGGATCGCTTCCGTTTCATCTGTGTGTGCACTTGTTGTATTTCCTTGTTTCTGCAGTTGTTCTTTAATAATGCTGATTGTTTCTCCTACCGGCACATTTGTGTACATGGATGTGATGTCAAATGATATTAGATTTGCTGCTGATGGTGTATTTACATCTTTTATCTTTTCTTTCAGTTTGATGCTGTTTTGTATGTTGTTACTGTTTGTGAAAGTGTACAATTCCTGTAGTATTGTACATGTGTGTCTACCTCAGTGGTAAGATGGTGTATTTTTGAAGTTAATTACTGGTCTAATTAGACAGTTATGCATATGTATTTTGGTAAGCTGTTCAGGTTGGGTGCTTTGGGTTTCTTGTGTGTCATATAATTGGTTTGAGTTTTCGTGATGGTAGTTTTGAAGATTTTTAGAAGTTTGTAGATGTTTCTTTGGTAAACTGTGCAGGTTGAGTGCTTTGGGTTTCTTTTGTGTCATCTAATTGGCTCGAGCTCCTGTGATGGTAATTTTGAGGGTTTTTAGAAGCTCATGGTATCTCATGGTGGGATCACTGATTAACTTAATGATGTTGTTCTCTTCTACAAATTCTTCTATTTTTTTTTTTTTTTTTTTTTTTTTTATGTGTTCTGCCTCATTCATAAGGACTAGGGTATTCTGATTGTCTGCCTGGAGGATGACTGTATTATGTTCTTGTAGTATTTTTTGTTTAGTTTTCTTGATGTGTTTTGTTCTGTTGTTTTAGTTTTTGAGATGACATGGGTCTTATTCTCCTTTTACCGCTTCAGCTACCAGTTCCCTTGTCAACTTGGCATTGAATTTTGGGTTGTCCAATTTTTCTTCTTGTTTTCTTGTGTATTCTGTTTCTGTGATCAGGTTTTCCATTATTTTGTATGACATTTTTGTGTTTATGCTGTGTTTGGGCCCATTTTCAAGTAATTCTCTTTTTCGCTTTGTTCATTCCGTACCAGTTAAATGGACAAGTCTGTCATGGAACTTGAGTTGGGCACCCAATCTATCTTCTTTATTCATTGGTGTGGTGGATTTTATGAGGTGTTTCAGTTTTCTGTTTTGTGTTTCTTTCTTCCTTTCCATTAATGTTTCTGTATACGACTTGATTCCTTGTGTGATATCATCGAAATGGGCTGATGCTTTTATGAGATTAGGCAATCCAAAGTGTGTTTTATATTACTGAACACAGAGCTGCTGTTTTCTGTTTTAATGCACAGGGAATGAATTTATTCTTCCAACCAAAAAATTTCTGATTTTGTTTTGGCTACTTGTTCTGCAGGTGACCTGCTGTTTATATTGACTTTTACAAAACCAGGAATTATATTATTATTCACAAAGATTTAAAAAAAAAATGATTTTGAGGATAGCTCTGTGCAACTATACTGTTCTATGTTTGAAACTGTTGTAAAGCTTGATGGGAAATGCTTGGCATGGCTTTAATAGAATCATCTTGCTTAGATTAGAAGCTTCTCTTGACGTTTTGTCATGGTTTTGTATTTGCAATTTAAAATTTCTCTTTTTTTACCAGCCTTATGCAAAACACTATTTATTGCTTTTTATTCACTCAGGCATGTTTTGACACCAACATGTCATCTTCTGTGGGTCAAATTAATTTCTGTAAAGCACAATACAAAGTTTATAATTGTTTATCTACTGTAGGCCTAAAAACCGTAACATTTGCATTTAGTTTGTTTTGTTTTGACTGGTTACCTGAAAATTACATAGCTTGTGAAAATACATTTTTACAGATTAGTTTTTGTGCCCTTTTTTGTGATTTTGGATGTCATCTGCAAAGTAGTCATGAAAAAATACACAACAGGATGGAAAATATAAGTACAGTAACATACAAAATTAATACAAAGTACTTCAAAAAGCACAAGTAGCTGAAAGCAAAGCAGAAATTGTTTGTTTAACTATCTGTTAAAAAAACAGCAGCTCAATATTTAGTTATATAAAACAAACCTTGAATTAGTTACTCTCATAAAAACATCAGACCATTTCAGTTATATCATACAAGGAATCAAGTTATACACAGAAAAACTAGTGGGGGGGGGGGGGGGACCAACAACAGAATCATCTCCTGAAATTCACCACACCAAGGAACAAAGACGACAGAATGGGTGTCCAACAAAACAAAGCACTACAGAAAAATCAAGAACACTTCCACATCCACAGACACATTCCCTGCAGCTGGATTCTAAGTTAACCTGTAATTCACACACACACACACACACACACACACACACACACACACACAATCTACATAGGCCAAACACGCAGAAATTTCAAAACGAGATATTCTAAAGACCTTAAAAAGTGACAGTACAGAGTCCACTTTTGCAGATCATATCATACTAGGAAACCACCACCCAAACAACATTGAGATCGATCTTAAGACCCTAAGAGAAAGCTACAGTCTCTATCAAAAACTCACAACAGAGCAGAACTATCATTTACAAAAAGCAGTGACACATGAAAAGTAAGTCTTGAATGAAACTACAACGCTGTTTGAACACTTGAAATTTCCCACATAGAATATAATAATCGAACACCTTTAAATATCCAAAAACATCTGTTTTCTCCCCCCTCCCCCCCCCCCCCCCCCGCCCACTCCCTCTCATTGGGCACCCCCCCCCCCACCACCACCACGCATGCGCACCCGCACGCACCCGCGCGCCTACACACACACATTCTCTGCCAGCAGACACACCACACCAGTCCTCATTAAACAGTCAAAATCAGTACCACACTGAACATAAGGCAACTGATGAACAAGTGAGCAGCAACAACAATATTGCACCTCTCAATGAGCCTGTCCACTCAAATCACCCTCTACAAAAATATATGTGAAGTAAAGGTGAAAGTGACGTTATATATATATATATATATATATATATATTAAAAAAATGGTGCTAAAACAGTGTACTCAACAGCAGCAGAGAGAGATATTCACTAGAGATACACAACAGGACAGAAAATGTTAAGTACAGTAACATACACAACCACTACCCATGAAAAAGTACTTTAAAAAAGAAAAAATTCTTCATGACTACTTTGTAGATGACATGCTGTAGGAACAAACAAAGGGGGCACAAAAAATTATCTGTAAACATGTATTTTCACTAGCAATGTAATATTCAGGTGACAATTGAAATAAACCAAACAAAATGCTTATGTTTTAATTTTTATGCTAAAATAGAATTACCAAACATTATTGTAGTCAAGATTGTGTTCCACCAGAGGGACACAATGACTAAGGAAAAGAGGTGGGGCAAAATGTTGGTTGACTTTGCCAAAACGGAAATTAAATGACGAGGAGAAAATCAGCAAAATAGAAACATACGGTCACAAATTGTTGAGGAAATCAATGCCCGTCATGGAGTGTACTGCTGAAGGAGGTGTGTGCACAACCCGCCCCCCCCCCCCCCCAACTCCACATAATACATTTCAGTGATGTGATGTGATGTGATCCCTAGCCTCCCCCCCCCCCCCCCCCCTTTTCTTGAGCAAACATATAAAGTGACATCACTCTGCCCAGAACTTCAGTTGACCTTTTGGAAAATAAAATGTAAGTACATAAAGTAATTCTATTTTGTTCCTGATTATTCTGAATTCAAAAGGCACTAGACAAAGATATTTATTAGTGAGCAATCCTTTTGTAACATGAAATACATACAAGGAGATGGAGCTAAATTGTCAACATGAACAAACATACCCCTGATGGCTGAGGCATTACTGCAACTGCCACTGTGCTTGTGTGTATACGTCCTGCCTTCTCAGTGGCTGGAATACGCTGAACGCGATGTACACCGGCCTCGTGGCGTAAGAGAGAATATGCACCTGCACCCTGGACAAGGAGACTCGCATGTCGCACTCCACCTACACAGTCAATGGAATGCAGTGTTTTGTACAGACAGAACCTAATATATAAAACTGAACATGTGGAAGTTACTACTTTGACTATCTTCAAATCTGGAAGTTCACCACAGAGCACTTTCCTTGTAAAATCAGCACAAACAACCAACTGCTTAAAATCTATCGTTTATGGGGGTCTAGTTCAGTTCAGTACACCAAGTTTGCTGATTTCTAATGCAGATTATTTCCTTACTCTGTACAATCAGATCACTACAGCAGAACTAACTTGCAACTATTCCACTAACCTGGCATATGAGCAACTTAAAAACCTCAAACATAGGAAATACTTTGAAAACTCTACAGTAGCACTTTCCTGATGGCAAAATAATGTCCATCTCACTGAAACAATTAACCAGCATTTTTTCTTAGGCTACGGTTTTCTTAAATCATATACAGAAATGAAAATATCTTCCCAAATGTCTCAGGACAGCATGATTACAGCTACATTAGCTGTATGTTATGAATTATATATTTGTTACAATACATTTTAATGTTTAGTTCAATATATCATTGTTTGAGTTTGTCATGATCAGGCCTGAATTGAAACCCAAAGACAGTTTATACAGTTTCAAAATATAATACAACATGGATGAATAAAAAATCTACTCGCCAAGTGGCAGCAGGAAACAACTTTTCAATAACTTTCCCCATTTCATAACCTGACCAGACCTTTTCCTTCATACCTCCGCATTTTCCTTCAACCCTTCTGCCAGTAGAATGAGTCACAGGTTCTGAAAGCTTGCACATTTCCAAATCTTTTACATGTTTTCTCTTGTCACCACTTGGTGAGTAGGCTTTTTATCTATCCATACTATATTGCAGTTTATATAAAAATACAACTTACTTAATTAATCAATATGAACAACAATACTACAGAATCAAAAGTCTAAACTGCTTTGTGGACAGGGATTTTGAGGTAGCAAGGCAAGGTTGGAGGGCAGATAGTGAAGTACAACGAAAGACTTGTTACTGTTACATTGATTACCAGTTAGTGGTAACTGTATAGCATCCCCTACTGTGTGAGTGAAACTTATCAGTTGCTATTTTAATATTACAAAGAGACAGAAAGGCTGCCCAGTACTTTCCTATGGGAGGTGAAACTCCCAATAAAGCTAATAGAAACAGTTAAAAAAATTTATTAATATTTCACACTTTCAGAACTACATGTGCCATCAATGGGGATGAAAAGAGATCAACCAGGAAGACTGGAAAAAGGGGAGACGGGCAAACTTTTTCTATTTAAGATTTTGTTTTTATTATATTTTCTGATGCTAATACCACACTGCTGTGCAACACCGCATCGTATCACTGTGCACCTGATCAGAGTTTAAGGAATTACATTGTACACGTCTGCATCTATAGCACACATTGCAAACCACTGTTAATTGCAAGACTGAGGATACTTGCCATTATATCATGTATAAGGCTTTCTTCTCATTCCATTCACATATGGCAAAACACAACACACAGGGAAAAAATTGAAGTTCATTGTTGTTTTGCTGATTCACATAACTAAATGTGTCAGATTTTATATCAAATCTGCTGTTTAATGACTGCAGTAACTGAGGTTTCAGCAGCCTGAGAAACAACCAGGAGAAGCTTTTGAGGTATATGTATTTTTCTACAAAAACTTATCTATTTTAACTTACAATTTTAAAAGAATTGTTTGTCCTTTATAATTTAATAGCTGTCTGTTGGTCTGGTCTAGCGGTGGAGAGATTAATCAATTATTAAGTCTCAACACTCATACAGTTACCTGTAAAATTACAGGTATTACCCAGAAAAATGAACTGAAGATGTCACTAGGGTGGCAGACACTCCAATAGTCTTACAAGTGGAATATAGTCACACACTACTTGTCCCTAGGTGCTATTAAATGAAGTCCCTGTTCAGAAAAAGAACAGAAACAGGATGTGTGTGAAATGAATGTTGGCAGCAGCAGAATCATTCTGCAGTCATCTGCAAATGCCTACACTCTGTATTTTCACAATAGTGTTTTGCAGAAAGATCCTCATCCTACCTCCAAGGATTCCCATTTGAGTTCACTAAACAGCTCTGCAGTACTCGCATGCTGACTGAACCTACTGGTAACAAATGTAGAAACCAGCCTCTGACATGCTACAATGTCTTTCTTTATTCCGAACTGGAGAGGATCCCAAGCACTCAAGCAGTACTCAAGAATGGGTTGCACTAGTGTTCCATGTATGGTCTCCTTTACAAATGATCCACACTTTCCTAAATTTTCCTAATAAACCAAAGTCGTCCATTTGCCTTTCCTACTGCCATCCTTATGTGTTCTTTCCATTTCATATCACTTTGCAATGTTATGCCTAGATATTTAATCAATGAGACTGTGTCAAGCAACAAACTGCTAATGTTGTATTCAAACATTCTGGGATTGCTGTTTTAACTCATCTGCATTACCTTACATTTTTCTACATTTAGAGCAACCTGCCATTCATCATACCAAACAGAAATGTTGTCTAAGTCACCTTGTATCATCCTACAGTCACTCAATGATGGCACCTCCCCATACACCATAGCATCATAAGCAAACAGCCGCATATTGCTGCTAACACTGTCTGTCTGGTCGTTCATGTATCTTCCTCAGCTGCCTCTGTCAATTGGTCATGAGCTGTTGCAATCTCAAAATTAAAGTGGATGTGCTTAGTTTGAATTCAAGCTGAAAGATTTCATTTCATTTCAGTTTTCTAGCCCGTCAAAGCGTGTCCCGTCCAGTAGTAATCACATACTATTCTCATGTGATATGTGGCTGTTGCACAGTCATCCAATGTTAACTAATGTCACAATAGTGATGGCAGACTGGCATCATGGCGTAACAGTTAATATTTTCTACTAGTGACACAGAGGTCACGGGTTCTATTCCTGGCAATCACCTCGCCTTTTCTCTGGTGGAAATATATGGAGCAAGATTCATGCAAGGGCAAATAAGAAGCCATTCAAATACACTCCTGAAAATTGAAATAAGAACACCGTGAATTCATTGTCCCAGGAAGGGGAAACTTTATTGACACATTCCTGGGGTCAGATACATCACATGATCACACTGACAGAACCACAGGCACATAGACACAGGCAACAGAGCATGCACAATGTCGGCACTAGTACAGTGTATATCCACCTTTCGCAGCAATGCAGGCTGCTATTCTCCCATGGAGACGATCGTAGAGATGCTGGATGTAGTCCTGTGGAACGGCTTGCCATGCCATTTCCACCTGGCGCCTCAGTTGGACCAGCGTTCGTGCTGGACGTGCAGACCGCGTGAGACGACGCTTCATCCAGTCCCAAACATGCTCAATGGGGGACAGATCCGGAGATCTTGCTGGCCAGGGTAGTTGACTTACACCTTCTAGAGCACGTTGGGTGGCACGGGATACATGCGGACGTGCATTGTCCTGTTGGAACAGCAAGTTCCCTTGCCGGTCTAGGAATGGTAGAACGATGGGTTCGATGACGGTTTGGATGTACCGTGCACTATTCAGTGTCCCCTCGACGATCACCAGTGGTGTACGGCCAGTGTAGGAGATCGCTCCCCACACCATGATGCCGGGTGTTGGCCCTGTGTGCCTCAGTCGTATGCAGTCCTGATTGTGGCGCTCACCTGCACGGCGCCAAACACGCATACGACCATCATTGGCACCAAGGCAGAAGCGACTCTCATCGCTGAAGACGACACGTCTCCATTCGTCCCTCCATTCACGCCTGTCGCGACACCACTGGAGGCGGGCTGCACGATGTTGGGGCGTGAGCGGAAGATGGCCTGACGGTGTGCGGGACCGTAGCCCAGCTTCATGGAGACGGTTGCGAATGGTCGTCGCCGATACCCCAGGAGCAACAGTGTCCCTAATTTGCTGGGAAGTGGCGGTGCGGTCCCCTACGGCACTGCGTAGGATCCTACAGTCTTGGCGTGCATCCGTGCGTTGCTGCGGTCCGGTCCCAGGTCGACGGGCACGTGCACCTTCCACCGACCACTGGCGACAACATCGATGTACTGTGGAGACCTCACGCCCCACGTGTTGAGCAATTCGGCGGTACGTCCACCCGGCCTCCCGCATGCCCACTATACGCCCTCGCTCAAAGTCCGTCAACTCCACATACGGTTCACGTCCACGCTGTCGCAGCATGCTACTAGTGTTAAAGACTGCGATGGAGCTCTGTATGCCACGGCAAACTGGCTGACACTGACGGCGGCGGTGCACAAATGCTGCGCAGCTAGCGCCATTCGACGGCCAACACCGCGGTTCCTGGTGTGTCCGCTGTGCCGTGCGTGTGATCATTGCTTGTACAGCGCTCTCGAAGTGTCCGGAGCAAGTATGGTGGGTCTGACACACCGGTGTGTTCTTTTTTCCATTTCCAGGAGTGTATAAAGAAAAATTGATGCTGAAGTTGCTGAAGTGGCATCACATCAAAAGACTTCCAGCAGGCTGAGTGAGACACATTTTATTTGTTAGCAGCAGAAGCATCAGCTGTTACAGTTTTCAGCTTCGTAAGTGAGCTGCTTGGTGAGTACAACAAAGGACCTTATTCTTTGCAAGCTTCCAGTCCAGTCCGAAGTTTTGCAGCTATAGTCATACTGGAGAAGTGGACATGAAAATAAGCTCTTATCATTTACCTACATACACAATAAAGAAATGCTGGCTGGCACTTTAGTCTGACGGTACTCCTCACACACTGTCACTTTACCAGCATTTATTAACAGGGTAACGTGTATGACTCCACATTCGTCTAAATAAACTACGGGTCACTTTAACTGTGATGCTTCACTTTTTTTGTGTAAAAATCAAATGTTTTCAAGTTTCTGTCTTTTACACATGACGACTCATTTACTATGGCACCTTTTGAAATCAAATTCCATGGGTGGAATAGTTTTTCTTATGAGTTTCTTTGTTAGTCAGGAAGTCTAGCTCTGTGCAATGAAAGTTGTGAAATATTTTGCAGTGATGGTATTTCCTTTAACTGTTAATAATATCACAGAAATTGCTACTTAACAACATATCTACCTATAATCATCAATGAAACATTTTTCGTGTGCACTTTGCTTCTTCTGCCTTGGAGCAAAAAACTAAACCCTGTTCTGCTTGACATTGTGTCCTCCTTCCATAAATTGCACACCAACTTACTCCTCTTTAAAATTTTGCATGCACATTCTGTTAGCAGTGCCATTCCCTTCTTCTTATCATCATCATTAATGACGTTAACAGTATGCCACTGCAGCTGCTCAAGAAGACATATTCTGTAATCAATTTCTGTTCTTTCGCTTAAAGGTAACAACATGTGCTACTTTGAATCATCATTATTACTATTATTATTTATTATCATCATTATCATTCATTCATTCATTCTTGTTATTATTTTCATGTCTAGGACAGTACAATTATGTACAGATCTACACCTACAATATGTAAATTATTGATTTTGAGGTCCAAAATTCAGCCGTCTTGACTGCTGGGAAATTTGCTGAAACCAGGTCCTTCAGCATGCAGGCTTCAGGCGACTTCGGGCTGACCAAGAGGTGTTCACTATCTTGAAGATCTTCACATTTGCAGGTTGCATCTCCAGTAATGTGGACCCACTACTTCAAGTTTTGTTTGCACTGCATCACTCCAATTCACAGTCTGTTCAAAGCCTTCCATGTCTGATAGAATAGTTGGAAACCAGCACGATCTCTTTCTTTAGGTTTTGGTTATTACTTCAAGTTGCCTTGTTTTACCATCGATCGGTGATGATGTAAAGGCTTAAGTTGTCTGAACAAAGATCTTTCTCAGCTTCAGCCTAGAACATGACGCTTTGCTTCCAAACAATGGGCTGCCTCGTGTCATTCTCCTGTTTCTTCTTCTCAACACACACACACATTTTGACACCACAGCCTTCATTTGCAGCCAACTTACATCCAACTCATAGGGCTTACTGCTGTGCAGCAAGCAAGCTTGTGAGATGGACACGAGCCACACCAGGATCAAATCCACGAGGCAGATGAAAGACTGTTGCCCCACCAACCAGCCTGAACGTGATTTTTAGGCAGTGCTCCTGGCGAATGCCAGGCTGATCCCCAATAAAGAGCTCACAAAATTCTATGTACAAACTGTTAAAATATGATGACAGACAGAACAAAATTCACAGACAGATGGTGCATGTGACTTCTCTCTCGGGTTAATCAACAACTGTGGTGACAGGAGAGGTATCTGGCCACAAAGTTGCTATCTTGTCCAAAACCCCCTTACTCCTCCCCCAATGGCCCTCCTACTTTGAGAGCTAAAATAAGCAGTACTGTATGACATCACAGTCACTGTAGTTATCACTAGTGTCAGTGGTTGGCTAAGTTGAATCATAGTCTTTAGTATACCCCAGAACATCTCTTTAAAGTGCATCACTGTACTCACCTCCCTCGTTGGTGTCAAGTGCTGCTAAGTCTGTTTGCCATTTCTGGAAAGCGGCAAAAGCTTGGTACATGTCAAATAATTCTCGTGCAAACAGCATGGCTTCTTGACCACCAACACCTGGCATAACTTCCAGAACTACACCACTACAACTGTCATCTGGATGAGCAGGCGTCAGTATTTCCAGTAACTGCAACAGCAACTTCAGTTAAAACTTATTCAGACTCTTACAGTAAACAAAACTATACATTCAGTCAAAAACTAAATTTTTTGCGCAATGTAAACTGAAATAACTTCATGTATGGTTATTGGTACAGTGTAGTAAACATACTACAAGAAAATGTTTTACAAATTTATTGTAATATTTGTCTATGCAGAAATTTACTGCGACTCTTCAGTTTCTTCTGGTGTAATTGCCCGAAGACTATGAAAAAATAATCAATGGGTGTATGGCTGGAATTCAGTGACCAGTGGGCACAATATTTTGGCAAACAGCCATGTTGACATTACTGGATGCACTAATGAAAGTACCGAGTGGGGTGGAGTAGTGGTTAGCACACTGGACTCGCATTCGGGAGGACGACGGTTCAATCCCACGTCTGGCTATCTTGATTTAGGTTTTCCGTGATTTCCCTAAATCGCTGCAGGCAAATGCGGGGATAGTTCCTTTCAAAGGGCACGGCCGACTTCCTTCCCTAATCCGATGAGACCGATGACCTCGCTGTCTGGTCTCCTCCCCCAAAACAACTCAACTCAACTAATGAAAGTATTGCCTCCCTGCACATTGAGAATCATGTGGCTATAACACTTGTCCTATTTCATAAATGGTTCCAGATACTGAAATGAAGTATTTTGCAAAAGAGAGCATGCAAAGCGGCATGTATGTTTTACGAAAAATACTCAACAATTTTTTTATCTACCGAGATGTGTAAACACACCAATGGTGCTTAAATTCTCTAAGCGTAGAGTATGAGGGATTTCCAAGCAGTAGTAGACATGTGCGCAATTTCATCTCAAATCATGCAAGTGAAGAGTGAATGTGTTACATCGCTATTCCAACGTTTGCTGAAAAAAAATATATATGATGAAGTTCCACTTGATACCTCTCCAAAACTACAATATTTTCAGTTTCTGGTGATCTGTTAAAATGCCACAGACCTCCCTAAATGAGAATATTTGTGAAAATATTGGAAGGAATGGGAAAATTCAAAATAGTTTGTTCTCAGTACTATAAGACATGATTAACACACACATACACATTAGCCTTTTTTGTGGGGGGGGGATATAAAGTATAAAAAATTGGAACTTCTGGTGAATTTCAAAATTATGTTTTGAAAATATAAATAGTAATAGGATGTTAACTATCTTGAGTAATGATAAAGTGGAAAGCTGCTGTCAGCTATAATGCATGAAATTCTTAAACTGTCAAAATATTTGTACATAAAGATGAAACACACTGAAATTTTTGATCATTTAGAAATTTTTTTCTCCAAAATCCCCATCATAAATGTTCTAAAAATTTCGTGGTATGTTAGTTGATCATTATACTTAGGGAATGTACAATAAGGGTGGGTAGTACTTGTCTGTACAAAATGTGATAAATTTTTTAGGTAAATCTAGCTCTACTCCCAAGGTCAAAAAGATCATGGACACTTAATATTTAAACTGATTGCTGATTTTAAGTAAATATCATGCAAAACTGGTATTTCTGAATCAAAATAATTACTTTACAACATTATAAACCAGTGGAAAAACAATTCATAATTTTGTCTGAAAGCATTTTTTACCGAAAATGAGATATATAGAATATTTATACCCATTTTTTTATTTATGATATTATTCATAAATTATTATTGTCTTCTCTCATACTTTTAATCATGACTTTCCATGACTTAAAATTGCCTACAATGTAACAGTCAACACTGTAATGTTGAAAAGATTAGTGCTTTTAATCTATTTCTGATTGAACTTGTATAGCCGAGCTGAATTTGCACACAGACGAGGACTATCCAACAAGAGCAGTACTCGGGAAATGGGAACTACACAGTGATCTTTTGATGATGGCAATTTGAAAGCATTAGCAGGACCACAAGGCATCATAAAGGAAACCGTTATATCTTGCAGCTCGTGAGAGACACTTATTATATGTCCCACCCACCGCTGACTGTCATACACACAAGAAATGAAGTGATACACTACAAAGTCTTCTAATGTATACTGTGGTCTCTGTATTTCACACATAGTAACAGGCTGCATTTCATGGAGAACTGTTATTGCAATGTATGTGCCACTCCAGGATGCAATCCAGCAGCGACTTGATTGAATTCCTACCAGAGGCTTCATAGCAGACCAATTTTCTCTCTCTTTTTTAAATGGAATTCCCTTAATGCAATTTTATTTCAAATTAAGACTTTCATGTTTGTTACTAATGTTGATATGGTGTGTACAAATCCAGTAGCATCTCTTATAGCATCAACATTCCATGCTGGAGATTAAATCTTGTTGCAAGATGTTTACAGAGACCTCCTACCGCATCACACGCACCTTTTCCATGACCTTTTGCTGAAAATATCCACTTTTTGCCTTAATTTCTGTACTACAGTGTTGACCAAGCTCACAAACCTGAAAGTGGTTTTTAAAATAAGATGATGCACCGTCAATCACACACAGCTTTAGGAAATGTATGGCCTCCAGATGCTATGTCATCAATTATCATGCTAACAGTGTAACATGCACGTACACTGCCAAGAATGAGATCATCAATGACAGTAGCAAAACTGTGTGGTGTTCCAAGAAAGAGAGCAACACCCATGCTGTGTGCCAGAATTGAGATGTGGCTGATTTTACTTCTGCTATGGCCTGTCTCTGAATCCTCCGGATATGATGGTGAGCTATTCCTTTCATGACTCGATGCCTAACCTCTGTAACAAACTTCCCTGCCTCTACTGTCTTCTTCATAAACTCTCCTCCGTCCAAGAATGCATAGGTTACATCATTGTCAGTATTCTGAAGGGGTAATGCATCAACAACCATCACTTCAGCACCACAACACATTGCACACTCCTGCAATCAACATTTATCTTGCAGCTCCTGACATATACACAAAAGCATCACATCCATTTCTGCATACTTCTTTCCTGTGACACTGCTTATGGTGAAGTTCCAAATTAGTGCAGTAAATAAATATGTATACTTCTTTCATTGGCTGGCATTTTACCCATTTTGGTCATAAGAAGTAGAATTTTGTGAGATCAATTTTTAAATTCGGGTCCTCCTTTTTCATTAGGAGATATGCTTCTCTTATTGATCTTGTCACATATCTTTCTACCTATTTAACTTTCTCGCCATTTTCCCTAACGGAGATAACACCAGTCTGGTTAGGACTTTGCCTGCTGCAATCTCTGACATCATTTAGAGAGCAACAGTAAGCGTATCATCTTGCAATGGATGTCCACAGTAAGAATCTGGGCATGCCAAAATACCTTTCTCATGCCTTAGTTTAAGAGCTTTTGAAATCAAATAATATGAGGAAGTGGGTATGTATTTCTGTATCTGCTGCTTAGAGTAGCTACTTGGTATCAGTATCAGTAACTGTACCTTCTCAGTAAAGGTGGCTGCTGAGATAACAGTATTTAGTTTTCGAGATCATACATCACATTTCGTGCATATATCACTATCTTCAGGTTCTGCAATAAGTGCATCTACATTATACACATCACAAAGTTTGGAAGATGTTGCTTGTGTAAAACTTGTTTCAATTTCTTCCATTTATCTTTTTACACACCGTTTTCTTCTTGTGCTTCTTACCTTTCCTGGACGTTTAAGGGGGGATATAATAGGAGCTACAGCAGAAATGCTAACATTAAATGCTTCGACAACTTCACACCCAGGAATACAAACATCTGCATTGTCTTCTTCATTTCACATTTAAGTGATGGCGATCATTCAAGGTGGTCGTCACTAAATTTCTTCTTGTAGTGAGTGTAGCAATTCCTGCACAACTGATGTGATGCTAATACCATTACTTGAGGACCAAGATATTTCTGCAATACCTCTGACAGATTTCCAACAACTGTGAAGTGGTTTTCATTTTTGTTAAACACCACCTTCTTGCTTCATTTTTCAGTCTACACACCTCACTCTTTCACTGCAGGTATTTCCTCACTGATATTGTATCTAACAAAAAGGTCAAACCAAACACAAAACTTAATGCAGAATAGTTTGTGTGCAAGTTCTCACTCATTTGTTATAAAAAGAAGAGCACTGGAAACAGCATTGCCAACATGCATATTTTGCATTAGAAATTTAGTGTTGTGGATATGCAGAATGCAGAAATTTTTTTAACCCTTTACATAGAAAACTACTACCTACTGTGTGTGCACTGACTACTAACATATTAACCAAACAATATTTTGTGTAATTCTCAAAAGTTTTTGGATCAGGTTTTTTGAGTAAATAAGTTGTAAAAACTCACAAAAATGCAAATTTTACATTTTTAGCAATAAATATTTACATAATACAGATAGCTGGAGCAGATAATACACTGTTTCTAATTACATCAGTAGCATCTGGCAATACGTGGCTCTCTAAATCAGAATTTCTTTTTAAGTGGAAAAATTAACTTGAATTTCGTATTTTCATCATAAATTTGTAAGTTAAAGGACGCCCATAAGTGTCCGGGTGTCTTGACATGATCTGTACGATTTGACATGAAATCGCCCACGTCATTTCTGTAACTGACTGGGTAAGTTTGTGGACTGGCGATTGGTTGACTCAGGTTCGATTTCCACTGTCGTCATCATTCTTTCTTTTTCCACTTTATTTTATTCCTTGTAATATTAAATGATCAATTTAAATACATTTGAACAGTTCACCTTATATATGTAAAATTAATATATTCAATTTAGTTATGATTACTACCTTAGTAAGTCAAAAGGCTATAGGCCACCACTTTGTAATTCACTGGTAAATTTTGCACAAGCTGCTAGTGGTCAAATGTCTTTCTTGACACTACCCACATAAAGCATTGCTGCATTGAATAATACCGTGGTTATGTCCTTTCCAGCACTCTCTCCTATTTCTGTCTGTTGTGTTGTTGGTTAGAGCAAAGGCTTCATGAAATCTCCCACTGTAGCTGTCTCCCAAGGTGTACAGGTACTGCCTGCCAATGTTCTGAGTGCCCAGTTCCTCTGTGCTGGATGGTGGCACCAGTCTACATGAAAGTACAATTCGGTGTGCACTTTCTTGCAGTATACATTGTGATCCAATGTGCCACTTGCTCCCCTCACTTTCATTTTCATGTGAAGTTGATCTCTGATGTAAGGCACTGAGAGGTGAAAGAAATCCATTAATTTCCTTTGATGTGGCAATATTATGAAGTAGTTGTCAACATAACAAAATAAATCAGTTAGATTCTCTTGAACTGACTTTCTTGTCAAAGTACTCTATGAAGAAACTGGTGACAAATCAGGAAAGTGAACTGCTGACTCCATCACTCCATCAAATACTTCTCTTTTATGGAGGGGGGGACAGAAGGAAGAGAGAGAGAGAGTGAGAGAGAGAGAGAGAGAGAGAGAGAGAGAGAGAAACCACACACCTCCCCCGAAGCAGTCAGTTTGTCAGTATACCTGATGATTGGCAACATGGTTGCTCGTCTAAATATTGTGCCCATTTAACAAAATGTAGCTATCTGGGAATTAATTATTTTGCTACAAAATGTAGAATAAACAACATTTTTAGTATCACCTCCAGGAGCAAGAATAAAGACATTCTGAGAGGAAGTCACCTCCCTCTGAATCTAAAAGCTAAAGTTTTAACACTAATATCCAACTGTGGGATCATTTTGCATGTCACTGCCTAAGGTCTACATTCACTTAATACATTTCATTACACTTAACTAAAACTGTAAGGTAAATTCAGAAACATTGCATTATATAATAGATAAATCTCTGATGAGCCTATTAACACATGTTCTGAAGATAAATAATACACACACTATAAAAAATGAAAAGGTGGGCTACTATATGTTCTTAGATGTAGTTTTTTAAAGTATGTTTGCATAGCACTCCTTTCGCTTCCTTCCCATAATGACCCAAGGTATGGTAATCTTGTACCTTTTCTTCACAGTAGTCTCCCCCTCCCCCCTCCACAAAAAAAGGCACATCATATCACAGAAAGCTTAAATCTGAATGATAGGCCAGCGAGATGAGCAGCCATCCTCATGAAATTGATAATTGACATAAGGCATTGAGAAGTGAAAGAAATTCATACATTTCCTTTCATGCAAATGTTATGAAAGTGTTGCCAACATAACGCAAGAAATCAGGTTTTTTTTTTTCTGGTGGCAGACCTTCCTCGTTAAAGTGGTCTATGAATACATTGGCAAAAAATCAGGAAAATGAACAACCCATGGCCACTCCTTCAGATACTACTACCTTTTTTTTTTTGGGGGGGGGGGGGGGGGGGGGAGGTCATAAGTGTCTTGGTGCTGTTAACAATAAAAAAAGGAACCTGTAAAAGTAAGTAATTGAAAAGTGGACATAAATAGGATTTTGGTAAAAACGATCGGAGAAATGATGAGAAGCAGTGCAAAAATAGTGGAATGAAAATGAAAAAGAAACAATAGAAGAAAATTCAGAAAACAGGAAAAATAAATAATTATCCACACACATCCATGTACGCATGTTTGCTTCCATTTCCACACTTCAAAAGCACTGTGTTTGGAGAGAGGATGCAGGTGATCCACATATCAACAGTCTTCTATTATGTTCCTGAGACTCATACCATATCTCTGTCTGTCAAAGTTGTGCACAATTAGGTTTCTCTCTCTCTCTCTCTCTCTCTCTCTCTCTCTCTCTCTCTCTCTCTCTCTCTCTCTCCCTCCCTCCCTCCCCCTTCCAATGACCAGCTGCCACATGAATACCAGGACAGGATAACATAGATTATGCCCATGTCTAACACTTGAATACCAGGCAACTAATATTTTTAAGCCAGCCGAAAAGCTCACTGTGGAAAAGCTCAATGGTGTCACCTGTGATTTAGTCTCTTTGGGAAAGTCTCTTGGAGGGATGGATGAGTGATTTTGGCAATAAATGACAAAGTCATCTCACAAGTATTAGGTACAGTGGTACAAGTAGTTCAAATTAAAAACAGACTCCGTATCTACAAATTTGAACATTAAAATGTTGCACATGCATTCGACAGTCTCTCCAATTGTACTGCTGTTACATATTTACAGTAATGATAATATCATTTAGTGGACAAATTGTGACAGGTTGGTTGCATACAATTCATAGGACGAACAAGCTACCCAAAAACACATTAAAATTTCTGCCGAAGTAAATTGGGGAGGAACTCTGATGCCACACAAAATTTTACCAATTTTCTTGCTAACGTGGCATTAATGCCTAACATTGAGGTAAGTCCCTTGGTAGGCCAAAATTTTTCCTTTTGTCGACATATAAAGCACAATACGTAAAAACATGATTCACTGTGATTATCACCCCACAAACACTGCATTTCAATTTGTCCTCTTATCAACGAATCTTACACAAGAAGATCACAATACTGGGATAGTGCATAAGTTCATAGCATTTTTCCGCAAGTTTAATAAACACAACAGATGCACATAACAAAGACATTAATCAATAGTTTATTCTCTTTCACTATTTACAGCAGTGTGCCTACACTGGGGTAACTCTTTGATTCCACAGTGGTTTTGAGGATAAAGAACTCATCAAGCTACATTGGGAGCACATTTTCATTTGGAAAAAAAGTTCCTTGAAGGTTGTTTGATAGAGAGTGGAAAGGTGAAACACTGAGAGTGCAAGATTAGGTGACTGAGTTGGGTGCAGAATGACTTCCCAACCCAACTCCTGTACAGTGTTTTTTGTCAGTCTAGCAGAATGTGGGTGGGGGTTATTGTGGAACAGCATCATTTCATGCAGTCTTCCTGGTCACTGTTTTCAGACTACATCTGAAAGATATCTCAGTTGTTGACAATGAATGTCAGCAGTGATGGTTGTAGAAGCAATTCATACTACACCACACTGTCGCTGTTCCACCAGATGCATAATTCTCTCTCTTTTGTGGATGCATGCATGTCTTTGTATAGGAAGTTGCTGCTTTGTTTGAGCTCAAGCATTCCTTTTTTTTATTTTAATTTAGCATAAAGATGTCATTTCTTATCACAACTAATGATACAGGGTAGGGACATTTGGGGTTGTTCACGAGCCAAGAGATGCTGAGCAATCAGAGATGCGCATATGGCAACCTGCTGATTTTTGTGATTTTGTCTTAGAGCGATTTTGACTTAGAGCTTGCAGTAGCCATATACCTGATTTTTTAACATTCCCCATTCCATGCAAATTTCACACAATGGTGGAATGATCGCAGTTCATCACATTTGTCATTTTCGAGTACACTGACGTGAATCATGGTGGCTTCATGAGTTTATCAAGAATTAAGAAGGTTTTTAGATATGACAAACTTTTATTGGCAACATATTCTGTAGGCTGCAAGAATCCAGCTGCCACTAACTAATGCCCTAAAGAGGAAGAATAATAAGGAGAAACCAACCCGCACATTGGTCAATGAAAATGGCACATGCTTTTGCGGAAGGACGACGGTTCAATCCCGCGTCCGGCCATCCCGATTTAGGTTTTCCATGATTTCCCTAAATCACTCCAGGCAAATGCCGGGTAGGTTCCTTTGAAAGGGCACGGCCGACTTCCTTCCCCATCCTTCCCTAATCCTATGAGACCGATAACCTCGCTGTTTGGTCTCTTCCCCCAAACAACCAACAACATACTTTCGACGTGATTAAACAATCCTTACAGAACACTGTGACCTTGGCCCATTCCCCACCTATGGCACATTTGTCTGTTACGGATGACACAAGCGAGAATGCTGTTGGTGCAGTGTTGCAACAGACAGTAGACAGCATCCAGTAACTTCTAGGGTTCTTTTCCTGCCAGCTGAAGGGGACCCAACATTTGTGGTTGGCTTACGACCATGAATGGCTAGCGATATGTGAGGCAACCAATTAAGAGGGTTGGTCCATCACACTTTTTACAGACCAACTCACATTGGTTTGTGCTATCCACATTCCAAGTCATTACATGTACCCACCCCTGCTTCAGATACCTGGACTAATTTGCACAATTTACTTCCAACATCTGGCATGTAAATGAAGAGGGGCAATGTGGTAGCTGATTACATGTCACTCTTCCATGCCCTTAGTGCACCAATTGATTTCGGCAGGTTGGCCATGGAGAAGGACCGAGACAGACAGTTACATGCATTCTTGGACGACTCCAGCACAAGTTTACAGTTGCAACACATTCAGAAGCCTAACTCTAGCATGCACTTATGGTGTGATACATCACTTGGCAGGCCACACTCCTTAGTCCCAGCAAAATTCCATAAATCCATCTTTGATACCTTGCATGATCTATCACACCCGGCAGTTCGTCCCAACACAAGGTTCATCATGGAGTGGTTTGTTTGGCCTGGGGTAAAGGCAGATTGCAAAAAGTGGATACGCACCTGGCTCCCTTGCCAACACAGCAAAACAGGACACCTCGCCTTCCTGCCACAAGGCACATTTGAAATACCTAAAGGACATTTTTTTCAACATGTACACTCGGATTTGATTAGACTGCAACCCAAATCCACAGGTTTCAGGTACACTCTGTTAGCTATCAACTGCACGACACAGTGGTTGAAGCCATCCCCTTAATGGATATAACTGCAGTTTTACTACAGAATTCTCTGTCATCAATATCTCATTTCGGGTGATCATTGCCTATCACAACCAACTAATGGCAGCAGTTCAAATCTCTTCTCTTTTAAGAATTTTGTACATTGATGTGTCATAGTTCACAATGGACTGAACCATTACCATGGGTTCTACTCCGTACACGAACATCTTATGAGGACAACCTGAAATCCTCTTTCGCTGAAATTTTCTACGGCAAATATCTGATGCTACCTCCTGCAGACTTCCTGTTACCTGATCTGTTGGTGGCAACCTCAGAGTTGCCATTGGTGAAATACAAAGACAGATGTCAATTAACTCATGTCCATATACCGCCTCTCCATGCTCGCAGCATGTGGCAGGTTTTTGTACATAAGGTATTAGGCGACTGACCCACGTGATGCTCTGAGACAACACAATTTGTGCTGCACTCCTGCAGCCTTATTACGGCTCCCTAAAGTATTCTGATGCAAGGAACAGATATTTCCCATCCCACTTATTCATAAACCTTCACCTGTCTTTGCAAAGTGCCTCAGGCAGCTTGGGTAGTGGAAGACTACGAGGAAGAGGACAAACGGGCACTGCTACGAGCAAATCCTTCAACCACATATCCACCTCTACTGATGAGGACCCTTGGTTGATCATCTTATACTGTTGGAGCATTCAGCATCCAGTCACCTGTTTTGAGTATTGCCGATTATGACCTGCCCCACTCTTGCTATAATATACTGCATATCTAAAGATTACATTCTGGAGTAGGGTCCCCTTCCCATTCCCTCCACGATACTCCGTACTGGACGGGAGGGGGAGGGAGGCGGCTCCTTGGCAGCACTGACTGCCGAAATTGATATAGATACACAAAATCGACATTCAGAACAATGAACAAATATCTCTCTTTTGATTATTTTTATTGTTTCTTTCGATTATTTTGTCATTGTACTGCTGAGTACTATCATGACTGAAGTGTTTATATCTTTTTGTGTGTACAATTTGTGGCAACTATATCCACATATTATTCTACATATTGATTACTATAAGGGTCCCAAATTTGCATTAATCAAGAACAGCTATGTCATTAGCAACATTCCAGACAATTTTAGTGAAATGCGTAATTTTACAATTTTATACCTCTGGCACTAGGGTCAGTCCTTGCAAAATATTCAAACTTTGTCAACATCTGATTTAGAGTATCTCATCTCTCAATCCTGTTGATGATTTCTCTTCTGCTTTGCTGTGTGTTTTAAGCTTATTACTTTGTGTGTGGTTTCATCACCAGTTTCACATTTTGTGGTAAAAAGGTTTGTGACCCTTCACTGTCTCTCCCTGTGTTTTCTAATAAAACTCTGTTCACTACAGTATTCAGAGATGTGCCAATCCAGAACACATGTTCAAATAATTTATAGAAGCTTTTGATCTATTGTAGAGATGCAATCTCAATTCAAGTCTAGTTGAAGACAATAATATAAAGCTTGTTAGCTGTGGTTCTACATAGCATGCATATGATACCATCTTCTATTAAGACCACAAACAACATTAATGAGAAAATGTACTGGTAAATTAGGTTAGATGCCTCTTGAACAGATATCAGTCTAATATTTAGTTTTCATCTGCATATAATATTTTAATGGTTTATTTTGTAGATCCAATAACACTGATTTATACTGGAAGGCAGCAGTGTGCAATAGTATGCAAAATAAGCAAGCATTAGTGAGATATATTTATAGGTTAATGTTAATCACACCAGACTGACTTCCTCAACCAGGTTATCAATGTGTTCATTCTATTTTAGAACTGGGTCACAAGTATCCTACAAATGTTTCTTACACAATCAGATACAAGCCTTTGAGTTTATTTCTGACAGTCTCTCCTTGTAGAGTTTCTCTTCATTTTCAGCCATTCTTCCAAATTCCTTATCATCAGCGGCACCTATTCAACACAACAATAACCGTTTTAATTCATCAATTTATATTATCTCTAATCAATGAGCACTGTGTCCCATATCCATGTGTAACAACACATAACAGAATTTCTGGGATCAATAAAAAACAAATCAAATATTTGATGGATTGTATGTTCCACAGAGACTTCCTTATTAGACAAATGCAAGAATAAGCAGTCGCGTTACTACTAGTTCTGAGGTTGAGTGTTTAAAATTGTGTGCGTTTAATACTTTTACCTCCTTTTAATTCATTCAAAACATCCAAAGACTCTTCCAAATGCTTCTTCTTATTGAGGATGTCAATAATCGGTTGCAATTCAGTAAGTCTTTTTGAATCGGCAACACTACCACGCACTAACATATTGTACTCCGAGATTAATTTATTAGTGTAATTCTTCAAATCTAAATCGCCCACACAAACGCCACCGTGATGCAAAGACCTAACGAAATCATTAATCTGCCTGTTTTTCATGTATGTATGTCGTGATGCATATTCCAGTCCGTCTGGTAAACGAACTGCCAGTTTTAAGATTTTCCGAAGTCGGTGCAGCCGAGCTGCACAATTCAGATTCATCATTCATCACACGACCGCTTCCTCTCACAACTGTATAGTGTATCCTGTATACACAATACACAACAATAAACAAACTTCAAAAGCAAAGAAGTATGAAAGTGCAACTACATCACAAACATGACCTCACACAGTCGATATCTTATTAACACGATTTGTTTGATGTATAGATTAATATAAATAATCTGCTTTTAACGTTAAATACTTGTTATTATCAAATTAACTTTAAAAATTAATACAATGATAAAAATGAACAGTTATACTAGTGGTTTTCGACAGATGGTTGTGCTCTTTAGTCTATGATGTTAGACGGGAGTAGTGGTGTGCCGCGTTAGTTTGGTTGCAATAATTGACCTGCCAAATGAATGATGTTGGGTGATCATGGTAGGATTTTTCTTTTCAAGTTTATTTCTTGTGTAGTTACCAGTTAAACGTTGCGTTTTTCTAACTTAGTGGAGAACTAATTAGACTAATGTAAAAATACTTCTCGCAGGCAATAAATAATAGGAAAAATCTCCGTTCTGCAAAACTTGCATTTTAGTAATAATACGAAAGGAGAATAGATGAGCAAGAAACAAAGCAACATTTTCCAGTTGCGAAACAATGTCAGCGCGTAATACTGTCTTGTCCGTTCTGTCACAGTTACTTTTTTCCATCCCGTTGACGATGTCTGAGGAGACGTTATTTGATAGTAGATTTCTGTAGCGAAGAATATTTGAATAAGGCGACCATCCATTCCATTTTTTTCGAGACAGTTGCGACGTTTGTGTCCCACATTTTTTTCCCGAAAGTAATACGGGACACCCATTTGCCCAGGATTAGCAATTATAAAGCGATTTAAGCCCCTAGGCTGAATTAGATATTTATTTCATCTGTATCGCTATGTATTATTATTATTTCATTTCAGTCAGACTCGTGCATTTCTCAAATTTACTCGAGTTAGTGGAGTTATTCTTTTCTTCCTGGCACTAAGGCCGCTACTAAAAGGGCATTTTCTCACGTGAATGATATATGGACCAGTGACAAAACACAGCTTGTTATATGAATTATGAGTGCAGTGTTAATGATTAGAGTGAATTATGATAAAACTGGGGTTGAATTTTTTCATATGCAGTTCAAGGATGCAGACATTCTGAAGAAAATTGACAACACTGATAAATACAGTTTTTTTGCTTGTAGGAAGTACTAATAAAATATAAATGAACGTACATTTTGTAATGAATTAAAGTGACGTTTTGTATTTATTACATTTAATTAATTTTTTGCAATATCAACATTTTTATTGTGTCTCAAATTTGGGTCTAGAAAATATGGTCACCTTGGAATTAATCAAGATGAATGCTATGTCTACCTTTTATTTTCATGCGCGAAAGAGATAAATACTTTGTAATGTATGTGGTTCGTCCCACAGTGAGAGACCTTAATATAAGATGCTCCAGTGGCGCCATTAAATTGTTATTCTTTTGCTTTTATATAATATTTGAAGGTAGGCCTACTGTTGTGTGTGAAAGATATATAGGTCTATATATTTTAATGAAGATGCTTAATTTATGAAACAGTAGTTGTATACCAAAATTTCCACCTACCTATGATGAAGTGATGTAGGCCTAAAACAAGAGAAACAAGATTTTATGCTGATCAGTTTGGAATTTGGTGAGACTTCAGTGTGATAGTAGTCTTCCAGTCATGTAGGATTTTTCAGCTTATGCAAGGAAAGAAAGAAACTGAAGCCTTTGTTGCGTAGTCTGATGCAGTCCTCCATGCTACTCTGTCCTGTGCCCCTTCCCCACTGAAAAGCTACTGCAGTCTATATCATTTGAACCTATTTATAGTATTTGAGTCTTTCTCTCCCTCTACGATCCTCCCTCCACACACAGTTCCTTCAAGTAGTAAATTGATGAATCCTTTATGTTGCAGAATGTCTCCTGTCAATTACTTCCTTCTTGTAGTCAAGCGCTCTCTCTCTCTCTCTCTCTCTCTCTCTCTCTCTCTCTCTCTCTCTCTCTCTCTCACACACACAAACACACACACACACACACACACACACACACACACACACACACACACACCATTGTCAGTCTACATATTATAACATCTCTACTTTCGCCATCATCAGTTGTTTTACTGAGCAATAGAAAAACTCTTTACTACTTTAAATAGGCCAAGTGGATTTGATCTAGTTATCGCCTTTGGCCACTGACATAATGTTAATGGCTGCCCAGATGTCACCTTGTAATGGGTGTTTTCTTCGTTTGATTGCTAGTTGGTGAAGTCAGCGAATTTGAAAAGGGAAGGTGGGGGGACTGATTGTTCTGACAGACTGATCTGTAGCTTAGCCCAAGGCCTAGGATAGGTGGGAAAGTGACAGTTTGGTTGTGAGGTGGCATAGCCAGCAAATATGAAAGCAAGAAAGAAAACTAGTTGTAGTGGCTGACTGCTCTGTAAATCAGCGTGTTGAAAAATCATCTCCCATATTTTGTTGTTGTCGCCATGTTTACGACGTTTGTTGCATGTTTCCTACATTACTGGTCAAAGCCAATGATTAGTACTGAATACACATTGTTATCCCCTCTGATGTATCGCTTCCTAATATATTTCGCTCGGCATCACCTTTTTTTTAATACGTCCTTTGCTGTCCCTGACAGAATTAAAATGCCATTGACAAACCTCAAACTTCTTACTTTTTCTCCCTGAACTTTAATTCTGTCTCCAATTTTTTTGCTTCCTTTACAACTTGCTCAGTTTACAGATTGAATAACATTGGGCATACACTACAACCCTGTGTGTGATTCCCTTTTGAATTACAGCTTCCCTCTCATGTCCTTCAACAAATGACTGCAGTCTGATTTCTGTACAAGATGTAGGCCTATATAAACTTTCACTTTCTGTATATTATCCCTGCAACATTCAGAATTTCAAACAGTGTGTTCCAGTCAACACTGTCACAAGCTTGCACTAAGTCTACAAATGCTGTAAATGTAGATTTGCCTTTCTTGAACCTATCTTGTAAGATGAGTCATAGGCTCAGTATTGCCTCGCATATTCGTACATTTTTCCATAATCCAAACCGATTCTCCCTGAGCTGAACTTATGCCAGTTTTTTCACTCTTCTGTAAATAATTTGTGTCTGTATTTTGGAACCATGACCTATTACGCCGATAGTTCAATAATATTTGGACCTGTCACCACCTACTTTCTTGGGAATTTGAATTATTACATTCTTCTAACAGTCTGAGGATATTTCCAGTGTCAGACATAGCTTGCACATCAGGTGGAAGAGTTTATTCATGGCCAGTTCTCCTAAAGACGTCAGAAGTTCTGAGGTAATGTCTTCTATTCTAGGGGCCTTGTTTTGACTTAAGTCTTTCAGTGTTCTGTCATATTCTTCCCACAATATCGTATCTTCCATCTCATCTTCATCTAATTCCCCTTGCCTTTCTATAATGTTGACTTCAAGTTCATTTCTCTCGTATACCTCCTTTATATACCCCTTCCACTTTTCAGTTTTCCCTTCTTTGGTTAGTACCAGTTTTTGTATCTGAGCTGTTGATATTCAAGCAGTTGCTTCTCTTTTCTCCAAAGGCCTCTTTAATTTTCCTAGAGGCTGTGTTTGTCAGTCCTCTAGTAATACACGTTTCTGTAGACTTGAGTTTGTCCTCTTACCATTCCTGCATAGCAGTTTTGCAGTTTGTGTTGCCTAATGCTCACTCTGAAACTCTCAACAATCTCCGATTCTTTCAGCGTATCCAGGTCTCATTATCTTAATTTTCTGCCTTTCTTGCAATTTCTTCAGTTTTAATCTGCAGTTCATAAGCAATGAACTATGGTCCAAGTTCACATCTGCTCCTGGAGATATCTTCATTTAAATACTGTTTGAAAATCTGTGTCTTATCATTATGTAATGAACCTGAAGCCTTCTAGTGTTTACAGATGTCTTCCATGTATACAACCTAGTTTCAGCAATGATTAAATTATGCTCTGTGCAAAATTCTTCCAGGCAGCTTCTCTTTTATTACTTCCCTGCTTTCCATATTCTACTGTATTTCCTTCTTTTCCTTTTCCTGCTGTTGAACTCATCTCCCACCACAATTAAATTTTCCTCTCCCTTAATGATCTGAATGATTTCTTTTGGCTCATCACACATTCTTTCAATGTCTCTGTCATCTGTGAAGCTCGCTTCTATTACCAAGGTGGGTTGTTGGCTTCATGTCTGTCTTGGCTATGAAAATGTGTTCACTTTGCTGTTAATAGTAGCTTACCCGCATACTTGTTTTCATAGTCATTATTAGTCTTATATACAGGTACACAAACACGTAACAACAAGTAAGTAAATTTACAAATGAGTGTAACAAGGATGGTCTTGCTGAAGGAACCATCCTGGCGTATGCCTGAAGTGATTTAGAAAAACCTTGGTGACCTCAGGATTCCTGAACTGGGCAGTGAGATGCATGGCTGTCGAAGTGGAAAAGTCATTAGCAGGCAGGCTCTGGGAAAACTGCCACACCTCAGTTTTGTGTGGCTTTTTCGGGCAAGAAGGGTTTTGTCTGACTGGACACTTATTTCCATAGGTGCTTATGAGACCGAGATGGAACCCTCAAAATTTTCTCCTCCTCCTCCCAGCGGCATGGGTGGGCCACTGGTAGATACTAACACCCAATCCAACAAGAGGGCTCATGAGCCAGTCCTCCTCACTCAGGAATTATTTCCAAAACTATTGATTCTACTAACAGAATGTATGCTGGCAATAAGAATGTGCTTTTAACAGTTAAAAGAAAAGAGGGATCCTTTGAAAAATTATTGCCTTTATGTATTCAAAAAAAGTTTAGAGAGCATTGCTGGCACTTCAAAATCGGTCAAGTAATTGCACAGTGAAACACTGTTGGTTGAAACATGTCATTCCCAATAAGCGATGAACCTCCAGAAAGCTAAATGCCTTGGGAATATACCATCGAAATGGAGCTACACAACAACTTGAACTACAGCAAAGACTTAGTTTTTTGTAGAGATCTTTTGGATATTCCCAGTGAAGAATTGATAGATGAGTGGCTCAGGAATGTATCTTTGATGTGCAAAATATGAAACATGTGGGTGGGGATCTGGTAAAATCTGACTCCTGACTCCTTCAATAGCACTAAAGCCCCAGAGAAAATAAAAACAGGTTTCCTTCACTTAAACGTGTGGCCTCATGACCCGAACCAAATGCGCTGTTTTAAATGCCAGCACTTTGGGCACACCACTCTAGGATAGAAAGGAGAAGCCACTTGTGATAAAAGTGATAAGGCTGCCCATGAAGGAGTCAGTTGTTTGTTTCACTTGAAGTGTTTCAATTGTTCTGCGGATCACTCTGTCTGGAGTAGGGACTGCAGTATACTCCTTGAAGAAAGGAAGATCCAGGAACTTAAAACAACTAAGTGCACCCCTTATGTGAGGCCAAAAAAAATCTATAAAGCCATGGTGCCTCCCACATTCACTACATTGTTAATTTCTGCTCTTAAAAATCCTATTCGGACAGCCGATGCCACTAGTCATATAGTGGTTGATAGACTTAAAAATAGAAAGGCTCCTGACCCAGATGGAACACTTTCAGAAACTCTTAAAAAAGCTGTCACACAGATCACCCCCCCCCCCCTTTCTAACGGACGTGTTAAACAATGTCTGACAACAAGGAAGAATCCCTGCTCTTCAGAAAACTGTCAATGTGTTAATTATTAAGAAATCGGAGGACAGCGACCCAACTGGCCCCAGAACATACAGACTAATCTGCCTCCTAAACACTTTGGCTAAGGTACAGGAGCAGCTCCTTTGTGATCAACTACACTCACACAGGCAGCTCTTTGGCCTAAGTTCACACCAATATGGTTTTGGGACAAAAAGAGTAGTAGATGATGCAATTAATCATGCATTAGAAATAATACACAAGACAAACAATAAATACATAGTTACAATTTTAATGTAAATTGCAGGTGGTTTTGATAACCTTTGGTGGCATCCATTTTTTGCTAGGTTGAGAGAGATGCAACTACCAACTGCCCTGTATAACAACAGCTTACTAGATTATTGCAAAAATAGAAGAGCAGAGTGGGTAGCATGTCACCAGAAAGTAGTCAAGAAAATAATGAAATTATGCCCACAGGGCTAAATCTGTGGACTAATATTTTGGGATATTGCTATTGGGGCATTCCTAAACATTTTGGATGTGGATGAGAGGGTAAATGGGGTAGTTTCTTATGCAGACGACTTATTAGTCATTGGATCAGCAAACTCACGAGTCCGTCTAGAAAACAAAATAAGTGATTGAAGTAACCAGAACTAACTCGCAATAGCTGCAAACAGAAAAGTATATCTGTTACTCAAAAGGCCACTGAAAAACAATCCAGTTTTAAATGGGATAATATTAACATAAAGAGGAACCCAGTAACTTGATATTTTTAATACATATTGATGAAAAACATACTTTTAATATCCACACAAGACTGGCAATAGACAAAGCGTCAAAACTGATCCACAAACTAGCAACCACACAATACTCACTACCTCTGCAGATGCTATGAACGTATCACACAGCTCTCTTGGAAGCTATAGCATGCTTTGCAGTGAGTGAATGGGCACACTGTCTGTGTCTAGTGACCCATAGAAACATAATGAGGCAAAGACAGAGGAACATACTATTCGGGGTGTGGGGTGTTTTGGCACCACATCAGTAAAAGACTTATTTTTGATTCTGGGGAATTGACTCATTGGCATCACAGCCTGCCACAGAGCAGTGGCATACTGGCTACAGAGGGGCAAACACAACAAGCTTTGAGAAATAACTGGAAAACATCATAGGGAGGCATCAGTTAAAGAGCTGGCGCATTAACACGTGGCAGTGGGAGTGGGGGACGACCAATAAAGGCCTTCGCATTTTCTCCTCCTTCATCAGTATATAGAGACAACTGAAGCTGAAGCTTGCAGATCCAACCTACGACACGGTTCACTTTTTGACCGGCCGTGGCCCGTACTCCACGCATTTGAATCACGTGGGCTTTAGCCAGAGTGATATGTGCTTATGCTAGGTATATGGGTCTCCTGAACATGTGCATTACATGGCAACACCCTCTCACACGTAAGACCTATAACGGAATATAATGACATCAAAGAAATGGTATGAGACCCAGACAAATGGTGTGCTCTTGGCAACATTACTGATAAGGTTTCAAGAACACTATATGGTGCCTATAGGCAAGAAAATCCATATGGAAGATCTTGAACAGACACACAGTAAAGATCCTTGGAGGACACAAACTCCGACACAGCCACAGACACTGATGTAGCTTCAGACACAGAAAATGACAACAGAAACAACAACAACAACAACATTAGACACAGACTCATAACATATAGGAGTATGACACCTGAAAAGTTAGTTATAAGAAAAGCAATCGTAGCATGTGATTGGTTCATGTACCTAAACTGCACTTTAAGTATGATGACTAAACAATGTAAAGGAAAATTACTAATATAAGCAACGAGACAATCATTATATATGAGGATATGCCATATGGGTAAGCAATGCTCGAAGTTTAAGTTCAGAGGCTTCCCTCTTGCATATGGCACTGGTCAAGTGAAACAGCATCACTCACAGAAACGTACAACATAACAGCACACATACAACATATAGAACTATGTCTAAATATAGTAACACTAATAGTGCAATGGGTATGCCCTGCATAAGCATGTAAAAGGTGTAATAAGTAGTACAGTTCTTGGACAGTAGAAACAAATACACACAGAGTCACTCGTGATGTATTTTATTTAGTAATGCAAGAAGACATAATTTTGTATGCTGCTTCAGGTGGGACAGGCACTATGTTTTTGCCGAGGCCCTCCCACCTGGAATAGCAACAACATGAGATTATAGTTCTGTAACTTACATGTTACATATTTTTTTAACAGTTAAAGAAAATTTGTAGATCATCCCTTTTTTATCTTTCTATTATTTTATTCTAAATTACTAATGTTTATTACTTTAACTCCTACAACTAAGTTAATTTTATCTCTAATTGATTGTTGTTACCCTTGTATTATTGCTCAAAACAAATTCTGCTAGTAGTGTGGAACAATATACTATTACATGTAAAATTGTATACTGTATGACCAGTTTTTTAAAATCTCAGACAGCAGATCTTAAATAAATGCAATGAAATATCAGTACTACTACCTGCTTTTGTTAACCCACATGTAAAGCTGTATTTAAAAGCCCATAACACATCCTACCCCAACACCCTCCCTTCCTCTCCCCCCTTTTGAGCTCACTATCCTGGTGGAAAGACAGGGTGAAAGTGCAACTCCCCTGATAAATGTCTCCCATACCACAGTGGAACATGAATGGATTCAGTACTCATGTGGAGGAACTGAAACTCCTAGCCCAGGCACACTGTGTAGGTGCCTGTTCACTAGAGACACATTTTGAAGTGCTGATGCCCCTGTGCTAAGCAGCTACACCCTCCACCAGAAGGATGGCCTGACTGTTGAAAGAGCCAAGGGAGATGTCGCTGCTTTTGTTACTGCCATGCACCACTCCTCTGCTCACGCCTTGGTTACTGATCTACAAGCAGTAGCCATTGAAGTTCACATGGATCAGAGGATCACTGTCTGCCCACTGTATTTACTTCCACAGGGTGTGATGGACTCTGGGACTGTCTCAGGTCTTGTAGAACAATTCCACCACCCATTTCTCCTACCAGGTGATTTCAGTGCCAATAATGTATTATGGAACTCAAACTATATTTAGTTTGGAGAGCCTTGTAATGTCCCAGGGCCTATGTGTATCCTCAACTGAGGCCATCCCGCTCGTTTTTCAGCTGCTACTGGGTTGTCCTCAGCCATTGACCTCTCTTCCTGCTCTCCAGCCCTCGCAAATCCTGCTCAAAGGGAAGCAACTGATTCCCTTCATTCCAGTGACCATTTCCAAAGGTCTCACCTTTCCCCCCACTCCCAAATTCAGTCATGCAGAACTTGTTAAAGGCCTTCTCTTCTTCTCCTGGCGTCTATAGTGGAAACACTTTTTCGTCACCAACCCTACTAATCAGACTCAACCAAAGACCAATGTTGAACCGTGCCTAACTCAGTTCACTCCTCCATCCAACCATGATCCACCCCCACTGCCCCCAAATCACCCCCTGTTAACTTTCCAGAATTTCTTAGCCTCAAGCCTGGCCTCACTATCTTTCCTCAAATCCCTCAACATGCAAGCTAATGTTGTGTCTGCAGGGAGAATTTGCAATCCACCATCTAAAAACCTATCCTGACTTAATAATCCTACCTGCTGACAAAGGCTCCACCACTGTTGTTTTGAACTGCAAGGATTACATGGCAGAAGATCTCCACCAGCTGTAGCTACTTCCACCCATAGTGACCCCATTCCAGAAATCCAGCAGGATCTCCAGTCACTCCACAAATCCTTAGGTCCATCTCAGAACCTCTCCCCAGAGTCCATCTCTCTGCTCAACCCTACCACTCCCCTCACTCCTACCTTCTACATGCTTTTTAAAGTCCATAAACCCAACCATCCAGGAAGCTCCATTGTGACCGGTTACTGTTCCCCCACTGAGAGAATCTCTGCTCTCTCAGACCAACACCTTCAACCCAATACCCGGAACCTACCTTCTATATAAAAGATACCAACCATTTCCTCCACCGGCTCTTCACAGTTCCTTGACCACATGGCGTTCTGCTCATCACTATTGATGCCACCTCCCTTTACACTAATGCCCATGGCCTTATCTCTATTGAGCACTACCTTTCACAACCCCTAAGGATTCCAAACCAACAACCTCCTTTCTAGTCATCAAGATCATCCTTATCCAAAATTACTTCTCCTTTGAAGGCATTACAAACAAATCCGGGGTACGGTTATGGACCTGTCCTATGCCAACCTATTCATGGGGCATCTAGAGAAATGCTTCCTAAACACCCAGAATCCTAAATCCCTCACCTGGTTCAGATTCATTGATGACATCTTTGCAGTCTGGATTGAAGATGAGGACACCCTGTCCAGGCAATTCCATGTCAAATCAACAAGTGCTACAGCCTGACCCTCTCAGATTTTTTTGAAATTAAGTATGCATATACTACTCATAAATCATGACACAAATGAATTTTTTCACATTTTTCTGACGAAAAGTTTCCGAGTAATGGCCCTTCAGAAATTGAAAAGATGACAAATTTTTGAATCGCAGAACAATGTTGTTTTCTTTACAACTCGTGTTTTAATTAAGCTACAACAATAAAATTTACTTCATTGGAAAGCTCTTTTAAAGAGCTTTTATATGATACCAAACATCATTAGTTTAATATATAGATACACATTGTTTATAAAAACAACATTGTTGAATTTATCGACTTTTGAAAAACTGTATTTTTAAAATTCTTAAAATAATATATGTTGAAGATACACTTCACATCTACATATTCGGACCGATGACCGTAGCAGTCTGGTCCCTTTAATCCCCCCCCTTCTACATATTCTGAAAGTTTCAACTTGGGATGAGCATGGGATCACTATCAAAAGCAATTTTACGTTAAGGGTGGTGCTTTAAAATTCCTAAAAACTAAATTACTTTAGATATTAGGCCTATTTCTCACCAGCTGTATGTTGTTGTAAAATGTGGAAATTAACATTAACTTATAATTGACAAACGAACATGTTTTATGCTTCTGTGATTAATAAATACAAAACGAAAACTCAAAAAAATTACAGAAAAATGAATACCTGTCATCAGACGTAAATTCAGTTAGTAATTACTATTATTTACAAATAGGCGTCCTATTAGTGCACTTCTTCATACTTCAAACTAATTAGTCTGTTGCACATCAACATTTCTGCACTGGATAACTTATATGTTCGCCCTGTAGCAGTTTCAGGGTTCACGATTGCCACTACTTCCCTACTGATTATGGAGAGAATGTCTGGATGACTCGGAAATGTAAAAGATGGTGATGGTCCATGGGGATGTAAGAAACTAACTGTGATTTCATCCTTCTCCTGATTTTTTTCAAGTACATAGGTTAACCACCAGTCTCCATTATAATCACAGGCAACATATGTCTTTGAACAGTATTGTATCACTGTCAAAACTGTCACCAGTTCAATTTTACTATCATCAGAGTTTGAATACACTTTTGTTATTATTTTTGTTCTTGCTAAAAGGAATAAAAGTGTGAAGTTTTTACGTCCCTACAATTTTGCAGCATTTCTCAAATCTCTCCATAAGTTTCATTTCTTCATTTTTGCGATCTTCTTTAGTAGCGTACTTGAAGTTCATTCCTTCTATTTTATCCTTGGCAAACATATAAAGTTGTTTAGGTGTCATTATTTGATCACTGTATGGCCTTTGCAGACTTGCTCGAGCTGCAAGTCATTTAACTGTTTCACCAACACCATCACTATCTCCCTTCCCATGCGAGGTGGCTGAAAAACGCCATTCAGCTTCAGTTTGGAAATCATCTTCATGATGGCACAGGTTGATAAAGTTCTTCCTATTTTTATAACGAGCTGCTGCTCCATCAGAGAAATAATATATTTTTCTTGGTTTTCTCCCGAATTTAACAGTCAGGAAGTCCATCAAGTACGATTGGAACAAATGCACAGCAACAGTGTCATGTGTTAGGTATTCTGATATGATTACAAGACTTGTGTGCTCGAGTTTGTTCCCATACTTGTAATAAGCAACAATGGGATGAATCGTTGCTTGCATGTTTGTCCAGTGATAGCCTTGAACTTCGTCCTGGATGACAAAGGAGTAATTCCCAGAAAAGTCACAGATCACTAAGACCTCGCCTTCTTTAAGTTCATTTCTCAGTCTCTTTTGGAAGGTTGATTGTTGACTAGCAACAAATGAATGTCGTGTAAGTGATTTTAATTTATCAAAAAACAATCAATGAAGTTGTCAGATGATTTTATGATTGTTTCTAGAGATGTGTGATCAACGGAAACCCATTGCTGATAAGTTACATTATCAATATCATTAGTATTCAACAAATCTTGTAAATATGTCTTAAATGTTTCTGGGCCAGGGCAGAATTTACATTCACCAAAATGACAAGCAGGTAATGACGGATTACGTACAACTCTTGCAATGCAGTCTTTGTAAGTTTTTATTGTATTATCTTCATCCTTTGTCAGCTGAGGAATGTTACATCCAGTCAGCATCGGTTTGAAGTTTTGATGGGTAGTACACACACAGACACTATGTGTACCACTACTTCCAGCTAAACACAATTTTTGGGACGTAGGTCTGCAAACTTCGAAAATCCAATGTGGAGCTCTGGATGGTTGTCTTTAAAGTTCACGTAAATTTCTTTCAAATTACTTAAAACTAGCCGTTTTTGTACTTGCAGCTTTTCTCCGTTGTCTCACACAAGCACAAAATCTTTTTTCCCCAGCACTGCCCTGCTTATCTCATCAGAACAATAAAAGTTTCTAACAAAATCGGCAGTAGTTTGATCAAGAGTCTTGCCAGGTTTTGGGTTTGGTGAAGACAAAATTCCATTGGCCTTCACCAAATCTTTTACTCTTCGAGCCATGTAATTTGTTACGTTAAATTCATCTTGAAGCTTCTTAACACTCCAGCTTTTAGGTAAAATGGTAAGAATTTCCATCTGTTTACTTCGAGATGTACATGTACGAAATTTATCTTTCAGCTGACTGATCATCTCAGATTCTGCATGATCATATACCTCTTCTTCTTTTTCGGAAGGAAGCAATAATATCTTTGTTTGGATTGTTGAAGTTAATTTAGTTAGTTTTTCGTTAGGATATTTTGCTTCACACAGTCGTTTCTTATTAATTGGCGATTCACCAACGGACTGCAAAGAAGCATTCAACCTTTCTAAGGCCTCACTTGCTGCAATGTCTTGTACGTCACTATCACATAAAACCTTTTCACTTTCTTGTTCCACCACAGAATACAGTGGATCATCATCATTTTCTGTGCTAGACGTATCACAAATTTCTACTTGTGCAATTTTTTTACGGCAGTTATCACACACTTTTTGATTTAAAGTTAAGAAAGGTTTTATTGCTATCATCCATTGTGAAACAGGCCGTAAGTTTTTCTTGTGGTTATTGTGGCCCTTTTCATTAAATGGATTATCGCACAAAGCTGAAATTTTAGGCATTTTATATTTATCAAGTGAACAAACTAATTTAAAAAAAATGTTTTTGAAGTTGAATGCCTCAGCTTTCTATATTGAATACTACACAATATTACTTCTCTATTGTTTCACTTCCTGTAAAAAAATATTTCATTATCTTAATAGTATGCAAACATTAACTGGTTGTAGGCATACAAACTTACAGACTCTTGTGAGGTTTGTACAAAAGTACCTTCAAGCTAGATTCAAAACACATTTCAGAGTTAATCACATAATTTCACTACAGCTGCCTCGCAACAAAAGAATGTGTGGGTCACTTTCAACAATAGGTGAAAATTAACCAGAGATAAAATACTGAATAGTTTGCAGATAGTAACACCAAAGAATCATTTTATATATAATCTTTAAAATGAGAGATAGCTTCCTTTTTTCCCCCCTCGCGTGGTTTTACAGCTATTAATAAATAGTTAGCACTAGAAAGTTAAATAAGCAGTTATTCGTTTCAAAAGTACAATTTGTGGACCATGTAACAAAATCTAACACTGTAATATTTTAATGTGTAGCAAAATAATAGAAATTCACCTATCTGACTGTGATTTGGAGAAACGTGGTAAACATAAAAGTGCTTTTGATAGTGATCCCATGCTCATCCCAAGTTGAATCTTTCAGAATATGTAGATGTAAAGTGTATCTTTCACATATATTTTTTTGAGAAATTTAAAAATACAGTTTTTCAAAATTCGATAAATTCTACAATGTTGTTTTTATAAACAATGTGTATCTATATGTTAAACTAATGATGTTTGGTGTCATATAAAAGCTCTTTAAAAGAGCTTTCCAATGAAGTAAATTTTATTGTTCTAGCTTAATTAGAACACGAGTTATAAAAAAAACAACTTTGTTCCGCGAGTCAAAAATTTGTCATTTTTTCAATTTTTGAAAGTCCATTACTCAGTAGCTTTTTATCAGAAAAATGTGAAAAAATTAATTTGTGGTACTATTTATGAGCCCTATAGGCATACTTAATTTCATTTTAATCCAAGAGGGTAAGGTTGAAAACGATGGTTTCATTTGTTGATTTGACGTGGAATGACCCGTCCACATTTCTCCAGAACCTCAACTACTTCTCCCCCATTTGCTTCATCTGGTCCTACTCAACCCAACAAGCCACCTTCCTAGATGTTGACATCCACCTCAGAGATGGCTACATCAGTACCTCCATCCATATCAAAACTACTAACCTCCACCAATACCTCCACTTTGACAGCTGCTGCCATTCCATACCAAGAAGTCCCTTCCATACAGCCTGGTCACCCATGGTCATCGCATCTGTACTCCCTCTCGAAATACACCAAGGGTCTCACTGATGCCTTCACAGACTGTAATTGTCCTCCCATCCTTGCACAAAAACAAATCTCCCTGCCTTATCTTTCCAGTCTCCCACCACCTTCCAAAATCTCACTGTCTGGCTACAGAGGAGCATTCCCCTTGTAATTCATTACCACCCAGGACTGGAGCAACTGAATTACATCCTCCGCCAGATTTTTGACTACCTCTCGTTGCACCCTAAAATGAGAAATATCCTGCCCCCCTATCCTTCCCACCTCTCCCACAGTGGCGTTCCGCCGTCCACCGAACCTACATAATATACTCGTCCATCCTTACACAACCGCTGCTCCCGACCTCTTACCTCATGGTTCATAACCCTGTAATAGATCTAGATGCAAGACCTGTCCTGTACATCCTCCCACCACCACCTACTGTAGTCCAGTCACAAACATCACCTATCCCAGCAAAGGCAGGGCTACCTGTGAAACTATTCATGTGATCTACAAGCGTAGCTGCAACCACTATGCTGCATTCTATGTGGGCATGACAACCAATAAACTGTCTGTCCACATGAATGGCCACTGACAAATTGTGGCCAAGAAACAAGTGGACACATGCTGCTAAACATGACATCCTTCATTTCAGTGACTGCTTCACAGCCTGTGACATATGGATCCTTCCCACCAACACCAGCTTTTCTGAATTGTGCAGGTGGGAACCTTCCCTACAATACAGTCCCTTAAGCCTCCTAGCCTCAAATTTTGTTAGTCACTGTCCTCACCCATCCAGCCCCTTCCCTGTTCCCATTCCAGCACTGCACAGCCATCATTCCACCACCACATCCAGTCTTTTTATTTCTCACCTTTGGCACTATTCCCCCCTCCCCCCGCCCCCCTCTAAACCTCTTGCCTGCCCTCCGTCTAAGCTGCAGTACTTCAGTGCCTGCCATCCCTACCTTACTATCCCTCCCCTTCCCCGTCCCAGCCTCCTCCTTACCCCCACCCAGTCACCACCCCCACCATGCACTATCCCTCCCCTTCCCCGTCCCAGCCTCCTCCTCACCCCCACCCAGTCACCACTCCCATCATGCACTGGTGCTGCTGCTCGCAGTGTGGCTTCAGTTGCCTGAGACTGCAATTGTGTGTGTGAGTTGCATTTTGTGTGTGTGTGTGTGTGTGTGTGTGTGTGTGAGGTGTATTTGTCATCTGTTTTTGATTAAGGCCTTACTGGCTGAAAACTTTATTTTGTAGTGCTTGTCCATGACTCAGCATCTCTGCTATATGGTGCGTAGCAACTTTCCTTTTCATAACATTGTTACATTCCATCATGGATTTTCCATTGCTTAACAAATTTAGTAAGGTGTATGCAGAATGAGGTACTTGGTTTGAGAGTCTGAAGGACACTGTATCAAGGATCATCTGCCCACAACACACAGCTGCGTGACCTTGCAGATTGTTGATGCAGTATCTGATGCCCCAAATTCTCCCCACCGATAATTGATAATTATACTTATTAGTATTGATCCTACTTCCTCCCCCATCCTCATGTATTTTAGTGTTTTTTATTATCCACACTTACCCATGGCACACATACTTCCGATCCTCTATGATACTCATCCTCCTCCTCCTTTCTTCCATTATCCAATCACACACTTACTCCCAGACCTCATCTCCCACATTTGTGTACGTATTTGTTCATATTTTTGCTTATCTGTGCATGTTTTTGAGTGTCTACGTGTTTTTGATGCTCTTTTCTCTTATCCAGCTCCCCTAACAACATTTTAACACCTTATTTGGCCCATTTCCACATCATTCCCATTTCCCCTATGCAATCCTTGCAAAATGAAGCTCTGATCCATCTTTCTGCATAAGTTCAGAAGAGTATCCCTTTCCCTGGCTAAAACTCAGTCCCACATCCTGTGTCTTAAATGCTGCCTAAATCATGGTATCCTCCCTAACGGCCTAACCATAAAAATTCCTTTCTCTGGATCCCACCCCTCCATTCACAATTACCTTCAGTTTTTTTCAAATCCCACAAGTCCCAGATTCTCACAAACCTGGCACTGTACATCTCCATGGCACAGGCAATACCAGAACCACCTCTGCTCCCACTGCATGATTTTGCTACTACACATTCCCTGCTACATACATCACATCTCTGAGATTGAATTATTTGCTCCCCAGCACCTGTAGTAGTATTCCTCACACCACCTCTATAAGTTATTGAACTTGCTTACATCCTATTTCCACCTAGGGGCACCACTATCCAATCCCTACCCTACCATAAATGGTCCCCTTTGTCAACCCCTAATAGGACCCGAAGCCTGCCTAGCTGACCTTTTCATCTTGCCACATCCCCCAAAACTCCCTGCCAACTCTCCACCAGATCCGCAGCTGAAACTGTTCTGTAACACTGTTTGTTAACCTTTCCATCAAAACCTTCAGCCCCACAGAAATTTCAGTCCTCTCCAAATACATCACCTTTAGCCCTACACCCAAATTTAACCATGTTGGACTTGTTAGAAACCTACTGTTCTTCTCCCGATCCCTACAGTGGAACCACTTCTTTTCCACCAATCCCACCAACCAAAACTGAACTAATCCCAACATTGACTCTCCCTCTACCGGTTCATACCACCATCCAACTGTGATTCCCCTCCCCCATAACCACCTGCTGGTCACCTTCCAGAAATTCCTTACCTCCAACTTGGCCTCACCATCCTTAAGCAGGTCTCTTCCTCAGAACACCAAGCTGTTAGCAGAAGAAAGACAGCCGTACACTACCTCAGAACAAATCCTGACCTAGTCATCCTACCTGCAGACCAAGGTTCCACTACTTTCGTTATGAATCGCAGTGACCACCTGTTGTATGACCTCTGGCAATTACTAACTCTTCCACCTATAAACTCTGCCAGAATGATCCCATTCCGGAAGTCCAGCGAAACCTCCAGTCCCCGCTTAAAGGCCATCCTTCCCAGAACCTCTCCCCTGAATCAGTTTCCTTCCTCCTTTGTCTCCTCACACACCTATCTTCTACATGCTGCCCAGTATCCACAAGCTGTAGAGTCCTGGACTCTCCTTTGTATCTGGTTATCGTGTCCCCACTGAATGAATTTCAGCCCTCATTGACCAACACCTCCAACCAATTGCCCATAATTTAGCCTCCCACGTCAAAGATACTGACCACTGTCGATGCCACCTCCCTATACATTAACATCCCTCATGCTCACGGTCTTATTGCTACTGAACACTACATTGCTCAGTTTCTTCAGATTCCAAACCCAATGCCTCCTTCCTCACACACCTTACTAATTTTATCCCAACTCACAAATACTTCTCCTTTGAAGTGTGGTATACAAACAAATCCGCAGTAAAGCTATGGGCACCTGCATGGCACCCTCCTATGCCAACCTGTTTATGGGTCATCTAGACGAGACCTTCGTAGCCTTCCAAATGCCAAACCCGTAGTCTGGTTTAGGTTCTTTGATGTTATCTTTTTGATCTGGACTCAAGACCTAAACACTCTTTCTTCATCCTTTTATAATCTCAACGCCCTCTCTTTCATCTCCTTAACCTGGTCCTCCACAACACTGTGTGCCACCTTCCTGGATGTTGACCTCCTCTACACCTCTGTCCACATGAAGCCCACCAACCACATATAGTACCTGTACTTTGACAGCCTTCAATCCCTTCCATACCAAAAAATCCCTCCCAAGCTGGAGTGGTTCCTTTGAAAGGGCATGCCAGATTTCTTTCCTCCATTTTACCGAATGCGAGCTTGTCGACAGGATGTCGTTGTCAACAGGATGTTAAATACTGGTCTCCTTTTCTTCGGTCTCTTTCAGAGATATGAGGGCAGGGGCTAGAAGTAAGGGCAGGGTAGGGATGGATATGGATATTGTGTAGGTTTGGGTGGGTGGCAGAATACGCTTTTGGGAGGGATGGGGAGGATATTTCTCATTTCAGGGCATGATGAGAGGTAGTTGAAACACTAGTGGAGAATGTGATTCAGTTTCCAGTCCTGGGTAGTAGTAAGTCACAAGAAGATTGGTCCTTTGTGACTGGGCTATGAGTAAGTGGGCGAGATGAGACAGGCACGGGAGATCCATTTCTGCACAAGGTTGGTAGGGCAATTTCTGTCTGTGAAGGCCTTGGTGAGAACCGTGGCATATTTGGAGAGAGACTGCTCATCGTTACAGATGTTACAACCTCAAGTGTCTACATTTGATGTGGACGGAGGTACTGATGTAATCATCCTTGAGGTGTAGGTTGACATTGAGGAAGGTGTGTTGTGAGGCTGAGGAGATGCGACTGGGGCAGCAGGTGTTGAGATTCTGCAGGAAAGTGCGTAGGCTGTCCTCACCTTTAATCCAGATCATGAAGATGTCATCTATGAGTCTGATTCAGGTGAGGGGTTTGGGATTTTGGGCAGTTAGAAATGATTCCTCTATATGGCCCTCCGGCACCTTTCTGATTTTGCACTAGAACTGCACCCTATCTCATAACAGCTAGTGTCTGTGTGAAGTTCCGTCTCAGCATTCTTGTCATACAATGCTAGGAATGGAGAAGATGTTGGTACATCCTTAAGGACAAGTAAATACCTTTGTTGTACCTCATTCCAGGAAAATTTTGTGTGTCCCTGCGGTATTTCTTGCAAGGTACTTTATGAATCGCCTGCAGGAAAAGCTCATTTTCACATATCAGATGTGCTGAAGAATAAAAAAATCTGTGATTGCTTGTATTTTCTCTGGATCGGACCGGACACCATCGCCATTCACTAGATGCTTCAAGATCTTTATTTCTTTGGTGGCGAAGAGGCACTTCATCTGATTCAGGGGGGCTTCTGCAGTCTCAACAGCCTGCAGCACAGTTGTCAGGCGACTTAGATGATCAAATGTGTTTGTGAAAACAACAGTGTCATCCAGATAGCAAAGTTGCATCATCTATTTAAGGCATCAAAGCAGGTTGTCCATCATATATTCGAAGGTGGCTGGAGCATTACACAGTCCAGCACAACTTTAAACTCGTGGAGACTATCACAAGATGGGAAGGAGTCCTTTCCCGGTCTCAGTATTGCCAATCTCAGTTTGCTAGTAGACTGTCTGCATGTCCTTAGTTGAAAAATTCTTTGCTACTTTCAAGCAGCCTCTGGTGCCATTAATGGGTAGCAATGGATACATATCTTTCTTCATAATTTTTTTCAGTTATTGGTACTTCACATAGAAATGCCATGTGCTGTCCTCCTTCACAAGAACCACACGGACACCAAGGACCATCTGAATGTTCCATGATATTATTTTGCAGCATCTTCACCACTTCCTCCTGGATTATCCATCATTCAACCAGCATCACACTAAATGAGTGGCTAATTGGTGGATGGTCCCCAGTGTTGTTAGAGTGTTTTGCCTTGGACTGCTTGGTCTGTCTTTTCTCCTCTTCAGATCCGAAAGCTTTAAAAAAATCACCGACATTGTTCCTTGTTCTGGCCAGATCCTGTTGTCAGTTCAACAGTAGCTTCCTCTTTTGTGTTGTCCGTAGTGGTAGCAGGGAGGAAGCAGCTGCCTTTCCTGGACTGGTTCCACTATCCCAACCACATACCTTTTTGTTATGAGATGTGGCTGCTTGTGACAATTTGTGATTCAAAATTCTCCTTCCTACCTACAATGGTTATGGCTGCTGCAGGCATGTAGGTTTCTTCTGTAGCCTTGAGTTGCTTTGTGTGGTTGTGTAATTAAGCATCTCTGTTGACAATGGAACTCACCTTGTTGGTGACTGGATAACAAAGTCTTCAATGGCGAACTACTGCCCAGAGTGATCTACATTATTTGTGCTGATTGATAGCTTTGTCAGTCTGCAGTTCTGATATTTCATAATGTATGACTGCTTATAATGCCTACAAGTAGTCCCATCCAAGAATAACATTATGACTACCTTCTGTTAAAATTACATACTCGAAGGGCTACATTCTGTCATTCTTGTAATACGTCTTCCTGTCACCTGAATGTATTTCTCATTTGTGACCTTCAGCACAATCGCTTTCATATCACAGAACATGGTCTTCTTTAACTGGTGGTGATAAGCATTTGGCATTACAGGAAAAGAAGTCCATGAGTCAGCTAGCACCCAGGCAGGTTGGCTGTAATGATGACATCAACGAGATTTCCTGTCTTCTCGGTAACTGTCATCGTTACCGAATTTTCATCCATGGCCGCTTCATCTCCATAGCTGGTCGCCTCACTTACTTTTCCCAAACTCGGTGGCTCGGCAAGCATTTGGTTTCTCTGTAAGATGACGGGGAACGGCATGTTAGGGAGTGACTCCACCCAGGATACAGAAGTGACTTTGTCCCACAAGTTTGACCATTGGCATCTGCCATTAACTGGTGGGAATAAGACTGTTGTGATAATTGATGTCTTGCAGCATAGTAGTCATAAATTTCTCATGTAATTTTTGTGCAGTAGTGTACAATGTGTCCAGGTCATTCACAGTGAAAGCAGACTGGCATGTTGCCTCCCGTTTTGCAAATGTCTGTTCTTCTGTGGGTTGCTGTACTTGGCGGACGAGTTATGTGTACCTATGTTTGTCAAATGGCAGAGTCCATTCTTCATGACGCATTGAGGTTGGTGCCAAGGGCCGATATACGTCTTCTTTAACATTCTCTGTTACCACATGATGTATGGAGTCAACTTTCAAAGTCACTATTTTTTGTGTTCTAGATCCAACTGGCTGCGATAAGGAAAGGTTATGTCAATCTTCCACAACTGTCATAGGGACCACGGTCAGGAGTCCATCATACCTCTTGTGTCAGACTGCTTTCTGTTGCATTTCCTTGATGCATTGACACCACTTGGTGAATTTTTCAGTTTTTGTGACATTCTTTACCAGAAGAGCTTGTCCATGTCTTCCACGACTGCTTTCATCAATTGTGCAATTTTGTCAGCTTCCTTCATATTCATACTCAAAGCTGCAAAAGTACAAAACATCCTGTATGTGGAACTGTATCATTTCTTCATGACATTGAGCCCTTTTCTTCAATTGTTCCTGTGCTAAGCCAAGCTAACTTCTAACTTGCTGCTGGTTGTCACCAGATTGTTTAGTTCAGCCTGGAATATATCCCAGCTATTAAGCTTCTCTTCATTGTTCTCAAACCATAGCTGGGATGTGCTATGTGCTGTCCGAGGCAAAGTATACATTTGCAAAGCAGATTATGTTGCCATATGATTCAGTTAAATCCTTTCACCCACTTCATTGGGTCCTGACCAGAGTCCCTGGTAAACACTGATAGGTACCTTAAGTGCAGCTGATTTACTGCTGGCTTGGAATCTGCTGGTTTCATGAGTATAACTACTGGACATCTCCACCACACCACATTGTTACCATAATGAAGTCCAAATCTGAAAGCAGGGTCATCATTGAATTACAATGCTTGTCACTGAAAACATGTTTATTTCCAACACCAACATGCAGCCAGAACAGAACTGGCATTGTGGATGGAGAGTGCAGTTGTTCATGCAGACTTCAGAAATTCCAGAATGTTGGTATTGATTCATTCACTGAGTATTCCCAAATATGCACACATAACAAACAATTGCTGGTGGTCAGGTTTGAACTGGTGGCTCACAGCACTCCAGCCAGTGACACTTACCATTACATCACATTGCCTGCACCCTAGATTGTGCCAATATTTACTTGATTACAATTTTATTTTTCAAAATATGTAATGCAACTTTGTAACTAACACTTCTATTTGCCATGTAGCTACCAGAAAATTTTGAATCCCTGAATTTAAATATTCAGGTAATGTGTAGAAAAAGTCGTTAATGAGGTATGTTTTAATTTTCTTTTGAACTGGTAGGATCCCAGCTAGATGAGAGCTTGTTGCAACTCTGGATCCTGGACAAGGAGGCAAAATTTGTGTGTCAATTGTTTGTCTTGTATTGTGACTGTGTATATTTAAGTTCAGTGAAAGTGATTTTTATTTCAAGAAACATAAACTATTAAGGAGTAAATGTATTGGGAAGTGAGTGTAAGAATTCCATAAAAAGGTTTCTTCAAGATGTACAATTAGATGAAAGTCTGTTGCTCATGTTTCCTGATGCCACTGTAAGAAGACTTTGTTAATGTTCTTAAGTGTATGATAATTCCTATTGTACATGATAACGTCTGGTTTCTCCATGTCTGCTCTACAGAAGTACAATGCTAATTTAAACTGTGTAACAATAACATCCATACCAGTGATTACATGAGATTCATATACCAGTGGTTACATGACATTCAGAGAGGCAGATTATGTTAACTGGGTTTTATTTTTACTCTTTTGGAATTATAATTTGTGTATTGCTGAAAATTCTCTACTAACAGCTTTCGCACGAATACAGTATGGTAAACTTATTCTGTTTAGTTACTTTCTCAAAATGAGTATTTGTTTCAGTTCTGATCTCCCCTAGAATTTGGTTTCTTGCTGTCCTCTCTACACTTAAAAAGGTGCTATTTAAGACCTATGTCCTCTATTTTACTACCTGCTTAAGGTTTTGTTGTTAACCCAGTCAGACTCCCTTATCTATCCCGTTGAGGCGAAGGGCGTGTCCAAAGTAATTCTACCTGCTGGTGGAATCAACATAAACCACAACAATTTGTGACACTGCACTCACTAGAGGCAGCCATTCCAACTAGTAATTAACGTTCCTGGCAGAAGGATGTAAATGAGATTGATAACATCAGCCAATTTCATATACAGACTCAACTGGTATGATACGATGCTGATGCTATCTCTACAAGGTCACACACTATAGAATTCTTGGATCTCTGTCAGTACTATTGCCTGTTTCACCCACTGTAACCACTATGCTCTCTTTTGTAAAATCCTTACAGAGTGACGCTATGCCCCTTATCATCAGCACTGGGTTTTAAAAGAAACTAATCGCCATGCAATAAAATATGTATGACTTAGTACATTTAATGTATACACTGATATATTGGTTTGTATATTTAACAACATTTTTTTCTGTATATTTATTGTTTCACCTTTACAGATGACAGTTTCATTTGGCAAGATTACCTGGAAGCAACAGGCACCAAGGCAGTTCCCCACGCTCTCTTTACACATGTGAGTGTGCAAAGTATTGAAATTTATACCTATCAGTATCTATTGTAAGTTGTTTCTTTGTTGATTTTGGTTTGTTTTATTCAAATAAACATAGAACACATTTATGTGTACCTCTACTCACTGCAGGTCTTAAGGGCACAGAAATTACTAGGGCATGGTACAGTGCTATTACGTGCTCAAAGAAAGTTAATATGTCAGCTGAATTAATTAGTTGCAATACACACTGGTGATAGGGTACAAGCTTTTTTTAAAAAGTAATGAATAAATAAATAATCATTCCACTTGCTAATTGGCACCAGTCAGACAGGTATTGGAGGTATTCTTAAATCGGGCGTTTACTTGGCAGAAAGTCGAGTCCAGTACCTTTGCCATGATTTATCTCTGGCAACACCAGAACTTAGTATCTAGTCTGTGCACAGGGCTGTATCAAGGGCATAGTGAGATATGTTCCTGCCAAGGGCACAACACAGAGATGGTGTAAAACTGACTTGAATGGAAACAGCCAAGAACAATCTAGTTTAAGAATTACACCTAGAGAGATATGTGAGTTCTCCTATCCCCTATGTCATACCTTCTGCCTACGAGAAGAAGCCTTACCCACAGACCACAACAGTAAATGCATGCTGTTGTTGCAGTGTCATTTCTACAGCGTCTATTTGTCAGAGTAGCATTATGAAGAAACGACTACTACGGAGCAGATGTCTATCGCTGATGTGGTTTATGTGGCAACAGAACACTCTGTTCCCACACCAGCCACCTACATAGCTCTCTCATATTCAACAGTGGAGTTCTTGCTGCTTCTTTGCTGTCGTATTGTGGGATTTCAATGGTCTGCAGGCAGGTGCCGAAGCAAATACACTATTTGAATGAAGGTTTCCGATTTTTCTCAGTTTATGACGACAGTTGACCGGAGTGAGACACAGTAGTGGGGGAAGAAAACAGGGTACAAGTAGTGTACTAGATACTCTATCCAGTACTTTTCCTCCGAAACTTGACCTCTTGACATGTTGAATGTTTACAAGAACGCGGCCATATAACATCGTTGACAACTGTCGGTATTTTGACTGGTGAGCACCCCGTCATTTTCAAGGTACAAGTGAAATGAGAGATAGTGCATGCAACTAATACCACTAATACTTTTCCATAAACCTGTATTTTTACTCAACCTGCTTACAAAATAAAATTTGCTAAAGCCATAAAAATTACTGGAAGGTAGTTTTGTGAGGGAGAAGGGGAAGGAAGGGCACAGCTTTGGCACTTCTGTGAGGGATACAGGACCATCAAGGCATGGCTCTACCTGTGCATCTGTTGGTTCCCTGTACAGCTCATCTGGAGTTAATCAGCATTGCATATTAATTATAAAATTTATATGTGCTCCCTCATAGCATCCTACATCATCTTTCTAGCTGGTCCTACAAAATGGATGAGATTTAGCTAACCCTCTCCATTCCACAACTTTCCCCAAAACATTTTTAGTGTTAGATGAAGCTTGTCCCCACTGTTTCCCCCTTCTTTCAGAAAACTACAAAGAAAATGTGTGTGAACCGTTCTCATCTACAGTGATGACACCAGCAACAGTGTACAGTGCTGCTGTTAGTGCCAGTCTTCTCATTCACTTTGAACCAATGACTGCTAAATAACACGCAGTAGTGCTTCAGATCCTGTGACATCAGCATTAGGTACAATGAAACTTGCAGTATCTGAAGTGTAAATTTGTGCATTGGTCTCAGTTTACTTTTACACTATGTGATCAAAAGCATCCTGACACCTAGCTGAAAATTACTTACAAGTTCGTGGTGCCCTCCATCAGTAATGCTGGGATTCAATATGGTGTTGGCTCATCCTTAGCCTTGATGACAGCTTCCACCCTCTCAGGCATACGTTAAATCAGGTGCTGGAAGGTTTCTCGGGGAATGGCAGTCCATTCTTCATGGAGTTCTGCACTGAGGAGAGGTATCGATGTCGGTCGGTGAGGCTTGGCACGAAGTTAGCGTGCCAAAACATTCCAAAGGTGTTCTATAGGATTCAGGTCAGAACTCTGTGCAGCCCAGTCCAGTACAGGGATGCTATTGTCTTGTAACCACTCCGCCACTGGCCATGCATTATGAACAGGTGCTCGATCATGTTGAAAGGTGCAGTCGCCACCCCGGAACTGCTCTTCAACAGTGGGAAGCAAGAAGGTGCTTAAAACATCAATGTAGTCCTTTGCTGTGATAGTGCCATGCAAAACGGCAAGGAGTGCAAGTCCCCTCCATGAAAAACACGACCGCACCATAACACCACCACTTCCGAATTTTACTGTTGGCACTACACACACTGACAGATGACGTTCACCGGTCATTCGCCATACCCACACCCTGCCACCGGATTGCCACATTGTGTACTGTAATTTGTCACTCCACACAATGGTTTTCCACTGTTCAATCGTCCAACGTTTACACTCCTTACACCAAGCGAGGCACCATTTGGCATTTACAGGCGTGATGTGTGGTTTATGAGCAGCCGCAGGACCATGAAATCCAAGTTTTTTCACCTCCTGCCTAACTGTCATAGTACTTGCAGTGGATCCCGATACAGTTTAGAATTCCTGATGCCATTTGGAATTCCTGTGTGATTGTCTGGATAGAGGTCTGCCTATTACACATTACGACCCTTTTCAACTGTCAGTGGTCTCTGTCAGTCAACAGATGAGGTCCGCCAGATGCTTTTATGCTGTATGTGTCCTTTCATGTTTCCACTTCATTATTGTGTTGGGAAAAGTGGACCTCGCTAGCTTTCTCTTCGGCGGCCTCACCCTCACCTCCAAGGAAGGTCGCACCCTTTAGTTTTCCAGGTTGTGGCGGTAGGTGATCGGAACAGCAATGGAGAGCTTGATCGGTGTCTTGGAGAGCATCCTATCCTTGTAGCGATAGTGACCTATGTTGTCCTGCACCCACATCTTCTTGTTCGTCTTTATCGTTCTGGAGTTGACGTCGGCTAAGATTGGTCAGCTGTCTTCTGGCGTGAGCATCATCAAATATCTGCCGCCTTTCTTGACAATAGTGCACCACATGCCCCGGTCATCTGCAGTGGAAACATACTGGTTGGTTATCCAGGGTCCTCCAGACATCAGTCTTTCTTGGTGCCCAAACAGGTTACTCATGCGGCATTGTATGTACGTAAATCTGCCTGGCGTTCGACTTTTTCACCTTTGTAAAGAGAAATGAAGGACTAGAGATTGGGTTCAATGTCTGTTCCACTTCCTCCCTTATGACCTCTTGAAGCATCTCAGTTTTTTGTTCGCCATGCAATCCAAGTGCCTTCTGAAAATCTCGCGTACAGACGTATGACTCAGGTGTCACCCAATCACCTGACCATGTTCGAAGTCCATGAGTTCCACGGAGCGCCCCATTCGGCTCTCTCACAGTGTCTAATGACTACTGAAGTCGCTGATATGGAGTACCTGGTAGCAGGTGGCAGCAAAATGCACCTAATATGTAAAACGTATGTTTTTGGGAGTGTCCGGATACTTTTGATCACATAGTGTATGTAAGCACAGCCTAGTCTTGAATTTAAATTATGTACTTCTCTCTGCCTTTGAAAGAGCTAAATTCACTTATACCAATTTCTTGTTGTGAGGTCAAAATGAAAGTCAATTGCCCTGCACAGACAGCTAGAAGCTGTTTTGGCAACTGTGAAATGGCTGGTGAAATAGCAAGACAGTCATTATTGTGAAGGCACCACAGTGATTGCCCAACCATTCTTGTTGCCAGTGTAGTCCACAGAGACCACTTGTTTGGCACCAACTGGTCACCCAATGGCATCTGGTGGACCACGTCAACATCTGGAGATGTTTCGCAAGGAAGGTTGTATATTGCTAATTGCTTCTAATGAATAGGGCTGACGCTTTATCTTCTACTGATAATGAGACAGAGCCAGTAAGTCTTGCTTCTCCTGTTCTTGCAATAGTCTCTTTTCTGTTGGAGTGTTGTTACCCATAATGGGTAGAGTAGGGTCTGGAAGTTGTGGACAGTTCCAGTGCTAGGCAGATGTTCCTTCAGAGAAATGATGTCACATGAGGAAAACAAACTAAATGTCTGTTTGGAGTGTATCCCTGGAGAAATTGTGTGCCACATAGAAGAGACCATTTGGGGAACAATTGGAAGCACAGATTGCCGTCAGTTGCAGGTTGTCATCCATGTTGGTGCCAGTAATATCTGTCACCTGGTTTATGAGACTATTCTTAGTGATTTTCAGAGTCTGGTGGATCTGGTGATGATGCATAATGTCTTTTTTGTGCTCTCTGCATAGTTGTTGATTTCCTCATTGTATCAGGGACTGATCAAGGCCCTTCAGTTTGGATCCAAGTGGAGGGTCTAACCCAGAAACTTATTTGGGTTTATGATGACTGCAGCTGTAGATTCCTTGAACTTCACTGCACATTCGGGACTTTTTAAGTTGCCCAGGGTAGGTTAGGAGTGCACTATATGCTACAAATGGTTGCTTGGATGGAAGAGTATAAGTGGCATGCATATGGTGATATTTTTTTAGACTATATTAAATTCTGAGACCTCTCACGAGAAAAAATTACCAGCATATAAATGAGTTTTTAAAACACACTCAATAGCAAATGGTGGGAGTGAGGATCTTATGGTATTAATACTTACTTGCTGGAGTATTCACAGCAAAGTTCCAAAGCTGATAGCTTTCCTATAAAGCTGCTTCTACATCATAACTAGCAGTTGAGAACTGATTGAAATCAAAAGCTTTGGATTTGGAAATTTTTTACAACACATATAACATGTATTGGAAAAATAGAGTAAACTGTCAAGGAGGTACACTGGTATGAAGAAGAGTTACATCTGGTGATGTCCAAAATGAATCCAACTGCAAACAGATGTGGACAAGAGTGACCATGGTTGGTGAACTTACATTTATAATCGGATGCTTTTATGTATCCCCCCAGACTCAGACAGATTGGTCATTAGAAGGGAAAAAATAAAGCTGACGTTTCCTGTAAACGAGTCCTTTAACCCATGAACAAAAGAAATATTATCGCAGAAGAAGCTGAGTTGCACTGTGGTGTATTCGATATGATACTAAGATGTTGCATGGAGGGTCGTGAGTTCAAAACTCACCTAGACTGTACAATTTTAATTTCTATATTTGGTTCACATACATTCTCCAAATATCCACAAATATCAAGAATGATTGTACTGGAATGTTCTGTATCTGTATATATACTGTATGTGTTCTGGCCGGAGGCAGTTCGCTCCACGCTCTTTTATGTGCAAGTGCTGAATAAACCTTCGTTACGTGAAGTTAGTGTTCGTCATTCATCCAATTACACCTTTGTCCATGTGACATTTTTCTGGTGGAGGCCCTGGGTATTGGAACTTGTGCTAGCGCACATTATCGACGACACAGTGGCTCCCATTAGGCCACGACAAAGCTGCCATTTACATGGCAAGAAACCCAAGTTCAAGCCGTATTCAACAGATCGCAGTCTGTCAGAGACAAGATGGAGAGGACGTTACGATGACAGCAACTGTGTGCCACCACATGAGACATCCTTCTGGGTTCTCTGGTGACGATGGCCAAGATCCAAACAAGTGGCTGAAGGTATATGAGCGTTTAGCCAGATTTAACAAGTGGGATGACACCGTGTGTTTGGCTAATGTATTTTTCTCCTTGGAGGGCACTGCCAAGCAATGGTATGAGAACAATGAGGAGAAGTTCACAAGCTGGGAAGTATTCTAGGCAGAACTGCGCAAGTATTTTGGTGACACACGATGACAGAAGTGCAAGGCTGAAGATAAATTAAAGTGCAGGGCACAGCATCCAGGAGAAACTACAGCATTCTACATTCAAGATGTCTTGGAGCTGTATAAAATAGTGGATCCTAGAATGAAGGAGCAAAATAAGGTTGCACACATCTCATGAAGGGTGTTGCTGAGGACATGTATCAAACCCTGAAGCAGGTTTTGACAGCAGACAACTTCATAAAATGGTGCCAGTAGATTGACACAATGCATTAAAAAAGAATTACACGCAAGAAGTTTGAATGGCTTCCAAATGTCACATCAATGTCTGTGATGGAGAAAGCAATTGATTTCACAAGTGTTCTTCATCAGATAGTGAGGGAGGATGTTCAGAAGGCACTTGGATTGCATGTCAGACAAAAAACCGAGATGCTTCAAGAGGTCATAAGGGAGGAAGTGGAACAGACATTGAACCCAATCTCTAGTCCTTCGTTTCTCTTTACAAAGGTGAAAAAGTCGAGACCCAGGTGGAGTTACATTCATACAATGCCGCATGAGTAACCTGTTTGGGCACCAAGAAAGACTGATGTCTGGAGGACCCTGGATAACCAACCAGTATGTTTCCACTGCAGACGACCGGGACATGTGGTGCACTGTTGTCGAGAAAGGCGGCAGATATTTGATGATGCTCACACCAGAAGACAGCAGACCAATCTTAGCCGACGTCAACTCCGGAACGATAAAGACGAACGAGAAGATGTGGGTGCAGGACAACATAGGTCACTATCGCCACAAGGATAGGATGCTCCCCAAGACACCGATCAAGGTCTCCATTGCTGTTCCGATCACCTACCGCCACAACTTGGAAAACTAAAGGGTCCGACCTTCCTGGGAGGTAAGGGTGAGGCCACCAAAGAAAAAAATCCTTCACTGTCGATCACTTAAAAAGTGATAGGAAACTACTTCGATATCTTCATGGATGGCTGACCAGCCCAAGCTCTTGTGGGCTCTGGAGCATCATATTCAGTTACTCAGTCATTTCGGAGAACTACCGTTGCCAGTTGCAGATAACCATATTCGTCGACGGCAAAACATCTCTGCTGAAGGTGGCTAATGGGAAATATGTAGGACCTACAGGAAGATGTACCATTCATGTGGGTACAAGTGGCCATACACAGCCCTTAGAATTCGTCGTCTTACAAGGGTGTAGTCATGACGTCATTTTCGGATGGGACTTTTTGAAGACTTCTCAGGCAATTATAGAATGTGGTCACTCGAAAATTATGCTAGACGAGATGAGATACTGTGAACAGGAAGATGCGCGTCTGACTGTGTGAAGACTGTGTGTGCTGCACGAAGTAATCATTCATGCAGTCAGTGCTAGAAAAGTAAATGTCATGCCATGGGTCAACCCATGGATCTTGTAGTGGAATGTAAGAGAAGCATACCACTGAAGAATAACTTGGCCATCCCAGCCTCTGTTGACTCGTTTAAGAATGGATTTGCTGAAATGTGGATAATTAACTGTTGGCGAGAACCGCAGATCCTTCCAAGACGCACGTGCGTAGCAAATGCTGAGCCGTTAATTGAAGAACAGTTGAACGTCATTGAAACCTCCCATGCTCTGTGTGTGAAATTAGCGCTGCTACTACTACAAGGCAAGATCTTCTAGCTCGACTATCACCTGATCTCACTAAGGAACAGCAGAAGAAACTACTTGCCTTTCTTCAAGAGTTCTCTGAATGCTTCAATCCACAGGTGAAGAGCAAATTAGACAAATCAATGGTGAAGCACTGGATTAGCACTGGAGACCATCAACCAATAAGCCAGAGAGCATACCGTGTGTCAGCAATGGAACGTCGAATAATTCGCAACGAGGTAGAGAAAATGATGAAGAATGACATCATTCAGACTTCGCGGAGCCCATGATCATCACCAGTGGTCCTCGTCAGGAAGAAGGATGACAGTTGGCGTTTTTGTGTTGATTACAGGAAGCTTAATAAGATAACTAAAAAGGACGTTTACCCTCTTCCACAAATTGAAGATACACTAGATTTTCTGAAGGGAGCTAAGTTTTTCTCAACCATGGATATGTACTCGGGATACTGGCAAATCGAAGTAGATAAGGCTGATCGTGAGAAAACTGCATTCATCACCCCTGACGACCTGTATGAGTTTAAGGTAATGCCATATGGTTTGTGTAATGCACTAGGAACTTTTGAACGGATGATGGATAATCTTCTACGACACCTGAAGTGGATGATGTGTGTTTGTTATTCAGATGACATTATAGTGTTATCAGAGACATTTGATGAACACGTAAATAGACTGAGGGCCGTTCTTAAGTATCTCCAACAAGGCGGACTGAAACTTAATCCAAGAAAGTGTCTCTTTGGAGCAAAAGAAATCAAAATGCTTGGACATCTTGTGTCAAACGAAGGTGTGCAGCCAGACCCAGAAAAGGTGAGGTCTATAATGGAATTTCCTATTCCTAAAAGTATTAGAGACATGAGAAGCTTTGTCGGATGATGTTCTTATTACCGTCTTTTTAGCAAACACTTTTGTATCAAAGCCAGGCCACTCCAAGAGTTGTTGAAGGCTGATGCTAAATTTATCTGGGGTGGTGCTCAACAAGATTCTTTTGATGTGCTGCAAGAAGCTCTGACAACTGACCCTGTACTTGGTCTGTATGATGAGAGAGCACCTACAGAACTACACACAGATACCAGTGAGTATGGGATCGGTGTTTTTCTGGTGCAAATATCAGATGGAAAGAGAAGGACACTTACAAAAGCCGAGAGAAACTACTCAGCTACAGAAAGAGAATGTCTTGCTGTGATCTGGGCCATGTGCAAATTTCAGCAGTATCTCTATGGAAGGCCATTCACAGTTGTTACAGACCATCATTCACTTTGTTGGTTGACAGGTCTTAAGGCTCCAACAGGACGACTTGCCAGCTGGGTGCTACGTCTTGAAGCGTATGACATTACCATAGTGTACAAAAGTGGAAGAAAACACCAAGCTGCCAACTGTGTCTCAAGAAACCCTGTGCAAGTCCATCAAGACTTTGATGAAGATAGTGATAGTCTCGCTGCACTCCAGGATCTCTCTGCTGAACAGAAGAAGGACGCCAAGATATCTCAAATTATGCTTGCCTTAAATCGGTCAGAGGATGTGAAAGGACAATTTAAGGTATTTAATGGATTACTTTGCAAGAAAAACTTTGATCCGTTTGGAAAGAGGTGGCTACTAGTGATTCCTAAACACATGCGCTTAGATGTTCTACAGAAATTCCTTGACGCACCTGGGGCCGGACATTTAGGATTTATTAAGATCTATGATAGAATTCGCAAGAGATTTTTCTGGCCATGTTTATTTAGGCGTGTCTGTCACTTTGTGTTGCACTGTTGAGAGTGCCAGAGGAGAAAGGCAGTTCTTCCGAAACCACCTGGCCGACTCATACCAATTCCACCAGCCGAAACGCCTTTCCAGCGTGTTGAGATTACCCTCCTCAGGCGATTTCCGACGTCTGCTAGTGTCAATAGAGGGAGTATTGTTTGCACTGATTATCTCACATGCTATGCCATTACAAAAGCCATGAAAACAGCGGAAGCATGCGAGGTAGCCAAATTCATCGTGGAAGACATTGTATTAAAATACGGTTGTTAATTACATATTGAGGGAAAGTTTTTCAATTAAATCTTGTGACAGAGATAAACTGTCAGTGCAACATTACTCATCACATGACTACTGCCTACCATCCACAAACTAACGAGCTTACTGAACGCCTTAATAAGACCTTGGCCGACATGCTATCAGTGTTCGTCATTGTTGAGCAGAGCAACTGTGGTGAGGTGTTACCTTTCATGACATTGCCTACAACACTGCCAAACAAGACACCACCAGGATTTACGCCATTTTTCGTGGTGCATGGGTGTGAGGCGACGGCGTCGATGGACACTGTGTTTCCATTACATCCTGATGACATGGACGACGACTACATCGGCCAGGTGTTAACGAGAGCTGAGGAAGCTCAGCAGTTAGCTCGACTCCGCACACTGCAGGCTCAAGAAAACAATCGCCAATGGTATGACGCGAGCCACCGCCCTATTGTCTACCAGACTGGTGACCTCGTCTGGATCTTCGATCCTGTTTGGAAGGTTGGTCTCTCTGAGAAGCTCCTCAGACGCTACTTTGGACCTTATAAGATTGTAAGACAGTTGCCTGATTTTACTTACGAAGTTGAAGATTTTGACCCCGACGCAAGAAGATGAAAGATCAGAGATACGGTCCACGTCGTTCGAATAAAGCCCTACAAGGATCCTGCGACCCAGGGTAAATTCGAAGCTCCAGCGGCAGACAACAAGTGGAAACTGACGAAGAGCGTAGTGGCAAAAAAAGTTCTAAGATCACTACCAGGGCGAGCATCAGTCATTGGGAGTCAGAGTATGCTGGACTGATGACTCGTTGCCGGACAAGGAGGATGTAACACCAAGACGCTGTTCTCTTAAGGAGGGAGCAGTGTCACAGAAGAAGCTGAGTAGTACTGTGGTGTAGTGGATGTGATACTAAGCTGTTGCATGGAGGGTTATGAGTTCAAAACTCACCTGGACTGTACAATTTTAATTTCTGTATTCAGTTCAAGTACATTCTACAAGTATTCACAAGTGTCAAGAATCATTGTACAGGAATGTCTGTATACTGTATGTGTTCTGGCCGGAGGCAGTTCGTTCTGCACTCTTCTATGTGCAAGTGCTGAATAAACCTTCGTTAAGTGAAGGTAGTGTTCGTCGTTCATCTAATTACACCTTCGTCTACGTGACAATATTGTAGACATCCTGGCTACAGATGGACCCAATCTTTTCAAGACTGTCACCAGTGAGGGAGGGATTAGTGACCACATGCTATTACAGGAACAATGTTCATCAAGAAAGCTAGGAACATTTGGTCAAAGTGATAATCAATAACAACTTACTTGAAGGAGACACTGACAACATTTAGCTCAGGTCCAATAATTGCGGAACAATTGCAATTAAAGCTGAAAGACAGTGTAAACCGTGGTCTAAGTAAATGTGTACCAAATGAAATTATAAACAGTGACAAAGACTTACTTGGGTGTAATGATACCATTCATAGGGTGTTGCAGAAACAGAGACTGCTACAGTCATGCTTCGAAAGAGATTGCTGGGAAACATAAAAAAAAACTTAACAGCAGCTCATGCATCCATAAGAAGAGCTATCTCTGAAGACTACAATAATTTTCACAGTTATATCTTGGGGAAAGATGTTTCAGAAAACCACAGAAAGTTGTGCTCATACATTAAGTCATTAGATGAATCCAAACTTTCCTGTCAGTCTCATGTGGATCTGTCTGGCATTGAAGCTGCAGACAGCAGACGAAAAGCTGAAATATTTAATTCACTAAGTTGCAGACAGGAACAATTAAGACACTTACACGTAAGCTTTTAGCCACAGCCTTCGTCAGATATGGAGAAATGCTCACAAGCAAGCACACCTCATGCACACATGACCACCAACTCTGACAGCTCGGGCCAGGATGCCGAAATTGGTGGTCGTGTGGGCATGAAGCGTGCTTGCTTGTATGTATAAATTGTGTGTGTTTCTCCTTTTCCAACAAGGGCTCTGGCCAAAAGCTTATATGTGAATGTCTTTTAGCAGCGCCTGTATATAGTAAGTAGCAACCTATCTTTTCCTACATTGTTTATATTTCTACCAGGAGTTTCTGTTGTGTAAAATATTTAATTCTTCATTTAAAATGGTATTTATGCATGAGGATACTACCATATCAATTTCTAACCACCACAAAGACTCCACAATGAGAGACATTGAAATTTGTAGTCCTCTTCAATATTGAAACACAATTAAAAACAATGCACCAATCTCTGACAGTATTCCAGTTAGTTTATACATTGAATGTGCTGCAGAATTAGCCTGTTTCCTACCTCAAATTGATTGGGAATTTCTCGTGCAGCAAATTGCCCCCTTGTGGTGAAAAGCCACAGGTCACTCTTGTTTACAAAAATATTAAGTAATTAGATACATGATCTGTAGCGTATTTAAACTTAAACATTATGATGTTCCTTGAGGGAAAGAACTTCTCTCAAGGAACCAGAACAGAATTAGTAAAGGAAACGACTTGTTTGAAATACAGGGCAGGCTCTGTAGCGGTCATTAAAGTGAAGCAAATTGTGTGGGGCAGCATGTTCACCCAATGGGTGGTCCACCTGTCTCTTGGCAACAGTTTGGCAGTGGCCATTTGTGCGGACATAGGGCTTGTTAGTAGTCACACTCATGTAGAATGTGGCACAGTTGTTGCAGCTAAGTTTGTAGATTTTGTGGATTGTAGTCTTGTGTTGATTGTAGTCTTGTATGGAAGTGAGATGGGTTAATAAGCATTTCAGACAGGAAGAGTAAAGATGCTTTTGAGATGTTGTACTATAGAAGAATGCTGAACTTTGGATGGGTAAATGAAATAAAAAAGAAAAAGAAATTTATGGCACAACTTGACTAAAAGAAAGGACCTGTTGATTGAGGAATCAAAGAATTGTCAATTTCGTTATGAAACAAAATTTTGTGGCTAGAAATTGCATTGTATTTTATTGTAGAAAGAGACTAAGACTAGAATACAGCAAGCAGATTCAAAAGACTGTAGGTTGCGAGAGTTAAGCGGAGCGGAGATTGTGCAGGATGAACTAGCATGGATCTCTACATCAAACCAGGAATTAAGACTACAACAGCATAGTTTAGTATGCATCATTTTGATATATCTGATTCTTTGTATCTCAGAGTCACACAGACAATATAATGTAGCTCCTTTATTTCACTAAAGTAATAACTACGTTATTTTTCTGTACATTAATTACACTAGATGTAAAATTATGCAGAATACTTAATATTCTCATTGTCCATGTGTGAGTGTACCTTCTTCCATACAGTGGATTACAAGCTCGCTAGGTAAATGGATGTCTGTTTCCTGCTTTGTGGTTATATAAGAACCTCCAAAGCAAATGAGTAATAACTACATGAATGGTGCATGTTTTTGTGAACAGGCAACATTGAATGGGTTAAATGAACAGATGAACTTTAGATAACTGATGTTAGTAAGTGACCGAGAGAACAGAACTGGCATTGTCATGTAGTTGTTGGCAGTTACTAGTTCACAGTAATTAAATGATGCATTACATTTCTAATACAATTCAGAAGAGGAAAACTGCAAACCACCACCAACAACGCACTGTGATAACTAATAGTCATGTAAACTTTATCAGTTCACCATCGCCAAAGATATTGACTTAACTTGGACTCTTGTGAGTGATTGCTAAGGAGGTGGCAAAACATGTTCATCAAAACACTGTATTTGGATAGTGTTTCCACGGTTTCACTCTTGTGTATGACGTGAATACAAATATTTGACACATGTGAATTTGATAATTAGCATCTTATTGCCTTAGTAGTACTTACATGATATACTTGTAGACTATTGCTTAGTGTACTGTACTCTTTTCTGTGTGTTGTTTTCAAATTTATGGGATTGTTATAAATTTTTAATTACTTGGAACTGCATGGGTTGAAATATTTCTTATTTGAACTCTACATGAAATAAGAAAGAAGCACCCCGAGGATGGGTCCAATTTAAAGATGAATAATTACAGTATGGTTGTGCATTACTATGGACTGTATGAGTGAGTGTAGTGGTTGAAAAGGCAAATGTGACAGTGGTAATAGTGGCTGTCATATGATTAAAAAAGGGAAGAAGATTGCTTTTATTTGCAGTTTTCCGGTGAGAAAGGGGTGTGGGGTCATCAGCTTACTTTTTTTCCTCGATCCCGCCACGATTTCGTCGATTGTGCCAACCTGTTCACCTCACAATAGCACTAACATTCAATATCCTAGTTGTTTGTTGTATATGTTCCAATCTCTTGTCTTCACCTACAATTTCTCCCCTTCACAGTTCCCTCTGTTACCCTGGAAGGTACTTCCTGATGTCTTGACATACTGCTTATCATCCTATCCGTTCTTATGAATATTGTTTGCCAGATATTCATTTCTTCTTCCACATAACTTTCGGCGTCTTTCAGTAACACCACATCTCAGTTAGATTCTCTACTTTTCCAGTTTTCTTACAGTCCATAATTTCCTTCCATGCAATACATCCACACTCAAGACATACAATCTCTAAAATTTCTTTTCCAAGTTAAGGTCAAGGTTTGGTACCTGTAAGCTTCTTTTAATGAGAAATGCTCTCTTTTCCTGTTCTAGCCTATGTCTAATATCCTCTGTTCTTCAACTGTTGTTTTGCTTCCAAAGTAGCAGAATTCCTTCGGTTCGTTTACTACATGGTCCCCAGTTTCGATATTAAGTTTCCCACTAGATTTAGATTTTCTGTGGTTTTGCTAAACCACGTAAGGAAAATTCAGGATGGTTCCTTTTAAAAAAAAGCTGTATCCAGTGCCCCATCTCCAATGACTGAGGTATTAAACTCAAATCTTTCTTTCTTTCTTTATTCCTTCCTTCACACTGGAACTTATACTTCACTGAAAATGAACTGAATGTCAATGGATTATAGGATTGTATACTATTTGTATTTGTATCATATTAGTCATTCATTTATAATTTTGTGCCTTATGTGACTAACACCTGTATTCTTATGTGCACATCAAGAGTTGTTGTAACCTACGGCCGCGCGGGATTAGTCGAACTGTCTAAGGTACTGCAGTCATGGACTGTGCGGCTGGTCCCGGCGGAGGTTCGAGTCCTCCCTCGAGCATGGGTGTGTGTTTTTGTCCTTAGGCTAATTTAGGTTAAGTAGTGCGTAAGCTTAGGGACTGATGACTTTAGCAGTTAAGTCCCATAAGATTTCACGTACATCTGAACTTTTTTTCCTTTTGTAACTTATGAAGTGTGTTTCTGCCGCAGGTGGAGCGGTCTCTAGCGTCTGGCCTTCGTCCGGGAACTGTCGTGGAAGTACCAGACCGAAGTGGAGGTGGATACTGGCCTTGCTCATTGACCTTAGCCTGTGGCCCCCTCCTTCGCGTTCGACCTCTGGGTCTCGGTCCTCAAAATACTGCACTGCAATTCTGGTGCGATCCAGATAAAGTAAGGGTCCACCCGCCGGGATGGGGTGCTGCAAATGGTTTGCAATTGCTGCCTCCACCAGAACTGCTCTCGGCAGCAGGAGACGATGCAGATGTCGGGGCCCTGCAAAGAGCAGCAGCTGAGGAAGCACAGCAGGCTGCTGCAGCTGTTACACCTGTCACTGAAGAGCTGCTAGCTGGGGTCAGTTCATAGCACTGTTTTGTTTAGCCACTGTTTCCGACTTTCAACCATGCAGAGTTACTAAAATTCTCTGTCTAAAATATTACAATTACTTCATTCAGTTAAATTCAGCTTGTTGAAAAATAATCATTTCAATAAAATTTTTATTATGTTGTTCTCTTCAACTTATTTGCTGTACACATATTAAGTTTGTACTCTATTATATTTGAAAACTGGTACAGTGTTCCAGAAACTATTGGATGTTGTTTGTAATTGAGACAGTGAGGCATTAATATGTAAATGTTTTCCTTAGATAGCCTTTCGTATCAAATTACCCGTAAAAATGTGGGAATGCAGTCACTCGCTTGCAGCTATTTCATGTGTTGCACACACGGTTAACAACAAAAAATATCCCAATATATATCTCTCTCTCTCTCTCTCTCTCTCTCTCTCTCTCTCTCTCTCTCTCTGTTTGTGTGTGTGTGTGTGTGTGTGTGTGCGTGTCCCAAAAAATTTATGGAGCCAACTGTGTGTATACACCATGTCTCATTGAGTTGCAGGTGAGTGTCTGTCTTTCCTCAGTTTTGTTTATTGTTTCCCACTTAGAATTTATACAGAAATTTCTGATACATATTTCAACATTCACATGAGTCTTTCTATCTTGAACTGCTGAAGCAGTTGCACCTGCATGTTGTGAGAAATTGTTTCAGTGGTAGCTCACGGTGAAATTTGTGGAGGATTATAATTTTTTGTTGTACCCTAAGAAGGAAACATTGGAAATAAACGTTCTATGCCACCAAAGGTATTCATTTTACAAACTTGACAAGGTAAGTAAGGAAAAGATGGTGTGGCAAACAAATGTTTACCGATCTTTCTATGTCTGTTGTAATTATCCACTAATAAAGAGCCAGCCATATTACTAATATGGATCTTTACAGTTATCACTTTCAAGCTGTTCTGTAAAAATGTCTTGAGCATTCCGGCTTACCCCATCGTGCGCTGACCTTTACTGCACTGTCTTTTGTCACCATGCAGCAGCACTACTGTAATATTGCTTATTCTTTATGTTTTGCTGTCTCTAATTTGGAACCACTAGTAACATTACTGATCTTAGTACCTTGTAAGATGCCTATTTTCTTGTTCATTTGATGTTCAAGTAGATGCTTAGAACAGTTTTAAAGAATTAAGACAATACTGGTGATAAGGATTCAATCAACACGTATTTATTTCCACAAACACCCTCTGATGATAAGACCGCTCTTACCAAGATCCACAACTTCTGCTAGGTAGCACTTGGTAATTAAGATATTTTGATTAACTATTTACGACATGTTCTTCAAATGGCATTAATATTGGTTGTGCTTTCAGGAAAATATTTTTAGATGCACACTTTTCTCCCCATTTTCTGGTAAAATCCATTGGGAATATAAGACATTTCATTAACTAACATATTTTCTCAATAATTGTATACATTTTTGAATATAGAAAATTAGGGCTGCATGATAATAGCACTGTATGTACAAGAGGCTTTGGTTCTAAAATTCCAATGACGGTTATGATTTTAAATTAAAACATGTCTTAAATTACAAAATCTTGAAAGAAAAAGATAGTCCTTACACAGAGAAAAAGGACTTTCAAATGGTGTATTTCAATGCTAAAGTGAACACAAGTAACTTTTCTTTGTAACAGGTACACATTAACAAAGTTAAAGTGTTGTGTTGTGTTAGTACCATACATTAACGGATCATGGAATTATGGCATCTTCCTAATCTCACTTGGAGGCTCAACTCTCCGTAGTGAACAACATTAATCTTATATGCAGTTATATACTAATGTTGGTAGTTGTCTTGCAGTGTGGCCAGCAATATTGCATGTTGTGCATCTCTCTATGTCAGTTTCAGTATGCCAAACATATTGAGTTTCTAGTCGTATGTTTGATAATGTCTCCGCAGTACTTCAGATATTCAAGTTTCTCTGTACTGACACTGGTATTCATGTGTTTTCTGGGCAGTTCTTCCGCAGTTCCTGTGTATACAGGTCATTAGGATAGTGTCAGCTTTTTCTCTGAGTTCTGTTTTTGCCGAGTTGGTCTTAGGACAGTAGTGTTGTTCTTTGACAGAAGTACTGTTCCAGATGAACTGCTAATCCAAAAACATCCTAAATCCTATCACATTGTGATACAGTTATGTTGAATTCACCATTCTTTAAAAGTCTTGATTGTAGTAAGTATTTTATTGACATCCGATTGATTGCTTCTCACTGAAAGATCTGTGCTCTTTTTACATAAATTTTCATGTATTAAATGTTGCTTCTGATGTAACATAACTCATGCTTTAGGCTAAAATGTAAAATCACTTGAAATTATTTGTATCTTATCATAATAATCATTTTACTTGTATTTACACTTTCTGTTGTCATCCTGGGAAACAGATTTTTGCCTTTGTGTGTGTGTGTGTGTGTGTGTCTATATATGTGTGGATATATGATAGATCTTGTGAGGAATATCTTTCATGAAAAATCCCACCAAGCCTGATATGAGAGTACTACCCCACTTGTTTTTAACACCTTTTAAAAATGACCTTTTTGCAGTAATTGAACTATTTCAATTCAGATAACAGGTTTCCCATAAAAGATCATGTTTTGTTTAATATGAATTAATTAAAATGTAAAGAAGAATAGGTCAGTTACTTTCAAAAGGCATTGCCTTGACAAGATGTGATTTCCAGTTCATATTCTTCAGATCAAATACACTCATTTAATATTCATAATAAGAATATCCTATTCTATTTTTTGGCTCTTTTTTTTTATTCCGATTTTGGCCGTCTAGGGACCGCGTTAAACAACTATTTTTCAATGTACATTTATCCTATTGCGCTCCTCCTCTTTTCTCTTCTGCCAATATGTCTTCATCCTCTCTCTGTGCTGCTCCCTTCGGTCTTCTGTCCACACTGTTCCTCCAGTTCTTCTCTTCTTCACTTCAAATCCTTCAAAATGTTGAATTTCGTCTCTCATTAAGTCTCTGTTGGTTATATCATCTTCTCCTATACCCATCTCCTCTAAGTCCGCTTTGACTTCTTTGAACCAGGTAATTTGGGTTCTGGGGTTCTTGTCAAAAAACATGAATATTTTCTTTGTCAGCCTTTCATCATTCATTCTTTTCAAATGGGCGTAAAAGCTTACTCTTCTCTTCCTCATAGTATCTCCCACTTTCTCAATTTTGTCATACACTTCTCTATTACTTCTAAGCTTCCAAGTCCCATTCTCAAACCTCGGCCCAAGTACTCTTCTAATGATTTTTCGCTCCTTTTTTGCTATAGCTTCCATTTCCTTGTTAGTGTTCATTGCTAAACATTCAGATGCATACAGACACTCTGGCTTAATCACAGTGTTGTAGTGCCTTATTTTTGCGTTAATTGATACTGACTTCTTGTTGTACACATTCTTTGTTAGCTGGAATGCCATTTCCATTTTTCTTGTTCTTGTTTTATTTCCTTCTTTATCTGAAGCATTGGGCTGGATGATTTCCCCTAAATATTTGAAATTAGAAACCTTCTTTATCTGGCCATACTTTGTAATCATATTGTTCGGTGCCTCTTTTACATTGGTTAGGTACTCTGTCTTTTCAAAGGAGATTTTCAGTCTTGCTTTTTCTGCTGTTTCATTCAGAATATTGATCTGTTTGACTGCTTCTTCCAAACTTCCTGCCAGAATCGCTAAGTCATCAGCAAAAGCTCTTTTATTGTAAATATTATATATTTTTACCATTCTTCGTAATGTCAACCCAATTCAGTCAACATATTAGAGATGAAGAGCATGCGTGTAGAACTTGCACTCTGTGAAGGACTCACCTTATAATAGTGATGTTACATCTTACTACATCAGAAGAAGCCTTGTCAGCTGAGGGGAGGTGTGTGGCACAGACAGCTCCGAGAGAATATTGATACACAATGTATTCGTATGTGTTGCATCAGTATTTTCTTCTGAAGTAATTGTATTGTGGCAGCACTGATGTCAGCCATATTGAAATTTGAACAAGTGTGTGTATGTGCCATTCATATATTTTTATTGAACAAACATTACATTAACTTTTCTTTTTATTCATTGGTAATGTAGCATTAAAATAACCACATACATAAAGAGGAGCCATAAACTGGTACCTGTCGACAAAATCGGCATATTCAAAAAGATCGATGAGAGTTTGGGAATCGATAAATTTATATTCATGAGGTGTCGTTTACTAGTCGGCAACAAACATAATGGAGACTTCAGTATCTGGCAAGTACAAGCTCAGATTAACTGCACGGTGTTACTAACTGAATAATCACATTAGGCCTTGCCTATCAAACAGCAATAAATATGTTCCAGCTCTGCTATCTACTGACAATGTTCCTCTGCCAATTCACGTAACCAGATGATGAAGTTTACAGGTTTATAACATGTTCTTAATTGAAGAGGTTATTTCCAAAGTGTGATTTGCAATATTTGTGTATGATAAGATATGTTATACTATCAGGTATCATGTTAACACATTGTTATATTCCTAAGTGTCTTATATACTGTGTTGAAATGGTAGGAAAATTGTGTTTATTTCCAAAGCATCTTATATCACTTTGGAACAAATGGTGCCTGTCGTCTGGGTTCCGAGGCCATACTAGGGTCATTCCAGCAACTGGCAGAGATGGTTGAGAAGACCAGCCTTGCAAATGGAGTTTCAATGACGCTCACAATTCGCAGCATTGTATCCAGAGCTGATTGTGGCCTTTGGTTCTGAGTCAAGTGGAAGAACTGAACCAGAGAATTCAAAAGTTCTATGACAAGTGACAAGGTAGGCTGTGGCTTCCTGGACTTGCGCCATTAAGATTGAGAATTGCAGGGTCTCCTTAAATGGGTCAGGTGTGCATTACGTGTCAGAAGCTGCTACTCAGGTACCTGACTGCGTGTTAAAAATTAAAAATCCAGGTAATAACAGCTGTAAGAAGTCCAGAAGTATCAGTGTAAGATTGAGAGAAATGGCTCCCATAGGTGAAAGTATTAAACTCCTGATGGTAAACTGCCGAAGCATTCACAACAAGCATTCATGAAAGTGGTGAAGCTCACGTAACACTAGGTACAGAAAGCTGATTGAAACCCAAAATTGATAGCAGTGATATTTTTGGCGAAAATTTAAGTGTGTATCAAAAGGCTAGCCAGTGAGAAATGTAGGTGTTGTTGCAGTAGACAAGAAACTCAACTCCACCAGGACAGAAATTGAAGCTGCATGTGAGTGTGTTTGGGCAAGACTCAGTATCAAAGGTGGGCATAAAATAATTGGGTCCTTCTATCACCAACCAGTGGTGTATCCAAGAGCTCAAATGGAAAACCAGTACTAAGCACAGAAGGGAAAGTAGAAAGGTGGAAGGAGTGTATAGAGGGTCTATACAAGGGTGATGTACTTGAGGGCAGTATTATGGAGATGGAAGATAGTGTAGATGAAGATGAAATTTTGGAGATATGATATTGCATGAAGAGTTTGACAGAGCACTGAAAGAACTAAGTCGAAACAAGGCCCCGGGAGTAGACAACATTCCATTAGAGCTACTGACAGCATTGGGAGAGCCAGCCATGACAAAACTCTTCCATCTGGTGAGTAAGATGCATGAGACAGGGTAAAATAACTTCAGACTTCGAGAAGAATATAATAATTCCAATCCCAAAGAAAGTTAGTGTTGACAGGTGTGAAAATTACCAAACTATCAGTTTAATAAGTCATGGCTGCTAAATACTAACATGAATTCTTTACAGACGAATGGAAAAAATGGTAGAAGCTGACCTCAGGGAAGATCAGCTTGGATTCCGTAGAAATGTTGGAACCCGTGTGGCAATACTGACCCTTCGACTTATCTTAGAAGATAGATTAAGGAAAGGCAAACCTACGTGTCTGGCATCTGTAGACTTAAAGAAAGCTGTTGAAAATGTTGACTGGAATACTCTCTTTCAAATTCTGAAGGTGGAAGGGGTCAAAAACAGGGAGCAAAAGGCTATTTACAATTTGTACGGAAACCAGACTGCAGTTACAAGAGTTGAGGGGCATGAAAGGGAAGCAGTGGTTGGGAAGGGTGAGAGACAGGGTTGTAGCCCATCCCCGATGATTCAGTCTGTATATTGAGCAGGCAATAAAGGGAAAAAACTTTGTAGAATTAAAATCTATGGAGAAGAAATAAAAACTTTGAGGTTTGCCGATGACATTGTAATTCTGTCAGAGACAGCAAAGGATCTGGAAGAGCAGTTGAATGGAATGAACAGGGTCTTGAAAAGAGGGTATAAGATGAACATCAACAAAAGCAAAATGAGGATAATGGAATGTAGTCGAATTAAATCACGTGATGCTGAGGGAATTCGATTAGGAAATGAGACACTTAAAGTAGTAAAGGAGTTTTGCCATTTGGGGGAGCAAAATAACTGATGATGTTCGAAGTAGAGAGGATATAAAATGTAGATTGGCGATGGCAAGGAAGGTGTTGCTGAAGAAGAGAAGTTTCTTAACATTGAGTATAGATTTAAGTGTCAGGAAGTCTTTTCTGAAAGTATTTGTATGGAATGTAGCCCTGTATGGAAGTGAAACATGGACGATAAATAGTTTAGACAAGAAGAGAATAGAAGCTTTTGAAATGTAATGCTACAGAAGAACATTGAAGATTAGATGGGTAGATCACGTTACTAATGAGGTACTAAATAGAATTGGGGAGAAGAGGAATTTGTGGCACAAGTTGACTAGAAGAAGGGATCGGTTGGTAGAACATGTTCTAAGGCATCAAGGGATCACCAATTTAGTATTGGAGGGCAGCGAGGAGGGTAAAAATCGTAGAGGGAGACCAAGAGATGAATACGCTAAGCAGATTCAGAAGGGTGTAGGTTGCAGTAGATATTTGGAGATGAAGAAGCTTGCACAGGATAGAGTAGCATGGAGAGCTGACTGAAGACCACAACAACAACAAGCTTTAAGTTATATGGTAATTTAGATTACGTGCCTATCGCAACCAGAAGATGGATAGTACAGTTTTAACAGAAATTCTAGATATACTTACAGCATTAGAAAACTAGATGAGGTGTCAAATAAAATGAAGCAACTTCATGAACTATCTCAAAATAATAAAAAATTCGACAATTTATCCACAAAAATAATGTTTCCAAATCAGAGGAAACCTTAGCTACTTTATACAAGAATTTCAAAACAAAAATAGTGTTTCGTGATGTGGTTAGACAAGAAATGAAAATATGGTTTAAAGTTTATGGTAAGATGACACCATCAGAGAAATCATCTGCAAGCAATTACAAAAATATAAGCAATCAAATCTCAATCAAGATAGGGTAGAAATATTAGAACTAAATAGGAAACTTAAAAATTTCTAGTGATCCAAATGCTGTAACTGGTTTTCAGAAACATCTGGAAGAAATGGTGGAGCAAAATGTGCATGAAAAATTAGATACCAACAGGGCTAACTCAAATTCTAACTCTTAATAATAAGAATGAGTTACAGAAATTATGAAAAGAATTAGAAGACACTAAACATGAACTTGGAAACAAAAAGCTGCTTGTAACATTGGATTACCTCCAGAATTATTAAAACAGTTATAAATAGGAAATAGTTAGTTGTTCTAAGCAATTTCCAAAGTTTAAACCGGAAGGAGAAGCACATCCAACATAATTCTTAAGAGTACTTTCTCAGTTTGTGCTTTAGAAATGGAATGATAATTTAAAACAATAAATTTTACACTTGAGTGTTTACTACGTGATGCAGCGGAATGGGAAACAGCTCAATTGTGGGAAGATTTTCAGGAAAAATTTAAGAGAAAAACGAGATGTGAAAAATGACTTTATAACATTGATACAATAAAAATGTCTAAGTCCTCAGGATAATCTGCCCTCTTCGTAGACTGAGCAGAGCAGCAACTACCAGGTTCCGAGTTAATTGCTTCATTTTTTTTTTCTTTAGTTTTCTATGAGGCATCTTCCTCTTTAATTATTCTATTGTCTTTCAGCTTTCTCCTGCTATCTTAGAGAGATATTGCCAACATGTAGGGTAGTTGTTAAAAAGGTACGGATATAACTCTATTTCCAATACATAAGTATAGCATAATATTCGTAAGTTGTCACAGGAAGGTCAAAATCTACAATATTAATTTAAAAATACTGAAGTACAATAAAATTAGTCATTTATTTGTACAAGCTTTATAGAAATTATCCAAATAATTTAATATACTTTTTATATGGAATACTGTATTTTTTCCTTCCATATAAACAATAGGTTGGGTTTTATTTATGTTTTATAGGGCAGATTAACTACTGGAATGATTAATATATTTTTCTAAGTACAGTAGTACTCGTCACATGTTTGGTATATTTAGAATGACCAAGTACCCACACATTTGTTAAGGTCAGCAAAACTGGCAAAGACATTAGGACTAATGATAGCAACTAAATGATGGATAATGTGTGACTACCAGATCTGTACTGGCTATCCATAGGGATGGGTAAGGATCAGTTTTCGGGGTCTGCGATGGTGAAGCTGTGATAGTCCGTTCTGTAGAGAATGCTGACCATCGTCTCCCTGCATCACAGTGAAAGACCTTAGCAGAAGGGGAACCTTGGATGGGGAGGTGGGAAAGGAATCTCTCTTTGGGGTCTACCACCTTTTTCTTCTTGATCCTAATGTACTTATACTTTCTTCTCCATTAGGAGTACCAGTTCTACCCTCCCTCTTTCCATATGCATATGGTAGTACCACTGTAACCCTTCTTTTATGCAGACAGTATAGCTGTAAAGCCATGTGAGTGCGACAAAAATGATGTAGTGACACGGACTAAAATCTTTTTTCTCATTAAGACATTCAGTTTCCTCCAGTAAGTTGAATGGTTGTACCTTGTATTAGTGACGTCATCTGAACATGGGGAAGATAGGACAGAAAGAGGTACTAGTTAAGAAATTACAAAGTGACATACTAATATAAGCTAAGTTGGTCAGAGGCACGTATATAACATAAGTAATAACAGGTTGAGAAATAGGTGTGATAAGAGAAAAGGGAGAAGTAAGAAACTTATCATATTATGTACATTTTGGGTAAGATCATTAGTCTGAGGAGAAATCTTCAATACTAGAAATGGTAAAAATTGTACAGACAGAGACTAAACATATCATTGTAAGCTTGAAGCTGGAGTGTATATAGATTTTTAGGTGGGTAGGAGGGTGAGAGGGTAGGTTTACTTAGGAAGAAGGGAACCTATAACTGAGGTCAGGTGAATCAAAAGAAGGAAGGACCTCAACCAATTTGATAGGAATTAGAGGGTAGGTTTACCATGAAAGAAGGAACCTATAATCTGTGATCAGGGGAATCCAAGAAAGGAAGGACCTGAACCTTTCTATAAAAAACAGTAAAAATAAAAAAAAGGAGCAGAAGCACTTACCTTGCGAAGGCAAAACAGCATGCTCAATGTATCTATCCAGAGACTTAGATGAGAATAAAGTGAATACAAAAACACAAAACAAGGAAAGTAATCTGAATGAAGATAGGGAAGTAGTCTCCAAAATAGTTGAAACGTGTGGACTTATCGTGACGTGATTGATTCCTTAGACTTTCCCTTCTTGAATACACGTTGAACAAGAACAATTCTGAGATTTGTAAATATGGAAAGTAAAATAAGATCAAATACCAATATGTAACTGCCCGCCTGGTTAGCCGGTCTAATGCATGGCTTTCCGGGCGGGAAGGAGTGCCTGGTCCCCGGCACGAATCCGCCCAGCGGACTTGTGTCGAGGTACGGTGAGTCAGCCAGTCTGTGGATGGTTTTTAAGCGGTTTGCCATATGCCACGGCGAATGCGGGCTGGTTCCTCTTATTCCGCCTCAGCTACACTACGTCAGTGATTGCTGCGCAAATAAGTTCTCCATGTATGCATACACCACCGTTACTCTACCGTGCAAACATAGGGGTTACACTCGTCTGGTGTGAGGCGTTCCCTGGGGGAGGGAGGGGCGGGGGGGGGGGGGGGTGTCCACCGGGGGCCGATCCACACTATAACACTGGGTTCGGTGTGGAGCAGCGGAGGGGTGAAGTGGACTGCGGTAGTCATTGTGAGATTGTGGACCACTGTGGCTGCGGCGGGGGCGGAGCCTCTCCGTTGTTTCTAGGCCCCCGGTTAACATACAATACATTATGTAACTCCTTAAGGTAAATGGCAGGGTAAATTTAGCATCTCATGGTGATTAACAAACCAAACTTTATTTTAAACAAGCAGAGTGTGAAAGTTAGAGAAAAAATATATGAAAGAGAAAGTGCCTCTTGTTCAATTAAGTTTTATCTTAAGGTAATATCTATCTTTCTGAGATACAAAGATAGAAATCTTTACATGGTCAGAAACTAAATGGCTTTTAAGCCATGGTGACTAATGTGAGACAATTGATGACAATTATATGTATCGGTGTGATGTTAAATGAAATGCATTGAATTTAAGTCACATGAGACCTCAATATAGAAGTGAAATTAATGTATGGATTGCTTATAACAGAAGCCACACAGTCTCTAGTTGCATAAGTTTTTCCACACAACACCTTTTGTCTTAGTGGGGAAATCTGTAGTGGTAATGTTACTATATAGCATAGCAATACGTCTCACTTTCTTTTTACAAGATCAGGGTGTCTGCGACCCGTGACAACCAGGAAATCCAGGAAAAACCCGGGAATTTTTTCATCCGGGAGAAAACCGGGAAAAACCCAGGGATCTTTTTGAGTTCCGGGAATTTTTCATTGTTTTAGTTTTCAGTTAAATTTTTGTGATTTTGACTGGTAATAACCAATACTCCAACAAAAAAAATTACTGTATCCCGCTTCTGCAGAATAATAATGCACCAACAAAACATGAACGAGAGGAAAAAACGAAAATAAAACTTAAGTTGCAAAGAAAATGCGCCATATACAACAACAAAACACAGTGCTCATACAAGCGTCTGCCAACAGCAAAGTGTGTCAAAGGCTTTAGGAGAACTGTGCAGTGCTTCTTAACAACAAATTGCCTCCAATGAGCGTGACATGACAGTTTTTTACATTAGATTCGTTTTAATGCAAGATCTTTTAATGTTTCACACGTATGAACATGCGGGCTTCCTGCGTCGTCGTAGCTGCGCAAGTGCAGTGACGCCTGTTATCTGGTGCTCTGTGGCAACTGCTGAAACGTACATTTCTAATAGGTCACGGAAAAATATTGCGAATATTGCTTTGAAAAGCGTTACTTTCAAAGTAAATTTCCTTTTATGTAAGATAAACTGTGTGAGAGAGTGTACGGCGAATTTCTTAAATCACAGAGTGCTTGACTCTCATTTAAAAATCAACTCTTTGGGGATGACCATATGAAGAATTTCGGGCCCAGAAGATCAGACATTTACATCGTTATTAAAAAAATTTACTAGCACATTTATGTGATGTATGACGCGCAAAAAAGATCAACAATATATGTGGAAGCTTAGCTTCTCTTGCAGCTTATTAATCTTAGAGACCAATATTATATGTGATAGCTTTTCTTTTCTTGTAGCAACAATTATACATTAATTTAAGCCATTAATTTTTCTTATTTGTGTGTTCGCGCTACTTGAGAGTGATCTAGCTATTGGCTGACTACATCACATGTCAAATGCTGTCATCAGCTGGCGAGCTCAGGTGACACGAGCTGTGACTGGCTTACAAAAGCACTTTGCAATCTCGATTTTAATGCTTCGGAAAGTAACATGCAGTGTTTGGTGGAATTCGAATTTATATCTTTGTAACACGGACATATGCAGTGTATATGTTGCTGCACATCAAAGATCTTTCCAAAACGTGTTTTTCCCCCTAAGTTTCATTTTCTAAAGTGCCGGGAAATTCTACGCCGGTGTATAAAACCATAAACCATAAAAGGATTGATAAGTGTCGAGAAAAAGTATACTGTCACTTAACATGGAAAAAGTGTATTTTCACCCGGGAGAAAGTGTATTTTCAATCGGGAAATCTGGGAAAAATCTGGGAATTATTTTTCCTTGTCCATGTAGACATCCTGTAGATAGATGAAAGATGTGTTTGTGAAAAATATTACTTTTATTAGTAGTAGCATGAAGAGCATCTACTGTGCCCAGATTTGCTGTAATTTATGTGTAGATATGAGAAAGAAAAATGCCGGCACACCGGAGAAAGTGATGACAGATGTGTAATTTGAACTGGCCACTGAGGGGTCACCCACACTTCGCAGTCATGCTTTGGGGGTGTCGTTGACTCCAGAGAAAAAAGGGGCCTGACAGTAATCGATAAACACTAAAGAAAATGCTATGCTATCTCGAGTTAAGTATGAACTTATGGTTTTGGTCAAGCATTGAAGCATCGTGTGTTAGCAAGTTGTCTGAAAAGCTTTGTTAATTACCAGTTTTTGTGAACTGAGAACTTATTTAAATTCAGAAGAATTATGAAAATGGTGTTTTGTGATTTCATACTGAGTTGTTTAAACATAGAATCTCTCTTACATGGCACTGCTTAGCAGGAACACAACATCAAGAGAAAACAAGACACCGACCAGGAAATTCAGAAAAGAAGGCAAATATTATTACAGGGAACGAATAAAGACTTGGCATCTCGCGATATATTGATCACTTAAAACCAACCTACAACAGGAAAAACACCTCACAAGTTTAGAGAGAACCTCAGTTCACTTGCACCTAAGTTCCCCGATCATACTGTAATTGTCAGTGGAGACTTTAATCATCCAACAATTAATTAGGAAAATTACAGTTTTGTTAATGGTGGGCATGATAAAAACATCCTGTGGAATATTACTAAATGCCTTCAATGGAAACTACCTAGAACACACAGTTAGGAATCCCACTCGTGATGGAAATATATTGGATCTAATGGCAACAAATAGACGTGACCCCATTTGAGGATGTCCACATCGAAACTGGTGCCAGTGACCATGACACAGTGATGGCAACATTGATTACCAAAGTACAACGGACAGTTAAACCAATCAGAAAGATATAAATGTTCAGTAAACTAGATAAAAAATGAGTAGTGTCATATTTCAATCAGGATCTGGAAACTTTCAGGTCCTGGTAGGAGCATGTAGAGGAACTGTGGCTCATATTTAAAGGAATAGTTGACCATGCATTGGATCGATATGTACTCAGTTGAACAGTTCATAATGGGAAGGAACCTCCATGGTATACTGGCATTGTAAAGAAACTTCTCTAAAGAAACAGAGATTACTTCATAATAGGTTTAAAACAAAGCCTAGTGCTATAGACAGAGAATTCTGGTGGTATGTAAAGGCTGTTAGTGGCACCAAAGTAAGTGTCCAATCCCAAGTGAATGAGACAGTACCTGAAATTGAGGGTAGCAGAGCAAAAGTTGAAATGCTTAATTCAGTGAAACCCCAGGAGAATTGCCCCAATTTAAACCTTGTACCACTGAAGAGGTGAATGAAATAAGTATTAGTGTCAGTGGTGTTGTGAAACAGCTGAAATCATTAAAATTGAACAAAGCTCCAGGGCCCGACGGATTCCTTGTCAGATTCTATATTGAATTTGCAGTTGAGTTAGCCCCTCTTCCAACTATAGTCTATCATAGATCCCTCGAACATAAAACTGTGCACAGTTCTTGGGGAAAAACACAGGTAAGAAGGGTAGTAGAAGTGATCAGCAAGACTGTTGTCCAGTATCCTTGATACTGATTTGTTGTAGAATCTTAGCTCATATTCTGAGCTCAAACATAATGAGGTATCTTGAATAGAATGACATCCTCGATGCTAGCCACCATGAATTTTGAAAACATCAGTCATGTGAAACCTAACTCGTGATTTTCTCACGTGACATACTGAAAGCTCTGGACCAAGGCAGTCTGATAGATGCAGTATTTCTTGATTTCCACAAAACATTTGACTCAGTACCAAACCTGCGCAATTGTAAAATGTACTATCATATCAGGTATCAAGTGAAATTTGTGACTGGATTGAGGACTTTTTGGTAGGGAGGATGCAGCATGTTACCTCAGATAGAGAATCAGCCTCAGGTGTAGAAGTAACTTCAGATGTGCCCCAGGGAAGTGTGTTGGGACCGTTGCCATTCATGTTGCATGTTAATGACCTTGCACACAATATTAATAGTATCTTCAGACTTTCAGTAGATGATGCAGCTCTCTATAATGAAGTACTACCTGAAAGAAACTGCATAAATATTGAGTCATATCTTGATAAGATTTCAAAGTGGTACAAAGACTGGCAACTTGCTTTAAACATCCAGAAATGCAAAATTGTGCCCTTTACAAAATGAATAGTGTCCTATTCAAAGTTAGTGTCCAGTCCCTAGTGAATGAGACAGTACCTGAAATTGTGGGTAGCAGAGCAAAAGTTGAAATGCTCAATTCAGTTTTTTAGATAGGATCGGCAAACTCATACAAACACCAGGCGGAAACACTTTGTAGAGATATGAAATGGAATTATCACATAGGCTCTGTCATGGTTAAAGCAGGTGGTGGATTTTGGTTTATTGGTAGATTACTGGGGAAGTGCAATCAGTGTACAAAGGAGACTGCTTACATATTTCTTATGTGTCTGGTTTTAGAATATTTCTCAAGTGTGTGGAACCCTTACCAGATAGAACTAACATTGAACATATGCAGAGAAGGTGTGCACAAATGACAGATTTGTTTGATTCATGGGAGAGTGTCACAGAGTTATTGAAGGAACTGAACCGGCAGACTCTTTAAAAGAGACATAAACTATCACAAGAAAGTCTGTTGACAAAGTTTCAAGAACCGGCTTTAAATGATGATTCTAGGAATATATTACATCCCTTATGTGCCGCTCACATAGGGATCATGGGGATAAGATTAGAATAATTACAGGACACACAGAGACATTCAAAAAATCGTTCTTCCCACTCCAAACATGAATGGAATGGAAAGAAACCCTAATAACTGGTACAGTGGTATGTACCCTCTGCCATCCACCTCAAGATGTAGATGTAGATATCCCAACTGTATTTATTTCGAATATGTCTCATACCCATGGGAGCAATGCATCGACTGGTGCAAAGCACACGGTTCATCGTGGCCGCTGCCGTGACATTCCTTGTTTATGATGGTGAACAACAGTTGGCTGTGTGTTTGTGTGTGTGTGTGTGTGTGTGTGTGTGTGTGTGTGTGTGTGTTTTTCTGCTTATTCGCGATTAAGAAACAGTTGGTTTGTTTTAAAAAAAGGTTTAGTACGTCAGTACGTCACTCAAGAGAGACAGTGAGGAAAAGGTTACTAGTACCTTCAGAGCAGGCTAAAAACCAAGGGAAATGCCGTAAATATGTTAGTGATGGTAGCATACCAAAACTGGCATGTAATCACAATGATGGACTTTGTAAAGCCTCTGAGCATTCTAATGCAGACTGTAAGCATTTCCATATAGCATTTTGTGACCACAAAACTAAGGTGGAACAAGTTTTATTTATTATAAGTTATATACAGGTACAGAAAATACAACGTGTTAGGGAGAAACAGAATGATCGAAAACTGGTATTTTCTATTTCTTACTTTATTTAGAGAGAAGGGTGGCAGGGGCAAATTAAAAGTGTGTTCAGCATTTTCTGCAGTATTTTGCAAGTGAATTGTAAACATTTTCACTGACTTTCTGCATATTATTTAAAAATCTATTCTTGCAGAGGAGACACTGGGGATAGGAAACACATTAATATTTGGACTGATGGCATCAAGGAACTGATTTGTTAACACATCCTGAGTTTCAAATGCTGTTCTGCACACTGTATATGAGAGAAAGTCGGTTAACCATTATATACAGCTAGTATCGTCGTTTAAGTTACTTGTAATAGGTGTACGCATTATGTGTTGTTGTTGTTGTTGTCTTCATTATGATAAAGAAAATTTGTCAATTCTTGACCAGCAAGTCGGGTTATGTAAGCCACACATTAGTAACTAAAAAATTGCTGTTGTTGTAATTTGGATTTGTTGTTTCATTCAGACTCACAGTTGAAAGTATTTACTGTCCCATCTACCGATCAGAGTAATGTGGAATTTATTCCTTGAAGCTAAAACGGAAAATGAAGCAGCCCACTTCTGCAAGTACCAGCTTTATTACCAAGTTTTCGCTCGTGAGTTTAACCTTGGATTTGGAACACCACGCACAGATATATGTAGTTATTGTGAGGAATGCCAGCAGAATTTGAAGTGTAAAGAGAGTGGAGAGAAACCCAAGACAATAGCTTATGAACTTCTTGTACATAAACACTGTGCAAAGAGATTTTATGAACTCATGAAAGCAATGGTAACATGTGATGATACAGCTTGTTTTGTGTTTGATATGATGAAAAACCAGCCTTTGCCTCATACAGCTTTGAGGGAGGTGTTTTTTTATCGGCACCGCTGACAGTATTATCTGAGTCTTGTTTGTCACTGTGGCATCAGGTGAAAACAAGATAAAACTGATGTGTCATTTTACAGCTGGGGAGAAAATGATGCTATGCGGGAAAGTTCACAGGTCTGCAGTGTGCTGTTTCACCATTTGTTTGAGTTCTGTACTGCAAACCCACAAATAAAGAAAATCAACCTGCATCCAGTAAAGGAGGAGAAGTTGAAAGACATTAAGTGACTTTTAAGTAAGTTAGGCATTACCGGGTGCCATCATGCAATGCCATTCTGGCAAAAGGTATTCTCACAAAGCAAAAAAGATGCAATAAATGACTCATCTGATGATTAGCTCTGAAAGATTGTATTACCTTCATGTGAACAATGTCTAAACTTAATAAATTGCATATATAATTGAGTATTAGCCTTTGCACAAACAATCCTTAAAATATTTTTACTTCCAAAATTTCTTAACTCCAAGGCATATGACGCTGTTATATTACCACTTGTAATGGTGGAGGATTTTGGAGAATCAGTGCCAGTGTCAACAATGTAGTTATGAATAAAATATGTTGTAATGATAAGTCTGTTTCAAATTAATTATCTGAAAATAAATATCATATTATAAAAATTGCTATTTCATGGATTTGAGACACTTTGGAAATAAGTTCTTCAATTCATTAATCACCAAATGTCGTGCTAAATTTGATAAATGATGTCAGTTATAATTTTTCAACATTATTAAAGTGTAGTCTGATTACTCTCAATGATCATAGATTATCAAGTGAAGCTCATGTGAAAACGATGCTCAAAATGTAACTACATTGTGTGTGATGTGTCCATTGTTGATTTGTCAAGTTTTGGTTGCAGGATGGATTCATACCAGTGGACCGCATCAAACAGGGGATGAAGGTGGAAGTACAGGATAGGATAAACCCTTATCTGTTATGGGTAGCAACGGTGAGATTTTATGATGTTTCAATTCTATATACTTTTTATTTTCATTTGGTCATTCTTTTAAGATTATCATCATTTTAATCATTTTGGAGGCAAAAATACTCCTTTAAGGAACATATATTTCTCCAAGCATGACTGCTAATTCTTTTACATTATGAAATGTTTTCACATAAACAGTCTGCTTTGCAAAACAGGAGCTGACTGTTGCAAACTGTGCATTTAAGTATTTACTCTTCATCAATTATTGTCAATGTGCAATAAACAAAGGATTCTTTCAGAATGTACTATATATTCTCATAGGATTTGTTGGTATCATGCATTTATTTGAAGGAACAGCTTCATCCATTCAAAAGATACAAAATGGAGAAACAGTCTGTATGTGAAAAGCACCCCCTCATCCACCATTTGTTAATGTCTGTGTTACACTACAGCACACATTTTCAAAAGACTTTTCAAGAAGTGAATTGAAGTAATTAAATAGTGAATGTTTTCTGTTGGCACACTCATAGTTTCAGAAAAATAACAAAGGTTTGTTTACCTTACTAAAAACTTGTAATTTAAAGTACATGATTTTGAAGTGATTCAGAATATTTATCTGTTCCAAAAGCCTGATTTGGTTTTCCTTGGTTTTACCAAATCATTCTAAGCTTATACCAGGGCAGTTGTTAACTACAAGCCATAGCTGTTGCCGTCCTTATTTTCCCACATGTGTATCTGAAGTTAACATTTCACATACTAATATCATTATGTGTATTTAATTATTATTCATTACATTTAACTGAATGTTCCATGATCGCATTCAGTAATGTTACAGTGTTCCTGTAGAGTAAAAAATGGTATTAAAAAGCATGATATTTATTTAGCAAAAACTTAAACTTTGGGTTCTGCCTTACAGCAGGTCTTGTCATGGGTGAAGCCTTGTCAGAGAGGTCTACCGCATGAGCGTCTAGGGAAGTGATTCCTGTGGTGGTTTCCCATTGTTTAGCAAAAGATGAGCTGAAAAGTGTTAACTTTGTCTTCTTGTCTTTGTGACCAAAATCTAGATCTGCTACAGTAAACACAAGTTGAGACTGCTGTACCTTCTTTCACCATTTCTTACCTGTTAAAGGTAAAGAATATTGCTCCTCATCAACTTCACCAACTTTCGATGAATTTCTGTTGATGATAAACCATCCAAAACGTAGAATTTTATGATTACACAAAGTCCGTTTTATCTGTCATAATGAAATATACAAACTTGACTACCTTTAAAAGCCATTTGAGCAAAACTGTATTGTGCTAATCAAGTTGACAATTGAGTTTTGTTGTTCTGTAACAAGTACCAATAAAACAAAAACAAAGTTATATTGATTCCAACACTATATCTGTGGCAGCCTGAGAACTTCCCCTGTACTATCATATTACCGTGATATTGAAATGTTCCTCCTTTACTTTATATAAACACTGTAGGTGTTGTAGCAGTTTTCTGTTTATTGTCTGTTTTTTTTTGTCTATTTATTCTCTTTACCTTCATTTTCTATTCAGTCCTTTTGACCAGTGAGCACCACTCTCACTACCCATACTGAATGTTCTCATGTTCATTTCCTTCCTTAGAGTTCAATAATTTCATTCTTTAATCATTTTTAATTTTGTGGTGTATAATTACACTGTCATTTGCATCTATAGTCTTATTATGTGTACTTCTACAGCTCACATTTCTTCTTTCCTGTTACCTTGGCATATTCCCCTCTGTATACATTTGCTGTTATTGTGATTGTAGCTCACAAATCTTTACAAAGCTATAGTACTCGGAATGCACAGCTGCATTTTCAGTTGAACTTTTCGCCTGTCAAATTCAGTTTAAGTTTGATGGAGAGAGAGATACATTTTTCTTTTTATTTTATTTATTTATTTAGTGTCCCAAATTTTTACTGGCGTTATACTAGAACAAATAGAAAAAGTACTGGTGAACATATGTCCATAAACAAATAGATGTTGAAAAATAGAGCGATCATTCTGTCATATGAAAGCTATTTATTGGCACTACAGGAAGTGCTCAGTGTGATTAGCACTCATTCTTAACCATCCTTCAGCCCTCCTCAAAGAGTAGCTCAGCTGTACCAACACATCTCTTTGCATTCGGATATGGTCACATCTGCGGGAAACACACTCCTGTAATGTGTGCATGTTTTAGATGGCTGTGAGATACACAAATACCTTCAAATGTACACATGATAGAAATCTAATTGTGTGTTAGGTACCATTTTACAAGGAGTAGAAAATGGTATGGTGCCCCATTGTGCATAACCCATATTCATTGTCTTTCTGCAAGTGTAACTTTCACCAGTACCACAGGTAACATACTGTGATAAATTGGTGATAAATGGCACCTGATTGTTTGTCTGGTAAAGTGTAAGGCTCTGTGAGTCTGTGATCCACAATTCCTGCTCACAGGTTGCTACTAGAGTGAGCCAATGCCTTGCATCTATGATCTTTCAAGGATTTGCGTCTGTCCCCATGTGGCTCTTGTGGTAATTTATTATCCTACTGTGTGTGAATCCTGCTTGATCCATAAATAAATTGTATGTTATGAACTATAATTCGGTATTGTCGTCTTCTGCCGCCTGAGAGCTTGCATATTCTGTAAGTGATATGGGTAAAGTAACTACTCGTGCAGAACTGACTGTGCAAGACCATCGTTTTTGCTTTCACTGGCTCCAATTGTTCTCATATTCTTTTCAGGGTCACCTTTTAATTCACTGTTCGATATCTGGTGTGCACACTGTACAAAGTCTACTGTGATCCCGTGTCCTTGATATGAATGTTTGCAGGTCGCTAGAACAGTCTACCCAACAATTTTTTCATACAGGATGCAGCACTGATGATATGGTTTGGCATACATGGCAGGTGCCTCGCGGTTAATACTCTTGGCTAAACCAAAGCAGAATTCTGTATTTACCATTTTCTGTTTGGATTACGAGGACTGCACTTCACTGTTTACATTTTTCACACTCCATGCAATCACTAAGTTTGTCGTGATGACAGAACAACCTCAAAACAAAACATACAGAATAGCGCACATAGCAGACAGTTGTAAGTGTTGTGTCTTACAATAGCATCACAGTCAGAAGACTAAGTGCAGAGACAAAGATGACGACTAAGAAAGGAGCAACTTTGGAAAAGTTAAAGACCATAACTGCAGATTTTAAGTTTACTTCTGCTCACAGAATGACAGTAAATTGTGACTGTGTGTGTGTGTGTGTGTGTGTGTGTGTGTGTGTGTGTGTGTGTGTGTGATTAAACTATAAATCATGTTATGTATTCACTAATGCACATCTGTCACACCAAATTTCTGCACATTCCATTGTTTGCGTAAGGTGAGTGTATCATTTTATTAATGTGTGTTATAATGATTTCAGATTGTTGAGAATGTGGGAGGTCGCCTGCTACTTCGTTATGATACACCAGACTCAAACTTCCCTGACTTCTGGCTATTCTACAGCTCTCCTCGACTCTTCCGTATGGGTTTTGCTGAAGAGAATGGTAAGTATTAGTAATAAGATTTTTTGTGGTGGTCAAACCTACACACAAAACTGCATATGTGAACACATTGTAGTTAAACCCCAATGCTTTTATTACTGTAGTATCACTTACAACGCTGATATTGATTTACAGAAAGTGTGATTCACTTATGTAAGTACAAAACACATTCCTTACACAAAATAATAAACACTTAACAATTTTGTAATTATATACAGTGTAAGAAATCCAGGTTATGTTATTTTACCGTATTGATTATGTAAGATTTGTTGTTCTGCCTTCAACAAAATACTTTACTTGTTTATAGGGTGTAGAAAAATTTCCTCTACCAGCAGCATCCACTATGGATAATATTCACTTTATTTGTTTTACACTCTCTAATTGCACTAAGACCATGCCATCAGCAGTGGGTTTTTAATTACATGTGCAATTTGCGTGGTTATTGTGCTTCTAGTTTATGTCTTCACCAAGCACAAAAAAGTAGCTACAAAGTCAACAGCTATTTTTTGTTTCAATCATCTGTGGCCTATCTGTCATAATCTATTATCTGATTTGGACCTGGACTGCCACTAATATACAGGGCTATTACAAATGATTGAAGCGATTTCATAAATTCACTGTAGCTCCATTCATTGACATACGGTCACGACACACTACAGATACGTAGAAAAACTCATAAAGTTTTGTTCGGCTGAAGCCGCACTTCAGGTTTCTGCCACGCAGTGAGACAAAATGGCGACAGGAGCCGAGAAAGCGTATGTCGTGCTTGAAATGCACTCACATCAGTCAGTCATAACAGTGCAACGACACTTCAGGACGGAGTTCAACAAAGATCCACCAACTGCTAACTCCATTCAGCGATGGTATGCACAGTTTAAAGCTTCTGGATGCCTCTGTAAGGGGAAATCAACGGGTCGGCCTGCAGTGAGCGAAGAACGGTTGAACGGGTGCGGGCAAGTTTCACGCGTAGCCCACGGAAGTCGACGAATAAAGCAAGCAGGGAGCTAAACGTACCACGGCCGACGATTTGGAAAATCTTACGGAAAAGGCTAAAGCAGAAGCCTTACCGTTTACAATTGCTACAAGCCCTGACACCCGATGACAAAGTCAAACGCTTTGAATTTTTGGCGCGGTTGCAACAGCTCATGGAAGAGGATGCGTTCAGTGTGAAACTTGTTTTCAGTGATGAAGCAACATTTTTTCTTAATGGTGAAGTGAACAGACACAATGTGCGAATCTGGGCAGTAGAGAATCCTCACGCATTTGTGCAGCAAATTCGCAATTCACCAAAAGTTAACGTGTTTTGTGCAATCTCACGGTTTAAAGTTTACGGCCCCTTTTTCTTCTGCGAAAAAAACGTTACAGGACACGGGTATCTGGACATGCTGGAAAATTGGCTCATGCCACAACTGGAGACCGACAGCGCCGACTTCATCTTTCAACAGGATGGTGCTCCACCGCACTTCCATCATGATGTTCGGCATTTCTTAAACAGGAGATTGGAAAACCGATGGATCGGTCGTGGTGGAGATCATGATCAGCAATTCATGTCATGGCCTCCACGCTCTCCCGACTTAACCCCATGCGATTTCTTTCTGTGGGGTTATGTGAAAGATTCAGTGTTTAAACGTCCTCTACCAAGAAACGTGCCAGAACTGCGAGCTCGCATCAACGATGCTTTCGAACTCATTGATGGGGACATGCTGCGCCGAGTGTGGGAGGAACTTGATTATCGGCTTGATGTGTGTGCAAAGCATTGTGAAAATATCTCGAATAATAAAGTTATTGTAGAGCCGTGAAATCGCTTCAATCATTTGTAATAACCCTGTACAGAGTTTCTCTGGTTGAGTCGTCACAAACATAAGGAGTGAGGTATTCATTCAGCCATAAAAACTTCAAACACAAACTCAATATCATATCTGTTTGATAACTCTTACTCCATAGAAGGATTTCTAAATGTGTGTGTGTGTGATACGGAAGGAAAAAAAAAAAACTGTAGCATAAGACAATCATGTAATTGGTTAGCATGGTGCTATTTTTCACTTAAAAAAATATACTTCAATTATAAATCTTATCCCTTCCACATATGATACCTTAAATTTGCAAATAACTGACTGTGTGCAATCATGCTCCTTCCTCATAATCTGCTTTCTTAAATTTTGATTAGTGGACAGGTTTTATCTACAATCTTTGTATTGTGTTCCGTGTAATAGTATTTGTGTTCCACTTACTGATTTGTTTCACACCCAAGCAACTTGTTTGCTTATACAAATCTATGCACACATATACCATAAATATGTAAAAATAAATAAGTTGTTGTTTGGTATTTAATAGTTGAGCCTTTGACAAAATTGAAGGTATCTGCTCTGACAACAGCAAGCCACAGGGATAAAATATCCAGAGGAAAAAATATATAATGAAACTGGGATTATTTCTGTGGGAAATCCTGAGTGAGGCATTGCTTTGGGAATGAGGTGAGAGGAACATTAGTGCTGAAAAGTTTGGATATTTTTATATGTGTTGTGACAGTATGTTTTCACAACAAGAAACTTCTATTTTATTAAGTTCAGTCTTTCCCATGTCTTATTATTCTGCTTTACTACATAGTTAAGAATGGGTGAACTATTAAAATCAAGCAAGCATGAATTCAGCCAAACTGAATGAGCCTAACAAGATGCACATACTAGGACTAGATAGAGTGAATCAGGGTGACAATTTCATGACACCTCTACGCAGTGTCTTGTTAGAAATTGGCCTAAGAAATTGAAACCAATAACTTTTTGGAATATGGCGTCTCAAGGACATATTGTAGTATTTGCTGTGAACAGAAAATCCTAACATAAAGTTATTTATGTGAATGAAAGATTTGACTGTGCTCTTCTAAAAAGCCAATATCCACTTCTTATATATGTTGTCAGTTATTTTAAAAAGATGGGACTTTTTATTGATTGCACAACAGTTTAGACAAGCAAAAATAAGTTTCGGTGTTACTTTTTCTCAGTTTTTGTGATATTTTTTTCATATTTTGATGTTATTTTCTGCTAGTTTTGGTGTTATTTTCTGTCAGTTTTGGCATTATTTTATGCTGACTTTAGTATTAATTTCTGATAGCTGATTTTTGAAGTATTGTATGTACCTACTTTTGTCTTATTCCATTGTTTCTCATTGTCACATTGAAAATGAAAATATACCTATCAGTTACATTATATTTATGAACACTGCAGGTCACATTTATTGACATTATTAAAATAGAAATAATTTATATTAAACCCATTAAATCTAATCAGTTACAGAAAAGTAGCTTTTCAACTGTACAGCCTTGAAAATTTTTCCAAGAAATGGCATTGTCATAACTTCAAAGTTCTCTTCTGAGACTCCATGCCACTGTTTAATCAGCACTTCACAGTAGTGTGAAAACAACTTCCCAGAGTCAAAATTTGAGCATGGCAGACAACTTACTTTCAGCTCAACACGAGACATATTCACATATCCTGCTGGCATGGAAAGTTGCTTTTGTACTAAATTATGTAGGAATAGGATAGTTAACATGGCTGAGATCAGCCTTTCTGTGTACACATAATACTCTTCACTATGTCAGCATTAACAGAGTTCATTATCATTCTGTGGTGGAATGTGAACACACAGTTCATAATGGATCTGTGACCATAAGATTTGTTAGCCTAGTTTCAACATGCAACCCTGTGCATTTCAGTGTTTCGTTCATTTCTGTCTGAAGAATTTCTCTCTTCATATTTATCAAAAAGTTAACTATTTTAATCATTAGAATTTCATTTCCCACAATAATGAAGCAATCTTCACTATTATCTTGGAATACAGGTATTTTTTTATCCGGCAACAGATTTCCTGATATTTTTGCTTGACAAATCGTACCAAAACTAATGTGGTTTTGTGTGGTGCATCACTTAAACTGCATACTTTTGTAGTACATAAGTTTAAATCACCAAGCATGCCACTTTATCTGCAGAAATATGTAAATAAACATTGTGTCCACTCATTTTGCTTCCGTGTACTGATCACAGCACAGGAGACACAATGTCGTGCATAAGTGTTTCTGACCATGAAACAGAAGTTTGTATTGAATATTGTTTTAGCTATTTTGTGAATAAAGTTTGTGGTGACAGCATGAACTATTGCATAGGTTGGACCCTAGGTTAGGATGAAAAGCATCAGACATTATACTGATTTACATGTTTGCAAAAGTAAAGGGCTGTATTTGGTGCTCTTCATATTCATACTTCCATACTATGAAAATATTAGTTTATTTGATGATTTGTATTAAAGGTCTCTCAGTAGATCACAATTTTTTTGTACGATAGGTTGTGCAAAAGAGTTGGGTAGTGTCAGGCCGGCAGCTAAAACTGCTACTGGAATGTAGTTCATTTGAAACCACATCAAGACTCATAGTTCTTTAAGCAAGAAATTGACTGATATTTTAAGATCTGCCCATCCACGTCAATGTTATTCATCAAGCAGAATTATAAGTATACAGTTGTGTTGCTTCTGGGGTTGCTCCCAGCATGAAAGATTAGATCCCCAAATCACAAGCTAATAATCTTTTCTTTCTACAGGCCTTGGCAGTTAATTTGTTTGAAAATGGGCTACCATACTATATGATAATACTAGAACTAAAAATAAAATAATACACAGGACAAATATTGATGTTTGCGACAGAGTAAAGGGAAGGAAGGAGAAAGTAAAAGAAGAAGAGAGAGACAAGGGGTGAAGACTGGAAAGAGTGCAGGGGCAAGTAGAGGATAGGAACTAGCAGTGACTGAGACATAGAGCTGAATGACTAAATGATATGTTGGAAGAACTGTCACAGACTGCATAACCCAGAGGGAATGATGCTTGGAGAAAATGTCCAAAAGGCTTTAGGTTGTGAAGGACTTACTGAAATTAACCACCAAATGTCAATTAATGTTCCCTGTAACTGAGCGGCTGAGATTATCCTTCGGCCATTGTTGCACTATACTGTTTGGATTTGTTGCTCAACTGTCGTATACACACAGTTAGATGTACAGTTCTAACAAAGTTTGTATATGACATGATTTCATCAGAAAATCACACTACTCCTGATCAAATACTACTTTTTCTACATCTTCAGCTGTAATTCTTGCAAATTTAGTTTACAATTTCCTGTTATCCTGATCCAGACTGAGGAGATAGGTATTACCTATGTAGCTACATACATCAACATCTGATTTAATTCATTTATTAAAAATTAATAGAAATACTCAGATATTTTTGAAGGGTTAGGAAGGGATTTATAGGTATGTGAACTACCAGCTGTGACACCAAGTTCTTATTTTATAATTGTCCGCATTGCCTTTGTTTTATTTGTATGATTCAATATGAATTTTTTGTGTGCCATTTCTTTTCCTGCTCTTGCTACTATTTTAAAATATAGCTTTATACTGTCTGACATAGTTTATAAAGTCTACATTTATTTTACTTTTCAGTTCATTGTGTGTCTACTTCTAACACTTGACACTTTAGTAGTACCAGCAGTTTTTCATTTTAGACTGTCTGTTATTTGTAATGACATACTATAAGAAATAATATTTGGTTTAACCCTTCAGAAAACTGTCAACAAATATATCATAGTTTTTAGAACTAGAATATAATCACCCATTGGCCAGTTTACTTCTTCATGTCTGAAACACAAAAAGTTTTTTTATTCTTCACTGAAGCTTCGTGTAGTGAATTTGTATTTGTAATGCATGGTTTATTTATTTTTGTTAGCTTCAAAAACAATGCAGGATGATTGGACATTCCCAGGTCAATGCAAAATTTTCTTGTACAATCAAATGTGAAATTTGTCAGAATGTTATCTGCACAGATTGCAGTTTGCTTGCTCTCTCTTGAATATTTTTTGAACTAAGCTTGAATCACATTGATAAATTGTGTGTTGATTGGCTGGATTCATTTATTATATTAATGTTAAAATCAGCAGCTGTCATAATCGTTTACTTTTTCTCTTTGGTTTGTATCTGTAACAGATTCCCAAGTTTAAATGTAAATATTTTTATTACTTATTTACCTGGGATTTATGTATCGAAATCATCAGAATATTTTGTCCCTCTAAGTCTTGACACAATCTTGCAAATATGTCCTCATCATTCAAAAAATTCATCATCACTTAGCATATACATTAAAGAATTTTTTATCAGTGTGCAGGAATGCCCATAAGTTCCGTTACTTCTACAAAAGCTACTAACTACAATGTAGTTGTCTGATTTATTATGGAGTTTAGTGAAAGTATTTTGCTAGTCAATGTTCATTTAGGCAGAGTGTAGGGAAGCAGCTTAATCACGCCCCACAAGAGGACTATAACATTTCTCTATTCTGTCAGAAAAATTTGTACGCAGTCATTTTTTGTCCCTTTGCCATTAAGAAGGATTTTATGTAAGCTGTTTGTGTTTCAATGTATCCAAATTATGCTTTTACTTTTACCATAGCTTGAAGAAAATTCTTTCTTACAGTTCTTTTGCTTATTATTCCTTAAGCCATTGGCACACAGACTGAGCTTTTGAATGTCGACTTTGAGCATACTGAATTCAACATGTTGCTGAATCCTCAGAAATGATACAACTTGTGCAGACGGTATGTGTGCCTCAATGTGGTAAATGCGATCACAGCATACTTCAGCTGCAGTTGTCGGTTAAACCTGGCTCACAAATCACACTGTTTATAAAATGGATGGCCATAAACTTCCAACATTAGCTCTATTAAAATGCATGTTTCATTCATTGTCCATATGCTAGTCATGCTGTTCTATCTGAAGTGTACATAAATAAAAACTTCAGTATCCATTAACATGTTATACGACAAAAAGAAAGTTCTATGTCTAGTCAGTAAGGATGTTGTTGTTGTGGTCTTCAGTCCTGAGACTGGTTTGATGCAGCTCTCCGTGCTACTCTATCCTGTGCAAGCTTCTTCATCTCCCAGTACTTACTGCAACCTACATCCTTCTACATCTACATCTACATCCATACTCCGCAAGCCACCTGACGGTGTGTGGCGGAGGGTACCCTGAGTACCTCTATCGGTTCTCCCTTCTATTCCAGTCTCGTATTGTTCGTGGAAAGGAGGATTGTCGGTATGCCTCTGTTGGGCTCTAATCTCTCTGATTTTATCCTCATGGTCTCTTCGCGAGATATACGTACGAGGGAGCAATATACTGCTTGACTCCTTGGTGAAGGTATGTTCTCGAAACTTCAACAAAAGCCCGTACCGAGCTACTGAGTGTCTCTCCTGCAGAGTCTTCCGCTGGAGTTTATCTGTCATCTCCGTAACGCTTTCGCGATTACTAAATGATCCTGTAACGAAGCGCGCTGCTCTCCGTTTGATCTTCTCTCTCTCTTCTATCAACCCTATCTGGTACAGATCCCACACTGCTGAGCAGTATTCAAGCAATGGGCAAACAAGTGTACTGTATCCTACTTCCTTTGTTTTTGGATTGCATTTCCTTAGGATTCTTCCAATGAATCTCAGTCTGGCATCTGCTTTACCGACGATCAACCATTATATGATCATTCCATTTTAAATCAGTCCTAATGCGTACTTCCAGATAATTTATGGAATTAACTGCTTCCAGTTGCTGACCTGCTATATTGTAGCTAAATGATAAGGGATCTTTCTTTCTATGTATTCGCAGCACATTACACTTGTCTACATTGATTCAATTGCCATTCCCTGCACCGTGCGTCCATTTGTTGCAGATCCTCCTGCATTTCAGTACAATTTTCCATTGTTACAACCTCACAATATACTACAGCATCATCCGCAAAAAGCCTCATTGAACTTCCGATGTTTTCCAGAAGGTCATTTATATATATTGTGAATAGCAATGGTCCTACGACACTCCCCTGCGGCACACCTGAAATCTCTCTTACTTCCGAAGACTTCTCTCCATTGAGAGTGACATGCTGAATTCTGTTATCTAGGAACTCTTCAATCCAATCACACAATTGGTCTGATAGTCCATATGCTCTTACTTTGTTCATTAAATGACTGTGGGGAACTGTATCGAACGTCTTGCGGAAGTCAAGAAACACAGCATATGCCTGTGAACCCGTGTCTATGGCCCTCTGAGTCTAGTGGACAAATAGCGCGAGCTGGGTTTCACACGATAGTCTTTTTCGAAACCCATGCTGATTCCTACAGAGTAGATTTCTAGTCTCCAGAAAAGTCATTATACTCGAACATAATACGTGTTCCAAAATTCTACAACTGACAGACATTACAGATATAGGTCTATAGTTCTGCACATCTGTTCGACGTCCCTTCTTGAAAACGGGGATGACCTGTGCCCTTGTCCAATCCTTTGGAACGCTACACTCTTCTAGAGACCTACAGTACACCGCTGCAAGAAGGGGGGCAAGTTGCTTCGCGTACTCTGTGTAATCGAACTGGTATCCCATTAGGTCCAGCGGCCTTTCCTCTTTTGAGCAATTTTAATTGTTTCCCTATCCCTCTGTCGTCTGTTTCGATATCTACCATTTTATCATCTGTGCGACAATCTAGAGAAGGAACTAGAGTGCAGTCTTCCTCTGTGAAACAGCTTTGGAAAAAGACATTTAGTATTTCGGCCTTTAGTCTGTCATCCTCTGTTTCAGTACCATTTTGGTCACAGAGTGTCTGGACATTTTGTTTTGATCCACCTACAGCTTTGACATAAGACCAAAATTTCTTAGGATTTTCTGCCAAGTCAGTACATAGAACTTTACTTTCGAAATCATTGAACGCCTCTCGCATAGCCCTCCTCACACTACATTTCGCTTCGCGTAATTTTTGTTTGTCTGCTAGTCTTTGGCTATGTTTATGTTTGTTGTGAAGTTCCCTTTGTTTCCGCTTCTGAATCTGCTTAGTGTTTTCATCTCTTGGACTCCCTCTACGATTTTTACCCTCCACACTGCCCTCCAATGCTAAATTTGTGATCCCTTGATGCCTCAGAACATGTCCTACCAACCAATCCCTTCTTCTAGTCAAGTTGCGCCACAAATTCCTCTTCTCCCCAATTCTATTCAGTACCTCCTCATTAGTTACGTGATCTACCCATCTAATCTTCAGTGTTATTCTGTAGCTCTACATTTCGAAAGCTTCTATTCTCTTCTTGTCTAAACTATTTATTGTCCATGTTTCACTTCCATACATTGCTACAATCCATACAAATACTTTCAGAAACGACTTCGTGACACTTAAATCTATAATAGATGTTAACAAATTTCTCTTCTTCAGAAACACTTTCCTTGCTATTGCTAGTCTACATTTTATATCCTCTCTACTTCGACAATCATCAGTTATTTTGCTCCCAAAATAGTGAAGCTCATCTACTACTTTTAAGTGTGTCATTTCCTAATCAAATTCCCTCAGCATCACGCAACTTAATTCGACTACAATCCATTATCCTCATTTTGCTTTTGTTGATGTTCATCTTATATCCTCCTTTCAAGACACTGTCCATTCCATTCAACTGCTCTTCCAGGTCGTTTGCTGCCTCTGGCAGAATTATAATGTCATCGGCGAAGCTCCAAGTTTTTATTTCTTCTCCATGGATTTTAATTCCTATTCCGAATTTTTCTTTTGTTTCCTTTACTGCTAGCTCAACATACACATTGAATAACATCGGGGAGAGGCTACAACCCTGTCTCACTCCCTTCTCAACCACTGCTTCCCTTTCTTGCCACTTGACTCTTTATAACTGCCTTGTGATTTCTGTACAAATTGTAAATAGCCTTTCGCTCCCTGTATTTTCCATGCCACCTTTAGAATTTGAAAGAGAGTACTCCAGTCAACATTGTCAAAAGCTTTCTCTAAGTCTACAAATGCTAGAAACATAGGTTTGCCTTTTCTTAATCTAGCTTCTAAGATAAGTCGTAGGGTCAGTATTGCCTCACATGTCCTAATATTTCTACGGAATCCAAACTGATCTTCCCCGATGTCAGCTTCTACCAGTTTTTCCATTCGTCTGTAAAGAATTCGCGTTAGTATTTTGCAGCTGTGACTTATTAAACTGATAGTTTGGTAATTTTCACATCTGTCAACACCGGCTTTCTTTGGAATTGGAATTATTATATTCTTCTTGAAGTCTGAGGTTATTTCGCCTGTCTCACGCATCTTGCTCACCAGATGGTAGAGTTTTGTCAGCTCTGGCTCTCCCAAGGCCGTCAGTAGTTCTAATGGAATGTTGTCTACTCCCGGGGCCTTGTTTTGACTCAGGTCTTTCAGTGCTCTGTCAAACTCTTCATGCAATATCATATCTCCAAAATTTCATCTTCATCTACACTATCTTCCATCTCCATAATACTGCCCTCAAGTACATCACCCTTGTATAGACCCTCTATACACTCCTTCCACCTTTCTACTTTCCCTTCTGTGCTTAGTACTGGTTTTCCATTTGAGCTCTTGGATACACCACTGGTTGGTGATAGAAGGACCCAATTATTTTATGCCCACCTTTGATACTGAGTCTTGCCCAAACATTCTCACATGCAGCTTCAATTTCTGTCCTGGTGGAGTTGAGTTTCTTGTCTACTGCAACAAGTACAACACCTACATTTCTCACTGGCTAGCCTTTTGATACACACTTAAATTTTCGCCAAAAATATCACTGCTATCAATTTTGGGTTTCAATCAGCTTTCTGTACCTAGTATTATGTGAGCCCCTGGCAAGGGGCCCTCACGAGGTACTATCACCCGGGCCAGGTGAACCAAGGTTTTTTAATGAGGTGTTACTCCTTCCCTTCCTCCTTTCTCAACCGGGCTTGGGACCGGCTATGGCAGAGTTTCTGTTTTTATTATTGTTTATAATTTTGCACATAACCATTCTCCTGAAATTTGGAGACCCTAATCTGTTGAAAAATCGACCATCTTGTGCTGTTATCAACTTATTAGAATCTACAGATTTTTTTACAGCCTATTTTTTTGTTTTGGAGAATGGCAGTTTATGCTGTTTCTATGTCTATCGCTCTGATCTTCTATGGATGATGTCACTTGCTACTGCTCATGATGCTATATATGTGTTTTTCACTGTTTGGATCACATTTCTTGTTTTATTGGTGATGTCTTCTTCACTGCAGCTTTGAAATGAATTTATTCCCACATGTACAAAAAATATGCTTTGTAGTTAGTGTTATAATTAGGACTTTTTGCTTGGCTTCATTTTGCTCCCAAGACTTTTTCAAATGCTTGTTTAGTTGATGAGTCTGCAACTCTGGGCAAACATCAGTTGTGCAACTCAGAACTACTATATTCTGAAGCATAGACTCATTAGTTATTAGAAAATCCTTTTTGACCCTTTCTTTAGGACTGTGTGCATTGTTTTTGCACTTTGTGTTGATCCATTTATATTTTCCAGTTGGTTTAGCATGTTGTTTATGCCAACCTGAAGTGTTTTATTGAAATTTGTTATATAACACATACAGCCATTTTGTGCTCACTTTTGTCATTGTATCAGTAGTTTCTTCAGCACCATAATTCTTTTGCTCATCAGTGCTGCATTTTCCTCTTTCAAGAGCGCTATTTCATCTTTTTAAGTGCCTCAGTGTATGTGTTCAGAAATTTGACAGTTTTATTTTTGAAGTTCACTTTATTAATCACCTCTACACATTTGTCATGCTCACACAGAACATGACCAAGGAAACTTGTCATTTTCAAATTGACCTTCATGTACTTCTCTTGAAGCCAGAAGCTACACTTCAAGCATAATATATCTTTATACACTCGTTTTTCACATACCTTACATGCTTAACTAATAAATGTACTGTCAGTGCCATCATCCATCATGTTTCCTGAAGTTCTTAATAAAAGAGAACTTTAGGATATGTAGCACTAGTCAAGGTATACTTTACCAAAAACAGATGTTAAAGTTAATTTTGTCTGCACTTGTAGTAATTAGTTATCACCAAACTAATAAAAATTTCCACTTGTACAACCTAAAAAGAACATTTTAAAATTAAGAGTGAAACAGTTACCTTTAAAAAGATGCTGCCTCCTGAATTAAAGTTAACAGTTGCTTTCTTGTCTACTACTGCTTGCTTAATATTAACTGACGGCATGGAATTCAGATAGTCAAGTTTGAGATTCCAGAAGTATTTGTTAGGAAGAATCGGGAGATGATGCTTGAAGTAAGGAAGTCTTAACATCCTGGAAAAGATCTTTTTGGAAAGAGGAGAAGGATCCCCATTTCGGCTTAGGAATGTTCATCCTCGGTTTTTACTCACTGTGTTGTTTGTGCATCAGATGAAGTGGTTTTTCCGGTTGAGGCTTCCACTGAGTGAAAGGAAATCTTGAACTAGGACAGGCTTATGGAATTTGGTTTTCAGCATATGCTAAAAACAAATATTAATAAAGTACAAAAGAAGGAGTACAGTCTTTTTTAGTGGTGTGTGTGTGTGTGTGTGTGTGTGTGTGTGTGTGTGTGTGTGTGTGTGTGTGTGTGTTTGTTTTCTATATACACATATACTCATCTCTGTATACGTGCATTTCTGCATATGTTCTCCATTAAGCAGTCACTTTATCTCTTGTCATCTGCATATTGTGTCAAGGATGTTTTGCGGTTTACTGTAACCACAGCTGTGTACTTGTACTGACACTTCACGTACAACTGCAGGCTCACCTTGGAGATTGCGTTGGCCTAAAACAGACTCTCAGCAACAGCAGCAGCACCGTAGTAGTGAAGAATGGCATGCTATTCTGGAAATGTCAAGACTGGAAGACCAGCGGATGCCTCTGCCACCTGACCTCTTGCAGGTACTAAAGGGCACATTTATGAATATACACTTTGAACTAAGTAGCCAAGAAATTTAAAAAGTAAAATTTGTAACAGGCACTCTCAGGAATAGTGATTGCACTCTAACTGTATTTTACATTCCATATATCCTAACTGTGGTGTGTGCACCATAAGACCTTCGGTACGCACACCATCAGATTATTTGACTTGTCGCTCTAACGAAGTAGGCGAGTGTCAGCAATATGTCTCGTGGTCTTATCGTGGCGTGTTTATCTTCTGCCGTTAGGTCAGACGATAGAAATTCCACTTGCACGCTTAGACTAGCAGATTGACGGTGACCAACTTTAAACAGAACTTGATTAATTTTCACACACATTTATTAAAATAATAACAAGCATGAACCTTACGTAACTTGATTCTGGATGCTATTTACAGTTGACAATCTGAAGTTCCTTTGGTCTTGGTACGTTAATCTTATTCTCACATATCTCTGATACTTGACAAAGTGTCTATACATTTATCTTCATGTACAGGAATATGATAATCTTACTAGGCGCAGACTGAAACTTGACTATAGACTGGTACGGACTAATGCAGACTCGTACAGACTGGTGCAGACAAATGCAGACTGACTAATCGGAGGTCTGTACTCTCGTTATAATACCTCCCACGTTCAGGTATCACTGTGCGAGTGCGATCCGCGAGGAGAAAAGGTTCTACGTTAGCAGCAATCTCATTGGCTGCGTTACATATTAATGCGCGGATCAGCAGAAGCAGAATTTGGTCCATCTCTAAGGCACCGCCATCTCATAGTGCGGAGACGGACGAGCGCTGCGCCTGCACTGTTGTGCTTAGCGGGGCGCGCTCTAGTGGGAAAGTTGTGTACCCGCTAACTACGCAGAACTATGTACACAACACTAACAAAAGCTAATAAGAGCAAAATTGTTGTGGTATTGTGAGCAACTTCTTGCTGGAGAGTTACATCTCTGTAACTGTCATTTGGTTGGTGTGGCTGTGGGATTACGAGATTATCGTTTTCAGTATTTAATACAGATCATGTGTTTGTTTCTGAATCACAACTGACAGCTACCTATTACTAGTCATACTCACCTGATATGGCCTCCTTGCCATATCATCTGTTTCACTTTTTTGCATCAAACAGTACATTTAACACTTTGGGTCCTGAACCATAGTGCATAAACCTCTACTGAAAGGCCTCTTTGTTTTTAATGGTTTCTGTTATAGCAACAAAAAAACAGCTGCCAACATAAGTAACTTAGAGGTAGATATCTTCAGAGTAGTGAAGCGGTTTAAATCACTTACTAGAAGCAAGTCTTCCAGTCCAGACTGTATACCAGTTAGGTTCCTTTCTCCATACTTAAGTCACAAACAATTGCTCGCTCAACAAAAGATCCATACCCAAAGACTGGAAAGTTGCATAGGTCACACCAATATTCATGATGAACGTCGATATGCAGCATGATTTTAGAACGTATATTGTATTTGAACATTATGAATTACCTTGAAGAGAATGGTCTATCGACACACAGTGAATACGGATTTAGAAAACATCGTTCTTTTGAAACACAACTAGCTCTTTAAACACACAAAGTGTTGAGTGCTATTCACAAGGGATTTCAAATTGATTCCATATTTCTAGATTTCCAGTAGGCTTTTGACACTGTACCACACAACTGGCTTGTAGTGAAATTGTGTGCTTATGGAATATCGTCTCAGTTATGTGACTGGATTCAAGATTTCCTGTCAGAGAGGTCACATTTTGTATTAGTTGACGGACAGTCACCAAATACAACAGAGGTGATTTCTGGCGTTCCTAAAGCAACTACCTACACTACGCTTGTCCATGCTCTTTTGAAGTACTGCTGCGCAGTCTAGTATTCGTACCATATAGACTTAACGGAGTACATCGAGAAAGTTCAGAGAAGAACAGCACATTTTGTATTATCACAAAATAGGGAGAAAGTGTCAGTGACATGATGCAGGATTTGGAGTGGAGATCAGTAAAACAAAGGCATTTGTTCTTGTAGCGGAATATTCACACAACATTTCAATCACAAACTTTCTCCTCTGAATGCGAAAATATTATGTTGATGCTGACCTACATAGGGAGAAATGATCATCATAATAAAATAAAGGAAATCAGAGCTCGCATGGAAAGATATAAGTTATCATTTTCTCTGTGTGCTGTTCGAGATTGGAATAATAGAGAATTATTGTGAAGGTGGTTAAATGAACCAACTGCCAGCTACTTAAGTGTGATTTGCCGAGTGTCCATGTTGGTGCAGAGGAATGATATTACCCGTATTGAAAAGCCTGGACTTTCTAGTTTAAAACTGTGTAATATTTCCTTCTTTTAATTAATATATGCTTCCAAGAAACTTTCAAGTATAATTTTGTTTTTTGAAAGAGGAAAAATTGGTCAAGAATATACCCCTTTAATTTTCCAGAAGAAAATTACTTTTTTTTTCTTTTTTTTCTTTTTTTTTTCTTTTTTTTCACAAAAATTTTAATAACGATCTCTGCTGCTTGTTTTATCTACAGTAACCTCATTTGTCTTTATATTAAGATGCAGTTTTGGTCTTTGTAAGATAAATTTTAAAACACATTAATTTGCACAGTACCACTTCACATTCACTATGCTGATAGCTTGTGTCTTTTGCCACCCTTTTCCAGTATTTTGCATCTGAGAGAACACGCTGCATGTTGTTTTGTTTCTGTTTCTTCCCTATCTGCATGTCAGTCGTTTCCAGGAAATGGTTTGCATTTGTTAGCCTGGAGAGTCCCGATGTACTAGGTCACGGCTCAAGATCTCTGCTATCTGCATGATCTACACAGATAATTGCCCATCACGGTTTCGTGATGTTGTGGGGCATTTTCCAGTTATGTTGTTGTAAAATATACCGGCATTTCTCATCACTATTAGTAGGATGTGTAATGCCAACTGTCTCCACCACTTCTCAGTCCATTGCCTTGTATGACAGTAGTTGATCTGATAAGTCAACACCCAACTTGTTTTTATTATAGTCCACCACACAAGCTGGCTTTGACATCTTCCCGCCTCTCTTATCGGTGAAGATCACCATCTCAGCAGTGTGCCTTGTACTTATAATCTGCACATCCCTTTTGTCCTTCCAACAGAATGCTAAGATATTTTCCTTTATGCCTAAAAATTAGTTCACCTTGCTGAAGTTTTGAATCTTTTAAAGCACAAGGTAAACCCTGTCTAGATTTTCATGTTGTTCCCACAAGAGCAGCTTTTGCAGCTTCCAGTTCTGAAGCAATTGTTGGACTGGTGTAGCATTGGTTTGTAAATGAAGTGTAACCTTTTCCTGACAGATTCCCAAGCAGTGTCAGACCTCTCACCTGCATAAACAGAAAAATTCCAGACGTAACCTGTGTCTGACTCTGATAACATTTACACTTTTTTCCCATATTTATTTGGCTTGAAATACAAATGGCCAGGAAATTTGCACGTATCTTAAACTGTTGTAATATTTTGAGATGGTGTTGTACAGGATGGCGGGTATGGGCAGGCGGTGGGCGTTATGGAATAATAGTGTAATTTTTAGAGGAAGGCCATTTATTGGCTAAAGCATGATGAAAGGGGCTACATAGGCCTAGGGAGGTGAGGGTGAGCCAGAGCTTGCAATTTAGCGAACATTGTTCGCGAAGCTACCGAAAGTGGTTGTCTGCCAAAACTAAGTCCACAGTGCCGCAGCACCGGGAGAAGCGGGAGATGTTCAATGCTACAGGGCGCGCATCCGACTCGCGGGTGAGCAAGAATACAAGAGAGCGAGCCCGGCGACGGGCGGCCGGGTATATTCGACGCCCTGATTGGTCAGGACCGAGAAAACCGTGCGCGCGGCATGGAACTTTCCAGAGCGTTGCCTGCTAAGCGACGCCTGGGACAGCGTTACCTCATAAGCACATGAGAGAGGCGCGTGATCAAGGTGCCCTTCGTCGGTGCTGACTTCCTGTTACTAGACAGTGGGACGAAAGAATTTACAGGCAGCTAACACTGCCGGCCGTGGCTTGGCCGCAATGGAAAAATGAAGTTACCGTTTGGGTGCTCATATAATAAAGTAAAATCCCTTATTGTCTGCCTCATCCTTTACAGTGTGTATGCACACCGGTAATTAGGTGACAGTATCCAGGAGGGGTCTCACCTTGTGTAGTGCGTTATAGCCAGCTTCTCCTTTTTTCTTGCTACTGAATTGTCATTGGTGTGAAAGTTTCTCAAAATAGAAAGAAACTAACCACGGCTCAAGAAGTCTGGACAGAAATTACACAGCACAATAAGAGTCTTAGACCAGTGCTATCATATACGAGGTCTCACACAAATATGGACCATAATTGCCAGAAACTTTATTTCTGCGAGAGTAAATCCTTTCTACTTTGATAGTGAGCAGGTATGTGAAAAGGAATTTGTGCTTTGTAATTTCCTTGGCCTTTGTTGGGCATACAGATTAGTTTTTCTGCATTATATGACTCACCATACTGTCTGTAAGTAAACATGACAATAAGTGAGAGATGCGCTTTTCTGGTCTAAACTGATAAGGTTGCACTTTCCTTATTGTCCTGAGAATATATTGGTGTCTGGTACATGATCAGTAGTCTTCCAGCCTTCCTCAGAATCAATATGGCGTGAAGTTCCTCGGCCTCATGTTTGGCCTTTGGCCTTGTGCACTCTTCGGGCATAGTATCAACAGGAATAATGGCAATATTTGTTTTTGAAGAACTTGTACGCCTGCTTCCTCATCTGAATCTACCGTAAAAGTAGTATTTGCAAATAAAATCACTTCCTACAGTAATTATGTATTAAAAGCTCTTTCAATTGAAACTGAATAAAGATATTGTGTATTTTATTATCTGCATTCCTTCATTAATAAAGTCCATCAGAATCATGTTAATTATCAGCATCTTAAAAAACAAGATTACTTTCTTCAAAATCCCCCCCCCCCCCCCAAAAAAAAGTAGTATTTCACCCTTGCCCAGCATGCCCATACCATCTAGCGTCAAATACTTCAATTATAGTCTCTGCTGTGCCTCCCAGACCAATGGCAGCTCTAAGAACACATAAAGGAAGGAAGGGGATGATTGAGAATGCTCATCCATAAAATTACGGGCATCGGATTTTCGGGCAGGTCAGGTGCACCTGTATGTTTACAGGCCTTCAGCTCCTAAGTGTTAACAACAAGAAAAAAAAGATTCACTAGAAATCTTAATATTCTTTGTTATCAGTAGTGGATGTTTTTTGTAACAAACTTGTGCATCCATCTGCATAAGCCACGTTAACAGAGCCTCTGCTACTGTGGTTTGCAACATTAAGTGGCATGTGTGGTTGAAGAAATTTAGAGGTGGTTTCATTGAGCTATATGTGATGGAAATGGTGTATAAATTGTAGCTCTGCCCATGACAGAGCTGCCGCCTCATTTGTTGCTGGAGGAGTTTCAGTAAAGTCAGCTGTTTCTTTAATTCTGTCCACACCACTTCTGTTTCAATCTCTTTAACCCGCATATTTTTTGGGAAGACATTTCCTTAAAGGTTTTTAGTAACTAATATTCAACTATTGTAATTTTAATCTTGTTTTAAAGGTTTTAAGGATGGTCAGAGTAAATCAATTTCTCACAAGCCAAAACGTTTCCCATACTATATTAGTACTACTCATGGACTATAACTTGGTATCTATTGAATGAGGGGAGCGGTTAGAGTGCACAGTGTTTGCTGCTGGTTTAGTGCATCTCCGTGTACTGTAAATACACAGTGCAGGCAACACAGACTAGTGCTTTAAGCTTCCATAAAAGTACCAATGTGTACAATCAATGTAGCTATCAGTTAAATACTTCGTGGTGTCGAAATTGAGACCACTGTTTGTATTGATATGTTAAATAATGAAAAACAATGGATATAGTGCAACAAAACACTGATAGCGACAGCACGGTTCAGTGACAAAGCAGACAACAATAGAGTCAACACTGGCCACTAGTACACTGCACAGTTAGGAACAAACATCTGCAAATCAGTACAGCTGCTAGCAAGAACTACAGGGTGTCCCACAAAAGACACCTGGGATGGGTCCGCAGATCGTGCAGCAAGGCCACCAGCTGCCGCCTCTGCATCTGCCGGCCGCCGCCACTGCGTGTGCAGGCCACTGCCATTGTATCCGCTGTGCCACTGCACCTGACTCTATTTGCCAGTAGTCGGTTGTGCGCGTGCTTCCCCTGAGTTAAGCATAAACAATGTTGCCATCTGATTAACTTAAGCTTACCTTTATTTACAGTAGGTGCTCAAAATGATGTCCCTCTGTAGTAAGGTAGCCTGACATTTCCTATGCACATTTGCAAACTCTCGTCAAATTTCAGCTGCCGAAATCTGGGAAACAGCTAGCCAACTCTTCAAGCATGTGGGGATTCATTGCATACACCTGGTCTTGTAACACTCCCCAATGATAATAATCACACAGATTTAGATCTGGAGAATCACGAGGCCGGTCCACTATCCTATCATCAAAAACATTTCGTATTACTGTCATTAGAAGCATTGGCAATGTGCGGTGTTGGGTTGCCCTGCATGAAATAACTATACATCTTTTCATTAGGTGTTGGTTCCCGAAAAAAAGGATGCAGTTTGTTGTTCACATACCTGTCAGAACGTATTGTTTTGTGGAAAAAGATTGGTCCAGTAATACATCTTGCACTAATTGCACACCACATTCCTCTTTACCCATCATTCAGAGGTTGTTGATGTAATTCATGAAGATTTTCGGAGCTCCAATGAGGATTGTTCTGAGAATTTACATACCCTGACAAATGCAGCCACGTTTCATCAGAAAAAAAAGCATCTCAGGATCAACTTTCCCATCGCGCACAGACTGTAACAGCCTGTTGCAATGATGACATCGAACAACAGTATCTGAGTTCCTCAGTTGATGCACTACTGTTATTTGGTATGGTTTCAATTACTGTTGGTGCACAGCTCCGTGAACAGGTGCTCCTGAAACACCAGTCTGAAATGCCAAATGGCACAGAGATTCTCTCGGACTTCTTTACTAGGCATCCCCTGTCCTGTCTTAATTTTTTTCTATTGAAACACTAGGTTCTCTAGGCCTTTGTTTGTGTAACACGGATCCAGTCTCTTGAAATTTCTTCACTAATCATTGACTCATTGGGAACATGCACACTGGGAAAATTTCTTACGAATTCAAGACGACATTCTACATGTAGTTTTGTTTTTGCATTGTTCAACACAAGAAACACCTATTTATTCTTGTGTGCCATACCAAATGGAAACGTGACAGGAAACTCAAAACCAAACTCAAAACAAAACGCCTAAACATAACATATACACCTAAACATAACATATACACCTAAACATATAACATATACACCTAAACGCTCAGTCGCACAGTATAGAAGACATACACACGGTATTTCTGTCTGAGGACCGGGCCCAGCGAGATATGGGCAGGGAAAGCCCTGGACTCAGCACAATTGCAAAACTGATGTCTAGCAACAATATTTGAATCAATTAAACTTGACAAAAAACTCAAAAGAAGACACCAGTACACTCAGTCGCACAGTGTATGGGGCATGTGCGAAAAATTGGTGTCCGATAACTATGCCTAGTGACAACTGGCAGATGCAGCGGCAACAGCTGGCAATTGCACCATGTGACCCACGGACCCCTAATGGGTGTCTTCCAGGGGACACCCTGTACATGGAAAAGAATGTCCTTATTCTCAGAAATGAGTCACAGGTGCTTGCTAGGTCTGTATCTAAAAATTGCTGAGAAGAGTCCTTTAAAATTAAAGACAGTCAAAGGTGAACCAAGCTTGTCACCCAAAGTTAAGCAGAGCTCCATTTTGAGAAATTCTGTAGTGGAAATTGCATTGGAAGAATTTGTGTCAAAAAAACATAAGACTCCATCAACAGCTGATATAGTGAAGAATGAATACTTTAATTTCTGTGAATATTCTGAAAAACAACCGAAAAAATTCAATCCAAAGGAGGACAAACTTGATCACTTTCTATTTCAATGCAAAGTGCAAACCATGACTTCATTGAGTTCTTAAAGAAGCTGTTATGCATGTTTCCAGGAAATGCTGAAGTTGAAAGAGGCTGTTCTATTAACAAAGAAGTTTTAGTCGAAAACTTAGAAGAAGATACAATTGTTGCAGAAAGAAGTGTTCATATTGCAGCACAAATATTAGGTGGTTTACTTAATAATGAGAAACAAGTGAATGTGGACATTACAAAATCGATGATACTAACTGTGAAAAATACTTCATCAAAAAGTATAGAAGCCTTAAAAAAAATCTGATGGAAATGAAGTGGCCAATCTTAAAAGAAGAACAGTTCAAGAAATAAAAGCGTTCAAAAATAAAAAGCGGATGGGGGAAAAGGCAAAAGAAGAGCTGAAGTTTTCAATATTGAAATTTCAAGTTTAGCTAAGAACCTTAAACAGTGAATCTTTTACTGTGAAGTTAAACATTTGACATAAATTTTGTACCTTCAAAATTGTTATATTGTCGAAAGGAAAATTGTAAGTTTTCACTACATTGCTATGTTAAAACAATTTGTATTTTAATTGATGTCACGCAAAAGGCATGAAAAGATAATAAATTTGATCCTCTGAAAATCTGTCAACACCCTTTTATAATTCAGGCTGGCAGTTTTTTTAGAAAACCTGGAGTTCTCAGGGAATTCTGCATGTATAACCTTGCGTTGAAATTGAACTGTATTGAGTTTTATGAACCACAAATTTAAAATATTTAATATCTCGAAATGTGTTAGTTATCTGAATATTAACCCATATAAATTATCGATATTTAAAAACTGTGTTTATGGCTGGTGTATAGCTCAGCTGAAAGAAAAGCCATAGTTGTGGTATGCTACCACCCCCCACCCCCCCACCTGCCACCCCCCCCCCCCCACCACCACCACCACCACCACTTACCACCACCACCACCACCACAATTAATTTATCAGGAGCTTCTTGACACCATCTTCCTCCTTACACATGTATTTCTCAGTGAATTTTTTTTTCTAAGTTTGGGTAGCCAACCTGTAGGCGCAGTGGTGGCTTGTGCAGATTTGTACAAATGCACTACGATGGTGTGACCATAGCATTTAGACTTACGAAGATAGTAATGCTAACTGAATGGAAAGTTTTAATTTTACATATACAAATTGAACTGTTTGAGTCTATTTAAATTTTATAATTTATATCTAAAAACAAAGATGATGTGACTTACCAAACAAAAGCGCTGGCAGGTCGATAGACACACAAACATACACACAAAATTCAAGCTTTCGCAACCAAAGGTTGCTTCATCAGGAAAGAGGGAAGGCGAGGGAAAGACGAAAGGATGTGGGTTTTAAGGGAGAGGGTAAGGAGTCATTCCAATCCCGGGAGTGGAAAGACTTACCTTAGGGGGAAAAAAGGACGGGTATACACACACACACACACACACACACCCATATCCATCCGCACATACACAGACACAAGCAGACAATAATTAATTGTTTAACATTGCAAGGAATAAAATCAAATAAAATGAAAAAAAAGGACAGTAGTTAATGCCAGTAGGAATCAAACACAAGACAACGAACTGACAGTCCACGTGCTAGACCACTAAGTCGCAACGGCTTTCCAGAAATTCCTCATATTTTGCACTTGCACAATATGCTAATGCAGTTTCCAGGAAAATGCTGACTTGGTGCTGTGAGCAATGTAGCACTTGCAGTGTGGGCAGGAGTGACATCACATCAAAAGCAGACACTGTGTCCTTTTCCGAGTTGATCGTAGCGCAGCTAACAGTCGTGTCAGCACTGGACACTAGTTTCTAATTATTGTGGAGAGAACACTACAAGTCATGTTTTTGTCCCTTTTATTTGCATACAAGAACACATTCGAAGAGAAATGGTGTAATTTTAGTGTGATTTCCGGCTCGCATTCAAAGAGAAATAGCATAATTGTAGTGTGATGTTTACAGTGTGCTTTAGCACATTAGCGCATGGTAACTGGCCACCACTGTAGACATGGCTGGTTGCTGGTGGTTGATTACTGGTGAGAGATGTGGTGCCACTTGTTTTGCAGTGTCCCATTGCTGGTGTTCTGTAAGGTGTGCAGCACCACTCTGCTGAGTGGATTGTAGATATTCCATTATCGTCACTGGATACAGCAATAATCAATGATTTTAAAGTAGTAGGGCATCCTCACAACACCAAAAGATAATATGTTATATTGATGTAGCTCAAAAGTCATGTTTATTGACTACCATAAAATGCTTTAATTCTTCTTGAAGGGTAAATTGCAGATGTGTCAGAGAAGTCTGATTACAATAGAAGTCTGATTACAATAAGTTTGACCTTTGAGATAACTTTGCCAGTAGCTCTGCCAGGTTTGGAATAAGATAAGCATCTACATTAAATTGAGCCTTGATTGATTCTTTAAAATTACAACCATAGATGTTGATCATTGGCTTGAGACAATTTGTGTCACAACAACTGATGGCTCCAAATGACCAAATTGTGCTTCAACTAGTTCATTCATGGCAAAAGGCACATACTTAGCTTGGGATAAATGAGTAGCAGCATAGATTTAATGGTATGTGCTCTTCAAAATTTTGTACACAATCCAGGTTAGATTCAGACCAGAGTCCTAATCAGTGGTCAAAATACTGTTAGAGATTATATTAACTAGAGCTTGTATTTGAAAACCAAACTGATAAAGGTGTCAATACCAAAAATGTTAATTGCGATTGCTAAAAACGCTACAAAAAATGTTGCTGGTCTACATATATGTTTTTAATATTGACTGTTACTTAGGCTTTAAAGCAATAGGCTGATTATTGTGTGCTAGTAGATGATGATTAGTTGTCTCCAAAGGTTGATATGCCAGTTGTTCATTAATTTGGGATGAGGATGGTCTGGTATCCACTTGAAAATCCCACCCACACTGCTGATGAATTGTGGTTTCATCAGTTCGAATGGAGTTTTACTATCGACTGATGCCATCCTGGGTGGCTTTAACAGGTGGCAGCCACATACACATGTTCGTTGCAAGCAAAACATGTAGTATTTTGCTAAGGACAGTTGCCCCGTCTTCTATTGCAGAAACATTCAGTACAGGATTTCCTTGCTTTTGCTACACTTTGTGAACTATCTCTATGGTAACTGCTACTAGAATTTCCATCTAAATGATTTTGCCGTTTTTGCTTGAGCCAATGGTGGGGAGGAATAGCTAACTATATTCCTAATTGGCATACCTGCACCTTCATATGTTGGTGCCTCGTAGTCTGCAGATGACGGCTTTGTCTTGTCATCAGTTGACTTTAGGAAATGGCATTGTCTAGAGTGCACCTTTGCCACACTTTAGTCAACAGTGGATGCACATTGTACAGCTCACAAGTAAATTCAGATGCTCATTATGCTGCTGATGCACTTTCAATAAACTGAGCTTTTTGAGCAACCTCATTTTACCTAGGATCAGGCTTTTCAAGAACACAAGCTCAAACTTTCTGGTCAGGGGCTATAAGCAAAATCCCATCCCAAATTAAAAATTTTACACGAGACAAGTTCCAATCTGAGCACAGAAAATTCTGCTATCAACTACGACTATGTAGGTTGGCCAGTGATGATTTAAGTGATGAGTTCACTTTCTTCTGACACTTGCTGAAACTTAATCTAGCAGCCACTAATGGACAACAAACTACACAAGACACTGAACAACAAGCATTTATGTACATGAGTTGTAATTTGTGAAGCAGTGCATAAACGTATTACTATAAGACAATACCAAATCAGATTATCATAAATATCAGGATTTGATAAACATGCAAAACAGCAGAAACTATCTGAGATATGTATTCCAAGTCATGTCATATATAATGCCAGAAACACGGGTGTCAGATGCAGTTGGCCTCGATACCAGCAACGTTGATGCTGTTGTGAGAACGTTATCTGACTCTGCTACACATTTCCGTAGATTACTCAGCTATTTCTTAGTATGTTACACTCTTATGAGTGTACTGTTGTTACCAGTGTTAATCTTTTGCTATTCAGCAGAATGTGCGCTGTTTTGAAACTTGCTGACTGATTAAAACTGTATTCTGACTCGAAATTGCACCCAGAACATTTTCGTTCTTTCTTTTGTGTAGTAGTCCATCACAAACTAAACTGGTCACTGCCCTGAGCCACATAGTGTGGGTAAACCAAAATTGGCACTAACTCTTTGGCCAAAAATGTGCTGAATACTAAACTTTATGACTGTGGGTAATGTGTGCCCAAATTAGTGCCATACAAATAATATTGCCGCCATTGTCTGTTTCTGTCTCCAGATGATTGGGGTGGTGGTATGTTAGAGAAGTATTATTAACTGTTTCCATCAAGTAGTCCTTTCTCTAACTTTGTCATAATTAAAACCTAATTACACATATTTGATTTCCTTGTTACACGTTGCTGCAAGATTTGATGTAATACAACTTAAGACTATTATTCTCTTTTTTTAGCATCACGTGACAAGTTTCAGTTATGTAAACAATCTGCCAGTTACTGCTGGTTATAAAAATTATCTAATTGATAATGTTTTGCTGTGAAATTGTAAGTTATTATTCAGAAAGTATCAATATTCTTCAGTGCTTTAAAAATGGTTATTTATTTACCATGAGAACAGTTTGCCTGTACCACTGCATATTATTCTGAAATCATCAGTATTCTTCAGTGCATTAAGAATGGTTATTTCTTTTTCATTAGAACAGGGTATCTGTACCTCTACATGGTTTTAAAGTTGGAATGAAACTCGAGGCACTTGACCCAAAAACACATACCGATATAAGACCAGCAACAGTTGCCCGAGTTTTTGATGAAAATTATTTTCTTATCAGAATAGATGGGTGTGGCCCAGACAGCATTGGAACACGTGGCATTTGCTTGTGCACAGCTGACCACCCATATATCTTCCCTGCTGGTAAGTGAATTTGTTGATTCTTCCCTTATGTTGCCTTTGTGAAAATATATGGGTCATATGATTTTTGTGATTGTCAGATCTATTAACAACATAATTTCATATCTATTTTTTTGTTCTGTAAAGGTGTCCGTTATACTGCCCCTATAAAACAAAAAACATCTGAAAAAATTGGAGGTAGTTTCGAGTAAACTTCGAAATAATTCAAAAATATGAACGGTCTTTCCAGAGGCACTAATAAATAAGTCAATTATTTTATTAGTAACGGACCACTAAGAAGCACATTATCTTCAAAAGCTATTCTGACGTTACTTAAGCTTATTGCTGTGAACATGCAGAGGATTATATGCAGTCAAAATAGTTATGAGAAGTGATATACGCACTGTATTTAACAAAATAAAATTGACCCTGTGAGAATAAAAATCTCAACTGAATTATATATATGAGCGTCAATGCAAAAGTCATGGCAACTTTTTTTTGTCTCAAAATTGGTAACAAATTAAAAATTCGGAAATATGCAAATGGAAGGTTAGTTCATACGTAAACATTACATTTAGCGAGCTGGATGAACACACATGCTGCAATGCAGATACAATGTGAGAATAAAGACAAAAAAATTATCATTTCAAACATGTTTTACTGTCAGTTGCCACAGCATGGTATAGTACAGGGCAAGAACACAGACCTGCTGCATCTCAGAGTCCCTTAAAATAGTCTCCCAATGAATCCATCACACACTGTGAATGCTGTGGTAGACACCGAATACTCGAGGTCTCACCATGAATGAATCATTGGATCTCATGCGTCACTGCTGTAGCAATGTCTTGACGTGTTTGAAAGTATGTTCCATGTGAAGGCTTGGTCACTTTTGGTATGAGGTCATAATCACAAGGTGGTAAGCTTGGAGAATATGGTGGATGCTCCATTACTTCCCATCCCTGTTGTGTGAGCAGATTCCGCACATATGCTGCCTTACGGGCTCTCACATTGTCCTGAAGAATTAACACATTATGTAGATAGTCATGACATTTCCCTCGAATATTCCATCATAGGTGTCATTGCAGGAAAGTGTGACAGTAGTACAATGCGTTAACAGTTTGTCCAACTGTGACCAAATGGCTCAAAATCACTCCTTTAGTGTCATAGGCCATTAACTTGATCGGAGATGGATTGCGACAAAATTTCTGTCTGCATGGTGAACCTGGATGACGCTGTTTTGTAGACTGGCGTTTAAATTCTGGCTCACCGGGCCTGGCCCAAAATTCATCTATGTCGATATTTTCACAAGCATATCGTCTCACTCTCCCTCGTAACACGCTAGATGTACAAGACAAGTTTCATAATGTGTCCACTTTTCCACTTCACTTAGTGCATGAGGCACCCATGTTGCAGTAACTTCATGCATATGTAGCTCATTCCTAGAACTCCTGTTAATAGTTGTCTTCTCAATACCAGTATGGCACTGTAATTCCTGCAGCATCCATCTTCTGTCATTCTCCAAGCATTGGGCGATGTGGGTATGAGCACAGTCCGTACAAACACTGGCAGGCAGCCCAATCAGTGCATGTCAGCAATGCCTGAATACATATGTCCACCAAGCAACCATTCGGTATGGTATAACAGCATTTCCTACTGCTTCCACAAGCTCCCCGTGACAGTGCCGTGCATTCCTTCCACGGTGAACTGCAATCTTTACATAAGACCACTGTACAAGTGAGGTAACATCCATCCTTGATGGCTACTTAACTCACACCGTGGCCTCTCTTCCCACTTGGTTCTCTTGGAAAGGACTGCCATCTACCACCACATTATGCTACTGTGGATTCTTAGGGAGGGTTTTGATGCTATGGAATGCACATAGATTGTAATGTAATGTACTATTGCGTACTTTTGCAGTTGACAGTAAAATACGTATGCAAAGTCAAACTTTTTTCGTCTTTTCTCTCGTGCTATATCTTCATGGCGGTGTGGGCGTTCATCGATCTCCCTACATGCAATGGTTACATATAAACTAACCTTCCATTTACATATTTAAGAATCTTTTAATTTGTTATCATTTTTGAGACAAGAAATATTTGCCATGACTTTTACAATGACCTTTGTATAAAATAGGCAACCACTTACCTGTTGCATTTTTTGGTGTGCGTAGCTGCCCTTCATTCTAATTTACCATAACAGCAAAAACATTCACTTGTATGTAATAGGATTGCCTGTTAAAAAATTCTTGTATAGAGTGGGGTTGCTTTTTTTTAAGTACTTTCATTTAAAATTGTTTTTATAATGTAGTTTCCTTAGATCACTAGCTAAATGATCAAGATTTTTATGACTGTGTATTTACTCCTTTCAAACCCGTTCTAAAGCTGATGGATAGTATACGACATGTTTCCTTCTAGCTTTTAAGTGTTACTTTTGTTTGAAAACTGTGATTGGTTGTTAAAATTTCAATAAATTGTTCCTGAGATTATTCTTACTACAATAAGTATTAATGAATGACAAAACTAGTATGTATGTTTGTACAGGAGGCACATTTTAAATTATCGTGTTACCCCATGCTAAGGACCTTCACCCTCCACAAAAACGCTAATTGTAATGAAGAAAGAGTAAAGTGTGTGACGTGTGTTGTGTTGTGTGACATAACTATGTAAGTGCTGTGTTTGAGTTTCGAATTCAGAGAGGTTTTCCACACATGGGGCACCCTGTCTTTCAGCAGGGCAGTGCCAGGCCTCACACAACCTCGATGTGTGTCTCCTTAATGACAATACTCCTACTCACTTCAGTGTTACCCACAGAATCTTTTTGGCTGTCGAGCTTATGATCTCTTCTCCCAGTCGTGTTCCTTTGTTAAAATGCTACACAATGATCCTTTGACGGTGGCTATTTTCTGGTGATCCTGTCACTTACTTGTCACCACCAACTGACCAGTTACTGCGTTTAGCTCTTTGAAGAGGCGTCTGGCAGTTGTGTACTTCTGTTGTCACTTTTGTCCACTCTGTGTCAGGTAGCATTGATGAGGTTGCGGGAGATGTCTCCAACCTGATCACTCACACTGTTGGAACTGCTGTTCCCCTTTCTATAAGGTCCTTTTAACATGGTTGACTTTGTGGTAGACCAAAGACATTGCAACAGATATTCACAATCATTGAATGATCACCCAATGTCTCAAGTAGCATCCTTCATACACCACCGTCCTCACATTTAAGCAGCTTTGCACTAAAGCTCACTACCTGATTGTGTGCAGTATTATGCCTCGTCCTTGGGAATGCATGCCTCATCATCCCAGGTCTGGGGCAAGCTTCATATTCTTCTAGGCTACAAAAGAGCAACAATTATTCTGATTCTCTTCCTTCAGAGTCTATAGACAGCTACTGACTGATTAACTCACTAACATGCTCTGTAAATTGCTTGAAACGATGATAACCCAATGATTATACTGGGCTCTCAAATCGTGGGACCTTTTCTTCCCCTATCAGTGTGGTTTCCGGGAGTGATGATCCACAACCGACAAACCAGCAACCTGACTACACATCTATAAAATCCAGCACTATGCCTGGAGCTTTCAAGCTTCCCTACCAATATTTATTTGTCAATTTTTTTCTTGCTACTACTGCATGTGAGCGTGAGTGCGGGTGTGTTCAACCAGTTTTACTGTTGGCAAACCATTCACATAATTTGTTCTGCATCTTGTTACACGTGGATTCACAAAAGGCTTATTTCTGTTATTGTTCAGAGGTTTATGAATACAACCATATTATTTGTGTTGTTTGGATTGGTTTCGTGTATTATTGGATTAGCAATTAGTTTGGAACATTTCTGCATGTACAATCTTTAATTGTAGTTCCATCAAGTTAGTCTCTGTGGACGTCATGCTATCGCCCCTGATCGAACAGCTTACTTCAGCAATGACCACTTTGTCAACTTCCATTATCAGACAATTACTGATACCCCTAATTAATCTTATTCAGACTATGATGGATGCAATTATCTATTTAGCTCCGGACAAAGAAGTGCGGTAGAAGGCTTTACTCTGTGTAAAACCCCCATTAGCAGAAGTTTTGCAAATAGCACAGTCTTTTGAAGTTTCTAGGGCAGCAGGTGGCTAAATTGAAGCATGGGACGATGTGGCAGTATGTCACTAGAAGTGCCGTCTAGGATGACAGATAGCTTGCATGAGGAAGCGGTAGTGGCGGTGGTAAACATGTAGACCCAGTGTCTAGCAGACGTGACAGCCCCAGCATCAGCATTCTCTCTTGCCATATTGTCCTTTCTGTTTTGTCCAGCATGAACTTTCAACATGCCCTAAATGCTGGGCTGCTTGTAATGCTTGCCAGATAACAGGCCATATTGCCTCCACGTATCGTTTGCCGAAGTTCACTTACAGCATGGACATGGATGGAAACTGTGTGACTCCACTGCTTGTGACTTCTCCCAAGTTGTTTATTGAGTTAAATGTTTTTCGCTAAGTGCCCCGGCTTACTGGTTGACAGGGGTGCTGCAGTGACATTATTGAATTCTTAAACTTGTGTGAATTAAGGCTTGTCAGTGTTGCACTGGTCATACAGAAGCTAGTCAGTTCTAACAATGCACCATTGGGACAATTTGCGGCATCTGCCTCTTACAAGTCAGTGATTTGTTCCATTACATTTTTGGTGGTGGTTGCTGATGCTGGTGTTGAGAACTTCTTCAGGGCGGATGCATTTCAGCCATTTGGGTTTTCTTTCACTGACACAGTTCACATTGTGTCCAATCAGGTACTGTATTCTCAACTGGAAACACTGTGTGAGCAGTTTTCTGACTTACTTTCACAGGGAATAGGGCTTGCTACAAATTTTTCTGCTCATATTTCTTTGAAATCCAGGACTAGGCATCATTTTTGTTGTGTGCGTCCTATTCCTGTAGTCCTGAAAGATCAAGTGAAAGAAGAATTGGGCATACTTCAACATGAAGGTGTGGTGCAACCTGTTATGGCTCAGAATGGTCATCCCCACTGGTTGTAGTTTGAAAGCTACCAGGGAAACTTCGCATCTGTTGTGAGTTTAGTATTACTGTCAGTGCACTGACAGTCATGGGTAGGTATTCCCTTCCACGCTAGGAGAAACTGTTAGCAAAAATATCGGGAGGCCAGTACTTTTCTAAAATTGATTTGTCTGAAGCATATCTGCAGGTTCTTGTGGATGAAGAGTCTCAGAGTTCTGGTTTTGAATACTGCTTTTGGTCTCAATCAATATTTGTGTCTTCCTTTGGTGTGGCTGGCCACCCTGCTATTTCCCCATGATTTTAGAGCAATTGATTATGCCTGTCCTGGGTTGAATTAATTATCTGGATGATATTGTCATGGGCTCCTCCACGGACAATCACTTGAAAAAGTTGCACACTTTGTTTTCTGTCATAGACTTACTGTGTAACCTCGTAAAATGTCAGTTTTTTCAACCTTCTATTGTTTATATGAGGTTTGAGATCTCACAGGATGGAATTAATCTTCTGCCAGACAACATCTTGAGACTGGATAGCAAACATGATTTTCAAATGTTGAAATCCAAACTACTCTTGCCCACTTGTTTAGCTATGTTCTCTTCAGACCAGCACATAGTTTTGGCAACTGATGCCTCACAGTATGGCCTTGCCGTGGACCTAGTGCGGCGATATGCCGACAGCTCTGAATGGCCTGTTGCTTTCATCTCTAAATCTCTCTCTCTCTCTGGCCCAGCTGTATCATGACACTTCCTTGCCTGGTAACGCAGCACATGGCTTGCAATGCTGGTCACTGGTCTTATCTTGCTACACTTACAAAATTCATTTTTGACCTACATCTCAACATGCCAATGCTAACACCTTCCTGTTGACCATGATCCCAACTTTGATCATGAAGAATTCCAATGCTTCGATCTTGATACTGAAATGCAGGCCCGGTCTAGGGTTTCCCAATTACGAGCTTGTGCATAGCAGCTGCTGTTGCTGCCAGTCCGGTTCTCTGCCAGGCAGTTTGGTTTGCTCAACAGTGCTGGCGAGATAAAACATCAGGCTGGACTTCAGACCCCATGAGCAATTGTATTTCCTTACAGTATTGTATCACCGTTTGTGGCAATGTTTCACTGTTGTCCAAGGAAGACCTCTTTCCCAGTGTAGTCTTTCCCCCGCGTTATGGTAGGAGGTCTTTGCCTTTTCCACCAGCATCAGTGAGGAGTTTTGCGCACTATACTGTTTGCTAGATGATGTGTTGATTGGCCAGGGGTTGGTGGCGAAATTGTCCGTTTTGTCGAAGCTTGTGAGCAGTGTGCCCAACAACTGGAAGCTCCCATGGTGTCTCTGTCCCCCTGGCCCGTTCCCCACTAGTCATGGGAATGCATTCGTGTAGACTTCTCACATCCCTTCGCGAATTCCTATTGGCTCTTGGTTGTGGATGCGTTTGACTGGTTTCCTTACATTCTCCAGCGTGCGATGACATCAGTTGAGATCACAATTAGTTTCCGATAATGGGCCCCAGTTCGGTTCTCACACCTTTAAGTTGTTTTGTTCCGTCACAGAATTCGTCATGTTATGGCTCCATCATTCCACCCTCAAATCAAATGGTGAGTCAGAACAACTAGTGTGTATTTTCAAGTCCCAAATGAAAAAGTTTGTTGAGGATTCTTCAATGGATGATGCCCTTCTCCATTTTCTGAAGACCTTTCGCCAAGCTCTGCTCCCCCTTAGCAGTGAACCCTAAGGGGGAGCAGAGCCCAGCTAAGTTGCTTCACAACCGGCAGCCACCCATGCACCTCCACCTTTTGCAGCATACACCACACCTGTCACAGTTTGTCTGGCCACTTCGCTTGGAGATTGTCGGTTTGAGTACAAATGTTTCATCGCCAGCCCAAGTAGATACTGGCCACTGTTGTCCATCACAGGGGACGCCATCTTTGTGATGTCTGTACAGCCAATGTGTTAGTAGTCCACCACTTTGATCAGTTGCACCCCTGCTTGCTGCCAGAAGCTACTGCTTTGTGTGTGTGGCCTTCATCATTGCAACCTGCCCAACTCCCTCTGCCTCGAGTCCGTCATCACCTTCTGTGGAGTTGCCTCTGTCCCTTTGGCTGCCTCCTCCATGTGCGGCATCCTGGAATTCCAGCTTCTTATTGCCGGGCGCTGGTCCATCTCTGACCTCGGTATCCGTTGCCGCAGCCTGTCACTCCATTTGGGCCACCTCCACCGGCCCTCTCGCCATCCTTGCCTGATCCATCGTCGCCAGTGGTCCCAGCCCCGTCTCCTCCACACTGAGACCTGCCTGCTGTTGACAGTGCAGGAAATGGCACCCTCCTCTTCAGTGTTGTCAGCAGGTGCTTTGGGGGCCCATCGCCCTCAGGCATGCCCACGTCCCCACATGTTGTGGCCCTATTCTCCAATGCCCACCTAACCCACCTTCCTGCCCCCTCCATTGTCACCAGCTACCACTGCTCCGGATCCAATGGATATGTCTCTCGCCACACAGCTGGTGTCTCCTCCATCGACTGGGCGACCAATTCACACAAGGGAGAGGTGTGTTGTTTCCCACTACTAGTGCGTGTGAGTGTGAGTGCGCCAAGTGTGGGTCGCTGCTTGTGTGCGTTTCAATCGGCCATCAACTACATAAGTGTTGGCTGGGCCCTGGAGGTCTCTATGGGAGACGTACATATGGCGCATTCTCTGCCACACTATCTGCTGACAACTTGCATATATATGTGTAGAGCAGCATTGACAGACTCTCTCTATGTTCATCCAGTTGCAATGTTTGCATCAGTTCTGTGTCTTGTTACGTCTGGATTCACGAGAAACTTATTTTTGTTATTGTTCAGAAGTTTAAGAATAAAGCCATATTTATGTTACTTGGACCACTTTCGTGTATTACTTGGTTACTACACATCCTACCAGTTATTTTGGGTTAGAGTTGGTATCTCAGTCAGCTTGTGACGAGTGCAAGGGAACACTGCCCCACAGGGCTCCGGTCTAAATGTCACACTCATCGTCATTGCCATCAGTGGGCTAATGACTTCCATTGGACCATTGGTCACCCCCACGGTCTATATGATGATGACTTTTGCATTTGGTATAGCTCCCAATATGTAGCTTGCAACGATATAGCAATGTTCACAAATAAAGACGACCCCTTCACCGTTGCACTGCGAAATTATTATCCTCATGCTGCCTTGAGTCTCTGTGCTGCATTGTTAAGGTCTTACTGGTTCCATCTCTTTAGCAGAACAACATTGGTTGGTCAGTAGTGATCTTCATAGTTGACATTGCAAGTCTTTGCTGTTGAGAAATGTTTAAAAGTGAAAGAAACCATACCAGGCCTCCAGAAATAGTCTGTCCTTTGCTCAGGACAGGATGAACAAGTTGGAAAAACTTGTAAAGGAGGAGCTGGTCCCTCAGACTGTAGATGGAAAAGGACCCATTTGTTGTCAGGACAAGGGGAGACGAGGAAGAGGAAGGGCCAGAGGGAGTAGGATGACACAAGGGAGGCATCAGAGAGAATAGCATGACACAGGAGAGGTGTCACAGAGAGTAAGAACTCACAGATATCCAAGCTCGTGGTGTCTCTAATGACTTCATCATCAGTTGGGCATTAAACCCAGAAGTTTTTTCCTTTCTTGTTCATATCTTCAAAGTAAGACTGTTACAAATTCTCAGTCCACACTGCAAAACTGTGTGCAATCCGGAAGCAGTGAGGTCATAATATTTCATTTTCTCTTTACACAACTGTCTCAATGGACAATATATGGCAGTCTGTATTGTAGCAACATCTTCCTTGATCTATGATTAGATTATCTTAAAAATGAATTAATCAGCAAAAAAAAATATTCCATCATGAGGTCTTCTTTATCAGTTTCACTTTTCACAAAGTACATAATGCCATTCAAAACTTTTACCATCAGCAAGAACGTGTAACACTTTTCCGGCTTTCTCCTGTTGCAGTCAGACTTTTTTTTCAGCTTGTGTTAAAGCCTTGGTAGCATGCTAACAAGGATCCTATCAGTTAGATTACTCTTGGACTGGGAAGATTCCGCACAAACTTAATTACCTATACATACAGTTCATCCATACCAGGATTCGAGAAACTCGACCATTTTTGTTTCTTATTGACATTGATACTGGCAAGATATTGGTCCCAGGGATTCCAAGATTTTCGAGAATGTTTTAATTTCAGTAATATAAATGTGACATAAAGTCAGGTAGGAGGCAAGCGATCATTATTATGATACTTAGTTCTGTATTCAGGCTGACTGGGTTGCAATGGTAAGAGTCAAACATCAGGCAAGGAATGACTCATACGGTGCATTTCAAAATTTATCCATCACCAGATATCCAGGAGAGGTATGGCATTTCAAGTTATTTGTGTGACGGTCATCCTGGATTGCAGAACTGTGATTCTCTTAATTTCAAGTCTGATGCCAGATGAAAAATGACAAAAGAAATATTTTTTTCATGTGATATGATTATGCATTAATAGTTTTTGGATTTTTTCCTTTACTTGTACAATGAAACCTTGTTTCTTCACCAGATTTCACCATCGTAGGTCAATGGGAAGTACACTGTAGGTTTTGAGGAATGAGTTTGCTAGTACCAAAATATGTAAATTAAATGGCCAGATCATTATGTTTATTACACCCCTCAAGGACCTTTGGACCTTTGTATTTTTCAACTTGTACTTCTACCCACTTCCACCCGTTCCTGAGAAAAAGGTGTCTTAATAGACGGATGAACAAACACAGAGTCAGATTAAAAAATTAAAAAAAAAAATGAAATAAATACCTTTTTTTCGTGTGGTATTATTACATAATTACAGCTTCCAGATTTTTTCATTTGGTAGCATTGTGAGGCTTTGCTTTTTGTCAAATTTCATGATTGTAGGCCAACATTTTCACAAATGAGTTTTATCAGAATATGTGGTATAAATGCCCGATCTTTTGACTGCATTGACATAGGTTACTCTGCCAAGGGACCATGGGCCTTATTATGTGAATTATATTTCAACTTGATATGTGTACCTGCTCCATAGAAAAAGGGTTATTAACAGACAGACAGACGGATGGACAATGATTTTTTGATACATTTAAACCTCCTTCATTTCTTTACGTGGCACATTTGTCACCTATATGGTGACTCTTAGCAGCCATCTCCAAAAATGCCAGCTGTGAACATCACCTGTCAACTCGTTATCAAAAAACGCACACAGAAAGAAGGGTCAGCTCCTCCTTGACACCCCACAGTCAATCGTCCAGACCACTCTCTCTCTTTCTTACAATGTCAAGACAATACATATGTTTTTGGATGGGGCCTGCCTTTAGCAAAACACAATTTTGTTTTTGTATCTGAAACATTTTTCACTGCAGTTGCAGCATCATCAGTGGGCTTTTATTTTATGACTCTTAAACATAAAGAATGTTCTTTACTGTCTGTACACATGTAAATATTAGTTTTTAAATCACATTTACAAATTTTTGAAGAACACATAAAATTATGTATTCATACCTTTTTACCACATGGTATGGTTTTCCTGAGGTGAAGGCAGACCCCGTCCAAAAACATATGTATCGTTAAAGCAAGCACGAACAAAAGAGCTTCAATCTCACAATGATAATGTCAAGATACTTCATGCCTGCTACTGTTATTCCCCGACACACAACTTCTTGCATATGAAATGGCCACTTCTCGCTCTCAACGGTATTGTTGTTTGTAATTGACAGAAATAGCAATGCCAGAATAAGCTAAACGTACACACTAAGAATCAAAATTGCTAATAGCTTCTACTGGCCTTTACATTTCTATTAATGCTGAGAAAAAGATTAAGCGTAATGTTGGCTCCAGCAACAAGACACATCACACACAGAATTGTCCAAGTGAAAGAACATGACAACAGTTATACATCAGGTGAACATCCATTTATTTTCATTGACTTGAGGATTCGGCTTTCGATGCAGCAATGCTAGGCTGTGTCCTAACTGATCCTATCTTGCGCCCCAAGCAAAGTTCCACAAGAAACTATTCAAGTTTAGAGTCAGGAATATTTAAGGCTTCTGTGAAAGAGAAGACAGCAGTTCAAGAAACCAGTTCTGAACACTGTATGACCTGTTAAAAGGTGTCACACTGTTAATGACTGCTCTTAGATGATGTCCCAGCAATTCTCTAAAGTTAATGCACTTTTCTAATAACAGTAATGTATGATGCAATAAATTGCTGATTGCTTTGTGGATGGAACTCTTCCCTGTACAATCTACATTCCACAATTTGATTCCCGTCAAGTTTCTGGCTAGAGTCTCCCAACCAAACAGTTGACTTTTCACTGACAGTGGTTCCTGAGGATGACATACTGGACCACTTTGTCGGAGACTGAGGGTTTTGGTGGCAGCCCTCTAAAGTGTCAGCTGCCACCCCAGCTCACTTGCCTGATAATGTGCAACTGTCACTATCAACATTCCAACTGCATCTCCTCAGCAGTTCCCTCAGTTGCAACAACCATAGTGTCTCTTCCTTGAAGCCTGTGTCCACCAAGGGATGCTCCCATTGGTTGGTTTTCTTAGCCTCCTGTTTCTTTAATATATTTATTATTTGGTTGGCTCAGAAAATAATGTACCATTCGTATTTACAATTTTAGATCAATCTCTATCTTTCCATCTTTATTGCTATTAAATTTAACATTATAAGTACTCTTTAGTTGCTTTCGAAACATGCTATCTGAAACTTCCCCTCTACCTCTCCACCAATGACAGACTTCTTGCTTGTTGTAAAAATAACTGTTACAAACATACACGTATCAGAGATTCTTCTGACATGAATAATAAAGAATAAATCTCTTGAACAACACTGATGAATTAATTACAAAGTCAGGTTACTCCATTGTTTTTTTATTGATAAGTGTAGTCCTTTGCATCTCCTGAGTTTAAAAAAGTTTAAAAAAAATTTTTTTTAGTAGTTTCACAGTCTTCAACAAATAATTATTTATCTGAGGATCATGATTGTGTAATTTGTGAGCTTCATTACTCTAGAATGTTTAACTGGAAATCTTTGACAATACCTATTTGCAGCACCTATTGTATATCAAGTGATCATCAGACTTTCCTCAACACAAAGATAGAGCTGGAGGGTATGATGAACTGTGTCTGCTGCTGTCTAGATATTATCCTAACAACATGAGTTATTGGTGAGGTACTGAATGATCTCGTGAAGTTTTATTGTGGGAACTGAATTTAGACAACAACTGTGCAACTCTGCAGGAAAATGGGACATATATTAACATATCTTGTGAAGCTGCAGCAGGGTAATGTCTTCAGGAACAGCTGATATATCAGTAAGTGATCTCTATATCATTTTGAAGATGCAAATATAATGAGAGATCACTGTGCATGCCAATTTAATCTGTCAGTGTGTAGACCTGTTCCACCACAGAAACCAAAAGACAACACTCACAATAAGCAACCATAGATGACGAGCACGAGACGATATCAATAGTGACACATTACCCAACAGCATCTCATTTCAATCTGCTAAAATATTCACTGATGGAAAAGGGCACCTACATTTCCTTTCTGGGTGTGTGGGTTTGGAGGAAGGGTGGTAATACCTTGGGACATGCTACTTATAGGTAGCCAGTTTACACTGTTTTGTATCTTCTGACTAATTGTTGTCACCATCTTGCTCACTTTCAGGGGATACTTTGTATCATAAGTCATAGGACCCAAAATTATCCCAGATTCTGAAAGTTTGTCAACTGAGTTAGCCGAAAGGGTATTGTGAGAGACAGATCACTAAGGCCCAATTATGATTTAGGTGAATGATGAGAATAATGAGGTGACATTTAAGTCTACACCTTTTTTGTTGTACATAAGATACTGTTTAGGTCATATTCCAAAGAAGCACAGTGTTAAAGGGGATATTTGGGACACCATTTAAGATTAGGGCCCTTTCAAGATATGTAATGGATGTTCTCAGTTTGTGCAAGGTGGCTATCTATGATGGACCCTCGTTTCCTTGCGGTCAAGTCATTAGTACTGTTTAACAGAGTGTAAGCAGCACTACACATGCTTAAAACATCCAGGCAAATCTATGATTGCAGAATATTGCCTCAGTATCAATCTCCTAAGGAATGTAACAATACAGAGATTCAGCTGCACACTTCTGGTTACTGGGACACTGTTATTAAGGATGCCAGTGACATCTCAGCCGGTTTTGTTGTACATAAGATGCTATGTACTGGCCCTTGATGTCTGACTAGTGGCATCCGGCAACAGTGGACACTAAGCGGGTCGGTGGTTAGAAGGGACAGAGTTCAACCCTCTGCTTTTCAGAGCTGATGCCAGACTATATAATGGACGGTCCTGTGGGTGACAGGCAGGACGACTTGCACCATTGGACGACAGAGAGTGATGATTCTTCTCCGGGCCACAAGGGGATCGCCTGCATCCCAGCAGTTGCCGATTCGATGGAATTTGCCGGCTGAGCAGCCACTACTTATATATCACAAGGTTAGGTGTGTTGAAACAGATGCTCCAGGATCGTGTAGCTCCCTTGTAGTGATACTAAGTGGTGTCCTGGATTTCAGTAACACCAGTGCTTGCGTACCAGGTGTTCATACCAAAGTGCAGAGGCTGACCACGATGGTGGAATGCTGCAACAAATTATTACTGCAATTGGCACAGTTGCAGTAGTGGTGGCTTGCGCCAACTATTACTGCTACATTGTGTAGACTGACATTCAGTTTCTATGTCTGCACAGCTTCACCCACTGAAGGTTAAACTGACAAGCACTGTGGTTTCATGTTGTATTGTGTCTCAAAAATGGTAGGTGTTCACCTACAGTTTCACAATACTTAATACATGCTATAGAGCTTGTTCTCATTGTTGAATTTTTTACCACATAGTCAAAGATTGATTTAAGTATATGATTAACTTCTCATGGTTGGGATTCACAGTCATATAATATTTCTTAAAGGACATCATAGTCGCCGTTGACTGTATAAAATATTATTGTTGCTATTGCAATTTCGGCCTTATGGCCATTTTCAAGTAAACTGCAAAAGTTACATTCTGCCAGAATATAAAACTATCTGAATTGAGTACATGTCGTTGTCGAAATGCAGGCTTTTGAATGTGAGAGTCCCACAAGATCTGATGAGTACAGGTGCTCCTGAACTTGTATGTGTGATAGATTATTAGAACGATGGTAACATCGACAGTTCAGTATATATTTAACAACATATTACGATGTAATAAGTGTCATATTCATCAGATCTTGTGGGACTCTCACATTCAAAAAGCTGCATTTTGACGACGACATGTACTCATGTCAGATAGTTTTATATTCTGACAGAATGTAACTTTTGCAGTTTACTTGAAAATGGCCATAAGGCCAAAATCGCAATAGTAACAATAAATATTTTATACAGTCAACGGTGACTATGATGTCCTTTAAGAAAGATTTTAGTATAGTTGTCCTATAATCATGAATATGCAGCAAAGTCCTAATGTCTCTAGTCTCTGCTTTGATAGGAATTGTATTCTTTCCTTCTTTAACACAGTTGTTAGATCTTTCAGCTACATCTACATCTTTGTCTGTGCAGGTTGGTGTGAAGAGAATGGAATAACTCTGTCACCTCCACGGGGATGGCAGAGCAATGATGGAGAGACTTTTTCATGGGTTAATTATTTGTCAAAGATGCCTGGTGTCGAGACTGCTCCCACAGCACTTTTTCCACCACGCCGTTCTGCTTCTGAAATGGGATTTTGTCAAGGTGCAGCCTTGGAAGCTGTTGACCCAAATAATCCTGATCGTGTTTGTGCTGCAACTATTGCAAACATCACTCAGCATCTATTGTGGATACGTCTCGAATCAGAGCCTCGAGAGAGGTAATCTCTCTCTTCATCAGTTGTTACCTGCTGCGTTTCCAATGGATCTTTCATTAATACTGAACTCATAGTAATAGTAGTGCTGAATAGAAAGTATGATAACATAACCGACTCTCTAATAGCATTCTAGCAAAGGTTTTTTATTTATCAAGTGTTTCTATTCTGTGTTCTGCTGTACTACGTGCATTACATTAATTTTTTGTTCATTGCAATTGTGTAGATACGTAAATAGTATGGCATACTTATGCTGTATCTAAAGTATTGTTAAAAGGTAAGAAAAGGTGATACTGTCAACATAATTTGAGATGAACCACTAACTCATAAAAACTGAGTAAGGTACCGTAGTGGTTAAGTATTGGACTTGCAAGAACAGTGAGGTCAAAGACATGTACAGCCATCCAGGTTAGTTCTAAGCAGTTTTCTTAAATCAGTTAAGGCGTATTCAAAGCGACATTATGAATTTCCTTACCTGTCTTTCTTCTGTACAAGTGTATGGTCTGCCTCTAGTGACATCATCAGTAATGGGATCTTAAAGCTTAAGCTACATTCCTGCCCTTCATTTGGGGAAGTTAAGTGCAAGTAAAGAAATCCTCCATGCCATTAAGAGAACCATCATAGCATTCACCTCAAGTAAATTAAACAAACCATAGGAAATATTAATTAGGATGTAAACCTCACTTCTTATAAATGAGTATCCAAGTTCTTAACCAATTCCACCATCTCATTCTACAGTGTGTTCTTGTTTCATCCCCATATCTCACCATTCACTTTCTTTGTTCCGTATGCAGAGTCGAGATGAACTCGAGTACATACATATCACTAAAATTCATTGTCTGATAAATTTCTGATACAAATTACGACACACACAAGTGTTACATTTGGCACTGTAACACACTTATTAATTTTACAAAATTCATGTTTATTCCAAATTGTTCATCTTTTTTGACAATGCATTCTGGCATACGTATGAAACTTTCTTTTACAGATCTCGTCAATACGTAGTCAATATTGATTCCCTGGACATTTTCCCTGTGGGCTGGTGTGAGAGCAATTCTTATCCTCTTAAACCTCCTCGTTCTTTCTCGACGCCTGTTCCAGTGAGGCAGCCAGCCCAAGTTAACATACCAAAGTAAGTAACAAATTCTGACAATTGACAGCCCAATATAAAAACGTAGCTATATTTCAAGGAAGAGTGCATTGAACAGAGCAAGTACTTACACCTTTTTTTCCAGTCTGAGGTTATGTATTAGAAGATGTGAGAAAATAATACTGGAACTCCTTGATCGTTGAGTTACCTTTTTCTGTTTGCTTCAGCAATTTTTATCTGCTGAGAAAGAATTCAGACTCATTTAATATTTTTTAAGCTCCTTACTAGCTATGTCACTATGTTGCTCACCTGCTGCCATTTGTCTTTATCCCTGACAATTTCCCTTGGTGTTTCATTATATGTGAATCCATCCATGCCTCGCGGAGAAAAGAGAATACAGCATTTTCAGTTATTAAAACACTTCTAAAATCAAACTGTACATTTAACATCAAATTATGTGAACTGAAATCTATTTTCAGTAACGTTATGAAATCCAAATGGCACAAAAATTGGTCTCCTTTTTATATAAATTGATCTTAATACTGAGTGCTTTAATCGTTCAGGAAACTGACCATTGCTAAAGGAAAAATTCCAGCTTTGGTAATTACTGGGCTTATATATGCAGTATAGTGCTTTAATAGTCTGCTAGATACCCCGCCAATAAATGAGAGTATTTAGTACTCAGTGCTTCGATTATTGACTCAATCTCTATGAGTGTGTTTAATTTTCACTGAGTTGTACAACAATAGACTGATTAGTTACTTACTTGTCCTGTCATTTGAATGATTCTTTTACCGCACTGATATGGAACAAGTCAGTTTACATGATAATGTATTCTTGATTAATGTATTATTAATGAACATAATTTTTTAGTCCTATTCATGCAAATACACTTAAAAACTAGTCCTTTTCTTTAGAAGGCTACTAGTTTTTAAGTAAAAATTTCCCCGTGAAATATAAGGAGTTGTGCAAGAGAAATGATTCTAAATTGTGTTTAAAACTCCTTTTGCAATCTGCCCGACATTTTATGGTATTGGGCAAATGATCAACAATTTTTGTTGCTTTATATTGAACTCCATTCTGGGCCATTGACATCTTTAATAATGGCTAAAAAAAGGTCATTTTTCCCTCTAGTATTGGAGGTATGGACATCACTGTTCTTCTCAAATTGTGATGAATTGTTTATTACTAAAGACAAGAATCCTATGCACCATAAAATCCCAAAAAAATACATATGCATGCACTATCGAATTACAGTACATGCAATATCAGATGAAAAGTACATTAAAATATGCACTATTATTGTCATTCCTAACTTATTAATTCACTCCCCTTTTTGCACAGTTAATGACTAACAACATTTTTAAATTATTTTCTGCTAGGTTCCTGTGCTTATCAGCCAAAATATTTCTGTAGGCACAATATACCTCCCTACATAACAAGAAGTTACAGGCGCAAATTTGAATGAACATATTTGTTGGTCAAGTTCTTCATTCATGCTGTCACCACAAAATACCTTCTTCACTGAACAAAAGAAACTGTAGTCTGGGTTCTTGTTTATAACACAGTCCAATTTGTTCTTTACATCTACTCATACTTTCCCTAGGGCACGACTGAGCTATCTATGTAATTCCTCACAAATTGACATTGAGTCTACCAGTGGCAGACACCTAGCTTCTAATTTTGTTATTGTAGAGGGAAATTTAGGGAAGTATGCCTTAATGTTAATTAAATCATGTTGCACATTTTTGCATTTAAATGCTGCTTGTGTATCTCTAATACATACACCAACATCTGGCGAGAAACTATTTATTGCCTAAAAGGAAAGAAGTATTTACTGTAGAATATTGAAATATCAATTTTGTTGCAATTAACTATGTACCAATTTTATTTCATACTGATTTAATGGCATCAGAAATGACAGAGTAAAAAACTGCAGTTTTCAACCAACTACCCCATCTAGTAAGGATGGACTGAGAGGGTAACAGTAGCTCAGGTAGGCTCTTTTTATAAGCAGCTACCTGTGCAGGGACTTTTTAAAACATCTGTATAGACCAAAATAACATTTTAAAATGGCTGATTTATTTTACAGCTTTGGCACCATTCAAAATTATGTATTTCCCAATATTTTTACACATACCTTTTAATTGAGGATATCAAATTATTGACATTATCATAATTGCTTCTGCAACCCGATTGGGTCAACAGACAAGACATGTAATGTGTTTTGCATTTGGGTAGAATATTTTAACTGCATTACCGGTCTTCTTCAGCATGTAGAGAGCAGCATCACTTAACAGGAAAACAACTCTGCTTTTATTTAGGTTATATGATTACAGTAGACCTAAAATATAAAAAGCATTTTCTTAGAAAATGGTGTATAAAGTAGACACTTAAATGCGAATAAAAGAATTATTTGTAATGTTATTCTGTTACAATTTCTAATTAAAACTTAACACAATTCAGCATCAAAGATGGTGGCAGTTGTGGAATTATTTGCATGTCGCGGGACTTTACAGCACACTAGATGGTGTTGACCAGGCCCATTCTCAGTTAATTTTTGTTCAGCTAGGTTAGCAACATAGTGCCCTGTAGGATCAATTGTTTCATTTACAGATGTCTGTATGTTTGAAGTTACTAGGACCTCATGAATTTTACCCAATACGTGGTTGACAAAACAAAAAGTAATTCTACATGTGTAAAAATAGTTTTCATTTATTTTGGCAAATACAGTTAGCGTGGTTCATGGTGTGGGTTCCTGTTGTCATGTCCTAGTTCATGAACCACGGGCAACGTATGAGTGGCCAAGTAAGTGGTCCTGACAGCCGGGATACCAGTTACTTTGGAATAAGGCTGGGCATGTCGGACATATTCTGAGTTGTGGTCACCTTTGTGCTCAGACGGCAAAGACTACCAAATCCACCGATTAGTCCCTCAACCATTAGGGGTAAAATGGGACCCGGGGCAAGTAAGGCTAGCAACCTGCTTCCCTGGTACTTTAAATATTATGCTGGCAACAATCAGAGCAAAATGTCTCGGACCTTTGGAGGTGACAGAGGCCCACCTCTAATTGACAAACCAGACTCTCCTAAGATACGACTCGGCAAATGAATGGTAATGAGATGGGGAGCTATTAATATCAGTGGGGGCCACTCTGGGGGAAGGTACAGCTGGCAGAGGCTACAGGTAAGATGGGATTGGACGTTTTAGCTGTTAGTGACATTCGGGTAAGGGGTGAGAAAGAAGAGGAAGTGGGAGAACTCAAGGTCTACCTGATAGTTTTTGTGACGCACTCTGTGATGTAGTTGTTAGAGTAAAGGACAAGGACAGTGTTCTGCTCATGTGTGATTTTAATGCCAGGATTGGAAATCGAACAGAAGGTTATCAAAAGGTTATGGGTAAATTTGGAGAGGATATGGAGGCCAACAGGAATGGGAGACAACTCTTGGATTTCTGTGCCAGTATGGGCTTAGTAATCACAAACTCCTTTTTTAAACATAAGAACGTGCACCGGTATACTTGAGAAGGCAGGGGAACCAGATCTGTCATTGACTATATAATAACGGATCAGGAGTTCAGGAAGGCTGTGAGAGACACACGTGTATTCAGGGGATTCTTTGATGACACTGATCACTATTTAATCTGCAGTGAAATTGGTATTGTGAGGTCGAAAGTGCAGGAGGTCAGGTCCATATGTAGGAGGATAAGAGTGGAGAAACTTTAGGATAAGGAAATCAGGCACAAGTACATAACAGTGATCTGAGAAAGGTACCAGTTAGTTGAATGTAGTCAATTACAGTCATTGGAAAAGGAATGGACAAGGTACAGGGACACAGTACTAGAAGTGCCTAAAGAATGTCTTGGAACAGTAGTGTGTAAAAGTAGGCTGAGGCAAACAGCTTGGTGGAATGACACAGTCAAGGCAGCCTGTAAAAGGAAAAAGAAGGCGTATCAAAAATGGCTACATACTAGAACTCAGGTAGACGGAGAAAGTTATGTTGAAGAAAGAAACAAAGCCAAACAGATAATTGCAGCATCCAAGAAGAAATCTTGGGAAGGCTTTGGAAACAGGTTGGAGACTTTGTGTCAAGCTGCTGGAAAACCATTCTGGAGTGTAATTAGCAGTCTTCGAAAGGGAGGTAAGAAGGAAATGACAAGTATTTTCGATAGGTCAGGAAAACTGCTGGTGAATCCTGTTGATGCCTTGGGCAGATGGCGGGAATATTTTGAAGAGTTGCTCAATGTAGGTGAAAATACGATCAGTAATGTTTTAGATTTCGATGTACAATGAGATAGGAATGATGATGGAAATAGGATCACATTTGAGGAAGTGGAGAAAATGGTCGATAGATTGCAGTGCAATAAAGCAGCTGGGGTGGATGAAATTAAGTCGGAACTCATCAAATACAGTGGAATGTCAGGTCTTAAATGGCTACACAGGGTAATTGAAATGGCTTGGGAGTTGGGACAGGTTCCATCAGACTGGACGAAAGCTGTAATCACACCAATCTTTGAACATGGAAACAGAAAAGTTGTAACAACTACAGAGGTATCTCTTTAATCAGTGTTGTGGGTAAAATCTTCTTAGGTATTGTTGAAAGGAAAGTGTGAGTATTAGTTGAGAACAGATTGGATGAAAATCAGTGTGGGTTTAGGCCTCTTAGAGGTTGTCAGGACCAGATCTTTAGCTTACGGCAAATAATGGAGAAGTGTTACGAGTGGAACAGGGAATTGTATCTATGCTTTATAAATCTAGAAAAGGCATATGACTGGGTTCCTAGGAGGAAGTTATTGTCTGTTCTACGAGATTATGGAATAAGAGGCAACCTTTTGCAAGCAATTAAAGGTCTTTACATAGATAGTCAGGCAGCAGTTAGAGTTGACGGTAAATTGAGTTCGTGGTTCAGAGTAGTTTCAGGGGTAAGACAAGGCTGCAACCTATCTTCACTGTTGTTCATATTATTTATGGATCATATGTTGAAAACAATAGACTGGCTGGGTGAGATTAAGATATGTGAACACAAAATAAGCAGTCTCTCATATGCGGATGACTTAGTTGTGATGGTAGATTCGATTGAAAGTTTGCAAAGTAATATTTCAGAGCTAGGTCAGAAATGTAAGGATTATGGTATGAAGTTTAGCATCTCCAAAACGAAAGTAATGTCAGTGGGAAAGAGATATAAATGGGTTGAGTGCCAAATAGGAGGAACAAAGTTAGAACAGGTGGACAGTTTCAAGTACTTAGGATGCATGTTCTCACAGGATGGCAACATAGTGAAAGAAATGGAAACAAGGTGTAGCAAAACTAATGCAGTGAGTGCTCAGCTACGATCTACTCTCTTCTGCAAGAAGGAAGTCAGTACCAAGACTAAGTTATCTGTGCACCGTTCAATCTTTCGACCAACTTTGTTGTATGGGAGCAAAAGCTGGGTGGCTTCAGGTTACCTTATGAATAAGGTTGATGTTACGGATATGAAAGTAGCTAAGATGATTGCAGGTACTAGTAGATGGGAACAATGGCAGGAGGGCGTCCACAATGAGGAAATCAAAGAAAAACTGGGAATGAACTCTATAGATGTAGCAGTCAGGGCGAACAGGCTTAGATGGTGGGGTGATGTTACATGCATGGGAGAGGCAAGGTTACCCAAGAGACTCATGGGTTCAGCAGTAGAGGGTAGGAGGAGTCGGGGTAGACCAAGAAGGTACCTGGATTCGGTTAAGAATGATTTTGAAGTAATAGGCTTAACATCAGAAGAGGCACCAATGTTAGCACTGAATAGGGGATCATGGAGGAATTTTATAAGGGGGACTATGCTCCAGACTGAACGCTGAAAGGCATAATCAGTCTTAAGTGATGATGATACAGTACAAAAGCCTATGCGTATAAAATTTGGGAACATAATTTTTCCTCGGTGTCGAGGGATCAAGGACATGTTCTGATGCATACGTCTCCAAAATGCGCTTAAGAATTGGATTTCTGAGTTTCTCAAGTGGTATTTTTGCGCTTACAAATGGATCACATAAAGCCTTGTAAAAATTATTTTGCAGTGCCTTATGTATGGGAACAGTAATAAATGACTAGATTTTGTGTGTTAAAGATTCTTTTGTGTCTCACATTCTTGCAATATATGATGCAGATGGGACATGCTGTTAAACATGAAATTTTTTAGTACATTTTATCTGAAATGATGAAAGCTCTTTCAGTTATATGGATATGATTTTTAAAAAATGGCATTCATTTTAATTAATTGTTTAAAATAATTTTTCTAATGTTTTACAAAGAAAAAATGCCATAGAAAATTTTCTGAAAAAGAATAGTGTATTTATTACTACAACGATCATAGCGTACATCATCTCCGACTGATATAATAAAATCCTTTCGTTTTAACCACTGTGCAAGGAGTACTCTTCCGGAACTTTTGATTGGAGGCATATGATTAGCACATTAACACATGCAAATGAAATTACACAAACTTACAAGTGCCACACACACACACACACAGCAAAGCCATTATAGGGAACACTATCAGTTTTAGAAGGGTCAAAACTGCTAGTGAAATTTGTTCATTTTCTACAAAAATGCTCTGCATCAGCTGCAGAGCCTCTCTTAAAAGGCTAAATTTTCACTGTTGCAAGACCAAAGGCTTGCCAGTGGTTGTTGTGGAGAAATAAATCCATTTATGACAAGTTCTCTGCAAAGAGCTGATGGTAAAATTCTGAGAAAGTCATCCTATTGTGAGAAACTTAAATTTCAATTCCTATTATTCCTAAATGATGATGGCGTCCTCTTGGGTAAAATATTCCGGAGGTAAAATAGTCCCCCATTCGGATCTCCAGGCGGGGACTACTCAAGAGGATGTCGTTATCAGGAGAAAGAAAACTGGCGTTCTACGGACCGGAGCGTGGAATGTCAGGTCCCTTAATCGGGCAGGTAGGTTAGAAAATTTAAAAAGGGAAATGGATAGGTTAAAGTTAGATATAGTGGGAATTAGTGAAGTTCGGTGGCAGGAGGAACAAGACTTCTGGTCAGGTGACTACAGGGTTATAAACACAAAGTCAAATAGGGGTAATGCAGGAGTAGGTTTAATAATGAATAGGAAAATAGGAATGCGGGTAAGCTACTACAAACAGCATAGTGAACGCATTATTGTGGCCAATATAGACACGAAGCCCATGCCTACTACAGTAGTACAAGTTTATATGCCAACTAGCTCTGCAGATGACGAAGAAATTGAAGAAATGTATGATGAAATAAAAGAAATTATTCAGATAGTGAAGGGAGACGAAAATTTAATAGTCATGGGTGACTGGAATTCGAGTGTAGGAAGAGGGAGAGAAGGAAACGTAGTAGGTGAATATGGATTGGGGCTAAGAAATGAAAGAGGAAGCCACCTGGTAGAATTTTGCACAGAGCACAACTTGATCATAGCTAACACTTGGTTTAAGAATCATGATAGAAGGTTGTATACGTGGAAGAACCCTGGAGATACTAAAAGGTATCAGATAGATTACATAATGGTAAGACAGAGATTTAGGAACCAGGTTTTAAATTGTAAGACATTTCCAGGGGCAGATGTGGACTCTGACCACAATCTATTGGTTATGACCTGTAGATTAAAACTGAAGAAACTGCAAAAAGGTGGGAATTTAAGGAGATGGGACCTGGATAAACTGAAAGAACCAGAGGTTGTACAGAGTTTCAGGGAGAGCATAAGGGAACAATTGGCAGGAATGGGGGAAAGAAATACAGTAGAAGAAGAATGGGTAGCTTTGAGGGATGAAGTAGTGAAGGCAGCAGAGGATCAAGTAGGTAAAAAGACGAGGGCTAGTAGAAATCCTTGGGTAACAGAAGAAATATTGAATTTAATTGATGAAAGGAGAAAATATAAAAATGTAGTAAATGAAGCAGGCAAAAAGGAGTACAAACGTCTCAAAAATGAGATCGACAGGAAGTGCAAAATGGCTAAGCAGCAATGGCTAGAGGACAAATGTAAGGATGTAGAGGCTTTTCTCGCTAGGGGTAAGATAGATACTGCCTACAGGAAAATTAAAGAGACCTTTGGAGATAAGAGAACCACTTGTATGAACATAAAGAGCTCAGATGGAAACCCAGTTCTAAGCAAAGAAGGGAAAGCAGAAAGGTGGAAGGAGTATATAGAGGGTCTATACAAGGGCGATGTACTTGAGGACAATATTATGGAAATGGAAGAGGATGTAGATGAAGATGAAATGGGAGATACGATACTGCGTGAAGAGTTTGACAGAGCACTGAAAGACCTGAGTCGAAACAAGGCCCCCGGAGTAGACAACATTCCATTGGAACTACTGACAGCCTTGGGAGAGCCAGTCCTGACAAAACTCTACCATCTGGTGAGCAAGATGTATGAAACAGGCGAAATACCCTCAGACTTCAAGAAGAATATAATAATTCCAATCCCAAAGAAAGCAGGTGTTGACAGATGTGAAAATTACCAAACAATCAGTTTAATAAGTCACAGCTGCAAAATACTAACTCGAATTCTTTACAGACGAATGGAAAAACTAGTAGAAGCCGAACTTGGGGAAGATCAGTTTGGATTCCGTAGAAATACTGGAACACGTGAGGCAATACTGACCTTACGACTTATCTTAGAAGAAAGATTAAGGAAAGGCAAACCTACGTTTCTAGCATTTGTAGACTTAGAGAAAGCTTTTGACAATGTTGACTGGAATACTCTCTTTCAAATTCTAAAGGTGGCAGGGGTAAAATACAGGGAGCGAAAGGCTATTTACAATTTGTACAGAAACCAGATGGCAGTTATAAGAGTCGAGGGGCATGAAAGGGAAGCAGTGGTTGGGAAAGGAGTGAGACAGGGTTGTAGCCTCTCCCCAATGTTATTCAATCTGTACATTGAGCAAGCAGTAAAGGAAACAAAAGAAAAATTCGGAGTAGGTATTAAAATCCATGGAGAAGAAATAAAAATGTTGAGGTTTGCCGAGGACATTGTAATTCTGTCAGAGACAGCAAAGGACTTGGAAGACCAGTTGAACGGAATGGATGGTGTCTTGAAGGGAGGATATAAGATGAACATCAACAAAAGCAAAACGAGGATAATGGAATGTAGTCGAATTAAGTCGGGTGATGTTGAGGGAATTAGATTAGGAAATGAGACACTTAAAGTAGTAAAGGAGTTTTGCTATTTGGGGAGCAAAATAACTGATGATGGTCGAAGTAGAGAGGATATAAAATGTAGACTGGCAATGGCAAGGAAAGCGTTTCTGAAGAAGTGTAGCCATGTATGGAAGTGGAACATGGACGGTAAATAGTCTGGACAAGAAGAGAATAGAAGCTTTCGAAATGTGGTGCTACAGAAGAATGCTGAAGATTAGATGGGTAGATCACATAACTAATGAGGAAGTATTGAATAGGATTGGGGAGAAGAGAAGTTTGTGGCACAACTTGACCAGAAGAAGGGATCGGTTGGTAGGACATGTTCTGAGACATCAAGGGATCACCAATTTAGTATTGGAGGGCAGCGTGGAGGGTAAAAATCGTAGGGGGAGACCAAGAGATGTATACACTAAGCAGATTCAGAAGGATGTAGGTTGCAGTAGGTACTGGGAGATGAAGAAGCTTGCACAGGATAGAGTAGCATGGAGAGCTGCATCAAACCAGTCTCAGGACTGAAGACCACAACAACAACATTATTCCCCCACTTTTTTCTTCACTCCTCATTCCTGAAGCAAAAATAAGGACATAAAAATCGAAATACTGAGGTGGCTGCTCAAAATCATTAAAATATGAGTTTAAACTAAAAATAGTGTATATTGTATGCATAAATAAATTAAAAATGCCTTTTATAGGCATTATGCATGTTTTTATCCACAAAAAATCACAATATGCACAGAAAAAGTGTACGTAGTTGGAGTCAGAAAGTAATGAAATGGATAAATACCAAGTTTGAGCTATGTCCAATGATCCTATAAAAACAGACATTTACGCGGAATTCTCAGCTTTATTTATAAAGAATTTCATTAGCAAGTACACTCTAAGATTTAAAAAAAGGACACACCGTGAAGGAAATATCCAAATGGGATGGAAATCAGTAGATGTGATGTACATGTAGAGACAAACAAAAGGCTACAATTTCAGAAAAATTTGTTGAAGAGGAAGAGCTTCACAAAATGGGCAAGTCAGTAATGCATTGGTCCATCTCTAACCATTATACAAGCAGTTATTTGGTTTGGCATTGACTGATAGAATTGTTGGATATCCTCCTGATGAGGGATTTCAAGCTAAACTCCGTCCAAATGATGTGTTAGATAGTGAAAAGCTCCATTTGTTTGGAGGGCCGTGCCCATAATGCTCCAAACTTTCTCAATTGGGCAGAGATCTGGTGACTTTACCAGTCAAGATACAGTTTGGCAAGCATGAAGACAAGCAGTAGAAACTTTCACCATTTGAGAGCAGGCATTATCTTGTTGAAATGTAAGCCCAGGATGACTGGCCATGAAGGGCAATCAAAACAGAGCATAGAATGTCATCAAAGTACCACTGTGCTGTAAGGGTGCCACAGACAACAACTAAATTTGTCCTGCTATGAAATGAAATGGCACCCCAGACCATTTTTTCTGGCTGTTGGGCCGTATGATGGGCCACAGTCGTGTTGCTATCCCATCGTTGTCCAGAGCATCTCCAGACCTGTGCCTGAAATCTCATTGACTGGAGTAGAATTGCCTTCAGTGATGAGTCCCATTTTGAATTGAGCCCCAATCACCAGTTAAGACATGTCTGGAGATGCCCTGGACAACAGTGGGCTACCAACCTGCCTGTCACCTGCCATACGGCCTGACAACCAGGAGTGATTTCCTGGGGTGCCATTTTGTTTCATGGAACAACTCCTTTGGTTGTCATCTACGGCACGCTTACAGCACTGTGGTACGTTGATGATATTCTATGCCCTGTTTGGTTGCCCTCCTTGGCAAACCATCCTGGGCTTACATTTCAGCAAGATAGTGCCTGCCCATACCCTGCAAGAGTTTCTACTGCTTGTCTTCTTGCTTGCCAAGCCCTACATTAGGCATTAAGGTCACCAGATCTCTCCCAGTTGAAATGTTTGGAGCAATATGTGCATGGCCCTCCAACACCAGCTCGGGAGTTTGACAATGCATGCATGTTTGAAGCAACAGTGCATCATATTTCTGAACAACACAGGCACTGCAATACCATATTTATCTGCTGATGCCAGGCAAGCAACTTTCAATTAAAATGCCTCTCTTGTAAGGAAATTTTGGTAAGGAATGTAGGTGTGCAGGCTGTAGGCACATGATTTATGACATATAGAAATTTGGGTGTGGCCATGAAGCGTACTTGGATAGCCTAATAAGGAGGTGACCACATCCAATAAACAGGAAATCTGGGTTCGTGTCCAAATCTGGCACAAATTTTCATTGTCGTCATTTCATTATACAACTAATGGTTGTCCATATTTGCAACTTTGAATATATTTCATGTATAATCGATCATTGTCCAGTTAAACGTACTGTGGTTGGGGTACTGACCATAGTCAATTTTTGTGATTTCTCTTTGCAGCTTGTAAATACAATATTCATTTCCATACTTCGGGCATCTCTTTTCCTTGACTGCACAAGGTATACTTTTTAGTGACCTTTTAGCGTTGGGACAGTTTTTTTAACTGTAACTGTTTTTCATGGCTGAGAAGATCTCCCTGACACTTAGATGTACTTCAATCACATGATACATGCTTGTTTTTTCTCTTAGTTCTTGAATCTTAGCTTAATTTCCCTCTCTTTGCATGTGATTCACAAGATTTTGCTCACATATTAAATCCGAGATATATCTTTGGCTGACTGTTGTTGACACAACGTTTATAGTGATAAATCTCTTTCAGTGGTTCAATTGTTTAACATCATTTGCAAAATTATTTTTTGACTGTCTTCCCTGGAATCTGCTTCCAGTATTACCACATTGTATGCCATAAAAATACTTTCAAATTTCATGTGGTATGCAAGTCACGCAGATGTATTATATCTGCGATTGTTTCTTTGTTAAATTTCCACTTTGCTGATCATCTTTTGATTTAATGGAGAGTCCATTTGGTGGTTGTGCATTATTTATTTTGATTTTGTTATAGTGACCAAAATTGATTTAGTTGTGGCAAATCAGAACGTTTTTAAGCGGCAGAGTATAACACCTTTGTGCTGTTTTGATAGGGCACCTTTTTTCCCCTTCTATCTTGAACATACTTTTGAAGCACCCAGCAACTAAAAACAATTATTGTGAAAGAATTAAAAATCTGCTACTAACACTGATATATAAAAACAGATATAAGGAAAGCAACTCCAATTACAAATGCATTTTGCTCCTTGAAGACTTAACACTTTTTCAACCAAACCCAAGCATAATTTTGGCGACAACACTCTGTTCGAAGGATTGCATCTGAGTATAGCTTTGGTCCACAATTTTTCCCAATGAGCAAGCCACTTGTTGCTCGTAAACTTATTTCATTTTGCGTAAGAAGGGTGTACGGATATCTAGTTTCCTGTCCATCGACGGGTACCACCTTCTGTTGTCAATTTCCAGACTCACTTTGACAGAAACAGTAGCAAATGTAACAGCAGTTATCACAAGTGATTGAGGCAGAGTGTGCTTGCATTGTCATGAGTTTCATGTCAGGCGATACCTGGCAGTTTGCCCTGTCACCGTCGCCAGTTCTACGGATTAACTAATGATTAGAAGAATAACAATTACGATGGAAATTTGCTGGTGCAGCACAAGAGACAAAACAATAGTGAGTTCACTCTCGGGAGCATGTGTTTTAGCTAATTTACACTCAGCGATGCACACTCCAGACAGTCAGGCTTATGATTTTTCGCTTACACGGAAAATCTGTAACATGTAACATTGTATTATTAGTTGATAGTTGTTCAAGCCTTGGAGTTATTTACCTCCACCTCTTCCTTAGAGACAATGTTACAATGTCCAGCTTGCTCCTCTTAAATTTATTGGTTCTCCAAAGTATTACAGGTACAGGTGACACAGATAGATAGATCAGATGAAATAAAGAACTAATAGGTGAAACTTACTTCGTACCATAAAAATTAATATATTTCACACTATTAGTGAACTAATCAAAAATCCACATCCTCTCTCTATTGTGGATGGGAAAAGAATGACAGTACAAGATCGACAAAACATCCGAGAGGAGTTTTTACAAAAATAAGAAAATTAATGTTTTTCATTTTTTTCTCACTACCTGCACTGGCTTGCTTTCTGTGTACTTTCTGTATTTCAATCTTTTCTGTAAACTGCATAGGCGAATTAATGGATAAAAATAAACAGAGAAAAATAAAACTTATACCCATATAGAAAAACCAGCATAAGTCCCAATACAATTGCTCCCCTACTGTATACTGGCATGGTCCATGATTACCAGATGACTGACAGTATACAGTAGCAGTGCCTTCCCTACATACGTCATAACATACTCAAATTTATTGTCAGTTACAACTTACATAAGTATTTTTGACCTTACCAGGGTTTAAAATATCTTTATTGATGGCCAAACTTATTTTAATGTATATCATATATGTGCCAGCTCTCTCCTACTTTACAGTTTTATTTACATGTCCTGAAAGTTTAATTTTCCAATTCCATGCTGCGACAAAGGGCATATTCAAAGTTAGAGTCTGCGGCTCCATTATTGCGGAGTAATTGCTACATGCCACCTGCAGGGCTGCACTGCACACATTAAGCAGTGTTTCTTGCACTTGCATCTCATAAGTTTGTTGGTATAACTTGGCTCTGCAGTACTGTTTGTTTTCAAAGTTTATAGATAACAACACATTTCAGGTTGTCAAAGTGTCCATAGAGCTGCTCTGTGTGACAGTGTGTATAGGCAAGTGATTGATACCGCAACTGAAAGGCCCGTCATTTTTGACCTGTGCTACTGGAACCATGTCATGCAGCGCATATTTCAGTGTCCAAGGCCATCCTGTACATTCAGGATCACGTTGAGATCTCACTAAATTTCAGGAAATTCTGTAAATGTTTTCACCTTATATGGCCCCTTGTATCAAAGTCTAGCGTCCCTCACCACTACAAATGATCCGAAAACATTTGGCTAATTGAGGCATCCACACCATCACTCACTATATCACACGTAAATGTAACATTTTGACAGCACACTCCCAGCATTTACTTACTGTATAGTTTCTTTTGCAATCTGTTTTGAAAATATGTATATAGTTTCACATAACATATACAAAGTAAGCATTACAGGTCAACGTCATTTGATTTAAGCTAAGTGCACATAAGCCTGTATCTATGTGTTGCTGAGACATCAGGTACATATGTGGTACAATTTATACATATTCACACCTAGATTTGTTATAACATTTATAACTTGTGCAGAAAACAATATTTCAGTTCCACTGTATGTGTTTTTATGTTTTGCTTTTGCCCTTAGGGTGCATATAATATCATTTTAAATGCACAGTACTTGACATTTTCTTTGACCATTCAAAGATGGTTTGTCTCTTACAGAGTTGTCATGAGCAGGTAACACTTTTAATCTTTAAGTTCGTGGAATAGTATTACCTTACACAAAATAATGATTAAAATTGTTTTTTCAGTTCCAAGGTTAAAAGGACAATATACATATATACAGATTGCTGACGAAAGAGAAGAAATCTTCATTACTCATTAACTAACACAAGCAGACATAGTTGTACTTAGTCCTGCCTTTCTCAAGTCTTTTAGGAATATGTCTACTGATCTACAAGGAATGGTAACAGGGAGTTGGAAGAAGCATTTATTTTTTTAATCTGCTGCTGAAATCCATCATCTACACACCATAGAATAATGGAATAAACTCTTTGTGCACATTTCTTTGTATCTTTGTGAAACTACTCACTTAGTGTGACTCTTAAAGCTTTCCCGGCGGATATGTTGTAAATAGTCTTCACAGGTTTGCCGCCGGATAACGTTGTGCAAATTCCACAATATTTGCTTGGAGTAACTGTCCGACATCATTGGGTGGTTCATCATAGCTGGTGGCTAGGTATGAGTGATGGTATTCGCACGTCGACGGCCCGTTTCTAGAACACACGCACGAAGAATGCACAGGCACAGAAATCACAGAGCGGCTTTCCTGTTCATGTGCTGTACGCTACGTTTACTGACAGTGTGGTCAGACGTTACTCACCAAAGACCGTACTAGACCAATGTTATGATGGGTCTGTTATCGAAAAATCTTGATTTTCATGTTGTGATTTAATATCAGCCAATGCAGGGTTCCAGGCTGTGCTCTGTTGAAATCCCGCATCCCTATTGTTGAGATTATCAGCTGTACAGATATGTATTACTTCCTTAATGAAGCCATCCCAGAAAGATAATGATGGGGATACAACTTGCGTCTTCTCATAAATCATGCGATGTCCTGTATTGATACAGTGTTCCACAATTGTCGACTTTTCCGTTTGGCGAAGGCGTGTATGACACCGATGTTCATTGCAGCGTTCTTGTACTGTGTGACATGTCTGGCCTATATATGCTGCCCCATAGTGACAAGGAATCTTGTACACACCACATTTCCTCAGGCCAAGATCATCGTTAACTGAACCCAACAGGTTTCTCAGTTTTGCAGATGGTTAAAAACACACTTAATGCCAAATCTTCTGAGGACTCTTCAGATTCTTGACAATATGGCCAAAGTGGTGGCCGTCTTCATATCTTCATTCTGTGGCATAGACTGAACTCATCTGGGCCTGAATGCATTACTTACCTGTCTCTCATAATAAACATTGTCAGAACACTGTCTTCAAATGATGTATTTCACTCGATAGGCTTTCAGTATCAGATACCACATATACTCTATGAACTAACGTACGTGATGCTTTACCACATTGTGCAGCTTGTGGCCTGTAGATATAGATCTGTTTGTGTTGGCTTGCGGTAGACGCTGTGTCCCAAGGTTCCATCTGCATTACTTGCTCACTTAGTGATTGATAAACTAATTGCAGAATTCTTACAGTGCTGTTTCATGTAAGTTATCAATCTTACTTGTTGGAAAGTACCTGTAGTGAGCATAATTCAGCGTACCTAACTTAGGATACCATTCTTATGTATGTAATATAATTAAATATGTCACTACGTAGCTTTTGCTGAGAAAATATTGTAGAAGAACGTTCAGATAAGTCGTGATCCCATGTAAATGCATCATGAACACTCCTATTTGGCACTCATATCAGTAGCTTGCACGTTTAATATCGGTCTGACTGCTTTTTGTCTTGGTAGTACTAGACCTAAACTTCTCTTAGCAACATTGTGCATACTGTAATCTCTTCATATACACGTATTCATTCACAGTGTCACATTCACACATATGTTTATGTACATATAAGTACTCATATTGTGGTGTGGCCCATTTTCTTTGGTACTAGCTACCCAAATTCTCCTTTCTGCCTTTACCAGGGCATGTCCTTGCATTGTTACCTGGCAAAGAAACTTAATAACAACTTATAAACTAAGAATGTAGTCGCTCCTTGCCTAACTAACATATTATTTTTCATCAGGTTGCCTTCAGTTCAGAAAGTGGATGCACTCATCGACTGTATGTGATTTAAAAATTATAGAGTGCAGCAATCGGTCGTGCTTTTTAGATTTTATTATGCAAATCCTGATTTTGGCTAGTAGCCAGCCATTCTCAGTTCCAAATTGTGACTGGCGCCCGAACGACAGGGACTTACATGGATTGAGAATGGCTAGCTACTAGCCGAAATCTGGATTTCCATAATAAAATCTAAAAAGCACTACCGATTGCTGCACTCTATAATTTTTAAATCACATACAGTCAATGAGTGCATCCACTTTCTGAATTGAAGGTAACCTGATTTTTGCACTCTATAATTTATAATTATTATTTTTCTCCTCACACACACATCTATTTACTTTAAGTACATGGATGTGTAAATTTATCAACTATTTTCTTAATTCTCAAAGTCAATCCTTCTTTTATAAGAGCGCAAAAATTCAGAGTATGTCCATTGTTTCAACTTACCTTGTGTTGTTTTAGACAGTCACAACCTCACTGTCTTTTGTGGTTTGTTCAGAATGTAACCATACTCCTACAATTAGTCTTTCTTTTGTTGTATGTAGATACTTTCTTTATGGTGTTTTATTCATTGTGTATGTAACTACCACATAAATCTGTATATACTGTAAATATTGGTGTAGTGTGTAGATAGGTTTCTGTAGTTAGTGATTCTTTCTTCCTCTGTAAACTTTCCTTTGTTTTAAACCTCCTTACTGTATTAGTTTTATTCTTATAAGGCAGATTCCTTCATTTTAATAGTAATTAACTTACATTAAAATCTTCAGAATATAACTTATTTGGCAGCTAGATGCCAAGTTGGCATGGGAAGTGGCATGTTGGACTGAACTATTTCTGTGCATGCGCTGAGGTTGCTGATCTGTGTGTTAGCTCCTACTACGCCTGCAGATCCTGTCTCTCTCGTAAAGCTACTTCATGTATTTGCACATCAGTTTCTTTATCACATTGTATTTGAAAAATTTATGTATTGTAGAATGAATTCGCATCTCTGTGATCATGTTTGATTTTCAGACTTCATAAAGCCTTTTGACATTAAACTGAATCTTAAATTATGTAACTTACCTTGTTCCCATTTAAAAACATATAAATTAAAAAAATGAAATTTGTCTCTTAAAACTAAGTAAAAAATTGTCATGGACCTATTATATTGAAATATAGTATTTCATTTGCTCATGTACAGTAGTTCAAATGAGGTTTGACTTTTGTCCAATCCTTTTAGTGTACAAATTCTCTTAGATCCTTGTGTGGATAAAGTCCCTTGTTCTTTCCACTTTTGGGGCAGGCTAATCTACATGCTCCTGGATGTGGAATTTTAGAAACCACAAATGGCCCAGTGTACAAAAGCTTCCATTTACATACGTTCACATTCAAGCCAAATGTCAAAACACAAAATTCATAGCTGCTGCCTCCACATACAAAGGCTGGGTACTTCCTACTATCCTCATGTAATGATATTTGCCAATAGGATACTTTTAAATCAATTGTCATGAGGTATTAAACATTGTGAAATTCCAGTAATTGTTCATCAAGGTTTCAGAGCATGTCCTGACTGGAACAATGATTTTGTTTATACTTCGGGTGTCAAGCACAAGCCTAACACTACCATCAGGCTTGGTGATAGCTAAAATAGGTCTACAAAATGGGAATAGGAGGAGGGTTGTACGATCTTCCAGTTTATCATCCTTTCAATTTCTTTTCTGGTGGCTTCTCTTTTTGCCAAAGGAATTGGATATGAAGAAAAGCAGAACGTCTCATGTGGGTAAATGTCTATTTTATACATGTAACCCTTTATTACCCTTGGGCATCTTCTAAATACTTGCACATACTGAAAGTATTACTTCTTGTAACACCTCCTTCTGGTCCTCCGACAAACAAGCAGATTCACTTGCCTTGGTTCAAACAGTCTCTAGGTTCATGTCTTGATCAGACAGCTGCTCACCCCTTTGTATATCAAGAAATGGGACGTTTGGATATGGGAATAGTACTCTGATATCAGTACTAGTCTTGAGTGTGTTTTCAGTTGTGCTGGTTTTAATTAAATATACTGATAACCTTTGTTCGTTGATTGTAAAGAACACTTTCCTTGCCCTACGCCAATCTGTGCTTTGTATTGTCTAGAGCTACCCATCCCAATAAGACAGTTTACTACAAGCTTTTCCACTTCCAGAAAAATTGCTGACGATAATGGGTATTAATGCCTGAAATTTAACTCCTTTTGACTTGCTCCCAACTGTGGTCATAGTACAGCAATTCTGCACGGGAAAAATTGGTATAAAACATCATCTTTGCAGTTCTTTAAACACCCCTCTTGATATTACATTTTCCAATGCACCCATGTCAAGTAGCACAGGTACATCTACACAGGTGTCCAAAATTAAAGCAACAAACAGAAATTTTGCTACGTTGCATTTCTTTTGCCACAAAACAGTATAAACAAGTGGTTGCAAAGTCAAAACAATGTGAAAAATACAAAATGTAAACAACTGCAACATGCTTAACAGTAGATGAAAATGTCCTTTGTTTTTTCCAACTTACAGATTTGTACACACATTCTGACAACTGGTTAATTTGGTCACTATGGGGTGTGACCACCACTGGCAACAATACAGGCCTGACAGTGACGAAACATGCAGTGAGTAATGCTATCAGTGTCATGTTGGATGCCCATTCTTCCTGTGGAGCTGCTTGCAAATCTTGGAGAGCAGTTGGTGGATGCTGATGTGATGCAGCTCATCTCTCTAGTGCATTCCAGACATGCTCTATGGGATTTAAATCAGTAGAGCGAGCAGGCCACACCATGCATGCAGTATCTTCTGTTTCCAAGACCACACATGGTTTGTGAGAGTGAGCATTATCATCCATCAACACCTCGTAACAACTGTATATTAAGTCCCAGGACCTCGCCACAATACCTGACAGCAGTTAAACCTTCCCGATTCACCCATACAATTTTGTGAAGATATGTTTGAGTGATCAACATAATCCCTGCCCACACCATTAGCAATCCTCCTTGGTATCAATCTCTTTCCACAATGTTCGGGTCTCTAAATCATGTTCCACATTCCCTTCAGATGTGAATCCATTGATAACCACACTCTAGACCAAATCGGGACTCATGTATGAAAAGAACATTGGCTGTCTGTGTGGGATGTTGACGACACCACTGTAGACGTTCCCTTTTGTGAAGACATGTCTGAGGCACACATACAGCAGGTCTCCAACAATAAAGGCTACTCTGTCGAAGCCTTCTGTACACCATTTGCCTTGATATGACACGTCCACTGGATTCTGCAAGGTCAGATGCTAATTGCTGTGCAGTACTAAGGCACTACTGTCGTGCCTGTAAAACCAAATAACGATCCTCTCTTTCTGATGTCTCACATGGTCGCACCTGCCATGGTCCTCGGGATACGGTTTTGGGCCCTATAAACTGTCGCCACATCTGAGGAACAACAGAACGATTCATGTTAAGCCATCGGGCTGCACGAGTTTTCAACTGTCCTGCTTCCATTCTTCCTATGGTCCTGCACGGCAGAAAGTATGGTAGCTGTCTTCTCTGTGTCATACTGTACTGTCTGTGACTGTGCACACAGCAGTTGTGGATGTGGGACTACCAAGCAAACACTACTATGTTTGATAGATAGGTGTCCTGACGACATTGTCAGCGTGTTTTTCCATTGACCGAAATGCCATCTTCCATGCAGAACACAATCATAGGGTCACCTGTTGATGGTTTGTGTGATTATATCATGAATTAGACACAGGCTGGGGAAATAGCAGTTTGTTGCTTTGATTTTGAACACCATTGTAGATCACATATATGGACATTAATTACAGCTTGCACTGACTCCCTGAGAAAGTAATTTGGAATAATTTTCCTGATTTGTCGGGGGTTAGCCTCTTCCTTGTGAGTAACTTCACCTACCTGCACTTTGTGGGTTTGACCTCGCTAGTTCATGTTCTGTACTGCCCTGAAATTAATTTCTCCCTGTCCTTGTCTCCCACTGGGTATACAGTTGTTATTCTGTTGATTGTAATTGCCAGGTGGAGGTCTGCTGGATGGTCTGTTTGCAGTCGTTCCTCCCAATCAATTATCGTATGGATTATTGCCACCTGCAGGGGAAGGAGGGGGGCGGGGGCGGGGGGGGGGGGGGGGGGGGGTTTGGTTGTGAACTTGTTGGACACAGCTCCTCTGTTCAGTATAAACTAGTCTGTTATATTTCTGTTTGTGATTTTCTTTGAAACCTCATTTGTACTTCGGGTTCCCCCATTACCATGATTATTTCTTGTGTTGTTGTTGTTGCACGGGGCATATGGGTGTCAACCGTGACTGCTGTTGACTATTTTGAGGAAATGCGCACTGTGTATTAATGTTCTGTGGTTGCAATGGTCCCTCTACATATATAAGGTCAATCATTTTCAGGTATAGTGATCAGCTTTTTCCTTGATGTAGATGGGCAGGCAGCTTTTCAGTATTTTCAATACACATGAGAAACTGGTTTTGTGCAATACCTCGTTTTGTTTAAGTATTTTTCAAAATCGTCCTCAGTTTTGTGTGTAATAAATGGAGATTGGTTGAAAACCTCTCGATGTAGCCTCTCTTGGATGGCTGTGGACCAATATTTGTCGAGAAATGCCTGTTCAGATTGCTGATAGGTATGGCATCTCTATCTGTTGCTCACATTAAAATGTCGCCCTCTGTGTACCCGACAATGAACCGGATCTTCTGTGCTTCTGTCCAGTTGTGGTGTAAGGCGTTTCGAAAAGCACTGATAAACACTATGTGGTTAATTCTATTACCCTCTGTTGAAAAAGGGAGCAGACACTCATCCACTAATAAAGTAGAAAAAAATAAGTATTGTCTATTACTGCTGTGAGATAGTTCAGATGCAGCAGATTATACTCTGGATATGTTTGTGCAACTAGTATTGACATTGGCAGTGCCTGTTGCATTTTATAATTCCTTTCTCCTCTGTATGAAGGACCGGTAGCAAATGGTTGATAAGTATTACTACCTTCTATCCTATCCTACTGCACCCGATTGCTTTCTGTTGGTGTCTCTCTTGTGACATCTGCAACATTAATTAGATTGCTCTGTAACTTCTCTTCTGCTGCCTTTAAGCCTAGCCCAATCCTAGCAATCAATTCCTTTTCCTTTACTACCTCTTCAGCTGCTTTGACATAAGTAAAAGAGTGCTTGTATGACCATATGTGTGAGTGTCATACCCTTATCTAGCATTCCCACTTTGTCTCTGTTCTTTATACACTCTACCTCCTGCACAATTTTTTTCTTGTGCTTTCTTTATGAATTTAGTGCCCAAATCTGAATTACTCTGTTTTACCAACAGCTCCTGTACTACTTCTCACAAATCTGCATGTAAAGATTGCAACTCATTAATAGTACCTGTTATAGTTTCTAAATTTGTGCAAACTTCTGACTAAGCCTCTTGCATCTGAGTCTGCATGTCAGTCACGATCTTAAGTTTATCAGCAGTTTCCTCTTGCACCTTGTCTATAGATGACACTTTTTGATCTAGGTTGTTCATATCCTGAGATGAATCAGTGACTAATTCCACTTTTAATGTAAATGCATAAAACTGCAACCAGTCACTTTTTTTAAAAATAGTTATTTAATATTCCATGATCAGTTGTCAAACTTTTTCAGGCTCATGGGCATGAAAAAGCACTTTTAAAGCACTCAGTAAAAAAAATATATATATATATATATATATATATATATATATATATATATATATATATATATTTATTTATTTATTTATTTTGTGTGTGTGTGTTTTTGTGCTTGTTTGTGTGTCTATCAACATGCCAACGCTTTCGTTTGGTAAGTTACATCATAAGAAAAACAACTCAAATTACAGATGCATTTTGCTCCTTCAAGACTTAACACTTTGGCGACCAAGCCCTAGTGTAACTCATGCTACAACACTGTGTTCAAAAGACTGCACCTGATTACAACTTGGGTCGCAAGTTTTCTGGACGCCAGAGACACTTGTTGATCAAAAAGTGGTCTCATTTTGTATGAGAAGAATATACTTACTGTTTGTTGACAGGTGCTGTCTTCTGTTGTCAATTTTGAGACTTACTTTGACAGAAACAGTAGTGAATGCAACAGAGCAAAAGTGTGCTTGTGTTGTTATGAGTTTTGTGTGTGTACTTATCAGGTTTTGAAGTTTGCTGTAATTCTGCTACAAATTGATCACATTTATATAGTGAGCTTGAAATTTTGAAAGCTCAAGAGGAAAATTCAGTGATTCTGCATCAAAGGAAGAAATATCTCAGTGGAAAAAGGTTGAAGAAAATTCATACTCAGGCAAGCTGCAATGTGCTATGATTTTTTTGCCAACAATATTGTTACTGCAGATAACGCTGCTGTAATTACAATTTAGTTCTATTTTATTTGTCTTAATCTCATCTTCTTTGCAGATGACTATCATGAAGTAGCAGCATTCCATGATTTGTTTGGAAATATGAGACCATTCACCGACAAAACAAACTGGCATTGCCCTGAATACAACATACCTCTCTGCATACCAGAATATTTCAGAATTTTTCATACACAAAAGAGAGTTACATGTGAATCTGCTCAAGAACTCATCTCACACCCTTTTGTTTTTAAGGATAATTTCATTTTTGGGGATTATTATTCTAAAATTTAAATATATCAAAGAACTACAATAAATAGGAAAAATAAACTTTGAAGCTTTTTTATGGTGTGTACTAACCTTCAAGATATATAAAACACAAAAATTCCAGTAACGTTTTAAATGACAACATAGGTTGCTTGTTTTGTGGGCCCAAAATTTTTCTAAGTAGCTGGATCTCAAAGTGTTGAAAAAATTGCCTGCAGAGGCAGCCTAATGATCCACATTAATGAGTAAAGCTTGTTACCTACATCTCAGTTTTGCTACTGTGTAGGATTATTTTCTAAGAAAGCAAAAATGACCTCACAAATGAAGTCTGGCAGAGCCAGACAAGGAAAGATATCCTGTGGAGGTTTTCTATGACCTTACCAGAGCCTTTGATAGTGTGAACAGTAAAATTCTACTATGTAAATTAAAATGTTGTGGCATTAAAGCCAACCTGTTGTATGAATGGACTTTATTTCATTACAGGCAAACTGTGCAACAGTAGTTAAACAAAGCTCTGAATCGGGGTATTGTCAAATATGGATTTCCACATGACTTGGTACTAAGTGCACATCCACTCCTAACCAGTGTAAATGAAATATCTAAGATATAAAAAATTTATCAAAAACTATGTTTCTTCCTGGCAGATTAAAACTGTGTGCCCGACCAAGACTCGAACTCGGGACCTTTGCCTTTCGCGGGCAAGTGCTCTACCAACTGAGCTACCGAAGCACGACTCACGCCCGGTACTCACAGCTTTACTTCTGCCAGTACCTCGATCTCATTCTGGACTATAATGTTTACTTGCATACTGATCCACGGCACAACTCAGTTGTACTGATACATCCCTGATGATAGCTGAACCTGCTTTCACCAGTTTCATACCAACAATTCGTCTAAATCTTATGATGACTAACATGAAATTCGAAGAAATAGAAATGAATCACTAGTACCAGAAATGTTTATTAATGACCATGCCCTAAACTTAAATATAGTATACAAAATCCCTTGTTATCCATCTGGATAAAAAACTAAAATTGTGTTAACGCATAGGTAATTTAAGGCAGAAGCTCTGGTACACATTTTTCACACTTAGCAGTAGCAGTTGTTATACAAATGTTTTTGTAAATTTCTTCTGTGCAATGCAGCTGATGTAAGTAAAGTAAATCTTTAGCAAAATTATTTATCAGTATATTGAGCAATAAGAATATTGTTTACAGTAGATAGTAGCTCATCATACAGAGCATTTCTTAGATCCTGGAACTGTTACATTCACTTTGTAGTACATTTAATTCTTGCTGGTACTTGGGGCTGATCACAATAATCAATTTCAGTGTTATGAAAAGGACAGATTACTACTCACCTTACAGAGGAGGTGCATTGTCACGGATAGACATAACAAAAGGACTGTCAAACAAGTAAACCTTTGGCGAATAAAGCCTTCATTGGAATCAGACAACAAACACACACACGACCACAGTCTCTGGCTGCTGAGGCCAAACTGTCAACAGCAGTGTGTGATGAGAGAAGCAATAAGAATATTGGTGGGGGTGAGCTGGAGGCTATAGCAGTGAGGACGAGGGATATTAGGTATGGGTGGGGGACAGAAAAGTGCTGCTTTGGGAGCATACAGAGACGAGCTGGAGGGAGGGCAGGGCAGTGAGGTGCAGTCGGGATGTTAGATGGAGGGCTGGGAGGCAGCAGCAATGGTAAAGGAGAGAAGTAAAGATTGTGGATGTGTTCGTGGAATAGAGAGCTGTATAGGCTGGAATGGGGATAGGTGGGTAGATTATAATGACTAACAAAGGTTGAGGCCAGCAGGATTACTAGAATGTAGATGAATTGCAGGGAGTGTTCCCACCTGTGCAATTCAGAAAAGCTGATGTTGGCAGGAAGGATCTGTATGGCACAGGCTGTAAAGCAGTCATTGAAATGAAGAATGTCATGTTGGGCAGCATGCTCAGCATTTGGGTCGTCCGGCTGTTTCTTGGCCACAGTTTGTCGGTGGCCATTCGTGTGGACAGGCAGCTTGTTGGTTGTCGTACCCACATAGATTGCAGCACAGTGGTTGCAGGTTATCTTGTCGATCGCATGACTCATTTCACAGGTAGTCCTGCCTCACATGGGATTGGTGATGCTCGTGAGCAGATGGGAGTAGGTGGTGGTTGGAGGATGTATGGGACAGGTCTTGCATCTAGATCTATTACAGGGGTTTGAGCTAGGGAAGGACAAGGATATTGTATAGGTTCAGTGGGTGGTGGAATATAACTGTGGGAGGAACAAGAAGTTTAGTCGGTAGGACTTCATCATTTCAGGGCATGATGAGAGGTAGTTGAAACCCTGGCAGAGAATGTGATTTAGTTGGTTCGGTCCTGGGTGATACTTAGTCACAAGGGGAATGCTCGTCTGTAGCCGGGTAGTGGGGCTTTGGGAGGTGCAGGGTGACTGGGGAGATAAAGCACCTAGAGATCTGTTTTTGTACATGGTTGGGAGGGTAATTACGGCATGTGAAGGCTCAGTGAGGCCATTGGTATATATCAAGAGTGACTGCTTGTCACTACAGATGTGATGACCAAGAGTGGTTAGGTTGTATGGAAGGGACTTCTTGGTATGGAATGAGTGAAGCTGTCGATGTGGAGGCATCACTGGTAGTTGGTTGGTTTGATATAGATGGAGCTACTGAAGGAAGGAGGTCAACACCGAGGAAGGCGGCTGTTTGGGTGAGGAGCAGTGATGGGATGGCGAGGCGCGGCGACTCGAGCGCACCGAGAATTTCTCGAGCCTCTAGTTCTCAGGCAATTCTCGAAAAGCTCACGAGAAAGGGCTCAGCGGCGTGTGATGCTAAGCGCCAGTTGGCTGCGACAACATACGCTGCGCCGCTGTTGTTTTATGAATTGAATGCCGCCGCTAGACAAACACGCTCGCTGTGCTCGTAACTAGTATGTCTCGGGTTTCATTCGAGTAAAGTTGTTGTTCAAATTGATATGGACACTTGAAAACGAACGTCATGGTGCTGGCAATACTTTACGGAGAATGGGGATAACGTTACTTGCAACATTTGTCATAAAAATCTCCGTAATGTATCAAAACATACAACGGGCATGATTAGACATCTTAAACTGCACAATTTATTGAGCAATAAAACAGCGATGTCCGTGGATACAAAGGCTCATTCTTCCAATAGTGCGAGATAGACAAAATATCCAGGTACGTTGGTACAAAAGGTGAATTCTGTGCAAAAGTTCGAATAGTGTCCGAAGCGATCCGTCACGCTTAAAAAACATTGATTTTTTAATCGTACTCCCATAACGTACAACATACCGCAAAATCAAACCAATACTATCGTAGCTTTTGCACGATACGATATGTAATTTTATTGGACTAGTAGTCGAGCATAACGTATCTCCTCGCAGGAGCACTGATCTAAATCTTATGTTTCTCTTTATAGAGGGAAGTAAACGGCTACAGCTAGATGAAGCACTAGTGGCCATGATAACAGACGATTTTCAACCGCTTTCAATCGTCGAGGACACTGGTTTTCGATGTTTTGTTTCACTGTTGGACCCACAATACTCGATAGCAAATCGAAAAAAGTTGCGCCTCATGATTGAGGACGATTACCATAAGCAGAAAGAGGCTGTAAACTTGGCCGTGGAAGACTCTACTTGTGTTTCTTTAATGACCGATATTTGGACCTCACTCAATAGTGAGGCATATATTGCTGTAACTGGTCATTTCATTAACACTAATTGGTGCCTGAAAGCTTTAGCTCTCGAGACATTCCGTTTCCCAGAAAAGCATACAGCGCTAAATATTAGTGAGGCGTTAGATAACGTGATTTCAAAATGGAACATTGAAAACAAAGTTGTAAGCATCACAACTGACAATGCCAGTAACGTGACGGCAACCGTACAACTTATTCACAGTGGCAACATAGATATGCAACATGTGCCGTGTTTAGCACTCACCATCAATTTAGTTGTGAAAAGTTCTTTGAACAGCAACAGTGAGCTCTGCATAATGCGGGAAAAGGCCAAAAAAATTGTTACCTATTTTAAAACAAGTTGCAATGCTAATGAAAAACTCCATGAGATCCAGGATCTAATGATAAAACCTATTCATAAATTGATTGAGGAAACCGAAACCCGATGGAACAGTACGTTTTATATGCTACAACGTCTAGTGGAGCAAAAGGAATGCATTGCAGCCTGTTTATCAACTTTGTATTCAGGTGTAGAGAACCTCACAGCTGACGAGTGGCGAATTTTGAGTGAATATTTATGTGTACTGGAGCCATTTGAAGTGGTAACAAGTTAAATCTCAACTGAAAACTATACCTCTCTTTCGAAAGCTATTCCAATAATCAGACAGCTAATCCTAACCGTATGCAATGGGAAGTGGCCTACCACGATAGCGCAAGAGCTACAGCAACATCTGCACAACTCACTAATAGCCCGGCTAGGATTAATAGAAACAAAGTACATACCGTTGCCACAGTTCTCGACCCAAGATTCAAAACGTTACCATTTACGAATCCCATTCATTCAAAACATGCCGTTGCAAGCCTAATTGCAGAGTGCACGAACGTGGTAGAGACCGTATGATCTACTCATTCGGCTGCTAACGACACTAGCCACGAGTACCATTTCGTACAAAACGCCAGTAGTTCCTTATGGGCTTCTTTCGATGAAGAGGTTTCCAATAAAAATATAATGAAAAGCGGTTGTGATAGAATAGACCTGGAGGTACAATGATATTTGGAAGAACTGTGCCTACAACGCACGGATAATCCTTTTCACTACTGAGAGAGAAAATGAAAACAGTTACCCAGGTCTAGCTGTCGTGGCCAAAAAAAATATCTTGCAATACCTGCAACTACTGTTCCCAGTGAAAGAATATTTTCAAAAACAGGACTACTTATAAACAAACAAAGAACCAGACTAAAAGGCCAATTGGTTAATAAAATCATATTTCTAAACAAAAACCGATGGCAGTGTAGCAATGGGATGTAATAATGCCTTCTGCTGAACAACTTTTGTTTCCTTTCTTTCTTCAGTAAGTAAACGTATGCACGCAGTTTCTGTATATAAAACGCTATAGCACTTCTCTTTTACGTTTAAGCATGCATGCATACATGCAGAATGTACAAGGTAATTTATTTTGTAAGAATAAAGCTTCTGTTTTATGCAAAGTCTGTGATTTGTTTTAAACAACAATTCTATGATTTTTTTCTTATGAGACATATACTAATACTTCAGTACACATTAATAACGGTAGTACAATTGATATCAATCATAGAATTTCAAAGTTTTCCGAGCATGTACGTACGACGAGTACGACTGCTGCGGCTCAGTGCTTCATGTACTGAAGATTTGCGCAATTTCTCAGAGAGCACAGCACTGTCAACTTCTCGAGCGTACCCGAGAAATTCTTGAGAAATTGCCTTCGCGTCGCACGTTTCTTGAGTGCGATCATAGCCCATCCCTAGTGAGGAGGACCAGGTGGAGTGAATGTGGGAGTACGTATTGAGGTTCTGGAGGAATGTGGATAAGGTGTCCTCTCCCTCAATCCAAATCATGAAGATGACATCAAAGAATATGAACCAGATGAGGGGTTTGCGTGTCTGGGAGGTTAGAAAGGATTCCTCTAGATGGTCCATGAATAAGTTGGTATAGGATGGTGCTATGCAGGTGCCCATTGCCGTATCCCAGATTTGTTTGTAGGTGATGCCTTCAGAGGAAAAGTAATTATGGGTGAGGATATCGTTGGTCGTGGCAACTAGGAAGGACATTGTAGGTTTGGATTTCGTCGGACATTGGGAAAGTTAGTGTTCAATAGCAGCAAGGCCATGGGCATTAGGGATGTTAGTGTAAAGAGAAGTGATGTCAGTAGTGAAGAGCAGAGCACCACATGGTAAAGGAACAGGAACTGTGGAGAACCGTTGGAGGTAATGGTTGGTATCTTTTATATACGAGTTTAGGTTGCAGGTATTAGGCCAAAGGCGTTGGCCTACAAGAGCAGAGATTCTCTCTGTGGACGCACAGTAACCAGCCAAAGTGGGGCATCCTGGGTGATTAGGTTTATGGACTTAAGAGGCATGTAGAAGGTAAGAGTGCAGGGAGTGATAGGGGTGAGGAGAGAAACGGATTCTTGAGAGAGGCTCTGGGATGGGCCTAAGGATTGGAGGAGAGACTGGAGACCTGCTGGATTTCTGGAAAGAGGTCACTGCAACAGGGTTTGTAGGTGGATGAAACTGACAGTTGGTGGAAGACTTCTTCCAGGTAATCCTTGCAGTTCAAATCAACAGTGGTGGTGCCTTTGTCAGCAGGTAGGATTATAAGTCAGGATCAGTTTTGATGGTGGAATGCAGTTCTTCCTGCAGACCTAACATTACCTTGCATGTTGAGGGATTTGGGGAATGATGGTGAGGCAAGGTTTGAGTTTAAGATATTCTGGGAAGTTAATGGTAGGCAATGTGGAGACAGTGGGGATGGACCATGGTTGGATGCAGGAGTGAACTGTGTCAAGCAGGGTTCAATATTTATTTTTGAGTCTGATTAGTAGGGTTGTTAGCGAAAAGGTTTTCCACTGTAGGGGCTGGAGAAGAAGAGAGGAGAAGAAGAGAAGGTCTTTAACAAGTCCTGCATGATTGAATTTGGGAGTTGGGCAAAAGGTGAGGCCTTTGAAAAGAACTAATTTTTCTGTGGTGCTAAGGCTTGTGGAGGAAAGCTTCATGACTGTGTTAACCCAGATACAAGACCTGTCCCATACACCCTCCCACAACCACCACCACCTCTTCTGCCTGGTCACAAGCATCACCTGTGCCATCAAAGGCAGGGCTACTTGTGAAATGAGTCACGTGATCTATAAACTAACTTGCAACCACTGTGCTGTGTTCTACATGGGTATGACAACCAATAAGCACTCTGTCCGCATGAATGGCTACTGACAAACTGTGGCCAAGAAAGAGCTGATCCACCCAATTGCTGAGCATACTGCCCAACATGACGTTCTTCATTTCAGTGACTGCTTTACAGCCTGTGCCATCTGGATCCTTCCTACCAACATCAGCTTTTCTGAATTATGCAGGTGGGAACTCCCCCTGCTATGTATCCTACACTCCTGTAACCCTCCTGGCCTCAACCTTCATTACTCATTGTCCTTTACCCACCTATCCTCTTCCTTGTTGCCATTCCAGCGTTACACAGACCTCTATTCCACCAACACACCCACTTTTCCCAATACCCCCCTTCCCTCCGTCTAACATCCTGACTGCACTACCCTCTCTCCACCTCATCGCTGTAAACGCCACATGCAGCACTTCACACCATACCCAACCCCTAACTTGTTATTGCACCCCTCCTCTCCCTGCCCCAGTCTCCTGCTTACCCCCGCCACCCAGATTGCTTCCCCATCATGCGCTACTGCTCGCAGTGTGGCCTCAGCACCCAGAGACTGTGGTTTTGTGTGTGTGTGTGTGTGTGTGTGTGTGTGTGTGTGTGTGTGTATTGATTCTGATGAATGTATTTTTGGCCAAAAGGTTACTTGTTTGACAGTCTTTTTATTGTGGCTATCTGCAACTCTCCCATGAACCATGGACCTTGCCGTTGGTGGGGAGGCTTGCGTGCCTCAGCGATACAGATAGCCGTACCGTAGGTGCAACCACAACGGAGGGGTATCTGTTGAGAGGCCAGACAAACGTGTGGTTCCTGAAGAGGGGCAGCAGCCTTTTCAGTAGTTGCAAGGGCAACAGTCTGGATGATTGACTGATCTGGCCTTGTAACAATAACCAAAATGGCCTTGCTGTTCTGGTACTGCGAACGGCTGAAAGCAAGGGGAAACTACAGCCGTAATTTTTCCCGAGGGCATGCAGCTTTACTGTATGATTACATGATGATGGCGTCCTCTTGGGTAAAATATTCCGGAGGTAAAATAGTCCCCCATTCGGATCTCCGGGTGGGGACTACTCAAGAGGATGTCGTTATCAGGAGAAAGAAAACTGGCGTTCTACGGATCGGAGTGTGGAATGTCAGATCCCTTAATCGGGCAGGTAGGTTAGAAAATTTAAAAAGGGAAATGGATAGATTGAAGTTAGATATAGTGGGAATTAGTGAAGTTCGGTGGCATGAGGAACAAGACTTCTGGTCAGGTGACTACAGGGTTATAAACACAAAATCAAATAGGGGTAATGCAGGAGTAGGTTTAATAATGAATAGGAAAATAGGAATGCGGGTAAGCTACTACAAACAGCATAGTGAACGCATTATTGTGGCCAAGATAGACACGAAGCCCACACCTACTACAGTAGTACAAGTTTATATGCCAACTAGCTCTGCAGATGACGAAGAAATTGAAGAAATGTATGATGAAATAAAAGAAATTATTCAGATTGTGAAGGGAGACGAAAATTTAATAGTCATGGGTGACTGGAATTCGAGTGTAGGAAAAGGGAGAGAAGGAAACATAGTAGGTGAATATGGATTGGGGGACAGAAATGAAAGAGGAAGCCGCCTGGTAGAATTTTGCACAGAGCACAACATAATCATAACTAACACTTGGTTTAAGAATCATGAAAGAAGGTTGTATACATGGAAGAACCCTGGAGATACTAAAAGGTATCAGATAGATTATATAATGGTAAGACAGAGATTTAGGAACCAGGTTTTAAATTGTAAGACATTTCCAGGGGCAGATGTGGACTCTGACCACAATCTATTGGTTATGACCTGTAGATTAAAACTGAAGAAGCTGCAAAAAGGTGGGAATTTAAGGAGATGGGACCTGGATAAACTAAAAGAACCAGAGGTTGTACAGAGATTCAGGGAGAGCATAAGGGAGCAATTGACAGGAATGGGGGAAATAAATACAGTAGAAGCAGAATGGGTAGCTTTGAGGGATGAAGTAGTGAAGGCAGCAGAGGATCAAGTAGGTAAAAAGACGAGGGCTAGTAGAAATCCTTGGGTAACAGAAGAGATATTGAATTTAATTGATGAAAGGAGAAAATATAAAAATGCAATAAGTGAAACAGGCAAAAAGGAATACAAACGTCTCAAAAATGAGATCGACAGGAAGTGCAAAATGGCTAAGCAGGGATGGCTAGAGGACAAATGTAAGGATGTAGAGGCCTATCTCACTAGGGGTAAGATAGATACCGCCTACAGGAAAATTAAAGAGACCTTTGGAGATAAGAGAACGACTTGTATGAATATCAAGAGCTCAGATGGAAACCCAGTTCTAAGCAAAGAAGGGAAAGCAGAAAGGTGGAAGGAGTATATAGAGGGTCTATACAAGGGCGATGTACTTGAGGACAATATTATGGAAATGGAAGAGGATGTAGATGAAGATGAAATGGGAGATACGATACTGCGTGAAGAGTTTGACAGAGCACTGAAAGACCTGAGTCGAAACAAGGCCCCCGGAGTAGACAATATTCCATTGGAACTACTGACGGCCGTGGGAGAGCCAGTCCTGACAAAACTCTACCATCTGGTGAGCAAGATGTATGAAACAGGCGAAATACCCTCAGACTTCAAGAAGAATATAATAATTCCAATCCCAAAGAAAGCAGGTGTTGACAGATGTGAAAATTACCGAACTATCAGCTTAATAAGTCACAGCTGCAAAATACTAACACGAATTCTTTACAGACGAATGGAAAAACTAGTAGAAGCCAACCTCGGGGAAGATCAGTTTGGATTCCGTAGAAACACTGGAACACGTGAGGCAATACTGACCTTACGACTTATCTTAGAAGAAAGATTAAGGAAAGGCAAACCTACGTTTCTAGCATTTGTAGACTTAGAGAAAGCTTTTGACAATGTTGACTGGAATACTCTCTTTCAAATTCTAAAGGTGGCAGGGGTAAAATACAGGGAGTGAAAGGCTATTTACAATTTGTACAGAAACCAGATGGCAGTTATAAGAGTCGAGGGACATGAAAGGGAAGCAGTGGTTGGGAAGGGAGTAAGACAGGGTTGTAGCCTCTCCCCGATGTTGTTCAATCTGTATATTGAGCAAGCAGTAAAGGAAACAAAAGAAAAATTCGGGGTAGGTATTAAAATTCATGGAGAAGAAATAAAAACTTTGAGGTTCGCCGATGACATTGTAATTCTGTCAGAGACAGCAAAGGACTTGGAAGAGCAGTTGAATGGAATGGACAGTGTCTTGAAAGGAGGATATAAGATGAACATCAACAAAAGCAAAACAAGGATAATGGAATGTAGTCTAATTAAGTCGGGTGATGCTGAGGGAATTAGATTAGGAAATGAGGCACTTAAAGTAGTAAAGGAGTTTTGCTATTTGGGGAGCAAAATAACTGATGATGGTCGAAGTAGAGAGGATATAAAATGTAGGCTGGCAATGGCAAGGAAAGCGTTTTTGAAGAAGAGAAATCTGTTAACATCCAGTATTGATTTAAGTGTCAGGCAGTCATTTCTGAAAGTATTCGTATGGAGTGTAGCCATGTATGGAAGTGAAACATGGACGATAAATAGTTTGGACAAGAAGAGAATAGAAGCTTTCGAAATGTGGTGCTACAGAAGAATGCTGAAGATTAGATGGATAGATCACATAACTAATGAGGAGGTATTGAATAGGATTGGGGAGGAGAGAAGTTTGTGGCACAACTTGACCAGAAGAAGGGATCGGTTGGTAGGACATGTTCTGAGGCATCAAGGGATCACCAATTTAGTATTGGAGGGCAGCGTGGAGGGTAAAAATCGTAGAGGGAGACCAAGAGATGAATACACTAAGCAGATTCAGAAGGATGTAGGTTGCAGTAGGTACTGGGAGATGAAAAAGCTTGCACAGGATAGAGTAGCATGGAGAGCTGCATCAAACCAGTCTCAGGACTGAAGACCACAACAACATCTGCAACTCAGCATCCATGCTATATGGTGAGTAGTTATCTATCCTTTTCATAATTTTGTCATTATTCCAGCCTGGATATTCCGTTGTTTAGCAATCAGTTTCAGATGAACAAGGAAACTGAAGTGCTTATCTTATTAGTGATTCCCAAAGATTATATGCTCACCTAGAATCAGGCAATCCTCTTGGCTGCATGAAAATAACAGTGCTATAGAGAGACCTACATTCTCTCAGTAGATAGACAGAGATCACTCCTTTAACAATTATCACTGCATTCGTGTAAATATTAAGTAACGACAGTATTACAGAAAGGATAGATACCTGGAACCTCCCCTTCTGGTTCAGCACACAATTTTAATCACCCAAGAGGTTTCAAAAGAGAACATACGCTGATCCAGAGTGAAAGGTTCATTCTAGAAGTTTAATGTTCATAGATCTTGACTCATTCAACATCTTTGAAACTTCTCGATTGTGTTTAGTGTCCATTAAATACCATGAATAAATGTTTTTCTTTACTTGAGTTTTGATCTTTATAGTATTGTAATTATATTGTCTTTATTGTTTTTAGGTCAGTGGAGGCTAAACCTAGCACTAGTGTTCCTGCTACCAGTTCAGGAAATGGCAGCTCTTGGTGTCCAAAAATATACTTCAATCACAAGTGTTTTTCTGGTCCGTACCTCAGCAAAGGCAAACTGTCAGGCTTGCCAAAATCGGTGGGTCCAGGTCCAGTGACCCTAGTACTAAAAGAAGTTCTTTCCATGGTGATATCGGTAGCCTACAAATCTAGTCGTGTTCTGAAAGAACTGCAATGTGATTCAAAGCAACCACCTCATGGTCATGTTCTTGAGGTACTTAAGGCTAAGTAAGTATTTGCTCAGCAAGCCTCAGTTGTAATTTTTTTTACTGTGCTTTTTTTGGGATAATCATGATACATTGTGGACTAACGTCGCCATCTTTCCTATTTGATGTGGTTGGATTAGAAATATTAATTTAGTGAACCACATTTTTCATTGCCACCAGAAAAGCTGATGTACTTTGTTGATTATTCTCCAGACCATAGTAAAAAATCCAAGTCTCATCACCAGTAATGATTCTGTCCAGATATCGAAGCCATTACGAACGTGCTTCAAGAATTCCTCACAAATGAGCACCCGTTTCTCCGTCTTGTCCTAGCTTAACAATTTGGGAACTGCTTGGTGCACAACCAGGACACTGCACAGTGCCATTGGTCTGTGTAGTGCTCACAGCGCCTTGTGCCGTGCTACTGCTCTGATCTCAGACACTGTGTAACTCCAACTAGTGCCAGGGTACTTTGGTATTAGCCAAACAATGTCTAATCAAGCACATGGCATTGCTGAACATTTCCAACCAGAGGAATATGGTAGGCCGAATCTTTTCGACAAAGGCAGTATAGAAAAGGGGATTAGCGATCACAATCTCATTATAGCAGTTATGGTTACAAAAGATAATAAATCAGTTAAGAAGGCTAGGAAAGTGTTTCTGCTAGAAGGAACAGATAAGCAGGTGTTAGCATTGCACTTAGACAGTGAACTGACATCGCTTGGTTACAATATGATGGATGTAGAGGAATTATGGGCAAAGTTCAAGCAGATTGTAAATCAGCCTAGATAATTGTGTGCCTAGTAAGTGGGTTAAGGATGGAAAACGCCTGTCATGGTTTAATAACGAGATTCTGAAAATGCTGAGGAATCAGAGGCTGTTGAACTCGTGGTTCAAAAGAGAATGCGCAAATGATGACAAGCTAAGGTTAATAGAAATTTGTGTGTCTGTGAAAATATGTTTGTGCAAAGTATACAACTACTACCACTGTCATACTTTAGCAAAAGATCTGGCAGAGAATCTGAGAAACTTTTGATTCTGTGTAAAATTGCTAAGTGGGTCTGAGGCTTCCATCCAATCACTTGACCAGTTTGGTGTGGCAGGAGAAGATAGCAAAACAAAAGCCAAAGTTTTAAATTTCACATTCAAGAAATTATTCACAGAGAAGAACCATACAAATACATCGTCATTTTACCATCGAACAAACTCCCGTAAGGATGACGTAGTAATAGGCGTTCCTGGCCTAGAGAAACAACTGAAAGTGTTGAAAACTAACATGCCACCAGATCCACAAGGAATCCCAGTTCAGTTTTTCAGAGTATTCTATGACATTGGCCCCTTACCTAGCATGCAAGTCTGTCATCCAGTGCAAAGTCCAAAACAACTGGAAGAAAAGTTCACGTGACTCCTGAGTATAAGACAGCCAAAACAATGGACCCGCAAAGTTACAGTCCAATACCCCTAACGTCGGTGTGATGCAGTTAGAATATAATAAGCTTTCTTGAGACCTTGAAGCTCATGTCCACGAATCAGCATGTTTTTTAGAAAACATCTTAGAAAACATTGCCCATGTGAAACTCAGCTTACTCTTTTCTCGCATGATATATTGCAGATTCCTTGTTTCTAGATTTCCAGAAAGCATTTGACACAGTGCCCCACTGCAGGCTGTTAAAAGAAGGTACGAGCGTGTGGAATAGGTTCACAGATATGTGAGTGGCTCGAAGATTTCTTAACTTATAGAATACAGTATGCTGTCCTCGACAGTGAGCGTTCATCAGAAACATGGGTATTGTCAGGTGTGCCCAGCGAAATGTGGTAGGACTGTTGTTATTCTCTGTCTGCAGAAATGATTTGGCAGGCAGGGTAGGCAGCAATATGTGGTTGCATGCTGATGATGTTGTGTTGTACAGTAAGGTGTCAAAGTTGAGTGACTGTAGGAGGATACAAGATGACTTACACAAAATTTCTAGTTGATGTGATGTAAGGCAGCTAGGTCTAAATGTAGAAAAATGTAAGTTAATGCAGATGAATAGGAAAAACACACACATAATGTTCAGATATGGCATTATTTGCGTTCTGCTTGACACAATCATGTTGTTTAAATATTTGGGCATAACGTTGCAAAGCGATATGAAATGGAATGAGGATGTGAGGATTGTGGTAGGAAAGGCAGATGGTCAACTTCAGTTTATTGGGAGAATTCTAGGAAAATGTGATTCATCTGGAAAGGAGATCGCATAAAGGACACTAAGCAACCTTTTCTTGACTACTCCTAAAGCGTGTTTGAGATCCATACCAGGTCGGAGCGAAGGAAGACATTGAAGCAATTAAGAGGTGGCCTGCTACATTTGGTACAGGTGGGTTCAAACAATATGCAAGTGTTATGCAGATGCTTTGGGAACTCAAATGGGAATCCCTGGAAGGGGGGCAGCATCCTTTTCAAGGAACGCTATTGAAGAAATTTAGAGAACTGTCATTTCAATCCGATTCTGTTGCCTCCAAAATACATTATGCTTAAGGACCATGAAGATAAAATACAAGAAATCAGGGCTTGTATGGAAGCATGCAGACAGTCGTATTTCCCTCGTTCTATTTGCAAGTGGAACAAGAAAGAAAATTACTAGTAGTGGTATGGGAGTACCCTCAGCCATGCGCTGTACTGTGGATTGCGAAGTATTGATGTAGATTTAGATGTAGATATGTGCATAATCAATACTTTGGTAGATGAACACTCATAAAATACAAGCGCCAAAGAGACTGGTACAGGCATTTGTTTTCAAATACAGAGATATTTAAACAGGCAAAATACGGTGCTGTGGTCAGAAACACCTGTATAAGGCAACAAGTGTCAGATGCAGTTGTTAGATCAATTTCTGCTGCTACAATGGCAGATTATCAAGATTTAAGTGAGTTTGAAATGGTTATAGTTGGCACACGAGCGATAGGACACAGCAACTCCGATGTAGTGATGAAGTGGGGATTTTCCCATACAATCATTATACGAGTGTACAGTGAACACCAGGAATCTGGTAAGACATTAAATCTCTGACATCGTTGTGGACAGAAAAAGATCCTGCAAGAACGGGACGAATGACAACTGAAGAGAATTGTTCAATGTGACTGAAGTGCAATCCTTCCACAAATTGCTACAGATTTCAATGCTGGGCCATGAACAATTGTCAGTGTGTGAACCATTTGACGAATCATCATTGATATGGGCTTTTGGAGTCAAAAGCCGACTCGTGTACCCATGAGGACTACACAACACAAAGCCTTATGCTTTGCCTGGGCCCATCAACACTGACATTGGACTGTTGATGACTGGAAACATGTTGCCTGGTCGGACGAATCTCATTTCGAATCTTATTGAGTGAATGGACATGTACGGATATGGAGACAACCCCATGAATCCATGGACGTTACATGTCAGCAAGGGATTGTTCAAGCTGGTGTAGGCTCTAGAATGGTGTGGGACATGTGCAGTTGGAGTGATATGAGACCCCTGATATATCTAGATATGACTCTGACAGGTGACATGTACGTAAGCATCCTGTCTGACCACCTGCATCCGTTCATGTCCATTGAGCATTCTGATAGATTTGGGCAATTCCAGCGGGACAATCCAACACCCCACATGTCCAAAACTGCTACAGAATGGCTCCAGGAACACTGTTCTGAGTTTAAACTTCCACTGGCCACCAAACTCATCAGACATCAACATTATTGAGCATATCTGGGATGCCTTGTAACATGCTGTTCAGATGAGCTCCACCCCCTCATTCTCTTACAGATTTATGGACAGCCCTGCAGGATTTGTGATGTCACTTCCCTACAGCACTACCTCAGACATTAGTCAAGTCCATGCCATGTCGTGTTGCGGCATTTCTGCGAGCTCGCGGGAGTCCTACACGATACTAGGCAGATGTACCGGTTTCTTTTGCTCTTCAGTGTATTTATTAAAGCAGTTGCAGTGTGAAGGAAATCTGTTGACAAGCATATGGGGCACAGTGATGATAAACTCCAAAAATATTTTGCTTACCACAAAGTAATCTCTTCAAACTGGACATATCGATGTACATTCTTAATTATAGAAAATTTGACTGAAGAATTAAATTTAGAATTTGGATTTTCATTATGCAGCTTGTTTGAATTAATCACCAATTAAAGTATTAAAAAGTAATTATATTAGTGAATCTTAAAGAAAACATTACTCCTCCTCATCTGTTCCAAGTTAGAGATTTAAGAGGTGTTGGATTCTTTTCTTTGATATTCTGTTACAGTATCATAAAACTTCATAAATGAAGTCAGTAGATTTCCCTATATCTTATTTCACTCACCTAATTGTAGTTTTCCTCAACTTATATGCATCAATTTATAACTTTTCTATGATGTAATTCCTACAATCTTTGACTGTTATCATATCAGATGCCTTCCCAGAATTACTAACAACTATCACTGACAAATATGAAAAGAGACTCAAGTAGTAAACACTAAAATCCATAGCTGTTGGTTGGGTTATGCACAGAATTTAATCGAGCATTGGCATTCAGAACGGGGACTGATGACTACGACGTTGAGCGCCATACAAAGCAACATCATCATTGTCATTCAGAAATTCATCCATGTGATGCACTTTGTCCTCGATTTTGCTTTTTTGAGAGGTCTCCAGACTGTAGATTACTTTCTGCCCCCTCCTGGGTGTCTGTGAATGTCTCTTAGCAATTGTCCACAAAGCTTGCTGCAACATTGAGAATATCCCAGTTGCAGATTTGCTCAACCTCACACAAAATTTGATAGTATCTTGTTGCTCTTTCAAATGCTGCATTGTCAACACAAAAGGGATCCAGTTTTTTGCTTATCTTGGCTGAAGGTGGGTTTAAAAAAAAAACTAGCGGGAGAAGATAGTGATTTGGGTCTGTTGCGTTATGTTAGGACCGATCTGCAAGTACTTACGAGTAGGTATGTAATGGTTGATCAACAGATCTGTAATTGTGTTGTGCTTTACTGCATTGTTTTCATTACTTATGGGTGTGATTTTTAAAACTGTATATTTTATTTGGGAAAGTTTCATTTGTGGGTTTAACCAAAAGAGTGAACTGATTCCTCTTTATTTAATATGCACACATTGGAGCATATTCAAGAATTGAGAGCATAAATGGCAATGATTTAAGTAATCAAATTAGCAAAATGGTTTGTGACTTAAATAATCGAATTAGTGAGTTGTGTAATGAGCTGAACATTAAAATAGAAACACAAATAATACTAGGGGTCGGACAACTGTGCAGAAACCTGTATAGAGGGGGGTTTCAAACAATTGAAAGTACAAATGGACACAGGAAAAGTGTGTGTGTGTGTGTGTGTGTGTGTGTGTGTGTGTGTGTGTGTGTGTGTGTGTGTTTTGATTGAGGTATTGGTTAACAAGAACCAAGATTCTTTCGGTGAGAACACAGAACCAGCCACAGGGGGATGTCCTAGATTCTTAGGTATATGAATGTTGGAAAATATGTTGAAGGTGATTGAGCAGGAAGTAGTTGGGATGAGTAGGGAGATGGATTCGGAGGTGAGATCCTGGAATTGGCCTAAGGATTTAAGTAGGGATTGGAGGGTACGCTGAACTTCTGGAATGGAATTGAGGAGGAAACTCAGTGCTTATGTGGACATTGAGAAGGACCAGCATAATCATGTAATTGATGTACTGGTTTCATGATTGAAAGAATACACTCTACCAACCAATCAGAAATTAAATATGATGATGTTAGTGAATCATTTTCAACGGGTTAACTTCGTTCAAACTGGATGACCTTGTGTATCTGACAAGAAAGTCTATTCTGTTCGAGCACCCATTTGAACCCTATGGAATCAGTATCTGTGCATTATAGGAGCCATAAATTTTAAAGTTAAATGATTTGAAGAGGAAAGGTAACAATTCACCAATAATTGTTACAGTTGATAAATTTTTTTGGCTGGGTTTGTGACTGAATTGTCAGTATGTAAAACTACCAACATTTCGGTCACTGTTGCAAGGACCTTCTTCAGAGTGTTTTTGTTTACTCATCCCAGAAAAAATTTGTTGACAATTCAGTAATAAGTTGATGTGCTGAGTGTCAACATGCAAATAAAGAACACTGAGAATGTTTGGTTTTAGGACGAATCCTACTTCAAACAAACAAGTAAAACACACACACACACACACACACACACACACACACACACACACACACACACGTATATATATGCATGTACATTTATGTTGTCCCAGCTGTCACTGCAGCGTGATTGAGGTGAGGTGTTGTGATGGATGGAGTGGACGAGGAGAGAAAGGGATCGGTGAGCAGGGTCTACATCAGTTCAGAAATGTGTCCTTACCTTGAGCTAAAATCCAATCTGACAACCGGTTCTGTAAGTGCTCCATAGACCATGACATAACCCACCCCCCTCCTCCCCCAAACACACACACACACACACACACACACACACAACAGTGGTCTAAATATAAAAATACTTTCTGTGTGGATGCTACCCTTCCTTTCACAATGATCTTTAAATTCACTGATTCTACCAATCTCTTTCCCTCACCAACTTCATACTTGAGAAACAAATCCCCGCTGCACAGGCATTCCTGAACCATCTCTGTTCCCTTCATAAGATACTGTTATTGCGGAACCCCACCTACCTACTCCCTGTCTCACAAATTGCCTTCCAACATTTGGAAGAGCACACCGGACACCATCTCCAAAAGTTTTCCATTTAGTGACATCCTACTCTTGCCTCAAAACACCACTGCCCATCTATACATATCGTCTTAAGTCCCCTTGCCAAAGACTCGTAGCACCCTGACCCTGCCTTACTGACCTTGCATGTGTAATGCGCGACACACACACACACACACATACACACACGGCCACAGTCACCATTGTCACCAGACACGAAGATCTTATGCCGGGAGAAGACAGCAGCCATATGTGTGTATTGGGAGGGGGGGGGGCATGCCTGCATTTGTTTCATGCATATGAGAATGTGTGTGCTTTTTATTGCGTCTACATCTGATAAAGGACTTAGTCTGATAATTAATACTATGTAGCAGTCTTTTTCAATGTGCCTACCTGCTACTTAATGCATCCTCTGCTTGATGAGTAACAATATATCTTTTACATATTTATGTTGTTCCAACCTATTTTTTCATTGTTTGTTTACGGTATAATAAATAAAGCTCTGCAATACTATAGTACTTTGACAATGATCATATCGATGTACATTCTGCTACAGAGTGAAAATTTCATTGTCGATAAATCCCGCAGGCTGTGGCTAAGCCATGTCACCACACTATCCTTTCTTCCAGGAGTGCTAGTTCTGGGAGTTTTGCAGGAGAGCTTCTATTAAGTCTGAAAGGTAGGAGACAGGGTACTGGCAGAAGTAAAGCTGTGAGGACGGATCACGAGTCATGCTTGGGTAGCTCAGTTGGTAGAGCACTTGCCTGCGAAAGACAAAGGTCCCGAGTTCGAATCTTGGTCCGGCATACAGTTTTAATCTACCAGGAAGTTTCATACCAGGACACATTCAGCTGCAGAGTGAAATTTTCATTTTGAATGTGATTGCTGCTGATCACATAGAGGAGGCATTGAGTTGCAGACAGGCACAGTGAGAAAGACTGCTAAAATAGTTAACCTTTTGAACAAATTCCTTCTTACAAAGTAGAAAACACTCACATTCACACAAGCACAATGATCATATCGATGTACATTCTGCTACAGAGTGAAAATTTCATTGTGGATACATCCCGCAGGCTGTGGCTAAGCCATGTCACCACACTATCCTTTCTTCCAGGAGTGCTAGTTCTGGGAGTTTTGCAGGAGAGCTTCTATTAAGTTTGAAAGGTAGGAGACGAGGTACTGGCAGAAGTAAAGCTGTGAGGACGGATCACGAGTCATGCTTGGGTAGCTCAGTTGGTAGAGCACTTGCCTGCGAAAGACAAAGGTCCCGAGTTCGAATCTTGGTCCGGCATACAGTTTTAATCTACCAGGAAGTTTCATACCAGGACACATTCAGCTGCAGAGTGAAATTTTCATTTTGAATGTGATTGCTGCTGATCACACAGAGGAGGCATTGAGTTGCAGACAGGCACAGTGAGAAAGACTGCTAAAATAGTTAACCTTTTGAACAAATTCCTTCTTACAAAGTAGAAAACACTCACATTCACACAAGCACAATGATCATATCGATGTACATTCTGCTACAGAGTGAAAATTTCATTGTGGATACATCCCGCAGGCTGTGGCTAAGCCATGTCACCACACTATCCTTTCTTCCAGGAGTGCTAGTTCTGGGAGTTTTGCAGGAGAGCTTCTATTAAGTTTGAAAGGTAGGAGACGAGGTACTGGCAGAAGTAAAGCTGTGAGGACGGATCACGAGTCATGCTTGGGTAGCTCAGTTGGTAGAGCACTTGCCTACGAAAGACAAAGGTCATTGTCTTTGGGTGCTGGCACCCAACTGTGATAATATTAGATGTAAGCAGAAGTCTGTTGCAGTGTCTGATGGAGGTAAGGAGGTGGCATGGGGTGGGGTGGGGGATTAATAGCAGGATAGAGGTGGCAGCATGTTGGGGCAGGATAGTGCTATATTGCTTCTAGGTGCCGTATGAGAAGGCTTTGCTGGGGGCAGAGGGGGAGAGACTTAGAGAAGGGTACAAGGCTAGTACATGCATGGTTAGGTAGTAGGCATGTGTAATGCTGGAGTGGGAGCAGGGAAAGGGATAGGTGGATGGAGGACAGGGTCTAGTGAAGGTTGAGGCTAGGAGTGTTACACGCACGAAGGATATGTTCTAGGGATAGTTCTCACAAGTGCAGTTCAAAAAAGCTGGTATTGATAGGAAGAATCCAAATGGCACACACTCTGAAGCAGTCATTGAAGTGAAGTTCTTCATGTTGGGTGACATTTCTGCAATTGGGTGGTCCAGCTGTCTCATGACCACAGTTTGGCAGTGGCCATTTATGTGGACAGACTGGTTGTTAGTTGTCACGCCCATGTAGAAAGTGACACAGTGGTCACAGCTTAGTTGATAGATCACATGGCTGCCTTCACATGTGGCCCTGCCTTTGATGGGTAGGAGATGCCTGTGACAGAACTGGAGAAGGTGGTAGTGGAAGGATGTATGGTGCAGGTCTTGCATTTAGGTCTATTGGAGAGATATGAACCATGAGGCAAGGGTTCTGGGAGAGGGGATGGAGTAGGAATGGACTAGGATATTGCGTAGGTTCCGTGGATGACGGAATACTGTTGTGAGACAGATGGAGAGGGTATTACTCTTTCTCCCTTTCTGCCCCTCTCCCATCCTCCTTCCAGAATAGCCTCTTGACACTGCCTCTAGCAGCCCTATCCTGTCTCCGAACAATTTCACAGGCAGCAGCTGCACCTTCCCCTCCCCCCCCCCCCCCCACTCTCCCTTGCTATTATTCCCCATCTCTTGCTATTCCTGCCCCTCCCCACCCCATGCCACGTGGTGAGCGGGCGCGGACCTCAGGGGGAACGCCTGGTACCCCAGACCGTAGATGAAACCCCCAGGAGCGGGTTTGGTGGGCGCGGACCGCAGAGGGAACACCTAGAACCGCAGCGGACAGACAACGAGGCAGCAACGCTCCAGCAGGTCACAGGGAATGGGCGCGGACCACAGAGGAAGCGCCTGCAGCCGTTGGTGGAGGGGGAAGGCCATAGGCATAAATACTGGACCAGGTCCACTCGAGGAGCAGTCTCAGGTCGCACCTGATGAAGGTCTCGAGCTACGTGACTGAAATATCGTGCAAGTACGACGCTGATATCCGGCAGAACACCCGACAACCCAAGATGTCATTAGATCGCCGGGAAAGCCTGAAGAGTTACATCAAAAGTCTCTACGGGGAGGAGATGTATCAGAATATCAAGAAGCTGGACAAGCTACGGCAGAAGAAAGGGAAGATGCTGAGTTCTCTCAGTTTTTTGCTGAGGTGTCGAGATGGAGAAGTGGTACCAGTATTTGCCAGAATTAAACATCACATCAACTCCAGAGCGGCGAACAAGATAAAACGCAGAGCTAGCATGGCACTGGTGAGAGAGAGGATTCGAGATATGCGCCACAGGTTAGATGTTGTGGCCAGGGAGCTGTTACACATTCATCTGTACATGGCAGCCTCCTTAACAAGAGAAGATTGGGATTGGGTAGACCGTGCCTCCTGGTCTTTAGCTGAGTGTGCTAGAAGGAATGCCTCATCTTGCCAATCTGCAAAGTTTGACCGCATGAGCAAGAAAGCACAGCAGATGGAAGAGACACACACGGTGACGAATCTGAGTGGCATACAGTTTGATGATACAACCTTAAAGGTACTCAGCAGGGGTCTCAACTTTGCTACGACCCCTAGAAACGTACCCATTTCAGGTTTCGTCAGTGCAGTAGAGCAAGTTGCAGCCACACTTCCACCTAATGTGGCAGAGGAAGTCCGCCGAGAGACCTGCAGGGCCCTCACCAAGGCCAGGCCGCCAAAATCGAACATCACAACCGAGGAGAGGCTTGCACTCAAGAAACTACGGGAAGACAACAGCATTGTGGTACTGCCAGCAGACAAAGGGAACTCCACTGTCATCTTGCAGCGAGTGGATTATGATGAGAAAGTACGCCAACTTCTGGAGGACCCTGCATACAGAATTCTGGAGTGTGACCCCACGGACAAGGTGGCCAAGAAGACTAGTGCTCTCTTGAAGGAAACAGGGATGCCCGATAAGATCATCAGACAACTACGGGAAAAAGCGCCAGTGCCACCTAGACTGTATGGTCTGCCTAAAATACACAAGGAGGGTGTGCCCCTACGTCCTATTGTCAGTAATATTGGGGCACCTACGTACATAACAGCCAAGTACCTGAAAGGTCTCCTGGCTCCGTATGTGGGGAAATGTATTCACCACATCCGCAACTCAGAAGATTTCCTGCAACGCCTCAAGCAACTGCACATCACAGATTCGGACATCATGGTTAGTTTTGATGTGGTATCGCTGTTCACCAGGGTCCCACTGAAGGACTCACTAGAACTGATAGCAGAGAAATTTGATGGTGCTCTGTTGGACCTGTTCAGTCATACACTGACATCCACGTATTTCCTGTACAGAAACCAATATTACGAGCAAACTGAAGGTGTAGCTATGGGCAGCCCACTGTCCCCTGTGGTTGCCAAAATGTTTATGGAAAGTTTTGAGGAGAGGGCATTGGAGACAGCCACATTTAAACCCACATGCTTCTTTAGGTATGTAGATGACACCTTCGTGATCTGGCCACATGGGATGGACAGGCCCAATGAGTTTCTTGAACATCTTAACTCATGCCACCCTAATATCAAGTTCACCATGGAACTGGAGAAGAATGGCCAGCTGTCATTTCTGGATATGTACTAGTCCAGAGGAAAGCAGATGGATCAATTGGCCACAGTGTGTACCGAAAACCTACACACACTGATTTATATCTGCAGGCCAGCAGTTGTCACCACCCTGCACAGAAGAATGGGGTTCTGAAGACTTTGGTCCACAGAGCACGTGCCCTATCAGACCAAGAGAATCTACCCATAGAGATAGAACGTCTCAAAACAGTTTTCTCCAAGAATGGATACATGGACAGACAAATTGAGAGGGCACTCCGACCAGCCACTATACCACAGGTTCCTGAAGAAGACCAAGATGAAGCAAGGAAGGTGGCATATCTGCCCTATGCTGGCTCTATTTCTGCCAGAATCAGTAGGATCCTGCGTAAACACAATATCAAGTGTGTTTTCTGTCCATCCAACAAGATTGGGGGACTGCTGGGGAGTGTCAAAGACGACCTGGGGTTACGAAAACCAGGGATTTACAATATACCTTGTCAATGTGGCATGTCCTACATTGGCCAGACGACAAGAACTGTGGAGATCAGGTGCAAAGAACATCAGAGGCACACTAGATTAAGACAAGTGACTAAGTCAGCCATTGCTGAACACTGTCTAGAACTAGATCATGCCATGAAGTATGAGGATACCAAGATTCTAGCACAAACACCCAGATTTTGGGACAGTGTTATAAGAGAATCGATTGAGATTAAAATGGCTGACGATCTTATGAATCGTGACACAGGGTACCAGCTAAGCAGAGCCTGGGATCCGGCTCTGGAATTGTTAAAGGAGCAACGGGGCCAGCTGCAACACTACACAAACAGAAGAACTAGAGACATGGAGATGGTAAACGAGCCCCTGACGGACTGCCAGGAGCACCAGACCGAAGATGGAACACCCAGAAGTGGGACTGGTGGGCGCGGACCGCAGAGGGAACATCCAGAGCCGCAGCAGACAGAAAACGGAGCGGCAACGCTCCAACAGGTCGTGGTGAGCGGGCGCGGACCGCAGGGGGAACGCCTGGTACCCCAGACCGTAGATGAAACCCCCAGGAGCGGGTTTGGTGAGCGCGGACCGCAGAGGGAACACCTAGAACCGCAGCGGACGGAAAATGAGGCAGCAACGCTCCAGCAGGTCACAGGGAATGGGCGCGGACCACAGAGGAAGTGCCTGCAGCCGTTGGTGGAGGGGGAAGGCCATAGGCATAAATACTGGACCAGGTCCACTCAAGGAGCAGTCTCAGGTCGCACCTGATGAAGGTCTCGAGCTACGTGACCGAAATATCGTGCAAGTACGACGCTGATATCCGGCAGAACACCCGACAACCCAGGATGTCATTAGATCGCCGGGAAAGCCTGAAGAGTTACTTTCCGTACTATTTGAAAATCCTGTACCTTCGATATATTGGTGGATGACAAGGTATGGCTGCTACTTGTCTATGTTAACGTGGTAGATTGGTGCAGTGGCTGTTGGGAGCGGCAGTAGGCGTAGCTCGCACTTTGTATCTACAAGGAAGTAAGGAACTTATCATTGGCAGCGTTCAGAGACAAATGAATATCTTTCAACTAGTGCCAATTTCCTCTGCTTCTGGTAGCACCAGTGCAATCGTAAAGTTATTGTGGACAAGGAGTAGTTGATAGTTGTTCCAAGCGAAGTGATTAGCATTGTTGTGTCTAAAAGGCAGTGTTGCCAAGTTAGGGGATTTCCCCCTAAATTTAGGGGGAATTAAGCTGCCTAGGGGGAAGTTAGAGAGATAAATGTTTCAGAGGGAAAAATATTTAGGGTTACTACCCTCCCCTCCCCACCCCTCCGCTCCACGATTTCATTCTTGACTCCCTTTTACCGCCCCACTAGCCCATTTGCTTACCCGATGGTGTGATAAATTATTTAGGGGAATTTGAAGTGCAATATAGGGGGAAACGGTGTGCGAGGGTTGCCATCACTGCTACATGACCATTGCCTAGAACGTAGGATCATTTTGTTCTCAGTTCTGTTGCACAATTTGTGTATTCAGTAGTAGTTGTTGGTTGCGTATCTTGGAGGTGTTGAATATTTTTCGTGCAGAATGGCGAAGAACTATGATGCAGTATTCTGCTTTGAGCAGAAATTTAGTTCAGAGTTTTTGAAGAAGGCTAAGTCAGCTACGGGTGTGCTGAATAAGTAACTACCGTAATCAGACAAACTCAAACTGATAAACTATTCAGATTATTTGCTAAGCCTAACATGTACATCCTGTATAAAATTGATTTAAATTTGGGAAAGATGTCTTACAGATAAAAGATACCATGCAAATATGGGTTGCATTATGAAATGAAAACATGTGATCATTTAACAGTGATTTATTCATGCAAAAACTGTGCTAATGTCAAAACAGAAATCTAAATATACGTTAATTTGTTTCCTCGGATCGTAATTTCGAACTGTAGTTCTCTCGAGAGTGCTTCATTTGAATGTGTGTGAATCCAAAGAAACCTGCAGAGCTCATCATTCATATTGTTCAGCATGTTGAATGATAAATTATACAGTCTGAAGGCTCAGGTATGTCCATTATTTAGTATTTACATGTAAATAATAAAGCAAATGTAATTGAATTGTTAGTTATTGAATTATTGCAACTTTAATCGTCAGGGATGTGTTGTAATTCACAATAGTACACCGTTAAAATTCTCCTGATTTTTCACTTTTGAAAGTTGGCATGTCTGTTATTATTATTATTAGTAGTAGTAGTATTGCTACTACTACAACCACCACCACCACCACCACCACTACCACTACTGTTTTATTTATGTTGTGATCTTGTTCATTTTCACTCAGTTATACATCTATACTCAGCAAAACACCATGAGGTGCATGGCAGAGGGTACATCCCACGGTACCAATTATTAGTGTTTCTTCCTGTTCTATTCATGTATGGAGTGCAGGAAGAATGATGGTTTGAATGCCTCTCTGCGTGCAATAATTATTCTAATCTCATCGTCACGATGCCTATGTGAGTGATATGTAGGGGGTTGTAGTGTGGCCCTAGAGTAATCATTTACAGTGGTTTTTTGAAACTTCGTTAATGGACTTTATGTTTATCTTCAAGAGTCTTCCAGTTCAGTTCTTTCAGTATCTCTGTGACACTCTCCCACAGATTAAACCAGGGCTTAACAACTGGCCGGTTTTGAGCATGAGTACTCGCGTCTGCTCAGGCACGTGCTCGCAAGCAGGTGCAAGGTTGCGGAGTAGGGAGGGAGGGGAAATGCGCGCGCACGTATGAATAGGACCGCAGCGTGCCTATTGAATTCGCGCCGGCTGTGTAACGTTAAAAGTACTACGATCAGCTCTAACAGTCACTTCGCTGGATAAGAATCATGTCAAGTTGCCGTTGTGTAACCCCAACCATGCTTTCGCAGTTCAACCCCCATTGGGAGGAATTGTATCTGTTTACAGAAAAAGGTGGTGTTGCAAAATGTTTAGTATGTCACAAAACGCTGAATTCTTTTAGGAAATTTAATTTGCAGTGACATTATATGTCGTACCACGCGAAAGACCATGGAAGTGGAAAATGTGATGGACCAGATCGTGCACAGGAAGTTACTAAACTTAAAAGGAAGCTATCCGAAGAAGATCTGGATGACGAAGAAAAATCAACTGAGGCAGCTCTCAGAGTGAGCTACAAAATTGCTTTGTTTTTGGCAAAATCCCTGCGCCCCTTCACTGATGGCGATTTAATTAAAGATGTTTGGTAGTTGCAGCGGAACATTTGTGTCCATCTCAAGTTGAACAGTTTCGGATTGTGCCATTATCTTACATGACCATTATGCGTCGCATACAGGACTTGGCAGACGACGTCCAGAGCCAGCTTGCAAATATCTATAAAGATTTTATGGCGTATTCTGTAGCTCTGGACGAAAGTGCGAAAGTGTTGATTTCACTGGAACAGCGCAGCTTTCCATATTTATTAGAGGTGTTAATAGAGATCTTCAGGTGAGGAAGGAGCTCCTCGATGTAGTCGCCATGAAGAACACTACAACCGGAGGTGATATTTTAAGTAGTGTTGAAGAAAGTGTTGAAAATATAGGATTTTCGTGAAATTCTTTAGTTTCAGTGTCTACAGACAGTGCACAGCGATGACAGGGAAAAAATTAGGTTTCGTTGCGCTGTTGAAGGAGAAAATGCAAAAACTGACCGTGCCGAATGAAATAAGGGGCGTTCACTGTGTGATCCACCAGGAAAACCTATGTGCAAAGAGTATCACTCTAAAAAATGTGATGAGTGTTGTTGTTCGTACAAACAATTATATAAGGAAGCATGGGCTACAACACAGACAATTTAAAAGCTTTCTTGAGGATGTAGAAAGCCAGTATGGTAGCCTGCCTTATTACAGCGAGGTCCGCTGGCTTAGTCGTGGCGAATTATTAAATCGAATTTTTGCCTATTAGATGAGATAAATATGTTCATGGAAATAAATAACGTGTTCCTGAATTGAAAGAGCCTTCATGGAAATGTGATCTCATGTTCTTAGCAGATTTAACTAGCCATCTGAATGCTTTGAACATTTCACTACAAGGTAAAGATCTGCTAATTACTCATTTCATAGATCGAATACGAGCTTTTAAAATGAAATTGATACTTTGGGTGAGTCAGCTGGAAACAGGAAATCTAGCTCATTTTCCTAAATTATCATCCATGCAAGATGTTCAGAAAGACTGTGAACGTTATTCACATAGTTTAGTTGCCCTTAAGGAAGAATTTGATCAACGCTTTCAAGATCTGACAGCACTAGACAGTGATTCTGATCTGTTCTCCTCTCCATATTCAGTGAATATTGAAGAGATTCGTCCTGAGCTGCAACTAGAAATTATTGACCTGCAGTGTGACAGAGAATACAGAGACAAATTTCAGAACAAGAAAAACATTTTGGAATTTTACAGACACTTCCCTCAGGATAGATTTCCTCATTTGCACAAACTGGCGGCTACAATAATATCAGTGTTCGGTTCCATGTATGTTTGTGAATAATTGTTCTCTGCAATGAAATGTAACAAGACGCACCTGAGAAACGCATTGTCTAATCGAAATTTAAATTGCACGCTGCGCCTACGATGCACAAGAACAATTACTCCGAACATAGACGCAATTGTAAAGGGCAAAAAGTACAAGATAACAGAGAATCCCACACTTCAGTGACACCTTTTATTGTGTTACAGTTCACAAATTAATACGAATGTAGAAGCATACAGCAAGCTAATAAAATTATGTGGCACGTGTACATTCTCCTTTATTTGTTTCATTTGTCACAGTAATAATTTGTGAGTGATATCCCTGCAGGTGGCCGCGGATTTACATTGACTGGCGGCAGCTGTTGTGTGCCCCACGTGACTCTCCCCACTCTCCGTTCTGGTCCGGTAGTGGGGTTAGCGTGCTCGCGCTGCTCCGTGCTCGCGCCTTGCTGGTCACAGCTTTCTCCGCGAGCATGTATGTTGTGAAGCCCTGGATTAAACAAACCTGTGACCATTCGTGCTGCCGTTCTTTGTATACATTCAATATCCGCTATTAGCACTATCTGCTACAAGTCCCACACCCATGAGCAATATTCTAGAACCGGTCACATGAATGATTTATAAGCAATCTCCTTTGTAGATTGATTGCACTTCTCCAGTAGTCCACCAACAAGCTGAAATCTACCAACTGCTGTACCCACGACTGAACCTATGTGATCATTCCATTTCATATCCCTGCAAAGTGTTGTGCCCAGGTATTTGTATGAGTTCCCCAATTCCAAAGGTGACTCATTGATATTATAGTCGTAGGATACTATGTTTTTTCATTTTCTGAAGTGCAAAATTTTACATTTCTGAATGTGTAAAGCAAGTTACCAATCTCTGCATCATGTTAAAATCTTATCAAGATCTGACTGCAGCTTCTCTCAGATAGCACTTCATTATACATAACTGCATCACATGCAAAACCTCTTTTTTACTACATTCATGCTCATAAATTAAGTATAATTGCAGAATGCGGTGTCGCACAATGTGGTACTACACAAAACTGATGCTAATAGCATAAGCACATAGGGAACACACACGACACAGATCTGTAAGTCCACGGTATTGGTGATAAGTTGAGAAAACCATCATGAAACATATGTGCTACAAAACTCCACTGTTTCCTGCACATGTACCCTGTCGGAGCTCCTGTTGTGTCCTAGGGGTCTGAAGACGTGCAGCGATACGTCGACCGAGAGCATCCCAGACGTGCTGAATGGGGTTTAGGTCTGGAGAACAGGCAGGCCACTCCATTCACCTGATACCTTCTGTTTCAAGGTACTCCTCCACAATGGTGGCTCAGTGGGGCCATGCATTATCATCCATCAGGAGGAAGGTGGGACCCACTGCACCCCAGAAAAGGCGGACATACTGGTGCAAAATGACGCCCCGATTCACCTGACCTGTTACAGTTCCTCTGTCAAAGACATGCAGGGGTGTACGTGCACCAGTCATAATCCCACCCCACACCATCAAACCATGACCTCCATACAGGTCCCTTTCAAGGACATTAAGGGGTTGGTACCTAGTTCCTAGTTCACGCCAGATGAAAACCCAGCGAGAATCACTGTTCAGTCTATACGTGGACTCGTCTGTGAACATAATCTGGGACTACTGTTCCAGTGACCATGTCCTGTGTTCTTGACACCAGGCTTTATGGGCTCTCCTGTGATCAGGGGTCAGTGGGATGCACCTTGCAGGTTTCCAGGCGAATAAACCATGTCTGTTCAGTCGTCTGTAGACTGTGTGTCTGGAGACAACTGTTCCAGTGGCTGCAGTAAGGTCCCAAGCAAGGCTACCTGCAGTACTCCGTGGCCGTCTGCGGATACTGATGGTGAGATTTCGGTCTTCTTGTGGTGTTGTACACTGTGGACATTCCGTACTGTAGCACCTGGACACGTTTCCTGTCTGCTGTAATCATTGTCATAATCTTGATATCACACTTCGTGGCACACGGAGGTCCCTTGCTACGACCTGCTGTGTTTGACCAGCCTCCTGTCGCCCTAGTATTCTACCCCTCATAACGTCATCAATATGTGTTCTTTGAGCCAGTCACCATTAGCATGTCTGAAAATGTCTGCTCACTTACTTGCTGCACCATACTCTGACATGCACCAACACACCTCTGCGTATGTGGACTGCTGCCAGCGCCACCATGCGATGACCGCAGGTCAAATGCACCGCGTGGTCATACCCCGAGGTGATTTAAACCTGCAGACCACCCACAAGAGCGTTGTTTCACCATGTAACAGCATTATCCTTAATTTATGAGCATGAGTGTATTAATATTGTCTGATAGGTCTTTAATACACAACATGAACAGCAAGGGTCCCGACACACTTCCCTGGGGCACACTCGAAGCTACTTCTACATCTGACAATGGCTCTCCATTCAAGATAACATGCTGTGTCCTCCCTACCAAAAAGTCCTCAATCTCGTCACAAATTTCACTTGATACCCCATATCATGATAATTTTGACAAATAAGTGTAGATGTGGTACTGAGTCAAATGCTTTCCAGACATCAAGAAACACTGAATTTACCTGGTTGCCTTGATCCATAGCCTGCAGTATATCATGTGAGAAAATTGCGAGTTGGGTTTCACATGATCAGTGTTTTCGAAATCCATGCTGATTGGCACTGAGGAGGTCATTCTGTTCAAGAGACCTCATTATGTTTGAGCTCAGAATATGTTCTAAAATTCTACAACAAATCGATGTCCGGGATATTGGATGGATCACTTCTACGACTCTTCTTGTAAGCGGGTGTGACCTGTGCCTTTTTCCAAGAAGTGGGCACAGTTTTTTGTTTGAGGGATCTACAATAGATTATAGTTAGAAGAGGGGCTAACTCAGCCACAAATTCAGTATAGAATCTGACAGGTATTCCACTGGGCCATGGAGCTTTGTTCAGTTTTAAGGATTTCAGCTGTTTCTCAACACTAGTGACACTAATACTTATTTCATTCACCTTTTGGGTAGGAGAATTAAACTAGGGCAATTCTCTTGGGTTTTCCTTTGTAAATGACCATTTGAAAAAGGCATTAAGCATTTCAGCTGTACCTTTGATACCCTCAGTTTCAGTTCCTTTCTCAATCGCTAACGAACTTTGATGCCACTAACAGCCTTTACATACGACCAGAATTACTTTGGGTTCTGTGAAAGATCACTTGACAATATTCTGCTACAGTAGTCATTGAAGGCATCATGCATTGTTCTCTTGTCAGCCAAATGCATTTCACTCAACATCTCATCTGAAGCTTTTAAAAATTTCTGATTCATACAGTTTGTTATACAGACCGTGTAGATGTACAATAGCATAGTTAAGGTTTCAGTAGATTCTAGGATTTGCCCACTGAATGTACAGCCTTTATGAACATTGTTTAATGTGCACAGCCCAGTCTAAATGTCTACAACAGAAATATGACTCAGCCACTTGTATTTCTTCTGATTAGTGTTGGCATCTTAGCTACTTTTTTTTACAGGTACAAGAATAATACATACCGGGCAAATGTCGCTGTTGTGACATCAGCAGATGAGGTTACAAATTTCTGCAAGAGAGTCTGCCGGCGACTGCAAGTCTGCCCATATTTGTTTGGACCGATAGCCATTGGAGAAAATGTATGCCCTGAGAAATGTAACACTCAGTCTAAAACAAAATTTAGTAAGTAGACACAATCTTTCTTATTCATGTTATTGTGAATAGTTGGAGACATAGAAGTGTGATTCCGGGTGAAACATTACACCAGACTGCTGTAAATTTTGCATGTACTGTTGGTGAAGGAACACCATTCGTAGAGAGAAGATTTGCTTCTTGTTGACAGTTTTTGTAGTATTTTAATGTAAACACTGTTCAGAACATCTTTCAACAGTGTTTTTATAGCAATATGTTCTTGGAGGATATCTTTGTTTTAAGAAGTTCTCTGTTTCAGCGCACTATTGGGTGCACGGAAAGCGAAAAATTGGACGCCCAAAGGGTGAAGCGAGTATTGTAGTCCCACGGCCTAGGAAGCGTCGTGGACGGGTAGCTGCAAGGATCAATGCAGCGTGGCGTAAACTTACCTCCACTGCCTCCAATTCATCTCAGCTTCTGTCTCATGAATCACTGCAATCTACAGTCACTAAGACACAGCAGCAAGCTGAAGGTACACAGTTATATTAGCATAAGTGGATATTGTATTTGTAAACTTGATAGTAAATACCATATGGAGTTCTTGAAAAAGTTTACAGTTGTGTGGTTTCTTTGTTTGTCATCTTGTATCCTCCTACAACCACTGAAGTTCGACACCATCCTATACGCTATAGCATAATCAGCATACAACTGCAGTTTCGTGTCCACCAGATCATTTATGCATGTAAAGAATAATAGTGGTCATGCCACACTTCTCTGGGGACTCCGGAGGATACCCTCTTCTCTGACAAATGCTTGGTGTCTAGGACAACATACTGGGTTCTATTACTTAAGAAGTATTAGAGCCACTCACATATCTGGGAACGTATTGCTTATGCTCATACCTTCGTTAACAGTCTGCAGTGGGGCACCATATCAAATGCTTTCCAGAAATGTTAAGTATGGACTCTGCCTGTTGACCTTCATCCATAGTTTGCAGTATCTCATGTCAGAAAAGGGCAAGCTGAGTTTCGCCCGACATTTGTTTTCTAAAAACTTGCTGATTCATGGACATAAGCTTTTCAGTCTCAAGAAAATGTGTTATATTTGAACGGATAATGTATTCAAGGATTCTGAAGAAAACTGATGTTAGGGGTAATGGTCTGTAATTTTGCAGGTCTGTTCTTTTACCCTTATTGCGAAGGTAATCCCAAAACTAAGGTCTCCTATTTTTTAATAAGTACATCGAGGTGTTTATTTCTACAATAGTTTACATCAGTTTACAGCTTGAACATTTAGCTGTTTTTTGACACAATCACCATTTCTGTCGATCCATTTTTGTAGACACTGTTGCAGTTTTTGTATGCCCATGTCATACCTGCTCGCCGCCATGCTGTTCAGAAAGTTATGAACCTATTCTTTCACCTCATCATCAGAGCTGAATTGCTTTCTGGCCAAATGTTCTTTTAACCTAGGGAACAGGTGATAGTCACTGGGCGCCACGTCAGGACTGTTGGGTGGTTGGGTGATTATGCTCCACTGAAATTGTTACAGGAGAGCAATGGTTTACCGAGCGATGTGTGGGCAAGCGTTGTCATGGAGAATGTGTGCGCCCTTACTCAACATTACTCTTCTCCAGTTCTGAATTGCCTGTTTGAATTTTTTCAGAGTCTCATAGTACCTGTCAGCGTTAATTGTGGTCCCAGCAATTCAGCTCCGGTGATGAGGTGAAAGAAGAGGTTCATAGCTTTCTGAACAGCATGGCAGCAAACTGGTATGACAGGGGCATACAAAAACTGCCACAGCGTCTACAAAAATTCATCGGCAGAAATGGTGATTATGTCGAAAAATAGCTAAATTTTTCAAGCTGTAAACTGATGTAAACCATTGTAGAAATAAACAGGTCTATGTACTTATAAAAAAATAGGAGACTTTACTTTTGAGATTACCCTTGTATATACAGGAGTCACCTGCACTTTTCCAATTGCTTGGGACTTGGTACTGGAAGAGAGATTCACAATAAATGCAAGCTAAGTAAGAGGTCAGCACTGTAAATACCCTTTGTAGAACTGAATTGGTATTCCATCTGGACTTGCAACTTAGTTGTTTCCAAATCTTTTAGGTGTTTCTCTATGGAAGGTATGCTTATTACTGTGTCACTCCATACAGGAGTCAGTTCATTGGTCAAAAGAAAGCATGTTTATACAATTCTCCTGCTTGAACAATTTCTTAAACTTGAAATTTAAAACTTCAGCTTTCGTTTTGCTACCTTAAGCTGCCACATAAGACTGGTCAACGACTGACTAGATGGAAACCGTAAAACCAGCAACTACTACCTTACTTGCCTTTGTCACAATAACTTGATAGACAACAGTTTACAAGTGTTGAAGAACTCAAGATTACCATTGTCTGTTGGTTCAATTCCAAACTGCTATGCAGAAGGGTTCAAGAACGTAATGTAGCATTATGAAAAGTACTTAGAAACTTAATGATGATTTCAAGGGAAAGTAAAGTAGGTTTGTAGGGAACCAAAACTGTCAATGCCTCATACATTTGTCACGGATTGTCTATGCAAAAGATTTAAGAAGCTAGTGCAACATTATGAAAAATACTTAGAAGTGTATGGCAGTGTAATGGAAAAGTGAAGTAGATTTGTAGGGAACCACAATTCTCTATAATTTTTCTTTCCTGTGAATATAAACAAAGGGTAGTCATAAAATTTTAATTATTAGCTAAAAAAATTAAGTTATGTAATTTATTTTTTGTTGTTTTGTTGGTACAAGCCCTAGTTCTCATACACATTGAAATCTTCACTTCACAGTACCGTAGCACAGCAGTATAGGAGCCAAAATAAAATGATGCAGTCATTAATAAAGTGGAGTATTATATTCTAATTCATTTTCTGTGTTGAAGAAGAATAATGCTACAGCAGCCCATTCTGATTTGGTGGAACCGTGTTACAATAATGCACCATGATATGACACCGTGGTTAGGTGGTGCAGACACTGAGAAGAGCCATGAACTGCGGGAAAACTGCACAAAGACTGGTGTATCACAACCAAGGTAGTAATGTAAAAAGTGAAAGTCAGCCATGATCTAGTTTTCAACATCTTTCACAATGGAAAAAGGGAAAATTAGTCATGGACCAGCTTTCAACATCTTTCACGAACATTTGGATATGAGGAAGATTGCTGTCTGTTGGGTTCCATGACTCCTCACACCCATTCAAAAGGGCCATGAAACCCAGGTAACAGGAGAAATGTCGCAGCTGTGTGAGGCAAATCCAGGTCAGTTCTTTGGCCACAATATCTCCATGGTTGAGTGCTGAGTGTTCGAGTATGACTATGAGAAAAAGCAGCTAATCAAACCATGGAAACATTTAAATTCACTCCCACCTGACAAAATCCACTAACTCAACAATCCGACACAGTGAACTTGAGTATTTTTTGGGACTGCCATTATGTGGTGCCAACAGATTAAGCTCATAAAGAGGCAAATTGACGTAGGAACATAGTCCCAAAATCTCCTTTTGAAGTTAAAAAAGACTAGAAAGACATTGTTATGAGAAGTATTCAAGGGGATGTTTTTGCTCTGTAACAATGCACCAGCTCATTTTGCACAGGGCACAGGTACACATGCTGCTCCTTCAGGCTAAACAAATTTTACCTGAAACCCATATTCTCCTGACGTGGCAAACAATGACTTCTTGCTATTTTCCAGATGAAGAAGTTATAGTTTGGTAGGCATTTCCAGAATTAGAACCAAGGTCTCTGCTAAGTCATCCATTGCTAGGAAAAATGTGTCCTATTGAAGGGTGGTTGCGTAAAGAAGAGCTAACACCATCAACAAGTTTCGTAGCTCCACTTTGATTTTTTTTTTTTTTTTTTTAAGTTGAGTATTGAAACTTTGTGACTATGCTTCGTTTACAGTATTGCAGTGTTTTTGTTGTTAAGAAGAATGATGCAGTGTTTCTTAGGGCATGCAAATGTCCTCCACTGTACAGAAGTTATATAATGTGTGTACAAGTACAGGTTGTGATACAGGAACGACGACATGTGGAAGTTCAGGTCTGGCCGCGGATCTGGCATGGATAGCTGAAATGGTTAAGGTGACTAACCCCCAGTGGCGACCGCTGAGGCATTCCATTGGCAGCGCCCAAAAAAATAAAATATAAAAAAACCTCTGTTTGGTAGCGTCGAACGTATTATTGAATTTTGTCAATAATTCATATGTTTCGTAAGTAATTATATCAAACAAAACATGTAGAGAAACAGAAATAAACACGTTTTACAACAGCGCCCTTCTTATGCGCAGTAAGAGTTTCCCGCATGTCTGCATGAGATATAAAACATAATACCAACTCCGAAAAACTCTCTCACACGCACAAATGTACGCTTGCGCACACGCATATCAATAGCACAATTCTTCATTGCTCGCAGGGTACGTGCGAACACTTTTACGTGGCAGTTGTAAGCAGGTGGTGGTTTGATGTATGTGCTTAAGATACTGGTGGAGATCGGGCCTGAAATACCGCGTTAACAACACTGTCAACCTCATCTAACAGTTGTGCTCTAGCCATTACCAAATGATGTATGTGCTCCACTTTGTTTTGAGTGGTGCTTGCTGTTCTGCTACAACATGAGTGCCACTACTAGGAATAATAGAGCATGTATAAATTACTCGAACTTGTAATCAGGATGTTGCGAAGCAAATTTAATCAAATTACCAACATTTAAAACTAACAGAATTTTACTCACCAAAAGCAGCACCTCCATGACTTTGAGAAGACATCTTCAAAAAATCAGTAGGAACGGTATTGGAAATCCATTCATCGCTCCTTCTTGTTGACAAATAAATCTGTCACTCTTAAATTGAGATCTTCAATTTTACACATGAATGACTTTTTACAGGATAGCAACCCTAAGGCACTCAGTTGTCCTTCTCTCATAGTTTTCCATAGAAACATTTTAATTCTCTTGAGCATTGAATACCACCACTTAGCATTTGATGTCAACTAGGCATCGTGATTAGCAATTTCAAAACTTTAACTGTCTCTTCGAATGTGTCACAAAGTCCTCTGGAATCAGTGAAAGAAGCGATCCTGTGCCAGAAACTGCTCTCAACTCAGGCATAGCATAGAAGAATTGAAGCTCACCCTTCAAATTTCTTTTTTCCAGAAATGTATATGTATCTGTAATTTCAAGGAATTTGTCTGAAAAATTTGTGCTGTATTTGTCAAACTGATTTACGTCAAATAAGATGGCTGCAGAGAGGTATCCAGTGAACTGAAAACGTAATTTGATTTCAGAAAGGATGGCATCGCACGTTTCCAAAGCATCTCTTTTTTTTTTTATTCTCATCAAGACTCCATGGCTTCTTGGCAGGCATTGTTTCGTCATTTTCGAAACTAATGTCATTAAGGATGGAGTCAATGTCATCTCTGATTCTTTGCATTACCTCTTCGAAGCTCTGGATGTCCTGTTTTCCTTTGGTCGTTTCATTTATCTTCTTCTGAAGTTGATTAAAAAGTTCTTCTGCATGAGGAATTATCTTATAGAAAAATGTTAGCCAGAAAATGAATTCATTATGTTCCAGTCTTTGTTTGTATGGACCAGCTGTTTCAGTAGTAGAAGATAATTTCATACTCTCGCTTGTTTCAATGACTTCCATAACAGTTATAAGATCTTCCCTGTTTTCAAAAACATCTTTTACTACTCTCGAGTGGTAATGCCATCTCATGACACACACAAGGGGCAAGCATTTTTGAATAACGCCATGCAGCACTTTTGATCTCTGTGGTGAGTTAGAAAAGAAAGAAGAAATTCCTGAAAGATGCGATTAACAGAGGCTGCCGTAGACATAATAAGTTTTAACTGATTCGCATAACAATAGATGTAGTTTGTATTTGGGTATTTGTGTTTAATTAATTCCTGAACCCCATTTGACTTGCCACTCATAATGTTTGCACCGTTGTAACTCTGAGCTATTAGTTTGCTCGGTCATTGCCAATTAATGGTTGAATTTCTTTCAGAATACTCTCAGCTATAGTATGAGTATTCTGACTTTCTGGATTAATGAAGTTCCAAAATCTTTCAACAGGTTTTCCCTCAACAACATAACGCAACCTAATAACATAATCAGCATGTTTTATTTCCTTATGAACTTCATCATGGTACACTTCCAGCATGCATTGAAGTAGTTCGTTCTGATCAGTCTTAGAAATGCCGTTGAATACTGATGCTTGACTGAGATGAACTTTAAGATCTTTAACCAGCTCTGCACTGAATTGAATTAGCTCACGAAAAACCGCCTTATTTGGAGAGGCATCATATATATATATATATATATATATATATATATATATATATATATATATAATAGAGGGAAACATTCCACGTGGGAAAAAAATATCTAAAAACAAAGATGATGTAACTTACCAAACGAAAGCGTTGGTATGTTGATAGAGACACTAACAAACACAAACACACACACAAAATTCAAGCTTTCGCAACCCACGGTTGCTTCATCAGGAAAGAGGGAAGGAGAGGGAAAGACGAAAGGCTGTGGGTTTAAGGGAGAGGGTAAGGAGTCATTCCAATCCCGGGAGCGGAAAGACTTACCTTAGGTAGAAAAAGGGACAGGCATACACTCGCGCGCACACACACACACACACACACACACACACACACACACACACACACACACACACACACATATTCATCCGCAAATCTACAGACACAAGCAGACATTGTAAGACTAGATTACAAGAAGTTTGCACCGTGATGTATTCTAACATGATTGCTAGATGTCAGATCTTGCTTCAATAGGTTCTGCTCTCTGGCAGAAGGATTGTAAAGCTCTGAGTCAGAACAGCTGTGGCTCCATCCCCACCCTAAGAAGCGTGTAGAAACCAACGACCGAGCCTTTCATACAGGGCTTATGAGCACAGACGGTGCCAATCTGCAGTTGGCTCCAAGCTTCAGAAAACTACCAAGAGAGTGCGCGCAGCGAAACGCACCTCTTCAAATCAGAAAATACGTTCTCCGAAACAATATTTGATGCGCAATTTGCACAGATTTCTCTTTCTTTCTTTTTCATACAAATGGTGCAACGACACAGTGGCACTACCTCAGAAGCCGCCCCTGGTACTCACATAAAATGGGAAATCTCAGTTCAAGTATTGACCTAGCACAAATTTTCATTGTCGTCATTCTCTTATACAGCTGATGGTTGTTCATATTCGCAATTGCGAATACATTTCATGCACTCTTCATATGTCTGTGTGTGGAAGGGGCGCGGGGTTTGACCAGAAAGCCCCAAATTTTTGTATACACACTGTACATTAATCACAAATCAGTTAAACAGGTAGGTCCTTCATAATCACATTTGTATTTTCTATCCGCTATAAGTTTTTCACTTTCCAGCTCATGAGAAGAATCATAATCTTTACGTCAGTGTTTGTACGCTCATCTAGTGCCCTGTCATTATTCAAGAGTCCTTCAAGTTCTAAATTTGACAAGCAATGTAGAAGAGTCACATTATCAGAATTTCAAGTTTTATACATTTTGCATATATATGAATGCATGTAATGGGCATCTGTGGCATTGAGAAACAACTGAAGGAGTCAAAAACAGAGAAGTGTCAAAGTCTGGATGGAATCACAGTTCAGTTTTGCAGAGTGTACTCTTTGGCATTGGCCCCTTGTTTAGCTTACATTTATAGTAAATCTCTCTCCCAGTGCAAAGTACGAAGTGACTGGGAAAAAGTGCAATTTACTTCTATATAGAATAAGGGTAATAGAACATACCTGTAATATTACAGTGTTATATCTTTAATATCGGTTTGTTGCAGAATTCTTGAGCTTATTCAAAGTTTGAATACAATAAACTTCCTCAAGACAGAAAACCTTCTGTCCACAAATCAGCACTGATTTAGAGAGCATTACTCATGCAAAACTACACTTGCACTCTTCTCACATATCGTGCAAACCATGCCTGGAGGGCAACATGGAGGTTCTGTATTCCAGAATTTCCAGAAATTGTTTGACACAATGCCACATTGCAGACTGTTAATGAAGGTCCAAACATACAACATAGGTTCTCAGGTTTAAGTACATTCTCTCGGGCAGTGAGTATTCATTAGAGACAAAAGTATAATCAGGAGTTCCCTGTGGAAGTGTAATAGGACCATTCTTGTTTACTAACTAGCGACCCATCCAGGCTTTGTACAGGTAGTGCTATGTATCTGTGGCCAGTCAACTTGTCCGGTATAGCAATAATTTTGTTTTTTATTGGTCAGCACTAAGATTTATGTTTAAAATTCAGAGAACAGTATTATGTAGCTAAATACCATCACCTCCATACAACTTACCACAACCCACCTAACAATGTGAGCAGGGCATCAAAGTTGCCACACTGCTGTGGCTGCCCATTTGTCGGCAGTCCATTTTGTGTCCAAACTGGCTATGAGAGCCAGCCACTGGCTGGCAGTCATCACCCTGCCCTGCTCCCGATGCTTCAGGTGGTGTAGTAGCTCGCAGCTCCCACCATTGTCATGAGATGTCACTCCAAACACCAATTAAATATGGGACAGATAAAATTCATGTCCTCTGAGAATTCAGCAATGCAATGCAAGTATCAATATCCCTATAGTAATTCCTGAGATAAGTGTTCATGTAAGATGGATTAAAGGCAATGGGGACTTTAATTCATAATATGTATGGAATGAGAATATATGTGCTGATATATAGATTCTGGGAATAATAATTTCGTATGTCCCAGTGGCATGCTGGAAGTCTTTCAGTTGGATGTTACTTTGGTGACTTGTGTGTCCTAACATACCCCAATTATCCAATTGAGGAAGGCAACCTACAGTCTAGTGTAGAATCTGAACCTTGTTTCATTTATGTTGAATCTGCGCCTCAATGAAAGGTGAATGCTGGGTTGAAACACAGGGTGTAAAATTCATGCTCCTCCTGGGATTTGATCCTGCAATCTTTTGGCTTCCAAGCACGAACTGTGCCACTACACCGTCAAGCCCAACATGGATTTTGGTCAAGCTTCACTGCTGCTTTCTAAAATTGTGTTGGCCGTACCACTAGGTTGTATTAGCATCATTTTCACAGTGGTGGCTTTAATTCTTTATATTTCAGTCAGTTTCCATGATATATGTATAAATTTTATACACAAACCTTTTTCGTGAATCAGCCTATCTATTAGTTGGAAAGGAACAAAATCCCTACAGTAATTCCCAAGATTACCCCTTATATACAGACAGAATGCACAACACAGGACTTTAATTCATATATGTATAGATATATTAGTGAAAATAACCAATCTTCGAATATGCAATATGATTCGATAGATAAAAAATCTGTTCACCAAGCAATGGCTGGAGAAAGCACATACAAAGATTAAGGAAATGTGCAAACTTTTGGAGCCAGTGGCTCCTTCTGGCAAAAGGATTGAAGGGGAAGGAAGAGAGATGAAGGAAAAGTAATGGCGAGGTTTAGAAAATGGGGAGAGTTACAGACATTCTAACTCTCCCCATTTCCCAAACCTCACCAGTCGTATCCCTTCATCCCCCTTCCTTCCCTTTCACCATTCGCCAGAAGTAGTAGCCGCTTGATCCTTAATCTTGCACACTTCCTTAAACTTTATGTGTGTCTTCTCCTGCCACTGTTTGATGAGTATATTTTTTGTCTATTCAGTTAATCAGTTGGAATTGATAGATGAAGATGATCGGACAGATAGGGTGAGCAGCAGTTTTGAAATGTTTGCTGATGATGCTGTAATGTACAGGAAAGTGTTGTTGAGGGACTGAAGGAGAATGTAAGATGAATTAGACAGAACTTCTGTTTCAGTGATGAATGGCAGTTTGCTCAGAATGTAAATAAACAATCCTGTAATGTTCAAATACAGTGTTAGTGGTGTGCTGCTTGATAGTTACATCGGTTAAATAACTAGGTGTAGTGTTGCAAAGGGACGTTCAATGGAATGAGCATGCAATATCAGTAGTAGTGAAAAGAAATGGTTTACTTTGGCTTATTGAGAGAATTGTAGGAAAATTTAGCTTACCTGTAAAGGAGAGTGCATGTGGAACACTTGTGTGACCCATTCTTGAGTACTGCTCGAGAGTTGGGGACGCTAAACACTTGAGCAATTTAGAGGCATGCTGCTAGATTTCTTACTGGTAGCTTTGGTCAACAAATAAGGGGTAAGGAAATGATACATGAGCTGAAATGGGAATCTGTGGAAGAAAAATGGCATTCTTTTCATGAAACACTATTGAAAAAGTTTAGAGAACTGGCATTTGTGATTGTACCACCGCATACATACATCTCGCGTAAGAACTGAAAAGACTAGATGAGAGAAATTATGTCTCTTACCGAGTCATGTTGACAGTCTTGTTTCCCTTGTTCAGTTTGTGCGTGGAACATGAAAGGGAGTGACTAATACTGGTACAAGGTAACCCCCACCATGCACTATATGGTAGCTTGCAGAGTATGTCTGTAGGTGTAGAAAGAACAAGAAATAACAGTTACCAACATGGCAGCTGACAGAACAAAACACCCTCAACAATACTTCCAGTACACACATAATTCATGCAATTCTGATGCAGTTTGTGAGATTTTTGCACACACATCGAACACAAATATTGAATGAAGAACATCTGCTAACTATTAACCAAGATCAGAGATATTCTGACAATACAAGCCACTATTCTCACAACCCATAAACATAAAACACCCTTTTAGTGACAACTAAATTCAAAATAAAGTATGTATACTGTGTGTCTTCAGAGTACAAGGTTTAAATGTGGTCACTGTATCTACTATGTCTGGAAGCCCTAATATATTAATCTTAGCATGGCATATCTAAGACCTTTTTAACTTAATATACTTGCATGGCAGGAACTCAAACCCAGACCCTAGCACTTCACAGTCCATGCTCTTACCAACTGAGCTTAGTTTGATGTCAATTGTAACATAGCTATAATTGTGGTATCTTGCTTTGATGTGGAATGTCTTGTTTGATTTATGAATACAAGACTTTTCTCAACTATGCAAACAAGACTTATACATAAACGAAAATAACCAACTTTTGAATATATAATGTAACTGGGCAAGTAGAAAATCTACTCACAAAGCGGGCGCGTGTGTGTGCGTGCACGTGCGGGGGGGGGGGGGGGGGGGGGCTGTGCACATGCACACGGGCATGCACGATCGCGTGGGTGCCAGTGCCTTTGCATCTGTGCATATTTTGCTTTTGCTGCTCTTGTAAAAAAGGGATATTTTCTGTATGCGTTTTAACAAAATTTCACAAAATTGCTAAAATATTCATAATTTCTTTGGACAGTCATAATGGATACACTTCCTTGGCCTCAGCTGATGTAGTCTGTCCTGTCCTGTATACTCTGGGCTATGAAATACAACCTCTGCATAAAATATCCATTGTTCTTACTATGCAATATTGTACAGTGATAAGACATTGGACTTGTTTTTGGGAGGATGGTGCTTCAATGCTCCTAATAATTAGTGCAATATTTATTTTGGAGTCAGGAGAACACAATTCCAGTAGCAGATAGCATAGTGGGACATACTTGTAGAGATCACTAGTTGAATCATCCTTCCGCTGCTTCATGAAACACTTGATAATAATTAGAGCACTTGCATTCAGCATTCAACTCTTCAGTGTGGGGTAATCGTGGAGAAAGCTTAGGTATGTTTGGCCCATGATCCTAAACACTGCTGCCAAAACAGTGTGTACCATTTCATTTGATGTGGACAATGTGCAAATATGCATCACTGTGGAGCATAAGCATATCCAGCTCAGTTTACTTCCATAGCAATCAACTATGGATGTCAACAAATACTTCTGTCTTGAACTTGTCAGCCATAATTAAGTTCTGGCAGAATGTCAGTAATTTAGGAGTAAAGGAAACCAGTCACCAAACAAACAGCACGGGTGTTGAATTGTCAGTTGGGGGGAGTGGAGGGGGGTAATGATTAAAGTGTCAGGTGAGATGGGAATTGGAATGGGGTGGAGCAGGAAGTGGGAGGAGAGGGCGTGGTAGCTAGCTAGTGGTGGGAGGTGTGTGTGCAGAACAGGGATTCAAAGGGAGGGGGGGGGGGGGGTTGTCACTATGCACATGCACTGGAGCCAGTGAGTTTGTGAGGCACACGGTGATGATGGTGTTGAGACATCGATTGGGGGATGAGGTGATAGGACAGAGGAGGTGGAGGTTGTTGGGCAGAGGGTGTGGATCCTGTGGACTAGTAGAGATTGAAACCAGGAGCATTAAGGGAGTGAAGGATATGTTACAAGGATAACTCCTATCTGTGCATTTCAAAAAAACTGATGCTGGGGAAAAGGATCCAGGTGGCATGGGTTGTGAAGTGGCTATTGAATTCAAGATCCTGTTTTCAGCCACGTGTTCCGCCACTAGTCAGCTCTGCCGTTGGCCACTGTTTGGCAATGGCTATTCATTCTGGTGATCATCTGGTTGGTGACTGTACCCACATAAAAAAGTGCAGAAATTTCAGCAGCAGAGATGGTATGTTACAAGACTGCTGTTACAGGTGACTCTTCCTCTGGTGGGATAGGATAAGCGTGTGACGCTACCAGAGTAGGATGTGCTGGGCAGGTGAATCGTGGAGGTCTCCCGCAGCAATATGACACCTGTGCCAAGAGGTTGGGAATGGACCAGGATGTTGTATAGGTTGGGTGGACAGTGGAGTACCACTTTAGGAGACCTGGGAAGTATCATGGGCATGGTGATAGATTTCTGGCCATAATAATAGATAGTCAGTGCTCTGACAAAGGATATGGTTCAGATGCTGCAGTTTGGGATGATATTCAGTGATGAGGGGGGCACTCCTTTCCAGAGGGTGGTGCTTCTTTGCGGCTAGTTCTTAGGTGTGGTAGGAAGTTTAGGGTATGTGAGGGTGTAGTGCAGGAAATTTGTTTCTGAACTGGGTTTCAGGGGTAGTGCATGTCTGTGACAGCATTTGTGAGACCTTCAGCATATTCATCATGCACCGTCCAAAGCCATTGGCTCTGGTACCTGTGCACCCACTGCCTACCCCTCCAGTATTTGTATACCACACACCTGTTTCTTTCCTCCAATGCACTAGCTACCCATCTCCTAACCCTTCTCCAGCTTTCCACATTGTCCTCTCTCTACCTACCCTACCTGACACAACCCATCACCCCAATCCACCTGCCAAGCTGGCACAACTGTCATTTATGTGTGTGTGTGTTTGGGGGGGGGGGGGGGGGGGGGCAACATTTCTACTATGTGATGAGTGGTAAATTATTGGATGTTGCGTAACTCGTCTATCTTTGTTTCCATTTCTCCTGTTTCCATGCATAAATGAACAGAGACTATGGCACAAGTTTATTCCTCAGTCATGATATGACCGCATATACCATCCCCAACTATCTTATATCAACAAAGAATCCTCTGAGTATCACCATATGGAGATTGCTTTGTTTCATATACTTATTGCAACTACTTCCCAGAAATACATGTGCAGATTAATACTATTTTGTGCTGGTACTACGTACTTCATACAACATTTTGCTGCCGACAAGTGAACAACTTCTCCAAATAACAGCCAACCATGTCTATGTTTCTTCTGAATATTCCCTACAGTCCCTTACTTACCCTCCTAACACTGCCAAACTTCTCTTCCATTACGTGTACCTTTTTTTTCCTCTACTGTTATATAACAATTACAAAGGAAATACATTGAAGATTTATAAAGATTTGTTTGCCCCATTTTGTGCACCAAGCATTTTCTGTTACATGTGGACAGACAAAACAATACGGGAATCATCAAATGCTTCAGACACTGGCACCATCATCGATTCAGATACTTCAGTGCCGAAGAAGGATTTGAAGACTCCAACTGCACCTGGAAATCACCACCAAACATCATCTTCCATAAGGTAAGTTGGAATTGTAATTTATCTGACAAATCAGCAGCAATGGTAAGTAATGTTGTGATTTACGATAAGCTATGGCAGAGCAGGGGTTCAAGTGAGAAGCAGACTTAAGTGTCATGAAAACTTAATCAGCACATACTGAAAGGTTATGTATGACACAATACAAATACAACATATGACAAGGATAGACTGCTACTCATCACATATAGGTGTTTAGTAACAGACAGGCACATTAAAAAAAGAGCTGCTGGATAATATCTCAACATCTCCTCTTTATAGAGAGTAGCAATCAGTCCTTTTTGATTGTTGTTAATCCATCCCAGATTTTTCATTGTTTGGCTGATAGAATTACAAATAGCATAAAATTTAGACAATATGTGCCATTTACTTAGGAGATATCTTTGTTAGTAACATATTTTTGCTAGCAACTTACAAGCTTTCAGTAAGAACACTGTAGTTAAAATTATTTGAAATCAAGTATACCTGTAGTGTTATCACCACCACCACAACCACCCCCCACCCCCCCACCCCCCCCCCCCACCCCCCACCCCCCCTGCGGACTCCTTTCTCTTTTCAGTGCTCAAGGGATGAACATGTATTCTGTCTTCAGGGCGGAACTGAAAACTGAGGAAAAAGAAGCTGTGGAAGGAAAAGCTGAAGTACTCAGTTACCATATAAATTTACAGCACCATGAGGATAATGGAATATGCTAATTGAACCTCTATGTCAGTGGTACTAGATCAATTTCTGATGAAAATAGTATAACAATTAATATATAAAATCAAGTATTTACTTCATTTATTAGATCTGCAAGTGATTTAGTAAGTGTCATCAGTTACTGTCTACCAGCAAATGAGTACTTTGTAGCTGATCGTACCATCTAACTTTAACTGTATTAACAGTATTTTCATCACTGGCACCTATTCCATCAACATTTAAGGTAATGTTTTCCTTAGGATTGCACCATGCTAGTCTGTGCTATCTCTCTTAAGGAGTTTTCCACTATTTTGTTTCAACAGATTCTTTCATGACCCTCTTCACTTCTTTTAGTCTGTTCTGCAAATTTTGATTTTTGCTATCCTCACAGCTTTCTGTTACCCTTAATACATTTCATCATTTCACTTCAGATTGTGTTACATGAGGGACTTGCTTTCTTACATTGAATTCGTGTTCCTGCAAATCCAAAATTTAATCATTAGTTCTTTATATTGAGAATACTATGTTGCAGGTTGCTTGTACCTTCTCGAAGGAAAGAGAATGATTCGGAAGAAGATGAAATTGGCTATAACTCAAAGCATATTAAACTGTTTAATTATCATCTGAATTCCAATCCTTTATACTGGACAGAAGATGATTTACATCATTACCTGGTCTCTACTGGTGAATGTGCCCCAATTGCTGATAAATTTAAGGAAGAGGTAAGGTGTAAACATAGTTTAAGTAGGCTAGTTTAAGAACGACATGTATAATCTGATTTTCTAAGTTCATAAATTAGTAGCTTTTCATGCCCATTTCACACATAGTGAGAGCTACGCAGTACTACATCATTTGTGATGTAATCTACATAATACCAATGTTTAAGATACCACACCTCTATGCAGTGATGTTCTTCCAGTTCTTTTTATAGTCGTCTTATAATGGTATTGCAAATTACTTATGGAACAGATCTACTGTACTATCCACAGTAAACTGGTAGCAAATTTTTATAGTGTACAACAGTAATTTAAATTGGCCTTCAAAAGTACCAGTACAATAAATAATGTCAAGTAAGGGGAAATGAGCTAATATCTGAGATCTGCTCTACAAATCATTGTTCAGTTTGTTGTTAAAACTTGTGAGGATTCAGCCGGCTGGAGTGGCCATGCGGTTCTAGGCGCTTCAGTCTGGAACTGCGCGACCGCTATGGTCGCAGGTTCAAATCCTGCCTCGGGCATGGATGTGTGTGATGTCCATAGGTTAGTTAGGTTCAAGTAGTGCTAAGTTCTAGGGGACTGATGACCTCAGTGCTCAGAGCCATTTGAACCATTTTTGTGAGGATTCATCTAAAAAAATAAGAACTAGGAAAGGTGTCTGAGGTCTATGTGAATACATTCAGTGCCTGAGCGGCTCAAGTGCACGCAATAAATCTGCACACATAGTGAAAAGAATGCACTTGAAGCAATTTTTGCAGAAAACGGAATATCTAATAATGAAATTACTTATTATGATGATTTACAGGTATGCTCTAGCCAGAAATTGCAGTTGAGCAAAACATTGGAACACTAGGAGGAGAGGCGAGGGTATCATAGAGACATAGACAGTACACAAAACTGGATTTCATTGCAGAACTTTGTGTAGATGTGACATTTAATATATGAGAAGTAAATACAAATTGTCCCTGATTGTTACAGGGAGATACAAGTTTCCTAGTAATATAATTTATGATATATTACAAAATCTAGGGTGTTAAAAAGTCGAGAAAAGTAGCACTGAATATTTTGAAAGATTGAAACAAGTCCAGTAAAAATGGATCCGGAAACATATTTTCTGAGACTCAAACGCTGATTCATAGGAAGGGCTGAAAGAAGTTTGGTTGCAATTAGTTAGTTACATGTTCCCTATATAATAGAGGGAAACATTCCACGTGGGAAAAATATATCTAAAAACAAAGATGATGTGACTTACCAAACGAAAGCGCCGTCAGGTTGATAGACACACAAACATACACACAAAATTCAAGCTTTCGCAACCCACGGTTGCTTCATCAGGAAAGAGGGAAGGAGGGGGAAAGACGAAAGGATGTTGGTTTTAAGGGAGAGGGTAAGGAGTCATTCCAATCCCGGGAGCGGAAAGACTTACCTTAGAGGGAAAAAAGGACGGGTATACACTCGCACACACACCCATATCCAACCGCACATACACAGACACAAGTAGACATTTGTAAAGGCAAAGAGTTTCGGCAGAGATGTCAGTCGAGGCAGAAGTACAGAGGCAAAGATGTTGTTGAAAGGCAGGTGAGGTATGAGCGGCGGCAACTTGAAATTAGCGGAAGTTGAGGCCTGGCGGATAACGAGAAGAGAGGATATACTGAAGGGCAAGTTCCCATCTCCGGAGTTCCGATAGGTTGGTGTTCGTGGGAGTATCCAGATAACCCGGACAGTGTAACACTGTGCCAAGATGTGCTGGCCGTGAACCAAGGCATGTTTAGCCACAGGGTGATCCTCATTACCAACAAACACTGTCTGCCTGTGTCCATTCATGCAAATGGACAGTTTGTTGCTGGTCATTCCCACATAGAAAGCTTCACAGTGTAGGCAGGTCAGTTGGTAAATCACGTGGGTGCTTTCACACGTGGCTCTGCCTTTGATCGTGTACACCTTCCGGGTTACAGGACTGGAGTAGGTGGTGGTGGGAGGGTGCATGGGACAGGTTTTACACCGGGGGCGGTTACAAGGGTAAGAGCCAGAAGGTAGGGAAGGTGGTGTGGGGATTTCATAGGGATGAACTAAGAGGTTACCAAGGTTAGGTGGACGGCGGAAAGACACTCTTGGTGGAGTGGGGAGGATTTCATGAAGGATGGATCTCATTTCAGGGCAGGATTTGAGGAAGTCGTATCCCTGCTGGAGAGCCACATTCAGAGTCTGATCCAGTCCAGGAAAGTATCCTGTCACAAGTGGGGCACCTTTGTGGTTCCTCTGTGGGAGGTTCTGGGTTTGAGGAGATGAGGAAGTGGCTCTGGTTATTTGCTTCTGTACCAGGTCGGAAGGGTAGTTGCAGGATGCGAAGGCTGTTTTCAGGTTGTTGGTGTAATGGTTCAGGGATTCCGGACTGGAGCAGATTTGTTTGCCACAAAGACCTAGGCTGTAGGGAAGCAGGGTGTCTACGATCTGGGACAACCGGGAGATCCGGGAAAAACCAGGGAATTTTTTCATCCGGGAGAAAACCGGGAAAAACCCGGGAATGTTTTTGAATTCCGGGAATTTTTCATTGTTTTTGTTCTGAGTTAAATTTTTGTTATTTTGATTGGTAAGAACCAATACTCTAACAAAGGATATTACTGTATCCTGCTACAGCAGAATAATACTGCAGCCATAAAACATGAACGAGAGAAGAAACGAAAATAAAACTTAAATTGCAAAGGAAATGCGCCATACACAGCAACAAAACACAGTGCTCATACAAGCGTCTCCCAACAACAAGACTATATGCAATGCTTCGTAACAACAAATTGCGTCCGATGAGCATGACGTCACAACTGTTAACATTAGATTTGTTTTAGCAGTTACGAGTGGGATCATGCGCATGCGCAGTTGAGTAGTATCTTCTTCCGCTTCTGGTTACAGAAAGGTGGCTGCCGGTTGTGTAAGCAGTCGCAGTAAAAAACAAAAAAAAGAGCTAGGTGCTACCGGGAAAATTTTTTCCGGCGCGCCCAAGCTGCCAGATTGCGCAGCAGCCCTGGATCTAGGAGTGGGGGGGGGGGGGGGGGGCAAATTCATATAAAACTTGTTTCACAAAGCACCTAGCATCCAGCGGACGTTGGTCTATCGATTATTCGTGTGACTTTGAAACGTGTCCCTGTCGGTTTTTGAACATTGTTGAACACATTCTAAGTTGATTTCTGAATGAATCATAAGTTGATTTGTGAATGTGTGCATAGTGTACGTGATGTCTCTGTCAGTGGAATCCTCGTCACATCTAGAAATAAACTGTTCTGCAAACAAAAGCGGCTATACTAGCTGAGCAGAGTATAGCCGAACGAAAGAAAGCCAACCACTGTCTTATATGGTTGATAGGTTTTGCGAATGATGAGCGTTGTTACGATTACCAGCGAAATCCATAGATTCACACTACCAGAGTGTGAATAAACGACTAACAGGAATAACAGGTAGGAAAGATTACGTATTATCTTCTCGGTGTATCCAAGAAACTGAAATTTTGACAGAAAATTTTTGGGCAGATCGATATATTAGCAAGGGCCAGTTGTACAGTCTCCGGCTAGCAGCCGCTTTAAGGTCTATTCCGGAAGTAGCGCGGAAAACATGTTGTACGAACACGCAACAATGCCTAACCGGAGAATAATCGCGGGATAACTAAACTGGTTATTCTGGCTGAGTTAGTGAAGTTAACCGGCGAATAAGCTTTGACATTGGTAGGAATAGATACAGAATTAGTGATGACAACATTGTTTGTTACAATGAGGAAGGAGAAGAAACGGGGACATCACACAAATTATGGAAGAATAAGACGATTCCAAATTTCTATAAAAATTTCGCACTACTGCTTTTTGATCTCATACTTGAGAACCTGCAGCGTATGAATGAAGTTTAAAACTATTTCCTAACGTAAAGCTTTTTGCTTGTAGTAGGCCTAATAGGCATTTGATATTGGTACTTTGTGAATTATAATCTGCGGTGTTATAAAAATGACCATTTCTGCAAAAACAGTCTCGTTTATTTGGCGTGTGTTACAATTGCTGCAGTATTGTAAAGGCCTATTTTGTTTTATCTCGCAGACAGTGGCAAAATATAGGTAATCAGGTCCAGAAACCACACCAGTCTTGGGCCTACTTTTAATTACAGCTTTTTCGGTATTAGGCAACGACATTTTGATTTTTCATGTAGCAAAACATTTGACGAACTTTGAGAGGTAACAGATCCTTTCGCAGAAAGGAAAGCACGCCATGTAAAGCTGTAGCAAGATTAGAGAGAGAAATTCTAGGAGCTAAGGATTGAAGAAATGTGTACTGTCTTGCTTGTCTCTTCTCTTTACTGGTTTTATGTATCCTATACTTAATTTTATGTCACACAAAGGAGCAAGTTGTTAGCTAATAGGGAATAAAGAGTGCAAAATTTCTGAAGAGTTTTTTTTTAAAAAAAAAAAAAAGAGGTACAGGATGTCAAACCGGCCGACTGGAAGCAGGAGAGGCACCATAGGACATTTTAATTTCCACTGTCCTGAATATAGTTTGACGGCTTCCAGTACAGAATATACACGTTTCAATTCCACAGACTGAAATACAGTGACGTGCGATAGAAGAATGCTGTGTGAAGAGGTGTGGCGCTGCACTTTGGCACACTTGAGATCAGATAACATGTCTTACAATTCCTCGGACACGTATGTTTTATGTATCAGAGTCTTCGGAAAGATGTGTGCTACAAAATGAACTTATTTTTGAAAATTCGATTTTTTTTTTAAATTTTTGATGTCCTATCTCAAACGCTCGAGGGACGCCACTATCTACTTTTGCCCCAGTTCGGAAATATGATAGATACAGGTCTGATGCGCAGAGCAGTCTGAGTTATAATAGGGAAGCGGGTAGTCTCCATGTGACCCGTGTTTACATTTAGTGATTTTGCTGTTTCCTCTTTGTCTACTGCAATCACAGCAAATGAAAACAAAATGGATTTCTTTTGTCGGGAGCTATCATGTGAATTAAAATACATTCACATAATTACGGAAGGCTAAAATACGTTACTAGTTTCAGATTTTATTTTATTTCCACCTTTCTGACAGTCAAGCATTAACTGCCATGCAGAACAATGAAGTTATTTTTATCGGTTTGCCAAAGAAATTTTCTTTTATTAATCTTTTCCGCTGAGGCAGTCAATATATTTGTAACAAAGGGTTTAATTTCAAACTATTGGCTAGTTTCAACTGTTCAGTGCATTTCAAGTGTATGTTTTCATCTTCTAGCATGTATGCATTATGCCATAACAAAGAACCAGACCTGAGATAACAAAGTACTGGTATCCAATGAAATTTACATCCCGAAACCACATTGAAAAGCTTAATATCAGGTCGATGCCTACTTCACTGGGAATCTGGGAAAGAATTTATAGCCCAGAGGATCACACTTTTATGTCGTTATTAAAAAATTTACTGGCACATTTGAGTGATATATCTTAAAATGTAATACGTGCATAAAAGACCAACATTATATGTGAAAGCTTAGCTTCTCCTGCACTGTATTGGCCTTAGGGGCCAATATTATATGTGAAAGCTTAGTTTATCTTGTAGCAACATTATATATATTAATTTAAACCTTTAACTTTTCCTGTTCGTGTGTTCGCGGTACTTAACTGATGGTGCTATTGGCTGACTACACCACGTGTCTGAAGCTCTGAATATCCGCTGTCATCGGCTGGCGAAATAACGTGACATGAGCTGTGACTGGCTTACAAATATGGATCGCAATCTCGATTTCAATGCTTCGGAAAGTAACATGCGGTGTTTGGTGGAATTCGAATTTATACTTTTGTAATACGAAAATATGCAGCGTACATGTTACTGCACATCAAACATGTTTCCAAAAGGTGTTTCGTTTTCTAAAGTGTCGGGATATTCTACGCCCATGTATAAAACCACAACCATTCAAAGGATTGATAAGTTATACAGTTCCCAAGGGAAAATATACTGTCAATTAACAGGGGAAAACTATATTTCCACCCAGGAGAAATTGTATTTTTAACCTGGGACATCCGGGAGAAATCCGGGAATTTTTTTTTCCTTGTCCACATATACACCCTGGGAAGGGACCGTTTGATGTGGAATGGGTGGCAGCTGTCATAATGGAGGTACTGTTGCTTGTTGGTGGGTTTGATGTGGATGGACGTGTGAAGCTGGCCATTGGACAGGTGGAGGCCAACGTCAAGGAAAGTGGCATGGGATTTGGAGTAGGACCAGGTGAATCTGATGGAACCAAAGGAGTTGAGGTTGGAGAGGAAATTCTGGAGTTCTTCTTCACTGTGAGTCCAGATCATGAAGATGTCATCAATAAATCTGTACCAAACTTTGGGTTGGCAGGCCTGGGTAACCAAGAAGGCTTCCTCTAAGTGACCCATGAATAGGTTGGCGTACGAGGGGGCCATCCTGGTTCCCATGGCTGTTCCCTTTAAATGTTGATATGTCTGGCATTCGAAAGTGAAGGAGTTGTGGGTCAGGATGAAGCTGGATAAGGTAAGCGAGGCCCTGGATGTGCGGAATATTTGTGTATAAGGAAGTGGCATCAATGGTTACAAGGATGGTTTCCGGGGGTAACAGACTGGGTAAGGATTCCAGGCGTTCGAGAAAGTGGTTGGTGTCTTTGATGAAGGATGGGAGACTGCATGTAATGGGTTGAAAGTGTTGATCTACGTAGGCAGAGATATGTTCTGTGGGGGCTTGGTAACCAGCTACAATGGGACGGCCGGGATGATTGGGTTTGTGAATTTTAGGAAGAAGGTAGAAGGTAGGGGTGCGGGGTGTTGGTGGGGTCAGGACGTTGATGGAGTCAGGTGAAAGGTTTTGTAGGGGGCCTAAGGTTCTGAGGATTCCTTGAAGCTCCGCCTGGACATCAGGAATGGGATTACCTTGGCAAACTTTGTATGTAGTGTTGTCTGAAAGCTGACGCAGTCCCTCAGCCACATACTCCCGATGATCAAGTACCACGGTCGTGGAACCCTTGCCCGGAAGAATGACGATGGATCGATCAGCCTTCAGATCACGGATAGCCTGGGCTTCAGCAGTGGTGATGTTGGGAGTAGGATTAAGGTTTTTTAAGAAGGATTGAGAGGCAAGGCTGGAAGTCAGAAATTCCTGGAAAGTTTGGAGAGGGTGATTTTGAGGAAGAGGAGGTGGGTCCCGCTGTGACGGAGGACGGAACTGTTCCAGGCAGGGTTCAATTTGGATAGTGTCTTGGGGAGTTGGATCATTAGGAGTAGGATTAGGATCATTTTTCTTCGTGGCAAAGTGATATTTCCAGCAGAGAGTACGGGTGTAGGACAGTAAATCTTTGACAAGGGCTGTTTGGTGGAATCTGGGAGTGGTGCTGAATGTGAGGCCATCGGATAGGACAGAGGTTTCGGATTGGGAGAGAGGTTTGGAGGAAAGGTTAACTACTGTATTAGGGTGTTGTGGTTCCAGATTGTGTTGATTGGAATTTTGAGGTTTTCGAGGGAGTGGAGCTGGAAGTGGGAGATTGAGTAGATGGGAGAGACTGGGTCTGTGTGCAATGAGAGGAGGTTGAGGTTTGCTGGAAAGGTTGTGAACGGTGAGTGAGTTGCCTTTCCAGAGGTGGGAAACCAGGAGATTTGATAGTTTCTTGAGGTGGAGGGTTGCATGCTGTTCTAATTTGCGGTTGGCCTGTAGGAGGATGCTGTGAACAGCCAGTGTGGATGTGGGAGAGGAAAGATTGAGGACTTTTATTAAGGATAGTAGTTGACAGGTGTGTTCATTGACTGAGTTGATGTGTAGGTGAAGGATTAGGTGGGTGAGGGCAATGGATTGTTCAGTTTGGAAGTGGTATAGGGACTGATGAAAAGAAGGGTTACAGCCAGAGATGGGAACTTTAAGTGTGAGGCCTTTGGGGGTAATGCCAAATGTCAGACAAGCCTGAGAAAATAAAATATGGGAGTGTAATCTGGCTAGGGCGAAGGCATGTTTGCGGAGGGAATGTAAATAAAACTTAATGGGGTCGTTATGGGGATGTTGTGAGGGCGTCATGGTATTAGAAGGTAGAAAGTGTAACATGAGGCTGAAATGAAAATGAAAATAAAAATATATGGGGAGAGATAAAGGTGAACTAGAAAGCAACTGGAGATCTGGTGTGCAAAAAGGCGAAAAAGTGTTGGTTATAGCTGGGCTATGTTGAACCTGTGGTGAACTTGGGTTGGTAGACAACGATGTGAACAAAGGTTAGGTGGTTGTGTTGCCACCAAAACACGTTAGATATATTTTTCCCACATGGAATGTTTCCCTCTATTATATATATAAAATAATAGTTTTACGGCATCCTGTGGGCCTTTCAACATGTTTCACATTCATTTAATGGCGGCCCTTTAAGTAAAAACTGAATTAAATCTTTATTCTGTACCAGATCATCCAGATATATGATTTTATCCCAGTGATACTGAAAATAGCTACTCATTGGACCCTTATTTTGATCGTATATTGTTGGTGACAATAAATCCTATTGTCTGCCGGAAGCTTAGAGACCAATATTTACACATAATCAGACAACATTTAGTGCTGCTCTGTGCATATATATGTAGGTGAGTCGCCAGCAGGCAGTGTGGCGGAGACCTCGCTGTTTGCATGCCTCCCAGATGTGGCCTCGCAGCAGGCCCCTCACTGATATAGATGGCAGCGGATTCAAACACACACATGCAGTGATGACATGCTCAGCGCGCTCAAAAACACAAGTGTTAGTTGCAGGATGCAGCAGTTATGTTTTGCTGCACAGAAGTGTTTCACTGTAGTGATCTAAGTGTTTTGTTGAGTCCAGAGATTTCTTGTTTTGGTAGGTGACTGCTAACAGTGTTCTTTATGTTCCTGTAATTCACTTTTTACAGTTATGCTTTCAGTTTCAAAATTTTGTGTCATAAATCACATTCAAATTTCAGTTCATCATATCTTTGCATTAAGTCACGTCACGTATGCCTATATCTTATTTCTTTGCTTGTCTCTTGAACAGTAGAATTAGTTTTCTTTATTCCTTGGACAAGCTTCAACAGTAAGCCATATTGCAAGTCACTCATTTCCAATTCATGAACATTCATAGCCTTTATTGTTGACATTGGCACTTTTGGATCAAAATCTGCATCTCCACTAATTTGAGTATCTGCAGCTCATAATGAAATTCTCTCCTCCCGAATCATCCAATAATGCACCTTCTGCAAGTTGCACTTGGTCAACAATATTAGTGATACTAGCCATTTTCTTATAGCTGAAGCTTTATCATTGCACAATTAAAAGCATCAACCATCACCAGAAAAGTTTGCTAACTACATAATACACAAAATTCTATCCAACACAATTCTTGATGAAATTTTTGAGGCACTGTGAAGCATTTGCTTGCAAACTCACAGAGATTCTTCTTTTGCTACTGGGGTAGATGGGCAAGATCGAAAGACAGCATGATGTTTGAAGTCCTTTGATGTTTGAAGTCCTGTGTCACATGTCCCACTGTAAGCTCACACTCCTTACTCTTCTCGTCATTCTATCCTCACAGTTTAGTTAATATATTCTAGGCTGGAAGGGAACCTTGTCGTCAAGTTAAAGAATGGATATCAGTCGTAAGTGGGTATGGTTCTCACTGATAGTTACAAGAGCGATAAGTCACAAATATGTGATTCAATAACATGTAGCACTCAATAATACAAACTTTCACTTTCTAATATTTGATAAAATACTCTATTAATATTGTGGCTTCTGCCACTTGAAGTTTTAATGCAACCAATGTGTGACAAGTGCACAGGCACACATACATCTTAGACAAAAGCAAGCTCCCCAGCCAGTATTGTGTGAGGTGTAAACGATACTACTTGCAGCTGCTACCACACCGAATATTGTGACGTCATGCTATAACCAACCTTACAGCTATCAGGCAGTATTTATTACCATTATTTCCATGAAATACTAGTGAAAACTACAACTTAGTGCAGCAAACTGGCATTAACTGGATAAATAAAGTAAAGTGGTTCCCAACCCAGTACCAGCCTTGAATTTGACAGCACTGTAACAACTTGTATGTCAGTTTTGCTGCTAATTTATGAGAGCAACTTTTGCTCATACTTCTTAATTGCAATATTCTTTTCTCTTCCTAGTAATCTGTTCTTACTTCTCACTCTGTCCTCTTCATCTCTGGACTGAAGCCAGCATGAGGCTTACCAATGTGCTATCTCTGATCTCGTACTCTGTCTGACACTTCCCCTGTGAGCTTCATCTATCTCATCCTCATTACATGTGGATCCCTCTCAACCTGCAATCTAAGTGACCTATCCCTTTTTTCTAACTGCCCCAGTCTGTCCGTTTTTTCTCCCTGGGGAATGAATTAGTAGTTTTGAGAGCTGCGATAGTGCCATGTACCTTTTTTTTTTCTTGATAATTTTCTGTTGACAATACTGAATATTTTGCCTCCTGAAGATAAGTTATGGCCATCAATTCGGTCTCGTAATAGTTTCCTCGATTAATTTCCATACTGATGCAATGTAAATTTTCCTTGTTATAGATGATTGATGGACAGGCATTCATGATGCTGAACCTGCCAACACTGGAGAAGCACTTGTTTATGCAACCAGATGCAGCTCTTATGGTGTGTCGACACATTGAGAGGGTCAAACTGGCCTTCCTATTACAGTATTACACCAAAAGACAGGATTAATAACAGGAATCCCACCAACGGGGTACTGGAGAAATAAGCAGACAAAGATAATGAGAGAGAGAGAGACTAACAGGTTAAAAGTATTGTCACATCATAGTAATTATAAATTGCAAAGCCTTTTGGTTTAAGTGATGTACAACTGTTGATCTGTGTTAATAGTTTAAAGGAAATTGAAATGTTTTAGATATTATAATTGGCACAAAACTCTTTAAGTCATTCATGCCAATAAAAAATGTAAGTATAGCCTGTACAGAATAAAAGACTGCCAACACATACTTTGTTTATCTAAGACTCAGATTTTTGGCTGCTACAAATGTATAAAAAAAAAAAAAAATAAATAATATATTTAATATCACAGAACTAACCCACTGGTACTAAAAGCGTTCAGTCCTTCATCTTATTGATCATACTTGTATTCCCAACTGCAGTCAGATGTTGTTAAATCAACAGGTTTCAAATGTTGTTAAATTATCCATCAGTTGATATTTACAAAGCATCATGTGTATGCACTGAATCCCATAGATATACAGGGTTCCAGACTACACGAGCTTTCCCCGTACAGTAATGACAGGATCAGCATTCAGTTCATTTAAGAAATGTGATGTGACGGAAAAGTACTTAAACCCTATTTGTTACAACAAACGGAACTGCAGATGTTGCAATATGATGAAATTTTCTCATTGGCAGTAATTATACAGCTGTACTTTGTAATAGTTTCACCCTTGTCTGGGAAATGAGATGGCACACTACAGTGGAACATTGCTGCTGTTATGGCAACAAAGATGTTAGTGATGTTTTGGGTATTTCAACTGCCCATCTTGACATCTACAGTGTAGATTGTTCTGCTCTGGTTTTAGTAAATACAGAAACAACGGATTGTCTGGACCCCCTGCCCTCCCAACTTGACACAAAAATATTATATGACTTCATTGTATTCTGACGAAGTGAATCAAATCCACTTGACTTCAACTGGAACTACAAATCAAGAATTAAAACTTATCTATGTGTTTAGCTCTTGTTGAATCCTTTGTTGCAGCTGTCCATTATATAGTAACTTTTGGTCCACAGATTCAATTTTCAGGGGTAAATACATGTAGTTGCTGTGACTTTATGTTAATTAAAGCTTCTTCTACTTAATCTTCCTCAATTTTAATCTTCGCTTGTAAATTCTATAATGCAGTTGTGAATACATGTTGAACAACACCAACCCACTTACTCCTACAACATGCTGACAGAGAATCTAACCACGGACTAATTTTGTACCCCATGCCCTGGAAAATGTTGGCCAAAAAAAGAGAGAGGAAAACAAATACAATTGAACATCTGTGGTCCTGTTTTCTGTATTTTACACATATTTTTAATATTTGCAATATTTTTTTTTGTACAAAATTCTTTATTGAAACATATCTTTTAAAGTTACTTTCCAGGTCAATTTTTAATATAATATTAATTTGACTTGCTACACAACATAGACCTTACAGTTCATCTTCAAATTGTATACATAGCTTAAAAACATCGATAATGCATACACTTTTCACAAACATGCACAATTTATACAACTGCAGCCAAAACTACACTGTACCAAGAGAATGTTAGTTAGAAAGATTACAAACATTGAAACACATGCCTACAGAAATGAATTTCATTGTACTAATAACTATCTACAAAGAGTTACACAAAGTTAAAGTGGGCAGTTATATCATGAAATCCTTCTCAGCATTTCTTCACAGGGAGGTATCACTCACTACCAAGATTGAAGCAGTTTTGGAATAATTTATCTGCATTCTTCAAAATCAAATACTACATCTTTCCCATAGTGTTCATGATACCCGATGGCCTTTCACCTGAATATTTCTTCCTTGGCAAATATTCTCCAGCCTATTTCAAAGAAAATAAAGTATAGCCTCCACTGACTCACCTCCATCGCAAAGACTTGTAGCAATTGCATTTCTTCAGTTGTGGTTCAAACTTATGTTAACTTGACCTTTTTTTTTATTTTTTCATTGCTTTACCGATGCTGACTAGTGTTGATCAGGTAAGTGAACTTAATGAGAAATTCAAATTTGAAATAGTTGATGCACCTTTCAGTAACCTTTAAGAATGAGGTAAGTTCAAAATTGTTGCTCACAAACTGCCACTTCTTTCTTCCACCATACAGGTTATAAATATTCCATGAAATTGTTATACAGCTTGCTTTTCCCAATTCAAAGTTACATTGGGTTCAAATCTCAAATGTAGAATGGGTTCAAATAAACAAAACTGATTTTGATTAACTTCTGTATTCAGTGTTCCTATCAGATAATGGGTTATATCATTTCCAGTTCACTCAGACCTCATATTACACTAATATTTCACCTTTTAATCAAACATTTGAACACACAGTGACAAACTGGCATCAGACAGATTCACTTTAACACTACCAAACAATTCTGTATGGCAAATGGTCTGTAATAATCATTTTTGCATATATTTAGGTTGTAGTCCTAAGTAAAATTTAAAAGAATTCCATCCCTGATGATTGAAGGGACATGCTGTGATGTCTCAAAACAGTTCCATGGGAAAGGCCATGGCATACAGTTAGGCTCTCCAAAGTATGGAGGATAGCTGCGTGAACAAAATACTAAAAACTATGTATAGCTTAGATGGAGTTAGTACACCAACAAGAGGTATCTCTTCGTAAAGAGTCAAATGAGATAAGATGCTGTGTGCTGTGAGCAGGTGTCTGCACTGCTGATGGTGTGCACTAGCCCATGCTGCCACCAATTGAAGGTGCTTAGGAGAGGCCATAGAATATGCAAGCAGACCGCTCCAAGAATGTCAACAACAGTAAAGACACAGAAAAGAATGGGTGATTTTGGATGAAGGTCCAGATTAAAGGATACTGTCATATGGTTGCAAACTGTAATTGTGTAAGTTTATGGAAGAAAATACAGGCCTTAAAGCAAAGACACTATCGAAAATAATTTATGTAGCTAAAGACAACAGAAACTCTGCTCTCTTACACTGAAGCTCTCACACTTCAACAATTAGGAAGTTACTAAGCATGGCAAGAAGTTAAGTTGGAACTGATTAGCAGGTCCAGCTCATAACTGTTATTAAAGGTGGCCGTCAGTCCAGTGTTAACATATTGTACATTCAAACAGCTAAAGAGAAGATAGTATTGTATCTGGTGTCAAATAAGGTGAAGAACAGCAGCAACAAGGAACATAATAAACACTGTATATACTGACCATTATGATCAGGACTGAGTGTGATAAATGAATGAGAGCACGAGAAGGGAATTTTGAAGAATTTAAATGGTTTTAAGTTTGAGATCTGAAGAGATAATGTGTTGCCAAGGTCAAACACTGTCATTAGTTACAAAATACTAAGAGGCTAGTGAACCAAAGAAGCTACTGAGCCATAAATAATGGTTTTTGCTCATCAAATAAGAAGTCACCCATAGAAGTGAGAGTTAAGGTGTTATTGCCATGTAAAATTACGAAGAAGATTAGTGGCCACAAATATTGGACAGCTGTAGTCTGTGCTGGAAGACAGTATGCACAATTATGAGGGACATAGCTGGCTGATGATGCTGTGGTGATGACGCTGACCATATTGAGCTGAGCACATGCACAGTGAACTGCTGCGGACTGATGTAAGAAGTTACAGGTCGCACTGCTGCCGTTCCTTTCAACACACTGGCGCTGTGATGCAGCTCGTTAATGCTGCGACATGGTTTCCTGACACCACTGTATGTGATTAGTTTTTGTCCTGAAATTTGTTTGGAACGGTATGCTTGAAAACAATATTACTGAACACAGTCTTACTATATATAATGATCCCCTGATAGTGGTACGTAAGCCTACCTACTGAGTCGGTTAGTCCTGGATGTGTGTACAGTGAATAAACATAGATAAACGGAATTAGATAGACCAGTCTGTATTGATGAATTACTGTCAAAATTTAAACGAACAAAGAATTTTAACTCTATAGATTTGGCCTTGTGGTATTGGCAGGTCAGAACTAATGAAGCTTCAAGAAAATATACAGCCGTTTCGTATGAAGGTATGTCTTACCAATTTAAAGTGTTACAATTTGGTTTGAATATTTCAGTGTCCATATTCATTAGAGCTTTGTACACAGCATTAGGTAAGGATTTATTAAAAGAGTTTATTATTTGTGCAGATGATATATTTCTAGTATCAAAAACTTGGGAACAACATTGTTATCTAATAACAAGAGCTTTGGAAAGATTTTACCTTAAAGGTATTACAATTAAACTTTTTAATTACATTTCAGCAGAGAAGAGGTAAAGTTTCTTGGACATCTAGTGGGTATAAATGGGATGATCCAGAATGAATACGGGCTATCAAAGATTGTCCTGAACCCAGAAATGTGAAGCAATTAAGATCGTTTCTAGGATTAGCAGGATTAGGTGATACATACAGGGGCAATTTATGAATGATCCTAAGATGTCAGTAGTTCACAAACAAAAGTCAAAATGGATTTGGAGTGAAGAGCAATCAGCAGCATTCAATAATATTAAGTTAGCGTTGGTAGAGGCACCTGTCTTAAGACATCCATGTATGGATAAGCCTTTTAA